>NC_048587.1:20230723-21506973 GCF_013265735.2 Oncorhynchus mykiss | reverse complement strand
AAATACACCTTTCTTTAGAGGCAAGTGGTAACATAACCAACCCTGTAACATTCTCCTCTGCTGAATTACACTTGCATACTATAAAGAAACAAAATGAGGTATGCAATAACATTGCAATACATAGAGGTCAACCGATTAAATGGAATGGCTGATTAATTAGGCCTGATTTCAAGTTTTCATACGTCATTTTTAGACACCGATTGTGGACGATTTTTAAATTATTTTTAAATGTTATATATACATTTTTTACCTTTATTTAACTAGGCAAGTCAGTTAAGAACACATTCTTATTTTCAATGACGGCCTAGGAATGGTGGGTGAACTGCCTTGTTCAGGGGCAGAACGACAGATTTTTACCTTGTCAGCTCGATTCGATCGTGCAACCTTACGGTTAACTAGTCCAACACTCTAACCACCTGTCTTACATTGCACTCCATGAGGAGCCTACATGGCAGGCTGACTACCTGTTACGCGAGTGCAGCAAGAAGCCAAGGTAAGTTGCAAGCTAGCATTAAACTTATCTTATAAAAAACAATCAATCAATCATAATTTCTGGTTAACTACACATGGTTGATGATATCACTAGTTTATCTAGCGTGTCCTGCATTGCATATAATCGATATGGTGCCTGTTAATTTCTCATCGAATCACAGCCTACTTCTCCAAAGGGGTGACGATTTAACATGCGCATTCGCGAAAAAAGCAATGTCGTTGCACCAATGTGTACCTAACCATAAACATCAATGCCTTTCTTTAAAATCCATACACAAGTATATATTTTTAAACCTGCATATTTAGTTAATATTGCCTGCTAACATGACTTTCTTTTAACTAGGGAAAAGTGTTTCACTTCTCTTACATGCACAGAACGCATGTATATGCAGCAGTTTGGGTCGCCTGGCTCGTTGCGAACTGTGTGAAGACCATTTATTCCTAACAAAGAACGTAATTAATTTGCCAGAATTCTACATAATTATGACATAACATTGAAGGTTGTACAATTTAACAGCAATATTTAGACTTAGGGATGCCACCCGTTAGATAAAATACAGAAAGGTTCTGTATTTCACTGAAAGAATAAACGTTTTGTTTTCAAAATGATAGTTTCTGGATTTGACCATATTGATGACCTACGGCTCGTATTTCTGTGTGTTATTATGTTATAATTATGTCTATAATTTGATATTTGATAGAGCAGTCTGACTGAGCGGTGGTAGGCAGCAGCAGGCTCGTAAGCATGCATTCAAACAGCACTTTCGTGCTGGCAAACGCACCTCTTCACTGTGCTTCAAGCATTGAGCTGTTTATTACTTCAAGCCTATCAACTCCCGAGATTAGGCTGGTGTAACAGATATGAAATGGCTAGCTATTCAGCGGGGTACGCGTTTCAATTGGTGACGTCACTCGCTCTTAGACCTGAAGTAGTTGTTCCCCTTGCTCGGCAATGGCCACGGCTTTTGTGGAGCGACGGGTAATGATGCTTAGAGGGTGGCTGTTGTCGATGTGTTGTTCCTGGTTCGAGCCCAGGTAGGGGCGAGGAGAGGGACAGAAGCTATATTGTCACACTGGCAATACTAAAGTGCCTATAAGAACATCTAATAGTCAAAGGTATATGAAATACAAATGTTATAGAGATAAATAGTCCTTTAATTCCTATAATAACTACAACCTAAAAAAAACTTCTTACCTGGGAATATTGAAGACTCATGTTAAAAGTAACCACCAGCTTTCATATGTTCATGTTCTGAGCAAGGAACTTAAAACTCTAGCTTTTTTACATGGCACATATTGCACTTTTACTTTCTTCTCCAACATTTTGTTTTTGCATTAATTAAACCAAATTGAACATGTTTCATTATTTATTTGAGGCTAAATTGATTTTATTGATGTATTATATTAAGTTCAAATAAGTGTTCATTCAGTATTGTTGTAATTGCCATAATTACAAATAAATCAATAAAAAAATCATCCGATTAATCGGTATCGGCTTTTTCGGGGTCCTCCAATAATCAGTATCGGCATTGAAAAATCATAATCGGTCGACCTCTAATAGATATGTCACCAAATATTACAATGCAAAGACTATTCTCTAAAGAGAATTAGGGGAATTCAAAGACCCCGTAGAAAAACATGCCTGTTACATATTCAGTACACTCAGTGACAATAAGAACCTCAGACAGAAAAACCTTGGCCTACTTGACCACTGACCCATTACCTCCATAGGGTCTCTTGAAAGTAAAAAAAAAAATGAGCTGCAGACCTTGAAATCTACAGGCCAACATGTATTCCAATCCTAGGTATTCTAATGAACTCTGTATGAAAACCCCTCTGTGTCTGCATAGTCTCTATGAGTCTCACTGGGTGTTTCCTAACCCGACTAGCCCCTGACCTGACAGGCCTAACAGAGTTATAATTTTGTTAAACCTGTTCAACTACAACCACCATTGTTGGGTCACTGTCCACAGTCGGTGGATAGTCAAGGTCAAAGGTTCTGTGACTGTTGCTGGAGCTTGTGCTACCAGCGGCATCTTCAGAATGATTCCTTCTTCAGAGGGTTCTAACATTTTTTCTACCAAAGGTAAGCTCTGACGTACTTGTGCCACAAGTGGTACCCTCAGAAGTGGTGAGTTCTGAGGGTCCCTCGCCAGTGGCCCATCTTCCAGCACATCTGGGGTCTCTTTTTCAGAGGGCTCCGACTGTGTTTCCTCTGAGGTCTGTTCTGATACCAACACACCAGTCTTCTCACCAATATCCATTTCTGGTATATCGTTCATGGATGAGTCCTCCATCTCCTCACTCTGATCCTCACGGTCTCCCGTATTAGGTGTCTCCAAGGCAGTGTCAGGGAGAAGCAAGAAGTTTACAGGCATTATCAGATTACGGTTGACTGTTCTCTCCTGGCTAGTCAACATGTTCTGTATCTTGAAGATGTGGATGTCACTATTCTTCTCCGTAACAATAGAGGTTGTTCTCACAACGATCAGCCAGCTTCCTCTTTCCACGTTCACCCTTATTCACCAGCCGCACCCAATCACTGACCTCCACTGGAGCTCCTCTGATCTTCCTGTTGTAGAGGCCTGCATGCCTCTTCAGCTGTTTGGTTGCAGACACCTGTACCGTCTCCATGGCCTCCCTCAGGTCTCTCGGCAGGGACTTGATGTACTCGTCATAATCTACAACCACTGAGTCTTGCAGCACAGTACCAAACATGTCAACAGGCAGATGTGGGGTTTTCCCAAACATCATCTGGAAAGGGGCTTGGCCCGTGGTTTCATGGACTGTGCAGTTGTAGGCAAAGTTCAACGACTTCAGCTTCTGGGGCCACCTGTGCTTCGCTCTCGTAGGTAAGGCCCTGATCATGTTTCCCAGCGTTTTATTGAACCTTTCAAATCCCCCGTTCCCCATCGGAGTCGTGTGTGACTTCTGGACTCAATCAATTTACTTTCAAAGTTGGCCCCTTGGTCGGAGTGGATACGATGAGGAAAACCATACACACAGAAGATGTTGTTCCACAGCTGAAGGGCCACTGCTTTAGCTGATTGGTTCGGACACAAGAAGGCATGGGCCATCTTAGTAAAATGGTCAGTGATGACCAGAACATCCAAGGACTTGTTGTTGGAGTCTTCAGCAGACCAGCAGTCCACACACACCGACTCGAGGGGCTCAGTCGTGATGATGTTCTCCAATGGAGCTCTGGCCTTTGGCTCGGGGGCCTTACTGAACACACACCTCTTGCAGGTCTTGATGTACTCTCTCACATCAGACTCCAGACCATGCCAGAAGAACCTCTGTCTCGTCACGTACAACATCCACTGTTGCCCCCGATGACCGGCTTCATCGTGGACACCCTTCAAAACCGTCGCCCTCGTGGAGGTGGGTACTACATACTGATAAGTCTTCTTCTTTGACAGCAAACTATTGGTAACGCGATATTAGTACACCCATTTTCAGAGTGAGCTTCTCCCAGGTCTTCAGAATCCTCAGAGCCTCGAGTGTTTCTTGGCCAAGTTCCCTCCTAGAAGGTCTCTGGCCCCTGTCCCTGTAGAAGACAACTATGGCGAGTGCGTCATCCTGGCGCTGCTTTGATATCAAGTCGTCACGGGATAGCACTCTCACATCTGACATCTCAGATGGCACCAGTGAGCTGAGGCAGTAGCAGCGCACAGTTCTGCAGACCAGCCTCCCCTCCCCTCTCAAGGTCGAATGGGTGGTTCGACCAGCCGAATACATCTTGCATCTTCTCAGCATGTACTCCCGTAGCTTCTTCCAGCAAGGCCTTGTATGGAACCCTTGTGATGTGGTGGAGAGCGCTCGGCTGCACAAATGACCATCTACGGAGTGCATCAGCAATGACGTTCTTGGGACTGGGGATGTACTTGATGTCAAACTCGAATGGAGCGAGCATTTGTTATTAGTATTGGATAGAAAACACCCTGAAGTTTCTAAAAATGTTGAATGATGTATGTGAGTATAAACAGAACTCATATGGCAGGCAAAAACCTGAGAAAAATCCAACCAGGAAGGGGGATATCTGAGGTTTGTAGTTTTTCAAAGCTTGGCCTACCGAATACACAGTGTCTATGGAGTCAAGTTGCACTTTCTATGGCTTCCACTAGATGTCAACCATCTTTAGAAACTGGTTTGAGGATTCTACTATAGAGAGTCAGTGGTCTGGCAGTGTCTCAGGCTCGTGACACGCGCTCCCGACAGAGTTAGCTCTCATTCCAGTGCTTTTCTTCAGACATAGGAATTCTCCGGGTTGGAACATTGAGGTTATATGTTAAAAACATCCTAAAGATTGATTTCAAACATCGTTTGACTTGTTTCTACGACCTGTAATGGAACTTTGAGTTTTTGTCTGGATGAAGTGCTCGCGCCTCATGAAGATGGATTACTGGGCTGAACACGCAAACAACAAGTGGCTATTTGGACATAAATGATGGACTTTATGGAACAAATCAGTCATTTATTGTCGAACTGGGATTCCTGGGAGTGCCTTCTGATGAAGATCAAAGGTAAGTGAATATTTATAGTGTTATTTCTAACTTCTGTTGACTCCAAAATGGTGGATATTTCTCTGGACGGATTGGGCTCTGAGCGCCGTTCTCAGATTATGCTTCTTCCATAAAGTTTTTTTAAAATCTGACACAGCGGTTGCATTAATAACCTTTCTAGGGCAGGCGTTCCGCTAGCGGAACCCCACGACAACATTCCGCTGAAAAGGCAGCGCGCGAAATTCAAAAATATTTTTGGGAAATATGTAACTTTCACACACGAACAATTCCAATACAGCAAATGAAAAACTTTGTTAATCTACCCATGTCCGAATTCAAAAATGCTTTACAGCGAAAGCACAACATATGATTATGTTAGATCACCGCCAAGTCAAAAAAAACACACAGCCATTTTTCCAGCCAAAGATAGTCACAAAAAGCAGAAATATAGATCAAATTCATCACTAACCTTTGATCTTCATCAGATGACACTCATAGGACATCCTGTTACACAATACATGTATGTTTTGTTCGATAATGTGCATATTTATATCCAAAAATCTCAGTTTACATTGGCGCGTTACGTGCAGTAATATTTTGATTCCAAAACATCCGGTGATTTTGCAGAAATACTCATAATAAACATTGATAAAAGATACAAGTGTTATTCACAGAATTAAAGATAGACGTCTCCTTAATGGGTTGTTCTATCCATACAGTAAAGGCTTGTCCCTTAACCAATGATTAAACTTCTCAGACGGTCCAGCGCAAAGCAAAAAACTGTAACCTATGGGCAGGATACTTTGATTATGCATAAGTGATTTACTAGCAAAGGCTACGGGTATGGCCGCAGACCCATCCTCTGGCACCTGGGAGAGGACAGCACCTAAGCCATTACTAGATGCATCGACAGACAGTAAGAAAGGTCTACTAAAATCAGGGTGGGCTAACATGACCTGATCGAGGAGAGCGTGTTTCAACTGACTGAAGGCCTGTTTGCATTCACGAATCCAGTCTGCTACTGTGAGTTTCCTATGTATTCCTCGTTTCCTCTTGCCTTTCCCATGGCGTGGTGCCTTCGTCCCAGTTGTCAGCCCATGCAGCGGCTTAGCGATGGTGGAGCACCCCTCAATGAACTGCTGGTAATAGAGTATCATTCCGAGAAAGGACCGAATCTTCCCCTGGGAGGGCACTTCCTCTGGGAGGGCACTTCCTCTGGTACTCCTCCAGCCTCCTATGGACCTCCGCAGCTGTCCATTCATGCAATGGTTTGCACATGAATATCAATGACATCTCTGGGTTCGGACAGTGCTTGATGAACATGACAGTCAGAACACTTTTGTACAGAGGCATGTTTTTTGGACTTTCATATTATACTTGCAGTTATGTAGCCAATGTTCAGTTTCATTGACTCGGTGTATAGATGTGTTTATTGTGTGCTGTTGGCTTTATGGACACCAGTAAGGGAACATTAAAATCTACATGTTTTGTAGAGGACTGCTTTGTCGGCTTTTGTATTATACTTACTTACATTGTTGTAGCTTATGTTCAAGTTTAGTGAATGTGTGTGAAGTGTTTTGATACTCTTGATATGTTTGATGCTTGAATATAAAGATATCCAGAGTTAGCTCAAATGTTCAAACGGTTCTCATTCTCTTTTTAAAAAGTGTAGGTTAATTGTTTTGTGTGTCTAGCCTTGTACATTTGTATGTGCTATGATTGGTGTATTCCTAGTGAGTTGAGGGTGCACCCATAGCCATAGCATACCTTAAAAACTCAGTGTTCAGATAGGCTACTTGTTGGTCAGTCCCAAATGTTTCTATTTTGTAATGTGGATAACTTTCTTCCCAGATGATCATAGTGTCCAAATGTATAACTAGTTTGGTACCTGTTACATCAACAAATAGGGTTAGCCTACAAAATTAGCGGTCTGGTGGTTTGCGTGAACAGGGTGGCCTTGGATGGAGTAAAAATATATATATATATATATATATATATATATTTTTTTTTAATTTTCACCCCTTTTTCTCCCCAATTTCGTGGTATCCAATTGTTGTAGTAGCTACTATTGTGTCTCATTGCTACAACTCCCATACGGGCTCGGGAGAGACGAAGGTTGAAAGTCATGCGTCCTCCGATACACAACCCAACCAGCCGCCCGGAAGCCAGCCGCACCAATGTGTCGGAGGCTACACGTGCACCTGGCAACCTTGGTTAGCGCGCACTGCGCCCGGCCCGCTACAGGAGTCGCTGGTGCGCGATGAGACAAGGACATCCCTACCGACCAAGCCCTCTCTAACCCAGACGACGCTAGGCCAATTGTGCGTCGCCCCACGGACCTCCCGGTCGCGGCCGGTTACGACAGAGCCTGGGCGCAAACCCAGGGACTCTGATGGCACATCTGGCGCTGCAGTACAGCGCCCTTAACCACTGCGCCACCCGGGAGGCCGGATGGAGTCAAAATGCCTGCCTGAATTATTTCAGTCCGCCCTTGGCTAGGGGCATGTCAGAGTTGATTGTGTCGCTAAAGTGATGCTTCAGAATGTCAAAACCGGTCTAGGGCCCTGGCTTAAGTCAACATGATTACTGCGTAGGCCTACTCTTACCATGTCATGTGACTGCCCCGTCAGCTTGCCCAAAACATAATCTGACCTCTCCTGCCCACCAAACCCCTTCTGCATGTACACTAACATGATCTCCTCCCACTCATGCATTCCTCTGAACCACCCCCCCTGAAACACACTGGTTCCCTGACATCATTTTTCACCACTACATTTAGACTAGAGCTGGTCCCAACCTTGGTACCACCAACATAATCAGCCTTCTGAAGTTCCACCCAATCTCCCATAGCCTTTGATTCCAAACAAGAGGCAATATTATCACCTATGGAGTGACCTATCTGCTTACCAATGCCTGCCAGGAAATCCACAGACACATCCTCATTCCTATGACTAGGTGAAACTGTCTCGAATGCACTGAGTTGAGGTAACTCTAAATGATGTGGAAGGCGCACACTTGACTGTGCAGTTGGCCTGGCCAGAGGTGTGGAAGTAAGTGGAGAAATAGCCACCCCCCCTACCCACTGACGGTGAAGGGTTAAACATGAGAACTCCCCTACCTCTCCCAAAACTCTCCATTTAAAAAAATATAAAACAATAAATATATATATATTTATTTTTATGCAAATAAAATTAGGTAAAAAAAATCTATATATCACAATCAATATGAACACAAATCAGCTTGAACATACTGTACTCAAAATAAAAGTTCAGGAGTAGCTGCACTAACAAGTAGCTAGTAGTAGTTGTCTAACAAGACCAAGAATCGACGCAGAAAAGTAACAAGAAACGCCCTCAAATAATAGCTGTCACCACCGTTTGGCAAGAAAAAAGGCGTCGCATTCACATTAATTGGCTTCGGAAAGTTACTAGCATAACAGCACAAGTACATCACTAAATAATCATACTATCCCCGCATACAAGTAATAAACAGTATATTATATTTCCCCACTCTCTCATGCAACCAGGAGCTCCCAGAGAAATCCACTTGTGCAGAATGCGAAACCTAGGCCACTGGTGTGCATCAGCAACCGCAGTACTTCTTGAAGCCAGGTCTCTGAACCATCCACGTGACGTCCGGCGAAGACAAGACGACGAGTCTCGGCACCAGTGTAACAGATGTTGATCGTACTCTGCGTGCATTGTGTTTTGTCCAAAAAAATCACCCCAGCCAGTGGTCCCAGTTGAGCATTATTTATTATTTGCTGTTGTTAAATAGGAAACAGCACGTTAGTTGTGCAGGGCTTGATGTTGATGGCTGTCGATGGTAAAATCTGTAGCATGAAAACAACTGTGTTAGCAGTGGGCTTATGTGACCAGCACGCTAGCTAACACACTTATATACAACAATCATATACCAAAGTACATCCCAGAAAGACCCTCAATCCCTAACAGGTTCCATATACCCACACAAATATAAAATCAGCAATGTACAGCAAACTTGTACACATTGTAAAATAGAAAACAGTACTCAGAACGGGACCTATCCCTTAAATCACATTTTCATACTGGGGAGACCTGACGTTCGTGATCTCCACCTATCTGCAAGTGGGGCCAATCACAACACACCTTATTGTCATTGGAATTGAACCAACTAATAAGAATGCTTGAACGTTAAATACGCCTTTCTTTAGAGGCAAGTGTAAACATAACCAACCCTGTTACATTCAGAAGCTTCTGATAGGCTAATTGACATCATTTGAGTCAATTGGAGGTGTACCTGTGGATGTAGTTCAAGGCCTACCTTCAAACTCAGTGCCTCTTTCTTTGACATCATGGGAAAATCAAAAGAAATCAGCCAAGACCTCAGAAAATAAATTGTAGACCTCCACAAGTCTGGTTCATCCTAGTGAGAAATTTCCAAACGCCTGAAGGTACCACGTTCATCTGTACAAATAATAGTATGCAAGTATAAACACCATGGGACCACACAGCCATCATACCGCTCAGGAAGGAGATAACGTTCTGTCTCCTAGAGATGAACGTACTTTGGTGCGAAACATGCAAATCAGTCTCAGAACAGCAGCAAAGGACCTTGGTGAAGATGCTGGAGGAAACGGGTACAAAAGTATCTATATCCACAGTAAAACGAGTCCTATATCGACACAACCTGAAAGGCCGCTTAGCAAGGAAGAATCCACTGCTTCGAAACCGCCATAAAAAAGCCAGGCTACGGTTTGCAACTGCACATGCGGACAAAGATCGTGCTTTTTGGAGAAATGTCCTCTGGTCTGATGAAACAAAAATAGAACTGTTTGGCCATAATGATCATCGTCATGTTTGGAGGACAAAGGGGGACGCTTGCAAGCTGAAGAACACCATGAAGAACACCACCCCCGGGTAGCATCATGTTGTGGGGGTGCTCTCCTGCAGGAGGGACTGGTGCACTTCACAAAATAGACTGCTTCATGGTAAAGGAAATTTCTGTGGATATATTGAAGCAACATCTCAAGTCATCAGTTAAAGCTTGGTCGCAAATGGGTCTTCCAAATGGACAATGACCCCAAGCATACTTCCAAAGTTGTGGAAAATGGCTTAAGGACAACAAAGTCAAGGTATTGGAGTGGCCATCACAAAGCCCTGACCTCATCCTTTAGAACATTTGTGGGCAGAACTGAAAAAGTGTGTGTGAGCAAGGAGGCCTACAAACCTGACTCAGTTACACCAGCTCTGTCAGGAGGAATGGACCAAAATCACTCAACGTATTGTAGGAAGCTTGTGGGAAGGATACCCGAAACGTTTGACCCAAGTTAAACATTTTAATAGGAGCATCGAAAGGAGGAATGGACATGGGAGGACGTCTTGGACGGCAAGGGTTGTTACACTTGGGAGGAGATCCTGGCTGGAAGAGATTGCCTCCCATGGGAACAGGTGGAGGCACTTAGGAGAGCAGAGGCAGCCGGAGAGAGGAGCCGGCGTTACGAGGGAACACGGTTGGCAAGGAAGCCCGAGAGTCAGCCCCAAAAATGTATTGGGGAGGCACACAGGGAGTATGGTGAAGCCCGGTAGGAGACCTGCGCCAACTTCCTGTGCTTACCGGGGGGCTAGAGAGAACGGGCAGGCACCGTGTTATGCTATGGAGCGCACAGTGTCTCCAGTGCGGGTGCATAGCCCGGTGCGGTACATACCAGCTCCTCGTATCGGCCGGGCTAGAGTAAGCATCGAGCCAAGTGTCATGAAGCCGGCTCTTCGCATCTGGTCTCCAGTGCGTCTCCTTGGGCCGGCTAACATGGCACCAGCCTTGCGCACGGTGTCCCCGGTTCGCCTGCATAGCCCAGTGCGGGCTATTCCACCTCGCCGCACTGGCAGGGCGACCGGGAGTATTCAACCAGGTAAGGTTGGGCAGGCTCGGTGCTCAAGAGCTCCAGTGCGCCTGCACGGTCCGGTCTATCCAGTACCACCTCCACGCACCAGCCCTCCGGTGGCAGCTCCCCGCACCAGGCTTCCTGTGCGTGTCCTCGGCCCAGTACCACCAGTGCCAGCACCACGCACCAGGCCTTCAGTGCGCTTCGCCTGTCCAGCACTGCCAGAGCCTTCCTCCTCTCCAGCGCTGCCGGAGTCTCCCGCCTGTTCAGCGCTGCCGGAGTCTTCCTCCTCTCCAGCGCTGCCGGAGTCTCCCGCCTGTCCAGCGCTGCCAGAGCTGCCAGTCTGCAAGGAGGAGCCAGAGCTGTCAGTCTTCAAGGAGCCGCCAGTCTGCAGGGAGCTGCCGTCTGCAAGGAGCTGCCAGTCTACAAGGAGCCTCCAGAGCCGCCAGTCTGCATGGAGCCGCCAGTCTGTGGGAGAACGTGCACAATTGGTGGCTGACTAAATACTTTTTTGCCCCACTGTAACTGTTAATAACTTGGAGCCGCCAGAGCCGCCAGTCTGCAAGGTCCTGGAGTGGCCTAGCCAGTATCCAGATCTCAACCCCATAGAAAATCTTTGGAGGGAGTTGAAATTCCGTGTTGCCCAGCAACAGCCCCAAAACGTCACTGCTCTAGAGGAGATCTGCATGGAGGAATGGGCCAAAATACCAGCAACAGTGTGTGAAAACCTTGTGAAGACTTACAGAAAATGTTTGACCTCTGTTATATACCCTGTTGGCAATGACAAAGTATTGAGATAAACTTTTGTTATTGACCAAATACTTATTTTCCACCATAATTTGCAAATAAATTCATTAAAAATCCTACAATGTAATTTCTTCTTCTTTTCTTTCTAATTTTGTCTGTCATAGTTGAAGTGTACCTATGATGAAAATTACAGGCCTCTCATCTTTTTAAGTGGGAGAACTTGCACAATTGGTGGCTGACTAAATACTTTTTTGCCCCACTGTAACTGTTAATAACTTACTAATAAAACATCTGCTCGGCTTAGAAAACCACATGAACTGCTTGACACAAATATATATATATATTTTTAAACCAAATATTGAAATGGTCTTAATGGGTATGTGGGCTTAATAAGGTACACGTACCCTTTGCCTCATGCCAGACCATAAACTAATACACCTTTTTTTCCACATGCAAATAAATAAAAGGTTAAATTTAAAATCAAAGGCAAAGCACAAAACTGTTACAAAAAGCTAAAAAGCTAAAGACCTCAACCAGAGAACTAAGCACATAATTACACACATGATTACACAAATCAAAACTATAAATCTCTCTCTCGCCTCATCTTTCTCTTTGTCTCAGCTACATGGGGAGTGGCACTGGACTGGAAAGGGCGAGTCGGGTGGTAGGACAGAGATAAGTTTAGTTTTCCTGCAAATATTCATTGGGACATACAATTTTCTAATCCAAGCCAAAGGCAGTCAAGTTGACATTTGTTTGAGCCATATAATGAGTGCATGACTCACAGGAAATGCTAAAATGATGACTTGGCATATCTTTGTCGACAATTCCCTTGTCCTTTGTTTATCATGTTGTGTTTCTGCAATGGCATTCTGCCACGGTTAGGACTCCTACCCCCCTTAGCCATTGTGAAAAGTCAACAACCTATCAGAAATGTAGAGCTACTACCATATACTGTATATCCTTTACACCGGTCCAATGTTATACCAATCTAATTCGGTCAGATTTACATGAAGTGCCTCTTGAATCGGACAAGGAATAAATGCATAGGTCTCTCAATGTCTTGCTAGCCGTCATGTTGTGCGACACTATTCTTGCCTATGAAGAAGATTAGAACTTGGTCCTCAGGCTCCACAGTAGCAGTTGTTCATTCTTCTGTGTAACAGTTGGGATTATCGGACAATTCGGGGGGAAAACATATTTATCCCATGATTGAGGTACGTTTCCCGAGCCATATCTAGCCAATCCAATCTGATAGTGGGTTATAAGCACTGCAGCTCGTAAAAGGTCCATTGCAGTCATTTTTTTATCCAGAAATGTTTTAATATTGAGATAACAATTAAGTACCTTATTAATGTGATTCTTTTCAATTAAAATGGTCCCAAAAGAGTAATAATCTTAGCAAAGAGCAATTTCTCAAGCTAGATTTTTGCTAGGACTATCTGCGATTGGTCTGAGTGTGGAGGGGAAAACTGAAAACTAGCTCTTATTGGCACATCCTAGTGATGACACCAGGAAGGCCAAAACCCCGTCCCACCTAAACATCCCACCGCCTTTTCAATAAACTGTTACACTAAAAGTGAATTGTCATCATTTTCACAATTTCAATATTATTCCAAACTTGTAGCGTGGAAATATATATAAAACACAGTAAAATCAAGTTGACTGCACTGGGTCTTTAAAAGGCAATTGTCCCTCGTGCACGGAATCCCATTCACAGTAAACGTGTTACGGTGCGTGAATGAGGACCCAAAAGCGAATTAACGTAAACAGAGCTTCTTTAATAAGAAAACAAACGTAGGCTCAGATGGACCGGAAGGTTCCGACAGGACAGGACAAGGTTGCAGCAAACATGACGATAGTCTGGTTCAGGCATGAACAACACAAACAAGAATCCGACAAGGACAGGAACAAAAACAGAGAGAGATATAGAGGACTAATCAGAGGGAAAAAGGGAACAGGTGGGAAAAGGGGTGACGAGGTAGTTAGGAGGAGACAAGGAACAGCTGGGGGAAAGAGGGGGAGAAAAGGTAACCTAAAACGACCAGCAGGGGGAGACAGGGTGAAGAGAAAGGACAGAAACAAGACACAACATGACAATACATGACAGTACCCCCCCACTCACCGAGCGCCTCCTGGCGCACTCGAGGAGGAAACCTGGCGGCAACGGAGGAAATCCTCGATCAGCGCACGGTCCAGCACGTCCCGAGAGGGAACCCAACTCCTCTCCTCAGGACCGTACCCCTCCCAATCTACTAGGTACTGATGACCACGGCCCCGAGGACGCATGTCCAAAATCCTACGGACCCTGTAGATGGGTGCACCCTCGACAAGGATGGGGGGGGGGGGGGGGGAAGACGAGCGGGGGCGCGAAGAACGGGCTTGATACAGGAGACATGGAAGACCGGGTGGACGCGACGAAGGTATCGCGGAAGAAGAAGTCGAACTGCGACAGGATTAATGACCTGAGAAATACGGAACGGACCAATGAACCGCGGGGTCAACTTGCGAGAAGCCGTCTTAAGGGGAAGGTTCTGAGTGGAGAGCCAAACTCTCTGACCGCGACAATATCTAGGACTCTTAGTTCTACGCTTATTAGCAGCCCTCACAGTCTGCGCCCTATAACGGCAAAGTGCAGACCTGACCCTCTTCCAGGTGCGCTCGCAACGTTGGACAAAAGCCTGAGCGGAGGGGACGCTGGACTCGGCGAACTGAGATGAGAACAGCGGAGGCTGGTACCCGAGGCTACTCTGAAAAGGAGATAGCCCGGTCGCAGACGAAGGAAGCGAGTTGTGGGCGTATTCTGCCCAGGGGAGCTGTTCTGACCAAGACGCAGGGTTGCGAAAAGAAAGACTGCGTAAGATGCGACCAATAGTCTGATTGGCCCGTTCTGCTTGACCGTTAGACTGGGGGTGAAAGCCGGAAGAGAGACTGACGGAAGCCCCAATCAAACGGCAAAACTCCCTCCAAAATTGAGACGTGAATTGCGGACCTCTGTCCGAAACGACGTCTGACGGAAGGCCATGAATTCTGAAAACATTCTCGATGATGATTTGTGCCGTCTCTTTAGCAGAAGGAAGCTTAGCAAGGGGAATAAAATGAGCCGCCTTAGAGAACCTGTCGACAACCGTAAGAATAACAGTCTTCCCCGCTGACGAAGGCAGTCCGGTGACAAAATCTAAGGCGATGTGAGACCACGGTCGAGAGGGAATGGGAAGCGGCCTGAGACGGCCGGCAGGAGGGGAGTTACCGGACTTAGTCTGCGCGCAGACCGAACAAGCAGCCACGAAGCGACGCGTGTCATGCTCCCGGGTGGGCCACCAAAAACGCTGGCGAATGGAAGCAAGCGTACCCCGAACGCCAGGGTGGCCGGCTAACTTGGCAGAGTGAGCCCACTGAAGAACGGCCAGACGAGTAGGAACGGGAACGAAAAGAAGGTTCCTAGGGCTAAGAGGATGGCGAGCAGTTCGCGGTTTCCCACATCATAGTTACGTTCCGACGGCGACAGGCGATGAGAAAAATATGCGCAAGGGTGGACCTTGTCGTCAGAGAGGGAGCGCTGAGAAAGAATGGCTCCCACGCCCACCTCTGACGCGTCAACCTCGACAACGAACTGTCTAGTGACGTCAGGTGTAACAAGGATAGGTGCGGATGTAAAACGATTCTTGAGGAGATCAAAAGCTCCCTGGGCGGAAACGGACCACTTAAAGCACGTCTTGACAGAAGTAAGGGCTGTGAGAGGAGCTGCCACCTGACCGAAATTACGGATGAAACGACGATAGAAGTTCGCGAAGCCGAGAAAGCGCTGCAGCTCGACGCGTGACCTAGGGACGGGCCAATCAATGACAGCTTGGACCTTAGCGGGATCCATCTTAATGCCTTCAGCGGAAATAACAGAACCGAGAAATGTGACGGAGGAGGCATGAAAAGAGCACTTCTCAGCCTTCACAAAAAGACAATTCTCTAAAAGGCGCTGGAGGACACGTCGAACGTGCTGAACATGAATCTGGAGTGACGGTGAAAAAATCAGGATATCGTCAAGGTAAACGAAAACAAAGATGTTCAGCATGTCTCTCAGGACATCATTGACTAATGCCTGAAAGACAGCTGGAGCGTTAGCGAGGCCGAAAGGAAGAACCCGGTATTCAAAGTGCCCTAACGGAGTGTTAAACGCCGTCTTCCACTCGTCCCCCTCCCTGATGCGCACGAGATGGTAAGCGTTACGAAGGTCCAACTTAGTGAAAAACCTGGCTCCCTGCAGGATCTCGAAGGCTGAAGACATAAGAGGAAGCGGATAACGATTCTTCACTGTTATGTCATTCAGCCCTCGATAATCTATGCAGGGGCGCAGGGACCCGTCCTTCTTCTTAACAAAAAAAAACCCCGCTCCGGCGGGAGAGGAGGAGGGGACTATGGTACCGGCGGCAAGAGCTACAGACAAATAATCTTCGAGAGCCTTACGTTCGGGAGCCGACAGAGAGTATAGTCTACCCCGGGGGGGAGTGGTTCCCGGAAGGAGATCAATACTACAATCATACGACCGGTGTGGAGGAAGAGAGGTGGCCCTGGACCGACTGAACACCGTGCGCAGATCGTGATATTCCTCCGGCACCCCTGTCAAATCACCAGGCTCCTCCTGTGAAGAAGAGACAGAGGAAACAGGAGGGATAGCAGACATTAAACATTTCACATGACAAGAGACGTTCCAGGAGAGGATATAATTACTAGACCAATTAATGGAAGGATTATGACAAACTAGCCAGGGATGGCCCAAAACAACAGGTGTAAAAGGTGAACGAAAAATTAAAAAAGAAATGGTTTCGCTATGATTACCAGAAACAGTGAGGGTTAAAGGTAGCGTCTCACGCTGAATCCTGGGGAGAGGACTACCATCCAGGGCGAACAAGGCCGTGGACTCCCTTAACTGTCTGAGAGGAATGTCATGTTCCCGAGCCCAGGTCTCGTCCATAAAACAGCCCTCCGCCCCAGAGTCTATTAAGGCACTGCAGGAAGCTGACGAACCGGTCCAGCGTAGATGGACCGACAAGGTAGTGCAGGATCTTGAAGGAGAGACAGGAGTAGTAGCGCTCACCAGTAGCCCTCCGCTTACTGATGAGCTCTGGCTTTTACTGGACATGAAGTGACAAAATGACCAGCAGAACCGCAATAGAGACAGAGGCGGTTGGTGATTCTCCGTTCCCTCTCCTTAGTCGAGATGCGGATACCTCCCAGCTGCATAGGCTCAGCACCCGAGCCGGCAGAGGAAGATGGTAGTGATGCGGAGAGGGGGGCAACGGAGAACGCGAGCTCCTTTCCACGAGCTCGGTGACGAAGATCAACCCGTCGCTCAATGCGAATAGCGAGTTCAATCAAGGAATCCACGCTGGAAGGAACCTCCCGGGAGAGAATCTCATTCTTTACCTCTGCGCGGAGACCCTCCAGAAAACGAGCGAGCAAAGCCGGCTCGTTCCAGCCACTGGAGGCAGCAAGAGTGCGAAACTCAATAGAGTGGTCTGTTATGGATCGATTACCTTGACATAGGGAAGACAGGACCCTGGAAGCCTCCTCCCCAAAAACAGATCGATCAAAAACCTGTATCATCTCCTCCTTAAAGTCCTGATACTGGTTAGTACACTCAGCCCTTGCCTCCCAGATTGCCGTGCCCCACTCACGAGCCCGTCCAATAAGGAGAGATATGACATAGGCGACACGAGCAGTGCTCCTGGAGTAAGTGTTGGGCTGGAGAGAAAACACAATATCACACTGGGTGAGGAACGAGCGGCATTCAGTGGGCTCCCCAGAGTAACACGGCGGGTTATTGATTCTGGGCTCCGGAGATTCGAAAGCCCTGGAAGTGGCCGGTGGATCGAGGCGGAGATGGTGAACCTGTTCTGTGAGGTTGGAGACTTGGGTGGCCAGGGTCTCAACGGCATGTCGAGCAGCAGAGAATTCCTGCTCGTGTCTGCCTAGCATCGCTCCCTGGATCTCGACGGCTGAGTGGAGAGGATCCGAAGTCGCTGGGTCCATTCTTGGTCGGATTCTTCTGTTACGGTGCGTGAATGAGGACCCAAAAGCGAATTAACGTAAACAGAGCTTCTTTAATAAGAAAACAAACGTAGGCTCAGATGGACCGGAAGGTTCCGACAGGACAGGACAAGGTTGCAGCAAACATGACGATAGTCTGGTTCAGGCATGAACAACACAAACAAGAATCCGACAAGGACAGGAACAAAAACAGAGAGAGATATAGAGGACTAATCAGAGGGAAAAAGGGAACAGGTGGGAAAAGGGGTGACGAGGTAGTTAGGAGGAGACAAGGAACAGCTGGGGGAAAGAGGGGGAGAAAAGGTAACCTAAAACGACCAGCAGGGGGAGACAGGGTGAAGAGAAAGGACAGAAACAAGACACAACATGACAATACATGACAAAACGCTGTATATGCCAGCTCAATCGCAAATTGCCATTAAAAACTTTGTCAGGAAAGGTGTCCCGTCCACAGAACCGTTGACCTAACGTAGGCTAATGTGATTAGCATGAGGTTGTAAGAAACAAAACAAAAATCCCAGGACATAGACATATCTGATACGGGCAGAAAGCTTAATTTATTGTTAATATAACTGCAATGTACAATTTACAGTAGTATTTAGAGTGAAAAAATGCCATGCTATTGTTTGAGAATTGTGCACAATTATGAACTTGAAAATGTATGAATAAACCAATTAGGCTCATTTGGGCATTCTTGATACAACATTTTGAATATATATGCAAGGTTTCAGTAGAGAACTCTACAACTTTGCACACAGTGCTGCCATCTAGTGGCCAAAGTCTAAATTGTGCCTGGGCTAGACATTCATTGTGCCCTTTATCTTGCATTTCAAAGATGAAAAAAAAACACACTTTTTTTAACCATTGTATCATCTTCTACCAGATCTAATGTGTTATATTCTCCTACATTCCTTTCACATTTCCACAAACTTCAAAGTGTTTCCTTTCAAATGGTATCAAGAATATGCATATACTTGCTTCAGGGCCTTAGCTACATGCAGTTAGAGTTGGGTATGTCATTTTAGGTGAAAATTGAAATAAAGGGGCGGATCAGGCAGGCCAAAACCCCATCCTACCTAAACAGGATGGAATTTCAGGCGGCCTTTTCAATAAGCTGTTACACTAAAAGGGAATTTTCATCAGTTTCACAATTTCACTATTATTCCAACCTCATTGTGTGGAAATATATATATATAAAGTAAAATCAAGATTGTACTGCACTGGGTCTTTAAAAGGCAATTGTCCCTCGTGCGCGGAATCCCATTCACAGTAAACACTGCATATGCCAGCTCAATCGGAAATTGCCTTTAAAACCTACAATTCATATAAACCCTCAATTGGATTGAATCCCACTCTAGGTCTTTACATACCTCCCCCCTCAATCCCCCAACCCCCTGCACACTATAATTTTATGTATACAAATCTGTGCACTAAGATGCAGTTCGATGCGTGGTAAATGTACTGTTGAAGAAAATGCCCCCTTATAGTAAAGCCATAATAACATGTGTTATGTAGTACAGGCTACAGCTGAGCAGAGGCATTTTTAGGATTTCCACATTTTTTTTTTTTGATTGCAATTGTTCCCGAATGAGTGAGCGTTCATGTGTAAAGGATTAGCATTTTAATTGTTATAATTATCACTCTCTAGTGACTTCTTAGTCGAGGTTGTGACAAGGTAGGGGTGGTATACAGGGCTTCAATATATCCACATAATTTTCCATCCTCATGATGCCATCTATCTTGTGAAGTGCACCAGTCCCTCCTGCAGCAAAGCACCCCCACAACATGATAGTGCCACCCCCGTGCTTCACGGTTGGGATGGTGTTCTTTGGCTTGCAAGCCTCCCCCTTTTTCCTCCAAACATAACAATGGTCATTATGGCCAAACAGTTCTATTTTTGTTTCATCAGACCAGAGGACATTTCTACTAAAAGTATGATCTTTGTCCCCATGTGCAGTTGCAAACTGTAGTCTTGTTACGGTGCGTGAATGAGGACCCAAAAGCGAATTAACGTAAACAGAACTTCTTTAATAACAAAACATAGGTAGGCTCAGATGGACCGGCAGATTCCGACAGGACAGGACAAGGTTGCAGCAAACATGACAATAGTCTGGTTCAGGCATGAAAAACACAAACAAGAATCCGACAAAGACAGGAACAAAAACAGAGAGAGATATAGAGGACTAATCAGAGGGAAAAAGGGAACAGGTGGGAAAAGGGGTGACGAGGTAGTTAGGAGGAGACAAGGAACAGCTGGGGGAGAGAGGGGGAGAAAAGGTAACCTAATAACGACCAGCAGAGGGAGACAGGGTGAAGGGAGAGGACAGAAACAAGACACAACATGACAATACATGACAGTACCCCCCCACTCACCGAGTGCCTCCTGGCGCACTCGAGGAGGAAACCTGGCGGCAACGGAGGAAATCATCGATCAGCGCACGGTCCAGCACGTCCCGAGAGGGAACCCAACTCCTCTCCTCAGGACCGTACCCCTCCCAATCTACTAGGTACTGATGACCACGGCCCCGAGGACGCATGTCCAAAATCCTACGGACCCTGTAGATGGGTGCGCCCTCGACAAGGATGGGGGGGGGGGGGGGGGAGACGAGCGGGGGCGCGAAGAACGGGCTTGACACAGGAGACATGGAAGACCGGGTGGACGCGACGAAGATATCGCGGAAGAAGAAGTCGCACTGCGACAGGATTAATGATCCGAGAAATACGGAACGGACCAATGAACCGCGGGGTCAACTTGCGAGAAGCGGTCTTAAGGGGAAGGTTCTGAGTGGAGAGCCAAACTCTCTGACCGCGACAATATCTAGGACTCTTAGTTCTACGCTTATTAGCAGCTCTCACAGTCTGCGCCCTATAACGGCAAAGTGCAGACCTGACCCTCTTCCAGGTGCGCTCGCAACGTTGGACAAAAGCCTGAGCGGAGGGGACGCTGGACTCGGCGAACTGAGATGAGAACAGCGGAGGCTGGTACCCGAGGCTACTCTGAAAAGGAGATAGCCCGGTCGCAGACGAAGGAAGCGAGTTGTGGGCGTATTCTGCCCAGGGGAGCTGTTCTGACCAAGACGCAGGGTTGCGAAAAGAAAGACTGCGTAAGATGCGACCAATAGTCTGATTGGCCCGTTCTGCTTGACCGTTAGACTGGGGGTGAAAGCCGGAAGAGAGACTGACGGAAGCCCCAATCAAACGGCAAAACTCCCTCCAAAATTGAGACGTGAATTGCGGACCTCTGTCCGAAACGACGTCTGACGGAAGGCCATGAATTCTGAAAACATTCTCGATGATGATTTGTGCCGTCTCTTTAGCAGAAGGAAGCTTAGCAAGGGGAATAAAATGAGCCGCCTTAGAGAACCTGTCGACAACCGTAAGAATAACAGTCTTCCCCGCTGACGAAGGCAGTCCGGTGACAAAATCTAAGGCGATGTGAGACCACGGTCGAGAGGGAATGGGAAGCGGCCTGAGACGGCCGGCAGGAGGGGAGTTACCGGACTTAGTCTGCGCGCAGACCGAACAAGCAGCCACGAAGCGACGCGTGTCATGCTCCCGGGTGGGCCACCAAAAACGCTGGCGAATGGAAGCAAGCGTACCCCGAACGCCAGGATGGCCGGCTAACTTGGCAGAGTGAGCCCACTGAAGAACGGCCAGACGAGTAGGAACGGGAACGAAAAGAAGGTTCCTAGGACAAGCGCGCGGCGACGGAGTTTGAGTGAGTGCTTGCTTTACCTGCCTCTCAATTCCCCAGACAGTCAACCCGACAACACGCCCCTCAGGGAGAATCCCCTCGGGGTCAGTGGAGGCTACTGAAGAACTGAAGAGACGAGATAAAGCATCAGGCTTGGTGTTCTTAGAGCCCGGACGATAAGAAATCACGAACTCGAAACGAGCGAAAAACAGCGCCCAGCGCGCCTGACGCGCATTAAGTCGTTTGGCAGAACGGATGTACTCAAGGTTCCTATGGTCAGTCCAAACGACAAAAGGAACGGTCGCCCCCTCCAACCACTGTCGCCATTCGCCTAGGGCTAAGCGGATGGCGAGCAGTTCGCGGTTTCCCACATCATAGTTACGTTCCGACGGCGACAGGCGATGAGAAAAATACGCGCAAGGGTGGACCTTGTCGTCAGAGAGGGAGCGCTGAGAAAGAATGGCTCCCACGCCCACCTCTGACGCGTCAACCTCGACAACGAACTGTCTAGTGACGTCAGGTGTAACAAGGATAGGTGCGGATGTAAAACGATTCTTGAGGAGATCAAAAGCTCCCTGGGCGGAAACGGACCACTTAAAGCACGTCTTGACAGAAGTAAGGGCTGTGAGAGGAGCTGCCACCTGACCGAAATTACGGATGAAACGACGATAGAAGTTCGCGAAGCCGAGAAAGCGCTGCAGCTCGACGCGTGACTTAGGGACGGGCCAATCAATGACAGCTTGAACCTTAGCGGGATCCATCTTAATGCCTTCAGCGGAAATAACAGAACCGAGAAATGTGACGGAGGAGGCATGAAAAGAGCACTTCTCAGCCTTCACAAAAAGACAATTCTCTAAAAGGCGCTGGAGGACACGTCGAACGTGCTGAACATGAATCTGGAGTGACGGTGAAAAAATCAGGATATCGTCAAGGTAAACGAAAACAAAGATGTTCAGCATGTCTCTCAGGACATCATTGACTAATGCCTGAAAGACAGCTGGAGCGTTAGCGAGGCCGAAAGGAAGAACCCGGTATTCAAAGTGCCCTAACGGAGTGTTAAACGCCGTCTTCCACTCGTCCCCCTCCTTGATGTGCACGAGATGGTAAGCGTTACGAAGGTCCAACTTAGTGAAAAACCTGGCTCCCTGCAGGATCTCGAAGGCTGAAGACATAAGAGGAAGCGGATAACGATTCTTCACTGTTATGTCATTCAGCCCTCGATAATCTATGCAGGGGCGCAGGGACCCGTCCTTCTTCTTAACAAAAAAAAACCCCGCTCCGCGGGAGAGGAGGAGGGGACTATGGTACCGGCGGCAAGAGCTACAGACAAATAATCTTCGAGAGCCTTACGTTCGGGAGCCGACAGAGAGTATAGTCTACCCCGGGGGGGAGTGGTTCCCGGAATGAGATCAATACTACAATCATACGACCGGTGTGGGGGAAGAGAGGTGGCCCTGGACCGACTGAACACCGTGCGCAGATCGTGATATTCCTCCGGCACCCCTGTCAAATCACCAGGCTCCTCCTGTGAAGAAGAGACAGAGGAAACAGGAGGGATAGCAGACATTAAACATTTCACATGACAAGAGACGTTCCAGGAGAGGATAGAATTACTAGACCAATTAATGGAAGGATTATGACAAACTAGCCAGGGATGGCCCAAAACAACAGGTGTAAAAGGTGAACGAAAAATTAAAAAAGAAATGGTTTCGCTATGATTACCAGAAACAGCGAGGGTTAAAGGTAGCGTCTCACGCTGAATCCTGGGGAGAGGACTACCATCCAGGGCGAACAAGGCCGTGGACTCCCTTAACTGTCTGAGAGGAATGTCATGTTCCCGAGCCCAGGTCTCGTCCATAAAACAGCCCTCCGCCCCAGAGTCTATTAAGGCACTGCAGGAAGCTGACGAACCGGTCCAGCGTAGATGGACCGACAAGGTAGTGCAGGATCTTGAAGGAGAGACAGGAGTAGTAGCGCTCACCAGTAGCCCTCCGCTTACTGATGAGCTCTGGCTTTTACTGGACATGAAGTGACAAAATGACCAGCAGAACCGCAATAGAGACAGAGGCGGTTGGTGATTCTCCGTTCCCTCTCCTTAGTCGAGATGCGGATACCTCCCAGCTGCATAGGCTCAGCACCCGAGCCGGCAGAGGAAGATGGTAGTGATGCGGAGAGGGGGGCAACGGAGAACGCGAGCTCCTTTCCACGAGCTCGGTGACGAAGATCAACCCGTCGCTCAATGCGAATAGCGAGTTCAATCAAGGAATCCACGCTGGAAGGAACCTCCCGGGAGAGAATCTCATCCTTTACCTCTGCGCGGAGACCCTCCAGAAAACGAGCGAGCAAAGCCGGCTCGTTCCAGCCACTGGAGGCAGCAAGAGTGCGAAACTCAATAGAGTAGTCTGTTATGGATCGATTACCTTGACATAGGGAAGACAGGGCCCTGGAAGCCTCCTCCCCAAAAACAGATCGATCAAAAACCCGTATCATCTCCTCCTTAAAGTCCTGATACTGGTTAGTACACTCAGCCCTTGCCTCCCAGATTGCCGTGCCCCACTCACGAGCCCGTCCAGTAAGGAGAGATATGACGTAGGCGACACGAGCAGTGCTCCTGGAGTAAGTGTTGGGCTGGAGAGAAAACACAATATCACACTGGGTGAGGAACGAGCGGCATTCAGTGGGCTCCCCAGAGTAACACGGCGGGTTATTGATTCTGGGCTCCGGAGATTCGAAAGCCCTGGAAGTGGCCGGTGGATCGAGGCGGAGATGGTGAACCTGTTCTGTGAGGTTGGAGACTTGGGTGGCCAGGGTCTCAACGGCATGTCGAGCAGCAGACAATTCCTGCTCGTGTCTGCCTAGCATCGCTCCCTGGATCTCGACGGCTGAGTGGAGAGGATCCGAAGTCGCTGGGTCCATTCTTGGTCGGATTCTTCTGTTACGGTGCGTGAATGAGGACCCAAAAGCGAATTAACGTAAACAGAACTTCTTTAATAACAAAACATAGGTAGGCTCAGATGGACCGGCAGATTCCGACAGGACAGGACAAGGTTGCAGCAAACATGACGATAGTCTGGTTCAGGCATGAAAAACACAAACAAGAATCCGACAAAGACAGGAACAAAAACAGAGAGAGATATAGAGGACTAATCAGAGGGAAAAAGGGAACAGGTGGGAAAAGGGGTGACGAGGTAGTTAGGAGGAGACAAGGAACAGCTGGGGGAGAGAGGGGGAGAAAAGGTAACCTAATAACGACCAGCAGAGGGAGACAGGGTGAAGGGAGAGGACAGAAACAAGACACAACATGACAATACATGACAAGTCTGGCTTTTTTATGGCGGTTTCGGAGCAGTGGATTCTTCCTTGATGAGTGGCCTTTCAGGTTATGTCGATATAGCACTCGTTTTACTGTTGGACGTAGATACTTTTGTATCCGTTTCCTCCAGCATCTTCACAAGATCCTTTGCTGTTGTTCTGGGATTGATTTGCACTTTTCGCACCAAAGTACATTCATCTCTAGGAGACAGAATGCATCTCCTTCCTGAGTGGTATGACGGCTGCGTGGTCCCATGGTGTTTATACTTGCGCATTATTGTTTGTACAGATGAACGTGGTACTTTCAGGCGTTTCGAAATTGCTCCCAAGGATAAACCAGACTTTTTCTGAGGTTGTGGCTGATTTCTTTTGATTCTCCCATGATGTCAAGCAAAGAGGCACTGAGTTGGAAGGTAGCCTTCGAAATACATCCACGGGTACACTTCCAACTGACTCAAATAATGTCAATTAGCCTATCAGAAGCTTCTAAAGCCATGACATTATTTTCTGGAATTTTCCCAAGCTGTTTGAAGGCACAGTCAAGTTAGTGTATGTAAACTTCTGCCCACTGGAATTGTGATACAGTGAATTATAAGTGAAATAATCTGCCTGCAAAAAAATTGTTGGAAGAATTACTTGCGTCATGCACAAAGTAGATGTCCTAACATTCTTGCCAAAACTATAGTTTGTTAACAAGAAATGTGTTGAGTGGTTGAAAAACGGGTTTTAATGACTCCAACCTAAGTGTATGTAAACTTCCGACTTCAACTGTATATACACTAGCGTTCAAAAGTTTAGGGTCACATAGAAATGTCCTTGTTTTTGAAATGAAAGCACATTTTTTGTCCATTAAAATAACATAAAATTGATCAGAAATACAGTCTAGACATTGTTAATGTTGTAAATGACTATTGTAGCTGGAAACGGCAGATTTTTAATGGAGTATCTGCATAGGCCCATTATCAGCAACCATCACTCCTGTGTTTCAATGGCACGTTGTGTTAGCTAATCCAAGTTTATCATTTTAAAAAGGCTAATTGATCATTAGAATACCGTTTTGCAATTATGTTAGCACAGCTGAAAACTGATTAAAGAAACAAACTGGCCTTCTTTAGACTAGTTGATTATCTGGAGCATCAGCATTTGTGGGTTCGATTACAGGCTCAAAATGGCCAGAAACAAATAACTTTCTTTCGAAACTCGGTCTTTTCTTGTTCTCAGAAATGAAGGCTATTCCATGCAAGAAATTGCCAAGAAACTGAAGATCGTACAATGCTGTGTATTAATCCCTTCACAAACAGCGCAAACTGGCTCTAACCAGAATAGAAAGAGGAGTGGGAGGCCCCGGTACACAACTGAGCAAGTACATTAAATTGTCTAGTTTGAGAAACAGACGCCTCACAAGTCTTCAACTCTCAGCTTCATTAAATAGGACCCACAAAACACCAGTCTCAACGTCAACCGTGAAGAGGCCACTCCGGGATGCTGCCTTTCTAGGCAGGGTTGCGAAGAAAAAGCCATCTCAGACTGGCCAATAAAAAGAAAAGATTAAGATGGGAAAATGAACACAGACACTGGACAGCGGAACTCACATACAGACACCACAATCATTGAATATATTTGATCCCTTGAAGAGGTTTTGGTTGCATAAGGTTATTACAGTAGCTTCCATGTGCTACTTGATAAAATCCTAGTTTTATAGTGCATTAGTAGTATGTATGGTACCATTTGAAGCCCTTGGAGCTATTCTTGTGGCACTCTGACTAAATCTGTAGAGCCAGTTCTCTAGCGGGAGTCAGAACCAGCATACCAGGGACGTCCCTGATTGAGAGTCCCTTAGGGTGGCGCACAAATTGGCCCAGCATTGTAAATAAAAAATGTATTCTTAACTGACTTGCTAAATAAAGGTTCAATATTATTATATATTTTTTTAATGGTGTAAAACTCAGACTGCGCATACATGTGGATGAAGCCAGGTAGGCCCTGTGCCTGTCTGGGCGATCATGGCATCACAGTAGTGGGTTTATTATATCTCAGAATAAAGACCTTGTCAATGCCCACCCAGGCATCACAGAATGGGTGTATGCTGCCGTTACTGATGTTAGGTGCAGGAAGTGTAGTCAGCATAATGGATATAACCACAGATAACAGGAAGCTATGAGTCATTACAGGCAGAAAGCTTTCTCACTAAATATCCTTCATTGAGCTTCAAAGGGTATGTCCCAATAACATCTCCTTTCTCCTAGTTATGCACATTATACTTCTTTACTTTTTTGATACTTGAACATAAAAAAATGGTTTGGTACTACAATTTAGTTACTTTCGGTACTTCTATCAAATGTGTCTCATGTCGCGTAATGACTTAGAGGATTCTGGCCAGAAACGTCTCAGCGCATTTGGTGTTCCAGTTCGACATTTAGATGCTCTGCCGCAGTTTGCCATTTAAAAAAAATTGTGTCGCAAACACATGGAAAACTCATGCTATATTTAAGCATTATGATTAATTCATGGTCTACTACTTCCGGCGCCGACAGAGATGGCCGCCTCGCTTCGCGTTCCTAGGAAACTATGCAGTATTATTTATTTTTTTACGTGTTATTTATTACATTCGTACCTCAGGTAATCTTAGGTTTCATTACATACAGTTGGGAGGAACTGAATATCAAATCAAATCAAATTTATTTTATATAGCCCTTCGTACATCAGCTGATATCTCAAAGTGCTGTACAGAAACCCAGCCTAAAACCCCAAACAGCAAGCAATGCAGGTGAAGAAGCACGGTGGCTAGGAAAAACTCCCTAGAAAGGCCAAAACCTAGGAAGAAACCTAGAGAGGAACCAGGCTATGTGGGGTGGCCAGTCCTCTTCTGGCTGTGCCGGGTGGAGATTATAACAAAACATGGTCAAGATGTTCAAATGTTCATAAATGACCAGCATGGTCGAATAATAATAAGGCAGAATAGTTGAAACTGGAGCAGCAGCAACATCAACTCACCATCAGTATGACCAGGAATATGACTTTCTAGAAGCGTATCCAGTGCTCTGCCTTCCACCCAGGACAACGGAATGGATCCCAGCCTGCGACCCAAAACAACGATGTCGTAAAAGAGGCAAACTAAGTGGTCTTCTGGTCAAGCTCCGGAGAAGGGAACATCACACACCACTCCACTCAACAATGTCCAGTCTCTTGACAACAAGTTTTATGAAATCCGAGCAAGGGTAGCATTCCAGAGAGACAGGGACATTCTTTGCTTCACGGAAACATGGCTCACTCGAGAGACACCAACGGAATCGGTGCAGCCAGCTGGTTTCTTCATGCATCGCGCCGACAGAAACAAACATAATTCTGGTAAGAAGAGGGGCGGGGGCATATGCCTTATGATTAACGAGACGTGGTGTGATCACAAAATAGAGGAACTCAAGTCCTTCTGTTCACCTGACTTAAAATTCCTCACAATCAAATGTCGACCGCATTGTCTACCAAGGGAATTCTCTTTGATTATAATCACAGCCGTATATATTCCCACCCCAAGCAGACACATCGATGGCCCTGAATGAACTTTATTTGACTCTTTGCAAACTGGAAACCACATATCCTGAGTCTGCATTCATTGTAGCTGGGGATTTTAACAATTTTGTTGCTCCCTGCCTACAGACAGAAACTAAAACAAGAAGCTCTCGCGCTCAGGTCTGTTCAACGCTGGTTCGACCAATCTGATTCCACGCTTCAAGACTGCTTCGATCACGTGGATTGGGATCTGTTCCGCATTGCTTCCAACAACATTGACGAATACGCTGATTCGGTGAGCGAGTTCATTAGAAAGTGCATTGACGATGTCGTTCCCATAGCAACGATTAAAACATTCCCAAACCAGAAACCGTGGATTGATGGCAGCATTCGTGTGAAACTGAAAGCGCAAACTACTGCTTTTAACCAGGGCAAGGTGACCGGAAACATGACCGAATACAAACAGTGTAGCTATTCCCTCAGCAAGGCAATCAAATAAGCTAAGCGTCAGTATAGAGACAAAGTAGAGTCACAATTCAACGGCTCAGACACAAGAGGTATGTGGCAGGGTCTACAGTCAATCACGGATTACAAAAAGAAAACCAGCACCGTCACGGACCAGGATGTCTTGCTCCCAGGCAGACTAAGTAACTTTTTTGCCCGCTTTGAGGACAATACAGTGCCACTGACACGGCCTGCAACCAAAACCTGCGGACTCTTCTTCACTGCAGCCATGTGAGTAAAACATTTAAACGTGTTAACCCTCGCAAGGCTGCAGGCCCAGACGGCATCCCCAGCCGCGTCCTCAGCGCATGCGCAGACCAGCTGGCTGGTGTGTTTACGGACATATTCAATCAATCCTTATCACAGCCCGCTGTTCCCACATGCTTCAAGAGGGCCCCCATTGTCCCTGTTCCCAAGAAATCTAAGGTAACTGAACTAAACAACTACCGCCCCGTAGCACTCACTTCCGCCATCATGAAGTGCTTTGAGAGACTAGTCAAGGACCATATCACCTCCACCCTACCTGACACCCAAGACCCACTCCAACCGCCCAAATAGGTCCACAGACGACGCAATCGCAACCACACTGCCCTAACCCATCTGGACAAGAGGAATACCTATGTGAGAATGCTGTTCATCGACTACAGCTCAGGATTTAACACCATAGTACCCTCCAAACTCGTCATCAAGCCCTGGGTCTCGACCCCACCCTGTGCAACTGGATACTGGACTTCCTGACGGGCCGCCCCCAGGTGGTGAGGGTAGGTAACAACAGCTCCACCCCGCTGATCCTCAACACTGAGAACGCACCCTTGTGGGGCCCGAGCCCTCTCCTGTACTCCCTGTTCACCCACGACTGCATGGCCATGCACGCCTCCAACTCAATCATCAAGTTTGCGGACGACACTACAGTGGTAGGCTTGATTACCAACAACGACGAGACTGCCTTCAGGGAGGATGTGAGGGCCCTCGGAGTGTGGTGTCAGGAAAATAACCTCACACTCAACGTCAACAAAACAAAGGAGATGATTGTGGCCTTCAGGAAACAGCAGAGGGAGCACCCCCTATCCACATTGACGGGACAGTAGTGGAGAGGGTTGTAAGTTAAGTTACTCGGCGTACACATCACGGACAAACTGAATTGGTCCACCCACACAGACAACATCATGAAGAAGGAGCAGCAGCGCCTCTTCAACCCCAGGAGGCTGAAGAAATTCGGCTTGTCACCAAAAGCACACAAACTTCTACTTCGAGAGCATCCTGCCGGGCTGTATCACCGCCTGGTACGGCAACTGCTCCGCCCACAACCATAAGGCTCTCCAGAGGGTAGTGAGGTCTGCACACCGCATCACCGGGGGCAAACTACCTGCCCTCCAGGACACCTACACCACCCGATGTCACAGGAAGGCCATAAAGATCATCAAGGAGCCACTGCCTGTTCACCACGCTATCTTCCAGAAGGCGAGGTCAGTACAGGTGCATCAAAGCAGGGACCGAGAGACTGAAAAACAGCTTCTATCTCAAGGCCATCAGACTGTTAAACAGCCACCACTAACATTGAGTGTTGCCAACACACTGACTCAACTCCAGCCACTTTAATAATGGGAATTGATGTAAAATATATCACTAGCCACTTTAAACAATGCTACTTAATATAATGTTTACATACATATGAGATGAGTAATGTAGGGTATATACTGTACTCTATATCTACTGCATCTTAATGTAATACATGTATCACTAGCCACTTTAAACTATGCCACTTTGTTTACATACCCTACATTACTCGATACCATCTACTGCATCTTGCCTATGCCATTCTGTACCATCACTCATTCATATATCTTTATGTACATATACTTTATCCCTTTATACTTGTGTGTATAAGGAAGTTTTGGAATTGTTAGGTTAGATTACTCGTTGGTTATTACTGCATTGTCGGAACTAGAAGCACAAGCATTTCGCTACACTCGCATTAACATCTGCTAACCATGTGTATGTGACAAATAAATAAATATGATTTGATGGTCATTCATTTATGCACCACCACGCTTCGCACTGCACACGCAAGCTGTCCAGAGTGCAGACTAGCAAAAAGGAGCGCTCATCAATCCACTCTGAGTAAATTTATTTTAGGGAAAGTGATTTATTTACAAAAGTAAACTTCCAATAGTGAACATAGTAGCAATACCAAAAGTCAGCTCTAAAACCCCCCACCTAGGATTGGTTTAGACTACTGTAGCCAAATCGATCAAAAGTGTGCAACTGCAGCCTGTAACGGCTGTTGGTGGAAGAAGGCGAGGAACAAAGCGCAGCGTGGCACGTGTTCATGTTATTTATTAAACTGAACACTAAATACAACAAGTAACAAAAGAACAACCCAAACAGCTCCGTCAGGTGCAAAACACAATAAACAGAAAATAAACTACCCACAAACACAGGTGGGAACAAACACGAGAGACAGCTGCCTCTGATTGGGAACCATACCAGGCCAAACACAGAAATACAAAACATAGAATGCCCACCCCAACTCACACCCTGACCAAACCAAAATAGAGACATAAAAAAAGGAAATAGAGTCAGGACGTGACACAGCCCGCAATTTGTGGCATTCCTGCATGTGGGCATTCTGCATATGCAGGAACGCCCCCCCCCCTGAACATCCCTTTGGTTCCTTCATGAATGCACTCCCCCGGCTGGAACACGACATCTTCATGCTTGTGTGACAGTTTTGAATGTGGGTCAAAAGGGATATAAAAGTATAATTTTAGTTTTTTTGCCCCCGTCTACCGGAGTCATCCTTGCCAGCACACAGAAAAACTGTCTACCAGTCATCCCTACCTCCATCTAGCACAGAAGACGGGAGGCGAGGGCAGCACTGTGTACCAGCTAGCTTGATAGTTAGCACATGGTGTCACCTCCACCTCCTGTTTGCTGTTTACCAGAGTGCTCCTTAGGATACTGTGATACAGTGCCTTGCGAAAGTATTCGGCCTCCTTGAACTTTGCGACCTTTTGCCACATTTCAGGCTTCAAACATAAAGATATAACTGTATTTTTTTGTGAAGAATCAACAACAAGTGGGACACAATCATGAAGTGGAACGACATTTATTGGATATTTCAAACTTTTTTAACAAATCAAAAACTGAAAAATTGGGCGTGCAAAATTATTCAGCCCCCTTAAGTTAATACTTTGTACCTTTTGCTGCGATTACAGCTGTAAGTCGCTTGGGGTATGTCTATCAGTTTTGCACATCGAGAGACTGACATTTTTTCCCATTCCTCCTTGCAAAACAGCTCGAGCTCAGTGAGGTTGGATGGAGAGCATTTGTGAACAGCAGTTTTCAGTTCTTTCCACAGATTCCCGATTAGATTCAGGTCTGGACTTTGACTTGGCCATTCTAACACCTGGATATGTTTATTTTTGAACCATTCCATTGTAGATTTTGCTTTATGTTTTGGATCATTGTCTTGTTGGAAGACAAATCTCCGTCCCAGTCTCAGGTCTTTTGCAGACTCCATCAGGTTTTATTCCAGAATGGTCCTGTATTTGGCTCCATCCATCTTCCCATCAATTGTAACCATCTTCCCTGTCCCTGCTGAAGAAAAGCAGGCCCAAACCATGATGCTGCCACCACGTTTGACAGTGGGGATGGTGTGTTCAGTGTGATGAGCTGTGTTGCTTTTACGCCAAACATTTGCATTGTTGCCAAAAAGTTCAATTTTGGTTTCATCTGACCAGAGCACCTTCTTCCACATGTTTGGTGTGTCTCCCAGGTGGCTTGTGGCAAACTTTAAACAACACTTTTTATGGATATCTTTAAGAAATGGCTTTCTTCTTGCCACTCTTCCATAAAGGCCAGATTTGTGCAATATACGACTGATTGTTGTCCTATGGACAGAGTCTCCCACCTCAGCTGTAGATCTCTGCAGTTCATCCAGAGTGATCATGGGCCTCTTGGCTGCATCTCTGATCAGTCTTCTCCTTGTATGAGCTGAACGTTTAGAGGGACGGCCAGGTCTTGGTAGATTTGCAGTGGTCTGATACTCCTTCCATTTCAATATTATCGCTTGCACAGTGCTCCTTGGGATTTTTAAAGCTTGGGAAATCTTTTTGTATCCAAATCCGGCTTTAAACTTCTTCACAACAGTATCTCGGACTTGACTGGTGTGTTCCTTGTTCTTCATGATGCTCTCTGCGCTTTTAACGGACCTCTGAGACTATCACAGTGCAGGTGCATTTATACGGAGACTTAAACACAGGTGGATTGTATTTATCATCATTAGTCATCTAGGTCAACATTGGATCATTCAGAGATCCTCACTGAACTTCTGGAGAGAGTTTGCTGCACTGAAAGTAAAGGGGCTGAATAATTTTGCACGCCCAATTTTTCAGTTTTTGATTTGTTAAAAAAAGTTTGAAATATCCAATAAATGTCGTTCCACTTCATGATTGTGTCACCCTTGTTGATTCTTCACAAAAAAATACAGTTTTATATCTTTATGTTTGAATTCTGAAATGTGGCAAAAGGTCGCAAAGTTCAAGGGGGCCGAATACTTTTGCAAGGCACTGTAGGTTAGCCAGCTAGTCCTTCGCTGCCACCTGTCAAACAACTGCCTTCAACGTCATTAACAGAACTGGGGGAAAACAGTGCCTGACAGGTGAGGCCGAAGGACACTGTCTACCGGTGTACAGCTAGCTAGCTACCGTTGTATGCTCTGAGTCTTGTTTTTAAATGTATGCAGTTCTGTCCTTGAGCTGTTCTTGTTCATTACCATGCCATGTTTTATGTTTCGTGTGGATCCCAGAAGGAGTAGCTGCTGCTTTCGCAACAGCTAATGGCGATAAATAATTAAATAAAAGACCAATATGGTTTTGCAGAAGGATTTTAGGCTAAATGTCCACATCTCATTATTGGTTTTTCTTATTTTAAAACTACAGAAGCCAAGTGCCACCACTCCATCAGCTACAGAGTACAGTTACATGCACACAATGTGTTTGTGGATAGTCATACTAATATACACTGCATTCGGAAAATATTCAGACCCCTTGACTTTTTTCACATTTTGTTACGTTACCACCTTATTCTAAAATGAATTAAATAGTTTTTATTTTTCCTCTCAATCTACACACAATACCCCATAATGACAAAGCAAAAAACAGGTTTATACATTTTAGCAAATTTATAAATAAAAAAAATACAAATAAAATGTGCCTTTTACTGAGGAGTGGCTTCCATATGGCTACTTTACCTTAAAGACCTGATTGGTGGAGTGTTGCAGGGATAGTTCCCCATCTCCACAGAGAAACTCTGATTGACCGATTGACAGATTGACCATCTGGTTCTTGTTCACCTCCCTGACCAAGGCCATTCTCAGTCATTATGGGGAATTACATGTAGATTGATGAGGAAAATAATGTTTAATCCATTTTAGAATAAGGCTATAACAAAATGTGGAAAAAGTCACGGGGTCTGAATACTTTTCGAATGCACTGTAACAATTTTCATTAAATGTTAACATGCTTTGCAAGAAAAACGATTCCCCTAATAATCCTGTTTACATGGACACATTGAAAAGGCTACCTGATGGCACTGATAAAAGCAGAAAATCGCCAATCAAAATAAACGTTCTACATCAGAAAACATGCTATTTCTGGGAAGCATATTTGATTCTGAGTTTGGAAATATAAAGTATGAATGTGAAAACTACTTCTAACGCATACATTCAGTTCCGAACTCCCTTCACTCACGCTAAAGAGGGAGGCTCAGTCGGCTGGTGCTAGCATATGCGCAGATCAAATAAACTGCTGAAACACTGATTAAGGTGTTTACTGTCCTAATAATTTGAAAGCTTGCTAAGAAAACCAGTTATTTTAATCGGCGTATGTTTACTTAGATTTGGACTTTATGCCGATTAAGATAAAGAGTTGTCACGCCCTGACCTTAGAGAGCCTTGTTTATTCTCCATTTGGTTAGGTCAGGGTGTGACTTGGGTGGGCAAATCTGTGTTTATAGTTCTTTGTTGACCTAGTATGGTTCCCAATCAGAGGCAGCTGTTTATCGTTGTCTCTGATTGGGGATCATACTTAGGCAGCCATTTTTCCCCACCTGAGATTGTGGGATCTTGTTTTTGCTAGTTGCTGTATAGCCTGCAGAACTTTACGTTCGTTTTGTATTTTGTTGGGTTTTGGTGTTCATTTGAAATAAAAGTAAGATGTTTGCCTACCACGCTGCACCTTGGCTTCATTCAAACGACGAACATAAGAGTAAGGTGTTTACACGGCTATTGCACAGTCTGCCTGTTGCCATAATCTGTTTCATATTAAATTATTAGTGTGCATGTAAACACACGCCAGCCTACCATTACATCCATGCAAGAACCAAAGACTGAAGTGAAACATCCCACTCCCCCATATTTTTCTGGTTCATATCAGAGCATGTGAGCAGAGTTGAGAGGTTGGAAATCCAGCTCATTGCTTGTGGAGGGGGGCTTGTGCACCATTCCGGTGTTCGGTTTGCTTTCCTACTACAGGGGGGAAAAAACAAACACAATTTAACTAGCACCCATCTATTTTTGTGACTACATGGACCTACCAATTGTTTAAGTATTTGAATAAACATGAAAAGGTGACTGTAAGAAGTGAACATAATTTCAAATAGGCTACATGTCATATAAACACTCTAAATAGGTCAGGAGACAGACAGGGAGCCTAAGAAAGAACAAATTATTTAGGTTATATTATTTCACTTATTTCAAGGCTATAGCCTACATAGAAATACATTGTGAAGCATTTGCAAGTGCGACACAATAGGCTGGAAGGTACAAAAAGCGTTCAGCATTTAAACACTTAGCTGAATCAAATCATAATAATCTTTAAATTGCGCATATTGGATGTGACTTACTTAGAATTAAATGCAGATCAAATGAAAAATTACTCAGTGCCTTTGAATTCATTTTTAGAATTCATCTTTTCGAAACATGAGTTTGGCCAGTCTGAGGTTTCAGGCTCATAAGACGGTGCCTGGAGAGCCAGCCAGCAGCGGAAAATATCCTCTCCACACTTGCAGCGCTACTGGGATGATCAACACCCCTTTGGCTAATCTTGCCAGGCTGGGCAGAGATGCAGTTGTTTTTGCATTTTTCTATAGATTTGCCTAAAAACTTTAGGCAAAATAACCAAATCAAAACGGAAACCTCCTTGAAAGTATGCCAAAATGATGTCCAATTGTATAGATAATAGAACGAACGAAACGTTTTTTTTTTTGTTGTTTAGAAATACTTTGCTACAATGACACACTTTGTCATTTACCCACCTTGTTCCTTTCTTTTAGCATGTGCACATAGCATGCTTTTGGGATAGTGTGATTCTTTAGTTGTGGGCACTAATCACCACACTTCCTCTATTACTATTGGTCCTCATCTTTGTAAGTTACCTTGATTTAGCACCTGTGTGTTTTACCAGTTTCTTTATGAAATATTTCGAGAATTCCATGAGAGTAGCACAAGCAAGGGGCTAAAGCGGCACACAAGTAGACTACGAATGCATGCTGGGCCGAGCATGCCCTGAGCTTGTGAAGTGAGTGCTACTTGTGCGGGCGAGAAGGCCGACGCTCCAGCCAAAATGGGCACACTCAGCTCACTTACTCTGGTTCATATACAGTCAATAAACTAAGCAGACCAGACCCAGCTGATAATGCATAGGTGCCTATAGATGGGTTACGTTTACACATTTTTAGTAATTTAGCAGACACATCCAGAGCAACTTACAATAGTGAACGCATACAACCAAGTCACCAAGCAGAGGTCTGTTGGTATAAAGACTTAGACTGCAGAAATTGTGGGGGAAAAGGGTCACATCGAACCTGCATGTAAAAACAAAGAGACAAACAAAAGTACTGAACAAATGAAAAGCGACTTGAGGAAGTACATATAATGCATAAAATGAAGCACACAGAGGATAACAAAGTGATACCCTGTCTGAAGGGGAAGAATCTTTGCATGTTTTGTCCATTTCAGACAATGGACACGGATACTGGTTGACACCGCTGCAGGATGGAAACGCAGTACGGATGCAAGTGGACACTGGAGCATCCTCATCTTTGCCGTCTGAGGCTGTATAGAAGGAGAAACTACATCACCTCACAGCCCACAAAGATCACGCTGAAAACATACACCTGTGAGATTGTTCCAGTGAGAGGAGGCATGATTTTTACTGTGGAGCTCAACAAACAGAAGGTAGTGCTACCACTCTACATTGCGAAAGACAACCGTCCAGCATTGCTAGGACACACATGGCTGGAAAGGATCAAACTAAACTGGCAGGAAATTCACATGGTTGCAAAAGAGGACACCAACCTACAAGGCATATTGTGGCAGCAAGTAGCCTAGTGGTTAGAGCATTGGACTAGCAACCGAAAGGTTGCAAGATGGAATCCCTGAGCTGACAAGGTAAAATAAATCTGTTGTTCTGCCCCTGAACAAGGCAGTTAGCCTAGGAACAGTGGGTTGTCATTGAAAATAAGAATTTGTTCTTAACTGACTTGCCTAGTTAAAATAAAGATTTTTTTTTTTTAAATAGAGGAAACACGTGGATGTGTTCAAAGGAGAACTTGGCAGTATGAAGGACATAACAGTTAAACTGACTGTGAAACCAGACAGCAAGCGAAAATGCTTCTAAGCTAGAGCTGTCCCATATGCCATAAAACCAAAAGTTGAAACAGAGCCAGACAAACTAGTCGAGAGTGCAGGATTTGATCCAGTGAATGGGCTACACCTGTTGTTCCAGTCATAACAAATATGGATCACTCAGACTGTGGTGATTTCAAAGTCACCATTAACCCAGTCTTGACTGCTGAAAAATATCCACTACCCCTCATTGACAACCTCTTTTCTGGTTTAGCTGAAGGACATAAATTCAGTAAGATAGGCCTGACATAAGTATATGTACAGATGCATGTGGACCAAGAGTCATAAGAACTGTTGACCATAGTGACTCACAAAGGACTATACAGGTTCTCGGAGGCCTCCTTTTGGAATCACCTCAGCTCCGGCCTTGGTTCAGAGAGCTATGGACCAGACACTGAGCGGGCTCACTGGGGTCCAATGTTCTCGATGATCTACTCATCACCGACAAAGATGAGCAGGAGCACCTGAGAAACCTGAACGCTACACTACAGAGACTTGAGGAGTACGGTCTGAGGGTCCGGAAGGAGAAATGCAAGCTTTTACGGCCTTCTGTTGAATACCTGGGCTACGTCATCGACAGTTCGGGGCTCCATAAGGCACCATTGAAGGGGAAGGCCGTCGCGAAAGTTCCCTCCCCACAGAGCGTGAGTCAGCTGAGATCATTCTTAGGATTACTGACATACTATGCAAAGTTTGTGTCAAACCTAGCTAACATGTTAAAGCCACTGCATGAACCTTTGAACAAAACCAAACAGTGGAAGTGGACAAATGTGTGAGGAGGCCTTCAAGAAAGTGAAAAAACAGCCTTAGCCCAGTGAAAGGCCCTAACCCACTTCAACCCCAACTTGCCATCACAGTTGGCATGTGATGTGTCGCCTTACGGCATTGGTGATGTGGTCTCACACATCATGCCATCAGGTGAAGGCCAATTGCTTTCGCATCACAGACATTAGGTAAAGCCAAGAGCAATTAGGAAAAACATCAGGGACAGACTGATATTCTGCAAAAGGTACAGGGATTGAACTGCTGAGGACTGGGGTAAAGTCATTTTCTCTGATTAATCCCCTTTCCGATTGTTTGGGGCATCTGGAAAAAAGCTTGCCTGGAGAAGACAAGGTGAGCACTACCATCAGTCCTGTGTCATGCCAACAGTAAAGCATCCTGAGACCATTCATGTGTGGGGTTGCTTCTCAGCCAAGGGAGTGGGCTCACTCACAATTTTGCCTAAGAACACAACCATGAATAACAAATGGTACCAACACATCCTCCGAGAGCAACTTCTACCAACCATCCAGGAACAGTTTGGAGACGAACAATGCCTTTTCCAGCATGATGGAGCACCTTGCCATAAGGCAAAAGTGATAACTAAGTGGCTTGGGGAACAAAACATTGATATTTTAGGTCCATGGCTAGGAAACTCCCCAGACCTTAATTCAATTGAGAACTTGTGGTCAATCCTCAAGAGGCAGGTAACAAACAAAACCCCACAAATTCTGACAAACTCCAAGCATTGATTATGCAAGAATGGGCTGCCATCAGTCAGGATGTGGCCCAGAAGTTAATTGACAGCATGCCAGGGCGGATTGCAGAGGTCTTGAAAAAGAAGGGTCAACACTGCAAATATTGACTCTTTGTATGAACTTCATGTAATTGTCAACAAAAGCCTTTGACACTTATGAAATGCTTGTAATTATATTTCAGTATTCCATATAACATCTGATAAAAATATCTAAAGACACTGAATCAGCATACTTTGTGGAAATTAATATTTGTGTCATTCTCAAAACTTTTGGCCACGACTGTAGTCACTTTGGTGAGGTTTAAACACTTGGTCGATGTAAATATCATAGGAGATTGTAATTGTCTTTAGGACAGCTGTTTTTTTGTTATGACATTTGTGTTTCTTTACATAATAGGTCATTCTTGTTCTGTGTATGTGTCTATAGTTTTGTTCAATGCTGTGTTAGTGTATGTAAGTGGTTTTGTCTGAAACTTTGGCCCCCTGCTGCTGTTGGACCAGGTCTCTCTTGAAAAAGAGATTTTATCTCAATGAGGAAAAACCTGTTTAAATAAAGGTTAAAAAATTATTAAAGAAAATGCCGTCCCAGGCCCACCCATGTCTGCGCCCCTGACCAGTCTTGTGTACTCCATAGATTAGGGCATAATTTATTTATTTCAATTGACTGGTTTCCTTACATGAACTGTAACTCAGCAAAATCTTTGAAATTGTTGAATGTTGCGTTTATAATTTTGTTCAGTATATATATACTGTGCATTTGGAAAATGTTCAGACCCGTTTACTTTTTCCACATTTTGTTATGTTACAGCATAATTCTAAAATATTTAATTGTTTTTTTTCTCATCAACCTACAAGCAATTCCTCATAATGACAAACCAAAAACAGTTGTTTTTTTTGAAAATGTATTAAAAATAGAAACACTTATCTCACATTTAAATAAGTATTCAGACCCTTTACTCTGTACTCTGTTGAAGCACCTATGGCAGCGATTACAGCCTCGTGTCTTCTTGGGTATGATGTTGGTAACGATGACGCTGGGAGTCAGGAAGCAGGTGCAGGTGGTGAGTTTAATAATAATAACGAAGCATCTGGACATGAACACAGAACCAATACTGCCTGAAGAGTGATGCTAGGGACTGTTAAATAAAGCGGGAGTAATCAGGGTAGTGATGAAGTCCATGATGGGGTGCAGGTGTGCGTAATGAGGGTTGCCAGGTGGGCGTACAGTAATGATGGGTTGCTAGGACCGGTGGTTAGTAAATCGGCAACACCGAGCGCAGGAGCAGGTGAGCGGGAGTAGACGTGACAACGCTACAAGCTTGGCACACCTGTATTTGGAGAGTTTCTCCCATTCTTCTCTGCAGATCCTCTCAAGTTCTGTCAGGTTGGATGGGGAGCATTGCTGCACAGCTATTTTCATCTGAGATGTTCGATAGGGTTCAAGTCCGGGCTCTGGCTGGGCCACTCAATGACATTCAGAGAAGCCACTCCTGCATGTTGGCAGTGTGCTTGGGGTTGTTGTCCTGCTGGAACGTGAACCTTCATCCCAGTCTGAGGTCCTGAGCACTCTGGAGCAGGGTTTCATCAAGGACCTCTCTGTACTTTGCTCTGTTCATCTTTGCCTCAATCATGACTAGTCTCCAAGTACCATGCTTCACCGTAGGGATGGTGCCAGGTTTCCTCCAGATGTGACGCTTGGAATTCAGGCCAAAGAGTTCAAGTTTCACCAGACCAGAGAATCTTGTTTCTCATGATCAGAGTCCTTTAGATGCCTTTTGGCAAACTCCAAGCGGACTGTCATGTGCCTTTTACTGAGGAGTGGCTTTCATCTGGCCACTCTAAAAATAAATGCCTGATTGGTGGAGTGCTGCAGAGATGGTTGTCCTTCTGGAATGTTCTCCCATCTCCACAGAGGAACTATGGAGCTCTGTCAGAGTGACCATCGGGTTCTTGGTCACCTCCCTGACCAAGGCCCTTCTCCCCCGATTGCTCAGATTAGCCAGACAGCCAGCTCTAGGAAGAGTCTTGGTGGTTCCAAACTTATTCCATTTAGGAATGAATGACGCCACTGTGTTCTTGGGGACCTTCAATGCTGCAGACATTTTTTGGAACGCTTCCCCAGATCTGTGCCATGACATAATCCTATCTCTACGGACAATTTCTTCAACCTCATGGCTTGGTTTTTGCTCTGACAAGCACTGTCAATTGTGGGACCTTGGACAGGTGTGTGCCTTTCCAAATCATGTCCAATCAATTGAATTTGCACAAATGGACAATCAAGTTGTAGAAACATCTCAAGGATGATCAATGGTAACAGGATGCACCTGATTTCAATTTGAAGTCTTATGGCAAAGGATCTGAATACTTAAATAAGGTTTTTATGTTTTTATTTTTAATAAAGTAGCAAAATTCCTAAAAACCTGTTTTCGCTTTGCCATTATGGGGTATTATGTGTAGATCGGCTGACGATTTCCCCTCCAAATATATACATATATATATATTTATTTATAAAAACTTTTTTTAAATACAGACTTCCTAAAAAAATAAGTGAAAATTGACATACTATCCAAAGAATTCGGATAATTTTCTGGTAAAATTGTGCAAAAAAGTGCAAAAAACAATTTTGTACCCCATATTTTAATTTGCTCCATGTGGACACAAGGCTGTTTGGCTCATCTCAGATGCAAAGAGGAATAACTTTGCAGCTGTTTCTAATTAATGAGCAATGCCATGCTGGTGTGTGGTAACATTCCAATAAAACCCAGTCCTGAAACCAAATGTATGTTGAAAATAATGTTATATTATAGGAAAAGATACCACATTCACACGGATTTTTACAAAGTATGCAATTCGTATTTGTAACTTCAATCCCAATTATACCATACTTTCGCAGTTGTAAGTCAACTAGCCTACCTGGTTAACTAAAGGTGAAATAAATAAATACTTTGACTAAAACTATAACTTATTGACTTAACTCATTGTGCAACATCATGGGTAATCTCTGGCCCTCCTATTTTAGCTAAAATATATATATTTCTACAGGTGTGGGCGTTTAAAAAAAAACAACTGCGTTGGACATTACATTACCAAAAGTATGTGGACACCTACTCATCTAACATCTCATTCCAAAATCATGGGCATATAACAGCCTCCACTCTTCTGGGAAGGCTTTCCAATAGATGTTGTAACATTGCTGAGCGGACTTGCTTCCATTCAGCCACAAGAGCATTTTTGAGGTCAGGCACTGATGTGGGGCAATAAGGCCTGGCTTGCAGTCACCGTTCCAATTAATCTCAAAGGTTTTCGATGGGGTTGAGGTCAGGGTTCTGTGCAGGCCAGTCAAGTTCTTTCACACTGATCTTGACAAACCATTTCTGTATGGACCTCGCTTTATACACGACAGCATTGTCATGCTGAAACAGGAAAGGGCCTTCCCCAAACTGTTGTCACAAAGTTGGAAGCACAGAATCACCTAGAAGTTATGCTGTAGCATTAAGATTTCCATTCACTGGAACAAAGGGGCCTAGCCCGAACCATGAAAAACAGCCCCAGAACATTTTTCCTCCACCACCAAACTTTATAGTTGGCACTATGCATTGGGGCAGGTAGTGTTCTCCTGGCATCCTCCAAACCCAGATTAGTCCGTTGGACTGACAGATAGTAAAGTGTGATTCATCACTCCAGAGAACACGTTTCCACTACTCCAGAGTCCAATGGCGGAGAGCTTTAACACCACTCCAGCCAGCACTTGGCATTGCACAAGGTGATCTTAGGTTTGAGTGCTGACGTTGCTTCCAGAAGCAGTTTGGAACATGGTAGTGAGTGTTCTAACCGAGGACCGACGTTTTTAAGTGTTACGTGCTTCAGCACTCGGCGGTCCCGTTCTGTGAGCTTGTGTGGCCTACCACTTTCCACTTCACAATAACAGCACTTACAGTTGACCGCCGCAGCTCTAGCAGTGCAGAAATGTGATGAACTGACTGGTTGGAAAGGTGGCATCCTGTGACGGTGGCACGTTGAAAATCACTGAGATCTTCAGTAAGGCCATTCTACTGCCAATGTTTGTGTATGGAGATTGCATGGCTTTGTGCTCAATTTTATACACGTCAGCAATTAGCTGAATCCACAAATTTTGAAGGGATGTCCACATACTTTTGTGTATATATAGTGTATTTCTGTCTCAGCATAGGCTGTAGTATCAAACATGGTGGTATTATACTGAATGGTGTATTCTTCGCCTCTGCCTCTCCTCTCTGCTAGGCTAATATCTATTTCAAGTGACAGACCTTTCCACAGAACATGGCTGCACAGCTTTCTGTAGGCTGTATATAATGCAACTTGGTGTGGTTATATTTCATTCAATACATCCAGACCAAAAAGACAGTTTCATGTTTGTAGTTTATTTACATGTGATATTATAATTCATTTAGCATTTCTCATCCACAGAGATTGTCATCTCTGTTATGTGCATTTTAATGCATTTATTTGAAAGAAATCAGAATGTTAACATTATCAAGCATGTATTTTAAGGCCAGTTTTGTGTAATAAATTCACTCTACGAGTGGTAGGGAAAATGTACTGTAGTAGATTTGCAGACCTTGAACATGTGTGTTATCCTAGTTTCAGAAACTAGGCTTACATCTGCATGAGTTCTTCTAGTTAGGCACTGTAGAAACATATGCAGCCCAGTGGAGAAAAAAAATTAGATACCATCATATATAAATGTTAAAAAGGCACCGTTAAGCTTTTGGGTCGTTACATATTTTATACCTTTATTTAACTAGGCAAGTCAGTTAAGAACACATTCTTATTTACAATGACGGCCTAGGAACAGTGGGTTCACTGCCTGTTCAGGGGCAGAGACGACAGATTTGTACCTTGTCAGGTCAGGGGTTTGAACTTGCAAACCTTCCGGTTACTAGTCTAACACTCTAACCACTAGGCTACCCTGCCGCCCCTATGATTTAAGTCATTTTCTGACTGCACCCCTTTAGATTTGAACTGCACACTTTTTGATTTGAACTTTCATGTTTGCCCATGGTGGAAGTGGTCAGAAAGTGACTTTTTGGACCCGAATGCCAAAACATTCAGGAGGTACTCAACATGGTTGATCCATGTTGCATACCATGTCCTGCCATGTCTTGGTCTCTCAAAAAGATAAAACGGCTGAGTTTAATCACATTTGAAAGCTTACAAACAGGGTTGTCAAACTATTCTATGATTTATTGAACACTTGTTTTAATTAAACAATGATGTTCTTTAAACTTTAATGTCTATGATCTAAAAACACATAGATTTTTCTCATTTTCACAAGTGTTGAAGTTTAGACCCTATTTTACATCATCTGAAGTGTTTGTGTTGTGCCAGTCATCGATTGAGACATAACATACTCTTGAATACAGGGTGGGTGTTTATTTAATCATAGATGTATAATTAATAGAATGGACCTATCCTTTCAGACCTATGAAATGTACAGTAGGTGGTACACCATTGACATTTGAATTGAAACTTTAACTTCTAATTACTACCAGAAAGATGGCTGATTGTCCACCCATTGTTGAATGTCAACTTGAATGGGAAAGTATATTCTATTATCTGTATTTCTATGATTTCAATAGGTTTCCTATGGAAGATTGACAGCTTAATTTATAACAATGGATATTCCCACTCAAGTCAATATGCTCTGATGTGTGGACTTCCAACCATCTTTGTTGCACCATTTGAAAGTGCTAGCAAGCTACAACATAGGGTACCAGTCAAAAGTTTGGACACACCTACTCATTCAAGAGTTTTTCTTTATTTGTACTATTTTCTACATTGTAGAATAATAGTGAAGACATCAAAACTATGAAATAGCACATATGGAATCATGTAGTAACCAAAACAATGTTAAACAAATCCAGCCACCCTTTGCCTTGATGACAGCTTTCCACACTATTGGCATTCTCTCAACCAGCATCATGAGGTAGTCACCTAGAATGCATTGCAATTAACAGGTGTGCCTTCTTAAAAGTTCATTTGTGGAATTTCTTTCTTTCTTAATTATTTTTAGCCAATCAGTTGTGTTGTGACAAGGTAGGGGTGATATACAGAAGATAGCCCTATTTGGTAAAAGACCAAGTCCATATTATGGCAAGAACAGCTCAAATAAACAAAGAGAAATGACAGTCCATCGTTACTTTAAGACATGATTGTCAGTCAATCCGGAACATTTCAAGAACTTTGAAAGTTTCTTCAAGTGCAGTTGCAAAAACCATCAAGCACTATGATGAAACTGAGTTCAAGTAACAGACACATCTCAACATCAACTGTTCAGAGGAGATTGCGTGAATCAGGCCTTCATGGTTGAATTGCTTCAAAGAAACCACTACTAAAGGACACTTGTTTGGGTCAAGAATCAAAATAAATGGACATTAGACCGGTGGAAATCTGTCCAAATTTGAGATTTTTTGGTTCTAACCACCATGTCATTGTGAGACGCAGAGTAGATGAACAGGACACCAATAATAAGAAGATACTTGTTTGGGTCAAGAATCAAAATAAATGGACATTAGACCGGTGGAAATCTGTCCAAATTTGAGATATTTTGGTTCTAACCACCATGTCATTGTGAGACGCAGAGTAGATGAACAGATAGTTCCCACTGTGAAGCATGGAGGAGGAGGTTTGATGGTGTGGTGGTTCTTTGCTGGTGACACTGTGATTTATTTAGAATTCAAGGCACACTTAATGAGCATGGCTACCCCAACACTCTGCAGCAATACTCCACCCCATCTGGTTTGCGCTTAGTGGGACTATAGTTTATTTTTCAACAGGACAATGACTCAATACACACCTCCAGGCTGTGTAAGGGATATTTGACCAAGAAGGAGAGTGATGGAGTGCTGCATCAGATGACCTGGCCACCACAATCACCCAACCTCAACCCAGTTGAGATGGTTTGGGATGAGTTGGACCACAGAGTGAAAGAAAAGCAGCCAACAAGTGCTCAGCGTATGTGGGAACTCCTTCAAGACTGTTGAAAAAGCATTCCAGGTGAAGCTGGTTGAGAGAATGCCAATAGTGTGCAAAGCTGTCATCAAGGCAAAGGGAGGCTACTTTGAAGAATGTCAAATGTAAAATATATTTTGATTTGTTAAACACTTTGTTGGTTACTACATAATCCCATATGTGTTATTTCATATTTTTGATGTCTTCGCTATTGTTTTACAATGTAGAAAATAGTAAAAATAAAGAAAAACCCTTGTGTGTCCAAACTTTTGACTGGTACTGTATATGAACATGAAAAAAAAATCTGAGTTGACGTGTTTTTAGATCATTTATGTTAAAGCTTAAAAAAAAAGGACATTTTTATTTTAAAAGCTTTCTTTCAATAAATCATATAACAGTTGGATAACCCTGTTTGTAAGCTTTCAAATGATGTCAAACTCAACCGTTTATCTTATTCAGTGATGAAGACATGGATGCCTCATGGTAGGAGAGGGTGTGCAAAATGTGTCAACTTTGAGCATCTCTAGATCCTGAATGTTTTGGCATTCAGGACCTTTTTGACCATTTCTCACATGGGCAAACATGTCTGGAAGGTTTCGTTCAAATCAAAAGGGGTGTGGTCAGAAAGATGTTGAAATCATATGGAACGACCATTTCCAGAATCAACTGAGGGAAATGAACCATTAATGTCAGCGAAGCAAACGTTATAATAACTTCAGACTTTAGACCAAGCATGATATTATGAAAGAGTTCATAACTCCATAGTTATCCAAGTGGATTCAATATTCAGTCCTGCCTCCAATGCATCTGTCCTCTGTACAAGTACTTCCTGTCTGTAGCGCAGTTTTTTGATTATGTATCTGGAAAACATTTCATTACAGAGAATAACACCACCGGTCACATATGCAGGTTCCAACGTCTCCAAACAATTGTGCTTTCAGTTGTGCATTTATCGTACCAACTCGGGCCATTTTCATACAAAATCCCATTGTAACACACAGCTATATAGATTTTGCTGGTCACGTCACACATATGAACATAAAATATACACATTATACAGTATAATTGCTAATCAGCTAAGCCAATGCACCTATGCACCAATCAAAAAACGAAATAAAAACATAAACAAACATGTTGAATGGAAGCCGTCATCGTTAACTCGACAGAATACATATAAGACTGCTGTGCCTCTCTCCTTCAACAACAAAAAGGTGCAACATAGAGAAAATAAAGATGTCTAACACAGTTTGTGCATATTCTCATTCAAGAGCAGTCGTCTGTGTTCAGGCTGAGTGGCAGTCAGCAGTGCTGCTGCCTCGTAAGGCAGTGGGACATGCAAACAACAGACAAATCACATTCAGGAGTTGACAGCAGACTTGTTGCCATATTTTCCATCCACTTACAACATGGCTTGTTCATTACTTTCCTGTCTGTGTATCTCTATGGACAGCATCATTAGGGATGACATTGGTTGGACAGTAGACACACAAGACCAGTGGCCTTCTCTAGACAAAAGATCCTGTGTGCTCTATTGGAAGTGCCAGGCTTGTAGGCTCACATACCACTACTTTAAGGGGACTAAAACATGGTGGATCAGGTCCTCTCTCCCTGTATTCATGATCCAACTCCTCTGACTTACTCTCACGCCGCTCATCTGTACCTTGGCAAGTCTGTAACAAGTTCTGATCATTATAGCTACTGACAAAGTGTAGGCTTGCTAACCATTTGTAGAGATGTCCCCAACCTGTCATAGACTAATGTTCATCCACTTTGAGGAGATATACTGTATTTATTTTAAAAGTTTGAAGTGTCCCCTGTCAACCAGCTAGTAACAGAAGGGAATACTGTGGGCTCATGAGCTGTACGACAAGGAACCCTGAAACCTGTAGTGTTTATTGTGACCGACAAATGCAGTGTTCCACAGCCTTGTTTCACCATCTACAGTACCATAGTAATAACTGATCTTATTTGACTGCTGTTTGTCTTTCACTCAAATGCCTTTAAAAGTGAAAATACTGAATCCTACTGGCCTTGTCAGATTAGAGCACCCAATCAGCATATTGGATTTGTCATCAAAATCAAATGGCCACACAAGATTGTAAAATGTATTTAAAAAAAAATGTTTTGACAACTTTACATCAGTAGGATTATCTTATGTTATTATCAAATTAGTTATTGTATTATCTATTTACGACATTTTCTATATTTGGGTAATAATTGCTGACTGCTCATAATTGCCTCCCAAGGGTTTGGAGGATACATTACTGGAACATGCAGATAAACAGGTGAAATGTGGACTTATGAGGTTGGGCTCAGCCATCATGACTGTGTTTCCAGGGCTTGAATGCTCTCGACCCCAAAGTGCGGTTTAGACATGCAGTGGTCATGCATAGCCGAGAGAGCAAACATTAACACTATCTGACCATCCTCTCTTTTGTCCAATCTTTCTCCCCTATCTCCCCTCCCCCTGTTAGTTTCTCTGCTTGTTCCTGTTTTAGGAAATTCGAAATAGTCCATGCAATGATATGTATGAGAGTATAAAGGGTGCCTGGAATCTTTGATTGAAAGGAGTGAGAACCCCCCCCCCCCCATCTCTTAAAAACAGAGTTATAATCAACAATTGCAATTATATTTGTTGTTTGTCCAGTGGTAATATTGGTAATGTATGTGTTGGGGGGAGGGTTTATCTTATTCACTCCTATGGAAGAGTTATTTTAGTCGTACGTGGGTAGGCTGGTTGAGGGACTCTGCACTGCCCGTTGTGTGGGTGCGGAGACCAGTCAGACTGCTTAAGGACCCCCCATCTTCAGTCCGCAGAACGTCCAAGCAGCCAGTACCGTCCGCTGTGGGATGGGACAGGAAGTCACTCCCCTGGGACAGGAAATCAAACTGGTCCTCCTGCGGTTCCAGGTCACGGCCGGTGATGAAAAGGTCCGTCTCGCCCCAGTTGCTAGCGTCGGGGTTGCCATGGCAGTCGTCACTAGAACTTCTACTGTTGCCGAGGGGGGAGGACAGGTTAGGAAGGTTGTCTGCAGATGGCAGGGTGAGGTTATGTGCCGACAGGGACTTCCCCAGCCCCTGTTCCTGCTCCGAGGGCTTGCCATCACATCCAGAGGAAAGCAGCAGCATGGGGTCCACCTCCAGGCTCATGTGCCTCCTCCAGGGGCCCTCCTCCCTCAAATGGGGCTTCCCCCTCAGCTGCACCCTGCCCCAGCTATGTCCACCCTCTCTGTCCCCCTCCTCTCCATGGTCCACCCCGGAGCCCACCACCATAGAGAGGCCTGAGCTCTGCTCCAGCCTAGCCCCTCGTGTAGCATCTTGGGTGGGGCTGAGGGGACGTCTTTGCTGGGGGCCCATGGGGGGCAGCTGAAGGGTGGCAGCACCAGCGGATGGTGGAGGGGGCGGGAGGTCAGGGAAGTGCGCTCGCCTGGGGAAACTACTGGGTGTGGTGAGGAGCGGGTAGGGGCTGTCAGGCGGCAGGAGAGGCGAGGGCGTGAGGGATGCAGTGGAGGCAGGGTAGGATGGGGGGCAGGTGTTGAGGGTGAGCTCGCTGGGGGCCAGGATGAGCTGGAGGCCCCTGGAGAGATGGCCTGTTGTTGACCGGGACATCCCCCCACCACTTTCCTGCCCCCCTCTGCCCTCCCCTCCCTGGGGGGAGCCAGAGGACAGGTCCTTGCTGAGGATGGAGCTTCGGTAGTCGGAGGTCTGGTGCTCCAGCTCGAACAGGGGCAGGGAGGAGAGGGTGAGGGCAGACGAACCATTTTGTAACACCTGCCTGTACACATCCAGCAGAGAGTCCAGCTTTGACTCTATGGATGTCACCTGGGCGGGGGGAAGAGCAAGAGACATGACCGTTAAAAGCAGCAAGGGTTCATTGCACTTTCTAAAAAATCTAGTTGATTCAACTAATTATTATATAGTAAAACCTCATTTAGTTTACTCAACTTTTTGGTCAAATTGTTACCTGAATTTAAAATGCTTAGTTAGCTCCAACTTCATAAAACTAGTCAAACATTGGGTTAGCAACACCCAAACATTCAAATAGTGCTTTTATCATACAATGTTTTTCAACTTACGTATTTGACACATACTGACATACTGTACATGATTAGATTGTGCATGTTCATTTATACAGTAATTATTATTCAACAGGTTCTCAGGGATTTTCTCAGGGATTTTGAACAACAACCTCTTGGTTCATGAAATTCCTATCTTCCTGCTACAGCACCATGTCTGTGTCAATGACTGATTTCACCTGTATTCCTACACTTTGCACTGGTAAAAGTTCACAAGAAAAACAATTGTATTTATTATAGTGATTAAGGAGTAACATTCAAACAGACAATCATTAAATAAGTCAATCAAATCAATGATGAGAGAATAGTCAGATTAACTGATATCTGACACATATGGTGGTGTAGCAGGACGATCAGAAAGACTTGAACCAAGAGGTTGTGAGTTCAAATCCCAGCTAAGGACATGTTGAATAAATATGTAAGTTGAAAACATTGTGTGTTAAAAGCCCTGTGTGGGTGTCCCTAGCCTAATTCTTCTCAAGTTGGAACTAAGTTTGGGCCAGATAAAAATGTTAAGTTCAGGTAACACTTCGACCGAAATGTTTAGTAAACTAAAAAAGGCTATGTTTCAGTCACTAAATTAATTATTAGTTGAATCTACTAGATTCTTTTTACAGTGTGTGCAAGTGACACTTCTCTACGAGTACACACAAACTAATGTAATTGGCTTAATTGGTCACCTGTCTTTCCACCTTACACACACGTCCCAGCATGCTCATGTCCTCCAGAGTATCCCTGTCAGGGTGCAGCTTGTCCCTGATCTTCTTGTCGATGGGGATTTGGCCCTTACCCAGTATCTGATCCACCCTGCGATACACACACTTGTCGTATTAATCACAAAAAGTGGACAAATGGGCACATCGACCGTCACCCCAGCCTCTTCCAAGGGCCCTTCACAGCGGGCAACAGACCTAACTCTAATGGAAGCATGTCAGTGTTAGAGTTAGTTAGAACAGACACACCATGATTAGATTCAACAACCCACACTACAAAGTCACAGTGCACACAACAAACCACAGGCTACAGTCAAACACACAATCATACAGGGTTTCTAAACTACAGCTTCAATTAGCTACAGTGCAAACTACAGTTCATGTTAAAAACAACAATCTGCACCAACTAGTAACTGCAGCCATTCCCTGTGTTCACAAAAGTTCCACAACGAGAGATCCTTATTCATTAGTCAATTCTTTGCAGGAGGAACATCGATTCTGTTAGATTGACAGCTGCTGCTGTATCTTTACTATGTCACCTAAGCGCAGCAACATGCAAGATATTTGAGACAGGAAGCTTTACTTCTACCACACATTTGGGGATATGTTACATCTGCTAGTTGAATGCTTCCATTTCTTAAGAAGCATTTCCGAACACCTTTATGTCATCAGGGAGTCCAAAGCTTCTAAATCTGGGTTGATTCAGTGAAAGCAGTGTGTCCTTTCTGGTCAATATATACAGAACTATGATGCTCTAAATCTAAAGATCTAAAAGTGACCGGATAGTGTAAGCAATATATTAGAAACTCTTGTAGTCCCTTTGGAAGCCTGAAGGTTGAGCCATCATCATCTCACCTTTAAACCTATCCTGCCTCTGTAGATCTACAAACACAGGCTTTGTGCTCCCTGATGGACACATGGACATAGCACCATCTCCTTTCAAACTGTCCTCTGTGTGAGGAACTGGGGGACAGGATTGAGTTGGGGGTAGTGTCTAACGGGTCTACGTTATTAGGGGTTGGTGTGGGAGGGGGGGTATCTAACCCTGGGGACTTCATCCCTGGGGTGGACTTCCTCCTGGCCTGGCTGTAATATAATTGCAGGGAGGGGGAGGACATGTTCCCAGGTTTGCTGCCCAGTGTGGGACCCAGTCCAGTGGCCAGTCTGTGTGGGAGAGACATGGGGGTCAGATACAACACACACACACACACACACACACACACACACACACAAACACTTGAAGTGTATCAAAAAAGGGAAACCTACAGGCACCACGTATGTACCAGCTACAATTACATTCTTTAAAACCAGACTAGACTACCACTACTACAATCCACTACTAAACTATAGTAGATTCCACTCTTTTGGCTGAAAGACACAGTGCAATATCAAGTCAATCAGGGTTATATCACTGATTTAACCGAAGACAACAATCCTAACTCCTGAAAAATTATTATTTATTCTCAGACATTGTTAAAAATAACACCATGCAAGAGACTACAATATTCATAATGTCACACATCGATGCATGAGATGTCTACAGTTAGCCTATTTTAGGCAGGCGAGCGGGGGGTGGGGGGGTTGCCTAACCCTGGGACAGACTTCGTCCCTGGCATGGACTTCCTCCTGGCCTGGTTGTAATATAAGTGCAGGGAGGGGGAGGAAAAGGTCTTGACTCTGGGGCTCAGCAGCTGCTGCTGAGGAGGACCCACTATGGTGTCCAGCCTGGGAGGAAGAGGTACATAGGAGGGTCAGATATATACACACACACACACAGACAGACACACACGTGAATTAAGTGGTGAAGGTGAACATAGATATGAAGATGTGTGTGTTTATGTGTGTCTGTGTGTGTGTGTGTGTGTGTGTGTGTGTGTGTGTGTGTGTGTGTGTGTGTGTGTGTGTGTGTGTGTGTGTGTGTGTGCATCTCACCTAGTCTGTAGACTCTTGATTCTGCAGAGCATATCCAGGTGTCCTGCAGAGTACTGTTCAATCACATCTTTCACATCATACGGGCGCAGAGTCTCCTTAAACTTCTTCTTTGCCACATGAAACTTCATGATCCTGAGTGGAAAAGTGATGAGAATCAAACAGAATCATGTCATTGGGCCATGATCTACCTGTCATCTCTTAGTCAGCCACTAGAGGGAAACAACAGCTTAACTATGCATAAACCAGCATGTTGACAAGAAGCTAGCTGACAGTTGTTACTTTAGCCTTTACCTTTTGTTTTTGGAGTATAGGTAAAATAAACATTGCTCAAATACTATCACAAGAACATTATGAAACCGTAGCACATGTCATGTAAACAAAATCTGACTGAGCTATTTTGTAACTAAACCACACTCGAATTGTACTATCCCTCCACCTTAAGGTACAAGTACAGCTACTGCTGAGTGAATAATATTGATGCAGGTAAGTGGCTCTCTACAGTCGGTTCATTCTGACCCCCTAATGGCTCCAGAACTGCTCCAGTTGCTCATTATCCTCACTGTATAAATGGAAACCATCATGACAGATGAGCTGCTGTGAAAACAGTTCTCACTGAGAGGGTGTCAACCCGACACCCTGGGAAAGTCAGGGACACGTCTCCACTCCCGCTGCCCACAAAGGGAGCCTGCTGAGCAAGTAGGCTGGGCAAGGGGAGAGGGGGTCCTCTGGAGCAACAACCTGTGGGTGGGAATTGGAGTGTTGGCAGACAATCAAAATAGGACATCTTTTGACATCTTTTGCCAGAGAGAGGTGGGGGAGAGGGAGAGTTAAAGGGAAACGGAAAAATAGAGGGAGGTAGAGAGAGAAGAGGTAGTAAAAAGGAGAGTGATGGAGGGAGATGGTGAAGGAGAGGGAGAGACAGTGCCAGTATGGTGACCACATGAGTAAACAGAGACATGTTGTCGGGGTCAGAGTGAGTAAGGGGCCAGATAGAACAAAAAACACCCAAACTGTTCTCCCTGAGCCATCACTGGGTTAGCAGAATCCCCTTGAAGCACTGGGCTAGAACAACATAGAGGAGGCCCATGCTCTGGATGTGTTGTATCTAAAAGCCTTAGGAGCCGAGGGGAGAGAGGGAGGTGAAGGAGCCCTGGAAGGCTCTATGTTTAAGTGAAGATTGTGGTCGGGATGCGTTTGCTATGTACACTGTTTAAAATAGTCATGTCATGTACAAAATAAATAGAATGTTTTACAAAAGATTGCGTAAGAAAACAAAAGTCTACTGTATATAGAGATCTATATAGCGATATACAGTGAGCTCCAAAAGTTTTGGAACAGTGACACGTTTCGATGTTTTAGCTCTGTACTCTATCACTTTGGATTTGAAATGATGCAATGACTATGAGGCTAAAGGACAGACTGTCAGCTTTAATTTGAGGGTATTTTCATCCATATCGTGTGAACCGTTTAGAAATTACTGCACTTTTTGCACAGTCCCTCCATTTTAAGGGAGAATAGAATGCTTCTAAATACTTCTACATTAATATGGATGATACCATGATTACGGATAGTCCTGAATTAATCGTGAATAATGATGAGTGAGAAAGTTACAAAGGCTTAAATATCATACCCCCCAAATTTTTTTATTGTAACAGTGAGAGGTTAACATGTCTTGGGGATATGATAGTTGTGCGTCTGTATCACTCATCATTCACTATGTGACTCCGAAATGACACAATACATAAAAAAAAAAATATATATTTGACCTTTATTTAACCAGGCAAGTCAGTTAAAAACAAATTCTTATTTTCAATGATGGCCTAGGAACAGTGGGTTAACTGCCTGTTCAGGGGCAGCTCGGGGGTTTGAACTTGCAACCTTCCAGTTCCTAGTCCAACTCTCTAACCACTAGGCTACCCTGCCGCACCATTCATTTCTACTGGGCACAAAGTAATCTGAAACACAACCAAAACAAACCGCAAATGCATCCAAGTTTGTAAAGTCACAAACTTGATGTAATCATTGCGTGTTAGGAATATGGGACCAAATATAACAATTTGGACAACTTTAATACACTTAAGTTAATTTGTTCCTATTATTTTGGTCCCCTAAAATGGGGGACTGTGTATAAAAACTGCTGTAATTTCTAAACGGTTCACTCGATATGGATGAATATACCTTCAGATTAAAGCTGACAGTCTGCACTTTAATCTCATAGTCATCGTATCACTTCAAATCCAAGGTGCTGGAGTACAGAGCAAAATCAACAAAGTATTTGTCACTGTACGAATACTTTTAGAGCTCACTGTAGATAAGCACTCCTACCAGCTCTCACAATCCCACGTCAGAATTCGACAAACGTCAGAAGTTTCGCAAACGTCAAATTTCGGCGTTCTTCCAGACGTCAAATTTTGAAGTGTTTAAGAATAAGTTTAGTCATTAACTCAGAGTTGTTAAGGTTAGGTTCAGGCATTAACTCAAAATTGTTAAGGTAAGGGTTATGGTTTGGGATAGACTGAAAACAAAAATATCAAAAACAACTTTCTATCTCTGGATTTGAACATGCAACGTTTGGAATCAGAGGGAGATGCTTACGCACATCTAAAACAGAACCATACTTCAAGGTAACAGAGCTCACTGTTGCCCTTAGTGGCCGGTTTCTACGTCAGTATTCTACATCGAATACTGACTTGTATCACGGGTGACCTGGCTGAAGCACTCACCTGACGGCTCTGATGACAGCCTTTAATGGAGCTGATAGGTCTTCCACGGTGACATCACAGTGGCAAACTCTGTCGCCAAATGCGTCATCATTCCCCATTCCTGTGTCCACTGAGAGACAAAAAGAAGTGTCAAGTTATTTATTTTTTATGGGGTAGATCAGCTTTAACCTGTTTGGGATAGAGGGCAGCATATTTACGTTCAGATGAAAAGTGTGCCCAGAGTAAACCTCCTGCTACTCAGGCCCAGAAGTGAATATACGCAAATTATTAGTAGTATTGTATAGAAAACACTCTGAAGTTTCTAAAACTGATTGAATTATGTCTGTGAGTATTACAGAACTCACATGGCAGGCAAAAACCTGTGAAAAATCCAATCAGGAAGTGGGAAATCTGAGGTCTGTAGTTTTTCAACTCATTGCCTATTGAATATACAGTGTCTATGGGGTCAAACACTTCCTAAGGCTTCCACTAGATGTCAGCAGTCTTTAGAACGTTGTTTGAGGCTTCTACTGGGAAGTGGGGGCGAATGAGAGCTGATTCAACCAGAGGCCTGCCAGAGTGCCATGAGCTGAAAGACAAAGGAATTCTCCGGCTGGAACATTATTGAAGTTTATGTTAAAAACATCCTACAGATTGATTCTATACTTTGTTTGACATGTTTCTACGAACTGTAATATGACTTTTTGAACTTTTCATCTAAACTTTCGCCTAGACTTGCACCAAACGCTCTAACAAAAGGAGGTATTTGGACATAAATGATGGACTTTATCGAACAAAACAAACATTTATTGTGGAACTGGGATTCCTGGGAGTGCATTCTGATGAAGATCATCAAAGGTAGGTGAATATTTATAACGCTATTTCTGACTTTTACTGACTCCACAACATGGCAGGTATGGCTTGGTTTTGTGTCTGAGTGCCGTACTCAGATTATTGCATGGTTTGCTTTTTCTTTTTCTTTTTTTGAAATCTGACACAGCGGTTGCATTAAGGAGAAGTATATCTATAATTCTGTGCATAATAGTTGTATCTTTTATCAAAGTTTATTATGAGTATTTCTGTAAATTGATGTGGCTCTCTGAAAATTTGCCGGATGTTTTCGAGCCACAACATTACTGACCATAAAGCGCCAATGTAAACTAAGATTTTTGGATATAAATATGAACTTTATCGAACAAAACATACATGTATTGTGTAACATGAAGTCCTATGAGTGCCATCTGATGAAGATCATCAAAGGTTAGTGATTAATTGTATCTCTATTTCTGTTTTTTGTGACTCCTCTCTTTGGCTGGAAAATGGCTGTGTGTGTTTTTGTGACTAGCCTCTGACCTAACATAATCATATGGTGTGTTTTCGCTGTGAAGCCCTTTTGAAATCGGACACGATGGGTAGATTAACAAGAAGTTTATCTTTAATTTGGTGTATTGCACTTGTGAATGTATGAAAGTTACATATTTCCCAAAAATATTTTTGAATTCTGCGCTCTGCCTTTTCAGCGGAATGTTGTTGAGGGGTGCTGCTAGCGGAACCCCTAGCCGTAAGAATATTGCAGATAGATTGTAGCTTCCTTACAGACTTCTGCTCCAAGCTGAAACTCAACAATGTAATATTTATTTATCTTTTTCCTCAAATGAAAATTGAAATCAAATTAAATTGTTATTGGTCACATACACATGGTTAGCAGATGTTGTTGCGAGTGTAGCGAAATGCTTCTAGATCCGACAGTGCAGCAGTATCTAACAGGTAATATCTAACAATTCCACAACAAAACCTATATCTAACAAATTGGACAACAAAACCTAATATCTAACAAATTCCACAAGAAAACATAATACCTACAATCTAGTAAAGGAATGGGATGAGAATATAGAAGTATAAAATATATGGATGAGCAGTGACAGAGCGGCTAAGATGGAAAGATAGTAAAGAATAGATAGTGAAAGATACAGTATACAGTATATACATATGAGATGAGTAATGCGAGATATACAGTATATATAGTACATAGGCATACAGAGGCCCATTATCAGCAACCATCACTCCTGTGTTCCAATGACACGTTGTGTCAGCTAATCCAAGTTTATCATTTTAAAGGGCTAGTTGATCATTAGAAAATAGTTTTGCAATTATGTTAGCACAGCTGAAAACTGTTGTCCTGATTTAAGAGGCAATAAAACTGGTCTTTAGACTAGTTGAGTATCTGGAGCATCAGCATTTGTTGGTTCGATTACAGCCTCAAAATGGTCAGAAAAAATACCTTTCTTCTGAAGCTTTTCAGTCTATTCCTGTTCTGAGAAATGAAGGCTATTCCAGGCGAGAAATTGCAAAGAAACTGAAGATCTCATACAACGCTGTGTACTCCTCCCTTCACAGAACAGCGCAAACTAGCTCTAACCACAATAGAAAGAGGAGTGGGAGGCCCCAGTGCACAGCTGAGCAAGAGGACAACTACATTAGGGTGTCTAGTTTGAGAAACAGATGCCTCACAAGTCCTCAACTGGCAGCTTCATTAAATGGTACCCACAAAACACCAGTCTCAACGTCAACAGTGGAAAGGTGACTCCAGGATGCTGGCCTTCTAGGCAGAGGTGCAAACAAAAAGCCATATCTTAGACTGGCCAATAAAAAGAAAAGATTAAGATGGGCAAAAGAACACAGATACTGGACAGATACTAGAAGGCCAGGATCCCAGAGTTGCCTCTTCACTGTTGACGTTGAGACTGGTGTTTGGCGTTTAGGACTGGCAGCTTACTGAATGTAATCTCTGCACTTAAATAGCAAATGGAGGACGGTTTTCCTGTGGTTAATTTTCATGCCAGCCAGGTAGGCTATAGTCCTGTTGTAAATAAGAAGCAATGTGCTTAATATTAGGAAAGTTGAGAAATAAATATAGTCAGCCTATAGAAAGCTGATGGGATCCTCCTCTTTTTAATAGAGGCCATCACTAAGTAATTTCATAGCCTATAGAAATGTTGCACAAGAGGAGCTTATGGGCTCTCATGATTAGATTTTCGATTACATTTGCATTGATGTCAGAGTGATTAGAGGGACAATAGTGTGCTGAATACAAGGCAGTTAGCAAGTTTGGTAGGCTAATAATGGCCATCAGCAGCATCAGAGCTTGGAGAAGCTTAATTACCGTGACTAAACGGTCACGTGGAATTTTACTGCCTTCATGACTCGTGACCGTCAGTGTGGCGGTAATACGGTCACAGCAACAGCCCTAGACTCTCCCCTTGTGGACTTCTTAAAAAGCACATACCTTATACAAACACCCGCACTCACACACATTCACATAGACCCACACATACGCAGACACACAGAGGCAACACATCCTCTCTACTTACCCTCGGAGGGCGCGGTGCGTGATTGACTCTTGAGGCGCAGGGAGGGTCTAAAGCGTGTGCGGTCGTTGAAGCTCCAGCTCTTCTGCACCTTAGCAGGGCTGGTTCCCGTGTTAGCGCCCGCCACATCGTTGCCTGGGGAACAGCGTCGGTCGTTGTTGATGGATGTCTGGCGGCTCTTCATGCTCTGGCCGCGAGGGCTTGCCATCCGTACCCGCTCCTTAAAGCTCAACTTTGTACTGGAGAGAGAAAGAGAGAGAGGGAGAGGAAGAAAGAGAGAGAGAGAGAAAGAACAAAAGCCTGTTATTATGCATTCCACCTGAGAGATAGAAATGTGTGCCCACAGAGCACAATCACAGTGTAGTGCAGTGAACTGTCCTTTCCTCAAAACCAAACATGCTTACCTCATCCACAACACACTTAGATTACCCCATCTGCTCTCTAAGAGAGTGGTCCCTAACCCCGATCCCGAGGAACTACAGATATAGAATCTTAATTAGAGCTAGTTTGCAACAGCAGGAAAATAATCCTGCAGAAACAGGAAATGTGAAATGTGTGATTATAAAACATGGAAAATCAAGTCTGAAATTTCAAAATGGAAATGACAAACTTCAGAAGCCTTTTTAAACTTCAAATATACTACACATTTAAAATGTCCTGCATTGAAGGAGAGTTCTCCTGCAACAGGATGATCAAATGAAGATCCTACATCTGTATAGGATGTGCAGGATTTTTCTCCAGCCCAGCACTAAAGCAGCTGAATCAGCTGGGTGGAAACAGAAGTCTACACTCTTAGAAAATAAGTTGCTACGTAGAACCATAAAGTGTACTTTATTGTCGCTACATCCAAGTGGAACCCTTCACTAATACAAGGGTTCTACCTGGAACCAAAAAAGGGTCTCCTATGGTGACAAACAAAGAACCCTTTTTTATAAGAGTGTACACACATTGTAGCTCTCTAGGTCCTCTAACTCTTGTGGACTATTGTTCTAGAGAGCAGTTGCAGTAGTATGACACTGACCACTGTTCTAAGACAAAGAAAATTACCAGGGAACACTGCAAGACTTACTTTTCCTACTACTAAAACTGTAGGCTACTATCTCTATCTCTAGGACACTTAGACCTGTATTGTGCCGATGGGCCTGTGCTTAGACGTACTGTAGATTTATGGCCAGGTGGGGGGTGCAGAGAGCCTCTACCTGTGACACACCCTAAACCCCCCCTGCAATGCCAACCGGACAAGCATGCAATGCTGTGCATCAATCAGATGGCGTGACAGTAAGCCCAATGCTCAGGCTTGATTCTGCAGGCACTAAAGTTTTTGTGGAAACTTCAGGAGGGAATATTGCGCTCCAGAAACGATAAGGAAGTTATTAACGATAACAGGGACCTTGCCCAAGCCCAGGTCAATGAAGATGCATCAAGGTAGTGTGGAAGACAGGGATCAGAGGGGGTCAAAGGTCAGCAATGGTGGTTGCAACCATTGTTTATGAATTCATGCAGTGGCACCATGCAGCCAAGCTGAGGGACCTCAGCAGGCCAATGGAGATCGAGATGGACTGTATATTTCAGAGAATAAGGACTATATTAAGAGTTCAGATTTCTACACACAGAACTACTTCCGATACCCAAGGGGACCAGGATACAGTTAGTTAGGGGTTGTGTCTGATAAGGGGATCCAAGGGAGGTGGGGGTCAAAATCAACAGGCAACAGGCAGCAATCCCATTAGACAAGCAAAGGGCAAATACAATAGTCTCATTGACGGGAAGGGGGTAGGTGGCAGTTTGGGGGTTCTCTCATCATCCTGCATGCACTTGACAGTTAGAAGGCATTCCCAGAGATCATGTGACCAGGGAGGAGTGGATGCTGGGTAGTGGGTACCTCCTAAATTTCCATGTGTAATACCTTCTGAAGCGCCTCCTATTACTATGACCCTTACTAGCGGGGTAGGGAGGAAGACAAATAGAGGAGGAAGGGGTTAACACACCATGGAGTATGAAATGGAGGGACGAGAGACATCTGTACGGTCAATACTGTCAGAAGTTTAAACTTGCGATTATGTATCTCACATTCCATGTTGTCAGTGCTGAAGAGTAAATATAACTGGGGATTATATGGCTCACATACATTTAGCTGTAGGCCTAGGAGTTTACATGAAAAATATGAAGGTTAATTTGTGGTGATTATGTCCTTACACTCTACACTCTTAGGAAAAAAGGAACTATCTAGAACCTAAAAGGGTTCTTCGGGCTGTCCCCAAAGGAGAACCCTTTGAATAACCCTTTTTGGTTCCAGGTAGAACCCTATTGGGATAGGGTTCAGAAGCCTTTCCTCAGAGCGTTCTACATGGAAACCAAAATATTTCTACCTGGAGCCAAAAAGGGACAGCCGATGAACCCTTTTTGAACCCTTTTTCTTTTCAAGAGTGTAGATTGACAGAAGTCATTAGTTGTGAAGAATAGATTCCAAAAGAGCAGAATAAGCAGACACACCCCCTGACACAACCCCAGTATACACACACGCACACACACACGCACACACACACACACACACACACACACAGTTTAGCTGGTTGAGTTTATACGTCTGTTTTACCAAACAAATTTGCTACTGTAAAGGAACTAATAACATTATCTAAGTTATAAACCCTTGATGTGAGCGATGCGTAGGAAAAATTTAATTGTACAGCTAATTGTAAAAATGTAAGTGCATGAAAAGATGGGGTATAATTACGATTTCAAAAGCTTTTGCGTTATTGACTAAACCACAACAGAAGTTCTTTGAGAAGCCAATGAAAGCATACAAAACCCCATAACTTCTAATAGTTTGCAGAATTAGCAGAGAATTACAGTTTGGTTGTGTGTGTGTGTGTGTGTGTGTGTGTGTGTGTGTGTGTGTGTGTGTGTGTGTGTGTGTGTGTGTGTGTATATGTGTGTGTGTGTGTGTGTGTGTGTGTGTGTGTGTGTGTGTGTGTGTGTGTGTGTGTGTGTGTGTGTGTGTGTGTGTGTGTGACTGCATCTGTGCTATGCATATGTCTCTCAACAGAAAATCCACATTTATAAAAGCTGCACTGGCATGACATGAGAAATCCACCGTTGCCAAAGGAGCACTGTATTGTAAAAACAATAACCAAAAATCATAATTAAAGTCACAAATCTCTCTGTCTCTCCCTCCTCCTCTCCTTGTCTCTCGGCCTGCCGACTGAGACTAGTGTTTGATGAGTTATATAAATACCCTTGGAATGGAAAAAGTGCGTCATGGTGCAGACATGGTACAGACGCCGGTTTGCACATACTGTAACACACACATATCGTAGAAACACACACACTCAAACCCATACAGTGTAGAAATACACACACACACACATACACACACAAACAGTAAGCATAGAAACACACTCAGATACTCTCTCAAACACATGGCAGAGACAGAGAGAAACGACCGGTACTGCATTCATGGTGGCTTGGAGAGGTGCACTGAGAGACAGAGACGGAAACACTAGAGAGCCTTTTCTCAAACCAAGACATCGACTTCCATAGCACTGCTGATCTCCCCCTCTAACCAGGGACTGATTCTGACCTGGGACCCCCTGGTGATAGGAAGCTCTGGCCAAACAGTGACTTTCAAAACAATTTGAAAACAAGAGTTCAGTATCTACACTTGTAACAAACAGCATACGACTTCTTATTAGAGTGGACGTCATTGAATAAACGATTGCGCGATGTGTGTAGAGGTGAGAGCTACAAACCTGCTAGTTGTCTCGCCCTGTTCTTTCCTTTAGGTGTTAGTGAGAAAAGAGGAGAGAGAGACAAGGGAAGAGACATCAGTAGTTAATGACAGAGTCTACAGCAGGCCTGGGCAACTCCAGTCCTCGGGGGCCTGAATGGTGACACATTTTTGCCCCAGCCCCAGCTAACACACTTGACACCAATAATCAACATCTTCAGTTAAAAATGCAATAAGTTTAAATCAGGTGTGTTTACTAGGGATGGGGAAAAGTGTGACACCAATCAGGCCCCCAAGGACTGGAATTGCCCAGGACTGGTCTACAGGGTCTCCCACCGGGACTGCGAGATGAAGACAGAGGTCAGCCAGCTTCCTAACATCCTGTCTGTGTGTGTCGCATGCGAGACATGATGTCAGAACATGAACACAAACAGTCAGGCGTGGAGAACACAAACCACCACAGTCAAAGCCTTGTGCAAGATAAATGTTGTCTGCTAGTTTGCAGAACATTGCAGCAGGTGCACATGCAAGCGATGGACGTGCCACATGACCGGGCTAGGAAAAGCACTGGCAAACAGAGAAAGGAGATAGAAAGGTGTATGTGTGTGTGTGTGTGTGTCTGTGCATGTATTTCTGTGTATTTGTGTATTTCTGTGTATTTGTAGACCTACGTGGGTGTAGGTTTGCATGAGAGAGAGTGAGTGCAATAAAGCAGGTGATCCAGACAATATTACCAGGCTCCTCTCCTGTGCCCTTTAACATACCCTAAAGCCTTCAGAGAAACCACGGATGTCATTTCTGAACAACAGAAGTTGGAAAATGTTTGTTTGTACACTCGGTTTTACTTTCCATGTTTAAATGAATTAGTGAAAGTTTGGTTCTTTGTGTGTGAGCGCCTGGAAATATTGGACTATTTGATGACTGTGAGCCTTCAAAAAAATGACTGTAAAAGTACTGTATCCAATGACAATAATAAATAGATAAGTATACAGAGGAATGTCAAAAGTAGTTGCTGATTAAACTAAAAAAGACACCTGGCCACTAAAAAAGCAGAGAATGAAATTGTGAAAAAAAAGCTGGAAGAGCACAGAGACCAAATAGGAAAAGAGCAGAGCAGCAGCCATACTTTAGGTGTTACCTACTTTGCAGGACTGCAGGTATGCAACGCCTTCAAATGAGGCTTCCAGGTAGCTATGGAAACCGAGTTCTCATCAGCAGCATAACTACGCCAGACACACTACGTGCAGTCAACAGAAAACAAAAGAAAAAGACAAAGGAGGGAGAAGGGGGGGAGAAATGTTTTGTAAGACAAGGCCGGAGGGAGGGAGGGAGGGAGGGAGGGAGGGAGGGAGGGAGGGAGGGAGGGAGGGAGGGAGAATGAAAGGAAACAGAAAGAAAACAAAAAGAGAGTGATTAGTAAAACCGGTGGTATCAAGGCATCATGGGGCAGGGGGAGGGGGGGATACATGCCTGAAGGGGGAGAGGGCACCCTGGTAGTGCTGCCACGTGGCACTGAGGTAGGGACGAACACCGTCAGTGGAGTAGAGCCGCCAAGCCGCCTGGGGTACGAGTTGACACACGCAGACAGACACACATCGACGGGAGGAATAGCATCATGGTGAGGAGATGGGGTACACGTAATCATAAACACAGAGGTGCACAACACATACGCAGACAGACACACACATACAGTATACTGAACAAAAATATAAAAGCAAAATGCAGCAATTTCAAAGATTTTACTGAGTTAAAGTTCATATAAGGAAATCAGTCAATTGAAATAAATTAATTAGGCCCTAATCTATGGATTTTACATGTCTGGGAATACAGGTATGCATCTGTATTTAAAAAAAGGTAGGGGCATGGATCAGTCAGTATCTGGTGTGACCACCATTTGCCTCATGCAGCGCAATACTTCTCCTTTACATAGAGTGGTTCAGGCTTTGTCATCAGGCATTTCATCAGGCCTGTTGTATGTTTTCATCAGGCGTGTGGAATGTTGTTCCACTCCTCTTCAATGGTGGGAACTGGAACACACTGTCATACACGTCGATCCAGAGCATCCCAAACATGCTCAAAGGGTGACATGTCTGGTGAGTATTCAGGTTATGGAAGAACTGGGACATTTTCAGCTTCCAGGAATTGTGTACAGACCTTTGCGACATGGGGCCGTGCATTATCATGATGAAACATGAGGTTATGGGGGGATGAATGGCACGACAATGGGCCTCAGGATCTCGTCATGGTACCTCTGTGTATTCAAATTGCCATTAATAAAATGCAATTGTGTTCGATGTCCATAGCTTATGCCTGCCCATACCATAGCCCCACTGCCACCATGGGGCACTCTGTTCACAATGCTGATATCAGCAAGCCCGGTACAGTACAGTTGAAACCGGGATTCATTCGTGAAGCGCACACTTCTCCAGCGTGCCAGTGGCCATCGAAGGTGAGCATTTGCCCACTGAAGTCGGTTACGACGCCAAACTGCAGTCAGGTCAAAACCCTTGCTTGGAAGACGAGCGCACAGATGATCTTCCCTGAGATGGTTTCTGACAGTTTGTGCAGGAAATATTCAGTTGTGCACGCCTACAGTTTCATCAGCTGTCCTAGTGGTTGGTATCAGACGATCCTGCAGGTAAACAAGACGGATGTGGAGGTCGTGGGCTGGCGTGGTTACATGTGGTCTGTGGTTGTGAGGCCGGTTGGACGTACTGCCAAATTCTCTTAAACAACATTGAAGGTGGCTTAGGGTAGAGAAATACGCTTTTTGTGAGTATGGAACATTTCTGGGATATTTAATTTCAGCTCATGAAACATGAGACCAATACTTTACATGTTGCATTTATATTTTTGTTCAGAACAAAGGGGACACAATAGTGAAAGACCAGCACAAAGAAACAACAGCGATAACACATCCCTGCCAACTGAATACTGGAAGTCCGTCTGTGGATAAAAAATATCTGGTTAGAAGTGTTCCACATCAACTCAGCCATACTATACAGATAGGATAAATAGAGTACAAAGCTAAATTAGTTGACTGTTTGCAGGCCTTAAAGCAATGGAAAAAGGGAGCTAAATATATGAATCAAACGAGAAGCCTAATCGTTTTTTCTGCTTGATGGCAAAATCTCTATAAAAACAAGATCTGTGTGTTTGCTTTGTGGAGTTTATTGTCTATGTTGAGTTGATGGTGTATTTTAATAGTCAGAGGCTTGTCTGTTAGGATGAGCTTTGGCGTAGAGGTAAATCCACCCTGGGAATAGCTCTGGTGGAAACAGCTCATAAATATCAGCCCTGTATTGCCTTTGGACCTGAGAGAGGACAAAGAGTCTTAGCTATCAAATGCACACACTCGTGCACACACTCACACACAAACACACACGCGCACGTGTTTTCACACACACACACACACATACACATAATATATATTTTATACAAACACACTCTGATACAAACACACGTACACGTGGGCACTTTCACGCACGCGCACTTGCGCACACACACAGAACAGTTAAATCATATCTGGTGATAGACCTGTGTGTGTTGTGTACCTGGATGAGGCTGGCTGCTGGGTTCCTCCTCTTCTCAAAGTGTTTTTGTCTGTGCTGTTCCTGTACCTTCAGGGCAAAACCTGAGCCCAGGATACCCTGCACACACACACACACACACACACAATGGACCACGTTCAATCAACGTCAAATTGTGCGTGTGTGTATGTGTGCGCATGTGGGTGTGTGGGTGTCTCACGGCAGGCAGGGCGAAGAAGGAGATTCCCATCAGAGCAAAGCCAGCTGAGATCAGACGACCTGTCCATGTCTGAGGAGTCTTGTCTCCATAACCGATAGTTGTCAGGGTGATCTGTTCACACACACAGAGGTCAGAGGTCACAAAACGATTTTCCCACAATGCCAGTTTGTATTATTTTGGGTCAATTAAAATGTTCAATTCAGTCAATTCAGGTAGTGAAATGTACTTCCTGAATAGAAAAACCCACTGTATAGAGCTCTTGAGGACCAGGATTGAATAACACTGCACTGTGTGTGTGTGTGTGTGTGTGTGTGTGTGTGTGTGTGTGTGTGTGTGTGTGTGTGTGTGTGTGTGTGTGTGTGTGTGTGTGTGTGTGTGTGTGTGTGTGTGTGTGTTGTATATTTCAGTGACCCCCTTTCTCTTCCAGTCCCTGTCTCCCCTTGCACATCTAAAACCCCAGTCTCGCCTGACAGACACTGGAAATTACATTTATCGATTGGGTCATGTTAGCACGTCTGAAGCCGTGGGCATTCATTAATTGTGTTGACATTGTATAAGGTCTAGCAGAGTAGCGCCTGGGAGGTGTTTGAAGACCAGCCAAGCATGATCTTGTAGCGGTGTCATTAAGGTGTCTTAAGGTCATATTATAGACTGGTCGGCAAATCCAGTAATGAATATAAAGCTACTCTTTCTTTTTGTCTTTCAGAGATGTCCTGGTTAGGTTTTTTTCTTTTGTATCTGCTGATTAAACCTCCGTCCTGTGAATATTGGTATGGGCTACGTTGAAACATATTGATCAATCTAAATTGAGTGTTTGTGTGGAGTGTGTGTGTGTGTGTGTGTGTGTGTGTCTGTGTGTGTGTGTGTGTGCGTGTGTGTAGACTCACCGTGCCCCACCACAGAGCATCGGCATAGGTGGCAAAGTCTTTGTTGAACTCCTTCTCCACGAGGTAGACCAGGAAAGAAGAGAAGATGAGCACCAGGAACCCAATGTACCAGGCTGTCACCAACTCCTATAGGAAATTAAAGATTATGCTCAAACAAATACATCAAATCTCACTGTATTGGATGTGTAGCCTAATAGACACTAGGTCCTAAACCCCTAAAGAGCAAGTTGTAGTGACAGAGACAAGGAAAGATTCACCAGGAAGAACATGAGAGGAACCAGACAGTAGAGGGGGAGCACATCCTTTTCTTTCTTTAAGAAGGTCAGAGTACATAGGACCATCTAGGCCAGACTGTTGGACTACAAATTTGGTTGTACCTTACTGTGTGCATAGACTACAGATCCCAGTAGTTTCCAAGTGCCCCCTCTGCGGTCCATACGCACCATCCGCAGGATCTGCAGGAAGCGAAGGCTACGCAATGCTGAGGTGGCAAAGATGTTACCTTGGCTACCAGCGGACACCACAGCAATGGAAGCTATGAGGACAATTATGTCTGGAAAGAGACAGAAAGAGATAAAACCAACTTCAATACTTTTGTAGTATTTACAGTCTTGTAAACTTTCATGAGAGTCTAATGATAATGTAGTGCAGTGCATATGAGTGATACACATGATACTATAACATGTTCCAAATAAGTTTTAGAGGGTTAAGGATTTGAATTGGTATGGTAGTTGTGGGTAACATCTCCACGTTCCAGCTCTGTGAAAATGTCCCCCACTCATCAGGCTGCTGGAGCCCAACACCAGAGAGCGTAGAGGGGGCCCGGGGCCACAAACTGTTGATCTGGAGCTCTGAGACTGGTTAAGAAAATAGACACAGTGTACTGGAGGAGTCATCACATGGATCTAATGTACCTAGTATTCACTTTCACACAATCAGAGAAGAAAGGAGAGAGAGTATGAGGGATTAATAAAGGGATAATGCGAGGGGTAAAGAGGGTTCACACAAACCCACATCCTTAGGGCCACGGAGATAGTCCTGAAGAACATACAAACCTCTACTGCTCCTACAGTACACTGGGATGATAGTGTGTTTCGCTCCAGTTCACATCTATCACATTTCAGCAAACACATTTAAAATTCTGAAACTCTAACCGTGGCTGGTTTTAGTCTTCTCTATTGGGAGAAGAAACAGACAGTGATCTGTGTTCTTGTAAACTGTATTTATCCTTCTTTTATGAGAACCCAACGCCAGCTTCTGTTTTCTCTGTTTGTGTATTGAAGTACGCCATCTGTCAATCAGAAGTCAGCCTTGAATATTGACAGTCTTGATGATCATCTCTCAACAACAAGATCTCATAGCTTCCATTTGAAATTCAACGTATTGTGGATGAACGTCTATTTTCAATGCATTACAGGGTTAAAACAGAAACAACTCAAAGGTTAACAGTTTAGGCATTCATTTTGAGTGGTTAAACTAAGGGCTATGGTTTGGGGATGGCTCCGCAAACCAACCAGCACTGTTTCCATCAAGTATCCTCGAGTATTCTCACGACTTGCTAGAGCATTGTGAACTGCCGTAGAGCAGTGGTCTGAGCAGTGCACTTTGGCTCTGAGCATCATGAGTTTGAGCCCAGTGTTGAGCAACTGTTTTTCTTTTTTTGTGAACCACGAGGAAGGCATATATCGACATCAGGACATTTTCAAATGTCGAAATCGAAGTCTATTTCTAGCAATCAGGCTGCATCTCTCGGTGGAGTGATAGCACCTTTGCAGTGCAGCACACACACACACACACACACACAGTTACCTATGACACAGAAGGGTTTCCTGGCAAAGCGGAGGCGTCCCTGCCATCCCCTGTAGCGACAGCAGCAGCCGGCGCTCCATATCCTGATGATGTACTCCAGCCCAAACACCACGATCATCACAAACTCCTACAGGACACGCACGCACACAAGCACACACACACAGTCGCAGCCCATTATTGAGAGTCAAGAGGCAAGGGGCAAAAGCTCAATATGCTGTAAATACCAGGCAGTTGAATAGAAAAGCCAGCAATCAATAATGTTATCCAATAATCAATATACAGATGTTAGATCTTTATTTGACCCTCTATCTGTCGCGGAATAATCCTGCAGCAGGAGGATTTGGATGAATATTGAATATTTAGAATCGCCGCCAGGGGGCAGTTAGAAGCGGTGTTTACAGTAACTTAGACTGCAGGTCCACTGGCCGTCAATTCAAGTAGCCAATGTAGACTACACCTCATCTTGTGTGAATTATTATGTAGATTTAAATAATATTTGTATGGGGTAGACATTATATTTACATTTTTATTTTAGATGAACAGTTTTATTAAACAGTACCAGTCAAAAGTCTGGACACACCTACTCATTCAAGGGTTTTTCTTTATTTTTACTATTTTCTAAATTGTAGAATAATAGTGAAGACAAAAAAACTATAAAATAACTCCTATGGAATCATGTGGTGACCACAGAAAGTGTTAAACAAATCTAAATATATTTTATATTTGAGATTCTTCAAAATAGCCAAGTTTTGCCTTGATGACAGCTTTGCACACTCTTGGCATTCGCTCAACCAGCTTCACCTTGAATGCTTTTCCAACAGTCTTGAAGGAGTTCCCACATATGCTGAGCACTTGTTGGCTTTTCCTTCACTCTGTGGTCCAACTCATCCCTATGTCACGGCTCTTGTCGGAATTCATGAACCAAAATGCAGTATGGTAAGTGTTCATGATGTTTTATTAATCAATAAACACTCCAACAAAACAACAAAGAGAAAAAAACTAAAAACAGTTATTTCAGGTGCAGACACTAAATAGAAAATAACTACCCACAAAACCCAAACGAAAAAGGACAACTTATAAATGATCCCCAATCAGAGACAAAGATAGACAGCTGCCTCTGATTGGGAACCACACCAACATAGAAATAAATAAACTAGAATGCCCTCCTTAGTCACACCCTAGCCTAACCAAAATAGAGAATAAAAACCTCTCTATGGCCAGGGCGTGACACCCAAACCATCTCAATTAGGTTGAGGTCGGGTGATTGTGGAGGCCAGGTCATCTGATGCAGCACTCCATCACTCCTTCTTGGTCAAATATCCCTTGTCATTGTCCTGTTGAAAAACAAATTATAGTATCACTGCAGAATGCTGTGGTAGCCATGCTGGTTAAGTGTGCCTTGAATTCTAAATAAATCACTGACAGTGTCACCAGCAAAGCACCCCCACAACATCACAAGTCCTCCTCCACGCTTCACACACGTGGAGATCATCTGTTCACCTACTCTTTGTCTCACAAAGACATGGCGGTTGGAACCAAAAACCTCAAATTTGGACTCATCAGACCATAGGAAAGATTTCCACCAGTCCCATGTCCATTGCTTGTGTTTCTTGGTCCAAGCAAGTCTCTTCTTATTATTGGTGTCCTTTAGTAGTTGTTTCTTTGCAGCAATTTGACGATGAAGGCCTGATTCACGCAGTCTCTGAACAGTTGATGTTGAGATGTGTCTGTTACTTGAACTCTGTGAAGCATTTTTTAAATTATTATTATTTGGGCTGTAATTTCTGAGGCTGGTAACTCTAATGAACTTATCCTCTGCAGCAGAGGTAACTCTCGGTCTTCCTTTCCTGTGGCGGTACTCATGAGAGCCAGTTTCATCATAGCGCTTTGTTTTTCCGACTGCACTTGAAGAAACTTTCAGTCATTGAAATGTTCCGTATTGACTGACCTTCATGCCTTAAAGTAATTATGGACTGTCATTTCTCTTTGCTTATTTGAGCTGTTCTTGCCATAATATGGACTTTTACCACATAGGGCTATCTTCTGCATACCAACCCTACCTTGTCACACCATAACTGGTTGGCTCAAACGCATTAAGAAGGAAATACATTTCCACAAATTAACTTTTAACGAAGCACACCTGTTAATTGAAATGCATTCCAGGTGACTACCTTATGAAGCTGGTTGAGAGAATACCAAGCTTGTGCAAAGCTGTCCTCAAGGCAAAGGGTGGCTACTTTGAAGAATCTCAAATATAAGATATATTTTGATTTGTTCAACACTTTCTTGGTTACTATCTTTACTGTTAAAACAGAGCACAGTAAGTGTACATTTTGCATTTGTGAAAATATTTTGATGTGATATGAAAGTAAAGGTTTTCATGTTTCTAGAACCATATAGAAATTGAGAATCTATTCATGTTTAGATAGAGTAGTTGTCTGTTTTGGCAGCCAGAGCCAGTTGACTTCTGAAAATAACTCACTCATAGGCTTGGTCGTGCCATGACATTGTTATGAGCGTTCTATAGCCGCCCTCTCAAGCCCAGTCATTCTGGACGGAGGCTAACTACTGTTTAGTCTAACTTACACTATAGTTTCTGGAAATATGACGACATTGATCAAGTAGTCAAATATTTAGTAGGAAACAACTTTGCCAGCATTATCATGTCATCAAATTTACTTTAGACAGATGACAATGTTGTCATTAGCTAGCAAATATCAGCTATGTTTTTTTAAAGGCAGTAAATGAGGCTGAATAAACTGTTTTGTTGCCAGACAAGGCTCCGCTAATAGCCAGGTATAGCAGTGGTAAGGTGTTGGGACTGCTGTTGGGACTTATGTAAGCCCTAACAGCTTGTGAGCACCGTTTGTCACCGTTATATAGTGCAATTAATGTATTGTTTAGATTGTGTTGTGCTGTGTAGTGGCTTTGATGGAATACATCCAAGGACCTTATTCATGGCTTACATGTTTCATAACAATATTGTTTTTAACGTTAATTTGGACTGATGGCCGACTGGGCATTCTACCCAATGCATTGTCAATGATTGCTGATGAAGATTTCATCAAAAGTGCATTACAGTGGCTTGGAAATACTATGACATTCATAAGGAGGCAATTTTTTATTTTTTGTATTTATTTCGCCTCTTTTAACCAGGTAGGCAAGTTGAGAACAAGTTCTCATTTATAAGTGCGACCTTGCCAAAAAAAAGCAAAGCAGTTCGACACATACAACAACACAGAGTTACACATGGAGTAAAACAATCATACAGTCAATAATACAGTATAAACAAGTCTATATACGACGTGAGCAAATGAGGTGAGATAAGGGAGGTAAAGGCAAAAAAAGGCCATGGTGGCAAAGTAAATACAATATAGCAAATAAAACACTGGAATGGTAGATTTGCAGTGGAAGAATGTGCAAAGTATAAATAAAAATAATGGGGTGCAAAGGAGCAAAATAAATAAATAAATAAAATAAATACAGTAGGGAAAGAGGTAGTTGTTTGGACTAAATTATAGGTGGGCTATGTACAGGTGCAGTAATCTGTGAGCTGCTCTGACAGTTGGTGCTTAAAGCTAGTGAGGGAGATAAGTGTTTCCAGTTTCAGAGATTTTTGTTGTTCGTTCCAGTCATTGGCAGCAGAGAACTGGAAGGAGAGGCGGCCAAAGAAATAATTGGTTTTGGGGGTGACTAGAGCGATATACCTCCTGGAGCGTGTGCTACAGGTGGGAGATGCTATGGTGACCAGCGAGCTGAGATAAGGGGGGACTTTACCTAGCAGGCTCTTGTAGATGACATGGAGCCAGTGGGTTTGGCGACGAGTATGAAGCGAGGGCCAGCCAACGAGAGCGTACAGGTCGCAATGGTGGGTAGTATATGGGGCTTTGGTGACAAAACGGATTGCACTGTGATAGACTGCATCCAATTTGTTGAGTACGGTATTGGAGGCTATTTTGTAAATGACATCGCCGAAGTTGAGGATTGGTAGGATGGTCAGTTTTACAAGGGTATGTTTGGCAGCATGAGTGAAGGATGCTTTGTTGCGAAATAGGAAGCCAATTCTAGATTTAACTTTGGATTGGAGATGTTTGATATGGGTCTGGAAGGAGAGTTTACAGTCTAACCAGACACCTAAGTATTTGTAGTTGTCCCCGTATTCTAAGTCAGAGCCGTCCAGAGTAGTGATGTTGGACAGGCGGGCAGGTGCAGGTAGCGATCGGTTGAAGAGCATGCATTTAGTTTTACTTGTATTTAAGAGCAATTGAAGGCCACGGAAGGAGAGTTGTATGGTATTGAAGCTTGCCTGGAGGGTTGTTAACACAGTGTCCAAAGAAGGGCTAGAAGTATACAGAATGGTGTCGTCTGCGTAGAGGTGGATCAGAGACTCACCAGCAGCAAGAGCGACATCATTGATGTATACAGAGAAGAGAGTCGGGCCAAGAATTGAACCCCGTGGCACCCCCATAGAGACTGCCAGAGGTCCGGACAGCAGACCCTCCGATTTGACACACTGAACTCTATCAGAGAAGTAGTTGGTGAACCAGGCGAGGCAATCATTTGAGAAACCAAGGATGTCGAGTCTGCCGATGAGGATGTGGTGATTGACAGAGTTGAAAGCCTTGGCCAGATCAATGAATACGGCTGCACAGTAATGTTTCTTATCGATGGAGGTTAAGATATCGTTTAGGACCTTGAGCGTGGCTGAGGTGCACCCATGACCAGCACTGAAACCAGATTGCATAGCAGAGAAGGTATGGTGAGATTCGAAATGGTCGGTAATCTGTTTGTTGACTTGGCTTTCGAAGACCTTAGAAAGGCATGGTAGGATAGATATAGGTCTGTAGCAGTTTGGGTCAAGAGTGTCCCCCCCTTTGAAGAGGGGGATGACCGCAGCTGCTTTCCAATCTTTGGGAATCTCAGACGACACGAAAGAGAGGTTGAACAGGCTAGTAATAGGGGTGGCAACAATTTCGGCAGATAATTTTAGAAAGAAAGGCTCCAGATTGTCTAGCCCGGCTGATTTGTAGGGGTCCAGATTTTGCAGCTCTTTCAGAACATCAGCTGACTGGATTTGGGAGAAGGAGAAATGGGGAAGGCTTGGGCGAGCTGCTGTGGGGGGTGCAGTGCTGTTGACCGGGGTAGGAGTAGCCAGGTGGAAAGCATGGCCAGCCGTAGAAAAATGCTTATTGAAATTCTCAATTATGGTGGATTTATCAGTGGTGACAGTGTTTCCTATCTTCAGTGCAGTGGGCAGCTGGGAGGAGGTGTTCTTATTCTCCATGGACTTTACAGTGTCCCAGAACTTTTTTGAGTTAGTGTTGCAGGAAGCAAATTTCTGCTTGAAAAAGCTAGCCTTGGCTTTTCTAACTGCCTGTGTATAATGGTTTCTAGCTTCCCTGAACAGCTGCATATCACGGGGGCTGTTCGATGCTAATGCAGAACGCCATAGGATGTTTTTGTGTTGGTTAAGGGCAGTCAGGTCTGGGAATAATTATAATTAGTAGGAACATCTTTCGTCATCATTCTGAAGTCACCAGGTTGACTTTAAATGCACTATAACGTTATAACTGTCACGACGTCCGCTGAAGTCGGTCCCTCTCCTTGTTCGGGGCGGCGTTCGGTGGTCGACGTCACCGGCCTTCTAGCCATCGCCGATCCACTTTTCATTTTCCATTTGTTTTGTCTTTGTTTTACACACCTGGTTTCAATTCCCCAATTACTTGTTCATTATTTAACCCTCTGTTTTCCCCCATGGTATTTGTGAGTGATTGTTTTATGTATGTTCGGTCCGTTATTGTGGGCTCAGTATTACGACATGTTATTGGAATATTTGAGTAAAGTTACTTGTGTTACTCATCTCTGCTGTCCTGCGCCTGACTGTTCTACACCAGCTACACCCAGACCACTACAGAATCACGCACCAGAAAAATGGAGTCAGCAGGAGCAGACAACCCCCCTTTTACGGTCGAGGAGCACGTCCAGCATCATGCGACCATGTTGCAATGTTTTGGCACCACCATGGATCGTGTGCTGCAGACGATGGATCGATGGGAGACAGGAGGAGTTCTTCCAGGGCCTCCATCGGCACCACTACAACAGTCACCACTGTTCACCCCTCCTTCACCCGGTCCCAGTGGGATTTGGCTCGCTCTCCCGAGGGAGTATGATGGGACTGCTGCCGGATGCCAGGGGTTCCTACTCCAGCTGGAACTCTACTTCGGGACGTGAGAGCATGTCCACCCTCGTCTCCTGTCTCTCAGGGAAAGCCCTGGAGTGGACCAACTCTGAAAGGGGGGAAGGAGAAGCGGTGTTGGACCTTTACGCGGAGTTCACCCGAAGTTTTAGGGCAGTTTTCAACCACCTCCCTGAGGGTACAGCGGCGGGTGAACGTCTGTTCCACCTGAGGCAGGGGACGAGGAGGGCACAGGAGTTCGCCTTAGACTTCCGGACCCTGGCCGCCAGCGCGGCATGGAACGACAGGGCCCTGATCGATCACTACCAGTGCAGTCTGCGTGAGGACGTCCATCTGGGAGTTGGCCTGCAGGGTCACCACTCACACGTTTGACCAGCTGGTGGACCTGTCCATCCGGCTGGTTACCCGCGGACGTCCGGATCGGGGCCTGTCAGTTCCATCCCCAAGCACCACCGCTCCGACACCCATGGAGCTGGGAGGTGCTGCGCTTAGGGCGACCGGAGGAGGGGTCATTTCCTGTACCATCTGTGGCCGCAGAGGGCACACTGCTGGTCGGTGCTGGGGAGGTTCCTCTGGGAATTGAGGCAGCAGGCAGGACACTCTCGTGTCATCACAGGTGAGTCGGCTCACTGAGAGCCCCCTGCTGCTCACATGTTTTTGTTTATACATTTTCCTAATATTTCCCCGCATTCCCAGCATAAGGCACTCGTAGATGCAGTCGCAGCTGTGAATTTTATTGACAGAGCATTTGCCTATAGTTTATGGATCCCCATTGTTCCTGTGGATATGCCCTTACCCTGTGCACGCGCTAGATAGTCGACCATTAGGGTCAGGGATAATTAGGGAGGGCACCACGCCACTGGGCATGGTTACGCAGGAGGGTCACAAGGAGAGAATTAGTATTTTCCTTATTGATTCTCCTGTGTTTCCCGTGGTGCTGGGCCTACCCTGGTTGGCCTGTCATAACCCCACTATTTCGTGGCAACAGAGGGCTCTCAAGGGGTGGTCACGAGAGTGCTTGGGGAGGTGTTTAGGGGTTTCCCGGTGCTACTACGGTGGAAAGTCCAGACCAGGTCTCCACCATGCGCATCCCCTCTGAATATACAGTGCCTTGCGAAAGTATTCGGCCCCCTTGAACTTTGCAACCTTTTGCCACATTTCAGGCTTCAAACATAAAGATATAAAACTGTATTTTTTTGTGAAGAATCAACAACAAGTGGGACACAATCATGAAGTGGAACGACATTTATTGGATATTTCAAACTTTTTTAACAAATCAAAAACTGAAAAATTGGGCGTGCAAAATTATTCAGCCCCTTTACTTTCAGTGCAGCAAACTCTCTCCAGAAGTTCAGTGAGGATCTCTGAATGATCCAATGTTGACCTAAATGACTAATGATGATGGTTCTAATTCCCATTGGGGAGGAAGGAGTAGGCTGTCCTTGTAAATAAGAATTTGTTCTTAACTGATTCATTATGTGTTATTTCGTAGTTGTGATGTCTTCACTATTAATCTATAATGTAGAAAATAGTAAGAAAATAGTAAACATTTAGAAAAATCCTGGAATGAGTAGTTGCGTCCATAATTTTGATTGACACTTGCTGGAACGGTAAATATGGAGCTGTACAACGTGATGGTCAGCAGTACAGTACTGGGCTGTTTAGCTAAAGAATCCTCGCAGGGCACGAGGAAGGAGTAGGCTGTACTTGAAAAATAAGAATTTGTTTTTAACTGACTTGCCTAATTATATTAAGGTTACACTAAGAGCATAACATTTCTGCATCCTAATTTACCAGTACCCAAATGGAGATTAAGTGAAAATAAAAATCTCATTGATTTACAGTGGGGCAAAAAAGTATTTAGTCAGCCACCAATTGTGCAAGTTCTCCCACTTAAAAAGATGAGAGAGGCCTGTAATTTTCATCATAGGTACACTTCAACTATGACAGACAAAATGAGGAGAAAAAAAAATCCAGAAAATCACATTGTAGGATTTTTAATTAATTTATTTGCAAATTATGGTGGAAAATAAGTATTTGGTCAATAACAAAAGTTTATCTCAATACTTTGTTGTATACCCTTTGTTGGCAATGACAGAGGTCAAAGTTTTCTGTAAGTCTTGACAAGGTTTTCACACACTGTTGCTGGTATTTTGGCCCATTCCTCCATGCAGATCTCCTCTAGAGCAGTGATGTTTTGGAGCTGTTGCTGGGCAACACAGACTTTCAACTCCCTCCAAAGATGTTCTATGGGGTTGAGATCTGGAGACTGGCTAGGCCACTCCAGGACCTTGAAATGCTTCTTACGAAGCCACTCCTTCGTTGCCCGGGCGGTGTGTTTGGGATCATTGTCATGCTAAAAGACCCAGCCACGTTACATCTTCAATGCCCTTGCTGATGGAATGAGGTTTTCACTCAAAATCTTACGATACATGGCCCTAATTCATTCTTTCCTTTACACGGATCAGTCGTCCTGGTCCCTTTGCAGAAAAACAGCCCCAAAGCATGATGTTTCCACCCCCATGCTTCACAGTAGGTATGGTGTTCTTCAGATGCTGACTTGACAACAGGACAACAGGACAGATTTCTGACTTGGCTGGTTACTGTTTGTAATGATTTGTCTGCTGGGTTATGTTCTCAAATAATCGTAAGGTATGCTTTTGCCGTAAAGCATTTTTTAAATCTGACACCTTGGTTGGATTCACAAGAAGTTAATCTTTAAACCTATGTAAAATAGTTGTATCTTTTCTGAATTATTATAATGAGTATTTCTGTATTTGAATTTGGCGCTTTGCAATCTCACTGGATGTTGGCCACATACCCTAGAGAGGTTAAATAAATAAGACCTACACTATTTTTAACAGGACATTGTTCTCCACTCATTACCTGTATTAACTGCACCTGTTTGAACTCGTTAACTGTATGAAAGACACCTGTCCACACACTCAATCAAACAGACTCCAACCTCTCCACAATGGCCAAGACCAGAGAGCTGTGTAAGGACATCAGGGATAAAATTGTAGACCTGCACAAGGCTGGGAAGGGCTACAGGACAATCGGCAAGCAGCTTGGTGAGAAGGCAACAACTGTTGGCGCAATTATTAGAAAATGGAAGAAGTTCAAGATGACGGTCAATCACCCTCGGTCTGGGGCTCCATGCAAGATCTCACCTCGTGGGGCATCAATGATCATGAGGAAGGTGAGGGATCAGCCCAAAACTACACGGCAGGACCTGGTCAATGACCTGAAGAGAGCTGGGACCACAGTCTCAAAGAAAACCATTAGTAACACACTACGCCGTCATGGATTAAAATCCTGCAGCGCGCGCAAGGTCCCCCTGCTCAAGCCAGCGCATGTCCAGGCCTGTCTGAAGTTTGCCAATGACCATCTGGATGATCCAGAGGAGGAATGGGAGAAGGTCATGTGGTCTGATTAGACAAAAATAGAGCTTTTTGTTCTAAACTCCACTCGCCGTGTTTGGAGGAAGAAGAAGGATGAGTACAACTCCAAGAACACCATCCCAACCGTGAAGCATGGAGGTGGAAACATTATTCTTTGGGGATGCTTTTCTGCAAAGGGGACAGGACGACTGCACCGTATTGAGGGGAGCATGGATGGGGCCATGTATTGCGAGATCTTGGCCAACAACCTCCTTCCCTCAGTAAGAGCATTGAAGATGGGTCGTGGCTGGGTCTTCCAGCATGACAACGACCCAAAACACACAGCCAGGGCAAATAAGGAGTGGCTCCGTAAGAAGCATCTCTAGGTCCTGGAGTGGCCTAGCCAGTCTCCAGACCTGAACCCAATAGAACATCTTTGGAGGGAGCTGAAAGTCCGTATTGCTCAGCGACAGCCCCGAAACCTGAAGGATCTGGAGGTCTGCATGGAGGAGTGGGCCAAAATCCCTGCTGCAGTGTGTGCAAACCTGGTCAAGAAATACAGTAAACGTATGAACTCTGTAATTGCAAACAAAGGTTTCTGTACCAAATATTAAGTTCTGATTTTATGATGTATCAAATACTTATGTCATGCAATAAAATGCAAATTAATTACTTAAAAATCATACCATGTGATTTTCTGGATTTTTGTTTTAGATTCCGTCTCTCACAGTTGAAGTGTACCTATGATAAAAATTACAGACCCCTACATGCTTTGTAAGTAGGAAAACCTGCAAAATCAGCAGTGTATCAAATACTTGTTCTCCCCACTGTACATTTATAGGATTGGAGGACTCTAAATGGATATCTAAGGGGCATTTTCCATTAGGATCTGTGAGAATATCTGAATTACAAAGCAGCCATTACTTAAATCATTTTCTAGAAATCATTTTCTAGAAATCAGTTTCTAGTCTATTGCATAGTTACAATGTGTAATCATTGATGTCCCAGGAGCAGGAGTGGTAAACACTGTTGAAGTGTATAATTGTAATACATACATGCAGACACAGCATTATTCACAGAATGGAGTTTGATACACCTGGTATTGGATATGACAGACAAAAACTTGCTAAATAGCAATATTCGTAAACAAAAAAATACACACAACCATTTGTCTCTACATTAACTAACATTTTCCTTTCAATTGTACATTTTTTGCTTGACTCGTTATGACGTTAAAACTACTTACATTTACATTTTGTCAGCCATCTTTGCTGAATAAAGTCACCAGGGAGCGGTGGCTCACGTCAAAGCCGTGACGCTAGATACCTCTAAGTCCTGTGGTGTAAGCACGCAACTTTTAAAGGAGGAACCACTGTACATCATGGATGGGGTTTTACACACAATGAAAGCATAGCTAAAATAACGTAGGCCTGCCTATAATACATAGATAAAAAGGGAACCTCAGCTCACTGTTTTGTTCCTTTCCAACTTGATATTTTAATAAAGATTTGGTAAATAAAATGTATTTCCAAGCAGTCTCACGAGCCAAACACGTTATCGACGATCTTGACGAGCTACTTGATTACATTTGGCAGGACAAAAAGAAAACAGACTTCATTGAGATGAGGGTAGGCTATACTTGGTTTTTACATCTTGTTCCATGCACATATGGGCAGTGTGCGTCACGGCTGGATAGGCTGCGTTTCCGCTGTCAAAATTAATGCCATAACCAACTGCGTTAAAACCAACTGCGTTAAAACCAGCTTTTGGTTGGTCTTCCCTACTAGCGCTGCCTGAACTGAGCACTTTGGATTTTTAACCTCTACAGGATCGGTGTCACCCCACTTGATACAACATTTTGAACAGAAATGCAATGGTTAATTGAATCAGTCTAATACTTTGCACAAACACTGATGCTAAAATTGAAATTGCACCTAACCTGGAATATTATATTTTGGCCTTTCTCTTGCATTTCAAAGATGATGGGGAAAATAATGAGAGAGAAAAAAACACTTTTTCCCCCTTTGTATTATCTTTACCAGATCTAATGTGTTATATTCTCCTACATTAATTTCACATTTCCACAAACTTCAAAGTGTTTCCTTTCAAATGGTATCAAGAATATGCATATCCTTGCTTCAAGTCCTGAGCTACAGGCAGTTAGATTTGGGTATGTCTGTCAAATCTGCTCCTGCAAAGCCCTCTACTGCTCGTCCTGTGTCTCCTTGACCTGCCACCCCTCCCCCAGTACACTCTCTCGCACTCTCTGTGTGTGTGTGTGATTATGTGGGCAGAGACAGGTGTGCTGGGGTCAGAGCAGATCCACCAGCTGCAACCTGTTCCATAATCAAGACCTCTACAAATACTCAGCCCTGCCACTTCCACGCTGCCAGATTGTAATCTCTGCTCAGTCAGTCTACATTTCTAGCTGTTTGTTACTATTCAGATCCTGTTGTGCCTGTTTTCCTCTCCTCTACAGTTCTGCCAGGTCTGACTGGTTCCTGTCTCCAGTCCTACATCTCCTCATCCTGCTACTCTGCCCTGGATTCCCCACTCTACTACTCCCCTGGATTCCCCTCCGGCCTGCTTACCCTGTCTCAACACCTCTCGTGCCAGCCTCAGCCTCCGCTCCTAGTTTCCAGCAACCTGCACGAGCTTCTCCTGACCTGCACTCCATGTCCCCCCTGTGTCAAAAAATACCTTGGTTACTTCATCCCAGTCTGCTCGGGTTCCCGTTCCACTCCGCAAAACAATGTCATTTTAGGCTAAAAGTTTTTAAAAAGGGTGCGATCCTTAAGAGGTTTTAAGGACATGCCTCAAATATTTTCCACCCCTCCCATCTAATCGCAAGCGTGCTGATGTTAGACAGGTAAAATGCAGAACCTGGTGTTAGGGCTGGAAAATGCCAGTGTTAGTTTTTTTTCCATGATGAAATTGCAAACTAACGTGCGTTTGACACTAGCACCACCTTAACGCCAGCCAAAAATGGAGCCCTAAAGGCGATGCATCTATTTGATAAGCATTTTGTACCATGACAAATCTACTGTGGCAATTTACCCAACACTTTGTATGAATGAAAACTAATGTTGGTGTAACCTACTGTTATTTTATTTGTTTCCTATTTATGTTATCCAAAAGTGTCTGGTATAGTAATTTCTTATCAAGATCGGCGTTAAAATGTCCATGTGTGACCAACAGCCTTGATTTGGGCTTATGTATACAAATGTGAAATTGTGGGCCTCCCGGGTGGTGCAGTGGTTAAGGGCGCTGTACAGCAGCGCCAGCTCTGCCATCAGAGACTCTGGGTTCGCGCCCAGGCTTTGTCGTAACCGGCCGCAACCGGGAGGTCCGTGGGGCGACGCACAATTGGCCTAGTGTCGTCCGGGTTATGGAGGGTTTGGCCGGCAGGGAAATCCTTGTCTCATCGCGCACCAGTGACTCCTGTGGCGGGCCGGGCGCAGTGTGCGCTAACTAAGGTTGCCGACACATTGGTGCGGCTGGCTTCCGGGTTGGATGGCGTTGTGTTAAGAAGCAGTGCGGCTTGGTTGGGTATAGTAGCAATATCAAAAATAATGCCAATATAAAGAAAAAAGTAACAAGTATCAATGCCAGTAGAGAAAGACCAAAATAATATACAGTATGTACAACAACAATATAAGTGATACTTGTGATGAGGTAGTTATATGCACACAATCAGGGGTAAAGTGGCTGAGCAAACGTGTCCATAGAGGCACTGCAGATAGTGCTGATGACTGGGAACCCGCCCCCAGTGATGATCTGGTCCATCCGAACCAAGCATGAACAAGGGAATCTATATTCAGAGAGCCTGTTTCTGTCCTGCCATTGACTTTGGTGCAGCTAGCTAAACAATTAACCATAAACCCAATCTTTAGAGTACTAGCAATACAAACCGATTGTCATAGCTAGTTAAAGTTAACCAAATAGGTTCAATGCTAACATTAGGCTATAACTAGCAATGAAAATGGATTTCTGAGATAATATTAATACACAGATCATACACTTAATGTTAACTAGCGAGCCAGCCACCTAATGCCAGCTAGCTAGGTAACAATAAGCTCTAAATTGCAATGAAAAAAAATTCAGACAAAATTAGAAACGTATAATATCTGAAACTGTAGCTAGACTCTTACCTGTTTACCTGGATGAATGCTTCATGGCAGACTGCAACCCTTTTCATTAAATAAGACGTCCTATGTGGTTTCCGTTTTGTTTGTACAGCTTGCTTGGCCCGTTGTGTCAAGTCACTCTGGTTTACACTGACCGTGAGCAATGCCATAAGAATCATCAAATCTTTCTCCCTTTCTGTCACGGATGCTATGGTTGCCCTTAGTTTGAAGATGTAATCCGGAGACAGGTGTTTCATATAACAGCCTTCTGTGTTCTCTTTTTATCTCCTTATCATACTTTGCTTCTACCGTACATTCTACTGATTTCAAAACTCGGTGAACTTCTTCCGTGACAATAACACTGTGGATCGCTGTTTCTTCCCTATCACTGTCATGAGAAGACTCTACAATGTCTTTTTCATTTACAACATTTTTAAAACCTAAATCAGGGATTTCCTCATTGTCTGGTTAATTTTCAGAGTCAGAGAGAGTCAGCATGGTACAATTGTCCTCCTGAAAGTAGTTCATCACAACGTTTTCCCACTGACCTTTGTCGATAGCGCTTGATAAATTCAGGGCAGCAATGTTATTGGGAGCATTAGCAACACATTTGCAGTTCTCCTTGGCTAAAGAAAAAACTTTTTAAAAATTCTGTAGGATTATCTACACATAAAAGGATTATCTACACATAACGAGCAGCTCATTTTATAGACAGAAGATGCTACAGTGGTTCTTCCTGTAAAAGTTGCATCATACTGCAGCACACCTTGGGGGCTACCGCAGAATTCTATGGCACGTTATTTAATTGTCAGACATTGTTGCCATTAATGCTAGTTAGTGCTAGTTTGACCTCCAGAGGGCATCTTTGAGAAGCATTTGACTTTTTGTAATATTAGCTGTACCTAGAGAATTAAAAACATTTTTGTAAGAACATAGTATATTGGATTGATTTTAAATGTAGCTTAATTAATTTGATTAATATTATGGTGTTTCTATTCCAAGAAAAATGAGAAACGAAACCCTCAGTGTTTCCGTTAGGAAAATATGGCGCTGTACAATGTGACAGTTTCCACACCCTAATTGTAGGCTAACCAATAGCCAAACGGAGATTCAGTGAAAATAAAAATCTCATTGATTTATCAAGACCAGTCCCCATGCTTGTCTCAGAGCAGTGCAGTCTTTTCCCTTTTCCACTTGCCTCTTCCATTACTTTTTCCATTAAACAACTATTTGTTTAACTTCATTAGCCTACAATATTTCTGTCATTCAGTGATCTTTATTCCCACATTAATTCGTTATGGATCCATATTGAAAATGACATGTGCAAGAAACAGTGGTAATATTTTTCCTTTTAGAGACTATACATGGTGTCCAGGTCAGGATAACCAAAACATGTACTTATTAAAAGACTGTCAGAAAGAATGTTGGTACTTATTTATTTTGATCCAAAGCCATGAATTAGTGAGTCACTAAGCTTTATGTAGGTGCCGAGGCTATATGACTGAGTCACTCAGCTTTATGTAGGTGCCAAGGCTATATGACTGAGTCACTCAGCTTTATGTAGGTGCCGAGGCTATATGACTGAGTCACTAAGCTTTATGTAGGTGCCGAGGCTATATGACTGAGTCACTCAGCTTTATGTAGGTGCCGAGGCTATATGACTGAGTCACTCAGCTTTATGTTATCAGTTATCAGTTTCAATTTGGTTTATGTCGCCCATTCATTATAATTTAGAGACACATTAGCGCCTTGGAACCCAAAAGCATAATCAGTGCTTTAACTCCCCTTTGTGGTGGTCTGGAGCAATGAAGTAGTGACACAGGGTACCGTACTAAACCACAAATTACCTCTAAGTCCCGCAGCATAATCTCAAAACGTTTAGTTGAGCAATCACTGTACACGGCAGACCAATCTGAAACTCACCCTTCGGCATCTCCAGCCCATTCATTATCTCAGCCAATCATGGCTAGCGGGAAGGTTCCTGTTTTTTTATAGGCTCGTCATTTAACAGCTTTATTTGTATTAACAAAAAGTTTGTTATTAAGGCACATGAAAGTTCAAATGTTCCAGAAGGCATTTCTGCCAAACAACGCATTTTGATGAAGAAGAAAAAATGCCTCTCCTGTGAAGTCGTGACTTGCGACACATGCCTAGTTTCCTGAAACGAGTCACATGTTTGAAATGTGCAACTAAATCAAGTTGATCGGGGGATTGAGTTATTTGTGCCAGAAGGGCCCTAACCACTAGATCACCCCAGGCTACGATTGAACACAAATTTGACAGTTATTTCGAAACACTTCACACTTGTATGTCATAGCCTAGTGGAGTAGAGACCAATATCTATCTTGTGTTATTAAGCTAGATAAAATGATGGTTATGGATGTGTATGGTTGCATTTCAGATACATTTTTGTACATTTGAATGTTGCAGTAATAGGACCTAGGCCTACTGTATACCGTATGAGCAAGAGAGAATATTAGTTTGATAGCAGGCTTGATCCCAATGGAGAAAACGAGCACTGCTAATTTTCAAGGAATCACGAGGCTCATTTGAATTTCCTGAGGCAACAGGAAAATGATCTGCAACAAAATAGTGATCTAGTTAAGATCCGACATCTGTAGCATCACTGATTGCTAACTTGATACGGTATAGCTGCAGTAGATTAAATGGAATGTCCATAATTGTTGAGTTTTAATTTCTGTGGTCCTGCGAAATAACAAGAAAGCAATCAGGAAGATTAGTATGCAGAGTCATGAGTCTACATTGTTTCATTGCAACACACACATGTACAGTTCACACACGCATGCACACATACATACACTTTGCGCAGCATGTGCTTTGTTGGTTCTTATGGGATGCAGTTAGAGGCAGACCGAGTAATTCATATGATTGCAATCCATCAGTGCCAAATGTAGCCGACAGTAGGGATGCTCTAATTGCGGTGTATGATAAAACATGATACGGATCTTCACAAGCACTCAGCACACACGTCAGCTACCCTTGAATTTCTGAAAATGCACACATTTAAATATATGCACAGCAAATTGATCAGGGTAACCTAGCGTTAGCATTTTTTGTGTTGATTCAGGTGTGACATTAACACTTATTGGTGTAAAAGAACCCCAGTGTTTGTGTTAATAACCAGTTAAACCAAAACCACACACATCATGATCATATTTCCCAGCATGCTCTAGTCCAGGTAGAGTTTTTGAATAGTTTGTTTCAATGTCTATTATTTTGCGTGTACATTGATCAATTAATCTTATGCTACCCAAAAATAAATAGCATACATTATTCTAAACTAAGCCAATCTGTTAGTTTAACTTATTACTGAAATGGTTGTTTCAGTTTATACAGTGGTGGATAAAGTACCCAATTGTTGTACTTGAGTAAAAGTTAAGCTACCTTAATAGAAAATTACTTAAGTAAAAGTCACCCAGTAAAATACTACTTGAGTAAATGTCTAAAAGTATTTGGTTTTAAATATACTTAAGTATGAAAAGTAAATGAAATTGCAAAAATATAACACTCCAACACAAAATGTACTAACAAAGCATTTGTGTTCAGTGAGTCCTCCAGATCAGAGGCAGTAGGGATGACCAGGGATGTTCTCTTGGTAAGTGTGTTCCTTTGACCATTTTCCTGTCCTGCTATGCATTCCAAATGTAATGAGTACTTTTGGGTGTCAGAAAAAAATTATGGAGAAAAAAGTACATTATTTTCTTTAGGAATGTAGTGAATGAAGTAAAATACAATTTTAACTTAAGTACTATACAGCACTGAGTTTAGATGCTTTAGGTATTCTCATACCTTAGTCTTCTCAACCCTGGGAGTCATTCTGAATGCAGGTTGTGGGTGAATGAACAATCTAAATGTTGGATATTCCCACTTTGGCTGGATTCCAATAGGAATTACACATACATTTGCGAGCCAGCATAATGTGACTTGCAGGCCTGATGTGGCCCATAAACCATGAGTTTCAGGCCAATATATTAGGGTAAAACAAGGCCCTCAAAATAAAGCATTATGAAATACATATTGTCTTAATTTAATTTTAGTGAAAACATTTATTCACTTAGTTCTCACTTAGTGAAGGCCACAGAACTGAAAATAAATGAATGCAACAACCATGTCTCTGACACTAAAAAATACAGTCATGGGTCGTAACAATTCACTCCAAAGGCAAGGCATACTGGGAAATATGCAAATTAGGCTTTACATCAAGCAGTGTGTTAATTTAACACTGAAAGGTGTGGACCAGTATAGACACGGGAACAGTTGACACTAAAATATGCTGTGTGTATATGTACTGTATATGTCCTAGCGTCATGTCCAGGGGATGTACTTCTACATCAAGCCTCACTCTGACACAGGAGATAGAGTCCTGCCCCTATGGGCCAATTTGGCTAGGACAAGGCTTACTTACAGTTGAAGTCGGAAGAATACATACACCTTATCTAAATATATTTAAAAACCAGTTTTTCACAATTCCTGGCTTTTTAATGGCGGTTTTGGAGCAGTGGCTTCTTCCTTGCTGAGCAGCCTTTCAAGTTATATCGATATAGGACTCGTTTTACTGTGGATATAGATACTTTTGTACCTGTTTCCTCCAGCATCTTCACAGGGTATTTTGGCTGTAGTTCTGGGATTGATTTGCACTTTTCGTACCAAAGTACGTTAATCTCTAGGATACAGAACTTGTCTCCTTCCTGAGCGGTATGACAGCTGCGTGGTCCCATTGTGTTTATACTCGCGTACTATTGTTTGTACAGATGAACGTGGTACCTTCAGGCATTTGGAAATTGCTCCCAAAGATGAACCAGACTTGTGGAGGCCTAGAATCATATTTCTGAGGTCTTGGCTGATTTCTTTTGATTTTCCCATGATGTCAAGCAAAGAGGCACTGAGTTTGAAGGTAGGCCTTGAAATACATCCACAGGTACACCTCCAATTGACTCAAATGATGTCAGTTAGCCTATCAGAAGCTTCTAATGCCATGACATCATTTTCTGGAATTTTCCAAGTTGTTTAAAGGCACAGTCAACTTAGTGTATGTAAACTTCTGACCCACTGGAATTGTGATACAGTGAATTATAAGTGAAATAATCTGTCTGTAAACAATTGTTGAAAAAATGACTTGTGTCATGGACAAAGTAGATGTCCTAACCGACTTGCCAAAGCTATAGTTTGTTAACAAGAAATTTGTGGAGTGGTTGAAAAATGAGTTTTAATGACTCCAACCTAAGTGTATGTAAACTTCGACTTCAACTGTACTTCTTACTTATACATCCAGCAGCCTTGAGGGAAAATGTAGTGGCATAAGACATAAGGCACTTATGCTGCTTGGGAACTCTGCTGGACTCTGACACTGATTCAATAAGTGTTGTATTGAAAACAGAGTTCCGCATAGAATAGTGTTTATTATCCTACAGATCTGATCCACTGAGAAACAGACAGACATCCACATGAACACACAAGGACAGTAAGGCAAGTGGCAGTATATCCTTACACTCACCAGGATGAGCAGACAATGGTTGGACAGGTCTTGATGGGCAGGGATTGTGGAGAACACTGACAGGACCAGACAGCCAAACACCAAGATGAACCTGGGTGAGAGAATCACGCAAACTCTACATTAGATAATAAATATAACACCTACAGATAATACACACAAATATATACAGTTTAAGTCGGAGATTTACATACACCTTAGCCAAATACATTTAAACTCAGTTTTTCACAATTCCTGACATTTAATCTTAGTATGAATTCCCTGTCTTAGGTCAGTTAGGATCACCACTTTATTTTAAGAATGTGAAATGTCAGAATAATAGTAGAAATAATTATTTATAAAATTGTTTAAAACTTGGGTCAAACGTTTCGGGTAGCCTTCCACAAGCTTCCCACAATAAGTTGAGTGAATTTTGGCCCATTCCTCCTGACAGAGCTGGTGTAACTGAATCAGGTTTCTAGGCCTCTTTGCTCGCACATGCTTTTTCAGTTCTGCCCACAAATTTTCTATGGGATTGAGGTCAGGGCTTTGTGATGGCCACTCCAATACCTTGACTTTGTTGTACTTAAGCCATTTTGCCACAACTTTGGAAGTATGCTTGGGGTCATTGTTCGTTTGGAAGACCCATTTGCAACCAAGCTTTAACTTCCTGACTGATGTCTTGAGATGTTGCTTAAATATATCCACATCATTTTCCTTCCTCGTGAAGCCATCTATTTTGTGAAGTGCACCAGTCCCTCCTGGGGCAAAGCACCCCCACAACATGATGCTGCCACCCCTGTGATTAGCGGTTGGGATGGTGTTCTTCAGCTTGCAAGCGTCCCCCTTTTCCCTCCATACATAACGATGGTCATTATGGCCAAACAGTTCTATTTTTGTTTCATCAGACCAGAGGACATTTCTCCAAAAAGTATGATCTTTGTCCCCATGTGCAGTTGCAAACCGTAGTCTGGCTTTTTTATGGAGGTTTTGGAGCAGTGGTTTCTTCCTCGCTGAGCGTTTTTTCAGGTTATGTCGATATAGGACTCGTTTTACTGTGGAAACAGATACTTTTGTACCTGTTTCCTCCAGCATCTTCACAATATCTTTTGCTGTTGTTCTGGGATTGATTTGCACTTTTCGCACCAAAGTACATTCAGCTTTAGGAGATAGAACTTGTCTCCTTCCTGAGCGGTATGACGGCTGCGTTGTCCCATTGTGTTATACTTGCGTACTATTGTTTGTACAGATGAACATGGTAACTTCAGGCGTTTGGAAATTGCTCCCAAGGATGAACCAGACTTGTGGAGGTCTACACATTTTTTCTGAGGTCTTGGCTGATTTATTTGGATTTTCCCAAGATGTCAAGCAAAGAGGCACTGATTCTGAAGATAGGCCTTGAAATACATTCACAGGTAAACCTGACTCAAATGATGTCAATTAGCCTATCAGAAGCTTCTAAAGCCATGACATCATTTTCTGGAATTTTCCAAGCTGTTTAAAAGGCACAGTCAACTTAGTGTATGTAAACTTCTGATCCACTGGAATTGTGATACATTTAATTATAAGTGAAATAATCTGTTTGTAAACAATTGTTGGAAAGATTACTTGTGTCATGCACAAAGTAGATGTCCTAAAAGACTTGCCAAAAATATAGTTTGCTAACAAGAAATATGTGGAGTGGTTGAAAAATGAGTTTTAATGACTCCAACCTAAGTGTATGTAAACTTGACTTCAACTGTATGTAGTACACACATATGTGCTGTATATATCAAGGTCAGGTCACGCTGTCAGAAAAAAAACGTCTTTATTACTGTAATGAGGATGAAACTGCAGATACAGAAAACTATCCCTGTTTTCACTGTTTCCTTAAACCCATGCCTTGCACTATTAGGGGATCATCAACTAGATTCAGTCGTGGGGCGATTTTTTCTGGAGCGGATGGTCGGGGGACCGGAACATAATTACAAATAATTTGTAGACTGCAAATTGACCGCAAGAAGCCCAAACAGATATAATGTTTGACCAAAACATAATCATTTCAAACCTTACTTACATTTGTTTACGATCACGTGTCTCTCTCTATTATGGGTAGGAATACTTGGGAACAGATTTCTCAAATTAAAATAACTTTAGCTGATTTCCTGGTGTTTTTACAGTCTTTTATGTCCAACAATAAAAAATTCCACACAATTATAAAATTATTTTTTTGGCTCAGAAAATTTAGGGGCCCAAATAAAACTACCCACGGGCCAAATTCGACCCACAGGCCACCAGTTGGGGTACCCTAGGTTATGAGGATCTAGAATGCTAAAGTAATGAGTTGAACACCTGTGGGGACAGAAACAGATACAGAGACGGAGCTGTAGAAAGCAGCTGAATCTTACAGAGTGGAAGGAAACTGCTGGCCAATTCCAGATGTAGGATCTTAATTTGACCACTCTTTTGTTGCTGAGAATTTTCCTTACGTAGATGAGCTCCATGATTTACATAAATTCACTGAAAACCCATACTAACACACGGTTATGTCAACAACATTATTGCACTTTTCATGTAGCCTACTTTAGCCCCAGCTAATAACCTAACTACTGACAAAGCAGCATTGTGGACTAAATGTTACAATCCTGTTGATGCAGGATTATTTTTGCTGTGACAATATAGGTGAAATTAAGATCCTGCACCTGTAGATGTTTATCCAGCTGAACTAGCAGTTGACATAGACTCAAAGTGTGAGATGATTCATCTGTGTCAAAAATGTTTTTCCTCTCTCTTCCTCTCCTGCTCATCTCCATCTTTATTTCTGTGTTTTTACCCCTCTTCCATATCTCTTTCTCTCTAAGTAAATCCACTCTGTGGCTGGTACGGGATTTTTCATTTGCAGTAAAAAGGCCATTTTTCATCTTGTCAAGAGTGAACAAGATGCATGTTGTTATTCTCTTAGTCTGATGACTTGCTCGTCTCACCCTCTGCTGTGTGTGTGTGTGTGTGTGTGTGTGTGTGTGTGTGTGTGTGTGTGTGTGTGTGACTCACTCTGTATTCTTAAATCTTATCTAATCTCCACATAGCTCTGGGGCTTAACGTATTCATTGGTGTGTCTGTTTCTCTGTGCGTGTGTGTCTGACTGTTTTTATCTGTGTGGTATGACGGTAAAACGAGGGAAAATGCAGGGATACTACTGGAGGATGATGCTAATAAGTGGCTTGGAGAGAAATTCACTATGTATTTACCTTTATGTTGCGTCTCTCACCCCTCATCCCCCTTCCCGCTTAGTCCCCTCTCTCCCCTCGCCTGGAGCTGAACTCCCCCCTTCCTCTTAGATGGTGATTCAGAACATCATTTATTTTCCATGGGATTAATGTGAAATATTAGGGTGAGTAAAGGGCTGTCGGTGGTCCACTCCAGGCTGAGTTATACCTGGAGGGGGAGGTGAGTTAGGGCATGGCTTGGACCTAACGGCCCAGGAACATCTGGTTTTGATAGAGTAGCAGACACTAATAGGCCTTTACTGTCAGACAGGCCATGCACGGACACCAGATCCGCTCCCAGCTGCTGCTGCTCAGAGAGAGAGAGAGAGAGAGAGAGTGTGTGTGTGGGTGTGTGTGCTGTGGATGAAGAAAGTTTCAAACTTTTTATAGGCTTGATCTTATACAATAATACAGATAAATGATACATTTCACAGGATCAATCGGACATCATTTGGAATCAACAATGGGTTGTCATGTGTCAGCACCATTGGGACAGAACCCCTCTCTATTGTGAAATAACAATGTGTGTCTTGACATGGGGAGGGACTTCGTGTGTCATGAACTGTGCAGGCGTCACCACCACAACCCACCATGCGTCATTACACTTCGATAACTTGACAGTATGACACCTCTGTGACTAATGACTTCATCGATGACTGGACCAATCCATCACTCACTCCCTGGATAGAGAGATCAATAAACAACCAATCCAAGGTGGATAAAGCACTGCCATGATTGGACAGTAACAGGCTTTTGGATTACGTGTATTGGATGGCTTTTGTAACGTGTTGTGTCTAACTTGCTTGTGGCTGATATGGTGTATGTAAATTGTATATCCCTGCAACTGTCAGAGACACACAAAAAAAACAGAGCGACAGAGACAGACACGCAGAGAGAGAGAGAGAGACAGAAAAACAGAGGCAGAGAGACAGAAACAGACACAAAGAGACAGGCAGACAGACAGACAGAGCCAGAGACGGAGAGGTGAAGTGCCTCACTCTCTCCTCTGGTAATGATGAGTGCATGGAAGAGCAGAGACAAAACCATATACAGCCAAAACGCCCCCCAACCTAATGCCCTCTTAATGAAATGGAACAGCCAACGTGAGAGTGTAAACGCCCTAGGAGTGTGTTCTGTTGGAGTGCCACTCTGTTTCCCTGACATAGGGGGATGTGGCTGGGGAGACGGCTTTTGGTCAGGGTGAAAGTGGAGAAGGCAAATAGTGCAGTTTCTAGCTAACCATGCCTTGTAGGTCCATTTAATATCCATTTTTACCGTTAGTGATTATTCCGCCCCAAATAGTCTGCTTTTGTCAATACTCCACAAGCAACATTATAGAATGGACTGACACACACACAAAACACATTTTACCATCCTGTTTCATCTGGGCCGTGAATCTCCCTTAAGCGGACTCATCCAACTGGGCGAAGATTTAGAGTCAAGGAGCAGAAATACAGCTGTGTGTGTGTGTGTGTGTGTGTGTGTGTGTGTGTGTGTATGTGTGTGTGTGTGTGCGTGCGTACGTGCGTGAATGAAAGAGAATGTGTGTATAACGTATAATATTAATATCCTGTGTGAGTGTGTGTGAGTGTGTGTGTGTGTGTGTGTGTGTGTGAGTGTGAGTGTGTGTGACGGTTCAGCTACGTGAGAGGTCAGTGTTTTCCACACCATACTGCCTGGTATCATTATCTATTTCCTCCTTTCTTTCTATGCCAGCCATGCATTCCCCTTCAATCAGAAAGAAAGTGGGAGGGAGGGGAGAATAAGGCAAGTGCTAAAAATACAAACAAAAGAGAGAAAACTAAAAGGATACGGAGGACAAGAGAGTGTGAAATTGCAACACTAAGACCTTATTGTAATTTCAACAGTAAAACACTGTAGAATGCACAGTAAAACACCGTAAATGTGTTTTACAGCATTAATGCATTATGGGCAAAATTCAGAAAAATATTGTTATTAACTGTATTTAGAAGCCTCCTGTAAAAATTACTCTAACATACTGTATTTCTTTACAGTAATAGCTTATGCCTACTGTAGAATAAAATGATCAGTTTCAGACACCAACCTCATGCTGTCAGGTGAGACACATGAAACTCAGACTATTTTAGTAAATGTCTTCTTGAAGCTGCGGTGAAGTGGAATAATATTTTCAGCAGCTGCTGGGTAGGTACCTTGGCTTGTTTATAAGTCTCTTTATTACTAGCCAACGTTGAGTTACTGCATGTTTTCTTTGCTAACCTAGCTAGCTATTTAGCTCAAGTTGACACCAGCCATTTCAGCTGCTCTAAATTGCTCGTAAGTATATTACCGTGCGACCTAGAAAAACATCACCCAGATAATAATTGACAGACAGGTTTCACCATTACTACAGATAAATGGCTTGTTTGTAGCAGTTCAAAAGATATGACCAATATATAACCGGTGCAGCGTTTCTTAAATGGGGATTGACGGGCTGCATTACACATAAAGGTAAACCATGTTGTGGGCCGTACTTGCGAGCCACTAAAGCTGATGAGAATGAACAGTGCACCAGTGTTGTATCGAGTTGCCTGTCGACCTAAGGTGCATCTATCACAGTGTCGCCGGCGGTAGCTAGTAACGTGGCCAATTTTTTTTCTCCCTCCGATGATTATATTTCAAGTAGGGTGGCAGCCTACACAAGAAATAACTCACATCGGTAGCCATCTAGATGTCACCGTGATATAGTCTATTAGTCAATGGGGAGAGCATCAACTGCAACAACACCGGGACACAGTGTCCTCATCAACCTCGTGGGATTTGATTCACGCGGCTCTCAGCTGAGCGACATATGGCATCGTGTTGCAGGCCAAGAGTGTCCGTATACCCTCTCCCCACTAACCAGTTGTTTAATTTAAACAAAACTGTTCAATACAGTGCTACAACAATATTTGTAAACCTGTTCACTTTCACTACTAGTAGTATGCAAACATTTGGCGGAAAGAAAGGAAAATGTTGTGAGTTCGGTCAAATAATATGTGCTATTATGTAGGCTATAGTGATGTTTTATTAGGAACGGATGGAAATGTACAGATTGGTTACCTGGAGGAAAATGGGGGAGGGTCATGTTTTTTACATTTCAGTCAATGGGAGGGTTTAGTCTTTTTTCAGTTTAGTCCAAGGGAGGGTTATGTAATTTGTAATTGATGACATTTTCAGATTTCTCAGCGTTTTAGAATGAGTTGCTTATTAGGCTATATATCGATGTGTACCCGATGCCGCCCCTCATCTGATTCTCCGCTGGGCGCGCAATATGAAGTACGCCTATAGGATATTTATTGTGGTCTCAATCAAATTATCCATAGCCTATAGGCTATAGCACGTGTCAAACTCAATCCACGGAGGGCCGAGTGTCTGCGGGTTTTCGAACTCCACCCTTGAACTTGAACGATGAATTACGGTTACTAATTAGTAAGGAGCTCCCCTCACCTGGTGGTCTAGGTCTTAATTGAAAGGAGGAAAAATACAAAAACTTGCAGACAATCGGCCCTCTGTGGATTGAGGTTGACACCCCTGGGCTATAGGCTACAAAGTGCATGCTGGGAGAAGCACAGAGCAAAGTTACATTTGTAAGATAGTTTTATTTACACCATCCCAGCAGCTATGCTGCAGTACACACCGCAATGGATATTCCAGCCCTGAGCCCCGGCCTGCTCTGCTCTTGCTGAAAAAAAAAAAAAGTGTGCTGCCTAACCAGAGGCTGTGCTGTGTAGGCCTTCTGTGGCAGTTAAGGAAGCAGTAGGGTAGAGTGGTTAGGCAGCACACTTTTTTTTTTCTTCAGCAAGAGCAGAGTAGGCCGGGGTTAGAGCTTTGGACTAGTAACCGGAAGGTTTCAAGTTCAAAGCCCCGAGCTGACAAGGTACAAATCTGTCGTTCTGCCCCTGAACAGGCAGTTAACCCACTGTTCCTAGGCCGTCATTGAAAACAAGAATTTGTTCTTAACTTACTTGCCTAGGTAAAAAAAATGTCTTCTTCCATATTTTTTTTGTGATTAGGCCTAGTCCAAAACAATCTTGTGCGCGGACTAGCCTCTGTTCTGTTCAGTTTGAGAAGGTCAACTTTGATAGCTTGCTACCACTATAATTGATTTTATCAAAATAAAAAAACATTTAACCATTATGTATTTATTAGAGTTATTGACTTCACAATTAACCAGATTCGAGTAACTTACATTGTGGTGCTGAAACTGGAAGCAGCATCTGTGGTGTAATCAATCGAAAATGGACAGCTCATGGTGCTGAAAGTAGGCAAATTCGAGCAGGCATAATTCATTTCAAACGTCTTCATTTTAATTAGACTTGACTTAGAACAATATGGCTTTGTGTTGGATCCTATTTCTCCCTATTTAAAAAATAAACAGGTAGGCCTACCTGTTTGACAGACAAAATTAAGCTAGAGGCTGCTATACCCATAGATTTGTCAGTCAATTCCTCCACTCACTCTGTAAACAGCCTACCTCTGTGTCAGTGAAGGGTTCTTAAGTTAAAACCAAGACCCGAATTGTGGTGTGCCACAGGCACAGGCCTACCCCTTGTTAGTTTAAGATCCTATTATATGAAGTGATCTATAACAGTGCTTTGGTCCGCAGTGCTTTATGATAGAAACAAGCTCTAAAATACCCGGGAAGACATGACTCCGATGCATATGGGGATATCATTGTTTCGTTTCTTTGACATTGAGGCTGAGCTACAATCTGCTATAGCAAAAAAAATTGAATTTGCTTGGGAAGTAATTGAATTGTGTCACTATCAATTGATTAAGCTATTCACTGTCTGTACAATAGAAGATGTTTAAACCCAGACAGCTTTCAGGGAAACACATGTGACCTTCTCGTTGGGTTAAGCCACGGAAGAAGAGTAGACACTAGTTAAAGCTTAAATTGTTCTAACTTTTGAAAGTACCATGTTCAGATTCCTAATGACGTCTCAGATGTAATTATTTGCAAACAGGGAAAATTTCATTGCAAACGAGACACACTGGTTTGGAATTGGAGAAATATGATAAGATGAGCACATTGGCCTATTTCTCTGTCCATTCTTAGCCTGTAATTTCGGTAATTTGTGTGGTATTAAAAAAGATTGTGCTAATATGTAAAACAATGTAATTTTGCTTCACAGCAGAGATGCTGTAATATATTACACAATACTGTTTCACTACTGTAAAACATAGATACACTGAGTGTACAAAACATTAGGAACAACTTCCTAATATTGAGTTGCACCCCCGTTTGCCCTCAGAACAGCCTTAATTCATCGGGGTAAGGACTATAAGGTGTCAAAAGCTGTCCACAGGGATGCTGGCCCATGTTGACTCCAATGCTTCCCACAGATGTGTCAAGTTGCCTGGATGTCCATTTGGTGGTGAACCATTCTTGATACAAATGGGAAACTGTTGAGTGTTTACCACCCAGCAGCCTTGCAGTTCTTGACACAAACCGGTGCGCCTGGCACCTACTAACAAACCACATTCATTGACACTTAAATCTTTTGTCTTGCCCATTCACCCTCTGAATGGCACACATACAGTGGTTTGCGAAAGTATTCACCTCCCCTGGCATTTTTCCTATTTTGTTGCCTTACAACCTGGAATTAAAATAGATTTTTGGGGGGGTTTGAATAATTTGAATAATTTGATTAACACAACATGCACACAACACTTTGAAGATGCAAAATATTTTTTTTTGTGAAACAAACAAGATAAAAGACAAAAAAACTGAAAACTTGAGAGTGCATAACTATTCACCCCCCAAAGTCAATACTTTGTAGAGCCACCTTTTCAGCAATTACAGCTGCAAGTCTCTTGGGGTATGTCTCTATAAGCTTGGCACATATAGCCACTGGGATTTTTGCCCATTCTTCAAGGCAAAACTACAAAACCTATTCTCCCTCAGGAGACTGACAAGATTTGGCACAGGTCCTCAGATTCTCAAACGGTTCTACAGCTGCACCATCGAGAGCATCCTGACTGTTTGCATCACTGCCTGGTGTGGCAACTGCTCGGCCTCCGACTGCAAGGCACTACAGAGGGTAGTGTGTACATCACTGGGGCCGAGCTTCCTGCCATCCAGGACCTCTATACCAGGCGGTGTCAGAGGAAGGCCCTAAAAATTGTCAAAGGCTCCAGCCACCCTAGTCATAGACTGTTCTCTCTGCTACTGCACGGCAAGCGGTACCGGAGTGCCAAGTCTAGGTCCAAAAGGCTTCTAAACAGCTTCTACCCCCAAGCCATAAGACTCCTGAACATCTAATCAAATGGCTACCCAGACTATTTTCATTGCCCACCCCCCACCCCCTCTTCTATGCCGCTGCTACTCTCTGGTATTATCTATTTATAGTCACTTTAATAACTCTACCTACATGTACATATTACCTCAATTACCTTGACTAACCGGTGCCCTCGCACATTGACTTTGTACCAGTACCCCCTGTATATAGTCTCGCTATTGTTATTTCACTGCTGCTCTTTAATTACTTGTTCCTTATTCTTTTTTCATATTTTTTAAACTGCATTGTTGGTTAGGGGCTTGTAAGTAAGCATTTCACTGTAAGGTGAATTCGGCACATGTGACTAATAAACTTGAATTTGATTTGATTTAAAAGGTGACATCAATAATGCATTATAGCTTTCACCTGGATTCCCCTGCTCAGTCTATGTCATGGAAAGAGCAGGTGTTCCTAATGTTTTATAGCCTCACTGTGTATTATAGCATCTCTGCTGTAATGCAAAATTACAGTATTAAGATGGCAAATCTGGTGCCAGTATAATGCTGTAAATTTACAGAAAGGTTTTACAGTGAACGTCACTTACGCACTTTTCTATGTACAGTTACTGTATAACAGACTATCACTATCCAATACTGACTGATGGTAATTATGTTTGTGCGCACATGTGAACATGTGGAGTGAAATTAGAAAGGGTGCTTAGGGTAACGGTGCAGATATATATGATATTTATAACATTCTGCTATAAATACACTCTTTCTATCCCTAAAAAGTAGACCAGCATGAGAGACGATACAACAGCATAACCCCGTAGTATGGAGCACCCTGTGCAATGTGTGTGTGTGTGTGTGTGTGTGTGTGTGTGTGTGTGTGTGTGTGTGTGTGATTGCTTTCCTATATTTTCCCACTGATGTAAGAGACAAATGAAAGCTGGCCCTGAGTTTGTTTGGGTCTGGGGATAGAGAGGGAGGGAGAGAGACGAGAAGAGTTAAGAAGGGAGAAGAGATATGAGAAAGTGAGAGGCACAGACTTACTGTCTCCTTGCCAAGAGTCTATTAGTTCATCCCTGTGTTTATCAAGTGAAGTGCAGTAACTTACCTGCTGATGGCAGCGATCAAGCACACGGTTTTATTTCTAAGCAACTACTTCACAAAACACACCAGGGCCAAAGCCACTGGACGGAACAGAGAGACGTTCTCCAAAATGAAAAACCACAGCCCCTCAGCGTTCCACATTTTCTCCAAATGTCGTACATTCATATTCTTCCTATTAACAGTGACCTGAAACGTATGTAGATCCCTTGGTTAAATAAGAGAGATTCTAATGGCACTAGTAGAGTCAATCACAACCATGTTACAGTGATGCATACTGTGCTGGAAAACAAGTGGATTTAATTTCCTAAGCCCAGGTTCTATATCTGATAGGTTTTTAATAGGTAAGCTGTTCTATAATAGTGATTTAAAGTTCAGAGCTCATCATTCAGACTATGAGAGAGAGAGAGAGAGAGAGAGAGAGATGGAGAGGGAGAGGGAGAGGGGGAGAGAGAGAGAAATAGAGAGGGGGGGGAGACAGAGAGAGGGAGAGGGAGGGAGAGAGGGAGAGAGAGAGAGGGAGAGGGGGAGAGAGAGAAAGAGAGAGAGGGGGGAGAGAGAAAGAGAGAGAGGGGGAGAGAGAGAGAGGGAGAGGGGGAGAGAGAGGGAGGGAGAGGGGGAGAGAGAGGGGGGGAGAGAGAGAGGGAGAGAGAGAGGGAGGGAGAGAGAGAGAGAGAGAGAGAGAGAGAGAGAGAGAGAGAGAGAGAGAGTGAGAGAGAGTGAGAGAGAGAGAGAGAGAGAGAGAGAGATAATGAACCAGTGCAGTGGCCAAATTTCCATGATGCTGCATGAGGCTTTGAAGTTGCAGTCAAGGGGGCAGTGCAGGCTCTTAAGTTAAGTGCGTGTGAGAGAGAGAGTAGGTTGTGTAGAGCTGGAGGGAAAAAAGTATAATTGTGCAACAGGTGTGTAACACTGGATGTAACAGCAAAGTGGAGAGCTTTCACTAGAAGTTTCTCACAAAGAGTTCCTCTAGATCAGATTAGAAACCTCTCTCTTTCTTTATCCTATCATGGAAGTTATAGGACGCAAGGGAAAACAGCTCTCTAAAAGTACTGGCTCACATCTAAATGAGTTGGTGGAGTTTTTCTCTGTCCCTACAGAAGCCACACAGTGAAGCTGAGGTTATCTGTTTTTCTAAACATTATAAAGAGTGTCTAAACCGTTGAGATATACACTGCATGGCCAAAAGTATGTGGAAACCTGCTCGTTGAGCATCTCATTCCAAATGGGCATTAATATGGAGTTGGTCCCCCCCTTTGCTGCTATAACAGCCTCCACTCTTCTGGGAAGGCTTTCCATTAGATGTTGGAACATTGCTAAGGGGACTTGCTTCCATTCAGCCACAAGAGCATTAGTGAGGTCGGGCACTGATGTTGGGCGATTAGGCCCGGCTCACAGTCAGCGTTCCAATTCATCCCAAAGGTGTGGTGTTGAGGTCAGGGCTCTGTGCAGGCCAGTCAAGTTCTTCCACACCGATCTCAATAAACCATTTCTGTATGGACCTTGTTTTGTCCACGGTGGCATTGTCATGCTGAAACAGGAAAGGGCCTTTCCCCAAACTGTTGCCACAAAGTTGGAAGCACAAAATTGTCTAGAATGTCATTGTATGCTGTAGCATTAAGAGTTCCCTTCACTGGAACAAAGGGGCCAGAACCATGAAAAACAGCCGCGGACCATTATTCCTCCTCCACCAAACTTTACAGTTGTCACTATGCATTCTGGCCGGTAGCGTTTTCCTGGCATCCGCCAAACCCAGATTTGTCCATCAGACTGCCAGATGGTGCTGCGTGATTCATCACTCCAGAGAACGGGTTTGCACTGCTCCAGTGTGCAATGGCGCCGAGATTTACACCACTCCAGCCTACGCTTGGCATGGCGCATCGTAATCTTAGGTGTGTTTTGATCTCCGTTTTTTTGTTTAGTTTCTACAATTATAAAGTGACTTTGGGTCATTGAAATGCACTACATAGGTACCATATATTATTATTAGGAGTATTGCTTTGGCACAAGGTGCAGTGAGTATATGGTAAGTCACAACAAACTAATAGACCATAGGGACATACTGTATGATTGAGTGACTACAATACTCATAACGTTTAACGGTGTTCAAATAAGACCTGAATCATATTGTCATCTATACTGTATTTATTTGTATACTTGTTCTCAATATCTTCGCACGGTGGGTATTTTGAGGTTAATTTGCAGTGCCTGTTGTTAAGCTGAGAGGGGACATGAAGCGGTTCCTGTGCATTAATGGGAGACGAGAGAGTCTGTCTCCTGTCATAATCTAATTATGACAGGGCTACGGGGAGTCTTATAGATGTTATGCATAATGCGATGCAATGTTGGCTAACCCTATTGACCAGCCAATGAAGGGCCCAAAGACAGGAGAGGAGGGAGAGAGAAAGAGATTCAGATTTTCTCTGCTACAGGATGTAGGACACAGCCAGCCTGCAGGGTAGAGAGAAATGCATCAGTTCCTCCTCACTTCCGTCTCTTCCTCTCTCCATCTGAGATTAACAGTAAGGTTACAGTGCTTGGTGTCTGGGACAGTCTGTGGAAACACAATGTGCCTTACAAGTATTCAAGGGCCTCTGTCCTCCCTTTGAAAAAATACTCCATACCTGCTATTCCGTTAGATTGAACATCTTGGGCTGATACAGAGTGTTTTCAGACAATGAGGACATCCCCAGTGTGAGAGTGCAGGAGCTCCCTGTGTGGGAGAGAGCGTTGCAATAATCAACACCTCTCCTCCCCTGCCCTCTCCTCACCTCCAAACAAACATGAACCATAAAGGAGTGGAAATATCGGCCTCCCCTTTCCTGAGTGTGCATGAAGAGGTTTCTATGGTCTATATATCTGGAGCTGTATCAGCGGGGCAGTAAAATACAGTGTCACTAGTTGTGCTGAGTGGGCCTCTTTTATATACACTCATCACCTCACAGGCTATACCCCCTATTAACCCAACATAGCAGCTAGACATTTATCAGCACTGGGCAAATACACACACACACACACACACACACACACACACACACACACACATACATACAGTGGGGCAAAAAAGGATTTAGTCAGCCACCAATTGTGCATGTTCTCCCACTTAAAAAGATGAGAGAGGCCTGTAATTTTCATCATAGGTACACTTCAACTATGAAAGACAAAATGAGAAAAAAAAATCCAGAAAATCACATTGTAGGATTTTTAATGAATTTATTTGCAAATATGGTGGAAAATAAGTATTTGGTCACCTACAAACAAGCAAGATTTCTGGCTCTCACAGACCTGTAACTTCTTCTTTAAGAGGCTCCTCTGTCCTCCACTCGTTACCTGTATTAATGGCACCTGTATGAACTTGTTATCAGTATAAAAGACACCTGTCCACAACCTCAAACAGTCACACTCCAAATTCCACTATGGCCAAGACCAAAGAGCTGTCAAAGGACACCAGAAACAAAACTGTAGACCTGCACCAGGCTGGGAAGAATGAATCTGCAATAGGTAAGCAGCTTGGTTTGAAGAAATCAACTGTGGGAGCAATTATTAGTAAATGGAAGACATACAAGACCACTGATAATCTCCCTCGATCTGGGGTCAACGCAATGTCTCACCCCGTGGGGTCAAAATGATCACACGGGGGGACCTAGTGAATGACCTGCAGAGAGCTGGGACCAAAGTAACAAAGCCTACCATCAGTAACACACTACGCCGCCGGGGACTCAAATCCTGCAGTGCCAGACGTGTCCCCCTGCTTAAGCCAGTACATGTCCATGCCCGTCTGAAGTTTGCTAGAGAGCATTTGGATGATCCAGAAGAAGATTGGGAGAATGTCATATGGTTAGATGAAACCAAAATATAACTTTTTTGGTAAAAACTCAACTCGCCGTGTTTGGAGGACAAAGAATGCTGAGTTGCATCCAAAGAACACCATACCTACTGTGAAGCATGGGGGTGGAAACATCGTGCTTTGGGGCTGTTTTTCTGCAAAGGGACCAGGACGACTGATTCGTGTAAAGGAAAGAATGAATGGGGCCATGTATCATGAGATTTTGAGTGAAAACCTCCTTCCATCAGCAAGGGCATTAAAGATGAAACGTGGCTGGGACTTTCAGCATGACAATGATCCCAAACACACCGCCCGGGCAACGAAGGAGTGGCTTCGTAAGAAGCATTTCAAGGTCCTGGAGTGGCCTAGCCAGTCTCCAGATCTCAACCCCATAGACAATCTTTGGATGGAGTTGAAAGTCAGTGTTGCCCAGCAACAGCCCCAAAATATCACTGCTCTAGAGGAGATCTGCATGGAGGAATGGGCCAAAATACCAGCAACAGTGTGTGAAAACCTTGTGAAGACTTACAGAAAACGTTTGACCCCTGTCATTGCCAACAAAGGGTATATAACAAAGTATTGAGATAAACTTTTGTTATTGACCAAATACTTATTTTCCACCATAATTTGCAAATAAATTCATTAAAAATCCTACAATGTCATTTTCTGGATTTTTTTTCTCATTTTGTCTGTCATAGTTGAAGTGTAACTATGATGAAAATTACAGGCCTCTCTCATCATTTTAAGTGGGAGAACTTGCACAATTGGTGGCTGACTAAATACTTTGTTGCCCCACTGTACATACATAATAAAATAGAATAGAATGCTAACTGGTCATATCCACAGAAATCTCCAGCAAGCATTCCAACAATGAGACAATTTGGGAATTTTCTGAATGGCCTAATCAATCTGCCTCTGAACTTATGGGGATAGGGGAGAGCAGGTCTGGTTGTCTCATGAGTTGGTTGTCACAGCGCTTATTACAAAAAAAATCCAGGGGTGGCTGGTTAATAATTTCAAGATAAAAATGTGTGTCCTCTTAAGGAGAAGACATTCATGTGGTCAATTTAGGTGTAGAGTATATTTGAGTACAGTGCAGTACAGTAGTGGTGTGTGGATAAAATCACCGGGGAAGCCAAGCCAGAAAAAATGCCATATTACAACCTATGTGTTGTGATAATTGCGTTGTTTGCTCTATAACCTGCTAGTTCATATGCCTTGACACCGTGATATGCAGACCTAATGCCGAGACAATAAGAATAAATTCAAACACACCTTTGTTTCACCACAAAACCGGAGAGCAACCTCTGTCTGGCGAAGTCCACAAAATATATTGCATATAATAAACAGTTACTGTACAAGAAAGGTAATCTTTCCGACATTTTCGGACTACAAAACAACTTTTGAATTTGAGCCACGGAACGTTACCTCAAGTCGCAAAGAAAACAGGAGCTGGCTCTACAATTCCAGCACCATTTCAACGTCAACATTTCAACATCATCTAATCAACTATGCTTAGTCTAATAAAGTGACAACTAAAAGATAGCAAAACATTTTTAGTTCAATCAACGTAAGCTAAATATGATGTGGCTGTCCATGCAGCACATACTTTTAGTTTTTGTTGTACTGGGCTACCTGGCTAAAATACTTGCCTGCTAGCCTAACTTCAGCATACTACATCTAGCTACATGTTGAACTTCTATCTTCTCAGGCCAGGGGCACAATGTATGGATTTATGGTTGGATCAGAATCCCTGTTATAATCATTGGCCAGTACGGAGAATTAAGTAAAACTAGTAAAAAAAAAAAGGCTAAATCCCTATTTTATTCCATGGCTAATTTAGGAAAGGGACCATTTTAGCTAGCTAGCCACAATAAGATGCAACAATGCACATTTTCTTTCTGTCAATAATGGCATTTGGCTTGTGATGTGATTGGTCTGAAGCCGAATCCAAACTGTCTTCCCTTGACACCTTTTTTTTGCGCCAGGACCATTCACAGCTTCATCATTAAGCTCGGGGCCCTCGGTCTCAACCCCGCCCTGCGCAACAGGGTCCTGGACTTCCTGACGGGCCGCCCCCCCAGATGGTGAAGGTAGGAAACAACACCACTACGCTGATCAAGGGTGCTCAACTCCCTTCTGTACTCCCTGTTTACCATGACCGAATGGCCACGCACGCCTCCAACTCAATCATCAAGTTTGCAGATGACACAACACAACAGCCTTATTACCAACAATGATGAGACAGCCCACAGAGAGGAGGTGAGGGCCCTGGCAGAGTGGAGCCAGGAAAATAACCTCAACATCAACAAAACAAAGGAACTGATCGTGGACTTGAGGAGACAGCAGAGGGAGCACACCCCCATCCACATCGACGCAACAGCACCTCCTCAACCTCAGGAGGCTGAAGAAATTTGGCTTGGCCCCTAAGACCCTCACAGTTATACAGATGCACCATTGAGAGGATCCTGTTGGGCTGTATCACCGCCTGGTACGGCAACTGCTCAGCCCGCAACAGCAGGGCTCTCCATAGGGTGGTGCGATCTGCCCAACGCATCACCGGGGAATTGTGCTTGCACTCCATGACATCTACAGCACCCAATGTCACAGGAAGGCCAAACAGATCATCAAGAAAATCAACCACCCGAACCACGGCCTGTTCACCGTGCTATCATCCAGAAGGCGAGGTCAGTACAGGCGCATCAAAGCTGGGACTGAGAGACTGAAAATCAGGTTCTATCTCAAGGCCATCACTGTTAAATAGACATCACTAACCTGCCTCCACCCAGTACCCTGAACTTAGTCACAGTCACTAGCCAGCTACCACCTGGTTACTGAACCCTGCACCTTAGAGGCTGCTACCCTATTTACAGTACATAGACATGGAATCACTGGTCACTTTAATAATGGAACACGGGTCACTTTAATCATGTTTACATACTGTTTAACTCATTTGATATGTATACACTGTATTCTAGTCAATGCCATCCTATTCAACTACTGCTGTGCATGCGGAAAGTATTCAGACCCCTTGACTTTTTCCACATTTTGTTACGTTAAAAATGGTTTCATTTGGTTAATTTCCCTATCAATCTCCACACAATTACTCATAGTGACAAAGTGAAAGCAGGTTTTAAGAAAATGAAATATCACATTTACATAAGTATTCAGACCCTTTACTCAGTAGTTTGTTGGAGCACCTTTGGCAGCGATTACAGCCTTGAGTCTTCTTGGGTATGACGCTACAAGCCTGGCACTACCGTATTTGGGGAGTTTCTCCCATTCTTCTCCAGATCCTCTCAAGCTCTGTCAGGTTGGATGGGGAGCATAGCTGCACAGCTATTTTCAGGACTCTCCAGAGATGTTCGATCGGGTTCAAGTCTGGGCTCTAGCTGAGCCACTCAAGGACATTCAGAGACTTGTCCTGAAGCCACTTCTGTGTTGTCTTGGCTGTGTGTTTAGGGTAGTTGTCCTGTTGGGAGATGAACCTTCACCCCAGTCTGAAGTCCCGAGCGCTCTGGAGCTGATTTTCATCAAGGATCTCTCTGTACTTTGCTCAGTTCATCTTTCCCTCGAGCTTAACTAGTCTCCCAGTCCCTACTGCTGAAAAACATCCCCACAGCATGATGCTGCCGCCACCATGCTTCACCGTAGGGATGGTGCCAGGTTTCCTCCAGACATGACGCTTGGCATTCAGGCCAAAGAGTTCAATCTTGGTTTAATCAGACCAGAGAATCTTGTTTCTCATGGTCTGTCCTTTAGGTGCCTTTTGGCAAACTCCAAGCGGGCTGTCATGTGCCTTTTTACTAAGGAGTGGTTTCCATCTGGCCACTCTACCATAAAGGCCTGATTAGTGGATGTTCTCCCATCTCCACAGAAGAACTCTGGAGCTCTGTCAGAGTGGCCATCAGGTTTTTGGTCACCTCCCTGATCAAGGCCCTTCTCCCCCGATTGCTCAGTTTGACCCAGAGGCCAGCTTTAGGCAGAGTCTTGGTGGTTCCAAACTTCTTCAATTTAAGAATGATGGAGGCCACTGTGATCCTTCAATGCTGCAGAAATGTGTTGGTACCCTTCCCCAGATCTGTGTCTTTGGTACCTTTCCCCAATTCTTTTTAGGAGCTCTAAGGACAATTCCTTCGACCTCATGGCTTGGTCTTTGCTCTGACATGCACTGTCAACTGTGGAACCTTATATACACCGGTGTGTACCTTTCAAAATCATGTCAAATCAATTGAATTTACCACAGGTGTACTCCAAGTGGTGGAAACGGTTCAAGGATGATCAGTGCAAACAGGATGCACCTGAGCTCAAGTTCGAGTCTCGAAGCAAAGGGTCTGAATACTAATAAGATATCTGTTTTTTATATTTAATAAATGTGCAAAAAAATTCTAAAAACCTGTTTTCATTTTGTCATTATGGGGTATTGTGTGTAGATTGATGAGGAAAAACACATTTAATACATTTTAGAATAAGGCTGTAACTCAACAATTCCAAATGCACTGTATACTATTCTATCCTACATATTCTACAAATATACAACATATAATTTCCAAATACTGTCGATAATGTTTATAATGTATATTCATTCCATATATATATTTATACTCTGGACTCTGACACGGCTTGTCCAAATATTTATATATATTATATATCCATCTTTTTACTTTTATATCTGTATGTATTGTTATGAATTGTTAGATATTACTGCACTGCTGTAGCTACGAACATAAGCATTTCGCCACACCCACAATAACATCTGCTAAATATGCGTACAATTTGATTTGAGTTTGATAGAAAAAGGTCTCAGTGCCTTGGTGTTTCTACTAACAGTCTTGTAAGATATACCGGTGCAGAGAAATGCTCAAATTACTCAAAAGTGTGAAAACCAACCCCGGTCTCTCCTACATGCCAGGCTATTGTCATGGTAGTCTCCAAATAAAGCAGATGAGAGGATTGGAGAAATGTGCTTGTGCGTTCCAAAGACACCACTTCAGGATAGATAAACACAGATGAGAACTTTTGGCAATGAACCCTCTGATCTAAATAGGAACATTGATTGGTAAAGGCTGGGGGAGCTGAGCCCAGTGTATGCATATGCATGTGTGTAAGGTGCGTGAGTCCTGTGTGTCTTGCAATCGGACCAAACGTACACAATCTGGGAGGCAGAGTAGCGGGAGTAGGCTTTGATCAAAAACATTTTTTTGTTAGAATGTGCTTCCTTTGATGCCTATGGCTGGCCCAGACCCGTGTAGCCTATCACAGCATAAACATTATTCCAGTTGATTACTGCCTGATTCACATCAATATCACTCATGTTGCCCTGATTAACGCCACTCTGGCTTTCTGTCAATGTTTTGTGTGTGTGTGTGTGTGAGTAGGAGAGTTTGTATTTCTATACTGTCTATGGGTGTGTGTGTGTGCAGGGAGAGTCATGAATACGTGGGCGCATGGGTGTGTGTGAGCGAGAAAGAGTCAATGCACAGGAATGTCTCCTGTAAGTCTTACTATGCAGCCCCATGCTGCCAGGAAACAAACAAACAAACAAACAAACAAACAAACAAACAGACAAACAGACAGACAGACAGACAGACAGACAGACAGACAGACAGACAGACAGCCAGACAGACATCTATTTACACTTGAGCTGCTATGACACAACATGCCCTAGAGGAGGTGTTGCATACCCCTCACTAGACCACCAGAGAGACTAGTCCACTGCTCTGTGCCCGCTATGCCACTGCCATGTGGCTATTAAGCCATTTTGATTAGTGCATGGTACGCCTGTGTACAGCATCAACAATTCAACAAAACAATTCACTTCAGGTAGCTTGTAAATATGCTGACACCAAGTATTTTAAACAGTGGAATAAATGACAGTATATAATAAAACATTATTTTTTCAGAAATATAAAGATTAAAATACAATAATGTCTGTGAATAACATCAATAGCTCGAAGTTATTGTCCTTTTAATGAATAAACAAATCGGACATGCATTTTCAGCTTAAAAAGTATGACAATTTCAAATAAGGAGTGTTTTGTGTTGTCATTATTTAAAATGATGAAAGCTGCTAACTAAACAGAAAAGTTCAAAGGAGAAGATAAGTGAAGTGAAGAAAGGAAAAGAGAAAGCACACAGAAGTGCTAATATGTGTGCTTTCAGTCCTCAGAGATTTACACCAGTACTGGCGTCTGGGTGGCTGAGGTACGGGGTACATCTTCACTAGAACATCCAAGCATGGTGAGGACAGTGACGAGAACACACACACACACGTGCACACCCAGGCACACAGACGCCTACACACACAAACATACTTAGGGGAAGTGCTGAGGAGAACCGTGTGGCCACATGCCTTTACACTTGCGTATAACTTAAGCTGTACCCAGCTGTTGCAGACTGACAGGAAAGCAGCCAGCACAGTGTGTGCATGTGTGTTTGCGTGTGTGTGTGTGTGCGTGCGTGTGTGTCCACGCATTCAACTGCCTGCTATTTCCTGAGCAGTCGGTTACGACAGCAAGTGCAGCTGTCTCTCGCAGTGATATTTCCCAGTGGAAAAGGAAGCTGTCCAAGCTGACTGTAAAGTCATTTAAAGCAATATACTGAAGCTCAACAGCTAACCAGCTCAGCAGCAGTGTGTGTGTGTGTGTATGGGTTTACATACGCATGCGTGTGTGTGTTTATATCCATATGTCTGTATATTGTATGTTGCATAGGCGTGTATGTGTCTGCGTGCGCACGTGTGTGTGTGTGTTCTCGTCGCTGTCCTCACCATGTTCTAGTAAAGATGTACCCTGTTGTATAATTGTGTGTGTATATACTATGTGTGTGTGTGCTCTCCATAGACCCTCAGTTCCTGCATCTTTAATTGATGTGGTCTTCTATAAATACACAGCCAAGGTGCAGACCTGCCTTCCTGGGTGTCTGCAGCCCTGCTTCTACAGAGCATTCTGCTCCAGAGCACCAAAAAACTGCTGACGCACACATTTTACTCAGCATCCATCATACACACCCCTGCGGACCTAGAAGATACACACCTTATACACAACCCATTGGATGCACACCTTTTGCTGAGCGACAATAATACACAAAACCTTTGATTTGCACCTAGAAGGTACATACCACTGCATTCTGAACGTATTTAGACTCCTTGACCTTTTCCACATTTTGTACATTAGAGCCTTATACTAAAATTGATTACATTTTCCTTATCAATCTACACACAATTCCCCATAATGACAAAGCAAAAACTGATTTTTAGACATTTTAGATTTTTTTGAAAATCACATTTATATAAGTATTCAGACCATTTACTCAGTACTTTGTTGAAGTACCTTTGTCAGCGATTACAGCCTCGAGTCTTCTTGGGTATGACACTACAAGCTTGGCACACCTGTATTTGGAGAGTTTCCCCCATTCTTCTCTGCAGATCCTCTCAAGCTCTGTCAGGTTGGATGGGGAGCGTCGCTGCACGACTATTTTCAGGTCTCTCAGAGATGTTTGATCGGGTTCAAGTCCGGGCTCTGGCTGGGCCACTCCTGCATTGTCTTGGCTGTGTGCTTAGGGTCGTTGTCCTGTTGGAAGGTGAACCTTCGCCCCAGTCTGAGGTCCTGAGCGCTTTGGAGCAGGATTTCATCAAGAATCTCTCTGTACTTTGCTCAGTTCATCTTTTCCTCGATCCTGACTAGTCTCCCAGTCCCAGACGCTGAAAAACAGCAGAGATGGTTGTCCTTCTGGAAAGGTTCTACCTTCTCCACAGAGGAATTCTGGAGCTCTGTCAGAGTGACCATTGGGTTCTTGGTCACCTCCCTGACCAAGCCACTTCTCCCCCGATTGCTCAGTTTGGCCAGGCAGCCAGCTCTTGGAAGAGTCTTGGTTGTTCCAAACGTCTTCTATTTAAGAATGATGGAGGCCACTGTGTTCTTGGGGACCTTCAATACTTCAGACAATTATGGGTACCCTGCCCCAGATCTGTGCCTTGACTCATTACTGCTCTACAGACAATTCCTTTGACCTCATGGCTTGGTTTTGCTCTGACAAGCACCTTCAACTGTGGGACCTTATATAGACAGGTGTGTGCATTTCCAAATCATGTCCAATCATTTGAATTTACCACAGGTGGACTCCAATCAAGTTGTAGAAACATCTCAAGGATGATCAATGGAAACAGGATGCACACTTCTTACCATATAAATGTACTTGAACTTTATTACTTAATTTAATTCTATAAACTCTCACACGATAATAATTTAAGTAATATCAAATAAATTGAACTGTGATACATTTAAACATGAACTTACTTTAATAATCTCTGCTACAATCTATGACCCGAAACATTAAATGTTACACAACAACCTAGAAGGATCAGATATTAAGTCTGCAAAATAGTATTTTTTACCTTTGATTATTACTACAGCAAAACACATTAACCCAAAAATCTGCTGAGACACTCCACTCAGAAGGTAATCTGGCCCACCTGAACCTCAGCCAAACTCAATGACATCCATGAATATGTGAGGTACTTTTACTTGAAATAACTTTATTTAGACTATAGGGCTTTATTGAGACGGTGTTGGGAGAGGAGAAGGGGGCTAAAAAAGCAGGAAGGGGGAGACAGATGAGCAGCCAGATCAGAGGAGGCTGTATCAGGGGCTGTTCGTCTCGTGACAGTGTGTGGAACGATTTTCCATCCATTAGTGTGGCCGTGCTCCCAGAGGCATACACACACACTCTCCTGTGTAACTTCTCACAATTCCACTTGCTTATGTTAATAAACTACCAATGCATGTTAATGTTTACAGACATGAGTGTGTGCCAAGAATCATAAAAATACAACAAAGTCATCTCCTACAAAATGATTGACAAATGATTCAAAGCAATGTACTCAGCTGCATATGGAATGCGGGACAGAGACATGGACAGGGCAGGACCAAGGAGAAAATAGAAGAGAGGAAGAGATTACTACTATAGACAATTACAGTCAACATTCTCCTCTTATGGCTTACTCATAGGCCCTGCATATAGCCAACCTACGCTGTAAAAAAGCCAACTTAACCAATTGTTTAATCAGCGTCATTATGTGAGTTGAGTGGACTTGAAAAGGACAATCGTTTCAGTTAATGTGTTAAAGTTGGTTTACTCAACAAACTCTGCTCGAAGCGAGCTGAATTTGAACCATCTTGTTGAGTAAAATTAGAAATTAATGTTTGCGCAAAATCACTCAAGACCACGCCCATCATTATCATATTTCCCAGCATGCTCTATTGCATGGTGATTTTTTATTTGTTTCAAGGCCTGTGTTTTTATATGTACATTAATTGGTTGATTAATAATATAATACAGAAATATAAATAACATACATTTTTCTAAACTAATCCAATCTGTCAGCAGTTAGATTTACTGCTCCTGTTACTGAGAAGGCTGTTCCAGTAAACCAGGAGTTTCAGACCACTGTGCATCAAAGAAAGACCTTATGGTATATGTAATGTACTGTCAAAAAATGGTTAGCTTTTAAACATAACATATTGGTGTTCAGTTAGAGAATCACTGGCTACAGAATTAAAGCCATTGAATACAAAAACCAGGTGTCTGTTGCTAACAAATACAGTCATGGGTAGTAACTACAATTCACTCGGAAAGGCAAGGCACACTGAGAAATATGCAAATAAGCTATAGTAAATTCTCAAGTTGAATTGTACAGTATGTTCACGCCACCTAAAATTCAAAGTTGAGTGAACATACAATTCAACTTGAGAATGTATGTTGGTTGAGCTATATGCCCAAATGTTGGGCAAACTCACTATCCTATTGCAGCTAGTTGCCTAACAATTGTATGATGAATCAACCTCTTTTGTTTTACAGCATACTGCTCTTTAATACTAATGCATAATTTGGTATGGTAGGCTGGGCCATCTATGGATACCTTTTCCAATTGTCAGTTGGTTAATTAGACTGTTGAACCATTCTGTAATGTAAGTCAGGTATTAACAGAACCAAGAGTGAGAACCAGTCATGTAAGTCAAATTGTTTTGATCTAATATGTTTCAGACTGTGATCCAGCACAGTGCTGCAGTAGTCTTGTTGTGGAAAAGGACAGTAGCACTACGTAATGGAATCTCTGATGTGCTGTCTCGCGTCTAGTTTAGAGTTTGTCCTGTCCCATCCATCGTTTGACACACACACACACACACACACACACGGTAGTGTCTGTAGACTCCTGTGTGGCTCTGCGTCTGGATGTCTGGACAGAATCACTCACTGCAGCAGGCTGGATGTCTGGGCCATATACAAGACGGACAGATACACGCACATGTCCACACACAAGGTCTGAGTCTCAAGTCGAATCACAAGTAGAACGGGTCGAGTCTCAAGTCGAATCACAAGTAGAACGGGTCGAGTCTCAAGTCGAATCACAAGTAGAACGGGTCGAGTCTCGAGTCGAATCACAAGTAGAACGGGTCGAGTCTAGAGTCGAATCACAAGTAGAACGGGTCGAGTCTCGAGTCAAGTCCAAGTCGTGCATTCGAAGAGCAAGTCAAGTCAAGTCAAGTCGAATCAAGTCTCAAATCGGACAAAAAAAATCTTGGGACTATAAGGTTGATTATGACATTTTTGTCAAAAATGAGTTAGTTCCATATGGTAGAACTTTAGATGGTTAAGTAAATGTTATGCTCTATCTGCATAAAGCCATTTGAACTTGGCTCTATAAGGTTCTATCTGCAATCCAATCACATGTCTGAACAAATACAGACGGACCAATCAGAACACGTCTTTGCCATCTCACTCTAAGTACGATCTAGCTAGTCTAGCCAGCAATAATAGCACACAATCAAATAAATAACACTGTCAGAAATCTTAAGAAAGAGAAATGTACTACCAAACAGTTCTGAAATCTGGGATGTGAAAACTTCGATGCTCAATATCTCAGAACTATGCTTTGCGCAGATAGAACCTTAAAATCGCACGGTCACAAAATCTTGGTCTATTATTGAGGCTACCAGACAGCCCGCACAACGCGAACACGAGCGCACAATCGCCACACAAATGTATCCTGTCATTACAGCCATAAAAGGTGATGCATTTTCAAAACGCAAGATACAGAAATAAACTGCGTTTAACACCTGCATTTGGAGCTGAAAGTCATTCATGTTAATAGTCAATATCAACTAGGGATATCATGTCACATTGTCACTTCTCTGGTGTCCAGACCAGCAGGATCATAAGGCCTACCTGGATGGAAAGCATGATCTGTCTGTAGCCTTCTTCTTCCTCACAAGGATCGTCATTCATTTGTCAGAAAATGTTACATCTTCATCTCATACAGTAGCTAAGGTAGAGTGATGTTACAGCTACACTGTTTCTTTAGACATACAGTGTAGTCAGTACCACCACTGAGGTATATCATTATTACCCACCCAAACTAGGCATGTCTGAAATATGAAAATGATCAATGAAATCACCAGGTAACATATTGTTCTGGCAAAGATGCGTCCGTTGCAGATTGCTAAACGGTATTCTATATGGATGATATCAGCGGAGGTAGGCAGGCTACTCTGTTTTTGCCAGGTAAAACCGGAGAAAATTAAACAAGCGCTCTCTGGTCACTAATCTGGATACAGGCGCTCGCCTTTGCGCTTCAATGCTGATGACTGGTCAACGGTTTTACGCAATGTATTGGTTCTGAAACGAATGTTTTTGAAACTCAATTTGGTGCAATGCCGTAGGCCTATGTTAGTGACCAGATCGAATAAGCAAAGTGACTGCTGATTGACAGTTTGCTGGACCAATCAGAGGGCGGAGGGTGCATTTCAGTAGCCAATCAGTTTTTTTTGCAAGTGCGATACTGTCTCTGGCAGTGTGGAGAGTAGCCTGATCCATGGAGACTGTGCCACAAAACGAATGTCAAAACTTGACAAAACCTGGCTAGAAAATGTCAAGTGATCAGTCTCATATAAAAGTCAAGTCACAAAACGAGTGACAAAACCTCATTTTATTTATCAAGTCGAGTCTCAAGTCATCAAATTTGTGACTGGAGTCAGACTTGAGTCCAAGTCATGTGGAGCCACACTCACTCACTCTCTTTCACTCAGGGTGTCTCCATATACAGACACATTCTCTGATGTCACACACACACACAGAGATTCCCAGTTCAGACTATAATAAACACTATGTCATGGTGAAAGCTCCAGTTGTGTCGTGAACAGAATATCATTATAACAGGGAACCTATTTGGACCTCAAAATAGAATGCCCCCTACTCACACACACACACACACACACACACACACACACACACACACACACGCACACGCACACACACACTGGATGCCGACCATGTCAGTCAACCCTCATTCTCTTTGTCACTGTGAACATCCTGTGACATTTCTCTACAACTATGGTCCAGACACATTCTAAAATTAGCACACACACATACTGTTATAAATCATACGATCAAAATAACCATTGTAATGCAACATTGGTCTGTGGCTGTGTTTTAATTATCATCCATATGAGGCCTTAAAACAGCACTAGATACATTTTGACCAGTGAGTAACCCCAACATAATTACAATCCCCACCCTAACCTTAGTACATGATGTTATCCATAGATCCTGCACCTAGTTGAATGGGATTTCACTACAGACAGACATAGGGACAGACAGAGAGAAATATGTCTATTGGTTGACAAACAGCAGCAATAGGTATCCATTAGACTAGTCTGGGAGCAGAGGAGCCAAGACACAATAGCCTGACAAGACCATGGGAAACCAGGTCAGCTGTGACTGCCTACGTCATTGGTTACCAAACGGGTGTATGTATGCCTCTGTCGGACTGTTTGTTTGTTGTTTGTTTCTATCTATTTAGCTATATCATCTAGGTTATCCGTATTCTTGCGGATGTGTATGTGTGTAACAGTGTGTGTCCAGAGACATAAGGTGGGCTTATAAAACCCCAGTCAAACACTGCCCACCCTCCTCACCACTCCTCAACTCACAACTCCTCACCTCACCCTCCTCAACTCACCACTCCTCACCTCACCTCAGCCTCCTCACTATCTTCACAGGTTTCTCCACCACTGTTTATCCCAACTGATGGGTCTAATGCAGCTACAATGACTACTCTCACTACAAGTGCTCTGAGAGAGAGAGAGAGAGAGAGAGAGAGAGAGAGAGAGAGAGAGAGAGAGAGAGAGAGAGAGAGAGAGAGAGAGAGAGAGAGAGAGAGAGAGAGAGAGAGAGAGAGAGAGAGAGAGAGAGAGAGAGAGAGAGAGAGAGAGAGAGAGAGAGAGAGAGAGAGAGAGAGATGGCGTGAGAGAGAGATGGCGAGAGAGAGAGAGAGAGAGAGAGAGATGGCGTGAGAGAGAGAGAGATGGCGTGAGAGAGAGAGAGATGGCGTGAGAGAGCGATAGAGAGAGATGGCGTGAGAGAGAGAGATGGCGTGAGAGAGAGAGAGATGGCATGAGAGATGGCGTGAGAGAGAGAGAGATGGCGTGAGAGATGGCGTGAGAGAGAGAGAGAGAGATGGCATGAGAGAGAGAGAGAGATGGCGTGAGAGTGCATAAGTATGGAATCAGGGGGGTTGTGATCTTTTTCAAATGTCAGCGAGACCACCGTGTGTATCCCTGTTATATGTTCCGACCTGTTGAGTGATGTATCAGAGGCTTTGAAAGAGGCAGGGGACAGGACCAGCATCAATCAGCCTTAACAGCTCCATAAGTCGTCCCCTCCAGTCCCCCTTAACTTTAGCTAACCCCTCAATCCGTCCGTCTGTGGTTCATATGAGTGATGGCTGACGGATCTCAGAAATTCCTTGACCTTTGACCTCTCTTTACCCTTAGGCTTCCCAGATCCGGTGTTCCTGGCCTGTTTCCAAGCCCACACCGGCAGAGCGCTGTGTGTGTCGGATCGTTTACAGGGGCCCCGCAACATCTGGAATGTATTCCCAGTTTTACTCCCGTTTATGGAATTACATGGATCCTGTCCTCCGTCTCCCCTGGTTTTAACCGCCTCTAAAATGGGGCACACCTTAAGAGGGCCAGCCGGTGAGGTTATGCCCCCACAGACGCTCTCATTATGGGGCTTGGCAGTGGGGTTATGCCCCCTCGTAACAAGCCTGGGGGGGCAGTAAGGGGGCTGTGGAAACGCCCCGGGGGGAAACCTGAGACAGAGGGGGTCCTGAGGCAGCCGGGTTACAGCCAGGGCATCTCGTCTCCTACCCTGGTTCTTCTAACTGTCTGGGGTAAAAGGTGAGAGTGTAGGGTGAGGGTCATCCTGCTCACCATCTAGTCTCTGTCTGACTGAGAGGTAGTAAGTTACACAGCAGTAAACCAGGATTATTGTTGTCTATAATGAATGCTTACACAACCAAATACACGATAAAGTACATGGGTATAAATTGTGCGAAAACAGGAGTAACCGCAATGCAAACAGGAGTAACCGCAATGAAAACAGGAGTAACCGCAATGAAAACAGGAGTATCCGCAATGAAAGCAGGAGTAACCGCAATGCAAACAGGAGTAACCGCAATGAAAACAGGAGTATCTGCAATTCAAACAGGAGTAACCGCAATGAAAACAGGAGTAACCGCAATGCAAACAGGAGTAACCGCAATGAAAACAGGAGTAACCGCAATGAAAACAGGAGTAACCGCAATGCAAACAGGAGTAACCGCAATGAAAACAGGAGTAACCGCAATGAAAGCAGGAGTAACCGCAATGAAAACAGGAGTATCCGCAATTCAAACAGGAGTAACCTCAATGAAAACAGGAGTAACCGCAATGCAAACAGGAGTAACCGCAATGAAAACAGGAGTGACCGCAATGCAAAACTGTTTTCAGTCATGTCAAAATACTTGTAGCCACATGCTTTTAAAACACTTTCTTTGTCATGAATTTTAAGTTCCTCTACGTCCACATCACTGAGGACTTGTCATGGACCAACAACACCGCCACTCTACTGTACCTAAGGCAGCTAAAGAAATATGGCATGCCGCCCCAGGTCCTCTCCAAATTCTACCGCTGCACCATCGAGAGCGTTGCAAACACAGTCTGGTATGGAAATTGCGCCATCCATGACCACAAGGCCCTCCAGCGGGTGGTGAAGACGGCCCAGTACATCACTGGGGCCGTGCTTCCACCCATCCAGGACATCTACTTGAAACAGGGAGGAAGGCAATCAGCATCCTCAAGGACCCCACACACCCCTGCCCCGAGCTCTCTCTCTCTCTTGCAGACGGTATCGGAGCAGGAGGTCTGCTTCCAACAGGCTCAGAGACAGTTTCCATCTACAAGCCATCAGACTACTGATGACTTGAACTGAACTGACCACCTGCTATGATTCTCTGCACCTTATCACACAGCACAATCGCTGCTACCAGACTTTTGTTATACTGCTCAATTTCTACACTTGCCCCCCCATCCCCTCTTTCACCAATACACTTGTAAATATTGTACTATAAATTATGTATTCCATTCTACTGCCATTTACTTTATGTTTGTATTCTTATTTTTTACTATTTGTTATTGTTGTTGCATTGTCTCGATGGAATTTGCAAGTAAACATTTCATTGGACAATGTATACCATGTGCATCCCATACATATAACTAATAAAATTTGAAACTAGATCAAGCCTTATCTAATCAGAATCAGAGATAACGCTAGCATTATCTAACACAAGCGAACACTAGCCCAAGGCAAAATCCCAAGGTAAGTAGTACATCTTAATTTGATCACTCTTTTGTTGCTGAGAAATGTCCTGCACTGCAGGAAATGCAAACTTGTGTTGTATTCAAGGTTTAAAAGGGCGTCTAAAGTTTGTAATTTCCACTTTAAAATGTCAAACTTAATTTGCCCTAACAAAAAAATTTCCATTCAATATAATCCGGACTATGAATCACATTTCCTGTTGCTGCAGGATTATTTTCCTGCTGTAGCAAACTGGCTCAAATTAAGATCCAACATCTGTACATCCACTTTCTGATTTTCTCTATTTTTGCATATTTTTTGGGACCGAATGTTAGCAGATCTTCAACCAAAACCTAATATGAGATAAAGGGAACCCGAGTTTACAAATAAGGGAAAAAATGTAGGCTTGTTATATTTATTTAATGTACAAAGTTATGTAACACCCAATTAGTAATTGCCCCCTTACACTCAATGAACTGCTCGTTTCAAGTCCAAGTCCTTCAATGACTAGGCCATTTTTATTTAATTTAGTTTTTTTTTTTTTACCATTTTCATGTAGACTGGATTGTGTGTTTTGGATCATTGTCTTGCTGCATGACCCAGCTTTGCTTCAGCTCACAGATGGATGGCCTGACATTATCCTGTATAATTCTCTGACACAGAGCAGAATTCATGGTTCCTTCTATTAAGGCAAGTCGTCCAGGTCCTGAGGCAGCAAAGCATCCCCAAATCATCACACTACCACCACCATGCTTGAACATTGGTTGAAGATTCATACTGTGGAATGCAGTGTTATGTTTACGCCAGACATAGTGGGGACCCATGTCGTCTAAAAAGTTCTAATTGTGACTCATCTGTCCATAGAACAGTCTTCCAAGAGTCTTGATGATCATCCAGGTGCTTCCAGGTGATTTTTGGCGAACTTGAGTCAACTTTTTGGATGAGATGAGTCTCATTATGTCTGAGGAAAACCAAACACTACATTCCACAGTAAGAACCTCATTCCAACGGTCAAGCACGGTGGTGGTAGTGCGATGGTTTGGGGATGCTTTGCTGCTTCCTAGTCAAAGTCCAGAACTAATCCCTATTGATATGTTGTGGCAGGACTTGAAACAAGCAGTTCATGCTTGACAATCCACAAATGTCGCGGAGTTAAAGCAGTTCTGCATGCAAGAGTGAGCCAAAATTCCCCAACAGCGATGTGAGAGTCTGATCAACAACTACAGGAAGCATTTGGTTGCAGTCATTGCAGCTAAAGGTGGCACAACCAGTTATTGAGTGTAAGGAGGCAATTACTTTTCACACAGGGGAATTGGGTGATGCATGGGCTATTTGTAAACTCAGGTTCCCTTTTTTTATATAACAAATAGGCAAAAATAGAGAAAATCAGAAAGGGGGCAAATACTTTTTCAAAGCACTGAATATATCATATAACTACATATTGTAAGCTGACAATTGTGGAAATATTATAGTTTTTCATCCTTAGTTTTATTGAATTTGATTAATACTTGAAAAGAAACCAGTACAGTGAGTTGATGAGTTCATCTAGCTAACAGACAATACAATGTGAGCCAAGAAGAAGCTCATCTGAGCACTGAAATACGGTAGTGTACTAAACAATGCCAGCAGCATACCACCCTGCATACCACTGCTGGCTTGCTTCTGAAGCTAAGCAGTGCTGGTCCTGGTCCGTCCCTGGATGGGAGACCAGATGCTGCTGGAAGTGGTGTTGGAGGGCCAGTAGGAGGCCCTCTTTCCTCTGGTCTAAAAAAAATATCCCAATCCCCCAGGGCAGTGATTGGGGACACTACCCTGTGTAGGGTGCCATCTTTCGGATGGGACGTTAAACGGGTGTCCTGACTCTCTGAGGTCATTAAAGATCCCATGGCACTTATCGTAAGAGTAGGGGTGTTAACCCGGGTGTCCTGGCTAAATTCCCATTCTGGCCCTCAAACCATCACGGTCACCTAATAATCCCCAGTTTACAATTGGCTCATTCATCCTCCCTCCTCTCCCCTCTAACTATTCCCCAGGTCCTTGCTGCAAATGAGAATGTGTTCTCAGTCAACTTACCTGGTAAAATAATAGATAAATAAAAAAAACTAGGACTGGCCTATGGGTTTTTAATGGACAGCACTAAAATGCTGTGAGAGACAAATGGATGAGTATCTGTTGTCAAACACACTAAATGAAGGCCATATCGCCAAGGTTTTTTGTCTCTTTGTCTTGGTTTTGCATTCTATTTCTGTCTTTAGAGTCTCGTTTCAAACCTACAGGCCTCCGTTGAACTCGAAATAACCCTTGGGCTAGGCAAGGGATAAACGCCAACACCGTATGGCTGAACTGAGGACATTTCTCACCAGCAACTACTGTACTGTTCCAAACTGGACAAACACCACGTACTGTGAAATGACACAGCCATATGGAACTAATCCCCTCCACTCACTGTGAGGCGATATCAGAGCAGGGGTAAATTGTTGTTATGACTGGGAGGGATGCTTGGATTTCAACATCTGAAAGAGTCAGTGTCATAATGTAAGTCACTTACTGAGGCAGATGATGACTCAAGTGTAGTTATCCAAAAATGGGGCAATGTGTCAATGTGCTTTAGTAGCTATTTTCGCCACTCTATCTCAGGCTGTGTTTGTGTCAGTGTGTGTACAGTATGTGTGTGTGTTTGTGTGGGTCTGTAAGTGTGTGTGTGTGTGTGTGTGTGTGTGTGCCGCCTATGTCACTTCCCATTTACCTCTCCATGGGGGTTTAAGGTCTTCTGTAGGTGGCGATGGTTATGTAGTGCATTATTTAAATTCTCTCTCTCTCTCCCCCTCACTCCTCTTCATCTCGCTCACTCTTTCTGCTGACCACCCCCTTTCTCATAACTTTCACTTAACTATCTCTTGCACATTTCACTCCTTCTCTCTCTCCCCTCCCCTACTCACTCTTCCTACTTTTACCACTCTCCACCCTCTTGCTCTCTATGTCTCACCTGTCCTTTCTTCCCCTTATTATGGGGAAGTATTATGCCCCTCCCTCTCTCTCTCTCCCTCTCTGTCTGTCTGTCAGAGTGTGTATGAAGCATGTTTATGTGTCATGTGTTAACTGAGAGCTCAGAGTGGGTGGTGTGGTCAGCCAATTTGTCAATGCTTGACAGGGCGATCGTAGTCTTCCTGTGGGTTGGGCCAACGTCATCCTGACAACAACCAAACAACCACAACGTACAACACCATAATAAGGAGAGAGCTTGGAATTTGAGAAAAGTGGTTCACTAAATGCAAATCATCACCACGGTCATTATCATCATCGCCATCATCTTCATCATTGGATCAGACTGAATTGAGTCAAGACTAAAAGTAAACATTGTGCCCCTATAGGTGGTAAACATCAGTATGGGCACTTTCATAAGCATTAAAAAAAATTGCCCATAATTTGGACAAACCATTATTCACGAGTTACCCTATAGAATCAATATGTAATTGGAACTAATGAAAATATTGTTTCACCCTATTTCTAAACACAGACGAAAGGGAAATATTACCAAAGGGAAGATTAAGGGGAAGATTACCCAAGTACATACTGTACATGAACAGACACTAACATAATTAGCCAGGGAGAAGGTAATTGATGGACATTAATTTATAGCCAAGTAATTCCCCACAGCCTGTTCTGAGCTGTAGCTATGCCAGCTACAGTATGTGCAACTTTCAACTGGCTGACTCAGAGGAGCTGTCCAGCTGCTTACAGCCTTCAGTCATCACCAACGAGACAGACGAGACAACCCAGCAAACCGGGAACATTCCAAGAACATTTGCTAAGATTGCCATTACGTTCCAGTTAGAGTTTTAGCAGACATTACAAAAACATGCCATTTTGTTTTTGATAGGAAAATATTTAAAACATTTTCCCGAATTTGTTTTCATGAAATATCCTCGGAATGTTCTCCAAACAGTCGCAAGAATGTTGTGTACAACATCTGTAACAACCACAACAGAACTTTCCCCAAAAGTTCTCATTAGGTTTCCAGGCAATGTATTGTAATAACACAATGTACCAGTAATGTTTTTCCGGCAAATTAAAGTTGTATCTGTGAAAGTTCCCAGAACATTAAGTAAGGTCGTGGCAAATCTTTTCATAATACAAAAACTGTCCATTCATGGTGATGATTATACACTATACAAAAATATGAAGTGTTGGTCCCATGCTTCATGAGCTGAAAAAAAAGTTCCCTGAAATTTTCCACACGCTAAAAACTTATTTATCTCAAATTTTGTGCACACATTTGCTTTAATCCCTGTTAGTGAGCATTTCTCCTTTGCCAAAATAATCCATCCACCTGACAGTTGTGGCATTTCAAGAAGCTGATTAAACAGCAGGATCATTACACATGTGCACCTTGAGCTGGGGACAATAAAAGGCCACTCTAAAATGTGCAGTTTTGTCACACAACACAATGCCACAGATGTATCGAGTTTTGAGGGAGCGTGCAATTGGCATGCTGACTGCAGGAATGCCCACCAGAGCAGTTGCCAGATAATTTAATGTTCATTTCTTTACCATAAGCCTCCTCCAACTTCTTTTAGAGAATTTGGCAGTACGTCCAACCGCAGACCATGTGTAACCATGCCAGTCCAGGACCTACAACATCCGGCTTCTTCACCTGCGGGGTCGTCTGAGAACAGCCACCCGGATAGCTGATGAAACTGTGGGTTTGCACAGCCAAAGAATTTGACCTGATTGCAGTTTGGCGTCGTAACTGACTTCAGTGGGCAAATGCGATTGCCACTGGCACACTGGAGGAGTGTGCTCTTCACGGATGAATCCTGGTTTCAACTGTACTGGTCAGATTGCAGACAGCGTGTATGGAGTTGTGTGTGTGTCGCGCTGCATGATACTGACTGGTTTTCTGATGCACGCCCGTACCTTTTTTTAAAATATATACTATCTGTGACTAACAGATGCATATCTGTATCCCAGTCATGTGAAATCCATAGATTAGAGCCTAATTTATTTATTTCAATTGACTGATTTCCTTATATGAACCGTAACTCAGTAAAATCTTTGAAATTGTTGCATGTTGCGTTTATAAATTTGTTCAGAGTAGAATGTTTGCATAAAACATTTGCCTAATGTTGCAAGAATGTTCCTATAACACATTTAATCAAGATTCCCAGAATGTTCCGTTAGGTTGTGGGAGCAGTCTGGTGGGAACATTGTGGGGTCATCCTAAAATATACTGTATGTTCCCAAAACACAAAAAGTGTCCAGTTGTGTGGAAGATTCTACGATGGGTTTTTTTTGTGCAAAAAACATTCACCTGATGTAACAAGAACGTTCCCAGTACACATTTTGTCTGTTTTTTAATGGTTCCCAGAATGTTTTATTAGGTTTTGGTAACATTGTGGGGACATGACAAGAATATGTTCCCAAAACACAAAAACTGTCCATTTGTGCTGACATTCAGGTAATGTTTGTATCATGGTGCACCAAACATTCCTTTGATGTTTGTTGCAAGAATGTTGACAGAACAGCCTTTCTGAGTTTTTTAAAGGTTCCCAGAACATTTAATTAGGTTAAGGGAACAGTGTGGTTACATTACAAAAGATAGGTTCCCAGAACACAAAATATGTTCCGTTGTGATGACATTCATCCAATGTTTATGTTATGTTGCACAGGACATTCCCTTAATGTTATAATCATTAAATAAGTCAGTTTTTTATGACATTCATAGCGTATTTGTTTTAGGTTCAACATAATATTCCATTGATGTTCACGCAATATACATTTTACCTTGTCTTGAAGGTCCTCAGAACATTTAGAAAATGTTACATTTAAGTTTGAAATATATTACCACAACATTCTCAGCAGGCAAATTGGATTTAATCCCAATTGTGTTTCTCTTCAGATTTAATACCAATTTACATGATATAGAAACACATACATTTGTTTAACCTAATCCTAGCCAACGTCGCTAACCCATAGATATACTGTTAACTGGGTTATTCACCTTCACATCACTAATGTTACAAAATACAGATACAAAACACCATTAAGATGAATGTATCAATATAAACTACAAAATAATTGGGATACTTGTATTTTGTAATGTATTTAATTAAAATACATGTATTTTAAAATACAAAAATATATTTGCAAGTAGCCGGCCCGAACAGCAACAACGTTCTCAGTAATGGTTTAAAAAAAAAAACGTTTTACTTGTTATGACTGTGATATGATGTCGTTTAACTACCTTAGTTGAGCAAGTCACTCTGGTTAAGCATGTCTGCTAAATGACCAAAATATAAATGTACAGTGCCTTGCGAAAGTATTCGGCCCCCTTGAACTTTGCGACCTTTTGCCACATTTCAGGCTTCAAACATAAAGATATAAAACTGTATTTTTCTGTGAAGAATCAACAACAAGTGGGACACAATCATGAAGTGGAACGACATTTATTGGATATTTCAAACTTTTTTAACAAATCAAAAATTGAAAAATTGAGCGTGCAGAATTATTCAGCCCCCTTAAGTTAATACTTTGTAGCGCCACCTTTTGCTGCGATTACAGCTGTAAGTCGCTTGGGGTATGTCTCTATCAGTTTTGCACATCGAGAGACTGAATTTTTTTTCCCATTCCTCCTTGCAAAACAGCTCGAGCTCAGTGAGGTTGGATGGAGAGCATTTGTGAACAGCAGTTTTCAGTTCTTTCCACAGATTCTCGATTGGATTCAGGTCTGGACTTTGACTTGGCCATTCTAACACCTGGATATGTTTATTTTTGAACCATTCCATTGTAGATTTTGCTTTATGTTTTGGATTATTGTCTTGTTGGAAGACAAATCTCCATCCCAGTCTCAGGTCTTTTGCAGACTCCATCAGGTTTTCTTCCAGAATGGTCCTGTATTTGGCTCCATCCATCTTCCCATCAATTTTAACCATCTTCCCTGTCCCTGCTGAAGAAAAGCAGGCCCAAACCATGATGCTGCCACCACCATGTTTGACAGTGGGGATGGTGTGTTCAGCTGTGTTGCTTTTACGCCAAACATAACGTTTTGCATTGTTGCCAAAAAGTTCAATTTTGGTTTCATCTGACCAGGGAACCTTCTTCCACATGTTTGGTGTGTCTCCCAGGTGGCTTGTGGCAAACTTTAAACAACACTTTTTATGGATATCTTTAAGAAATGGCTTTCTTCTTGCCACTCTTCCATAAAGGCCAGATTTGTGCAATATACGACTGATTGTTGTCCTATGGACAGAGTCTCCCACCTCAGCTGTAGATCTCTGCAGTTCATCCAGAGTGATCATGGGCCTCTTGGCTGCATCTCTGATCAGTCTTCTCCTTGTATGAGCTGAAAGTTTAGAGGGACGGCCAGGTCTTGGTAGATTTGCAGTGGTCTGATACTCCTCCCGTTTCAATATTATCGCTTGCACAGTGCTCCTTGGGATGTTTAAAGCTTGGGAAATCTTTTTGTATCCAAATCCGGCTTTAAACTTCTTCACAACAGTATCTTGGACCTGCCTGGTGTGTTCCTTGTTCTTCATGATGCTCTCTGCGCTTTTAACGGACCTCTGAGACTATCACAGTGCAGGTGCATTTATACGGAGACTTGATTACACACAGGTGGATTGTATTTATCATCATTAGTCATTTAGGTCAACATTGGATCATTCAGAGATCCTCACTGAACTTCTGGAGAGAGTTTGCTGCACTGAAAGTAAAGGGGCTGAATAATTTTGCACACCCAATTTTTCAGTTTTTGATTTGTTAAAAAAGTTTGAAATATCCAATAAATGTCGTTCCACTTCATGATTGTGTCCCACTTGTTGTTGATTCTTCACAGAAAAATACAGTTTTATATCTTTATGTTTGAAGCCTGAAATGTGGCAAAAGGTCGCAAAGTTCAAGGGGGCCGAATACTTTCGCAAGGCACTGTATGTGTGATAATGACCATACCAAAATGAACTGCAAAGCACACTGTGTATTGTTTTATGGCAGAGCTAATTAGAATAATACTCAGCATTCTTTACAATGACACATATTTACATGCACATTTATATTTAGTTCATTTAGCAGACGGTTTTATCCCACCATAGTCTTATCAGACTTCTGATACCAATGCAGGGTGAAACCGCTGTAAAAAAAATTGTATAGAAAAGTCTTTTTTACGTTGAAAATACAAATGGCAGTATTTTGGAGTGTAGTTCAGCCCAGCATAATTCAAATGACAAACTACTCAGAAGTAATTCTAATACATGTAACAGAAATACTACCCATCTCTGACTTCACCCATCCTCTTTATATGCTGCATACTTCTGCACCCATATTTACAAGGTATTCAAGACTATAAGTACTGATCTAAGATCACTTTCGCACTTCAGATCATAAAGATTAAGCCGGGAGGGACCGTATCAAGCGTTTCAAAGTAGGAATTATATCGGGTGTGTTTTTTTTTTTATTGAACAAGTTTTACTCAATGTTACATTTTTTTTTTTTTTTTACAGTTTGTCTAAATTCTGCATTTCTGATTCATACATCTTTTAGTAGAGTATATCTGAGCCTCAATTAATGCATCAAAAAACATGGTTGAAGAATATGTGGGACAGAACCTGCAATATTCAGATCTGCAGTAAAATAACTGACCACCAGTGGATAGCTAGCCTTGTGGTTTTTCTTCAGTCAAATATGGTCAATCAGGACACAGAACACAATTTCAGTTATTAAACTGTTCCCATCCTCCTCACATGCTGTGTACTTGTAAAACTGTATTTTATGATTTTCTTCCTTCATCGCATGTGTTGTAAAATGTGATTTTAGTTGGATAGAGCTTCCTTTAAACAACCTGTATTCATGTGTATTCCTACGCTTCTTAAATACAGACTCAGAACCTTCAAACTAAATAGGAAAACAACCTTTTCTCAATTTTTAAATCACATTTAATTTGATTTTCAACACGTGACTGTCACACCCTGACCATAGTTTGCTTTGTATGTTTCTATGTTTTAGTTGGTCAGGGTGTGATCTGAGTGGGCATTCTATGTTACATGTCTAGTTTGTCCAGTTCTATGTTCGGCCTGATACGGTTCTCAATCAGAGGCAGGTGTTCGTCATTGTCTCTGATTGGGAACCATATTTAGGTAGCCTGGTTTTCACTGTGTGTTTGTGGGTGATTGGTCCTGTCTATGTGTTTTCACCAGATAGGGCTGTTTAGGTTTTCGTTACGTTCATTACGTCCTTTATTTTGTAGTGTTTGTATTGATTCGTGTTTTACGTTTGTTTATTAAAACATGGATCGAAATCTACACGTTGCATTTTGGTCCGACTCTCCTTCACATACAGAAAACCGTTACAGTGACGAAGTAAGACAATCATCAAATACAATGTTACATGTTTCTTTGGGATCCCTTTCAGAACCTGAGATCTTCCGTGGCAATCACAGTTTAAATAGGGGTCTGCATATGCAAATGTGTGTGTGTAGTTGAGGTGCTGACAGTCTGTCTGTTCCGCGGCAACACATACAGTATACGGTTAAACACACCGTTCATTCCCTTCCTCTCATAACTGTACCACAGCCCACATACACATGCACATACACACACCGTAACACAACACATCCATGGCAACGAGTGAGAGGGGCGGGGACTCCTCAAAATACATATAGCTACCAAGAGAATGATTACCTAAATGGATATCAAATCCCTACCATTTCAGCACTTGAGGAGGCATATGAAAAGAGAGCTGAGTCAAAGATCATAAATGGCCTCTTATATAGCTTAGCCATGTCTGATATAACCTAGTTTAACTCCCACATAAACCCACTGGCCTGGCAGAGGTTTAGTGCAGGAGGGGAGGAGGGGAGCCAGAGGAACAGCCAACGACCATCATACACACACACACACCCACACACTTGCATTGACAAGTATACACACGTACACACACAATGACAGGGTATAAATAAATAAACAACTGAGTGAATGAACAATAAAACAATGAATGATTGAACAAATTCATGAGGAATGGAGGAGTGAGGGGGCTGATTGATCGAAGGAGGTGGGATAGGAGACAAAATAATGAATTAAACGTTAAATCAATGAAAGAACAACTGCACAATTGACAGAGGAAGCCCAAAATGTCCATCTCTCTGTCCCTTTCCTTCCCTCTCTCCATCCTCCTCTCTCCCTCAGTCCCTAAGTCACTGTTTCTCAGGGCCCTGTGGCCCTCTAGGTAATTTTATGTGACAGGCTGTGTCCTGGAGGCTAAGAGGAGGATTAGGCTGCCCAACTCCCTGAAACCAGCCAAAATCCACACCACAGAGCCCCTAAACCCCAACCATTCATAGAGCCTGATCCTGTCTGTGAGAGAGAGTGTGTGTTCGTGTGTGTGTGTGTACAAGTGAGCATGCGTGTTGAGTTCGAGCGGGAAACCACACACACACACACACACACACACACACTACACAGTACACAGTACACAGGAGGCAGTATATGAGATAAGTCCCAATTAAACAGCCACTTAAGCTCTACTATATTACCATCTCCAATTTCCTCCTGCCTCTTTCCACCTAGGATACATCCCTGCATGTCTGGTCCTCCTGGGTGCATGTTTACTTTGCAGTTATCAAAGACAAGTGGTACATTACATGCGGGTCACATGACGAGACTGCTATTTCCACCGTGGCCCCCTACTATACCTGTTTTGGATTCTTGCGGTCAATTTGTAGTTTACAAATAGTTTATAACTATGTTACGGCCCCTGGCCGTCCACTCAAGGAGAAAAATCGGTCGATGGTTGAATGTAAAAAATGGTGGACTCCTGTCCTAAATTTATATTCAAATACACAGAATTAAAGGCCATACGTAAAGCCATTGCAAAACTCATGGTACTTACCAATTTAGTTAGGTATTTCATTGAGAAAACGTTCTCAATCAATCAATCAAATGTATTTATAAAGCCCTTCTTACATCAGCTGATGTCACAAAGTGCTGTACAGAAACCCAGCCTAAAACCCCAAACAGCAAGCAATGCAGGTTTAGAAGCACGGTGGCTAGGAAAAACTCCCTAGAAAGGCAAGAACCTAGGAAGAAACCTAGAGAGGAACCAGGCTATGAGGGGTGGGAGTCCTCTTCTGGCTGTTATCATATAGAACATGTGGCTGTGCTAAGTACAGTTTCTTTGATCAGCATCTATGCTGGAAACATTCCAGGTAAAAGTTCCCCACAACTTCATACAACGTTGAGTTACAGCATTAGCTAAAGAGGTCAATCCCCTATCAGTCAGTAGATAATGTCACTTCAGCCTAATGCACTACACTGCCCCTAATTCCATTAATACAATCCACCACTCAAACCAACGGTGGGTACCTTACCCAAAACATCGGGAGACAGTAGGCAATGAGTTAGAGGCCTGTAAAAGACTAGTAAAGATCTTTACAAGGCTTTGAGAACTTTAACACTCTCCAGTCCACACTCAGTTTCCACTGTAAAAGCTTGAGAGAGTTTAGGAGACTAGAGTAGGAGATGGAGGGAATGTGCGATAGAGGAGAATGAGAAAGCAAGTGCAAGACGAAGGAGAGTGACGATGAGGGAAGAGTAAGACAGCCAAGTGTGAGAAAAGGGGTGAGAGAAAGAAACAGTGAGGTAGTTGAGGATTGTAAAACAGATATATTGGAGGAGAGCAAGATAAAGGAGCAAGAAAGGGCTTGAGATGGGTCTTGAAGTCAGTCGTATTCAAAAAGTATGTTGTATGAGACAGAATCAATGCGTGTCCAATTCCCATCAGTTGCAGACTCAAAGTTAACACGCACACACACACGCACACGCACACGCACACACACACACACACACACACAAATAGAATTCAGGACTGGTAGCCAGATGAAAGGCCTCTACTGACATGTGGAGACACGGTTACTATTTTTGGCCCAGGTATCAATCATGGGCTGTCTGAAATATTAAAGAGAGGCTTACAAAGAGTGAAATGAAATATGTAGAGCATCATTAGAAAAGACCTACATGTACATGACCCTTAAATAAGGGAGGAGTGAGTGAAAGAGAGATAGAAAGAGGGGGAGATAAAGTGGCAGAGGGGAAACAGAGAGGAGAAGAGCGAAAGGGACAGATGGAGAGTGGGAAGATGCAGAGGAGGTAGAGATGGAGAGAAGAGTCACCCAAGAATGGCAGGTTAAAGTGAGTCAGGGTGTGTATATATAGGGTATAGAGTGAAAGTGAGGGGGAAAATTGGATATCGGAAAGGAGTGATACTGTAGAATGAACACTAACACACACACACACACACATACACGACCATGAGGGGGCAGGGAGGGGTGGGGAGTACACCATGTTGGTTAAAACATTGTGTGTGTATCAACAGAACCTCCATTAAAGATTATTTGTGGGGGAAGCAACCAGTGAGTGGAAATTACTTTATTTCCTCACAAATCTCAGTTACCTACGGAGTCCTATTCTTGGGGATTGCAGACATTGATTTATGTGTGTGTACCTGGAGCGCCAGTCAAGACTTTAATCTAAGAGCAGTTCTACATCCCTGACTGCACTTTATACAGACAGGAGATGCCACAGGATAATGGGGATAAGTTCAAACATACACACAAACGAACCACCAGGATTGTTTTTTACATAGACAGGATGAGGAGTTGATTAACAGGATCTGGGTACAGGTGCATATTTCCTCCACTCTACTCTTCTCTCCTCTCCCTTCTCTCTTCTGTAATCTATTTTGTTTCCTCCCTTCCTTGTAAATTAGGTAAATTAGGAACAGTTCAATTGAACGACTTCACAGTCTCCCCCTACTGTTTCATCGTCAGCTTAGGTGGTGCAATCAAACAAACACACACTCATGCACACACATTTGCACACCAAGATAAATCAGTTCCCAAATTAACACTTTCCTGACATAATAATACATGACGACCCCCCCCCCCCCCCCCCCCCCACACACACACACACACCATTCAGCAGACCATGGTAATTAAGCCTATGGCCGGTACAGTACTGTTCTGTGTGGTTGAAAGAAGTGCTGTCCTAAGCAGATGTGTTATTAATATTAAAAGGAGGCCTTTTGAGGTTAGTCAGTCCCAGTGAGGATAACACTCTTTGCTTCAGCTTTGGCTCAGCACTCACAGACAGTACATACTGTACACATTTAGCCAAAGGTTTGGACACACCTACTTATTAAAGGGTTTTTATTTATTGTACTATTTTCTACATTGTAGAATAATAGTGAAGATATCAAAACTACGAAATAACACATTTGGAATCATGTAGGAACCAAAAAAGTGATAAACGAATCACAATATATTTCATATTTGAGATTCTTCAAATAGTCACCCTTTGCCTTCTTGACAGCTTTGCACACTCTTGGCATTCTCTCAGCCAGCTTCATGAAGTAGTCACCTGGAATGCATTTCAATTAACAGGTGTGCCTTGTTAAAAGTTAATTTGTGGAAATGTATTTCATTCTTAATGCGTTTGAGCCAATCAATTGTGTTGTGACAAGGTAGGGGTGGTATACAGAAGATAGCCCTATTTGGTAAACGACCAAGTCCATATGGCAAGAACAGCTCAAATAAGCAAAGAGAAACGACAGTTCATCATTACTTTAAGACATGAAGGTCAGTGAATACGGAAAATTTCAAGAACTTTGACAGTTTCTTCAAGTGAAGTCGCAAAAACCATCCAGCGCTATGATGACACTGGCTCTCATGATGACCACCACAGGAAAGGAGAGTTACCTCTGCTGCAGAGGATAAGTTCATTAGAGTTAACTGCACCTCAGATTGCTGCCAAAATAAATGCTTCACGGAGTTCAAGTAACAGACACATCTCAACATCAACTGTTCAGAGGAGACGGTGTGAATCAGGCCTTCATGGGCTAATTGCTGCAAAGAAACCACTGCTAAAGGCCACCAACAAGAAGAAGAGTCTTGCTTGGGAAAAGAAACACGAGCAATGGACATTTGAGCGTTGGACATCTGTCCTTTGGTCTGATGAGTCCAAATTTGAGATTTTTGGTTCCAACCGCTGTGATGGTGATTTGCTGGTGACACCGTCTGTGATTTATTTAGAATTCAAGTGACACTTAACCAGCAGGGCTACCACAGCATTCTGCAGCGATATGCCATCCAATATGGTTTGTGCTTAATGGGACTATAATTTGTTTTTCAACAGAACAATGACCCAACACACCTCCAGGCTGTGTAAGGGCTATTTGACCAAGGATGAGAGTGATGGAGTACTGTATCAGATAACCTGGCCTCCACAATCACCCGACCTCAACCCAATTGAGATGTTTTGGGATGAGTTGGACCACGGAGTGAAGGAAAAGCAGCCAACAAGTGCTCAGCATATGTGGGAACTCCTTCAAGACTGTTGGGAAATAATTCCTCATGAAGCTGGTTGAGAGAATGCCAAGAGTGTGCAAAGTTATCATCAAGGCAAAGGGTGGCTACTTTGAAGAATCTCAAATATAAAATACATTTATATTGGTTTAACACTTTTTTGGTTACTACATGATTCCATATGTGTTATTTCATAGTTGTGATGTCTTCATTATTATTCTACAATAAAGAAAATAGTAAAAATAAAGAAAAAACCTTGAATGAGTAGGTGTCCAAACTTTTTACTGGTACTGTACATGTGCACACATGAGCACACACACACTCAGCCACCCATCTTTAGGAGCGACACGACAGCAACAAAACATCTGACAGACACATGGGAGAGAGATATAGTAAGAGAGTGAAGGCGATGTGTGCACACATGCTTGTGTAAGAATGTGCATGTGTACGATCGAGAGACAGTGTGTGTGTACGTCACTAAGCCAGTTGCACAGAGAAAGGAAGTCTTGTAAATGAACCCCTAAAACGAGTGTTAGATCACAATGTCTGCTCTATATTTGGACTTTAATTTTTCTTGTATGAGCTTTCTATCCTCACTGTATAGTTGACAGTTTAGTGTGACTTTTATTTTGAAAGCAGGTGTTGTTTTTTTGCCTTCTCTGGTTTACACGCCAAGGGTAAATGGGAAATGGGCACAAAAAAAACTTTTTGTTAAGGTTGTTCAAGCACCCAAGAAACAACCTCAAATGTAGCACCTAGTTGGAAAGAGAACAAGGCATTTAAGGTCTTTAAAAATGCTCTTGTTTCAGATATCTTTCTAATTCTTTAGAACGTGTACTGAAAGGATATTTGTGTTGTAATTGATGTTGTCACGTTCTGACCATAGTTCTTTTGTGTTTTCCTTGTTTTAGTGTTGGTCAGGACGTGAGCTGGGTGGGCATTCTATGTTGGATGTCTAGTTTGTCTGTTTCTGTTTCTGTGTTTGGCCTGATATGGTTCTCAATCAGAGGCAGGTGTTAGTCGTTGTCTCTGATTGGGAACCATATTTAGGTAGCCTGTTTTGTCATTGTGGGTGATTGTCTATGTGTAGTGTTTGTGTCAGCACATTTCGAAGATAGCGTCACGGTCGTTGTTCAGTTATTGTTTTGTTCACTTTACTTTGTGTTTTCGTCATCCATTAAAATGATGCATTCACACCACGCTGCGCTTTGGTCCGCTTCTTACGACGATCGTGACAGATGTTCTTAAGTCTGCTAACGATATGACGTTATTAGCTGTAGCCTAGCTTCAACTGTTTGTTAATATTAGTTAATATTGTGCCATATTAGCAAGCTATTAGCACGTAATCAACTACTGTACCTTGCAAAAGTATTCACCCATGGCGGTTTTCCTATTTTGTTGCATTACAACATACAACAATTTAAATGTATTTTTATTTGGATTTCATGTAATGGACATACAAAATAGTTTAAATTGGTGAAGTGAAATGGAAATGGGAAAAAAATTGGTGCATGCACAAGATCTGGTGCAACCAATTACCTTCAGAAGTCACATAATTTGTCAAATAAAGTCCACCTGTGTGCAATCTAAGTGTCACACGATCTGTCACATGATCTCAGTATATATACACCTGTTCTGAAAGGCCCCAGAATCTGCAACACCTCTAAGCAAGGGGCACCATGAAGACCAAGAAGCACTCCAAATAGGTCAGAGACAAACTTGTGGAGAAGTACAGATCAGGGTTGTTAAAAAAATGAAAAGAATATGGCACCTCAACAAACCTGCCAAGAGCGGGCCGCCCACCAAAACTCACAGACCAGGCAAGGACGGCATTAATCAGAAAGGCAACAAAGAGACCAAAGAGAACCCTGAAGGAGCTGCAAAGCTCCACAGAGGAGATTGGAGTATCTGTCCATAGGACCACTTTAAGCCATACACTTCACAGAGCTGGGCTTTACGGAAGAGTGTCCAGAAAAAAAAAGCCATTACTTAAAGAAAAAATAAGCAAACACGTGGTGTTCACCAAAAGGCATGTCGGAGACTCCCCAAACATATGGAAGAAGGTACTCTGGTCAGATGAGACTAAAATTGAGATTTTTGGCCATCGAGGAACATTTCTGGTGCAAACCCGACACCTCTCATCACCCCGAAAACACCAATGCCGCAGTGACGCATGGTGGTGGCAGCATCATGCTGTGGGGATGTTTTTCATCGGCAGGGACTGAGAAACTGGTCAGAATTATGGATGGCACTAAATATAGGGAAATTATTGAGGGGAAACCTGTTTCAGTCTTCCAGAGATTTGAGACTGGGACCGAGGTTCACCTTCCAGCAGGACAATGACCCTAAGCATACTGCTAAAGCAATACTCAAATGGTTTAAGGGGAAACATTTAAATGTCTTGGAATGGCCTAGTCAAAGCCCAGACCTCAATCCAATTGAGAAACTGTGGTCTGACTTAAAGATTGCTGTACACCAGCAGAACTTGAACGAGCTGGAGCAGTTCTGCCTTGAAGAATGAGCAAACATCCCAGTGGCTAGATGTGCCAAGCTTATAGATACATACAGTGCCTTGCGAAAGTATTCGGCCCCCTTGAACTTTGCGACCTTTTGCCACATTTCAGGCTTCAAACATAAAGATATAAAACTGTATTTTTTTGTGAATAATCAACAACAAGTGGGACACAATCATGAAGTGGAACGACATTTATTGGATATTTCAAACTTTTTTAACAAATCAAAAACTGAAAAATTGGGCGTGCAAAATTATTCAGCCCCTTTACTTTCAGTGCAGCAAACTCTCTCCAGAAGTTCAGTGAGGATCTCTGAATGATCCAATGTTGACCTAAATGACTAATGATGATAAATACAATCCACCTGTGTGTAATCAAGTCTCCGTATAAATGCACCTGCACTGTGATAGTCTCAGAGGTCCGTTAAAAGCGCAGAGAGCATCATGAAGAACAGGGAACACACCAGGCAGGTCCGAGATACTGTTGTGAAGAAGTTTAAAGCCGGATTTGGATACAAAAAGATTTCCCAAGCTTTAAACATCCCAAGGAGCACTGTGCAAGCGATAATATTGAAATGGAAGGAGTATCAGACCACTGCAAATCTACCAAGACCTGGCCGTCCCTCTAAACTTTCAGCTCATACAAGGAGAAGACTGATCAGAGATGCAGCCAAGAGGCCCATGATCACTCTGGATGAACTGCAGAGATCTACAGCTGAGGTGGGAGACTCTGTCCATAGGACAACAATCAGTCGTATATTGCACAAATCTGGCCTTTATGGAAGAGTGGCAAGAAGAAAGCCATTTCTTAAACATATCCATAAAAAGTGTTGTTTAAAGTTTGCCACAAGCCACCTGGGAGACACACCAAACATGTGGAAGAAGGTGCTCTGGTCAGATGAAACCAAAATTGAACTTTTTGGCAACAATGCAAAACGTTATGTTTGGCGTAAAAGCAACACAGCTCACACCATCCCCACTGTCAAACATGGTGGTGGCAGCATCATGGTTTGGGCCTGCTTTTCTTCAGCAGGGACAGGGAAGATGGTTAAAATTGATGGGAAGATGGATGGAGCCAAATACAGGACCATTCTGGAAGAAAACCTGATGGAGTCTGCAAAAGACCTGAGACTGGGACGGAGATTTGTCTTCCAACAAGACAATGATCCAAAACATAAAGCAAAATCTACAATGGAATGGTTCAATAATAAACATATCCAGGTGTTAGAATGGCCAAGTCAAAGTCCAGACCTGAATCCAATCGAGAATCTGTGGAAAGAACTGAAAACTGCTGTTCACAAATGCTCTCCATCCAACCTCACTGAGCTCGAGCTGTTTTGCAAGGAGGAATGGGAAAAAATGTCAGTCTCTCGATGTGCAAAACTGATGGAGACATACCCCAAGCGACTTACAGCTGTAATCGCAGCAAAAGGTGGTGCTACAAAGTATTAACTTAAGGGGGCTGAATAATTTTGCACGCCCAATTTTTCAGTTTTTGATTTGTTAAAAAAGTTTGAAATATCCAATAAATGTCGTTCCACTTCATGATTGTATCCCACTTGTTGTTGATTCTTCACAAAAAAATACAGTTTTATATCTTCATGTTTGAAGCCTGAAATGTGGCAAAAGGTCGCAAAGTTCAAGGGGGCCGAATACTTTCGCAAGGCACTGTATCTCAAGAGACTTGCAGCTATAATTGCTGCAAAAGGTGACTCTACAAAGTATTGACTTTGGGGGGGGATAGTTATTCACGCTCAAGTTTCTGTTTTTTTTGTCTTGTTTCTTGTTTGTTTCACAATAAAAAATATTTTGTATCTTCAAAGTTGTAGGCAAGTTCTGTAAATCAAATGATACAAATCCCAAAAAATCTATTTCAATTCCAGGTTGTAAGGCATACTGGACATATTCCAAGGGGGGGTGAATACTTTCACAAGCCAATGTATTCTGGTATAAAAGCACACTGGTATCAAGCACGCTAACGTAAAGTTGTGTAAAAGTGTATTGTTTGTGGACTTTATTGTTCGTATTTAAGAGCGTTTTGGGTTTCTTTCTCCATAAGCTCTTACAGTGTGTTTATGGAAATAGTACCGCATTAAACTCTCAAACATCAGTTTGAGAGTTGACCATTCATTCAGCTGGAGAGGCTACAAGTCTAGCCCACTAAACTGATAATTGAGAGGGAACTCTACCTAACAGATAAACACACAGTTGATATCTATTTTTTTTATAATAACATATCATATTAAACTGAACAAAAATATAAACGCCACATGTATCAATTTCAAAGATTTTACTGTGTTACAGTTCATATAAGGAAATCAGTAAATTTAAATAAATAAATTAAGCCCTAATCTATGGATTTCATATGACTGGGCATGGGTGCAGCCATGGGAGCCACCAGCTGGGGAGCCAGGCCCAGCCAATCAGAATTAGTTTTTACCCACAAAACAGCTTTAGTACAGACAGAAATTATCCAAAATGTGACAGATAAAATATTTTTGTGAGTATGGAACATTTCTGGGATTTTGTATTTCAGTTCATGAGACATGGGACCAATACTTTACATGTTGCATTTATATTTTAATTCAGTGTAAAAACAAAACACAACATTTTAAGTGAGAAGTATTGGTCTGAAGCTGAAAAAGAAAGGAAATTCACATAAGCACCACAAAGCCTACTCCACCCATGCTCTACCAAGTTTTTCCAGCACATAGCTTTGACCTACTACAGTAGCTATGTTGGTCTATTGTACTTCAAACAATGTGTATGCAGGTTGCTTAGGATTCAAACCTTCTCCAACAGCCCAATTCATAGTCTTAGAGGAGGCGCTCCCACCCCTTACGAAAAAAAGATTGCAGTAAAAGTGACTGCAGTCGACTGTGGTATTTTGGATGCAGTAATTGCAGAATTATTTGGATTTGAACTGCAATTTTACTGCACTGTAACTGCAGATACACTGCAAAATTACTGCAGTAAAATAACTATTGTGGTTTGCTGCATACTGCAGTTATACTGCAGTTATACTGCACTCTAACTACAGTTATACTATAGTATACTGCAATCTGACAGCAATTTGTTTTGTAAGGGACACTAATGTGATTTGTACCGCATACAAGTAAAAGTATTATATTCTTCACACACCACACTAATCCCATTCCAATACCTTTTCAAGTTTTTTTAAATTATATGAAAGCAAGCTTTGCTTTTGTATTTACAAGACCATCATGCTTGATTTAGCAGGCTATTTTGTCTTGTAGTAATGTGGTGCCTGCCTGTTTTCTTAAGCCTTTCTTTTAGCAATGCATGCCATTGAGGAAAAATGTGACCCGATTCAGGAAACTAGGTGTGTGTCACAAGTCACGACTTCACAGGAGAGCAGTTTGAACTTAAAAAATATTTATATTTGATTAAAATTTTATTATTTTATTAAAATGTGTTGTTTGGCAGAAGTGCCTTCTTGAACATGTGAACTTTCATGTGCCTTAATAACAAACTTGTATGCCATCTGTAAATATGTATAAACTATTTAATAAAAAAAATAAAAAAAAGTTAAATTACGAGGTGAGGAGTTCGGATTGGTCTGCCATAGAAGTTCATCAGTCTGTGTTGGTAATCCTGTCGAACGCTGCCTTTAAAAAAAAATATTGTGTAATAGAGCTGCATATGTGTGGCTCTCCACTTTCTGGGTGATCAAGTTTTGAAATCAGTGGAATTAGAGTTTGATAGCTAAAGAGATGGAGGAAAGACCTGTCTCCGGATTACATCTTAAAACTAAGGGCAACTGTGGCATGGAGTCCTGACAGGGAGATGTGTCCATGCATGATGATGTACTGTATACAGGTATGATAGTCTAACGTTAGCTAGCTACATTTTCAGATATTACACGTTTTCTAATTTTGACAGAAAGTGGTTTCATTTCAAGCTAAAGTGTACTGTTAGCTAGCTAATGTTAGCTGGCTGGCTCCTTAGCTGATGTTATCATTCATTTCCCAGAGCTGTTTGCTGTTTCAGTTAGCTAACATTGAACATGGTTGGTTTGCTCCCAGCACTGTGGTAGGCTGGACACATGACATTTTTAACAATGCTTTTTTTCTGATAAAAACAAGTTCTTTGCATAAGCCGTGGAGCCCAGTTTCATAATATGACCATATTTCCCAGCTTCTTGCCATCGTTTTGAAGTAATCACTAAAAAACAGGCCATATTTTAGGGCATTTTTCACCCTGCCAGCTCCTATTAGTTATATTGAGCACCGTGGCACCAACTCGCTTTTCGAACGTTCTATTTCCAGCTTATTGTTCTACATCACAATGCCTTCTTTGCTATTGTTGGCAATGAGACCTGCTCACATTGTCTATAGATAAAAGGTAAGCAAAAACAAAAAATTACTCATGGAACTCTGAGGTCGTCCCATTGATTCCTATAGGGGAAATATAGACATGTCTGTCAATTTCGCCAAATATCTCGCAATGTGCATGCTTAGATTTTTTTCATTTTAATCATGAGAATCTCCTCTTTCTAATTATGTAAGTCTGGGCAGCGAGCTCGGTTGTCATCAAATGCTAGCCACGAGGCATGCCAGTCTATTTCGCCAATATCTCACAATGTGTATATTTCGATTTTTTTCAAGTCAGGCACCATTTTATTCAGGAGAATCTCCTCTTTGTAATTATGTAAGTCTGGTCAGTGAGCTTGTTTGTCATTGATCACTAGACCAGAAATAGTCAGAAGTTTTCATTTTTTCCCTACTTTCTCATTACGCAGACATAAGCGCAGTTGACACCATCGAGGTGCGGATGTTAACTTTCTACACAAGTAGTTTTTTTTCAGTTTTGTCCGATGAACAGATTGTAGTGGTAAAATGAAAAGGATACATTTTTGTGCCATTTAGGTGAAATGGAATCCTAAGCATCACTCCAGTCAAAACAGGCTCTGAGAACGTTTGATTCCATTCATTTGCTATGGGCTCCTGCTAGTGTTCCAGCTTAGCCAACGTTCTTATGCTGTTTTTCAGCCTTGGGGGAATTTTGACTTGTTCTATTGTCCAGCCTACCTCTGGCATTGTTGGCACTGTTCATTGTTTAACTAGCTAACGTTGGCTGGCTGGCTCGTTTACTAATGTTAAGTGACGTCAGTAAACGTCTGCAAAAAAAGCAGAGCTGGTTAGGCTGTTTTCATGCTATCCAGACGTAAACAAATTATCGGCCAGAGCGTCAAGTGTGCGCTTCAAGAGCGAAACGAGATGGGTGGGGCTAAAGAGGTTGTGAACGATACTGAACGGGTGAAGACAACGAAGAGCTCTTCACTAGATAGCAAAACATTCAAAGGCTATTTTCTCAAAAGTGAGTTTACAAGTTTATCAACTTTCAAAGCAGAATTACTTTCCCATTGTTCCTCAAATGCAGTGTATGATATACCATTTTGTAGCTCTGAGTCTCTACTTTTATATAATGTAAAAAACACAATTTCAAAATTTGATACATAAGACCGAATCCAGGTTGTGAGTCACAAATATATATTTCATAGCATCTTTTTTTTGGTCAGTAGGTGCCCAACATAACAACAGGTGGTGGTGTGTTGGACACAGTCACTGAAATGTAAAGGTCTATAGAGTCTATCTTCCTTCCTGATTTCTGTAACTGTTAGCTTACCTGTGTAATATTGACATAAGCTCAGAAACACTTGTTTTGCAAAAAATAGTCCTGTTTTATCAATTGCTGTGCTGATATTACATATATGTATATAATTTTAATAGCAGGACACTGTAAAGTCCATTATTCCTTTGAAGAGTATGAATTGGGCTGTTTAAGAAGGTTAAGAAGTACAATAGGCCAACATAGCTACTGGAGTAGTTCAAACCTGTGTGCTAGAAAACCTTGGTAGAGCATGGGTGGAATAGGCATTGTGGTGCTAGTGAATTTCCTTTATTTTTCAGCTTCAGACCAATGCCTACTTCTCACTTAAAACATAGGTTTTGGTTTTTGATGTTTTTTTGTTTTTAGACCGTTAGGTGATTACACAAAATTATCCAACATTTCAACATGCGAAAGGTATCTTTCAAAAATGTAATTTTGCGATTCAAATTATGTAAAAAATGTGTTTTGTCTCACATAATTTATTTTTCAGTGTAGTGCTAGGGCAAAAACCAAAACGTGCACCCCTTGGGGTCCCGAGGACCGAGTTTGGGAAACCTTGCCATAGCTTAAGGATTCAAATAAGCCGCCTCCAATTTGCAGCCATCGGTGATCACTTCATTCTAGGAACTGATCCGTCCTCAGTATCTAATGTTAAGGTAATATTTGAATGGAGAATGCTGATCCGAGAGCAGCGCTGTCTTTCTTTCAATCCTATTAGTATCGACACATGCTCTAACGACGCATTTTTTTAAAGTTCTCCCTACGTGGTGTTTTAGGCAACCATGTGAGTTCTACGGCTGTTATAGATACGATGCATCATTAAAACACTCATAAGCTTAAGTTCCATCGCAAAGTTCCATCACAAAACATATGGCTTCTCCCTTTAAAGAGGGGAGGGGGGTGAATATCAACAGCTGCTTTTCATTATGCACATACCAGCTCCTTTGACTCTCAAAGAACTAAATAAATTGAGTGAGCATTTGAGTGAGCATTTGGAAAGAGAGTCCCCCCAGATCCCCCATGTTGATGGCTACTACAAACTAAGGGGACCGACGCCAATGTCTTTTTTTGTATTTTTTTTTGTGTAGTCCGGACCCTAAAAACACGCCACTTCGATACAAGTTACTTTCATAGCACGTTAGGAGAGCATTTTCGAAACATAGACATCTTTGTTTGGTTCAGATTTGGTACAGGCCAGACTGGAACAAATCTGAACCAATATTAGACATCTATGTTTCACAAGTTAGGACAGCACAGGACAGTACAGTACAGTAGAGTAGCGGTTCTCAAACCTCTCCATGGGGACCCTAGGCCGTTCCATGTAAATTATCTATTTACAGAGCTAGTGTAACGGATGTGAAACGGATAGTTAGCGTTTCAATCGGTGACGTCACTTGCTCTGAGACCTTGAAGTAGTGGTTCCCCTTGCTCTGCAAGGGCCGTGGCTTTTGTGGAGCGATGGGTAACGATGCTTCGTAGGTGACTGTTGTTGATGTGTGCAGAGGGTCTCTGGTTCGCGCCCGGGTATGGGCGAGGGGACGGTTTAACGTTATACTGTTACATTGATGCTGTTGACCCGGATCACTGGTTGCTGCGGAAAAGGAGGAGGTCAAAAGGGGGGTGAGTGTAACGGATGTGAAACGGCTAGTTAGCGTTTCAATCGGTGACATCACTTGCTCTGAGACCTTGAAGTAGTGGTTCCCCTTGCTCTGCAAGGGCCGCGGCTTTTGTGGAGCGATGGGTAATGATGCTTCGAGGGGTGACTGTTGTTGATGTGTGCAGAGGGTCCCTGGTTCATGCCCGGGTATGGGCGAGGGGACGGTCTAAAGTTATACTGTTACACTAGCACACCTGATTCAACTTGTGAATATGGTGAAATATGGCTCGCTCTTACCATAGCTAGTGTTGCAAAATCCCATTACATTGCATGCATTGCATGTTTTGTCACAAAACCATGCCACAGATGTCTTAAGTTGTTGTCAGAATTGAATGTTAATTTCTCTACCATAAGCCACCTCCAACGTCATTTTAGACGATTTGCCCAAAGTTTGGTGTTGGTTTTGAACTGATGTATATTGCTAGCTAACTATTGTAAGGAAACAGCAGGGAGCAGGTCTCGAACCCTCGACCTTCGAGCCCGAGGTCCGGCGCGCTATCGTCTGTGCCGCAAAAGCATGCTCGTGCGGCCGAGTCGATTTCCTCGCTTATAAACCCAGGGTCGTTACACTATGTTTTGTGGAAAAATGTAGTACTGGAATTTGGACGGGAGCTAACTATTGTTAGTTAGCTTCTGTGTCAAGGTCAGTTGTTGTTGTCTGGCTCTAGCTAGCTAGCTAATGGCTGAAGGTATTTGTGTAACATATCTTCCATAAACAAATATAGCTAGCTACCATTCTTTGAAAATTCGTTAGCTAGCATTTAGCTGACTGGTGTTAGCTAGCTAAAGAGGCTAGCTGCTGAACTTTGGACAAGCAAGCTAATGTTAGCTAGCTAATCAAAATATATGTTTGCAATTATTGATTAACCTCAGCTTGAATACCACCATATAGCGATCTATAGTAGCCTAGGTTTTTTAAATGTATTTTTTTTTGCCTAGGTTTGTTATCAGTCACTTCTTGTAACTGGCAGCATTTTGCAACTGAAATTCTCGACCCGGTTAGACAGAACTGAGATTCGGCTAAAAAGATGTTAGCTTTCTCAGAAATGCTACAAAAAGGCAGCATCTAATTGGTCCTTAATGGAGGGAAATGAGCGCGTCAGAGCGATAAATTATTGTTGCACCTAACAACATTGTCAATCCGACATTTTTTAAATCAATTTGGATGCTATAGTCTCATTTTAATCCATCAGCTAGAATTTGAGCTAGGTAAACACCAGCTAGGCTGCTGAGGGGAGGACGGTTCATAATAATGGCTGTAACGGAGAGCAAATGGAATGGCATCAAACCATATGTGATTGATACCATTACGCTCCAGCCATTACCATGACGCCATCCTCCCCATTTAAGGTGTAGCCAACCTACTTCGGTAACAGCCGGACGGCTCATGACAAGAGGTGGAGAGTGTGTTGTGTACCACCAATCAAGTTAATTTGTGAATTCACCGAGATTGCTGTCATATTGGCTTAGATATGATGGTAGAGAGATTTTAATTTAACACTGAGCTTCAACCAGTACCATACTATTGTGGGGGCTATCGACCCTACAATAGTAACATTGGTGTCTCAGTAAAAACACTCTTCTGTTATTAGATTGCTTACAATAAACCTACTAATTCCAGGTCACACACTCCTTCACACAGGTTCACACACACCTCTGAATATTCCTAATCAAACAACAGTGTCCCTAATGTTGAGTTTGTGTTTTTCAGAACGCTGGGGAGAGACCCTGACCTTTACGATGGCAGGAGAGGAGATAAAGCAGTGAGTACGGTCTGTTCTGTAGCCTTCTCTTAATTGCTGCCTCCCCCCACTCTTCTTTCCCTCTGCATCCCTCTCTCCATCCCTTTATCATGTTCTTTCTGTCTCTTTCTGTCTCGCTCTCCCTCTTTCCTCTCTTTCCATATCTCTTTCCATCTCTATCTCTCTGTTTTGTTTTGACACACACACAAAGTATACTGAACAAAAATATAAACCAAACTGTTTCATGAGCTGAAATAAAAGATCCCAGAAATGTTCCATACGCACAAAAAATGTTGAACAAATTTGGTTACATCTCTGTTAGTGAGCATTTCTCCTTTGCCAAGATAATTCATCCACCAGACAGTTGTGGCATATCAAGAAGATGATTAAACAGCATGATCTTTACACAGGTGCACCTTGTGCTGGGGACAAGAAACGGTCACTGTAAAATGTGCAGTTTTGTCACACAACACAATGCCAAAGATATCTTAAAGGTTAAGGGAGTGTGCGATTGGCATGCTGACTGCAGGAATGTCCACCAGAGCTGTTGACAGATAATTTAATTTCTCTACCATAAGCCTCTTCCAACATTGTTTTAGAGAATTTGGCAGTACGGCAACCGGCCTCACAACCGCAGACCATGTGTACCACGCCAGCCGAGGATGTCCACATCCGGCTTCGTCACCTGCAGGAATGTCTAAGACCAGCCACCCGGACAGCTGAAGGGTTTGCACAACTAAATAATACCTGCCAAAACTTTCAGAAACCATCTCAGGGAAGATCATCTGTGTGCTCGTTGTCCTCACCATGGTCTTGACCTGACTGCAGTTTGGCTTCAAAACCGAAGAAACCATGGTGGCGGTGGGGTTATGGTATGGGCAGGCCTACGCTATGGACAACGAACACAATTGCATTTTATCGATGGCAATACCGTGACGAGAACCTGAGGTTCACTGTCGTGCCATTCTTCCGCCGCTATCACCATTCAGCATGATAATGCCCAGCCCCATGTCGCAAGGATCTGTACACAATTCCTGGAAGCTGAAAATGTCCCAGTTCTTCCATGGCCTGCATACTAACCAGACATGTCACCCATTGAGCACGTTCGGGTTGGGGTGCTCTGGATCAAGGTGTATGACAGTGTGTTGCAGTTCCTGCCAATATCCAGCAACGTCGCACACCCATTGAAGAGGACTTGGAAAACATTCGACAGGCTACAATCAACAGCCTGATCAACTCTATGCGAAGGAGATGTGTCGTGCTGCATGAGGCAAATAGTGGTCACACCAGATACTGCATGATTTTCTGATTCACGCTCCTACTTTTTTATAAAGGTATCTGTGACCAACAGATGCATATCTGTATTCCCAGTTATGTGAAAGTAAGTTATGTAATGAATTGATATAAATTGTCTGATTTCCTGAACTGTAACTCAGTGAAATCGTTGAAATTGTTGATGTTGAGTTTATATTTTTGTTCAGTATAATAGACAAAGTAAAACAAAAAAACGCAAAAAGCGTACACACCCACACATCTAGAGACACACACAGGGTGTTCTCATAATGAATGCATACTACTGTGCTCCGAGCACACAAATTGGAGTACGGGAGGGTCGGAGTATGAGTCCAAATCAAAGTATGCAAAACGGAGCATGGAGGGCACTTTTCTAATGCACACCAATCGGATTCCAGGCTTCAAGATTGCTTCGATCACGTGGACTGGGATATGTTCCAGGTAGCCTCAGACAATACCATTGATGTATACGCTGACTCTGTGAGACTGTTTATTAGCAAGTGCTTCGGGGATGTTGTACCCACGGTGACTATTAAAACCTTCCCTAACCAGAAACCGTGGATTGATGGCAGCATTCGAGCAAAACTGAAAGCACGAACAACCGCTTTTAATCATGGCAAGGCGACAGGAAACCGAATGACGAATACAAAAAGTGTAGCTATTCCCTCCGCAAGGCAATAAAAATAGCAAAGCGTCAGTATAGAGACAAAGTAGAGTCGCAATTCAATGGCTCAAACACGAGACATATGTGGCAGGGTCTACAATCAATCACGGATTACAAAAAGAAAACCAGTCCCATCGCGGACATCGATGTCTTGCTCCCAGACAAATAAAGCAACTTCTTTGCCCGCTTTGAGGACAATACAGTGCCACTGACATCTCCAGCTACCAAAGCCTGTGGGCTCTCCTTCACCGTGGCCAACGTGAGTAAAACATTTAAACGTGTTAACCCTCGCAAGGCTGCTGGCCCAGACGGCATCCCTAGCCGCGTCCTCAGAGCATGAAGACCAGCTGGCTGGTGTGTTTACGGACATTTTCAATCAATCCCTATCCCAGTCTACTGTGCCCACATGCTTCAAGATGGCCACCATTGTTCCTGTTTCCAAGAAAGTTAAGGTAACTGAACTAAATTACTATCACCCCGTAGCACTCACTTCTGTCATCATGAAGTGCCTTGAGAGACTAGTCAAGGATCATATCACCTCCACCTTACCTGAAACCCAAGACCCGCTCCAATTTGCTTACGGCCACAATAGGTCCACTGTCGATGCAATCACCATCACACTGCACACTATCCCATCTGGACAAGAGGAATACCTATGTAAGAATGCTGTTCATTGACTACAGCTCAGCATTTAACACCATAGAACCCTCCAAACACGTCATTAAGCTCGAGACCCTGGGTCTCGACCCCGCCCTGTGCAACTGGTTCCTGGACCTTCTGACGGGCCGCCCCCAGGTGGTGAGGGTAGGAAACAACTTCTCCACCCCGCTGATCTTCAACACTGGGGCTCCACAAGGGTGGAGCCCTCTCCTGTACTCCCTGTTCACCCATGACTGCGTGGCCATGCACGCCTCCAACTCAATCCTCAAGATTGCAGACAACACAGTGGTAGGCTTGATTACCAACAACTACGAGACTGCCTATAGGGAGGAGGTGAGGGCCCTCGGAGTGTGGTGTCAGGAAAATAACCTCTCACTCAACGTCAACAAAATAAAGGAGATGATTGTGGTGGAAAGTTTTAAGTTCCTCTGCGTACACATCATGGAAAAAATGAAATGGTCCACCCACACAGACAGAGTGGTGAAGATGGCGCAACAGCACCTCTTCAATCTCAGGAGGCTGAAGAAATTTGGCTTGTCACCAAAAACACTCACAAACTTTTACAGATGCACAATCAAGAGCATCCTGTCGGGCTGTATCACCACCTAGTATGGCAACTGCTCCCCCCACAACCGCAAGGTTCTCCAGAGGGTTGTGCAGTCTGCACAACGCATCACCGGGGAAAACTTCCTGCCCTCCAGGACACCTACAGCACCCGATGTCACAGGAAGGCGTGCAAAATTATTCAGCCCCTTTACTTTCAGTGCAGCAAACTCTCTCCAGAAGTTCAGTGAGGATCTCTGAATGATCCAATGTTGACCTAAATGACTAATGATGATAAATACAATCCACCTGTGTGTAATCAAGTCTCCGTATAAATGCACCTGCACTGTGATAGTCTCAGAGGTCTGTTAAAAGCGCAGAGAGCATCATGAAGAACAAGGAACACACCAGGCAGGTCCGAGATACTGTTGTGAAGAAGTTTAAAGCCGGATTTGGATACAAAAAGATTTCCCAAGCTTTAAACATCCCAAGGAGCACTGTGCAAGCGATAATATTGAAATGGAAGGAGTATCAGACCACTGCAAATCTACCAAGACCTGGCCGTCCCTCTAAACTTTCAGCTCATACAAGGAGAAGACTGATCAGAGATGCAGCCAAGAGGCCCATGATCACTCTGGATGAACTGCAGAGATCTGAGGTGGGAGACTCTGTCCATAGGACAACAATCAGTCGTATATTGCACAAATCTGGCCTTTATGGAAGAGTGGCAAGAAGAAAGCCATTTCTTAAAGATATCCATAAAAAGTGTCGTTTAAAGTTTGCCACAAGCCACCTGGGAGACACACCAAACATGTGGAAGAAGGTGCTCTGGTCAGATGAAACCAAAATTGAACTTTTTGGCAACAATGCAAAACGTTATGTTTGGCGTAAAAGCAACACAGCTGAACACACCATCGCCACTGTCAAACATGGTGGTGGCAGCATCATGGTTTGGGCCTGCTTTTCTTCAGCAGGGACAGGGAAGATGGTTAAAATTGATGGGAAGATGGATGGAGCCAAATACAGGACCATTCTGGAAGAAAACCTGATGGAGTCTGCAAAAGACCTGAGACTGGGACGGAGATTTGTCTTCCAACAAGACAATGATCCAAAACATAAAGCAAAATCTACAATGGAATGGTTCAAAAATAAACATATCCAGGTGTTAGAATGGCCCAGTCAAAGTCCAGACCTGAATCCAATCGAGAATCTGTGGAAAGAACTGAAAACTGCTGTTCACAAATGCTCTCCATCCAACCTCACTGAGCTCGAGCTGTTTTGCAAGGAGGAATGGGAAAAAAAATCAGTCTCTCGATGTGCAAAACTGATAGAGACATACCCCAAGCGACTTGCAGCTGTAATCGCAGCAAAAGGTGGCGCTAAAGGGGGCTGAATAATTTTGCACGCCCAATTTTTCAGTTTTTGATTTGTTAAAAAAGTTTGAAATATCCAATAAATGTCGTTCCACTTCATGATTGTGTCCCACTTGTTGTTGATTCTTCACAAAAAAAAATACAGTTTTATATCTTTATGTTTGAAGCCTGAAATGTGGCAAAAGTTTGCAAAGTTCAAGAGGGCCGAATACTTTCGCAAGGCACTGTACTTGTTAGATATTACTGCACTGTTGGAACTAGAAGCACAAGCATTTCGCTACACTCGCATTAAAATCTGCTAACCATGTGTATGTGACCAATAAAATTTGATTTGATTTGATAAAGCCACAAAAAATTGTTCGCTAGCTAGTTACCCACAAACAATTGACATCTACCTTGCATAACATTAGTCTTAAATAATTTTGTTTGTTAAACTATCTGGTTAGCTAGATGATTACAATTCACATATAGCTAGCTGATAGTTATGAAGTAAAATGTATATCTTGTTTCCTCTATTGTTGCAACTGTCTTGGCTAAAAGAAGGTTCAGTGAATAGAAGGGTAGCGTGAGGTAATACAGTAGGGGGAGGGCGAGTGCTTCTCAAATGTATTGTTTGATCCGTTCTTCACTCTCTCGTTCTCACAAGAGCGTATTTAAGTGAACGTCCTCGGTGAATGCACAAGGAGCATGAGATTATGGAGTACCGTTGTCACGCCCTGACCTTAGAGAGCCGTTTTATTTCTCTATTTGGTTAGGTCAGGGTGTGATTTGGGTGGGCATTCTATTGTATCTGTTTCTTTGTTTTTGGCCAAGTGTGGTTCCCAATCAGAGGCAGCTGTCCATCGTTGTCTCCGATTGGAAATCATACTTAGGCAGTCCTTTTTCCCTCTGTCATTTGTAGGATCTTATTGGATTGGTTGTTATTTTGCCCTGCAAAAACGTCACGTTCGTATTTTGTTTTGTTGTTGTCGGTGTTCATTCTAAAATAAATAGAATGAACACGTGACAACCGTGGTACGCATATTGAGAAACACCTACGCATTCTCTCACTTTCCAATAAATCTATTTCATTTTAAGCCCAAGGTTTAGAAGAGGAAATCCAGTGTTATGAACTGAGAAATAAGTAGTAGCCTACACCTCCCTGGCTCCTCAGCCAACAAAAAGAGGTGCTCATAACCCACACACACCGGACACACACACACAATGGGCCATCATATTGCTTTCACATAAGCCCTTTCACATTTGTAATAAATAGGAGAATGGGAAAGGAGGCCATTCTGGGTATGTATTAGGATGTGGCCCTGTCTATATTTCCTCCAGTTTCCTCAGTCCCAATCTGTGAAGCAGATGAATGCAGCAAAACTGAGCCCATCATGGGGTCCCCAGTGTCCAGAGCAGGTTCAGCACATACTCTGAGCACCAACCACCACCCTAGGAAGAAAAACACCTTATACTTGAGTTTAGTAAATATACACATACTCTCCCCACACACACCATCATAGGAAAATATCCCACCTCCACACACAACGCACACACGCACACACACACACACACACACACACACACACACACACACACACACACACACACACACACACACACACACACACACACACACACACACACACACACACACACACACACACACAAGCACACACACAAGCACAAACATATATAGAGAACCTCCTCCTCACACTTGTCGTATTGTCAGAAAAGCCTTAGATTTTTCATAAACAAATAAACCTGCCACCTCCACATCCACTTACATTGCTGGCTGGCTTTGTAGGGTTATGAGAGCATATTTGATTGACATAACCATGTGTGCACATTATTATTATTACAACCAATAACTTTCAGTCACAAGAATCTGTGACCTATGTGGGAGCAGAATAGGTCACGGTAACCCTATGGAGAGTTTCATTCACTTACACAAACACCCTTAAATCCCCTCTCCAATAATGCACAGATTAAGTGGGCGAGCTATGGCAAACATAGGAAAACTAGGTTCTGACATACATACGGAGCAAAACACAGGCTATAAATGTATTTTTTATTTTTAATCTATTGCAGCTTATCGTAGAATTCAGTATGTGGGAGATCTATATAAAGCCACTGGTTATGTGAAAGCATATGCCATCCTGTAGAAAGGAGGTGTCGTTAACTTAAGATAACCTTCACTGTGCAGGTTTGCCTAACACACACACACGCTAACATCGGCATCCTAAACAAATGCATTTAATTGGTCTTACAATATATTAGATGCCTCAAACGTCAAAGCCCATTTTGTCTTTGTCTATTCATCCTCCTATTGACAGAGTATACAACATTATACAGTAGGTCTGGCGGTGTGAGTGAGATCAGTAGAATCCCAGTAAGAAATCACAGAGGGGTGGAATTATTTCATATTTCATTTTCTTTATTGACTTGGCAATGGACCATCAATAGCCCTCCATATCAGCTATAAAATGCCAAAACATCCAACATAAAACTAAGTAGGGGAGCTAACTTAATTTAACGAGCAGCTTTCTTTGCTAACTAGACTGTATGGGTTCTGGGATGTTAGCTTGGCAGGGCTGGATGGATCCTATTACTTAGCTACTTCCCTTGTCTTCTTTTGTAGTTGCTGCCCTATTGCCCTATGAGTCAGTTCAAATCAAATCAAATGTTATTTGTCTCATGCGCCGAATACAACAAGTGTAGACCTGACCGTGAAATAGAGTTAAGAAAATATTTACTAAATAAACTAAAGTAAAAAATCAAATAAAAAGTAACACAATAAAACAACAATAACGAGGCTATGTGCAGGGGGTACCGTTACCGAGTCCATCTACACAGGGGGTACCGTTACTGAGTCAATGTGCTGGGGTACAGGTTAGTCGAGGTAATTTGTACATGTAGGTAGGGGTAAAGTGACTATGCATACAGTGCCTTGCGAAAGTATTCGGCCCCCTTGAACTTTGCGACCTTTTGCCACATTTCAGGCTTCAAACATAAAGATATAAAACTGTATTTTTTTGTGAAGAATCAACAACAAGTGGGACACAATCATGAAGTGGAACGACATTTATTGGATATTTCAAACTTTTTTAACAAATCAAAAACTGAAAAATTGGGCGTGCAAAATTATTCAGCCCCCTTAAGTTAATACTTTGTAGCGCCACCTTTTGCTGCGATTACAGCTGTAAGTCGCTTGGGGTATGTCTCTATCAGTTTTGCACATCGAGAGACTGACATTTTTTCCCATTCCTCCTTGCAAAACAGCTCGAGCTCAGTGAGGTTGGATGGAGAGCATTTGTGAACAGCAGTTTTCAGTTCTTTCCACAGATTCTCAATTGGATTCAGGTCTGGACTTTGACTTGGCCATTCTAACACCTGGATATGTTTATTTTTGAACCATTCCATTGTAGATTTTGCTTTAAGTTTTGGATCATTGTCTTGTTGGAAGACAAATCTCCGTCCCAGTCTCAGGTCTTTTGCAGACTCCATCAGGTTTTCTTCCAGAATGGTCCTGTATTTGGCTCCATCCATCTTCCCATCAATTTTAACCATCTTCCCTGTCCCTGCTGAAAAAAGCAGGCCCAAACCATGATGCTGCCACCATCACGTTTGACAGTGGGGATTGTGTGTTCAGCTGTGTTGCTTTTACGCCAAACATAACGTTTTGCATTGTTGCCAAAAAGTTCAATTTTGGTTTCATCTGACCAGAGCACCTTCTTCCACATGTTTGGTGTGTCTCCCAGGTGGCTTGTGGCAAACTTTAAAGACACTTTTTTTTTTTTTTTTTTTTTTTTAAAGGCGCTTTTGACGGACCTCTGAGACTATCACAGTGCAGGTGCATTTATACGGAGACTTGATTACACACAGGTGGATTGTATTTATCATCATTAGTCATTTAGGTCAACATTGGATCATTCAGAGATCCTCACTGAACTTCTGGAGAGAGTTTGCTGCACTGAAAGTAAAGAGGCTGAATAATTTTGCACGCCCAATTTTTCAGTTTTTGATTGGTTAAAAAAGTTTGAAATATCCAATAAATGTCGTTCCACTTCATGATTGTGTCCCACTTGTTGTTGATTCTTCACAAAAAAATACAGTTTTATATCTTTATGTTTGAAGCCTGAAATGTGGCAAAAGGTCGCAAAGTTCAAGGGGGCTGAATACTTTCGCAAGGCACTGTAGATAATAAACAGTGAGAAGCAGCAGTGTAAAAACAAAGGGGGGTCAATGTAAATAGTCTGGGTGGCCATTTGATTAATTGTTTAGCAGTCTTATGGCTTGTGGGTAGAAGCTGTTAAGGAGCCTTTGGGACCTAGACTCGCTTGCCGTGCGGTAGCAGAGAGAACAGTTTATGACTTGGGTGACTGGAGTCTTTGACATTTTTTTTACACAGAAGTGGTGACCATGGCAAGGTAACAAAGAAAAAGGGAAATGTGTTTCCTTCTCCACACACACACTCACAGTGGTGTAGTAAATAATTGAGTTTCTCTCTGACTCGTGGCAGTCTTGACACCGGTTATAAGGCGCCTGGCGAGCGTCGCTGCGAAAGGGGCCAGCTTATTGCCATGGAAACTGCTGACTGAAAGGTCTGGCAGGTACAGGGATGGAGGAGGGGGTACACCTGCAGGGACGGGTGGACTAAGGACCTGAGAGAGACACCGTCACACTAAAGGAAGGTGCCTTTCTGTGTCTTTGCAACTCTCTTTCTGGCTATGCTTTGTTTTCTTTCCCTTACTCCACCTCTGTACTTCCTCCATCTCTCTCTACCCAGACTAAAAGTCTCAATCATAACCAAGATGAACAAAGACACGCTGAGTGAGAGAATGAGAGGCCGAGTGAAGTCAGAGGGGATATTGAAGAGTCAAGTCTGCGACGTGTGTGAACATTTTTCATTTAGCTGTACTGGTGAGTCCTAACATGAACAGAGAGCAAATGAAAGAATATTAGTAGCAAGAGAGAGAGCGAAACAGAAGGGGAGGACAGAAGGTGAAGGAGAGGTTTAAGTGAGAGAGGGGAGCTGACACTGTTCACATCCCTCTGTCTGCCAGGGTATGTGACCTGGTATCTGTTGCTGGCCTTATGAGCAAATACCTTCTTCATTTTATGTGTGTGTCTGTGTGTGTGCGTGTTTGTGTTCTAACTTGGGCTGAAATAGCATTGAACAATGGAGCAACAGTAGGGGATAGAATGTGCCCAATGTGGCACGCCAGCACACCTGTGTCTGCTTTTGTGGATCTCATTGGATGTTTGGTCAGTATGAGCCCACGTGATTGGGGCCAGCTTGTCACTGGCTGATCAATCTGATTAACCTATCCTTTTCATTCAGATCAGTGCAGGTGAAGGAGAGGAGATGAGGAAAGGAAGATACTTTAGACTATTGAGATGCACCCCTGGTCCTTCTATCTAGGCCAGATGTAGGAGAGGAGACAAGTGTAGGCATGAAGTCTATTAGAACGCAGCCGTTCACTAAAAGAGAAGAGTATGTGCAGACAGACAGCCCCCCTCCTCCCCCTCTGTGTGGACATTTTGATCTCTTCCTCTCATTTAGTTTCAATTAGAAAGGGGATTATGTACCAGCTGCATTATGGCAAATGGGGGTGTTTTTGTTTGCTTTGTAGTATTAGCTGGGTTCCTTTTTTTAATTATGAAAAATAAAAGTGATTTATAATGGAAAAAGAATATGTCCACACACACACACACACACACACACACACACACACACACACACACACACACACACACACACACACACACACACACACACACATAGTTTCTCTGGCTGCCAGTGAAAGAGGGATAAAAGGATACAAGTTTTATTGCCTGGCCACCACATAAATCCAGCAATTACTTCAAGACCCAGGAATAAAAATTATAATATTTTTTCTTTTAATGCACACGAATACTTTTGTCATTGTTAGTCCCACAGAGCTAGAAGGAGATTGAGAAATCATTTTTAATTTGAAGCCACACATACATACAATGCCTCCCAGTACTACACACAAAGGGACCCGAACAGAACACAAAGACAAACAGACACACGGAAAAACAGCTCCAGACACCCACACACTCAAATGGCGACATGTAGGCTTTGAGGACATGACTTGCTGGATTACCATATTCACATAAGAGAACATGGGACATTCACCTCCACATACTGTGGTAAAGGTTATGATAGAAATTGATTTACATCATTTTTCCATATGAGTATAAAAACAAAAAAACAAATCAGAGAAATGTCAGCATGTGAAGCTTGTCTATATAACACTGCAACGTGGCACCGTCTTAGGATGCCAACAAGTCAGTAGCACGTAAAAATTGTATGTCCTCGGTTGCAACACTCATTACCGAGTTCCAAACTGGTGGTCTGGGGCTGTTTTTCATGGTTCGGGTTAGGCCCCTTACTTCCAGTGAAGGGAAATCTTAATGCTACAGCATTCAATGACATTCTAAACGATTCCGTGCTTCCATCTTTGGGTCAACAGTTTGGGGGAGACACTTTCCTGTTTCAGCATGACAATGCCCTCGTGCTCAAAGCGAGATCCATACAGAAAAGGTTTGTCAAAATCGGTGTGGAAGAACTTGACTGGCCTGCACAGAGCCCTGACCTTAACCCCATCGAACACCTATGGGATGAGTTGGAATGCCGAATACGAGACAGGTCTAATCGCCCAACATCAGTGCCCGACCTCACTAATGCTCTTGTGGCTGAATGGAAGCAAGACCCTGCAGAAATGTTCCAACATCTAGTGGAAAGCCTTCCCAGAAGAGAGAAGGCAGTTATAGCAGCAAAGGGGGGACAAACTCCATATTAATGCTTATGATTTTGGAATTAGATATTTGACGAGTAGTTATCCACATACTTTTGGTCATGTAGTGTATGTCTATTAATTTGGCACTGTAACTCACTTTGGGACTGAGTTTTATTATACACACACACAGAGAATCTGTAGCGCTGGTCCCCACATGTTTTTCATTGTGCCTCAGTGCGTATGAGTGTATTCCATCATCCTGCCTGTAGCAACACAGCTAAGATATTAAATCTATAATTTCAATAATTGCCACATTGCTTTCCCAAAACAAACAATATTGCTTTCTGGGGTGACATTGTGATGACAGCAGTGAGAATGTGAACAGTGCTGAACAGACATTAAGCAAAGATGTGAGAGAAACAAAGTACACACACACACACACACACACACACAGTCATCATCAACATCCGCAACTCCACAGCTTTCTCCTGTGGAGCCTTTCGGTGGGTGGTGACATTCACATTGACGATAGAGCAGCTTGTTATAGGTAATTGGGAAAGGTTTCTGTGGATGAAATGAGTTGTCGTGGAGATGTGGATGTTTGCAGTAACCACTGTGTGTGCATAGGGTACCTGTGTGTGTGTGTGAGCTCTGATCCAGATGGTAAAGATGTAATGTATGAAGGCCAGAAAATATCACGCATGGACATAAATAACGAGACAAAGACTATGACGCATCTCTCGTTGGAGAGATAAAGAATCTCACAATTAGATTCCACATATTTGTTATCGATTGGATTAAGCACAAAGGATTTGCGTCCGAGTCCCCCATGACCAACCTGTGATCTTATTGGATTAGGGATAGGGAGATTGGTAAATAATAATCTGCTCCAATTGAGTATTGTCCTTTAAAAAAAGAGGGTTAGTACCAGGGGTTGGAAATGGTTCAGGGAACAAAACCAAAAATCACAAAATAACCACAAAAAAATGAAAGGAACAGAATCAGAACCACAAACTAAAATGATTTATACTGTTCCAGAACCGTTATTTTAAAAGCATGGTAACTGGTTAATAATGTTATTTTACATCCCGGGCGTTTTATTTCAGTCCCACAAAAAATGCAACAAACGCCTATGCAAATCCCTCCCTCTGACAATCAGAAAATTATTCCAGCATCTGCCTGCCAGCCAGCTAAAACATCTTTGTCAGTGTGTGTGCATGTAGGCTACCTGCCCCTCTGCCTCATTTTGCATATCTGTAGCCTACTGACTTTACAAGCGAGATTCAGAAAATAGGGAGAGATATTTTTAATTAGAGAAAAGTTGAATAACTCTTTCAATGCTAAATAGGGATACTGTACTTATCACATTTCACATTGGATTTATTAACTGGTGTGTTTTAACACCAATAAACCCATTCCTTTAAAAATTAATTTAGTATATGTCAATCTAGCAAACCAGGCAACTAAAAGCAACTGTCTAAAACATGTTTTGGTTTGTTTATAGCTTGTTAGCTAGCTAGCTAATGTTAAATTAGCTGGCTAGGCAGTTCAAATAATTACCATATCATATAGCTGACAACGTCTTAACTTTAGCTAATTTTATATTCAATATTACAGGAAAATAAACTCACAAGAAGATCATTATTCACAACTTAATGGCGAGCTAATTACAGAAAATTTCTTATGATTGTGAGCGTGACGAAATAAAAGCAGGACATTCTACCGGAGAATTTTAGAATTTGGGCACTGTCTCATTGGCCTAATGTTATATCCTAATTTGACTTTGGTGCAGGTCAAATTGTTCTTCATGTTACCGTCTCTGCTAAACAAAGACTATATCAAATAAAATCCAAGTTTATTTGTCACATGCACAAGATACAGAAGGTGTAAACGGTACAGTGAACTGATTACTTGCATACTGGAGTTTTTTGTTAAGACATGTAGCTAGCTAGCTACCTAAACAAAGAACCATAATCCCAACTCATAACATTACTACCCTGCAAGAATCTGCAGGTAGCTAAAACTAACCAACCAGGTTCAATGTTAGCTATCTAGCTAACATTAGGCTATAACTAGCAATGCAAATGGCGCTGAGAAATGAATAATTTGACTAAATTGATCATACATGTAAGGCTAGCTAGCGAGCCAGCCAGCTAACTTTAGCTAGATAGCTAACAGTAAGCTTTAACTTGCAATGAAAACAACTTTCTGACAAAATCATAAACGTATAATAAATTAAAATGTAGCTCGACTCTTCCCCATATACATAGATAAACACTTCTCCCTCTGTGTCACGGATGCCATGGTTGCCCTTAGTTTGAAGATGTAATCCGTAGACAGGTGTTTTATACAACAGCCTTCTATGTGTTCTAGTTTCAACTCCCTCCGCATATTTGCAATCAAAAGCCAGAATTTTCTCCATCTCCTTAACTATCACACTCTGCTTCCACCGGACATTCCACTTATTTCAAAACTCAGTCCTACAGAAAGTGGACTTTTCAGTTCTTCGTGATATATATTTTTTAAAGCAGCATTAGAAAGGATTACCCACACATACTGAGTAGTGTGCTACATGTCATACCAATCCGATTTCATCTCTCGGCATGTCCAGCCCATCCATTATCTCAGCCAATCATGGCTAGCGGGAAGGTTCCTAGCTTTTTCCATGGCTAAACCCACTCTACATTTAACAATTGTATTCGTATTTACAGATGACATACAAGTTTGTTATTAAGGCACATGAAAGTTCACAAGTTCCAGAAGGCATTTCTGCCAAAATAAACGCCTTTTGATGAAAAAATGTACTAGTTCAAATGCCTCTCCTGTGAAGTAGTGACGCAAGACATAGGCCTAGTTTGAAATTAGTCACAGATGTAAACCAGGCTTGCTATTGGGTAAAGTTTGCCAACTTGAACATTTAAGTTCATTCAAAATATATATATATATATCAGTTACAGTTGCCAGCCCTAATTAAACACATGCATTCAGGTCCAAAATGATTGTCCCCCTCCGCTTGATAAATACTGAGCTATATTGTATGCTCCAAAAAAAATATTTTATAGTAATACAATTGCTCAGAAAAATAGATTTTGTATAACATGTAATAATATAATATATATTGACACCCCTGTTTTCAATATATTTCAATGGCTCACCTTGCAAGGATAACGGCACTGAGTGTTTTTCTAAAATGTTTTATGAGATTGGAGAACACATTGGGAGGGATCTTAAGACTATTCCTCCATACAGAATCTTTCCAGATCCTTGATATCAGTCGTCTGCACTTATGGACAGCCCTCTTCAATTCAAACCACAGGTTTTCAAAGGGTTTCAAATCCGGAGACTAAGATGACCATTGCAAAGTGTTAATTTTTGTGGTCAATTAACCATTTATTTGAGGATTTTGATGTATGTTTAGAGTTATTGTCTTGCTGGAAGATCCACTTGCAGCCAAGTTTCAGCCTCCTAGTAGAGGCAAGCAGGTTTCTTATCAAAAATGTCCTGGTACTAGGTAAAGTTCATGATGCCGTTGACCTTAACAAGGGCCCCAGAACCAGTGGAAGCAAGTTATTTTCTGCCTATGCATCTTTATTTCAACGCCAAACCCACCACTGGTGTGCGTGGCAAGAGAGCTTTATTTTCATGTCGTCTGAGCATAGCACCAGTTCCAATCTAAGTTTCAATGACATTGATGAAACTTCAGGCACTTTACATATGTTGGATGACATGAAAATAGTTCATACTGTACTGTGTGCGTATGTGCATCTACTGTAGGTGTACTGAGTCATTTGCTGGTCCTCAACTACACACACACACACAAACACACACACACACACACACACACGCAAGAGCATACAGTAGAAGTTGGACCTTTACATACACCTTAGCCAAATACATTTAAACTCAGTTTTTCCCCATTCCTAACATTTAATCCTAGTAATCCTAGTAAAAAATTCACTGTCAGTTAGGATCACCACTTTATTTAAAATTATGTGAAATGTCAGAATAATAGTAGAGGGAATGATTTATTTCAGCTTTTATTTCTTTCATCACATTCCCAGTGGGTCAGAAGTTTACATACACTCAATTAGTATTTCGTAGTATTGCCTTTAAATTGTGTAACTTGGGTCAAACGTTTCGGGTAGCCTTCCGCAAGCTTCCCACAATAAATTGGGTGAATTTTGGCCCATTCCTCTTGACAGAGCTGGTGTTACTGAGTCAGGTTCGTAGGCCTCCTTGCTCGCACATGCTTTTTCAGTTTTGCCCACAAATTTTCTATAGGATTGAGGTCAGGGATTTGTGATGGCCACTCCAATACCTTGACGTTGTTGTCCTTCAGTAATTTTGCCACAACTTTGGAAGTATGCTTGGGTTCATTGTCCATTTGGAAGACCCATTTGCGACCAAGCTTTAACTTCCTGACTGATGTCTTGAGATGTTGCTTCAATATATCCATATGATTTTCCATACTCGTGACACCACCTATTTTGTGAAGTGCACCAGTCCCTCTTGCAGCAAAGCACCCCCACAATATGATGCTGCCACCCCAGTACTTCACGGTTGGGATGGTGTTCTTCGGCTTGCAAGCCTCCCCGTTTTTCCTCCATACATAACGATGGTCATTATGGCCAAACAGTTATATTTTTGTTTCATCAAACAAGAGGACATTTCTCCAAAAGCACGATCTTTGTCCCCATGTGGAGTTGCAAACCGTAGTCTGGCTTTTTTATGGCGGTTTTGGAGCAGTGGCTTCTTCCTTGCTGAGCGGCCTTTCAGGTTATGTCGATATAGGACTCATTTTACTGTGGATATACAGTGGGGCAAAAAAGTATTTAGTCAGCCACCAATTGTGCAAGTTCTCCAACTTAAAAAGATGAGAGAGGCCTGTCATTTTCATCATACACTTCACATATGACAGACAAAATGAGAGAAAAAAATCCAGAAAATCCCGTTGTTGGATATTTTTATGAATTTATTTGCTAATTATGGTGGAAAATAAGTACAGTGCCTTGCGAAAGTATTCGGCCCCCTTGAACTTTGCGACCTTTTGCCACATTTCAGGCTTCAAACATAAAGATATAAAACTGTATTTTTTTGTGAAGAATCAACAAGTGGGACACAATCATGAAGTGGAACGACATTTATTGGATATTTCAAACTTTTTTAACCAATCAAAAACTGAAAAATTGGGTGTGCAAAATTATTCAGCCCCTTTACTTTCAGTGCAGCAAACTCTCTCCAGAAGTTCAGTGAGGATCTCTGAATGATCCAATGTTGACCTAAATGACTAATGATGATAAATACAATCCACCTGTGTGTAATCAAGTCTCCGTATAAATGCACCTGCACTGTGATAGTCTCAGAGGTCCGTCAAAAGCGCAGAGAGCATCATGAAGAACAAGGAACACACCAGGCAGGTCCGAGATACTGTTGTGAAGAAGTTTAAAGCCAGATTTGGATACAAAAAGATTTCCCAAGCTTTAAAAATCCCAAGGAGCACTGTGCAAACGATATTATTGAAATGGAAGGAGTATCAGACCACTGCAAATCTACCAAGACCTGTCCGTCCCTCTAAACTTTCAGCTCATTCAAGGAGAAGACTGATCAGAGATGCAGCCAAGAGGCCCATGATCACTCTGGATGAACTGCAGAGATCTACAGCTGAGGTGGGAGATTCTGTCCATAGGACAACAATCAGTCGTATATTGCACAAATCTGGCCTTTATGGAAGAGTGGCAAGAAGAAAGCCATTTCTTAAAGATATCCATAAAAAGTGTCTTTAAAGTTTGCCACAAGCCACCTGGGAGACACACCAAACATGTGGAAGAAGGTGCTCTGGTCAGATGAAACCAAAATGTAACTTTTTGGCAACAATGCAAAACGTTATGTTTGGCGTAAAAGCAACACAGCTGAACACACCATCCCCACTGTCAAACGTGATGGTGGCAGCATCATGGTTTGGGCCTGCTTTTCTTCAGCAGGGACAGGGAAGATGGTTAAAATTGATGGGAAGATGGATGGAGCCAAATACAGGACCATTCTGGAAGAAAACCTGATGGAGTCTGCAAAAGACCTGAGACTGGGACGGAGATTTGTCTTCCAACAAGACAATGATCCAAAACATAAAGCAAAATCTACAATGGAATGGTTCAAAAATAAACATATCCAGGTGTTAGAATGGCCAAGTCAAAGTCCAGACCTGAATCCAATTGAGAATCTGTGGAAAGAACTGAAAACTGCTGTTCACAAATGCTCTCCATCCAACCTCACTGAGCTCGAGCTGTTTTGCAAGGAGGAATGGGAAAAAATTTCAGTCTCTCGATGTGCAAAACTGATAGAGACATACCCCAAGCGACTTACAGCTGTAATCGCAGCAAAAGGTGGCGCTACAAAGTATTAACTTAAGGGGGCTGAATAATTTTGCACGCCCAATTTTTCAGTTTTTTATTTGTTAAAAAAGTTTGAAATATCCAATAAATGTCGTTCCACTTCATGATTGTGTCCCACTTGTTGTTGATTCTTCACAAAAAAATACAGTTTTATATCTTTATGTTTGAAGCCTGAAATGTGGCAAAAGGTCGCAAAGTTCAAGGGGGCCGAATACTTTCGCAAGGCACTGTATTTGGTCAATAACAAAAGTTTATCTCAATACTTTGTTATATACCCTTTGTAAACCACACTCTTTCTCTCTGTATCTCTTTTTTATACACACACACACACACACACACACACGCACACACACACACACGCACACACACACACACAAACACACACACACACACAAACACACACACACACACAAACACACACACACACACACACACACACACACAGCACCTTGTTATTCAAACACTCAGCTGTCTTGTTGTGTCAGGCTCGCTCATCTGCTGGCTGGAGTCCTGGGAGCAGGCTTACTTAGAGAAAACAGACTCAGAGTGTATTAGGCTCCAGTCAATGGACTGGGCCCAAAGCCTGGATAAACACACAGACACACATACAGTACACACACCGATCCACAAATGCATAACTATCCCAGACACAAACACAGATAAACATACTAACAGAAATACACAAACACACAGAAAGAATGATAAACAGACAGACAGACAGACAGACAGACAGACACTGTCATGCACTCTCACATTCTATCACACAGTGAGCTTTTTATCCTGGGTAATTTGAGTCACTGACTTCTGGTTAGGCTCTTGGTAGCAATAATAGCAATGTCCACTTTGGGGAGAACTTAATATCTGTGAGCATTCACCACACACACCTACCCTCAATCCAAGACAAACTGTTTTTAACCACAATGATGCTGAATAAACACACACACATCAAGCAAAATTCATTATCACATATCTCATACCTCATTGTACAAACAAACACACAGAGACACACACACACACACACACAATAGGCACACTCTTTCCATCACACTAGTGAGACTGTAAGGTAGTACTAAAGTCCAGGAAAAAAATCATTATACATTTTCGTCCAATAAAGGAGTTTCCCAGCTGATAAAGTCACACAATTCAAGTGTTGAGAAATGAACACTGTCCATCGATCTGAACTCTGAACACAGCCCTGACACTTGGAATGAGTCCCTGTCAGGAATGGTATCCATGCGGGATTCACAGCTTCTGATGGCTCTGATGACAAATGGAAAAAATGTGCTTCAGTCGTTTTCATTAAGCCTACTAACACATGTGCAAAGATTCCACACTCGCTGAACTTCAAAGGACGGTTACGGGCAGACGGGCCACAACAAAAGAGCAATCTTTAAACAGCAATAACGCACTATGCGCTCATGATTCAAGTTTGCACTTGATTCACAACAGCTTGCAAAAAAAAGAGCGAGGCGGTCAAAATTATTTTAATATTTGATTAAATCAAAAGATTGCAAGACAAACAGACGCATTCCATTAATGTGCTTTCAATGCATATTTCATCAGGACGGGACACACACGGAGGGGGGGGGAGGGGGGGAGAATGGCTGGACGACCATCAGAGGCTGGCTCCAGGGGAGGAGGAGCAGAGCGAGGGATGACGTGATGAGATGGAGGCTTTGTCCCCAAATGAATCCCCAATACAGCTTATTCTACCCTCTCCTTGTCTCCTATCCTCATAACCACTCAGGTTTAACTCAATTCAATTTTAATTAACCACAACAACTTCTTATCAAAGACTAGGTGTTCATTGTCCACTTTTGATGCCAAAGAGCCACTGATGAGCAAACAGTCACATTTGAGGAAGCCCCTATCGCAAAGGAATAATATGGATTGCAATGGGAAATAGCTAACCAACTGTGCACAGACGTAATTTCAACGTGTAGTTTTGATTTACATTTGGTTGAGATGTCAACTAATGTGAAGTCAACAGGAAATCAACAAAACATTTCACCCTGTAATTGGATTTAGGTTAAAAGTTGGGTGAAAAAAAGACAGAATTCCCTGACGTTGATGACTTTTTTCAAATCCAATAATTTCCCCATGTTGATTCAATGTCATCAGATGAAATGTTTTTGTTGAAATGACGTGAAAGCAACGTCGATGGGAAGTGGGAAGGCACAGATGAGACAAACGTCACCCTGACGACGTTCTCCTTCTCTTCTATCTCTCGTCTTTTTCTCTCTATACATCTTCCTCCCATAACTCTTTTCTCCCCGTGTTTCTCCAGTTCTTCCCCTCTCCCCTCCTGACTCCCTTACTTTCTCTCCTTCTCCCTCAATCTCTGCCCCACACTCATCCTCTCTCTTTATTTCTGTCTTCCACTCTTTGTTTCTTTCCTCCTCTCCCTCCCTCACTCTCTCTCCTCCTGCATGTGTCAGGTTGGCTGGGGAGCAGGCATTGTGCTCCACAGGTTCTTCACCACCAATTAAACTCCCAGGCAACGGTTGCTAGACAGGTAGCAACAAGGTCCACCCTCCTCAGGCCAGGGCATTACACGTCACTTTCTGCAAGGGGTCACGTCAGAAGATGACCTGGAAGTAATTGCCTTACTTGAACAATAGCTGTTTTGGGGTTTTCTAGCAAACTGTGAGACCAACATAGGAATCAGAGAAATTGCTCCTCAAAAGAGAGAGAGAGAGACAGAGAGACTTGACACATTGGAAATAATTCACAAATAAACAGAGCAAACTAGAATGCTATTTGGCCCTAAACAGAGACTACACAGTGGCAGAATACCTGACCATTGTGACTGACCCAAACTTAAGGAAAGCTTTGACTATGTACAGACTCAGTGAGCATAGCCTTGCTATTGAGAAAGGCCGCCGTAGGCATACCTGGCTCTCAAGAGAAGACGGGCTATGTGCACACTGCCCAGAAAACGAAGTGGAAACTGAGCTGCACTTCCTAACCTCCTGCCAAATGTATAACCATATTAGAGACACATATTTCCCTCAGATTACACAGATCCACAAAGAATTCGAAAACAATCCCCATTTTGATAAAGCCCCATATCTACTGGGTGAAATACCAGTGTGCCATCACAGCAGCAAGATTTGTGACCTGTTGTACTTTAACCATTTGCACATTGCTACAACACTGTATACATAGATAACATGACATTTGAAATGTCTGTATTATTTTGGAGTGTAATGTTTACTGCTCATGTTTACTGTTCGTTTTTATTGTTTATTTCACTTTTGTTTATTATCTACTTCATTTGCTTTGGCAATGTTAACATATGTTTCCCATGCCAATAAAGCCCATTGAATTGAATTGAATTGAATTGAATTGAGAGCAAGAGAGAGAGAGAGACATTGAAAAACAAAGACAGAGAGAGAGTGGTCAGGGTCAAAAAATGTGTCATTTCCAGGATGAATCACCAATGCTACCTGCCCCTGGACATACAGTAGTTTCAGACAGTTCTACCTCTCTACATCTCACTGTGGACTCAGACAAAGGGGGAAACAGGGAGAGCTAGGTAATATATAAAACCATTTAAACACGCCTGGACACTGTCAGCTATTTTATCCTGGTGAAAATGTACAGTACTCCACCCTGAGCGCTTGCCTGTCTCTCCCATGGTGAAGGAAAGGTCTTTGCCAAACTGTGTTTGGAGAAAAGCGACATGTAAGTGTGGGGGAGGTGAGAGAACCCTCTGCGTGAATCAGGAAGGCTGTCTGGGAGATATCTGGATGACTAACTAACGCAACAGCAAGATAATGTAGTGGGGAGGGGGGCACAGGGGGAACGTGAGTAAAAACCTAAATAATCTCTAACGCACGCACACGCACGCACACAGACACAAACACACAATCCCCTGGGCTGAAGTTAGGGGGATGTCACTGCATGGTAAGATATGACAGAGGGATTGCTCCAGTGTTGCCGGGCAGGAGAGCCCAGGGTAGCTCAACACCAGTCGCAGTGCATTTTGTGTGGGCAGAGAGCACTCAGTTGCCTGTCTCCATCAATCAGCTCCAAAATTGTCTGGGGGAAGTGGCACCTATGCTGATAGGGGGCTACTGTATGACTAATACTCACACACAGAGATCCACACACCACAACTTCTGAGCACAGTGATTTCTAGAACCTTTGGTAACACACACACATTGCCACAAAAAGGCAAACAGTCACACACTGAAGCACACATTTCCCAAATAATACCACTTACACACACATGCACACACTGTTCTACCAGCATTGGTTCTACCACAAACGCTCTCTGACTATTGCCCTCGCACGGACACACACACACGTACGCAAACACAGACACACACATTATAACTTTGACATTCACATCCTACGACCAGTTCAGCAGCAGTAACATACTGTACATACACAAGCCCTTTACTTGGCTTAGACCCTGATGTCTAACTCTAACTCTCTGGGTTACACATAATGCCATATTGATACATTATAATCAGTTCAAACTCCACTCCAGCTCTATCTACACGTTTAGAAAAAAAAGTTATTTGTTTGTCCCCTTTTTGGTTCCAGGTAGAACTCCTTGGTGATGAAAAGGGAACTTGTAGCCCCTTCCTGTAGTCAAATGACCTAGTTGCCTCATGGGTGGAATGTTTTCATATTTTTCATAATTCAATAATGAGTAAACTTCTTTTTTTTACGACGAAAATCTGCTGTTTCTATGTTAAACGGTTTTGTTATATTTCAGTCTTCTGTGATGTACAGGACCAGTCAAAAGTTTAGATACACCTACTCATTCAAGGGTTTTTCTTTATTTTTACTATTTTCTACATTGTAGAATAATAGTGAAGACCTTAAAACAATTAAATAACACACATGGAATCATGTAGTAACCAAAAGTGTTAAACAAATCAAATATATTTTATATTTGAGATTCTTCAAAGTAGCCACCCTTTGCCTTGATGACAGCTTTGCACACTCTTGTCATTCTCTCAACCAGCTTCATGAGGTAGTCACCTGGAATGTGTTTCAATTATCAGGTGTGCCTTGTTAAAAGTTCATTTGTGGAATTTCTTTCCTTCTAAATGTATTTGAGCCAATCAGTTGTGTTCTGAAAAGGTAGGGGTGGTATACAGAAGATAACCCTATTTGGTAAACGACCAAGTCCATATACATACAGCTCAAAGTCCATACAGCTCAAATAAGCAAAGAGACATGACAGTCCAGGTTAGTGTTGCAATTCTTCAGCCAATCCTGAAGCTGCGACCAAAAGCTAGCTACATATGGACAGTACCAAAACAAATAATCGAATGATTCTGTCTCTTCGCAGCAGAATCTGCAGAGCTGGGATGATTGTATCAGTAAGCAACAATTTGTTGCCGTCAATTGCATTAGCCTAATTTACTCAAATATTTTTGACATTCAGCGATATTTATTCCCATGTGGACTGACAATTTTCAAAAAATAGGATACTTGTGCATTACAACCCATTACATAAATGAAGAGTGGCTGTTATCCACCACAGAGTGGGACAGTGCAGCTCAAAACTGCAGAGGCCTACTGTCCAACTGGTAATTGTGTGGTTCCAAAGGATAACGCATCATCTACAGATGGATTTGTGGTTTCAGAGAGAAGCCAGTTGCGAGCCTGTTTCCAGGCACGGTGGGTGACGTCCTTTTCCTGCACATCAATTTGAAGAAATCCAGTGATGAATGGACTATTTTTCAAGTTATTGTTTTAGTATATTTATTTGTTGTCTAATATTAGAAGGCTCTTTAAAGCGATTTGAGTTGTCAATGTGCCACATTGCATCGTGACATTCATGATTCATGCATGTTTTCTTTTTAGCCAAAGGTTGAATAGACCATGCAGACAAATAAATGAATGCCTTAAAAGAGGAATAATAGCCTACTGTCTGTTGTCATAAAAACAATTAGACTAAATAAATTGATGTTATAGGCTCTCGGAACTCATTAAGAGGCGGCTTCTATCTTCAATATAATCATTCATTCAGAAGGTTAAACCCATAGGCCTGCAGCAAATTAAATTAGATTACTAGGTTCATTTTTTTTTATTAGGTTATAATAATCCATGCCTTCTGGGAATGTTATCAAGTCTAAAAGTTATGGGCGGAGTTAGAAAGTCAGCTGTCAGGCCTCCCGAGTGGCTCAGCGGTCTAAGGCACTCCATCGCATGCAGTGCTAGAAGCGTTACTACAGGCCCGGGTTAATTTAATGGGCTGTGCCACAACTGGCCATGGCGGGTCATGTTTCGAAGGACGCATGACTTCGCCTCTTCCGAGCCCGTCGGGGGCTGTCAGAATTATTACAATGGAAATCAACTTTCAATCCGTCTGTTTGCATACTTCAAGAGATGACATTTAAGGGTGCCGTGTGATACCCAATGGGTTGGACGATACTTTTCTTGACAATCATCTTGAAAAAACTGAAAATCAACCAATGTCAGCCTTTAAATGCTTTACTATCCAAATGATTAAAGTGGGTGGGCAACGGACAGAAACAAAATGGTGAAATCTGAGGCTGTATGCCCTGTGTAGCTCAGTTGGTAGAGCATGGCACTTGTTGGGTTGTGGGTTGGATTCCCACGGGGGACCAGTATGAAAAAGTATGAAAATGTACTGTATGCACTCACTATTGTAAGTCACTCTGGATAAGAATGTCTGCAAAATAACGTAAATGTAATATGTGGCCCAGAGTATGGTGGGTTGGTGATGTAGTTGTTGTGTGTATGTTTTGTAATGTCTCAGAAAATAGAATAAAATGTTAAAGGGAAAATGACAAGCTTGCAACACACATCTGATGATTCATTATGAATGGGATTTATTTGATTTATTTCCTTTCCATTCTTCATTGTAACCGCTGTCACAAATATTTGAACACTTACACACACACAACATGAGCAGATTAACTTGGTCAAAACATTTGTTTATTAAAGATAATCAGAAACAGTGTTGGCACTTATTTATTTGGATCCAAAGCCACAAATGAGTGAGTCACTCAGCTTTATGCTGAGAAGTATAGCTTTATGCTGAAAAAAATTAAAAAGCCCAAACGAATACAGTGCATTCGGAATGTTTTCAGACCTCTTGACTTTTTCCACATTTAGTTGCGTTACAGCTTTATTGATTAAATAAAAACATTTCCTGAGCAATCGGGGGAAGAAGGGCCTTGGTCAGGGAGGTGACCTGATGGTCACTCTGACAGAGCTCCAGAGTTCCTCTGTGGAGATGGAAGAACCTTCTAGATAGACAACCATCTCTGCTACACTCCACCAATCAGGCCTTTATGGTAGAGTGGACAGACGGAAGCCACTCCTCAGTAAAAGGCACATGACAGCCCGCTTGGAGTTTGTGGAAATGTGGAAAAAATCAAGGGGTCTGAATACTTTCTGAATGCACTATATATTAAATTGCATAAATAAACTAGTACATTTCATAAATAAAATGAATTAAGTAGCTCAGGTCTTTAAAATATGGGCAACCTTTGATCCCTTTCTGGACCCTCTTTCATTCAGTTTCTTCTTCTCATCAGCAAAGAAGGACTCTGTGTTTCAGAAACTCACTTTATACAGAGGGGATATCACTCTTTCACACTGTGGTAAATAAAGCCAGTAAGTTTATTTAGAATTATTGCTTTCTGTTTTTAGAGGGAGAGAAACAAAAAGCCCACTTGCCTATATTTTGAAAATTGTCAGTCCACATGTCAAGTGTAATTGCGCCATTGTATTTACCCAAGTTCTATCTCACCTCCAGGACCACCCACCAGTTAATACCTTTTTGATCTGATGCAGGGCTCTAGTGCCAGAGGAGAGAGAATCTCGGACGGAAACATTCACACCTCCGTGAATTTACCCAAGGATAGTCTAATAGCTCAGCTCGGTGTGAAAAATACCCCAATTTGTGCCACAGTTTAGACTACCGATAGATCAGCATTCTAACACCCCTTGTGATAGTGTGGCGCAATGACAGAATGATGCAATTTACCACCGTCTGCCACCATCTACCACAAACTGTTGCAGCATAAGCTCTAAACTTGTAATTGAGGAACCAATTACAGGACCGAAACAAATGATCTAATGATTCTGTCTCTTCGTAAAAATCTGCATAGCTGGCATGGTTGTATCCCCCATACTGTACATATAACATTTTATTGGTTGCAAGAATTCTGTATAATAATTTAAATAGAAACATTTTAAGTTTTGAATCCGGCGTTGTTTTGTGTATCAGTTTATAAACCATGTGCCATAGAATCGGTACATCGAAAATCTCTTCCCAACTATTTTGCAATTTATATGGCACAGCTGTCAATTTTTTGGTCCATTATTGAAACTGGTATACTTTTTTATTTATCACAATTTTCTTTAACCAATTTTGGTCTGTAATGCAGGGCCGACAGACAAGTTTCTTACTTTGTCCTCCTTACACTTGCCTCTTCCATTTTTGAGGTAATGCTGCAATTAGTTGTAATTTTAGGTAGAGCAGACATTTCCATATATTTTTGTTAACTGCATGTGCGACAACTCTCCACCAGTCCAACAAAGATTATAAAGATCATAACTTTTCCAATTGTATTTTTTATTTTTTATCAATTAGTATATTTGAGTTTGTATTATTTGTTTAGTCTTTTTTAGTGGATTAAACTGAAATGTCAACCAACCTTCTATGGCTTGTTTTAAAAATAGCAATAGTATTTTCTCAAAGTATTGCCATGCAGGACTTCACTGTTGTCGTTTGCCTTTCTCTGCCATTTTTCCAACTGTTAACGACAATGATATAGTGGCGGAGAGTCGACTCCAAAATAATTGATTCCGCAACTCCTTGCACGTCGACTCTCTCATTTCTGAGTGTCAAATGTCACTCCCAAGTATTCACTCTTAAGAGTCCGAATTTTTGGAACCGAGGAGACTGATTAGTTGCCGTACTTCAGAGAACACAAACACCTGCGTCTTTAGCGTAGCAAGTGAGCACGGAGAGAGAGGGCAGGGGCACAATATATACAGGTCGGCCACCAGGCAGACAGAGTCAGAACCGTGCACTAGGCCTATCTATCAGCAATCAAAATCTGTATCTCACAATGAAATGAAATTATCAAAACTTCGCTCTCATACAGTAACACACAGTATCTGCGCATGTGCACGGGTTCACAGGGTGCTAGCCACTGAGGTATAAAGTTCCAGGGCACCAAAACAGTGGAGAGAATGAGCCTCGTGCTTAAAAGCTCTTTGTTGTAGAGTTAATTGACCCAATATGCTGTTTACTTTCTGAATCTACTTTATATCGCATAGTCTACCTTTAAATCACCCAATTTTCCCCAAGCCTTTATAATCTATCGTCTAGTTAGGCTATAACATGTCAAATAATATGTTTTGTGATAACTGCACTGTTATTTACATTATATTAAGAAAACAAATAACAGGTGTTCGGTTAGGGAATTTTCTTAATGTTAAGGATCCCGATTTCGTTTAAACATTTTAACGTTTAAACGTACACCCCCCTACTTTAAGTGGGGAAAGGATTCCATGTAGAACCTTGTTTTTAGTGAAAGGGTTCCACTTGGAACCAAAAGTAGTTATTTTCAGTGAATTCTCCTATATGGGGACAGTTAAAGATCCCTTTAATCCCTTTAAAGCACCTTCTTTGCTTACTTCAGACGTAGTTTAGACATTTGCACTAAAAACCTATCTGGCTTACAGGGTTTTCAGAAAATTATTTTACATTAAGAGATCATGGGAGAGTGTCATGGGAGACGGGGTGGTTGCGTAGGTGAGTGGGTGTCTGTGCATATGTGCATTAGGGTTGGTGGATAAGGAGATTGTTTAGAGATAATGAGATAACCATCACATTCTTAATCACAGGCACCAGACTCTCTCCCCTTCCTTCTCTCCCTCGCTCTCCCGCTCCCTCTCTCTGGGCACAAATTAAAGAAGAAGCTCAGCAGTGATGTGGTGACTGTGTTGTGTCACAGAGCCCAGTAAAGGATCAAACAGTGTCCTGTTCACCTAATGCCTCTCTCTGCCCATTCATACTCTTACTGGAATACACACTGTCACATTGTTTATGTGCCTCCATGCACCTCTCTCTCATCTTTTCTCTCCCCCCCCCCCCCCCCCCCACCCCCCCCTCTCTCTTTCCCTCTCACAACATCCTATCTGTCCGGATTCTACTGCCTACTTTTTCCATTGGGTACCTGCCAACACCGGTCTCCATATGTACCTTTTAACGGTGGACCAAAACACAAGGTGTTTTATGTGTATGTGGGTTGTATATAGTTGTCTGTGAGACCGATGACACAAAAAGGAGTGAAAATCTAACTGAGTTACTGTGTAAATGAGGTTAGCGGTGAGGTAGCGTTAACGTACGTAATGTCAGAGTGCCATCAAGATGAGATGTGTTACCGATCAATGCACCGCAGAGGCTCTTGAATGAATTGTGCTGACGCACTTAGCTGAAAAGTGAGCAACACAATCCAATTATCGCTGCTGCGTAAGCTTAGTACAAACTGGCTCTTCATCACAAATACACACACGCAAACACACACGATAAGTCAGTGGAAACTAACTTTGGCTCCTAGACTAGCACATGATGCAAATTGGTGGTTCTGTCCCGGCTCAGCAAATCAGATTACTCAAACACACAGCAGCACATTACGAGATTGGATCGTAGTGTCATTATTGATTCAATAACGGAGCACTATTTGGCAAGGGTAGGGCCTGGTCTTTATTGGATTCATGCTAGAGTGGTTGGACCAGAACCGCAGATATCAACAACTCAGGGAAATCCACACAGGCTTAGTGAGTGGAGAGTGGGGTTGAGGGGGAATAAGCCTGGATTGAAGTTGCCCATAGACTGAGTGAAGGTAAGTTTTATGATGTGGAAGGTATCTATGGTCAACTACTATCCAGAGTAAGTTAAGCACTCACCTTGGCACCCACAAGCTCATAACATTTATACACGACCATCCTCAGAGAGCTTCCTACCTGTGCCCACATCGCTCTCTCTCTATCTTGAGACATACACTACCGTTAAAAAGTTCAGTCACTTAAAAATGTCCTTGTTTTTGAAAGAAATGCTCTGTTGTTCAGAGGACCTAGCCAACAACACAGCTAACACAATCATTTCAAACTGAACCTGGAAAGACAACAAACTAGCTGCACTTTGTTTCGTTTGACCTTTTTTCAGTTTACATTTCTTTGTATATATCCATACAAATTATTGCAGCTGATTCATGATTACTACTGGTTGAGAAACGCTTCCTGCCTCTCTGTCTCTTCCCTACTCCTGACACATTCATTACCATGAGACACCTGTTGTATAAAAATAAATCAGTCAATTGAAATCAATTCATTAGGCTTCACAATGGAACTCAGGATCTGGTCACGGTATCTCTGAGCATTCAAATTGCCATCGATAACATGCAATTGTGTTCATTGTCCGTAGCATATGCCTGCCCATACCATAACCTCACCACCACCATGGGGCACTCTGTTCACAATGTTGACATCAGCAAATTGCTCGCCCACAAGACCCCATACACATGGTCTGCGGTTGTGAGGCCGTTTGGACATACTGCCAAATTTGGTGCACCCCACAGTTTGGGAACCACTGTTTTAAACAACTTATTGGCCGATGTCAATTCAATTATTTTAATTCCATTGAGTTTTTGAAACTTTCCGTGAGCTCAATGCGCACATCGCACAGTTCCTCTAGAGATAAATCCGATCCAGACTGAACTGTGTGATGTAATAGGGAGTTGTAGTTTCCAACAGATCAATATTCAACATAGTTTAGCACATAAAATGTGGTAGGTATTTACAATGACCACAATCCATTGCGCATATACTTGTCCGGTCTGTGCTTCTTTTACGCCTGCTACTACTGAAGCGAGAAGCAGCAGCTGTTGCTTCGCGAGGTATCTCTACCTAAAAATACATGATCTAAGTTATTAATAGTTGGTATTCAGCAGTCATAAAAGTATAGCTTTTTTACTTTTTTATATATAAATATATAATAATCATAATAAATACATATATATATATATATATATATATATATATATATATATATATATATATATATATATATATATTAAAGGAATAGAGTCCGGCTTTAAACTTACTCTTGAAAGTTGTAATAGTAGAATGCACAATTTAGAAATTTGGTAGTGTTCATCAGTTCCTCTTGTCATGTTAGTCATTGCATACCTTAGAGAGCTAATATAACTTGTCAGAAATGTCCAGATCAACTAATCCATGTCAGCCCCCCCAAACAATTTGCTCATCGATATCATTGTAATTTTTTTGTCACTCAAATATGACATGAATACACATTAGACACATTGTTCGTAGTAATGATGGTCAGACCAAGGCGCAGCGTACTTCGAGTTCCATGTACTTTTAATGAATAAAGTGAAACTTAAGCAAATACAAAACATATAAAGGATAAATGAACCGTGACGACAATTCAGTGCAAACAGGCAACTAAACATAAACAACATCCCATAACCCACAGGTGGAAAAAATGCAACTTAAGTATGATCCCCAATTAGAGACAATGATTACCAGCTGAATCTAACTGGGAATCATACACAAACACCAACATAGAAAAATAAACCTACAACCCCACATAGAAATAATAAACTAGACTAAACCCCCCTAGTCACACCCCTAGTGGGAACTCATTAGCATGGCAGGCTTTGGTGCCTTCCTCCCGTGGGTTCAAAACAAAAGAGAGAATGATATGCTTTTGTAGTACCTAGTCTGTTTTCCTTTTTGTTTTGTCAACTTTCCGGCCTGTTCTCTGTGAAGTAGGCTACGGGAGTTTGGTAACTTTTTACAACTTGGCTTAGTGTTATATATCTGAACCTATCTATTTGGGATTCTCAAATCGGCCAGTGACACGCTCGCCTCCCCCTGGCTTTGGTAGCTAACTCAGCCTGCACACTTTTAAAATATTTACCATCTAATGGTTCCCAGCCATCATTCAGTAAGTCTCTGCTCTCTCTTTGCTTTGATCTGTGGTTATGTTTTAGTTGTGTTGTGTTAGTTGGGTTCTAGCTAGTCTCCAGTAGTTGGGCTCTAGCTTGCCGACCATAACAATGGTGGCTGGATAGGCTAATAGCTGGTTGGCTAAATAGATAATGTTAGCTGACTGGCTCGCTTGCTGGCTAATATAACTGCATATAGCTAACATTCTTTGATAACTGGTTAGATGGCGTTATGTATTTCCAAAACTTTGGTTGACTTTAATGTAAGCTACTGTAGGTGTAGATAGCAACTGGCTGACTCATGTTGTGCTAACCAAACATTAGCAGGCTAGTAGGGCTAACTTTAGCAGGCTAGTAGGGCTAACGTTAGCAGTCTAGTTGACTAGCAACCTTGTAAGTTGATTTGTAACAATAAATTCATTTTTTTTGTAAGTTGTCTGAAAATGTAATTGAAACCCTTAGTCATGAGTGCTAACAATTTTGTTTAATTTTAAGTTATTTCTGTTGGAGTTTACATTATAGGGAATAGACTGACTTGCCAGGTCCTCCATATTACATCACCCCCCAGAAAAACATATTCCGACGTAACTTTGGAATTCTTTGGAATTCTGATAAGTTTTATGTAATAACTTGAAAAATAGAAAAGGAAGGTGTAACTTTTCATTGGGACATTTCAAATCCATATGTTGTATGTGGATATGTTTATGCTGCCTACCCTTTAACCAATCGGAATGAGTGCCTAAACAATGTTTTAACCCTATCCCAAACCTTAACCCTTACTGTAGCCAATCGGAATGTGCCTAAACTTAACCCTTATAACTTTGGCATTTTACGTTTAGAGAAATGAAACGATACAGAGAGAGATGAGGAACAATACAGGGCAGCAGAAGCAACAACAACAACAAAAAAATTCCCCCCAAATTTGATGTTGGAGAAGCTTTGAAATTTGACATTTGATGAATGTGGATGAACGTCTAATTATGCTGGGAGGCTGTGAGAGCACGTTGAATAATCTGCACAGAATCTCAAACAGCATTGATCACTTGCACCATGTAATCTCAACTGCAATCCAGGTCATTTGGTTGTACTATTAGATAACGCACAGTAATAACACATTACGTTGTTGGATAAATAAACAAAATATCTGATATTGTTTTCCCCATTTGAAATGGTTGAATGTGCAGTGATAACACATTTAGGTGACAACTAAATTAAAAATCAGACATTGATTTTAATTGGAATTTGGTTGCGCTTTTAGATGGTTGAAAGCATAGTGGTAACACATTGGCAATTCATCAAACTTTTGTCTGTCTTTTTGAGTAGGTGAAAATGAACTCAGCAAAAAATGAAACGTCTATTTTTCAGGACCCTGTCTTTCAAATATAATTCGTAAAAATCAAAATAACTTCACAGATCTTCATTTTAAAGGGTTTATACACTGTTTCCCATAAACAATTCATGAACATGCACCTGTGGAACGGTCGTTAAGACACTAACAGCTTATAGACGGTAGGAAATTAAGGTCACAATTATGAAAACTTAGGACACTAAAGAGTCCTTTTTACTGACTCTGAAAAACACCAAAAGAAGGATGCCCAGGGTCCCTCCTCATCTGCGTGAATGTGCCTTAGACATGCGTTTTGGAGCTTTACACACTCTCTGTATATGTGTCCACAATTGTGGCACTTTTCATTTTGGAATCGACATTCACTGTGCTGGTGATTATCTCCCCCACAACTTGGCTTAGACCTTTGTGATGTGGGCTGCTTTGTTCCTGTGTAACCTTGAGGACGGGACTGAGAAAAGTGTGACTTTTGTGAGCCTTTTTCACCACATGCATCACTGACTTTGTGAACACCTTTCTGATGTTCTGCATGTCCCAATAGCTCAATAGTATCCCTGTGGGCAAGCTCAAGTCCAAGTGCTATATCACAGGCTTTCTTAAAGGTCAGGTCCTTCTCTGACAGAAGCCTTCTGTGATATGCTTCACCTGTGAGACCACCTACAAACTTGTCTCGGAGAGCGTCATCAAGAAATTGTGCAAACTCACATGTACTTGCCAGACTTTTTAAAAGCAAGGATGTAGTCAGCCACGGTTTCCCCTTGACTCTGTTGGTCAAATCTGAAACGTTCTGCAATGAGAATTGGCTTCGGCTTGAAATGCCTTGAAAGGGTTTCAGTCAGTTCTGCATAGTTCAACTCCACTGCTTTTCTTGGTTCAATGAGACCTTTCAGCAATCCATACTCGGTTGGACCCAAAACACTGAGAAATACGTCTGCTTTCTTTTCATCTTAGATTTCATTTACAGCCAGCCAACGCTCAAAACGCTCTAAATAGGACTCAAAATCCTCTTTTGTAGCCTCAAACTCTGGTACTCGACCAATGGTTGCCATTTTCACAGTTAATTGTTCAGTTTCCTCATTCCTTGTATTCCTTAATTTTCAGAAATGTCATCTAATTCTTCACTTCAGAAGTTTCTGCAATTACTTCATGCACTGCACTCATTTGTAATAATGTACACATAGTGTTACATTCCTTTTTTTCTACAATATTTCTCCACTGAGATCGCCTAATTTCAATGGGTTCAATTTGTTTTTTAATTTAACCACCAGAGGACAGTGTCGCTATCCTGGACTCCAATAGGCTTGCTACTTGGCAGCTCCTGAACACTGTTTCCTCCAGCCATGACGCTTGGCATTCAGGCCAAAGAGTTCAATCTTGGTTTCATCAGAACAGGGAATCTTGTTTCTCATGTTCTGAGAGTCTTTAGGTGCCTTTGGGCAAACTCCAAGCGGGTTGCCATGTGCCTTTTACTGAGGAGTGGCTTCCGTCTGGCCATTCTACCATAAAGGCCTGATTGGTGGAGTGCTGAAGTGCAGAGATGGTTGTCCTTCTGGAAGGTACTTCTATCTCCAATCAAGTTGTAGAAACATCTCAAGGGTGATCAATGGAAACAGGATGCACCTGAGCTCAGTTTCGACTCTTATAACAAAGGGTCTGAATACTTATGTAAATAAGATATTCCTTTTTTAATTTTTAATAAATGATCTACAATTTCTAACAACCTGTTGTTGTTTTGTCATTATGGGTTATTGTGTGTAGATTGATGAGGGATATTGTTTATTTAATCCATTTTAGAATAGGGTTGTAACGTAACGTAACAAAATGTGGAAAAAGTAAAGAGGTGTGAATACTTTCCGAATGAACTGCATGTGTATCCATCTCTTGTGGTGCATTGTGAGGCTCAGTAGCGGTGTGTGGGTAAAATCACCATGGAAACCATGTGATTATGTGTTGCGATAATTGCATTGTTTGCTCTATAACCTGTTAGTTCATATGCTTTGACACCGTGATATATAGGCCTAAAGCCGAGACAATAAGAAGACACAGTAGCAGAATAAAGAGAGCAACATCTGTGCAGTGAAGTCCACAAAACATATTGCATGTAACAAACATGACCTACAGCAAGTTAATGTTTCCAACATTTAACAACTATTGATTTAGAGTTACGGCAAGTCGCAAAGAAAACAGCCGCCGACTCCACAATTCCAGCACCATTTCAACTTCAACATTTCAACATCATCTAATCAATCTAATCAATATGCTAATATGCTAAAAACTTTTTAGTCCAATCAGCGTAAACTAAATATGATGTGTGTGTGTGTGTGTCAAATATATATATATTTTTTTTTTAAATGAATTTTACCCCCTTTTCGTGGTATCCAATTGTTAGTAGTTACTGTCTTGTCTCATCACTACAACTCGTACGGGCTCGGGAGAGACGAAGGTCGAAAGCCATGCGTCCTCCGAAACACAACCCAACCAAGCCGCAATGCTTCTTAACACAGCACGCATCCAACCCGGAAGCCATCAATGTGTCAGAGATACACCATGCACCTGGCGACCTGGTTAGCATGCACTGCACCTGGCACGCCACAGGAGTGCGCGATGAGACAATGATATCCCTACCGGCCAAACCCTCCCTAACCCGGACGACGCTAGGCCAATTGTGCGTCGCCCCATGAACCTCCCGGTCGCAGCGACAGAGCCTGGGCTCGAACCCAGAGTCTCTGGTGGCACTGCGATGCAGTGCCCTAGACCACTGCGCCACCTGGGAGGCCCCATACACATATTTAGCAGACGTTATTGCGGGTGTATTCCTAGCTCCAACAGTGCAGTAATATTTACAATTCACACACAAATCTATAAGTAAAATAATGGAATTAAGAAATGTATAAATATTAGGACGATCAATGTCGGGGTGGCATTGACTAAAATACAGTAAAATAGAATACAGTATGTTGATGCACCTGTACTGACCTTGCCTTCTGGATGATAGCGGGGTGAACAGGCCGCAGCTCGGGTGGTTGATGTCCTTCATGATCTTTTTTGGCCTTCCTGTGACGGGTGCTGTAGGTGTCCTGGAATGCAGGAAGTGTGCCCCCGGTGATGCGTTGGACAGACCGCACCACCCTCTGGAGAGCCCTGCGGTTGCAAGTGGTGCAGTTGCCCTACCAGGCGGTGATACATCCTGACAGGATGCCCTCAATTGTGCAGCTGTAAACTTCTGAGGGTCTTAGGGGCCAAGACAAAATTATTCAGCCTCTGTTGTGCTGTTGCGCCTTCTTCACCACACTGTCTGTGTGGGTGGACCATCTCAGATTGTAAGTGATGTGTACGCCGAGGATCTTGAAGCTTTCCACCTTCTCCACTGCAGTCCCGTCAATGTGGATAGGAGCATGCTCCCTCTGCTGTTTTCTAAAGTCCACGATCAGCTCCTTCATTTTGTTGACGTTGAGGGAGAGGTTATTTTCCTGGCACCACTCACCTCCCTGTAGGCTCTCGTCATTGTTGGTAATCAGGCCTACTATGGTTGTGTCTTCTGCAAACTTGATTGAGTTGGAGGCATGTGTGCCATGCAGTCATTGGGTGAACAGGGAGTACAGGAGGGAGCTGAGTATGCACCCTTGTGGGTTGAGGATCAGTGAAGTAGAGGTATTGTTTCCTACCTTCACCACCTGGGGGCGGCCTGTCAGGAAGTCCTGGGATTCAAACCCAGGGCCCCGAGCTTGATGATGAGCTTGGAGGGTACTATGGTGTTGAAGGCTGAGCTGTAGTCAATGAACAGCATTCTAACATAGGTATTCCTCTTGTCCAGGTGGGATAGGGCAGTGTGCAGTGCAATGGTGATTGCATCATCTGTGGATCTATTGTGGCGGTAAGAAAAATGGAAGTGGGTCTAGGGAGTCATTTAAGGTAGAGGTGATATGATCCTTAACTTGCCTCTCGGAGCACTTTATGATGGCAGAAGTGAGTGCTATGGGGCGATAGTCATTTAGTTTAGTTACCTTTGCTTTCTTGGGTACAGGAACAATGGTGGACATCTTGAAGGAAGACGGGACAGCAGACTGAGATAGGGAGAGATTGAATACGTCCGTAAACACTCCAGCCAGCTGGTCTGCGCATGCTCTGAGGACATGGCTAGGGATGCCGTCTGGGCCGGCAGTCTTGCGAAGGTGAACACGCTTAAATGTCTTACTCATGTCAGTCACGGAGAACAAGAGCCCACAGTCCTTGGCAGCGGGCCACGTTGATGGCACTGTGTTATCCTCAAAGCAGGCGAAGAAGGTGTTTAGCTTGTCTGGGAGCAAAATGTCGGTGTCCACGATGTGGCTAGTTTTCCCTTTGTAATCTGTGATTGTCTGTAGACCCTGCCACATACGTGTCATATCTGAGTCGTTGAATTGCAACACTTTTCTCTGTACTGACGTTTTGCCTGTTTGATTGACTTACAGAGGGAAAAACTACACTGTTTGTATTCAACCATATTCCCAGTCACCTTGCCATGGTTAAATGAGGTGGTTTGCGCTTTCAGTTTAGCGCGAATGCTGCTATCTATCCACAGTTTCTGGTTTGGGTAGGTTTTAATAGTCACAGATGGAACAACATCCCCTATACACTTCCTGATGAACTCAGTCACCTTGCGAAAGTATTCAGCCCCCTTGAACTTTGCGACCTTTTGCCACATTTCAGGCTTCAAACATAAAGATATAAAACTGTATTTTTTTGTGAAGAATCAACAACAAGTGGGACACAATCATGAAGTGGAACGACATTTATTGGATATTTCACACTTTTTTAACAAATCAAAAACTGAAAAATTGGGCGTGCAAAATTATTCAGCCCCTTTACTTTCAGTGCAGCAAACTCTCTCCAGAAGTTCAGTGAGGATCTCTGAATGATCCAATGTTGACCTAAATGACTAATGATGATAATACAATAAATACAAATTAACTTTTTGGCAACAATGCAAAACGTTATGTTTGGCGTAAAAGCAACACAGCTCATCACCCTGAACACACCATCCCCACTGTCAAACATGGTGGTGGCAGCATCATGGTTTGGGCCTGCTTTTCTTCAGCAGGGACAGGGAAGATGGTTAAAATTGATGGGAAGATGGATGGAGCCAAATACAGGACCATTCTGGAAGAAAACCTGATGGAGTCTGCAAAAGACCTGAGACTGGGACGGAGTTTGTCTTCCAACAAGACAATGATCCAAAACATAAAGCAAAATCTACAATGGAATGGTTCAAAAATAAACATATCCAGGTGTTAGAATGGCCAAGTCAAAGTCCAGACCTGAATCCAATCGAGAATCTGTGGAAAGAACTGAAAACTGCTGTTCACAAATGCTCTCCATCCAACCTCACTGAGCTCGAGCTGTTTTGCAAGGAGGAATGGGAAAAAAATTCAGTCTCTCGATGTGCAAAACTAATAGAGACATACCCCAAGCGACTTACAGCTGTAATCGCAGCAAAAGGTGGCGCTACAAAGTATTAACTTAAGGGGGCTGAATAATTTTGCACACCCAATTTTTCAGTGTTTGATTTGTTAAAAAAGTTTGAAATATCCAATAAATGTCGTTCCACTTCATGATTGTGTCCCACTTGTTGTTGATTCTTCACAAAAAAATACAGTTTTATATCTCTATGTTTGAAGCCTGAAATGTGGCAAAAGGTCACAAAGTTCAAGGGGGCCGAATACTTTCGCAAGGCACTGTACATCAATGTTAACATATCCCAGTCCGTGTGATAAAAACAATCTTGAAGCATGGATTCCGATCGGTTTGAGTTTCTACCTATAGGAAGGGAGGGAAAAAATGGAGTCGTGATCTGATTTGCCAAAGGGAGGGCGGGGGAGGGCCTTGTAGGCATCCCGGAAGAGAGAATAGCAGTAGTAGTGTTTGTGTGTACACGCACATGCAAGTAGCAAAAACATGTTGACTCACACTACTTGTAGAGAAACGCCAATGCCATCCTCTTTCATGTTGCCTGAATGGTCTATGACTCTGCCATCCAGTACAAGCTGTTAGTTTTGGTTGTCCTAGGCTACCTGGCTAAAATGCTTGCTCACTAGGCTGACTTCCTTTCATAGGCAAACGATGCGCCAGGCCAGCTCGTTAACATTAGCCAGCCAACTAAATCTAGCTACATGTTGAACTTACAGTAAAATTATAAAAAAGGATTAAAAAAGTCAAAATCCCTATCTCCATCCATAGCTTATTTAGGAAAGGGATGATTTTAGCTAGCTAACTGGCCACCGGAGGACAACGACATGCAACAATTCAAGTTTTCTGTCAATAACATTTGGCTTCTAATGTGATGTGATTGGTGTGAAGCCAAATCCAAACTGGCTTCCCTTGACACTTTTGTTTGGTGCGCCAGGACCATTCACAGCTGAGCTCACTCAGTTTAGCTCAACGCTGATTGGTTATTTTATTTTATTTTATTTATCAAGGGAGGCGAAATGCTCGCTGGCTTCCCTAGCATTCAGTGCTACGCCTGCAACAATGTCATGCTCTTTTTGACCCGACAGCATAGATAGGCTACACATACAGAGACAGATGGGCGCTGTTCCGTTCACTTGGATGCTTTCCCCCGGGAGACACATTCAGCCTCTTGTGAATTGAAGGAAATTTATGAAACCTAGAGAAATTAAAGAAAAATGACTTTGTATGTTTTTTTCTTGATCATTTTTTGGAGGAAGCCTGGCTTCCCTTGGCATCAATGAATAAACGCCACTTGTGAGGCTGAGTTGTGGTCAGGGCAGATGTAAGGACTTAACCCCGGTGACCCTGCTGTCCCGCCTGAACAAATAAACCATCAACATCCTGCTTCACAGCCCCTCGCCGTGCCCCGTCTTACCCAACCTGACAGCTCCATTACCTTCACATACTCCTCCCTACACTCCACGGCCACGATTCAGCTGCAGTGTTAGGAGACTATTTTAACTTAAATCAAATAAAAAGTCAGCACAAATAAGTGTGTGTGTGTGTGTGTGTGTGTGTGTGTGTGTGTGTGTGTGTGTGTGTGTGTGTGTGTGTGTGTGTGTGTGTGTGTGTGTGTGTGTGTGTGTGTGTGTGTGTGTGTGTGTGTGTGTGTGTGTGTGTGTGTGTGAGAACTTTGAGTCTGCAACTGATGGGGATTGGACACGCATTAATTCTGTCTCATGTGTGTGTGTGTTTTTGTTTGTTTGTGTTTGGTTTTGCTATGCTAGGACCAGAAGTCCTCACAAGGATACTTCATCAACGAAAATGTGGATAAGTGGGCACATCAACAGATTTTCACCTTGTCAGCTCAGGTATCCAAACCAGAAACCTTTAGGTTACTGGCCCAATACTCTAACCGCTAGGCTACCTACCACCCAACCTACTGAGTCTACCTATAATGTAATTTACTATTTCAGATCCCATGATGAGAAATTAGATCTCTAACTTTGACTAAAGGAGTCCGATAACATAAAATATGATTTCTCAACCCGAACTGTACCGAGTACGGTTATGTGCACACAATAATAGTTCGATTTAAATGTTTACATGCTTTGCAAGAAGAATGATTACCCTAATAGTCCTGTTTACATGGACACATCTGAAATCAGGCTTCCTGATGGGAGTTTGATAAATGCAGAAAATCACCAATCAAAATAAACCTTTTACCACAACGACAAACCATTTCTGTATGGACCTCACTTTGTGCATAGGGGCATTGTCATGCTGAAACACAAAGTTGGAAGCACAGAATCGTCTACAATGTCATTGTATGCTGTAGCATTAAGATTTCCCTTCAATGAAACTAAGGGGCCTAGCACAAACCATGAAAAAGCCCCAAACCATTATTCCTCCTCCACCATACTTTACAGTTGGCACTAAGCATTCGTGCAGGTAGAGTTCTCCTGGCATCCGCCAAACCCAGATTCGTCCGTCTGACTGCCAGATGGTGAAGCGTGATTCATCACTCCAGAGAACGCGTTTATACCACTCCAGCCGACGCTTAGCATTGCACATCTTAAGCTTGTGTGCGGCTGCTCGGCCATGGAAACCCATAACATGAAGCTCCCGACAAACGGTTATTGTGCTGACATTTCTTCCAAAGGCAGTTTGGAACACGATAGTGAGTGTTGCAACACAGGACAAATGATTTTTACCAGCTATGCGCTTCAAACCTCGGCCTTCCCATTCTGTGAGCTTGTGTGGCCTACCACTTCACAGCTGAGCCGTTGTTGCTCCTAGACGTGTCCACTTCACAATAACAGCACTTTCAGTTGACTGGGCAATTCTAGCAGGGCAGAAATTTGATGAACTGACTTGTTGGAAAGGTGTCATCCTATGACGGTTCCACGTCAAAAATCACTGAGCTCTTCAGTAAGGCCATTCTACTGTCAATGTTTGTCGATGGAGATTGCAAGGCTGTGCATTCGATATTATACACCTGTCAGCAACAGGTGTGGCTAAAATAGCCGAATCCACTAATTTGAAGGGGTGTCCACATACTTTTGTATATATGGTGTACTTCCGTATGAGACTGCTATTATTGAAGTTGTTTGTGGTGACATCAAAAAATGAGGGGTGTTGTACAAAACAAAGTAATCAGAGATTTGGATGCTCTCTGACCAATCAGAGTATCAAAGCCAATGACGAATTATCAAAACGCAGCTTTACCCTCGTGTTCTGTCTCTGGCCCAACCCATCGGTTTCTGGGACAAATCAGACCAGTCTGGAATGGATTTCCATTCTACAAATCGTCAGGGAGGTACTCAGAGCCACACTCATTGCAGAGAAGAAACTAACGTCCGTGGGTGTGATGTAGCGTTTGGCCGGTGCAAGGAATATGGGTAGCCTATCAAGATTCATGTGTTATCACTATGACTTATCTAATAGCAGAACCAAATGACCTGGATTGCTGTTGAGATTACATTAAAAGTATCAATGCCGTTCGAGATTCTGCACAGATTATTGCAGCAATTGTGAAGATCTCCACAGATCTGCGATGACCTATGCATGCTATCTTGATCATGCACACTTTATATGATTACATAAAACATTTATAGTTGCAGTAACCTCAAAATGTTGCCATGGATGTGTTACTCATTCTAAGGTTGAATGTTACATTAGTTTGTGAGATAGCCTTAACTTTAGGCTATTTACTGTATTACAATAGTAATATTGAATTGTGTTTGTCAACATTTAAAGGAGATGTATCTACTGCTTCGATAGTTCCATCTGAGCCACTGGCTTAATCCCATTCTTTAATGTATATTTTTGGCTGAGTTGAAGATGTGAATCCAACATATAATTTGTGAACTTGTTCACAAGTTAATAGGCTATTTATTGTATTTCAAAGGTGATATTGAATTGTGTCTGGTTGTCAACGCAACCAAATATCAACATTTGAGGGAGATTTATCTTCTGCTTAGATAGTTCCATCTATGTCATTTAGTCTGGATATAATTCCAGTTTGTCTACAAATCAATAATTGATACGTTGGATTCACATCTCTATCTCAACCCCCCAAAAAATGTAAATGCACTTCAAATAAAGTCGGATATGATTTAGTCCTATTTTTGTACTTTGATTGTTGGTTGAAATGGAGACGTGAATGCAACATATGGTGCTGGCACATGCGCAGATTAAATACACCACTGGAAATCTGATTAAGCTGTTTACATATCCTAATCATTTGAAAGATTGCTCAGAAAACCAGGTGTTTCAATCGGCGTATGCTTACTTCAATTATGACTTTACGCCGATTAAGATGAGCAGAGTAAGGTGTTTACATGACTAATACCATACGTGGCCTACTACCATAATCACTTTAATATCGAGTGATTAGTGTGCGTGTAAACATGATTAGTGTGCGTGTAAACATACTCGTATGGCACTACTCTACAACAGCAGCATCCAACTGTTACAATGAAACAATCCAGACAAGGCACTTGGACACTTGGATCCACAGCCTTTTTTTGATTTTGCTAAACTTTTCGGTCCAGGTGTTAGCTGAACAACAAAAAAATTGTTTGCCTAAACTTATCTCTGTAAATTTCAAATGATGTATTTGCTCAATTTGTCTCATACAGTAACTACTTATTATGTGGGCATCTTAACTAGAAAAGGCTGTGCAACTGGTTACACATACAGTGATTTTAACATAGAACTTAGATATTTGATACACATTGACATTTCCCATGTATACAGGAAATTGTATTACTGACCTGGGATTTGAACTCACAACCACTTGGTTCATTCTGATCTTCCTGATATGCCACTATGTCTGTGTCAATTGATCAGTTAATCTGTCTATTCCCTCATCATTGATTTGCTTTACTTATTTATTTATTTATTTATTTTTTTTTGGGGGGGGGTTCTGTATAGTTGTCTAATGTTGGAAGGGCATATTACTCTGTTTTAATGTTACTCCTTAATTTTCTCCTTAATTTCGTTTTTCTTGAGTGTACTTTTAACAGAGCTTAGATTTACTTTGAACTGCAAAGTGTGGCCATACAGGTGAAATCTGTTATTTACACAGTGGCATAGCAGAAAAATTGGAATGCTGTGAACCAATAGGTTGTGTGTTCCCAGTTGAGAACATGTTGAATAATAATTAGTGTATAAATGAACATGCACAATGTAATCATGTGTGTCAAATATGTCAATTGAAAACATTGTATGTTAAAAGTACGGTATCTAACAGATAATTTTAAATTGACTGAATGTTTGCCAACATTTTCTCATTTTGAAGCTAAGTTTGGGCCAAATTAAAAATGCTCAGTTAACACTTTGACAAAAAGATTGAATAACGATTTTTTTTAACAGTGTGGTTCTGGTAGCCTACACTTCACCTGGACAAAACCTCTAATCATTCCCTTTCCCCTACGTAGCTTTGTGCGCTGGGAGAATTCCCAGCAACAGGTGACTGATTTAGTACCCTGCCATAAAAGTACTGTTTAAATCTGTTTAGATTACATGATAACAGCTCGTATACTCACACGAAGGCGTGGTAGATGAACGCCCATGCCCTGGGTCTCTCCAGCACATTGTAGAGGTAATTCTGCAGACGCCGGTAGCGCACATTCCTGCGCCCGCTCTGCGCGCTGTAGATGAGCGGCTTCCCGAGCAAACTCATCCGGGCGCCCTTTTGCCTCTCCGCGCCGTCTGCACCTGCAGGGCCCAGCGAAAGCATCCTGTCTCCGACTCGAACCGCGTTGTTCATCATCCTCCGTCCAGACTCCACATCTTTCAACCCGTAGTCCTGAGCCCGACGCCCTGGGGAGGTTTTCATCCAGAGCCCAGTACCGGCCTCATCGCCACTGTGGTTGCGGGGCATGGCATCACCAACGCCGGCTGGGGATGTGCAGCTGGTACCGGGGACGTGCACATAGAGTGTAGATAAGTTTGCACAAAGGTGTAGGAAAGAAAACCATACGGCTATATTCATGAATTCATTGAAATAACTACAATAAACACTAGGCTATTTTATTGTCTCATCCTCTATCTCGGTGGTCTGTCTACTGGGGTTCGGTGCGGTAAGTAGAATTCTGGGGTTTGGAGACTTCTGTGCCCACGGCGCTTTGGCCATCTGCGCGAGGCGCGAAAGAGCAGGGTTATGAAGGAGTGTCAACGACTCCCGGACAGAAATTTGGCGAGGGGAGGAAATCACCCGACACTAACTCCCTCCCCCCTTCTCTTTCTCTGACTTCATATGTAATATCCACGCGGCTCAGGATTTGCACAGACAGACAAGAGGATTGATGTTTCTGAACCAGGTGCGAGCTAGTTTACCGAATTGTGGCACTTTGTTTGGTTCTTCACTGCGCGCGTCTTCAATCATGACACGGCAGTTATCTAGAATGTTTAATCACTCAGAAACCAAGTATGTGGTATTAGAGAGCACCAACAAGCCAATGGCTACCAGGGAATCGATGTGAAGCTTCAGCAGAGCCGGGTGTCATGCATGTGCAGTGCTGAGGAAAATCTATTCGGGATAAGTGTAATAATCTGTATTCGGAAACACTGCCTCGATATAATCACACACTGCGACCTCACCTCTAAAATATCAACGGGCTCCTATGGAATAAACTCCAATTAAGCGCGTGTAGGCTTTTACACTTCCATTTTAAAGGCGGGTGAATAAACGGTCATCCAAAACAAGAAACTAACTCGCGTCAAAAGCAGATATACACATCGGGTAAATCCAGTTCCTCACTGTCCTCCCTCCTACTCACGGTGTCCCAGATTGTCGGATTGTAGACTCTCATGTAGCGCTGAATATGGGCTTTGACAATTACAACGAGATTCATCCGTGGCCAAAGTGTCGTCGGTCTGATGTCCATGTTCGTTTACTTTCGTTTCAAATACGATTTTCTGTCCTCATTTTTGTTTATGTAAATACGTTTATTTGAACTTTTTGCGCTTGTGACTCTAGGTCACACTCTTCACAGGCAACATGGATTTTGTCCGACCACGTGACCTCAAGTGAAACACACACACACACACACACACACTTTATACATTGTAGCCTATAAAGCCTATGCAGCGGGATTAAACAAACTACCCACTGGGCAAAAACTTGTTGAATCAACGTTTTTTCCAGGTCATTTCAACAACAAAAATTCAATGTGATGACGTTGATGGAAAGCGGATTGGATTTGCAAAAAGTCATCAACCTAAGGGAATTTTGTATTTTTTTCCCACCCAACTTTTAACCTAAATCCAATGTCATGGTGGCATTTGTTGATTTCACGTTGAATTCACGTTTGTTGGCAATTTAACCAAATGTATATGGAGTTGATCTGACATCTGTGCCCAGTGGGTATAGCCTACACTCTCATTGAAAAACGTTTCAATTGCACATGGACTGTGTCAGGGCAGGGAAATGTTTGTGAAATCATATTCATTCTGGGAAAGAAAAAAAAAAACATAGACAGACCTAAAAAAAATCTATGTTATACAGTACTGCAGACAGTGCAGATGCTGTATGTAAAGCAATTACAGAGCAACCTACATTAGCTTTAAAATGCAGTGATGTGTTGTAGGCCTATATGTCATGTAGCCTATATATAAACTATTTGATTTCGTTATCTATACCCAGGGAAGCACCAGTGGGGTGCCTCTAGTTACATTTCTGACAGCTCGCTTAGTAAATTAAAACCTCACAATCAATTTAGGTGATTGCTCTCTAAAAGCCTCCTTATTTTGGTAAAACAGAGACTGAGAGACCTCATCTCCAATAAGATCTCTCTCTCTCTCTCTCAATTCAAATGTATTTATTGGCATGGGAAACATTGCCAAAGCAAATGGAATAGACAATAAACAAAGGGGAAATTAACAAGGGAAACATTAGTAATCAAGTTTTAAGAGAAAATAGACATTTCAAATGTTATTTTCTTGGCTATGTACAGTGTTGTAACAATGTGTAAGTAGTTATTATTTATATTTATAAACATAAATATAGGTTGTATTTAAAATGTTTGTACTCCACTGGTTACCCTTTTGTCATGGCAACAGGCCACAAATCTTTCTGCAGTATCTGCGGTATTTCGCCTAACAGATATGGGAGTTCATCAATGTTTGATTTGTTTTCAAATTCTTTGTTGATCTGGGGGAATATGTGTCTCTAATGTGGTCATACATTAGAGAGGTTAGGAAGTGTAGCTCAGTTTCCACCTAATTCTGTGGGCAGTGGGCACGGAGCATGTCATCTTTGAAGAGCCAGTCTGTACATGCTCACTGAGTCTGTACATAGTCAAGGATTTTCTTAATTTAGGGTCAGTCACAGTGGTCAGGTATTCTGTCATTGTGTACTGTTTGTTTAGGGCCAGATAGCATTCCAATTTACTCTGTTTTTTGGTTGATTCTATCCAGTGTGTCAAATAGTTATCTTTTTGCTTTCTAATAATTTGGGTGGGTCTAAATGTGTTACTGTCCTGGGTCTGTGGGGTCTGTTTGTGTTTGTGAACAGATCCCCAGAACTAGCTGACTGAGGGGATTCTTCTCCAGGTTAATCTCTCTGTAGGTGAGGACCTTGGGGTGGAATGTGTGGGCATCGCTTCCTTTTAGGTGGTTGTACAATCTTTGCTGGATTTTATAACTAGCAGGTATAGCCCTAATTCTGCTCTGCATGCATCTCTCTCTCGCACGCGCACGCACGCACAGACAGACAGACAGACAGACAGACGCATTATATCCAAACATTCTGTAGCACCCTACTCTTTTCAAATTCAGTGGAAAGAAGACAGGGAATGTGTCCCTCAAATTAATCTCTTAGACTAAGAATAGAGTTACCATTTGGCCCACAGGCATCCTTATGACAGGATATCAAACACCAGAGGAATAAATACAATGGATTTGAGCGGAGACTTGGCTAGAGGAGCATAGCAAGTGCTTGTGTGTGTGTGGGTGTGTGTGGGTGTGCGTGCGTGCGTGCATGATTGTGTGCATTTGCTGTGTTTATGTTGGACGAGGGAGCTCTATGGACAGGGTGTCTACGAAGATGATGTCCTTCAGGGGTTACTGATAGGCCATTACTGAGCCATATCCACTGCCTCTCTCAGCAGGGCAGAAGTCATCCTCCTGTTCCCCAACATCAGTAAGGCCCCTATTCTGTCCTTTTAGTATCTTGAACATGCTGTCTGTGTCGTAATATAAGTACCCCCTCTAGTGGTGACAGGTTGACATCACAAGCTGTCTTTTTGGGGGGGGACTCAGGTATGAAAGTTCACATTTCACTTTTGCTCCACTGTTACAATTGTCATTTAATCATGGACGCATTCGAGGGATAAGAGTGATAAAGACGTCTTTAGAAATATTTAATTAAATAGGTAAATCTGCTCATTAAACTGCAATAGAGGTAATTAAACTCACACACAATTAAAGGTATCCCTTCACAGCAGACAGTCCAAACATACAAGCATACATGAACTCAGTTGTAAGTCATAGCCTTGTGGGATCTATCAGCAACTCATTTCCTTTGATACGGCTATATAAAATCAATGGTTCTGCAAAAGGAATTAGCTGATCCACCATTTTGGAAAACAATGCTACTAACAGCACAAATCGTTCAACCATTAGGCCTAAAACAATATATGGGGTGTCAAAAAGAGCTACAAGACTAAGCCTACACAGAGAGCGAGAGAGAGAACAAGACAGAGGGCCATGGGGGTGAAGAAAAGAGAGTGGAAAAGTGATAGAGAGCACGAGAGAAAGAGCAAATGTGCTACAGACAGAGAGAGCGAGAACAATGAGAGGCCAGTTTGGTTTATGGGATGTTTAAGCCTCTCTTCCTCCTGTGCAGTATTTTTTTCAGAGCTGCCGGAGCATGGCACAGCTATGAGGCATAGCGTGAGGCCAGACAAACGCCCCCGTAACGCGGGCCGTAAAAATACTGAGGAGATTACACGGCTATCGGGATCAAGGCTGCGCCCCATGAGTAATGAGCCTTTAAATATAAGCAGTGGATGCTAGTGGGAGATGAGCTCCAGTCTTGACATGCTTCTTAGCATATTTGCTAGAGCCCATGTATAAATCAGATTCCTTTAAAATATATTTTTTTATACCACAGTGGTGGTAATTTTGATAGTGGAATGCTGTGCCAGGCAAGGAGATTGAGCACCTCTCACCTCCAGCAGAAATAAATTCAGATCAAGTGAGCAACCAAATAGGGTTCTCTTTCATATACTAGTTTCGATGTATGACATTGGGGAAGGATAAATCAAAGTAGGAGACAGACAGGTCAAGTGGCAAATGAGGTGAGCCCCTCCCTTCATTATAAGGTGCCACCCGCCCATCCTTTAGTCATTCTCTCGTCTCTTCCTTGCAAAGAGCTCTTTTGAAGCTCTCCTCAGCACGACTTGATCCCTGTCATCCTGCTTAACTGTTCTCAGGTGAACCGCGAGGTTAATGTTGCCAAATGTAGGATTTTTCAGCTCTTGTCCAACTGACCAAAAGGAAAGATTTTGGTTATTGTAGAATTAGCATCACACGGCTAGCTACTGAGACTTGGCTAGCTCACGCCGCAAGGCTTAGCCAACCTGGCTAGCTCGCCGCAAGGCCAGCTGTAAAACCAAACTAGGTTTTCTACCTGGAAATGTATAATTTACTAGCTCTCCTCTCTCGATTAGCTCAAACCATGTCCCCTTGTGCCGAGTTGACTAAACTGGCTGTCCTAGCTTCACAGCTTGTCAGTTGAGAGACACGCTTAGTTCATCGAGAGATGAAGAAAGCATGCGCTGTCTCTGGCTAGCATTGTGCTAACTAGCGAGGTTATTTGCCCACGAGGCGAACACTAGCTAGCTTCCACTTTGCCCGAGAACTAACTATCTCTCAGAGCCATGGAGCCTGCTGCCACTACACAGTGAGAACCAAGCAATGCTACTTCCCAGTTTATCAAAAGTTTTGGGGAAACATGTCAATAATCAATTGACTGGCTTTATTTATGTATATAGTATTCTCTCCGGTATGCAATCTGGTTTTCGGTCAGGTTATGGATGTGTCACTGTAACCTTAAAGGTCCGAAATTATGTCACCATTGCCTTTGATTTTAAACAATGTTGTGCTGATATTTTTATTGACTTGGACAAAGCTTTTGATATAGTAGACCATTCCATTCTTGTGGGTCTGCTAACTACCTCTTGTGTGCCTGGTTTGCCTCCTGTGTGCCTGGAATGTGTGCCATTCTTGTGTGCCTGGTTTGCTAACTAGCTCTCTCAAAGAGTGCAGTGTATAAAGTCAGAACATCTGCGGTCTCAGCCACTGCCTGTCACCAACGGAGTACCCCAAGGCTCGATCCTAAGCACCACGCTCTTCTCAATTACAGTATTCTATATAGAGAGTATTACTATACTATTAGAACATATACACTATTCTATATATAGAGTATTACTATAATATTTGAACATATACAGTATTCTATACATAGAGTATTACAATACTATTAGAACATATACAGTATTCTATATATAGAGTAGTACTATACTATTAGAACATATACAGTATTCTATATATAGAGTAGTACTATACTATTAGAACATATACAATATTCTATATATAGAGTATTACTATACTATTAGAACATATACACTATTCTATATATAGAGTAGTACTATACTATTAGAACATATACAGTATTCTATATATAGAGTATTACTATACTATTAGAACATATACACTATTCTATATATAGAGTAGTACTATACTATTATAACATATACACTATTCTATACATAGAGTTTTACAATACTATTAGAACATATACAGTATTCTATACATAGAGTAGTACTATACTATTAGAACCTATACAGTATTATATATATATAGAGTATTACAATACTATTAGAACATATACATATACAAGGAAAACGTCTCTGAGCCTTTTTCTAAAATGTTTTGTTAGATTGTAGAACATATTAGGAGGGATCTTAGACCAATACTGCATACAGAGTCTTTCCAGATCCTTGATATCCTACATCTACGCTTATAGACGGCCCTTCACAGTAAGGTACTTCATTGTTACCCAGGAAATATTTGTTATTGAGATTATTTTTTAAATGCCGTATTGGGTCTTGAAGTATAGATCATTTTAATCAAGAGCTTTTATTCCTACACATAAATGTGTGGCAAAATTTGAGTCATTCTCAGCATTTCTATCCTGTCGGGAACCTCCTTATTCATACTCTGAGCTGCTTGATACATACAATGTATAATTTTTTCTTAGGGTCACCTTCCTTGAGCATGAGAGCAGGGCACCCAGTAAGCTAAAGCAAACAAATGTAACACACATACTTCACTAACGGACAGACAGGGTAGCACACACACCAAACCCCCAGTAACAGACAACTTACCTTGACCTGCAGTGGCTCGTCCATATGTACATCTATGTCCACGACTCAACTTACCTTTTATTTAAAAGTTGGGCAAAAAATATATACAAAATTTAACAAATACGAAAAAAAATATAAAGAGGAAAAATATCCTCTTGTAGTACAGCAGCATCTGTCAGCACATATAAAGGTGATTAATGTACAGTACATACTTTATGTATTATATGTTTAGACACGTTCAGTTTTTACAACTTCATTCTATACTGAAACATCTGCCTGTTATTCAAGATAAAGCTCAGTATAGCACCTCCACCTCTGCAGGTCTTCGTCAACCTCTGCTCAGACCTCAATCTCAGGGTTACAGGGTTACAAGAACCTCCACCAGGGGGAACTGTAGAATCCCCAAACAGTCAACCACCTTCTCCCAATATGCCTTCTCATACAAAGCAATAAAGACATGGAATGGCCTTTCTTCCTCCCTGAAAGCTTTAGCAGCCTCCAAGCCTTCTCATCTGAGACAAAAACATGGAGTCCAATCAGATGTGTTCACACTGATTTTAATCTAATATGTCACAATTACTTTTTCATTCAGCAGAAGACACACTAAAGCGCATGAGCAATTTCAATAGGTGCAATAACTTGTCTGACTTCTGTTTTGAAATGTGTCTGTACTGTATGTCCTGACCTCTGTTTTTATATGTATGTTGTCTGTTCGTATGTAATGTTTTCATGTTTATACGTCCACCTGCCCGGAGACTTTAGATGTGTCACGGATCCCTCCGGAACATTCATCACGCACACCTGTCTCCTATTCCCACTGATTAGTATTTGTATATATGTGCCCTTTGGTTTCCAAGGTCTGGTCGATTATTGTTACAATGTCCGTTGGTGCGTGTGAGTACCTGTGCTGTGTGTTTTGGACTTTCGTGCCCTTGTGGATTGCGCAGATGATTACAGGTCTCGTCCCGTGTGATAATCATTGTGCATTTGTGTTATTTATTTGGGGTACTCCTTGCTCTTTTGTTTGGGTTTCAACCCTGTGTTTTGTGTACGTGTTTGTTTGTTTCTTGTCCCCGTGCCTTTTACACGGCACGCTGTAATTTTCGGGGTAATAAAAAAAAAAACGATTCATTCCTGCGCTTGTCTCTCGGAATCATTGTTACCAACGTGACAAGATATAAATGAGCTGTTAGTTAAATCTGGTGCCACGCATGACTTCTCATTGCTGATCCATGTTTTTGTTGTACAGTACCAGTCAAACATTTGGACACCTACTCAGTCAAGGGTTTTGCTTTATTTTTTTACTATTTTCAACATTGTAGAATAATAGCGAAGACAAACTATGAAATAACACATGGAATCATGTAAACAAATCAAATATTATATTTTAGATTATTAAAAATAGCCAACCTTTGCCTTTGACAGCTTTGCACACTTGGCATTCTCGCAACAAGCTTCACCTGGAATGCTTTTCCAACAGTCTTGAAGGAGTTCCCACATTTGAGCACTTGTTGGCTTCTTTTCCTTCATTCTGCAGTCCAACTCATCCCAACCATCTCAACTGGGTTGAGGTCGGGTGATTGTGGAGGCCAGGTCATCTGATGCAGCACTCAATCACTCTCCTTCGTTAAATAGCCCTTACACAGCCTGCAGGTGTCTTGGGTCATTGTCCTGTTGAAAAACAAATGATAGTCCCACTAAGCACAAACCAGATGGGATGGAGTATCGCTGCAGAATGCTGTGGTAGCTATGCTGGTAAAGTATCTTCTGCATCAAAGGTAACTCTGGGTCTTCCTTTCCTGGGGCGGTCCTCATGAGAGCCAGTTTAATCATAGCGCTAGATGGTTTTAGCGACTGCACTTGAATAAACTTTCAAAGGTCTTGAAGTTCCATATTGACGGACCTTCATGTCTTAAATGAATGGGCGGCAGGGTAGCCTAATGGTTAGAGCGTTGGACTAGTAACCGGAAGGTTGCAAAAATAAGAATTTGTTCTTAACTGACTTGCCTAGTTAAATAAAGGTAAAAAAAATGGACTCATTTCTCTTTGCTTATTTGAGCTGTTCTTGCCATAATATGGACTTGGTCTTTTACCAAATAGGGCTATCTTCTTTATAACACCCATACCTTGTCAGAACACAACTGATTGGCTCAAACACAGGAAAGAAATTGCACAAATTAACTTTTAACAAGGCACACCTGTTAATCAAAATGCATTCCAGGTGACTACCTCATGAAGATGGTTGAGAGAATGCCAAGAGTGTGCAAAGCTGTCAAGGTGACTTTGAAGAATCTCAAATAGAAAATATATTTTGATTTAACACTTATTTTGGGTTACTACATGATTCCATGTGTGTTATTTCATAGTTTTGATGTCTTCACTATTATTCTACAATGTAGAAAATAACAAAAATGAAGTTAAACCCTTGAATGAGTAGGTGTGTCCAAACTTTGGACTGGTACTGTTCATTTTCAAATATATGTATAAATATATATATATACATATGTATATATGTAATCAATCATTATTGTAAGGAAAAATAGGAATGCCTATACCCACTTCAGCCTCATCTTCTGCCTCATCATCCTCTTGAGGAAAGGATGCTAGGGAAGAGGTCTTTTACATCAATAATTTCAAGCAATATTATCATATTACCATATATTTCCGCAAATATAAATGTTTCATTACTTGAAATAAAAAAATAGGGTCTACCCTCATCATCCTCAGACACACTCTTACCCTGTTTCTACTTTGCAGGGGCATCCTCCACTGAGTGAGGTTCCTCTAAACCACTGAGAAGACATGTCAGATTGGAGGTAGATTGCCTCTTCTTACACACACACATACATACACACACACAAATATATACCTTCCTTAAGGAAGAGCAGGGTGACCAGTAGAGCAAACAGTAACACACAATATAGGCCCTCAAACTTTAAGAACAGAGTGCAATCCTCACACACACACACACACACAAAAACGCACTCATGAACGCACTCACACACACACAAATACACTGGACCATCTCCTATTACCTCAGTCCTGCACTGACGAAGTGTATGTTTACAGAGATATGCCTGCTATATTGTATCCTGTATTTGTCCTGCAGTCGCTGAAATGTGTTGTGTTTGGTGTAGTATTCCCCCTCTGTGTAAAACGAATAGCACAAATAGCAGGACACGAGAGATGCTGTAGAGGAGTCAAATTTAAGCTTTGGAATGAGTGTACATGGAAGTACCATGGGGAAGACTGTGATTTACAGTTCCCAACAATGCGGGTTCAATCCCAGTGCTACCCATATGACAAAATACTACAGTACTTACTGTAGAATTCTGTATTTCAGTAAATACTTTAGTCCGCAAAAACACTACAGTGAATACTATACTATCATTGGTGTAGTGCAGAGTATACACTGTATACCCACTTAGTTTTCAGTGGGCATTGAGTATACTAAATTCTTAATCCCCACGATGTGTATCAAAGTAGTGTAGTGGAGGTATGCGCCGTATCAATTAATAAGGCTGATGGAACAGATTAAAATGTTTAGCTTAAAATACAGATAAACTATTATTGCTTCACATTTTAGTCCCAGCAATGTTCACATTGCATCGTAGGTTTATAACTCTGCCTATTGGCCTGTCCTGGGAGACACACAGAGCCAACAGGTGATAGATTGATGCCTCTGCCTTGTGTGTGTATGTGTGTGTGTGAGAGAGAGAGTGCTACCTTTATCCCCCCACTAGAATCACCATACTTTAATTAAGACAGCTTCTCCATCCTGGAGGGGGAAATCCATCATTTCCAGGTCCAGGGACATGTACTAGTTAGTCTGGGGCGACCTAAATGCCAGAACCGGACAAGAACCTGACACCCTCAGCACACAGGGGGACAAACACCTGCTTGGAGGTGACAGCATTCCCTCCCCCATATTCTGCCCTAGGCACAACTATGACAACATAGCCAACAAAAACGGGTCACAACTCCTGCAGTTCTGTCACACGCTGGGTATGTACAGTGCCTTTCAAAAGTATTCATCCCCCTTGGCATTTTTACTATTTTGTTGCATTACATCCTGTCATTTAAATTCATTTTGGATGGATTTCATGTAAAGAACATACACAAAATAGTGAAAATCTGTGAAGTGAAATAAAAAATTATTACTAGTTTCAAAAACTTAAATAAAAAAATGTGAAAAGAGGTGTGTGCATATGTTTTCACCCCCTTTGCTATGAAGCCCCTAAACAAGATCTGGTGCAACCAATTACCTTCAGAAGTCACATAATTAGTTAAATAAAGTCCACCTGTGTGCAATCTAAGTGTCACATGATCTGCCACCTGTTCTGAAAGGCCCCATAGTCTGCAACACCACTAAGCAAGGGGCACCACCAAGCAAGCGACACCATGAAGACCAAGGAGCTCTCCAAACAGGTCAGGGACAAAGTTGTGTAGAAGTACAGATCAGGGTTGGCTTATAAAAAAATATCTGACATTTTGAACATCCCACGGAGCACCATTAAATCCATTATAAAAAAAATGAAAGAATATGGCAGTACAACAAACCTGCGAAGAGAGGGCAGCCCACCAAAACTCAAGGAACAGGCAAGGAGAGCATTAATCAGAGAGGCAACATCGAGACCAAAGATAAGATCTCCACAGCGGAGATTGGAGTATCTGTCCATAGGACCACTTTAAGCTGTACACTCCACAGAGCTGGGCATAACGGAAGAGTGGCCAGAAAAAAAGCCATTACTTAAAGAAAAAAAATAAGCAAACACATTTGGTGTTTGCGAAAAGGCATGTATGTGGGAGACTTCCTAAAGATATGGAAGAAGGTACTCTGGTCAGATGAGACTAAAATGTAGCTTTTTAGAAAAAGCTGTTTCAGTCTTCCAGAGATTTGAGACTGGGACTGAGGTTCACCTTCCAGCAGGACAATGACCCTAAGCATACTGCTAAAGCAATACTTGAGTGGTTTAAGGGGAAACATGTAAATGTCTTGGAATGGCCTAGTCAAAGCCCAGACCTCTATCCAATTGAGAATATGTGGAATGATTTAAAGATGGCTGTACACCAGCGGAACCCATCCAACTTGAATGAGCTGGAACAGTTTTGCCTTGAAGAATGGGCAAACATCCCAGTGGCTAGATGTGCCAAGCTTATAAAGACATACCCCAAGAGACTTGCAGCTATAATTGCTGAAAAAGGTGGCTCTACAAATTATTGACTTTGGGGGGTGAATAGTTATGCACGCTCAAGTTTCTGTTTTTTAGTCTTATTTCTTGTTTGTTTCACAATCAAAAATATTTTGCATCTTCAAAGTGGCAGGCATGTTGTGTAAATCAAATGATTATAAACCTCCAAAATATCCATTTTAATTCCAGGTTGTAAGGCAACGAAATAGGAAAAATTCCAAAGAGGGTGAATACTTTCGCAAGCCACTGTATATATCAACAAATTGGCGAGGGCAGTAGAACAGTTTGCAGCACCCGACCTCACCCTACTAGAATCTGAAGTCAAATGTCTACTGTTTTCTGATGATCTGGTGCTTCTGTACAGATTCTGGAACACCAGGAACGCACAATCCCTCCATCAGTGCTCAGACTGTCCACAATAGGCTGAGAGAGGCTGGACTGAGGGCTTGTAGGCCTGTTGTAAGGCAGGTCCTCACCAGACATCACCGGCAAGAACGTCGCCTATGGGCACAAACCCACCGTCGCTGGACCAGACAGGACTGGCAAAAAGTGCTCTTCACTGACGAGTTACGGTTTTGTCTCACCAGGGTTGATGGTCAGATTCACGTTTATCGCTGAAGGAATGAGCGTTACACAGAGGCCTGTACTCTGGAGCGGGATCGATTTGGAGGTGGAGGGTCCGTCATGTTCTGGGCCGGTGTGTCCCAGCATCATCGGGCTGAGCTTGTTGTCATTGCAGGCAATCTCAACGCTGTGCGTTCTCCTCCCTCATGTGGTACCCATCTTGCAGGCTCATCCTGACATGACACTCCAGCATGACAATGCCACCAGCCATACTGCTCCTTCTGTGCGTGATTTCCTGCAAGACAGGAATGTGAGTGTTCTGCCATGGCCAGCGAAGAGCCCAGATCTCAATCTCATTGAACACGTCTGGGACCTGTTGGATCGGAGGGTGAGGGCTAGGGCCATTCCCCCCAGAAATGTCTGGGAACTTTCAGGTGCCTTTGTGGAAGAGTGGGGTAACATCTCACAGCAAGAACTGGCAAATCTGGTGCAGTCCATGAGGAGATGCACTGCAGTACTTAATGCAGCTGGTGGCCACACCAGATACTGACTGTTACTTTTGATTTTGAATCCCCCCCCCCCCCCTCCCCCTTTGTTCAGGGACACATTATTCCATTTCTGTTAGTCACATGTCTATGGAACTTGTTCAGTTTGTCTCAGTTGTTGAATCTTCTGTTCATACAAATATTTACACCTGAAGTTTGCTGAAAATAAACAGTTGACAGTGAGAAGATGTTTCTTTGCTGAGTTTATATTTCCCATTCCAATAAAGCCCCTTGAATTTAATTGAATAGAGAGAGAGAGAGAAATGCTCTCTGTCAGGCTGAACTACTGACCTCTGCTACATGATTGTGACTGACACTTCAGCCCTGGCCCCATACCTCCCTGGGGTCTACCCTGGTCACTCTGCCTATCTGTGCCAGATGCTGAGTGTCTTAGACCTGGAAGAGAGCCATGTGGCCCTCTTTGATCCATACCTGCTACATACACCTTTCTCATGTGCCAGCTGGTTGAATGTCAGTGAAGTATACTGTAGGAATCCTCCTCCTGTGGTAGGAATCCTCCTCTTACTTTTAAAATGAAAGACAATTTCTCAGCAGCATTGGGTTGTTTATCGGTCAAGGAACCCTTCCTCCCCTACTACCCCCTGCTACAGGAATATCCGTGCAGCAGTCTGCATGTATTTCTCTGTTAAGCTACCGGAATGAGCTGTCACCCACAGACTGACTCCACTCCAGTGCTATAGTAGGCAGCTCTAGGGTTGTGTAAACCTCTTCATTATGGATAAGTCTAACATAGCGCTACTCTCCTCAGGCGATAATGGGAAGGATGCAGTCACGGGCTAGCCTGCGAGGAAGGAGGAGAAAGTACAGTACAACTAGTTCATTTCTCAAAGGTTTTCATTTCATGTAATGATGGAATGGTGTTGAAAGACATTGTTTCCTGGGCTAGTTTTGGTACTGTTGTCTTTCCTATGGAAATTGAGATTTATGGGGAAAGTATTGGGTTTCCACTGTGATAGCAAAAATGATACCAGAGTATTACTGGGACTGCATTACAAGGTCAGTGGCGGTATCATCTTCAGATATGACGTCAGGGAGACACAGAAATAGTATCTCTCAATGGAGGGAGGCCTATATGTGACGTCGAGCCACCCGGTCTTCGTGTGTGTGTGTGCGTGTGCGTGTGCGTGTGCGTGTGTGTGTGTGTGCAAGAGTGTAAATGTGTCTGTGTGAATGATGAATTCTGTCACCAGTGGGACTGTATAGGATGAGGTGAATTTCAGAGCGGCAATTGTGAAATATCTCCTTTAGGCTGTACAGTACAGCAGGTTTTACATGATTCTCACTGACATGCGTCATGTTGGATGTCCTCCACTGCTTGACTCTGTCTGTCTGTCTGTCTGTCTCTTTGTCTTTAATCTTATGTGACCTTGGCGGATCTCACCTCCACTTAATTTCAATTGTTTCTCTCACTGATGACGGTTACCACTATGTTTTCTCAGCCACTTGCTAACACCCACATCATTTATAACTAAGAACAAGCTAGTGTCTCTGTGAGAAATCAGTGTCTTGGGAATGTATTACCACGGTTAGACATTTTTCATATTTGTTCTCTTTAGTAGGATGAGTATAAAAACCCTGCCAGTGAGGATGGATCTATTGTTCACCCCCAAACGTCTCTTTATCTCTCCCTGAGATCCGCCTGCATGCCTAAGAGCCTGCCTACCTGAGAGCCTGCCTGAGAGACTGCATGTCTACCTGCCTAAGAACCTCAAGACACAATGAGTCACTTAGTCTTCTCACGAATAAATCCCACCTGCCTTATATACTCTACGCTTCTTTCTTTCCAAAAGATTTCTTGGGAGTTCGCTGGTGTCTCTGTCATGGAGAACACAAATGCTTGCACACTAAGCAGTAGAGGCAGCAGGCACACTGACACAGTGTCAATTCACACACAGCCTAGGGTTGAGTTACATACTGTGGGCTCATTTAGTCAAACCCACATATTTAAGCCATACTCTTTTGCCCACGGTAAACATAAATCACCAAATGGGGTTGTCCGCCATGATCCTACCACATTGAAACAATATCTCCATGAGATCCTATCACTACCGAGAGTGTGTTGTGTTTTTTAAAACTGGTAGATGTTTTTTTTTCTGTTTGTTCGGTTATTTCCCATCTATGTGTGGCTCCATGGAGGCAGAGGAATCTTATGCCCTTCTCTTTCTCCCCCCACCCCTTCTCTGTGGGTCAGTAAAAAAAAGGTCTCGGGAATAAAATAGCTGTCTGCTTTGGCCCTATAATGTAGGAAATGGACTTGTTTCTTTGGCATCGATTTCCTTTCCGCTTCATTGGAAAGCAGCGTTGTGGAGGCTATCCTAAGAGCGGCGGGTCGATAGGCCTACGAAGTGGAAGGAAGCCAGGGGATGTTGTTCACTGTACAGGCCTTAATTGAAGTGCTCTCTGTCACCTCCGGCCGCATGGCAAATGGCTCAAGACTATGCCCAAGGGTCAGTATGCGCTTTACACCTCTGAAGGGCCAAAAATGTGTCTCTCTCTCTATAGTATCCAGAGGACTGACTATGGAATGTGATATACGTGATACTAGACATGGATACTATAGTATTATTCTATCTGAAACTTGTTCTCTGAGTAGAACTCTGAAGCTACCTACATGGATGTATGATCTCTGTGGTCAGTTGTATCTGTACAGGGTGAACTAAATGACTCTATGCAAAGGAATTTCATTGTGTATTTGCATTGGGTAATCAGGTTACTGTAAACTTGGTATCGTTTGATTGGTCAGTGGTGGTTGGTTGTGGTTTGAAAAATGTACACCATCAGATGTTAGAAATGAAATTGAAGTTCTGTTGTTCTCTCTCGTATCCTGTACATTGGAGGTTTGGTTTTATGATACTTTCTCATTTCCCAGGCTTTTAAGCCTCTGTTCCTGCTTTGTCTTGTAAGTTAACCTTAGGATATATATGCCTAGAATTATGCTTTGTTAATCTCAGTGCTGCCTTGTAACTTGAGCTTTATGCCTTGTATGTGAATCCATTCATCTGTCCAAGTTATTCAATAATACTTGCTTTGATATTCACTTCTCATGACCATTTCTTTATCTTAGTCAGCTAAACGCATAATACTTGATTGCACACGGTTTTACTGTCATGTTAAATGGAGTCAGATAAAGAGAAACATTTACAAAACGAATGACAAAATCTTATCATGGGTCGCATGTGAGGTATATATAATATACACATATCAAATACTACCCCACTACAGATGTGATGCTGCTCTACTCACTGATCACCAGATAGGGTTCACTGTGCGTTCACATATGAGTGGTTACCAGTGGTGATTTTGTCCAAATGGTATTGGGCAATGAAAGAGTAATACTTTGTCGAAATCTATTTTCATATTCGCTTCAGATCTTGATGGTGAGTGAATGTCCTCTGAAATAGGATATGGTTGTCTGGTACTACTGTACTGTACTATGTTGACTTACACTAATGAAGATCTACTTGTCAAATACTTCCCTTATGTCACTCTCTGTCAGATAATGTGCTTTTGAGAATCCAGCCACAAGTGTCACATTCTGATCCAACTACAGGCTTCAGAACTGAAAATAAATCTTCCGTCATTACTTCAATTTGACCACTAATAGGTCTAATATCACTAATACTGTGCGGAGGAAATAATCATTGATAAAGCTTCTGTTCTGGGAATTGAATGAGAGCAAAACCGGTGCTTTCCTATGGTTACAGAAAGGTAACTTAATAAATCAATATGATTCTCCATATGAGCATCAGGAGCGTAGACAGATCGATTGATGCTCTGTGTTTTCAAGGCTTATTATCTATGATTAAACTGAAACGTGAGAGACGGGAGGCATTGATTCTGCTTGTTGTTTTCCACAGCAGACTTTTCACAGGGTCTACCCTATGTTCCCTCGGCACTATGTTCCCTCAGCCCTATGTTCCCTCAGCCCTATCTTCCCTCAGCACTCTGTTCCCTCAGCACTATGTTCCCTCAGCCCTATGTTCCCTCAGCCCTATATTCCCTCAGCCCTATGTTCCCTCAGCACTATCCCTATGTTCCCTCAGCCCTATGTTCCCTCAGCCCTATGTTCCCTCAGCCCTATGTTCCCTCAGCCCCAGCAGCAGCGGCTGTGTCTGTAGAAGGCACTGTAGTTGTCAACGCAGCTGGAGCTTGTGGTTGAAGGATTGTAGTTTACCTCATGGCCAGGAGGTGTCAACATTGTTTTTCACCCTGTGAACTATACCTTCCACATGTGTTTTTCAATGGAGTTGCAAAACAATTGTGTGTGTGTGTGTGTGTATATACAGCTCTGGAAAAAATTAAGAGACCACTGCAAAATTAGCAGTTTCTATGGTTTTGCTATTTATAGGTATGTGTTTGGGTAAAATAAACATTTTTGTTTTATTCTATGAACTACTGACAACATTTCTCTCAAATTCCAAATAAAAATATTGTCATTTGGAGCATTTATTTGCAGAAAATGACAACTGAATGATGCAGTGTTGTCAGACCTCGAATAATGCAAAGAAAATAAGTTCATATTCATTTTTAAACGACACCATACTAATGTTTTAACTTAGGAACAGTTCAGAAATCAATAATTTGGTGGAATAACCCTGATTTTCAATCACAGCTTTCATGCGTCTTGGCATGTTCTCCACCAGTCTTTCACATTGATGTTGGATGACTTTATGCCACTCCTGGCGCAAACATTCAATCAGCTCGGCATTGTTTGATGGCTGGTGACCATCCATCTTCCTCTTGATCACATTCCAGAGGTTTTCAATGCGGTTCAGGTCTGGAGATTGGGCTGGCTATGACAGGGTCTTGATCTGGTGGTCCCCCATCCACACCTTGATTGACCTGGCTGTGTGGCATGGAGCATTGTCCTGCTGGAAAACCCAATCCTCAGAGTTGGGGAACATTGTCTGAGCAGAAGGAAGCAAGTTTTCTTCCAGGACACCCTTGTACGTGGCTTGATTCATGTGTCCTACACAGACAAATCTGCCCGATTCCAGCCTTAATGAAGCATCCCCAGATCATCACAGATCCTCCACCAAATTTCAGTGAGTGCGAGACAGTGGCTTGTAGGCCTCTCCAGGTCTCGCACCCACTGTGAAATTTGGTGGAGGATCGGTGATGATCTGGGGGTGCAAATAAATGCTCTAAATGACAATATTTTTATTTAGAATTTTGGATAAATGTTGTCAGTTTTGTGTGTGTGTGAGTGTGTGTGTGTGTGTGTGTGTGTGTGTGTGTGTGTGTGTGTGTGTGTGTGTGTGTGTGTGTGTGTGTGTGTGTGTGTGTGTGTGTGTGTGTGTGTGTGTGTGTGTGTGTGTGTGTGTGTGTGTGTGTGTGTGTGTGTGTGTGTGTGTGTGTGTGTGTGTGTGTGGACATTTTGTGTGCGAATGTGGCAGGTTCCTGTGAAGGAGAAGCTCCCTGACTGGCAGTGGTGATCACTTCTCCTATGAGAGCTGTGACCAGGCTGAGGCCTGCGGCTTTGACCTGCACGACGGGGAGAGACGACCTGGAGCTGAGCAGTAACTACTCAGCAACACTCTACATAAAGAGGTGAGGTCAGCCTTTACACACATCTTTCGTTGTGTTGTAATTAATGTACGAAAAGGAGCTTGTCTAGTACTAAACACTACTGTGCATGTTGGAAACGGAATGAAGAGGTTTTTAGAGTGTTCTTGATAAAGTGATTCGCATTTGATTATAATTGGGCACTTCAAAGTCTTCAGCTATTTCAAAGATTAGGACACAACAGAGTTTATGTATTTTACATAACGTCTCAGTTATATAAAGAAGTAACCCAGACCTGGTGGCCTACTCCTCTTTCCATCCAGGGTTCAGAAGATCCTGAGGGCCCATGACCCCTGGAAGCCCCTCTTCCTGTTCCTGGCACTCCAGGCCATCCACACACCCCTGCAGGCACCAAACCACTTTCTGCGACGCTGCAGTAGCCCGGACAACTGCCTGCGACAACACTATGCAGCTATTCTGAGCTGTGTGGACGAGAGTGTGGGGGAGCTGGTGCAGTAGCTGAGAACCAGTGGCCTCTATCAGAACTCTGTTCTGGTCTACTCCTCAGACAACGGGGGCCAGCCTTTCTCTGGGGGCTGCAACTGGCCCATGCGTGGAGAGAAGGGTACCTACTGGGAAGGGGGAGTGCGAGCAGTGGGTTTCGTCCACAGCCCATTCCTGAAGCGGAAAGGGAAGGTGAGAAAGGCGCTGATCCATGTTTCTGACTGGTACCCCCTCCCCCCGTTGTCTCTGGTGTGGGGGGCCATCAGCCAGGGGCTGCCCTACCCCCGCACTGAGATCTTGTTCAATATCGACCCGGTATCGATGGCCCAGTGAGGCAGACTCCAGGCCCTCAACAGCTTCGGCATCTGGGACACAGCAGTGCGGGCAGCCATACGGGCTACGGACTGGAAGCTGCTGACTGAAAATGTAGGGGACTGTGTGCCGCCTCAGACCCTGCCCGGGGGGGTCCAGCAGTAGCAGGACATGGGGCAACACCGGGACCCTTATGAGATGTCAAACCTGGCTTATGCACGGCCGGAGGTGGTCAAGATACTGCTGACCAGACTGGCCGAGTACAACCAGGTGCCCCCCCCCCTGATGACCCACCTGATGACCACATGGTGGACCCCTCAGCTCCATGGGGGGATGTGGACACCTTGGCTGGATAAGGCAAGGCGCCAGGGGGCAGCAGGGAGGGGGAATAGTAGTAAGATGAAGCACTGTAAGGTGTGCAAACTGCAAGCCCTCTTTAAGAATGTGGGCTCCCAGATGCAGAGGTCCTCTCTGTTCTTTTAGTCCTCAGAGGGATGGAAGGAGCACGTGGACAGACAGGCAGGACTGACAGACTTACATGAGACTGGATCTTAGTCACTGGCTGTCCCCCGGCCACCAAGGAGGGTGCAACTGTAAGATTGATGTTGAGGGTGAGTTTTTGACGTATCATCTGCCCATCAACAGGACAAAATCAGAATGACACTCAGACACCCAGAGGGATATTTCTTGAACTTTTTTAAAAGTTGTACTTGGTGATATAATGGACCGTCCAGGCTAGACGCTGCTAATGGCATACTCCTCTGTTGCCTAACCAACTCTAAACAACACCTCACTGCATCAAAATCATAAATTGGGGATTGGCCAGCATAAACTTAGCCAGAAATTCTGTGGCTGTTGTGCTCTCCAGTGCGGTCACAGTACAGTACACCCAAAACCCAAGCCACGTTCCAGACATACACTTTTAGACAAAAAGATTCCAAAAGGGTTCTTCAGCTGTCCCCATAGGAGAACGCTTTCTGGTTCCACATAGAACCCCTTTGGGTTCAATGTATTACCCTCTGTGGTAAAGGTTCTACCTGGAACCAAAGGGGTTCTTCAAAGGCTCCTCATATGGGGACAGCTGACAACCCCTTTTAGGTTCTAGATAGCTCCTTTTTTTCTAAGAGTGTATGTGGCTCACACTGTAAGTGTGATATACCGGCTAGCAAATCGCGGAATATGAAAGAATGCAGACGTAACTGGAGCAGACTGGATCAGGGTGGCACTTAGGGTTTGGATGTGTCACATTATAGAAGCCAGATCACATCAGATCAGATCAAATCTGAGGCTTGCAACTCTTGCCTATAAGCCATTTGTGTAGGAACTAATGTGTGATTATGCCTGTACTGTATATAATGTAGGTAACATTCAGCAATTCTGCAGCAATCCCACACACAGAAGGGAGAAACACTGTACATGTCTTATTTCCAGCAACAAGCTGCCTACTACTTCCCTGCCTCCTCCTTTCTCCCTCCAGCCAAGTCTCACCCTTCCCTCTTGTCTGATCTCTCACTCTTTCTCCCACTCTCTCTCATTTCATCTGATTTTCTCTTGCTCTTTGCCTCTTTCCTACAGCGGTAGGAACATGTTCTTCATCCTCCTCCTCCGCCCTCTTCATCGCCTTCTTCTCATATTATTCTTCCTCCTCACTCTTTCTCCTTTCATTCGGGGACCAGGTCAGTTTGTAAGTAATAGGCAGGATGCATGTGAGTCAGAATTGAGATCTGATGTACAGAGTTACATAAACAGAAAGGGGGAGGAAGGCTTCCGAGGGGGGCAGCAAGGCCATGCTGTTTGAAGCACTCCCTGCCTTATCTGTTCTCTCGCCATTTGAAAAGAGGTACATATCCTGACATGCCGGTAAGTGTCTATGTATAGCTTGATGCTAATGGTATACTGAAATGCGTTTTGCCGTTTGCGGCTTTCCATTCATAAAGAGACTCTGACACAATGTGTTGGTGATTTTGTCACTTGTGTTGAACATCTGTGTGTACAGTCGTGGCCAAAAGTTTTGAGAATGACACAAATATACATTTTCACAAAGCCTGTTTGAATGATGGCAATTTGCAAATACTCCAGAATGTTATGAAGAGTGATCAGATGAATTGCAATTAATTGCAAAGTCCCTCTTGCCATGCAAATTAACTGAATCCCCCCAAAAAACATTTCCACTGCATTTCAGCCCTGCCACAAAAGGACCAGCTGACATCATGTCAGTGATTCTCTCGTTAACACAGGTGTGAGTGTTGATGAGGACACGGCTGGAGATCACTCTGTCATGCTGAGTTCGAATAACAGACTGGAAGCTTCAAAAGGAGGGTGGTGCTTGGAATCATTGTTCTTCCTCTGTCAACCATGGTTACCTGATAGGAAACATGTGCCGTCATCAGTGCTTTGCACAAAAAGGGCTTCACGGGCAAGGATATTGCTGCCAGTAAGATTGCACCTAAATCAACCATTTATCAGATCATCAAGAACTTCAAGGAGAGCGGTTCAAGTGTTGTGAAGAAGGGTTCAGGGCGCCCAAGAAAGTCCAGCAACCGCCAGGACCGTCTCCTAAAGTTGATTCAGCTGCGAGTTCGGGGCACTCCCAGTACAGAGCTTGCTCAGGAATGGCAGCAGGCAGGTGTGAGTGCATCTGCACGCACAGTGAGGCGAAGACTTTTGGAGGATGGCCTGGTGTCAAGAAGGGCAGCAAAGAAGCCACTTCTCTCCAGGAAAAACATCAGGGACAGACTGATATTCTGCAAAAGGTACAGGGATTGGACTGCTGAGGACTGGGGTAAAGTCACTTTCTCTGATGAATCCCCTTTCCGATTGTTTGGGGCATCCGGAAAAAAGCTTGTCTGGAGAAGACAAGGTGAGCGCTGCCATCAGTCCTGTGCCATGCCAACAGTAAAGCATCTTGAGACCATTCATGTGTGGGGTTGCTTCTCAGCCAAGGGAGTGGGCTTACTCACAATTTTGCCTAAGAACACAGCCATGAATAAAGAATGGTACCAACACATTCTCCGAGAGCAACTTCTCCCAACCATCCAGGAACAGTTTGGTGACGAACAATGCCTTTTCCAGCATGATGGAGCACCTTGCCAAAAGGCAAAAGTGATAACTAAGTGCCTCGGGGAACAAAACATCGATATGTTGGGTCCATGGCCAGGAAACTTCCCAGACCTTAATCCCGTTGAGAAGTTGTAGTCAATCCTCAAGAGGCAAACAAACAAAAACCCATAAATTCTGACCAACTCCAAGCATTGATTTTGCAAGAATGGGCTGCCATAAGTCAGGATGTGGCCCAGAAGTAAATTGACAGCATGCCAGGGCGGATTGCAGAGGTCTTGAAAAAGAAGGGTCAACACTGCAAATATTGACTGCATCAACTTCATGTAATTGTCAATAAAAGCCTTTGACACTTATGAAATGCTTGTAATTACCTGTATACTTCAGTATTCCATAGTAACACCTGACAAAAATATCTAAAGACACTGAGGCAACAAACTTTGTGGAAATTAATATTTGTGACATTGCGTGTGTGTGTGCACACATTCCATATAGATATATGCATAGTACTATCATCACAGCCCAAACACTGAAACTGTAATCTGGGAATGAGATTAGCCAAGAATGCTTTGAATTAACGTTGGGGCTTTCTGAAGCCAGCCACTACAGCTTTAAACTCCAAAACTCAGAGGCCCTGTAGGTCTAAGGCAAAAACCATATAGCGAGCTGATTCCTGTGAAGTGACACAAGCTATAAATCACTGAGGTGACACACACAGTGTGCTGTCCAGGAGGTCAGCTGGGGGGGAGTGACCTTTAATGACGTCACAGCGATCCGTCACACAGCAACAACGGCAACATAAGCAGTCTGATATGTTCAGAGTCAGAAACCTCTAGCGTTTTGAGTTGAAATTAAAGAAAGGGTTGTGGCCCTGGAGTGAAGTCATGTGTAGTACACATGAACATAGTGTGGACAGTGGATACATACTGTGGTATAAACACACTAAAACACAGCAGAGCTGTTAAGCGGTCACCCTTTAAACCTGTGCGATGACCAAAAAATGGGCAGGGACACATTTCCAGTGTCCCTTGGTAAAGGGTCACGTATTAGCCCTTGGATTGAACTGTCCTTTTAAATAGGTCATTAGTAGAAACCTATGGTGTTGTAATTGACAGCCTGCAGCTACAAATACCTGGGTGTCTGGTTAGACTGTAAACTCTCCTTCCAGACTCACATTAAACATCTCCAATCTAAAATTTAATCTAGAATCGGCTTCCTATTCCGAACCTAAAAGCATCCTTCACTCATGCTGCCAAACATACCCTCGTAAAGCTGACTATCCTACCGATCCTTGACTTCAGCGATGTCATTTACAAAATAGCCTCCAACACTCTACTCAACAAATTGGATGCAGTCTATCACAGTGCAATCCGTTTTGTCACCAAAGCCCCATATACTACCCACCACTGCGACCTGTACGCTCTCATTGGCTGGCACTCACTTCATACTCGTCGCCAAACCCACTGGCTCCAGGTCACCCCCAAAGCCAATTCTTCCTTCGGCCACCTCTCCTTCCAGTTCTCTGCTGCCAATGACTGGAACAAACTGCAAAAATGTTTTAATTAGGGTTTTTCAACATATGATTTTGCCGATAATGTCTTGGCTCATCTTCCCTCTGTGCAGAAAGAAATAGCGACTCAGATACCACAGGTGCCTGGTTGCACTTTAATTGGGGAGAACAGGCTCATCACAATGGATAGAAAGGAATAAATAGAATGGTATCAAACACATCATTTCCATGTGGTTGATACAATTCCATTCACCCCATTGCAGCTATTATTATGAGCCGTCCTTCCCTCAGCAGCCTCCTGTTTTCAGATGCAGTATATAGTAAACTATATGTACTATATTCGTTTGAGTGTTTCACCATATGATTGGGGATAACAATGTCTTGCTTATCCTTCCTCTGTGCAGATAGACAGAGAGATAACAAACAGGCATTTGGAAAGAGGTGCAGAGTTGTTGAGTACAGTACTTTTTTCCTTTCCTGTGGAAGAGAGAGAGTCAATAGGGCTGGATGAGGGAGGCGATGAGGGAGGCGGTGCTCTCAGCTCTTGAATTCTTGCCCAACCTCTACTTATCAGCTGTGCTCTACACACCATGCCAAACTTCACTCCTAGTCTCTCTTCCAGTTGAAGCATGAACTTGGAAGTGAGGAAATGCTCTTGAAAGATATTTCCATCCACCAGCCAAATTGGCGTAATTCTTGTTGAGTGAGTCACTCAACCTCAATGGTACCGCTACAGTACCATTGAGTACCACACTGCTGTGGAGTGGAGTTGTTTACTATGGAACGTGGAAGCTCTTCAGCCAGCCGTGGCTGGAGGTGTCTGCTACGCGTAGAAATTATGCAATGTAATACAATGATGACGGGGCAACAAAAACAGGAATAGAGGGGAGGGCTCTATTGTCTCAGTGTGTGTATATGTATGTTTGAATTGGCTTGTGGAGAATCAGGTCTTGTGTAGAACTGCCCACATGAAATAATGCTATAGTATAATATGGTATAAATACTGTAGTATTACTATACTTACATACCATAGTATTCACTGTACTGCTTCTGCAGACTTTACTGTAGTATTTTTGACGACTTTAGTACACTCTTGTATTTATTGTAGTGTTTTTGCAGACATGACTGTAGTACTCAACATTTTATTGTACTATATTTGACAAATCAATTTTCCTTGAGCAAATTTACCTTAACCTGTAGGCAATACTGCAGTCTGAGCAAATAATTCAGCACTTCTGCTCTTTTTATACAAGCTGTAGGGAACACAATATATGGCCTATTCTTGGAATGCAGGTTTCTCACTCATGGGTGGCACACATTGGGATATGGTGGGAGGGGAATAGGTGGGTATATGCAAATCAAATACTGTACAAAATTCTATAGTAAGTACTACACATGATCAAGGTATAATACAGTTTGGAGTATAGTATTCTACAGCGTACTATAAAATCCTATAGTAAGCACTACACAATTGAGGAATACTACAGTGTACAGTATAGTATAGTATTCTACAGTACACATTTAGTATCTTAATCACTCTTTTGTTGCTGAGAATTTTCCTGCTTGGCAGGAAATGCAAACTTCAAATCAAATCAAATTGTATTTGTCACATGCGCCGTATACAACAGGTGTAGACCTTACAGTGAACAGGTGTAGACTTACAAGCCCTTAACCAACAATGCTTTAAGAAGTTCAGAAGAAAAAAATGTTAAGTAAAAAATAGATACGTAAAAAATTGAGAGAAAAGGTAACTGCGGTAAAATGACAATAGCGAGGCTATATACAGGGGGTACCGGTACAGAGTCAATGTGCTGGGGCACTGGTTAGTCAAGGTAATTGAGGTAATACAGTGCCTTGCGAAAGTATTCGGCCCCCTTGAACTTTGCGACCTTTTGCCACATTTCAGGCTTCAAACATAGAGATATAAAACTGTATTTTTTTGTGAAGAATCAACAACAAGTGGGACACAATCATGAAGTGGAACGACATTTATTGGATATTTCAAACTTTTTTAACAAATCAAAAACTGAAAAATTGGGCGTGCAAAATTATTCAGCCCCCTTAAGTTAATACTTTGTAGCGCCACCTTTTGCTGCGATTACAGCTGTAAGTCGCTTGGGGTATGTCTCTATCAGTTTTGCACATCGAGAAACTCACATTTTTTCCCATTCCTCCTTGCAAAACAGCTCGAGCTCAGTGAGGTTGGATGGAGAGCATTTGTGAACAGCAGTTTTCAGTTCTTTCCACAGATTCTCGAATGGATTCAGGTCTGGACTTTGACTTGGCCATTCTAACACCTGGATATGTTTATTTTTGAACCATTCCATTGTAGATTTTGCTTTATGTTTTGGATCATTGTCTTGTTGGAAGACAAATCTCCGTCCCAGTCTCACATCTTTTGCAGACTCCATCAGGTTTTCTTCCAGAATGGTCCTGTATTTGGCTCCATCCATCTTCCCTGTCCCTGCTGAAGAAAAGCAGGCCCAAACCATGATGCTGCCACCACCATGTTTGACAGTGGGGATGGTGTGTTCAGCTGTGTTGCTTTTACGCCAAACATAATGTTTTGCATTGTTGCCAAAAAGTTCCATTTTGGTTTCATCTGACCAGAGCACCTTCTTCCACATGTTTGGTGTGTCTCCCAGGTGGCTTGTGGCAAACTTTAAACAACACTTTTTATGGATATCTTTAAGAAATGGCTTTCTTCTTGCCACTCTTCCATAAAGGCCAGATTTGTGCAATATACGACTGATTGTTGTCCTATGGACAGAGTCTCCCACCTCAGCTGTAGATCTCTGCAGTTCATCCAGAGTGATCATGGGCCTCTTGGCTGCATCTCTGATCAGTCTTCTCCTTGTATGAGCTGAAAGTTTAGAGGGACGGCCAGGTCTTGGTAGATTTGCAGTGGTCTGATACTCCTTCCATTTCAATATTATCGCTTGCACAGTGCTCCTTGGAATGTTTAAAGCTTGGGAAATATTTTTGTATCCAAATCCGGCTTTAAACTTCTTCACAACAGTATCTCGGACCTGCCTGGTGTGTTCCTTGTTCTTCATGATGCTCTCTGCGCTTTTAACGGACCTCTGAGACTATCACAGTGCAGGCGCATTTATACGGACACTTGATTACACACAGGTGGATTGTATTTATCATCATTAGTCATTTAGGTCAACATTGGATCATTCAGAGATCCTCACTGAACTTCTGGAGAGAGTTTGCTGCACTGAAAGTAAAGGGGCTGAATAATTTTGCACGCCCAATTTTTCAGTTTTTGATTTGTTAAAAAAGTTTGAAATATCCAATAAATGTTGTTCCACTTCATGATTGTGTCCCACTTGTTGTTGATTCTTCACAAAAAAATACAGTTTTATATCTTCATGTTTGAAGCCTGAAATGTGTCAAAAGGTCACAAAGTTCAAGGGGGCCGAATACTTTCGCAAGGCACTGTATGTACATGTAGATAGAGTTAAAGTGACCATGCATAGATAAGAAACAGAAAGCAGATAATAAACAGAGAGTAGCAGCAGCTTAAAAGATGGGTCTAGGTAGCCCTTTGATTAGCTGTTCAGGAGTCTTATGGCTTGGGGGTAGAAGCTGTTAAGAAACATTTTGGACCTAGACTTGGTGCTCCGGTACCACTTGCCTTGCGGTAGCAGAGACAACAGTCTATGACTAGTGTGGATGGAGTCTTTGACAATTTTTAGGGCCTTCTTCTGACATTGCCTGGTATAGAGGTCCTGGATGGCAGGAAGCTTGGCCCCAGTGATGTACAGGGCCGTACGCCCTACCCTCTGTAGTGCCATACCAGGCAGTGATGCAACCAGTCATGATGCTCTCGATGGTGCAGCTGTAGAACCTTTTGAGGATCTGAGGACCCATGCCAAATCTTTTCAGTCTCCTGAGGTTTTGGTGTGCCCTCTTCACGACTGTATTGGGGTGTTTGGACTATGATAGTTTGTTGGTTGTGTGGACACCAAGGAATTTGAAGTTCTCAACCTGCTCCACTACAGCCCCTTCAATGAGAATGTTGGCGTGCTCGGTACTCCTTTTCCTGTAGTCCACAATCATCTCCTTTGTCTTGATCAAGTTGAGGGAGAGGTTGTTGTCCTGGCACCACACAGCCAGGTCTCTGACCTCCTCCCGATAGGCTGTCTCATCGTTGTTGGTGATCATCGTCAAACTTGTTGATGGTGTTGGAGTCATGCTTGGACATGCAGTCATGAGTGAACAGGGAGTACAGGAGTGGACTGATCACGCACCCCTGAGGGGCCCCCGTGTTGAGGATCAGCGTGGCGGATGTGTTGTTAGCTACCCTTACCACCAGGGGGCGGCCCAGTGTATTTGTAGTGTACTTGAGTTTTTAAATGGTTTCTAAAGTTTGTAATTTCCACTTTGAAAGGTCTGACTTGATTTGCCACAAAGAAAAACGTATCAACCCCAAAAATTTATAATTATTTTTATAAATCCCCAAATCATGGTCTGTTTTTTGGCCTGGCGCGTATGGAATTACTCATTTAGCCCCTAAGCCTTCATGGAGTTGCCACTTGCTGATGTGTTTAATAATAATCACTCAAGTTATCCACTGCCACTTGTCAATATTCCAAAATTCAAAAGCCATTCGCGAGCATCTTGTGTCCCGCCGCGACCTGTTTTTGTAACATGATTTGTTATGAAACACTGCCAGACAGACCCACTCTGTGGTAATAGATAGTGAGAATGTTGTAAGAACAAAATGGCACCAAAGCACACACGTTGCCACTCGCCAGTCACTTGATAAGCTGATTTAGCTAATGTGGTCTTCCAGCTCAAGGTGCCTACTAGCTTCTACTATCTAGCTTCATTGACAAACACAGAGATGGAACTTAGCTAGCTAGCTAGTGATTTAGGGCACCGATAAAGAGTGTGTAGCTTGTGCTTTGCAGTACACTTACTAGTTTTTCATTTAAAAAATTACTTGAGAAATACTGTGTCACACCCTGACCATAGTTTACTTTGTATATTTCTATGTTTTGGTTGGTCAGGGTGTGAGCTGAGTGGGCATTCTATGTTTCATGTCTAGTTTGTCTAGTTCTATGTTTGGCCTGATATGGTTCTCAATCAGAGGCAGGTGTTCGTCATTGTCTCTGATTGGGACCATATTTAGGTAGCCTGTTTGGTGTTGGGTTTTGTGGGTGATTGTCCTTAGTGTCCTTGTTCTGTGTTAGTTTACACAAGTATAGGCTATTTCGGTTTTCGTTACGTTTATTGTTTTTGTAGTGTTTGTGTTTAGTGTGTTTTTTCATTAAACATGAATCGCAATAGACACGCTGCATTTTGGTCCGACTCTCCTTCTCACCAAGAAAACCGTGACAGAATCACCCACCACAACTGGACCAAGCGGCATGGCAGCAGCAGCAGCAGGAGAAGGAACAGAGGCAGGAGCAGCAGCAGCAGTGGGAGAGGCTGCATTACTTGGACTATACTTCTTGGGAGGAGATAGACAGGTGGGCGGTCGACCCAGGGAGAGTGCCGGAGCCCGCCTGGGATTCGATGGAGCAGTGCGCGGAAGGTTATCAGAGAATGGAGTTGGCAAAGCAAGCACGGTGGCGCGGACGGAAGCCCGAGAGGCAGCCCCAAACATTTCTTGGGGGGGGGCTAACAGGGAGTATGGCTACGCCAGGTAGGAGACCTGGGCAGACTCCCTGTGCTTACCGGGGGGCTAGAGAGACCGGACAGGCACCGTGTTATGCAGTGGTGCGCTCGGTGTCTCCGGTTCGCCTGCATAGCCCAGTGCGGGTTATTCCACCTCGCCGCACTGGCAGGGCGACCGTGAGTGTTCAACCAGGTAAGGTTGGGCAGGCTCGGTGCTCAAGAGCTCCAGTGCGCCTGCACGGTCCGGTCTTTCCAGTACCACCTCCACACCCCAGCCCTCCGGTAGCAGCTCCCCGCACTAGGCTTGCTGTGCGTGTCCTCAGCCCAGTACCACCAGTGCCAGCACCACGCATCAGGCCTACAGTGCGCCTCGCCTGTCCAGCGCTGCCAGAGCCTTCCTCCTCTCCAGCGCTGTCGGAGTCTCCCGCCTGTCTAGCGCTGTTAGAGCCTTCCTCCTCTACAGCGCTGCCGGAGTCTCCCGCCTGTTCAGAACTGCCAGTTTGCAAGGAGCTGCCAGTTTGCAAGGAGCTGCCAGTCTGCAAGGAGCTGCCAGTCTGCAAGGAGCTGCCAGTCTGCATAGAGCTGCCAGTCTGCAAGGAGCTGCCAGTCTGCATAGAGCTGCCAGAGCTGCCAGTCTGCAGGATGCCGCCAAAGCTGCCAGTCTGCAAGGAGCCGCCAGAGCCGCCAGTCTGCAAGGAGCCGCCAGAGCCGCGAGTCTGCAAGGAGCCGCCAGAGCCGCCAGTCAGCATGGAGCAGCCAGGGCCGCCAGTCAGCATGGAGCAGCCAGGGCCGCCAGTCAGCATGGAGCAGCCAGAGCAGCCAGTCAGCATGGAGCAGCCAGAGCAGCCAGTCAGCATGGAGCAGCCAGTCAGCATGGAGCAGCCAGTCAGCATGGAGCAGCCAGAGCTGCCAGTCAGCATGGAGCAGCCAGTCAGCATGGAGCAGCCAGAGCTGCCAGTCAGCATGGAGCAGCCAGTCAGCATGGAGCAGCCAGAGCAGCCAGTCGACCAAACTCTTCCAGATCTGCCAGTCGACCAGACTCTTCCAGGTCTGCCAGTCGACCAGACTCTTCCAGATCTGCCAGTCGACCAGACTCTTCCAGATCTGCCAGTCGACCAGACTCTTCCAGATCTGCCAGTCGACCAGACTCTTCCAGATCTGCCAGTCAGCCAGGGGTCGCCAGTCAGCCAGGAGCTGCCGCCCCTCTGTCCAGAGCTTCCGCCCCTCTGTCCCGAGCTGCCGTCCCTCTGTCCATTGAGAAGAGTTGCCATGGTGAGGAGGCCACGGAAGAGGATAAGGTGGGGGAAGACTAAGGTGAAGTGGGGGCCACGTCCAGCACCAGAGCCGCCACCGTGGACAGATGCCCACCCAGACCCTCCCCTATAGGTTCAGGTTTTGCGGCCGGAGTCCGCACCTTGGGGGGGGGGGGGTACTGTCACACCCTGACCATAGTTTACTTTGTATACTTCTATGTTTTGGTTGGTCAGGGTGTGAGCTGAGTGGGCATTCTATGTTTCATGTCTAGTTTGTCTAGTTCTATGTTTGGCCTGATATGGTTCTCAATGAGAGGCAGGTGTTCGTCATTGTCTCTGATTGGGAACCATATTTAGGTAGCCTGTTTGGTGTTGGGTTTTGTGGGTGATTGTCCTTAGTGTCCTGATGTCCTTGTTCTGTGTTAGTTTACACAAGTATAGTATAGTATTTGTGTTTAGTGTGTTTTTTCATTTTTGTCCGACTCTCCTTCTCACCAAGAAAACCGTGACATACTGCACCAAACACCTTTGCTAGATGTAAAATTGCGAGACTAAGACCTTCTGGGCAAAAACAACAAAAACAACCTGTAATTCTGACTATTTTGAGGAAGTGGTAGGGGCTATGTTGTTGCTACAGTGACACAACAGGCAAAAACAACAATAACTGCCAGGGTACGAGATAGTGAACATAACATACCCACATCGAACCACACCCCCAAGAGTCAAGTCTCGTTTTTTTCTTAATGAGCAGCAGAAAAGTCCAGGCAAAATCAGTGAGTTCAGCTGTCCTTTAAATCTAGGAGACAACCACCATTGCAGCACTACACCACCAATGGATTACATCATAACAACACATAATATTGACAATTGGTACATTCAGGAGAGGTCAAACGGCACTGGCTTGGAAATGGATACTGTTTCCATAGGACCATGCATTCTTTCACTAATCACCCTGATACATACAGCTTTTATTTGGCAAAGAGGAAAGTGGCAACTACCTCTCCTCCTCTTCCCCCTCTTCTCTTTCCTCTCTCCTGTCACGCCCTGACCATAGAGAGCCTGTTATTCTCTATGTTGGTTAGGTCGGGGTGTGACTAGGGTGGGTCATCTAGGTAAATATATATCTGTGTTGGCCTGGTATGATTCCCAATCAGAGGCAGCTGTTTATCGTTGTCTCTGATTGGGGATCATATTTAGGCTGCCACATCCCCTTTGTGCTTTGTGGGATCTTGTCTAGGTATAGTTGCCTGTGAGCACTACTCTGAGCTTCACGTTTCGATTGTTCTCTTTATTGTTTTTTTTGTTATTGGAGTTTTCTATTCCCTAATAAAGGATGGAAACATACCACGCTGCATTTTGGTCCACTCCTTATGACGATCGTGACATCTCCTCTTTCCTTTCTCTTCCTATGATCTGACATCCCACTGTTACCACCCACCACTCCATCCTGCATGCTGAAGTCTTGTCTGACATGAACATCATAGAAAATGCTGCAATTAATTTTGAGGCACCTGTGCACCGCTCTAACTAGGCTTTCATATCAGTCAGCCTCCCTGTAATTACAGCAGAAGCCCGGAGCACAGCTCTTGTGTTCACTGCAAACACTCTATAATCACTGGCACTCTCCCTCCTCCACCTCTTGCCTGACTGTGAAGGGCTTGCCCAGTTCAGAGACAAAGTTCCGGGTCTGTGAGAGAAATACACTCACGAACAGGCTCACATTGACACATACTGTATCTCTCTTTCTGAATAAAAAAAAAAACGAACACACAGTCATTGTTTAAAACACACACTGACAAATACAGATATGTAATTTATCTGAACAGATATACACGAACAGAAGCACAGCCTTGTACAAATACGCTTGCAGCGCATTCTGTCTTTTACTCTCTCTATACAAACACGCATGTGTGCACACAGACAGACAAGGATCGGGAGCAGTGGCAATACACTTAAACATACTGTGAAACAAGTCATACTAATACTCCTCATCAAGAATTCATGAAAGCTCAGATAAACCGTTGCAGTGGAGCATGCAATTACATCAAGATGATGCTTCAACAACTTACAGTTAAGTACTACTCTAAGGCTAAGAAGAGACTTAACAGTAATTAGTTCCATTTTCTCAACCTATAACCCCAGAGGGACGAGACACACATTTCTCCACGGCAGCAGCTCTCTGGATTTATGAGCATGTTATGATGGAGACATTAGTACAGATAATGAAGTAGGCAGCTCTTCCAGACTCCTGGGGAGATGGGAGTCACATCCTTCTGATGAATGTTGAAGCTGGAGGGGGGGGGGTTAAAGGGGCCAGCAGGGGACAGCTGGACATGGGAAGCCTGGGGCATGATGACAGTGAAGACCATTATGTTACAAAATGGGTTCATGTCAGGCGATAGTAGAGGATCTCCATCCAGTATAGGAGGGGCAGTCAAAGGAATATGTTGAAAGGTCATCGGTAGGAAGGAACATGTAGCAGGCAGGACAGGAGGAAATGTGTGCATGGGTGTGCAGGTGACATGCTAAGGCAGCGTTGCGTTCTGAAAAGGAAGGCCGAGCCTTAGAGTGGACCGTGAATCAGAAGTGCTGAGAGACAGGTATGGATTGGCTCTGGGGGTTTGTTGCCATATGTGTTTGATCGTGATCAAATCCTATCAAATTCTATGCAAGGCAAGTCGGTGTTACACCTGATAGATTCCTTTCAACCCATATGGATATCAACCAAAATCAGTCAAGGCCTACTGGTAAACCTAGTCACTTCACACTATCATTTTTCAGGAAGATTATCTTTACAGTAGGTTTATCTTTACCGTATCTGTACAGTTCAAATGTCTACACTGAGAAATTCAGAGGTGGAAATCTGCAATATTCACACTTAGATATAATTTTTTGAGGTCACTTTCATTTAGGCTTTCCCTATCTCTGTGCCAATGCAGCATCAGATCACGTATGCTTTCTTCTCGACTACCCTCAGGATAACGCAGCCCATATAATCTGTTCTGGGGTCAGTGTTACTTTAAACAAAGATTGATAATAGGCTACCTACAGCGTTTAGGTAGATGAAGCTGATCCTAGATCAGTGGCGCTCGAGACCAGAGAGGAAATATCGCGTTACTATCCTTTTTTTCTCTCTACCTCAACCACCACCACTAGGGCTAAAACCACTACTATTTTCTCCCCTCCGTCTCTGTCGCTCCAGTATCTCCCTTTCCCTTTGAGTTTACGAGATCTCCTCCCGAAACCTGAGCGAGGCAGTCACGGAAAAGAGAGGCGATTACCCTCCTGCACAACATGGCTGCAATTGTAACCTCGACCAGATTTACAGACGAATATCAGCTGTACGAAGAGCTCGGAAAGTAAGCGACATGAACATATATCATCCTATTGTTGTTATACATTTTCCTGTACTGCTTCGTAGACTCTCGCTGTGCGTGTCTAGTCCACTGTTGACAAGACAAGGATAGGTTGTCAAAAACAGGAAAGGCATCCCCCCCGCAACGAAGAGATAGATGATCGCTTCTATCCTCGTTCAGGGAGCTTTATAGTCCAACAACATTTTATTAGAATAAGGTTACATATCGAGCTAGTGTCGGAGGGCTTGCGTGTACTGAGTTTACCATGCCTCGGTGTGCCATAGATATGGGACACCTAAACGACATCCGCTATAGGTATAGTGTTTATTTATCTCAAGGCAACAACTTTCCCGCGATCTATTTTTTGTATCATTTGTTTTACTTTTTGGGTTATTTTTCCGTATTGTTTTGTAGAGAGCCACACAGGGATGAACGCTACACTGACTACTTGTGTAACCACCTAAAAAATGTATCCAATGTGTTTCATTCTGTGCGTTGTAACATTGTAGCACACGAGTACTACACGCATAAACCACAAGTAGAAAGATACTTTGTAACCCGTCTGTTCTATCTTTTGCAGTTAGCAGTAGCTAGTTATTGTGTACGTCCAACTCCACCTATAACCATACATTTTTAGTTTCAAGTATGCATGATGAAATCATAATAGACGGTAGACCTATGGTAGGCTTAATACAACACTCAGTTAGCATAGCCTAGAGTAGACTTGACATGTTTTGGTTTATTCCCTGGATAGTTTTGTGGTGCTCAAGTTACTTCTGCACACTAGTTCCTGTGTAGGCTTACAATTACAATTTCCTCTGAGCTGATTTCCCTCACACGCAGCAAATGAGGGAGACACCCAGAAGCACTGCAAGCAATTTCATCTAGTTTTCTGGGATTCTAATCTAAAATATAAGAGTTGTCACATGATCTCATGTTGCTGTTTTGTTTATTAATTTGTCTCATTGCAGGGGTGCCTTCTCCGTTGTCCGGCGATGCGTTAAAAAGTCCAATGGCCAGGAATTTGCTGCTAAAATTATCAACACAAAAAAACTATCAGCAAGAGGTAAGACAGAGGGAAACATTACACCATTTACTATGCCGTGTGCTTTGATGCCTGTGACATTGTTTCGACCAATCAAAATTCAATAGGAGATCGACACCGGAGAAGGTAGTCTTTTCATTGTTGGTTTATTCAGTTAGCCATGTGCACATGAAAGTGCTTGATCCATGTAATATCTAGTTCAAACAGCATAATACAATTGCATTATATGTTAGTGTTACATAGCCGTTTCAGCAACTTGTCAAAAGGTGTGTGCCAAATTGCATGGTGTAGGTAAGTGCGACATATTTTAGGAACTATGACTTCACAGAGCTCCTTGTTCAATGGGATAAACAGTAGCATTCACCTCATGATGTTCCAGTCCAGCAGGACATATTGTTACTGTGCCTGCCTACCCCAGAGCCATAGCTCAGCCACTGTCTGTGTGTGTTGCATTTGTTTACTCTCTATTCCTGCCCTCAGCAACCGAGTGTGTTTGTGAATACAGATTTGCCGGAGGCCCATTTAGAAGGATCTGGAGCGCCTTCGTGTTGTTTCGTCATAGCTGTGGTCACAATACCTCTATTTGCTGCTAGGGCTACACCAGTGTTTTACATTTACTCCTCTCACGCTATCTTCCCCCCTCACCTTGTGAGATCCCCTGATCAGAGACGTGGAGTCCAGACTGAAAAGCATGTCCTCTTGGCCGGAGGAGACTGTCACGCTTCAGTGTGGATATCATCTGCTCTAATCAAGCCTTGGCCAGGAGGGCTGCACGGGGAAACGTGAGACATGGCCAATCTGCCACTGCTGCGGTGCCAGAGACAAAAAAAGGCTCCGGATCTATTTTGGGAAAGTGGACGCGGCTGATACCTATTTGTTCAGGTATCGAGTTGGCCCATCTCCTGTTTGCGCTTGACATCGTGATGGAGATGGATATTAATTAGATTTTTCTAGGCCTCAGCACTTTCTCTCTCTGTCACTGTGTGCATTAGGGCATACATTTCCATGACTAATGTCAAACAGCTAACGCCATGCTTGTCACACCGTAATTACACTGCAATTCAATGTTTGCGTCACCAATTTTTGGAAGGCATTGCAGCCATTTCGTGCGTCAGTCCCGGCTGCCAATTACTCCAAGAAGAAATCTTCCGGAAGCACAGTCTTAGCTGTGCTGACCGGGTATTGACTTGTTAATCCAAGCAGTCTTTTACTGCTAGTCGTAAAAAAAGTACCTCTTTCCCGTGACAAAACTGTTGCAGATATGGCCTCTCTGCCGCCTTGAGAAGGCTTTAGCGATGGCCATGGAGGGGCAGTGGAGGTTGTTTGATTATTAGGAGAATTACAAAGGCCAGCCCTCGGTGTGAGGTTGTTCCGTCCTCTGGGGATGCCAGCTGAATTACAACCTCCCCCCTCTGCCCCACTCTGCCATGGTCTCAACGGAGGGGCCAGTAAAACAAAGAATTTCTTTTAAAAAAGCCTTAAAAAACAACAACAGGTAATTAGATCTGCTGTGTTTTAGCTGCGGCTGGCAGAGATCCCGTCAAGTAACCTGGCAACTGGGTTCTTGAAACTGTTCATGATGTTGGCTGCCACAGAAGGAGAGGAATGCTCCAGTCCTATTGAGCTGAGTAGAGGAGAGCCAAGCTGAGCCAGAGCCCCTCACCCCCCTCCTCATCTCCTTACTGCTCCTCATGCCCACTGTCTTTAATCAGAGCCGAAGGTCCTGAGCATGCCAATGTGTTTTACACAAACCAAAGCTGCAATCATCTGCCATCATGAGGCTGTATTTATGTATAAAGTTAAAGGCATGCTCTGGAACTTTGGCGACTACTAAGCATTTTGTAAACCTCCCGCCTTGGGCTGGCTGTGTCAATGTGGTGTTCACACATGCATTATTTATGAGCAGAATTGCTGTTTTACCTCAAACAGCCACAAGCAACTGTTTTTCTGGAAGCTGTGCTGCACCATTTCCCCTCCATTTTCCCCCACGTTGGCCAACCCCTTAGCAATTCATGTTATAGCCAATAAGCTTTAGCCCCTCGCCATCTGAGTGAAAGCTAGCGAGATGTACACACAGCAGAGCGAGAGAGAGCGAGTATAGCGAATAAAGCCTGGCACGATGTGATGCACCCCTCCTAGGGACGGCATGGGAGATTAACCATACCACCCCCCGGCACATAGACTATTGCAGCATAGATACTGAAGACTGAGACACGGGGGGGCTGGGAGAAACTGTGGCACTGTCCAAAGTTACACACAGACTGGGCCAACCAGGCAGGATATAACACCACCCACTTTGCCCAAGCACTGCCCCCACACCAACAAAGGGATATCAACAGACCACTAACTTTCTACTCTGAGACAAGGCTGAGTATAACCCACGAAGATCTCCCCCACTGCACGAGCCTGAGGGGGAGCAAAACCGGACAGGGAGATCACGTCAGTGACTCAACCCACTCAGGTCGTGGTATAGTGAATAAAGCCTGGCACGGCATGATGCTCCCCTTCTAGGGACGGCATGGGAGAGCGCCAGCAAGCCAATCTCTTCAACAGGAGGAGATCTGGTGAAGACAAACAAGCCCAGTCCAAACAAGCTATTAGCAGACAGTGCTTGGTGTGTGTGTTCATTCTGTATTCTCTGTGTGATGTGTGTTTAGAAAAATAAATGATTTTTTTTGTTGGTGCGAGTGGGGAGCTTTGCAGCATTTGTGCAGATGAGTTGAGTGCATGATGTGAGTCGGATTAAATCCCAGTGTGTGTGGCTGCATGTGTGTCATAGAGGTCAAGCCAGTTGACTGTCGGTCGGTGACTATGCCTTTGGACTGTGTGCGTGTCTTAACCCAGTGCATCAGGGTTAGCTGAGTTGCCCATGCCAGCAGGCCTGGTTGTATATTGGACGTGTTCTGTTATATTATGGTTCTTGACAGTCAATATCAATCAATCAAATGTATTTATAAAGCCCTTCTTACATCAGCCGATGTCACAAAGTGCTGTACAGAAACCCAGCCTAAAACCCCACACAGCAAGCAATGCAGGTGTAGAAGCAGTCTTCCCCCCCCTCTCATATTATTCACCAGGTCACTCTGGACAACTTCTTCTGGGGGGCTCTGTCCAGTACTGCAGGGGTTAACCTTTTCTTTCTCCAACGTGTGTGTGTCTTTGTGTGTTTGCCTGCCTGTGGGCATGTGTGCATGTGTCATTATGCCTCTGCATGGATAGTCTTTTTGAAATGTACCCTGTCACTCACAGAGTTTGCTGCAGGGTTAGGGTTAGCTGCTGGGGACGTGAGGGTCTGGCTGGGTAATAAGGGGGTAAGGGGGGGATGCTCTATGTTCCTGCCTGGCTGGATGGGATGGAATGTACGCTGAGCCTGATCCTGAGCCCAAAGCCTGAGTGAGCAGCCTGAGAGGAGAGGAAAGGCAGCGAGGCCCCGGATGGTGTCGAGAGGCTGATGGAACTGTGCTGCTGAATAATTGACACTAGCACAAGGCTCTGCTGGATAGAAATGGAAAAATGGAGAGAGCCTTTCTCTACCTCTTTCCATCTCTCTCTCTCTTATTCTCCATCTCTCTTCTTCTCCCTCTTTCCCTAATCCCAATCATCTCTGTCTTTTTCTCTCTCCCTCCTCCCAATCTCTCTCCCTCCATCTCCTTGGAAGGCTTCCTCTGTGCTGCTCGTTAGAGTCCTGGTAAACGTAGCAGTACTGCCATGGTGAATCTTTAATGGAACGAATTGTGCATTTTTTATGACACCAAGCCAAGTGTGTGTATGTGTCTGTGTGTTTGAGAGAGAGCGAGGGTGTGTGTGTGTGTGTGTCAGAATGTGTGTGGGTGCATGTGTTTTTATAGCCTCCTATATCTTTGTGTGATGACAGATAATGCTATTCAAATAATGAAGTTGTCCTCCAAAATTGGAAAAAGAAATATGGATTGTTTATATAAAGATAGCTTGGAAGCTATTTTGCACAGCCAGTACTTTCCTGATTCACAGTGACCTCACACTGAACGTTTCGGTTCGGTTTACATTTTTTTGTAAACATTAAATGCATTATTAAATATGACGTATAAATTATTTCAGAGCTGTTTTATTTAAATGCCGAAGCCAAATATTGAGAACATTCAATTAGGTCGTTCTACCTCAAAAACATTTTGACTCCCTCCCATCATTTATGAAGTTAGTAACAGTTAAGACTAGCATTCCTGAAACATTATTTTGTTGAAATATAATTTGATCTCTGAGAAATTAAGCTAATTGATTGCACCCAAATCGGCCATTTTAATAGATAAGATTCAGATAATATTCAATGAATATAGTACCCAATTTGGACCAAACTTCTTCCTACCAATGAGTAAGGAGGACTGGCGGTATAGCAGGAACAGTCAAAACCTGTTATTTTCCCACACTACTTTGTGGTAAATAATAATAACTTTTAAAGTTGCTTCAAGTGCAGTTGCAAAAACCTTCAAGCGCTATAATGAAACTGGCTCCCATGAGGGCTGCCACAGGAAAGGAAGACCCAGAGTTACCTCTGCTGCAGAGGAGAAGTTCATTAGAGTTAACTGCACCTCAGATTGCAGCCCAAATAAATGCTTCACAGAGTTCAAGTAACAGGCACATCTCAACATCAACTGTTCAGAGGAGACTGCGTGAATCAGGCCTTCCTGGTTGAATTGCTGTGAAGAAATCACTACTGAAGGACACCAATAATAAGAAGAGACTTTCTTGGGCCAAGAAACACAAACAATGGACATTAGACCGGTGGAAATCTGTCCTTTGGTCTGATGAGTCCAAATCTGAGATTTTTGGTTCTTACCGCCGTGTCTTTGTGAGACGCAGAGTAGGTGAACAGATGATCTCCACATTTGTTGTTCCCACCGTGAAGCATGGAGGAGGAGGTGTGATGGTGTGGGTATGCTTTGCTGGTGACACTGTCAGTGATTTCAAGGCACATTTAACCAGCATGGCTACCACAGCATTCTACAGTAATACGTGATCCCATCTGGTTTGCGCTTAGTGGGACTATTTGTTTTCCAACAGGGTAATAACCCACACACCTCCAGGCTGTGTAAGGGATATTTGACCAAGAAGGAGAGTGATGGAGTGCTGCATCAGATGACCTGGCCTCCACAATCACCTGACCTCAACCCAATTGAGATGGATTGGGATGAGTTGGACCGCAGAGTGAAGGAAAAGCAGCCAACAAGTGCTCAAAATATGTGGGAACTCCTTCAAGACTGTTGGAAAAGCATTCCAGGTGAAGTTGGTTGAGAGAATGCCAAGAGTTTGCAAAGCTGTCATCAAGGTAAAGGTTGGCTACTTTGAATATATATCAAATATATTTAGATTTGTTTAACACTGTTTTGGTTACGTTTTGGTTTGTGTGCGTGCATGTGTGTGTGTATGTGTGGCAGTTTAAAGTACTGCAGTATTGTAACGTGGTTGTTAGTGATGTGAGTGTGACTACCCTGAGGAATCAAGTTCCTTCCTGAAAAGCGTGCGTTGCTCTGGGTATGGAGGTGTGTGTGTGTGTGTGTGTGCGCACGTACATGCACACGCTCGGATCAGGGTGACAGTAATGCTCTAACCAAGCTGACTTTCTCTCTTCCACTGTCTTTATCTTTATCCCTCCCTCTCTCTCTTTCACTCTCCCTCTCCCTGCCCCTGCCTCTCTCTGTGGATGGTAGTGGTTTCTATGTCAAGTGTCTGTAGTGCAGTAGTAGGTACCTGTGTTATATAGTGAGCCTGCCAGACCAGGCAATGGTTGTGGCTCTCCGAGCCTCTGAGGCATGAAACAGGATAATCCCAGCCTGATCACAGAGACATGCTGTGACACCCTCAATCAACCTGTCGCCTGGCAATGAGCAGCTCTACTACCACTGCTACTGTCTCCTAGACCTAGTCTGGCCTTTATTTGATCTATCACACCAGACACTATACAGAAATCACTAAATATATACAATCACGTCCATAATTATTGGCCCCCTTGATAACGATGAGCAAAAAATAAAAATAAATATAACAAATACTGAGCTATATTGTATGCAATTCTTTGGGCGGGGAGTTATTTTATACTAATACAATTGCCCAGAGAAAGAGATTTTGTCTAACAAGTAATTTAAAAAAAATCTAAAAACGACAGGGGTCAAAATTATTGGCACCCCTGTTTTCAATACTCTAGCATTGCGCGGATAACAACACTGAGCCTTTTTCTAAAATGTTGTATGAGATTGGCGAACATGTTGGGAGGGTGGCCAAAGTGCTCTATTTTCATGTCATCTGACCATAGCACTGCCTGAAGTTTGATAAACGGCATTGACACTTGGATTGGAACTGGTGCTACGGTCAAATGACATGAAAATAGAGCTCTTTGGCCACGCACACCAGTGGTGGGTTTGTTGTGGAAAAACAGAAGCATATGCTGAAAAGTACCTCATACCTACGGTAAAATATGGTGGTGGGTGGATCTTTGATGTTATGGGGCTATTTTGCTTCCAGGACATTTTAGCCCAAAACCTGGTTGCCTCTGCCAGGAGGAAGACACTTGGCCGCAAGTGGATCTTCCAGCAAGAGAATAACCCCAATCATTAATCAAAATCCTCAAAAAATCTACATTTTACAATGGCCATCTCAGTCTCGGGACTTGAACCCCATTGAAAACCTGTGGTTTGAATTGAAGAGGGCAGTCCATAAGAACAGACAAAGGATATCAAGGGCCTGTGAAGGATTCTGTATGGAAGCATGGTCTAAGATCCCTCCCAATGTGTTCTCCAACCTCATAAAACATGTTAGAAAAATGCTCAGTGTTGTTATCCTCTTAGTGGGAGGGTACTGGAGTATTGAAAACAGAGGTGCCAATCATTTTTACCCCTTTTTTAGATTTCATTTTATTACTCGTTAAACAATTGTATTAGTATAAAAATAAAATAATAAAAATATTTGAGCATACAGTATAGCTCCCGAGCGGCGCAGCGGTCTAAGGCACTGCATCTCGGTGCTTGAGGTGTCACTACAGACACCCTGGTTTGAATCCAGGTTGTATCACAACTGGCCGTGATTGGGAGTCTCACAGGGCGGTGCACAATTGACCCAGTGTGTTTTGGCTGGTTTAGGCTGTCATTGTAAATAAGAATTTGTTCTTAACTGATTTACCAAGTGAAATAAAGGTAAAAACCCTAGTTACCCTTGATAGTAAGTACTGTAGTATAGGCCGTGGAGAATTTTGGTGTGATTTATTACCAAACGGTTAAATAATGCGGTTTAAGTGGCTGCTGTGCTGTCTGGATGGCTCAGTTCATATGGCCATCTATCAGTGCAGAGGAGCGTGTTTCTTGGCCTGTAGTCTGCTGTGACCTGAGCTAACACTACTTCTACTCTAAATTAGCACAGTTGTAAAAATGAAAGGTCAAATACACAGCATTTAAACAGTCAGCAATAATCTAATGACTTCAGGGCTTGTGTGAAGGTAGGATAAATATAAGCCTTCCAAAACCACAAGACCCACAAATAATGTCATTTTTTCATCAAAATAGTTAAACCTGCTTTTTTTTTGCAATAATCACTGATCTGGCGTTCAATTCTGTCTATGAAAATGCCCTTTTTGTTACAAATGTAACTAGAACCATGCATAAGGCACATTCACTAATAATGACTAACTTCTTGTAGCAGGCATTATAGAACATGAACACCGGTCTCATCAACAATCTCTCAAACCCATGTGCTAGTGATTAGCCAGTTAATCTTTACATTTCAAGTTTAGACAACTTGGATGTATTTGCTAGCTAACAGGGTTGAACAGTGGAATTGTTATGAACACACCCTTCTGTTCATCTGCAACTGTTTAAACAGCATGCAAGCCTGTTCACTTTGTTCAGATGTTGAAATCAAGTGGCCTACCTTATTTCTGAAACCGCTTGCCAGAGAGGAAGATGTGATCTCTCAACTTTGTTGGTATGAGAGGCAGGGGGAGGGGCATGGTGTGTGTGTAAAACATTGAGTAAGAGGCGAAGCGCTAATATCTGTCCAAAATAAGGCCAATGAGTTTCTATGGGCTTATTTTGGACCTAAACATGTCGCCTGCATTCCCCCTTTGGGGCGACTCCCATTGTTAGGGTGGAGTACGTGCGTCTTGTCATGATATACAGATCTCTGGTGTAAATGGAAGGGTGCACAGAGGAGCGAAGGAGACGGGACGAAAAATACAACATGAGAACAAGCAGAATATCGCGCAAAAACATACATTGAAATTAATTTGATATATCGCCCAGCTCTACTCCCAATGGACAGGATTACGCTGGCTAGCATTGTGTGCTGCTGCTGGACAACCTGCTGGTTTATTGTTGTTGTTTTGTTCTCGGTCTGTCTGTGCCACCGACAAGAGCCGCTAAATAGTTGAGTGAAGGACAGTTTACATTGCTTCTCTACATGTTTGTTTATATTCTCCTTTATATGTCTGTTTATATCCTCGTGTGACTGTATAACACACGCACCCTTCTCTGGAGCTCCTCTGAGTAAATGTTGATGCACCTTTAGTTGTAATTCTCTACTTGTACTCCTGTCTCTCTCACTGACAGCTGCAGTATTTCTTAAGAGGACGTCTGAGCGGCCAGCCTGCCCCTCATGTGTGCTCAAGGTAAATGTAGGCACTTTAATGTCTTGGCAAGTGACCCTAGGTACCACACATGCACAGGCACACAGAGCCTTGCCCGTGGCCCAGTTTTGGAATGGCCCTGTCCTTCCCCAAGGCTGCCTCCTGTCTCTCTGCTCTGTTTATGGCAGCCAGAGAATCAACTGTGCGGTCACATAAACTCAGGTAAAGTATAACATCCACAGCAAGGTCCCCTCTTCAGTGGCAGACGGTTAGCAAACGCAGCTTAGTTCACCTCAGACAACAGTCAAACATAAAACCAAACCCTTCATTTAAAAGAGGTTGATTAGATGGCGGTGAATAAGAAGATGTTGGCTGTCAGGAACAGGTTGACCACAGGTTTGCTCTTAGCTCTGTCTGTCTGTTAGCGCTAGTGATGCTAGCCTCTCTGCTCACTGAGCATACCTCATGGGGTTTGTCCTCACATTGGCTTCTAATGTTGTACGTGTGCAAGTGTAGTTGGAGATGATCTATTGTCAAGACTTAAAAGGCTCCTCCAGTGAGCTGTCAATCACCATCCAGCCTGACATCATACAACACATCAAACAGGCAGAGTAGGGTCACTCAGGGATAATGAATGGTGATTAGGTTGATCATGCCCATTATCTCAATGAGAATTAATCATGGTATATTGGCAAAAACCTGTATCGTACATATGTGTCTTGACACTACACCATAATCACGTTTGGCATGTTAACCCTAGAGGGGTTGCTACAGTACACTGTTACTGGGAACAAAATATTGGATATTGTTAAACTATGCTGCATCTCTGTTGTGTGATAAGTCACAACCCTCTATTTAATCAGTCGGAAGAGGGTTTAATTTAGTAACCACCACACTGGCCCTAGTGCACCTCAGTTCACCCTTGACCTCAAACTGGACTCTCCTAACTGGCTGGACGAGGCTGTGCAATACCATTCTTCTAACCCATAACAGCAGCCTATTTACTCTGTGCTGTGTAGGATGTTTGTGATGTTTGTTTGTGTACTTACCTATCTGTGCTAGTGGCCTCATTCCGCCCCACTAATTGTGCACACCCTGTTGACAAGGTTGTGTCTCACTTGGTTGCCCGTGGCGTAAGCGGTGCTGCGTACATCAAACCAGCTAGTGAACGTAGCATAGCTGTTTCTGAAGGGAGGTTGAAAGGGAGAGGAGGTGAGGAGTGCATGCTTGACAGTGTAATCCTCCATACTAGCTTCAGCTGTCTCTCTCTCTGGTAGCAATGTTTGCCAACCATGCACACACTCACACATACAATACACACGTACACCAACAAAGGCACCAACACATACACACCTGTACATATCCATATTCATAATATTCAGTACATATCATATACAGGTAACTGCCAAAATAAAGGAAACACCAATGTGAAGTGTCTTAATAGGGCGTTGGGCCACCACGAGCCAGAACAGCTTCAATGCACCTTGGTGTAGATTTTGCAAGTGTCTGGAACTCTAGAGTAACTATTGGAGGGATGCGAGAAATTCCATAATTATTTTTTTTGTTGATGGGAGTGGAAAACGTGGTCTCAGGTGCTGCTTCAGAATCTTCCATAAGTGGTCTATTGGGTTGAGATCTGGTGACTGAGATGGCCATGGCATCGTTTTCATGCTCATCAAAGCATTGTGACCACTCGTGCACTGTGGATGCCCAAGTATAAAAAAATATTATATTTAAATCTACATTTGATCTACAGTTGAACATTTAAAAATGCATTTAATATCAATTTTAGTATAGTATATTAAATACATAAAAAATGATCTAAGTAGGTACACTTTTTTGTACTTAAGTATGATCTTAGTATATTAGCTAAAGAGCAAAACAAATATAGATCTTAAGTACATTTTAAGTATATTTCTCATAAATTAGAATTACAATTCCTGTATTTTCTTTACAAAAAAAATATTTATAGAGTGATTCAAGTATACTTTCACAAACATACTTCTACTCATTAACCACATTAGCTATTGTAATTAGCCATGTAAAGGTGACCTTGATTGACCAAGGCATTATCTCAGCCAATGTTAACATGCCATTTACAAAGCAGTTGTGACTAGAACAGCAATTTACAAGCAACACTTTTCAGAATTGTGCACTATTGGGATTTCACACTTTAGTTGTTCACATTACGGTAATACATTGTGTAATGTGTAATTAAAGGTACAACATTATTCAATTTGAAAATGTACATCAAAACATTTGAATAAGCTAAATATGAGGAACAATATCATATTATAAATCATAACTTCAACTGCAGAAAAGGATGCTGGGGAATATGCACATTTTTTTGCACATGCATTTTTGAAAGTATACTTTAAATATATTTTGTGGACATTTAAGTTAAATATGCTTTTTTGAAAGTATACTTAAGTATATTTTCTAGAGATATGAAAAAGTATACTCTCAGGAAGCATGTTCCTCAGCTGTGCAATAAACAATCGTTATCAACTTTTTCTGCACTCTTCTGAAAAGTAATTCAGAAAGTACTAAACAAATTACTAGCACAAACACTACAATGCCTTGCAAACGAATTGATACCCTCTGGATTTATTCACTGTTTGTTTTTACAAAGTGGGATTAAAAGGGATTTTATTATAATTTTTTTTGTCAACAATCTACACAAAATGCTCTAATGTCAAAGTGGAAGATTAAAAAAAAAAACTATTGTTGAAAAGATTGATAGAAATTAAATAACTAAAATATAGTCGTTGCATAAGTTTTCATCTCCCTGAGTCCATACATACTAGATACACCTTTGGCTGTGATTACAGTGGTGAATCTTCTTGGGTAAGACTCTAAGAACTTTACACACCTAGATTGTGCATGATTAGTACTTTATTCTTTTCACAATTCTTCAAGATCTGTCAAGATGTTGGTGCTCAAGCAGATTTAAGTCAAAACTGTAACTTGGCCACTCAGGAACATTTACTATCTTCTTGGTAAGAAACTCCAGTGTTAGCAGTTGATATTCATCTTCAATAACACAGACCCCAAGGCAAATCAGGGGGAGAAAAATAGGTTTATTCAAAGTGGACAAATCATAGATGTCATGCTGAGAGGTAGATGTTCATTCTCCCCTGTTCTCAGTGATTCTCTCCACAGAACAAAGAGACAGGATGTAGTTTTATCCCCCCAACCCTAGCCTGTGGGTGACCAATTAGAATTCCTGGCAATAGAATTGGGCCAATGGCCAGATAACAAGTATCCCATTTCAGGCTCAACGTATAGACAATTTGGACCAATGAGAACTTGCCATGTAGCTATGAGTCCCGGATTGAAATTGTCTCTGACCCCTGAATCATTAATTCCCTATTACAAAAAAACACTATTTCCATTGATTGTTAATTTCCTCATGACCTCTAGTCCTCTGCGTTGTGTATTTATCTTCAAAATATTATTACACTTCCCCCTAGACCATTTAAAAAATATAAAACATGAAAAAATAGACAGTATAAAATACATTAGCAGTAAGCATAAAATAATTTACATGAAACGCCTTACATTTCTATAAAACACAATGGTCATATTCTACTTGCTGTTGCAATAAGAAATAGATTTAAAGGAAAGTTATAGAAAATAAGTGTTAACAGGTGTAGTGAGGTCCCTTACGATTCCTACCACACCCTGAATTAGGAGGAAACTCACAAAATAAATCATTGTTATTCACCAAGTCCTTTAAAAGTGACCAGCTCTTCCACACTGGTGTCAGTCCCACATAGATAATAACTATTAGAAATGATGTTCTGACAGTCTGCTGGTAGTGAGGAATTCTTCTTCCGTTCCACTGGTTGATAAGGACTTCTCTAATGAACACTTCACCGGTGATCTTATATCGTTTCAGGTACAGTCCTTGGGATATTGCTTCAGCTTCTGAAGGTAGCTGATCATCTTACTATGCTTCTTCACCTGAGATCGGCCCCCGATTGCTAATCAATCAGTTCTTTATTCTCCAGGCTCCGCTTTGACATCAAAATGGACAACCTTGCAATGAGTAACATGTATCCATTATGATTTTCCCTTGACTTTCACTGCTGAGCTCATTATGATGAGCAAAACTTGATAAGGACCTGCCCATTTTGGCCTTCCTTCCCACTGTCCTGACACTACGTCATGTCCCCCCTCAGGAGTTATTCCCCACGCCTCTTTTACTTGTCTGTCTGCTTCCCCTACTGCATTAGAAAGTTGTATGCAATAGTTAAGCATTGTGTCACTCATAAAGTGAACGTCTGCTTTTCTCAAATCTAACGTGTCTGGTAGTGACATGGGTCGACCTGTGATGACCTCAAATGGACTCAAGCTTGGGGTTTTATGTGTTGCCCGTATACTACATAACACCGTAGGCAAGGCATCCTGCCATGCTATCCCTTCTTGATGCATCTTTGAAAGTCTCTCTCTCACCACGCGATTTGTGCATTCATTTTCAAAATTGAACTTGTCCAGGTAACTGGAGAGCATTCAGTAGAGCCATCACCTCTGGTCCATTCTTCACAGGAGCTCCCAGTGATGTCATTAATCCTCTGTTTTACCATGTTTGTCCAAAATCATGGGTAAAACCAAAAGCATACCTTGAGTCTGTGTTAGCTGATATTAGCTGTTTCCTTCAGCCACCAATTCCGCCACCTGTGCTGATGTTCCTGCAGGTAATGTGCCTGTCACTATCACATTGTCCATTGTAGTAACTGCCCAGCCTGCCTTCCTCACACCCTCCTCCACAATGCTTGAACCGTCTGTGTATAAGATAAACTCAGGGTTTTCCAACGGATGGCTCTTAGTAAACCCATCAGAGAGCTGATCCAAAACCAACTCACAACAGTCGGTGTTCAAGTAATGTGGTATCTGGAGGAAGCATCAGAGTAGCTGGATTACAGTGTGCCATGTTGTGTGATCATGTTAGGAGCCTCCAACACAGTCGACCATTTGTTCCAACGAGCAGCTGTGACATGTGCAGCTCGATTAATTGTCAAAATAGTATGGACAGCATGTCGGCAGAATGTGTCTTTTTAACTGTACACATGCCCCATAGATCTTTAATCACTACTTTAGTAGCGGCAATAGCTTCCTTGCTAAAGGAATATTGTTTTGTTCAAGGTGGGGCAACACATGTCAAGCACACTGGTTCCATATCCTAAGTTCCACACTCATTTGTCTTTGTAGTGCAAATAGGATGGTTCTGAACTGTAGATCCCTGCAGTTGTCTAATTTGCCATGTCACCTTTCCTTCAGAGATGTTCAGTGTAGAGACAAGTTGCATAATAACATCTAGGCCTAAATTAGGTTGTTCAAATGAGCCTATCCACACCCCTGCATCAATCTTCATTGGACCAATAGAAATTGATAATGGTTTGGTCTGTTTCATGTCTGTCTTCCCCCACACTCCTGTTGCTCTCATTTTCTTGCCCATGTACTGAGGACATTTATGTTTTGCATAAGATATGGGCAATACAGTGACTTCAGCACCCGTATCACCTAAACAATCTACTGCAAAGTTGTTAAACATCATGTTCACATATATTCCATCTGATTTCATATGTACGAGGGAGTCTATTAGTTTCCCTCCACAGCATCCAGCAAACTCTGCTGTTGAGCCGGAGAGAGCTTCTTACATTTCTGCATCAGAATTGTGTCGTTGGGGCTGTTGTCTTGTTTTCATTTTCCCTTAGACAGACCTTCTCCTGTTTATTCCTCATAAGGACACATTTTCTTTTCCGACAGTCTCCTTGCCACAGTGACCAAAAATCCCGCAATAATGACATACACCAGGTTTCTCTTCTGCTGAACGGATAATGTTGTTGGTTTCACTGGGAAACCTGCACAACTCTGATAACAAGCGGTTTATTGTTTTGATTGATGTCTCTGTCCAGTCGTGACAGCCTGTCGATGATGTCTCCATAGATTGTCTCTACCAGTCAGTAGTTGTGGAAACAAACATTTTTCACAAATAATCCTGTATGGATTGCATCAACTGATGGGTGATTGCCCCATTTTTGGAGGAATTGAGTGCATCTTCATCTTCCGTGTCGGGTAACCCACTGTGTCTAACCACCTCTGCTCTAAACCTTTCTTCAAATTCAACAAACGGTTATTTTGGTTTTTGAACACATTTGGTTATCTCTCCCCAATTGATGGTTGCATTGGTCAGGCCCTTAAACTTCTTAGGGCTGCAATCCCGTTAATGGGATCGATATGACAACAGCCAGTGAAAGTGCAGGGCACCAAATTCAAAACAACATAAATCTCATAATTAAAATTCCTCAAGCATACAAGTATCTTATACCATTTTAAAGGTAATCTTGTTCTTAATCCCACCAAAGTGTTCTATTTCAAATAGGCTTTACTTTTGATGATCTTCATCAGAATGCACTCCCAGGAATCCCAGTTCCACAATGTCCATCATTTATGTCCAAATAGCTACTTTTGTTAGCGCGTTTGGTAAACAAATCCAAAGTCACGAAGCGCGTTCACTAGTTGCAGACAAAATTTCTAAAAGTTCCGTTACTGTCCGTAAAAACATGTCAAACAATGTATGGAATCAATCTTTAGGATGTGTTTAACCTAAAACTTCAACAATATTCCAACCGGAGAATTCCTTTGTCTTCAGAAATGCAAAGGAGTGCAAGCTACCTCTCATGTGAAATGCGCGTGACCAGCGCGTGACTGCTGGCAGACCTCTGACTCAATCTTCTCTCATTCTCTCCCCCTTCACAGTAGAATCCTGAAACATGTTTCTAAAGACGGTTGACATCTAGTGGAAGCCTTGGGAAGTACAACATAACCAAATATCCCACTGTGTATTCAATAGGGGCTGAGTTGAAAATCGACCAACCTCAGATTTCCCACTTCCTGTTTGGATTTCTTCTCAGGTTTTTCCCTGCCATATGAGTTCTGTTATACTCACAGACATCATTCGAACAGTTTTAGAAACTTCAGAGTGTTTCTATCCAATACTAATAATAATATGCATATATTAGCAACTGGGACTGAGGATCAGGCAGTTTACTCTGGGCACCTCTGATCTTCCATGTCGGGGTAACCCACTGTGTCTAACCACCTCTGCTCTAAACCTTTCTTCAAATTCAACAAACTGTTATTTTGGTTTTTGAACACATTTGGTTATCTCTCCCCAATTGGTGGTTGCATTGGTCAGGCCCTTAAGGGAAACATGTATGGCTCTCCATCCATCGGCCACATCTTGCTCTTCACCACCCCCACAGCTCTATAAACATTTTCTTCAAGTACACCATGTTCACGGTTGTTCAAAACAAACGCTAATAACTGTAACCCATCATAAGGATGTAGATTGTAGAGTTTTTTTTATAAAGCTTCAAATGGCCCCATGTCTTCATACCCATGTCTTGTGGATGCCCCAGAGCCTTTCACCAAGAACCCTCAAACTCTCTTCGTCTCTCTGCAATGTCCTATCACGGTTATCAATAAATAATTTACCCTCCCTTTTTCTGATTTCAACTAATACAGTTAAAGACCATCGTGTTTTTGTCAACGAGTTAGACATTCTCTGTTTTTCCCCCCAAGCTTTTTGTATATCAGACAGATTCCATAGTCCATCTTTGTCAACAATGACAGAATATTTATTTATCTCTTGCCTACACTTCTCTACTTTGAAATGGTTCTTCATATCACTAGACAGTGAATTCAAAATCTTTTTTATGTTCACATCCAGAGGAGCTGTTCCGCCCTTTTCTAGAGTGGTTTTCTCACTTAACAATGGCATTACATTAACTTCAAAGGTTGTATAATATATATCTTTATGTTTATATATTTATTTAACTCCAATATACAGTGCCTTGCGAAAGTATTCGGCCCCCTTGAACTTTGCGACCTTTTGCCACATTTCAGGCTTCAAACATAAAGATATAAAACTGTATTTTTTTGTGAAGAATCAACAACAAGTGGGACACAATCATGAAGTGGAACGACATTTATTGGATATTTCACACTTTTTTAACATTTCAAAAACTGAAAAATTGGGCGTGCAAAATTATTCAGCCCCTTTACTTTCAGTGCAGCAAACTCTCTCCAGAAGTTAAGTGAGGATCTCTGAATGATCCAATGTTGACCTAAATGACTAATGATGATAAATACAATCCACCTGTGTGTAATCAAGTCTCCGTATAAATGCACCTGCACTGTGATAGTCTCAGAGGTCCGTTAAAAGCGCAGAGAGCATCATGAAGAACAAGGAACACACCAGGCAGGTCCGAGATACTGTTGTGAAGAAGTTTAAAGCCGGATTTGGATACAAAAATATTTCCCAAGCTTTAAACATCCCAAGGAGCACTGTGCAAGCGATAATATTGAAATTGAAGGAGTATCAGACCACTGCAAATCTACCAAGACTTGGCCGTCCCTCTAAACTTTCAGCTCATACAAGGAGAAGACTGATCAGAGATGCAGCCAAGAGGCCCATGATCACTCTGGATGAACTGCAGAGATCTACAGCTGAGGTGGGAGACTCTGTCCATAGGACAACAATCAGTCGTATATTGCACAAATCTGGCCTTTATGGAAGAGTGGCAAGAAGAAAGCCATTTCTTAAAGATATCCATAAAAAGTGTTGTTTAAAGTTTGCCACAAGCCACCTGGGAGACACACCAAACATGTGGAAGAAGGTGCTCTGGTCAGATGAAACCAAAATTGAACTTTTTTGGCAACAATGCAAAACGTTATGTTTGGCGTAAAAGCAACACAGCTCATCACCCTGAACACACCATCCCCACTGTCAAACATGGTGGTGGCAGCATCATGGTTTGGGCCTGCTTTTCTTCAGCAGGGACAGGGAAGATGGTTAAAATTGATGGGAAGATGGATGGAGCCAAATACAGGACCATTCTGGAAGAAAACCTGATGGAGTCTGCAAAAGACCTGAGACTGGGACGGAGATTTGTCTTCCAACAAGACAATGATCCAAAACATAAAGCAAAATCTACAATGGAATGGTTCAAAAATAAACATATCTAGGTGTTAGAATGGCCAAGTCAAAGTCCAGACCTGAATCCAATCGAGAATCTGTGGAAAGAACTGAAAACTGCTGTTCACAAATGCTCTCCATCCAACCTCACTGAGCTCGAGCTGTTTTGCAAGGAGTAATGGGATAACATTTCAGTCTCTCGATGTGCAAAACTGATAGAGACATACCCCAAGCGACTTACAGCTGTAATCGCAGCAAAAGGTGGTGCTACAAAGTATTAACTTAAGGGGGCTGAATAATTTTGCACGCCCAATTTTTCAGTTTTTGCTTTGTTAAAAAAGTTTGAAATATCCAATAAATGTCGTTCCACTTCATGATTGTGTCCCACTTGTTGTTGATTCTTCACAAAAAAATACAGTTTTATATCTTTATGTTTGAAGCCTGAAATGTGGCAAAAGGACGCAAAGTTCAAGGGGGCCGAATACTTTCGCAAGGCACTGTATATGTATACCCCCTTTTGAGGACTATGACCTCTATAACCGTATCTTCTAGAACACAAGTCGTTTCTGTAGGGCCGGGTTACCCATAAAACTTGTGTTCACTTCAAAACCTTGTTGAATGGTCACAAGGCTTACATTACCCACACGTGTAAAAATGGCTACTCAACTAGCAATTCACTTCCATGCAACAAGAAGGTTTCCCACCCTTAATCAATGATGGCTTATTTAACTGCTAGGGCTTTAACAAAAAGGACTAAAAGCTTTAATAGAGGACTCGAGCCCCTATGATAGAGATTGAACAAACCTGTAACAGAGGACTCAAACCCCTAACAGAGCAAACAACGGACTAAACCCTGTAACAGAACGAAGGACTCGAACCGTATACATCACAGATACGTATCACTCATTGCATGCACTAATTTTAACCTGATTTGGTTATTTTAAATGATATCGGTCTAGACTCACCCAGCAATATGTTAGCAGTCAATCAGGAGATCAAGAGTTGACTCCCATGGGATGTGCTCAGCCATCTCTCTCTCTTTTCCCTGGATCAACACACAGTTGATGAGTTTTTCCTTGTTGTTGTTCAAGACCAATTCATCCGGGTCACGGCACCAAGTGTTTGCAGTTGATGTTACTCTTCAATAACACAGACCCCAAGGAAAATCAGGTGGAGAATAATAAGTTCATTAATAGAGGACAAATCATAAATGTTATGTTGAGAGGTAGATGTTCATTCCCCCCTGTCCTCAGTGGGGGCCATTTCAGGCTCACTGTATAGACAATTTGGACCAATGAGAACATGCCATATAGCTATGAGTCCTGTACTGAAATTCCTCCTATGTCTCTGATCCATGAATCATTAATTCCCTATTACAGAAAAACAACTATTTCCATTGATCGTTAATTTCCTCTTGACCTCTGGTCTGTGTTGTGTATTTATCTTCAAAATATTCTTACACCAGTGTAGATTTGGCCTTGGTTATTGTCCTGCTGAATGGTGAATTCCTATCCCCATGTCTGTTGTAAAGCAGACTGAACCAGGTTTTCCTCTAGGATTTTGCCTGTGCTTAGCTCCATCCCATTTATTTTTATCCGGAAAAACTCCCCAGTTAACATAAGGCTTTGCATTTAGGCCCCTTTGTTTTGCTGTATTACTTTAGTGCCTTGTTGCATACAAGATTAATGTTTTGGAATATTCTTATTCTGTATATTTGAATTATTATTTTCAGTCTTTCATTTAAATCATGATTGTGGAGTCACTACAATGTTGTTGATCCATCTTCAGTTTTCTCCCATCATTGACATTGAACTCACCATTGGCCTCATGGTAACATCCCTGAGCAGTTTCATTCCTGTCCTGCTCAGTTCAGAAGGCCGACTGTATCTTTGTGTCTGGGTGGTTTAATACATAATGCACAGCATAATTATTAACTTGATTATTAACTTACCAATAACTGCCCTTTTATGGGGCTTTCGAAAGGCTCCCTGGTCTTTGTAGTTGAATCTGTGCTTGAAATTCAATACTTGACTGAAGGACCTTACATACCTTATATGGATGCGGGACAGGGGAAGGGTTAGTCATACAAAAATCATGTCAACCCATATTATTTAACACATGTAACATAGTCTGTGATTTGTTAAGCCAAATTTTACTCCTGAATTCATTTCAGTCTTGTCTAAACAAAGCAACTGAATACTTTTTAGAGTTCATTGTTGACAACAAATGACTATTAAATACATTTTAATCCCACTTTTTAACATAATAAAATGGGAAGAAATCCAAGGGGTATGAATACTTTTGCAAGGCACTGTATACTTATAGTGTACTTGATCACTCACAAGCAGAGTTGTCCCCCCAAAAAATCTGTGCTTCAATTTAAAAACAACTCCGTGTATTTTGAATTAATATAATAAAGTACAATTAATGTGTTGAAATTGAAGTACATATTTAATGAATGTGTTTAAGTTTAATGATAGTGAACATATACTTAAAGAATGAAACAATATTAATTTAAAGTACACTTTTAGTTAGTATATTGAAGAATGATGATAGTATATTTATAGTATACTTAAGATATACTTCAAATACGAGATGTAGTTTCAAGTATATTATTCAATTTTTTTGTATATGGAAGTATTCTTAAGTATACTTGTAATATATTAGAATATATACAGTGGGGCAAAAAAAGTATTTAGTCAGCCACCAATTGTGCATGTTATCCCACTTAAAAAGATGAGGCCTGTAATTTTACGCCGCCAGGGACTCAAATCCTGCAGTGCCAGACGTGTCCCCCTGCTTAAGCCAGTACATGTCCAGGCCCGTCTGAAGTTTGCTAGAGAGCATTTGGATGATCCAGAAGAAGATTGGGAGAATGTCATATGGTCAGATGAAACCAAAATATAACTTTTTGGTAAAAACTCAACTCGTCGTGTTTGGAGGACAAAGAATGCTGAGTTGGATCCAAAGAACACCATACCTACTGTGAAGCATGGGGGTGGAAACATCATGCTTTGGGGCTGTTTTTCTGCAAAGGGACCAGGACGACTGATCCGTGTAAAGGAAAGAATGAATGGGGCCATGTATCGTGAGATTTTGAGTGAAAACTTCCTTCCATCAGCAAGGGCATTAGGGTATATAACAAAGTATTGAGATAAACTTTTGTTATTGACCAAATACTTATTTTCCACCATAATTTGCAAATAAATTCATTAAAAACCCTACAATGTGATTTTCTGGATTTTTTTCCTAATTTTGTCTGTCAGAGTTGAAGTGTACCTATGATGAAAATTACAGGCCTCTCATCTTTTTAAGTGGGAGAACTTGCACAATTGGTGGCTGACTAAATACTTTTTTGCCCCACTGTATATGTTTTGCTTGGGTGGGGGCACTGTCATCCTATGTCAGCCAAAATAATGGGCAACTGGGCCTGGCTAGCATTTTTATACATGACCCTAATCATGAAGGGATGTTAAAGGTCAACTGTCCCTTAGAACCAACTTCTCTGGTTTTAAACGGCTTATGTGGCACCGATGTCAAAATTATAGTGTCAAAATTGTGTAAATATGATCATTTTGGTCATAAAGTCATTCTTGTTCAAAATGGAGTTTTGTAAGTGAGTTCATCCAGATTTAGGCTGGAGTATGGATTACGATCATCCCCACTTGCCTAGTGGTACTAGCATGAGAGAAGCAGCTCTGCTTATCGCACTCTATCAGCTGCACGCACTCTATCCAATCATAGGTCCCATAACTTTTAGACAGACCTGCCCATTACACAGCGCCTCAGAATTGTTTACATAAAAGAACATGTTGCCAATGTTATGTTGAACTAACCCTTGGCCCTAAGCCCCTTATGGAGTGGCCACTTGCTGATGTGTTTGGTAGTGTCACTCACTCAAGTCTGCCACTTCATTGGGAAACTTGAGAATTGAGATGATCAAAGAGCACTTGTATCCCAACTGCAACTTGTCAATATTCCAAAACCCGTTAGCAAGCATCTTGTGTCTCCCCACGACCTGTTTTGTAACATGATTCCCTATGAGAAAGTTGTAAACAAAAAAATGAAGCACACGTCGCCACTCACCAGTGACTTGATAAGCTGATTGTGGCCTGGCTTCTCAATGTGCCTGCTAGCTTTATTGACAAACACAGAATTATAACTTAGCTAGCTAGCAGGTGATTTTGGCCACTGATAAACAGCATGTAGCGTGTGCTTTATTTACGATAGTTTGACAGCTTGCAGTTGATGAAGTTGTAGACATGTTATTGTTCTCATAAATCAGTCCTGAGTTCGCAGCCAGACTTTCCCGACTTGATATACTGTATGCAGTGCCCTGGCTAGTTTTTTTTGCATACAAAAAAAACTTCAGATATACTGCATCAAACACCTTAGCTAGATGTAAAATTGCGTGACAAAGTCCTCCTCGGTAAAACGCCTAAATTAATGACAGATTTCTTGATCAATTCTGACTATTTTAAGGAAGTGACTATTTTGAGGAAGTGGCTGTTGTTACAACAGTGACTCAGGAGTGACAAACAGCAGTACCTGCCAGGGTACAGTATGCAAACATAACACACCCACATCAAAACACACCCCCAAGAAAACTCTTGTTGGGCTTTAGTCATGGCTGATAGCGTTTCTTAATGAGCAATTTTCAAAAGGAAGCCAAATCAGCTAGTGCACTCACCCTTTAATTGCTCAGGAACCACAACTGTGTGGAAGCACATGCTTTCAATATACTGTGTATCCCTAGTTTACTCGTGTTTCCTTTATTTTGGTAGTTACCTGTACATACATGAAGTTTAATTTGTTTCTGACCAGTTTTCACCCGTATAGTGATTTCCAAGAGGACGTGGAGAATATTTCAGCAGTTTGGCTGCTGGGTTAGGAGGGAGGATGTGCAACAGGACTGGCATGGGTGGGCTTTGGTGCTGTCAGAGGGGTGGTGTTGTGCCTGGGGGGTGAAGGAGCGAGGGCTGTGAGGGATAATGTTGTCATGTATTTATCTAGCTTGTGTATATGTGTGTGTGTGTGTGCAATCAGAAAGTATTCAGACCCCTTGACTTTTTCCACATTTTGTTATTTTACAGCCTTATTCTAAAATGTATTAAATTATTTCTTCCCCCTCATCAATCTACACACAGTACCCCATAATGACAAAGTGAAAACAAGTTTATACAACTGTTTGCAAATTTATTAAAAATAAAAAACAGAAATAACTTGCAGTACCAGTCAAAAGTTATTTGAGAATTTTGGTTCCAACCACCGTGTCTTTGTGAAACGCAGAGTAGGGAAACGGATGATCTCCGCATGTGTGGACAGGGTGACTGAGTTCATCAGGAAGTGTATAGGGGATGTTGTTCCCACTGTGACTATTAAAACCTTCCTAAACCAGAAACCGTGGATAGATGGCAGCATTCTTGCTAAACTGAAAGTGTGAACCACCGCATTTAACCATGGCAAGGTGACTGGGAATATGGTCGAATACAAACAGTGTAGTTATTCCCTCTGTAAGACTTTGTTACAAATTTTATTTTATTTTAATAAGTGCATTGAAGTGGTCTGCTAAACATGTGTATGTGACCTATAAACTTTGATTTGGTTCCTACCATTAAGCATGGAGGAGGTGTGATGGTGTGGGGGTGCTTTGCTGGTCACACTGTCGGTGATTTATTTGTAATTCTGCTGCGATACCTCATCCCATCTGGTTGGCGCTTAGTGGGACTATCATTTGTTTTTCAACAGGACAATGACACAAAACACACCTTCAGGCTGTGTAAGGGCTATTTTACCAAGACAGAAAGTGATGGAGAGGTGCTTCCCGGGTGGCACAGTGGTCTAGGGCACTGCATCGCAGTGCTAGCTGTGCCACCAGAGACTCTGGGTTTGAGCCCAGGCTCTGTCGCAGCCGGCCGCGACCGTGAGGTGCATGGGGCGACGCACAACTGGGCTAGTGTCGTCCGGGTTAGGGAGGGCTTGGGCGGTAGGGATATCCTTGTCTCATCGCGCACTAGCGACTCCTGTGGCGGGCAGGGCGCAGTGCACGCTAACCAGGTCGCCAGGTGCACTGTGTTTTCTCCGACACATTGGTGCTGCTGGCTTCCGGGTTGGATGCACGCTGTGTTAAGAAGCAGTGCGGCTTGGTTGGGTTGTGTTTCGGAGGACGCATGGCTTTCAACCTTCGTCTCTCCCGAGCCTGTACGGGAGTTGTAGCGATGAGACAAGATAGTAACTACTAACAATTGGATACCACGAAATTGGGGAGAAAAGGGGGTAAAAAAATAAAAATAAACAGTGATTGCTGCACAAGATGACCTGGCCTCCACAATCACACAACCTTTTATATTATTTATTTATTTTTATTTATCCGTTATTTTACCAGGTAAGTTGACTGAGAACACTTTCTCATTTGCAGCAACGACGTGGGGAATAATTACAGGGGAGAGGAGGGGGATGAATGAGCCAATTGTAAACTGGGGATTATTAGGTGACCGTGAGGGTTTGAGGGCCAGATTGGGAATTTAGCCAGGACACCGGGGTTAACACCCCTACTCTTACGATAAGTGCCATGGGATCTTTAATGACCTCAGAGAGTCAGGACACCCTACACAAGGCAGTGTCCCCAATCACTGCCCTGGGGCATTGGGATATTTTTTAGACCAGAGGAAAGAGTGCCTCCTACTGGCCCTCCAACACCACTTCCAGCAGCATCTGGTATCCCATCCAACCTCATCCCAATTGAGATGGTTTGGGTTGAGTTGGACTGCAGAGTGAATTAAAAACAGCCAACAAGTGCTCAGCATATGTGGGAACTCCTTCAAGACTGTTGGAAAAGTATTCCAGGTGAAGCTGGTAGAGAGAATGCCAAAAGTGTGCAAAGCTGTCATCAAGGCATAGGGTGGCTACTTTGAAGAATCAAAAATAAAAAAAATTGGATTTGGTTACCAATTTTTCGTTACTACATGATTCCATATCTGTTATTTCATAGTTTTGATGTCTTCACTATTATTCTACAATGAAGAAAATATTAAAAATAAAGAAAAACCCTTGAATGAGTAGGTGTGCCCAAACGTTTGACTGGTACTGTAAGTATTCATCAACCTTGAGATGTTTCTACAACTTGATTAAAATCCACACGTGTTCAATTCAATTAATTGGACATGATTTGGAAAGGCACACACCTGTCTATATAAGGTCCCACATTTGATAGTGCATGTCAGAGCAAAAACCACACCATGAGTTAGAAGGAATTGTCTGTAGAGCTCCAAGACAGGATTGTGTCAAGGCACAGATCTGGGCAAGGGTACCAAAACATTTATACAGCATTGATGAATGCTGTATAAATGGTCTGGTCTGATGAAACCAAGATTGAACTCTTTGGCCTGAATGCCAAATGTCACGTCTGGAGGAAACCTGGCACAATCCCTATGGTGAAGTGTCATACCCAAGAAGACTCAAGACTAATCGCTGCCAAAGTTGCTTCAACAAGGTACAGAGTAAAGGGTCTGTGATTACTTATGTAAATGTAATATTTCAGTTTTTATTTATCGGGTATTGTGTGTAGATTGATGAGGGAAAAAAAATGTTTAATTAAATTTTGGAATAAGGCTGTAACGTAACAAAATGTGGAAAAAGTCAAGGGGTCTGAATACTTTCTGAATGCACTGTATGTACTGTATATGTGTGTTTGCATGTGTGTGTGCGTGTTGGAATGAGGGTAAATGTGAGTGGAATGGAAAGGATGCGTGATTCATAATTCATGCAGGTTAGGGCGAGGAGAGCAAAGAAAAGGTCTGCAGCAGGTGGTAGAGGTGCAGAGAGTAGGGAGAGGGGCATCAGAGAGGATTTGAAAGGGATTGGGGGGGGGGGGGACGAGAGACGAGAGAGAGTGAAGAGTGCTTTCCCAGTGCCGCAGTGTGATGGTGGAGTCTGGAGGGTTGCTATGAGCTGTTGTCTTCACTACCGATGCACACTGCACTGTTGCCAGGGTGTGTGGTTGCATGCTAATGTGTGTGCGTGTGTGTTCGCCAGTGTGCGTGTGTGCCTTTGTGCAAGTGTGTGTGCTTGAGAGGGGCAGAAAGAGAGAGGAAGAGACGAGAGATGCGACACAACAGGTTAGCGTCGTTGACAATGCATCGCAAGGCAAGGCTAGGGTTGTTTACATTGGCCTCTTTACACCTCTGTATTATGCCATTGCAATAATGACATAACCTTGGCTAGGTATTGAGTAACTGTTTGTCAGTAGTAAACCATATGAATTAGTATGGTGCCATGGTGGTGTACCCTGTCCGTGTAGATATTCTCTCTGTACAAACACACATGGCACGTCTGTCAAACAACATGTCAGCCACCCATGTGTTACAGCTCAACAGTGTGTCAGGTTGTTTCTCGTAGATTTGTGTGTTATCACATGCCAGCCACACTGGACTGTGGGGTTTACCTGTCTGGCTGGGCGTAGGCCGCTTTTCAGAGGAGTGTTTCTGTGCGCGTGCGTGTGTGTAAGTGTGTGTGCGTGCGTTCGTCCTTCCAGGCACATTTTCCACTGACTTAATTCATGAATTCAAACAATAGAACTGTAAGTGAGAGATTCACAGAGAGCGGTAGAACACGGGAAAGAGGGGGGGGGGGGGAGTGAGAGGTCGATGAAGTACGCTAGAAAGAGAGGAAATGACCTGGCAGGCAGAGAAAGAGGGGTAGGGGAGAGGACAGAACGCCATAGTGGAGGAGGAGAGCAAGTGGCAAGGTATGTATAGAGGGAGGGAGGCAGAGATGGCGACTGAGGGACAGATGGAGGGATAGAGAGAAGAGCAGGGCGCCCATCTTAGTCAGCAGTGTAAGCTTTATATAGTGGATGATCTCTCTTCTCACCCCTCCTCCTGTGGGATCGGGTGGGGGGTTCTGGAGCTATTCCTGGGAGATGAATAGATCAGACAAACGCACACACACACCACTTGATCCAGCTACCGTATAAGGGGAACGGAGAGACTGCAGGTGCAGTCATTGTAAGACATAGTGTGTCATCTGTCTTATTTTTTCTATTCATATTTGAATAATTTACACCATAGGAGACCTCATATCAATCAAGTGATGACATATTACAAGTATAATAGAGGCCTTTTGGGATTTCGGATCATAGACGGCTGCGTCTTCCTTCTCCCTTTTCTCCCTCTGCATCCTTCCTTCCTTTCTCGTCTCCTTCTCGATCTGTCTCTCCCTCGCTCACTCCATCTCAACGTCTCTGTCTCTCTGTGCGGGGTCCTTTGTCTCTGTAATTCAGTGTGCCCAGACAGCTGGTAAGCGGAGTGGAGGGGCTGAGGCTGAATGGATGAATAGTTGAGAGGAGCAAACCCAGGTGGCCCTGTGAGGAGAGATGGAGGTAGAGAGAGAGAGAGAGAGAGAGAGACCAGGGTCTGATCCAGTGGAGTGCTGGTGGTGGAACTGTCTGTCTCCTATGATGTAAATGATTAAAATGTGCATAGAAAAGAGAAGACAGATGACACACTATGATGATGACTGCACCTGCAGCTCTCCGTTCCCCTTATATGGTAGCTGGATCAAGTGGTGTGTGTGTGTGTGTGTCTGTTTTGCCATAAAGATACTCTCCTCTCTAGGAAGTGCTTGACTTTGAGCTGTCAGGATTGCCTTACCGGTACTTCAAATGTTTTGGGAATAAAGTACCAGCTCCTTTTTAAAGCAAAGTTGCCTATTGCAGGCCCAGATTCACACACAAGGCCAAAAAAGTTGATCAAAGTGGAATGAAGGCCAAATCTGCTTTGAATAGCAATGGAGAGTGGACCTTCATTTCCTGATTCCGCTTTTATTTCAAGTTTATTTGCTGCTAGTCTGTGAATCTGTGCGTGACAGTAGGCTGCTCAAGATTGTGCAGATAGAACATTCGCCAACCTGAATGCGCATGATGTGCTTTTCCAAGTTGTCAAATAAGGGTTTGTAAGTGCATGAAAAGTCATGGGAATTAGTTTCATATTTTTTGTTCATGTAATACATGAAGGCACACTTTCAAATATGATCAATCACTTAAAAATCTACATATCATCCATTATCGGAATGACCCTTCAGTGCATATCTGTTTGTGCTGCGTGTGAGCTAGTGCGAGTGGGCCATTGCCGGAGGAGAGAGTGCAACATTCCAGCAGCAGGCATTCTAACTAGATCACCAATTCAAAACATAACATGTAGCAGTTATCTCGGTTGTTAACTATAGCTAACTAAGCGTTCATGTCGTTGTCGCTAATTGACAAATAGCTTGCTGTGCATAGATCTCCCCTGAAACATGTTTAGTTCAATGTTCCCACTAAACTGCGCACACTCACCCGGGACTGCCACACAGAATAAATGTCAGCGCGCGCAGAGGAGCACGAGATTGAACTTCAACTTTCTAGAATTTTCCCCGTTAGTTAACACTATCAACGTTTCCCTTTACTGTGTGAATTCTGATCGAATCAACGCAATATTAGCCACTGTCAACTATACAAGACTTAGTATGCAAAACCAACTACACAAGAAATGTTGTAGGCAGAACGCATCGGAGTAGGATTCTATTGCATTGACAGGCACAACTCAGGCACGTTCTCTACACAAACCGGTGCGCCATAACCAATCAGAGCAGCAGTAGGCCTATATGCAGATTAACCATTGCCGGATCTGTGCCATTCACTTTGAACTGGACTGTTTTTACAGCCCCACTGGTCCTGTGTAGATGCGTTTGTTTTGAGATCAAAGCGAGAGCTAGCAACATGTGCACATTTGTACGTGTTCATATCCTTTGCTAGTAAGTGAGTATTTAGCTCAGTTATATATCATTTGTAGTCGGCAATAGGGGAGTGATTGATTCCTACAAGGGCACAAAACGTGTGCATTTCTAGACATCTTTGAAAAGAAAGTCAGGTAAAGAGCTTTTTTTTCTCTTAAAGAGGAAGTGCTATATTTTGAGACAGGCATGAATAAGCAAAGTTGCCATTTTTTTTTTGTAAAACGTAACCTTTATTTAACTAGGCAAGTCAGTTAAGAACAAATTCTTATTTGCAATGATGGCCTACCTCGGCCAAACCCGGATGACGCTGGGCCAATTGTGTGCCGCCCTTTGGGACTCCCAATCACATCCGGATGTGATTTAGCCTGGATTCAAACCAGGGACTGTAGTGACGCTTCTTGCACTGAGATGCACTGCCATAGACCGCTGCGCCACTCGGGACCAATAGGCAGAGGGTAGCATCATTTGTCTGATTCTCTGTAATAATGGTAATGATGCATTTGATTTTGTAAAGTGGTTTCTTGCATCAAACACCACAACAACATTTGCAGTCACCTCTTTCTCTGAAGGACAAGTGGATAAACAGGTTAATGTCAAGCCTTGCATGTTTTGTTTTTTCAAAAGTCTTATGGAATGTAGGCCTATATTGAGCACCACACATTGGCTGCTACTGTAGGCTGAATGATAGAACAGCTATTTTCTCCATTGTTTTTGTTGGTAGGCCACTCTGGTTGGCCTACATTATGATTAAATAGCCACGGTAGCCTACTTGACCTAAAACTAACTTAAAGCGGGTACAGCCTCAATGTTCACAGTAAACTCTCACTGGAAGTTGCACAGAATTTTCATAACATTCAAGTTTGCGCTCAGCAGACCTGAAATTTGCTTTGTGGTAAAAAATTATCTAGTAAGATACCTTGCTTTGAAGTAGCCTACCTTATCCATTTGATCCCTGGTTCATTGAATGAGGGAATCATTTTATAAAGACAAAAGTATTTGGTTTAAATTTTGCATTAATTTATATCAATTGTGGCAACCATCCTCCAGGATAGCTACATACTGGGCGTGCAGGCTTTTGTTCAAGCCCTGGTCTAACCACAGTGTAGCCTGAACACCAGCTGCTCAACAGGACCTTGATAAGCAGACTTTAGTGTTTCAGGGCTGCATCAAAAGCCAAGCCTGCATGCCCAGGAGCTCTCCAGATGGAGGGTTGACCACATGTCGACAACATGTGATTAACAGTGCAGTTCTACTTTGTGGGGGGTTAAGTGCCTTGATCAAGGGCACAACGGCAGGTGATGGTAAGTCTACATGGGATCAGACACAGCAGCCTTCCAGTGTCAATAATTCTTACTTTTTCATGTAGCCTATTGTAATAGTCATGAAAATTTGTCAAAAGTAATGGAAAATGTTTATGAACCCTTAACAGTGAATAATCAGAAGTCTATAGCTTTGAACCTGTAAATGTGGCAATTTTACTGTTACACTCATAGGGAGTGCAAAAGATGCAGTAAAGGAGTCAATAGAACGCAGAATGTTTCATTGACCAGATTGGCGCACATTAAACACATCTGGTCTAACAAAGTGGATAGTCCGCAAATCCGTCATGATTTACAGTGCATTCGGAAAGTATTCAGACCCCTTGACTTTTTCCACATTTTGTTATGTTACAGCCTTATTTTAAAATTGATTAAATAGTTTTTCCCCCTCATCAATCTACACACAATGCCCCATAATGACAAAGCAAAAACATTTTATTTAATTTTTGCAAATTTATACAAAATTAAAAACTGAAATATCACATTTACACAAGTATTCAGACTCTTTACTCAGTACTTTGTTGAAGCACTTTTGGCTGTGATTACAGCCTTGAGTCTTCTTGGTTATGATATGCTACAAGCTTGGCACACCTGTATTTGGGGAGTTTCTCCCATTTTTCTCTGCAGATCCTCTCAAATACGGTCAGGTTGAACGGGTAGCGTTGCTGCACAGCTATTTTCAGGTCTCTCCAGAGATGTCGATTGGGTTCAAGTCCGGGCTCTGGCTGGACCACTCAAGGACATTCAGAGACTTGTCCCGAAGCCACTCATGCGTTGTCTTGGCTGTGTGCTTAGGGTCGTTGTCTGGTTGGAAGGTGAACCTTCGCCCCAGTCTGAAGTCCTGAGCACTCCGGAGCAGGTTTTCATCAAATATCTCTCTGTACTTTGCTCTGTTAAGCTTTGCCTCGATCCTGACTAGTCTCCAATTCCCTGCAGCTGAAAAACATCCCCACAGCATGATGCTGCCACCACCATGCTTCACCGTAGAGATGGTGCCAGGTTTCCTCCAGATGTGACACTTGGCATTCAGGCCAAATAGTTCAATCTTGGTTTCATCAGACCAGATAATCTTGTTTCTCATGGTCTGAGAGTCTTTAGGTGTCTTTTGGAAAACTCCAAGCATGACCTGCATGTATTCATTAAACCACAATATCAAAGATGGGTCTTTGTGAACTGCACATAGACCCATCTGTCTTCCGTCTAGCCATTCTACCATAAAGACCTGATTGGTGAAGTGCTGCAGAGATGGTTGTCCTTCTGGAAGGTTCTCCAATCTCCACAGAGGAACTCTGGAGCTCTGTCATGTTGACCATTGGGTTCTTGGTCACCTCCCTGACCAATGCCCTTCTCCCCGATTGCTCAGTTTGGCCGGGCGGCCAGCTCTGGGAAGAGTCTTGGTGGTTTCGAACTTCTTCCATTTAATAATGATGGAGGCCACTGTGTTCTTGGGGTTCTTCATTGCTGCAGAAATGTTTTGGTACCCTTTCCCAGATCTGTGCCTCGAGACAATCCTGTCTCAGAGATCTACGGACAATTCCTCCAACCTCATGGCTTGGTTTTGTGACATGCACTGTCAACTGTGGGACCTTATATAGACAGGTGTGTGCCTTTCCAAATCATGTCCAATCAATTAAATTTACCACAGGTGTGGAAACATCTCAAGGATGATCAATAGAAACAGGATGCACCTGAGCTCAATGTTGAGTCTCATAGCAAAAGGTCTGAATACTTATGTAAATAAGGTATTTCTGTTTTTTATTTTTAATACATTTGTATAAAAAATTCAATAAAACTGTTTTGTCATTATAGGCTATTGTGTGTAGATTGCCAAGGATTTTTATTTATTTAATCCATTTTAGAATAAGTAACTTATAAAGGGGTCTGCATACTTTCTGAAGGCACTGTTTGTATTGTAACAGGCCCACAATGTGGTTACTTAAATCCGATTTGGATGTATTTGGCTATTTATGCTGCACAACATTTACAGTATAAGTTGTCCCTTTTCAGGTTTTGAAGAAGTGCTAAACGCTAACTCCTGTTTGTATAAGCTGTTTAGCATTGCTAGCATAAAGAAATAAGTGGTGGGAGTCATTTTTTTTTAGCTGTAATGCAGTTGATTGGTGATGATGACATGAACATGTGTTGGGGTTGACATCCATACAAGCATTATACTCCGAATTTTACCTCAACATAGTGTGAAATAGGTGTTCTGGATGACTGTGTGATAACGCTCTGTGTGATAACTGGCAAGTGACTTCACTGACATTTTCAACCTCTCCCTGACTGAGTCTGTAATACCTACATGTTTCAAGCAGACCACCATAGTCCATGTGCCCAAGGAAGTGAAGGTAACCTGCCTAAATGATTATCACCCCTTAGTCACTCTCATCAGTAGGCATGAAGTGCTTTGAAAGGCTGGTCATGGCTCACATCAACAGCATCCTCCCGGATATCCTAGACCTACTCCAATTCGCATACCACCCCAACAGATCCATAGATGACGCAATATCAATCACACTCCACACTGCCCTTTCCCATCTGGACAAAAGGAAAACCTATATGAGAATGCTGTTCATTGACACCAGCTCAGAGTTCAACACCATAGTCCCCACAAAGCTCATCACTAAGCAAAGGACCCTGGGACTAAACACCTCCCTCTGCAACTGGATTCTAGACTTCCTGATGGGCCGCCCCAGGTGGTAAGGGTAGGCAACAACACGTCTGCCACGCTGATCCTCAACACTGGGGCCCCTCAGCGGTGTGTACTTATTCATCATCATTAAGTTTGCTGATGACACAAGTGGTAGGCCTGATCACCAACAACGAGGGAGGAGGTCAGAAAACTGGCAGTGTGGTGCCAGGACAACAACCTCTCCCTCAATGTGAGCAAGACAAAGGAGCTGATCGTGGACTACAGGCAAATGCGGGCCAAACAGGCCCCCATTAACATCACCGGGGCTGTAGTGGAGCGGGTCGAGAGTTTCAAGTTCCTTGGTGTTGACAAACCAGGCGGTGATGCAACCGGTGGTGCAGCTCTCGATGATGCAGCTGTAGAACTTTTTGAGGATCTGAGGACCCATGCCAAATCTTTTCAGTCCCCTGAAATGTTGTCGTTCCCTCTTCACGACTGTCATGGTGTGTTTGGACCATGATAGATTGTGGGGATGTGGACAATAGATGTGTTTTTTGTCAATATACCTGCTAAAATAATGGTTATTAAATAACTCTATGGGGGCCCCATAAAATTATATTTAGTATTTTCCAGAATTTTGTTCTCTGTTTTATTTTCCCTGTTCATTTTTTTTATTTTTCTGTTTTTTTTTACTCTCAATATTACAATTATTCATAGAGAAACAACAACAATTGATGTTGAGTCCACGTCGATGCTTAAAACACACCAGAAGAACAATTTTGAGGTAAAAAAAAGAATACATTTTTGAGTGTAATTCACCTTTAAATGCGCATTAAGCAAGATAGAAATAAGTTTGTCTTGCGATGTGTCTGCTGTCATGGCAGAAATAATCATGATATCTTTGTGTTAGGCAAGCCTACTTTGCAGTTAACATTCTATTAAGGTTTTTGGGGAAAGTCTTTCAGTTTACCCACAAGACGGTTATCATTAGCATCGCTAACTACAGTATCTACATACGGGGTGATAGTCAAATGCGCGTACTAAACAGACAGACAGGGGCAATATTGCTGTAAATGAATTGGCAGATATTGTGTTATGTTTGGCTTTTTAACCTTTTCACACTTGAGTTCCAAATATCTCTAGTGATCGCCCCAGCGGGAGTTATTTTATGCACGTGATGTCCCGAAGGCACTCACTGTTCCAAAATGTGAATGTTACACAACAGGATAGTTAACACGCGCTGCCTGCTAATTATCTATAGGATATGTTAGTCAAATAATCAAGTTCCAATTATTTTCTAACAAGTTGTATTTTCTAACAACAGTTTGAATTGAGGTGTGTTCAACTTCCGCCTACTCATTAATTCACATTAAAAGTAGCCCTTAATTTCTGTATATCGTGTTGTTGTTTCTACTGTAGCAAACATTATGTATGTGTGTGTGGAGCATAATGTATTTACAGTTTATTCCCATGTTTTCAATTACTGATGACAAATAATGCATTCAGATTATTACATAGATTGTAAAAGACACCTATGATGTGTGTAAAATACTTTTTTGAAGGTTGTACTGATTATAATGAGCTAATGCTAAGCTATTTACCAGCTATGTGTGGCACCATGTTAGTTGACATTATACAATGCCTTCTAGGTGTCATGTAAACGTCTGTCAGACCAAAGATGTTATAATGAGGTGAAGGGTAAACTTCCAGAAGTGAATGAAGGGAAGTGAATGATCATAAACCACACACCCCCTTCAACATGCATACTGCAAACAGACCAAACTCATCTTGTCTCCTCTTATTATCTTTGGTTGACGTGAAAAAACAAACACGTGCACAAACTACCCATCTTTGGATTACTTTCAATTTCTAGAAAGTGTTTTACTCAGTTATTTCGAACAATGGGGAGCACACCCGCGGTGTGATGAATTATAACTAGTAATTGCTATTAGCTAATTCATATTGTGGTTTCTGACAGCCGAGAGTTATCTAAATATGACCCCTTGTGTTGCATCAATCTTCCTCAGTTAGCGCTAGGACTAATGTAACCTACATTTTCCGGTTTGAATGATTGTGTATGCTGTCCATACTTCTGTGAATGTCTGAACATTGTATCCAAAAATAAACTTGTCACATTCAGGACATAACTTTGTAAGGACTGTGTTTGTTCAAAATGTCCTGTGAAAAAACAGTGTGGCTAGCTTTAAATGCAGACAGTTGTGTCAATCGAAACTGGGTCACTACGGTCACTGTAATACCTGTTCGAAAATAATTATTTTAAATAATAATAATAATTTCTCCTCTCCTCTGCTCTGCTCCTTACCGCATGTGCAGACATAGAAATATAATGAATAGAAATGGCGTACAAGTCAATGATGGCAAAATGGGAGGAATGGCGGCCATTGCGAGTCTACCCATATGAGTTAAGCAGGAAGTAAAATATGTGCTAAAATATATGCTGTGATTTGCTGATTCAACTCAACTGACATTACAAAATATACATTCCATTACATGAGCCAAATCAGTTAACATCATTTGAATGAACATTTTACATTAACATGGAAATGATTGCATCACAATACCAGGCAGCCATAGATACTCCCAGTTGGTGTTAGAATGTCGCTGCACTGCCCACCTGTGGGGAAAACAACCTGTGGTTACCTAGGTTACCCATTGGCTCACAGCAAAAACGTGACATTTTTCTATCGCACATTTGTTTTGTCTGCTTGCTTTAGTCAATTACAAAACTACATTCAAGAAAAGTACATGTCTAAAGATTACTTTTCACCATTGCCTGTTCTAGAGTGTTGTCACTGCTTCCTTCTTGCCCCTTTTCATGACAGTGCTAGCAGCCACGTGAGTGATTGCTAGCTAGCTACCGACCGGAACATTAAGTTAGCCAACACCAACACAAACAAACGGACTATACAGTCAGCTACATGTACTGAATGGAGTTACAAATGGACTATACTAAACAAGTTAAATGTCTTACCTGTGATTGAATGTTTTCCACATAGCTAGCGACGTGTAGCCTACTTAGACACCGACTCCCCAGGGCTCTAATTACACAACAACAGCTGATGGCAGTAGCTAACTACTGCAGCTAAGTAGCCAGCTAACTAGCAACCAACACTAAAGGAATTGCAAACAAGTTAGCAGAACTCTAGCGAAAAAATAAAATCTAAATGTTAGCTAGCTGGCTAGCATTTATGAGACCAGAAAACACATGTTTACGTATATCCTTCAACGTTGTAATGAAAAGGTGCCTCGGTCCCAAAATAAAAGTTATCTGGAGACTTATGGAAGGAGTGCTGATGATGTCAGCCACTGTATGCACTTTCTGGTAGCCTGATTGCGTCCAGACTGTGGAGAAATCTGCACACGATGCATCCCTCACCACCAGACTGAGGTCAGACAGATCTGAACACAATCAGACCACAAAGCGACTTTTGCAGGTCTAGGCCTGACTTTTCAATGTGAGCTTCATATTCTGATAGCAGAAGTCGTATGTCAGTGTCAAGTTTAGACAAAGGCCACAGACGCCTGCCTCATTTCAATTGTGTCGCCTGCCTAAACACTAAGCCGTGTCTTAATCACTAAGCCGTCTCTTATGGCCAGAGTGGGCTTAATCTGCCCTAAGTGACGCCTGATACTGTAAGCAGATGATGGGTAGAAGAATCCTTTCCTCTTTTCCTTCTCTTCTGTGACTTGTTTGGCCTATGGTGATGGCCTTGGGTGCTGATATTATGCCACCCCTGGATTACCCACGATCCTCCTCTCCTCCAGGTTTGAACATGTATGCTCTGATTCCCCACCCACGAATGTACTAAGATGAAAACGAACGTGTCCGTAGCTCTCCCCCAATCCTTACCTGTCTCATGATATCAGTAGATGTTTGGCTTTTGGTAATCGCTCTGAAATCCCAATGTTAGTCACACAAAGCCTTGACCCCAGACCCAGCGTTAGCAGTGTTTGATGGATACGGACACAGAGATTAGCTCTGAACATAGAGGAGGAAAGGACCTGATTCCAGCTGAACCGGTCTTAAACCAGAGAATAATAGAAGGGACAGGATGTCTGAGATGTTGGGAGAGCAGTCAGGGTATGTGTCTGCGCCTTCGTCTCCATGATTCTCAAAATATCTCCTTTGACTTCAATCTGATGACTAAGCGTGAGAGCATCCAAGGGACAGCATCTAGAACAACACATGACAACAGGAAAAGTACAAAAAATAGGGCTGTTTGTCGTAAATGTATCCCAAAGAGGAGTGTTTTAAGTGCGGTGGCCCCTGATGGTGCTTACATAAGGTCTGTTTTCAGTGACCCTGGGAGAGGGGACCGGGGACGACAATGCTGTCTGTGTGATGGGCCGGAAACGCACAGGATTGAGCAGCCAGAGCTGATGAGGGCAAACAAACACATCAACAAACAAACAGCCCCCCCCCCCCCCCCCCCCCCCCCCCCCCCCCACTGCAGCTGGGGTTGGTACAGGCCACCACATGCCTTAGCCCTTTCCTACTGGCATGTGGGAACAGAGTGTGAAAATAGGGACCACATAGCAAAAGCAGGGGTGGATTGGATTGGATGGGTGTTGTAATGAATTATCCTATAACTATAATGAATTGTAATGGATTATTAATGGTTAAAAAAAATTTAACTGCATCTTAGGGCATAGAGATCCGAAGTTGTTTTCATCTCCTTCTCTCCATTCCTCTCCATCCTTCTCTCTCTCCCTCTCTCATCCATCCTTCTCTCTCCCCCTCTCTCATACATCCCTCTCCATCCTTCTCTCTCTCCCTCTCTCATCCATCCCTCTCTCCATCCTTCTCTCTCTCCCTTTCTCCTCCTCTCTGGGTGGTGGATGTGCACCAGGCCTGTCTCTGGGGTGCACAGCAAGCCGTGATGGTTATCTCAAGCTCGTTTGCATACTGCGGAGGTGGAAGTAGGGGGTGTGAAGCTACTGTCGCTGGCGACCAGCCAACAGAGCTCTCCCTTTTCAATGGGCTCTGCCAGGGTCTCAGGACCTCAGACTGTTAACACCATCAGGCAGTGCACACAGCCTTTGCTTATGTCACTTTACCACACTCTACCCACCCCCACCCCCTCCCCACCCCCAACTCTCCCTAGCCCACCAGTCTAATGAACCCTCAATCTGAGCTCTGACGATAGGGTCTCTTCTCTGTGCCTTTTAGTAACCTTGCTCTGCCCTGTTTGACTCTCTTCTTCTCTGCTCTGTCTGTATCTCCGTATCTCCCTGTGTGTCTGTTCCCTCCCCTGAGCACTAGCTGGCTGGCTGACTCACCGCCAAGCTGAGCCCTAGGATGGATCGGGGTATTTTTAGCCGTCTGGGCCACACTGACCTCTCCCTCAGCCACGCTCCTAAGTCTCCCAAAGCTCCCATCAACAGAGCTAATCTCTCCCACCACTTCTTGCTCATCTGTCACCACTGGGAGTCATTGTATACATCCCGTGAGCCGCCCCCCCCCCCCCCCCCCCCCCCCCCCCCACCTGGCACCCACTGGGACTCTCTGGACATTTCTCTGCCCCTGACAAGGGCTCCTAAGGGTGATCGGGAACTGGGACTGAGAGTGTGTGTGAATGAATGGGGTTGGCTTCTGTCAAGGTGACCCTGTCATGTGATTGGACAGCGCAGAATGTTGTGTCTGATATTTGAAGGCCAGTTAGGTTGCCAGTGTTGTGTGTAGAGGAGGTTGACCGTGTCACTGTATGACCGTGTTCCCATGTGTTTCTGCATGCTTCTACCCAATCCTACTGCCTGAGAAGCAGAATCAGGAAGGCAACCACAACACTACTTCACCACTGTTGTTTTGCTGTATTGCTGCTGTCTTTCTCTATGCTGGAGTCTCACAGTATTAATGAAGGTATGTAGCTGCACTTGATAGCTCACTTGTTTCACAGATCCTGCTCATGAGTTCAGAGGGAATGGATTTTCTCTCCTAGTCAGCAATTACTTATAGATGTTTAAGGAGCAAATAGCTCTGTCTGAGCCACGGTGTTGGAGGAAGATTAGTAAGGTGTAGTCTGGATAGGAGGTCAGCCAGGGCAGCAGGGCTAATATGATAGGGTAAACCTAGCCTTGATACGCTCCGGCTTTTGCCTCAATGGATAATATCTTTCAGAGTAGTGGAGCCACTTGGCTTGCTATATCTGAGACACTGTTTGTTTCATAATCTCTCCTAGCCAGACCGACCATGTCTGAGCACAGACATTGAGCAGATGCCACGCTAAGGTACTATCTATGATAAATATTTGGTTTTTGGACTCCTGCCTCAGCGGTGTGGCTTGTTGCAAAATAATTGTCCAGCAAGCTCACCAAACTGGGGATTTAGAAGCAAACTGGGGGGAGAGATAGTTGTGCAAAACACAACTCCAACCAGTATCCCAGCTAACCCTGACTCCAAGGTATGCATACATAACTGTAAATCGCTTTGGATTAAAGTGTCTTCTAAATGGCAGATATTATATAATCACATTATTATATTCAATAGGCACCCGAGAAATGATTGGTAAGATGTCCTACAGTTTGAATCCCTGTAATGGGAGGGGACTGGAGTACAAAGGTTTCTACTTGGCTCCCTGCTGTAGCAACACACACAAACCATGACTACTTGTTGAATTGGAGCAAGGATAGATAGCTGTGTGTGTGTGAAGTGAACGTGCGTTCCACCGTTTGTGTTCCCGCGCTCTGCGAGAAGCGACAGTTCTTTGATCACAGATACAACTCGTTCTCAGGGTAGGATTACAAGGTGGCAGTGAGCTCCCCATATGCCACAGATAACCCTCACTCCACTCGCTCTTCACTACGTTATTTTCTCCTTCTCAGACGAGTCTACTTATTAAAAGTGAAATCAAAGCGTACTGTCGACATAACCTATCCTTCTTAGGGCTTGAAACAGTATGTTCTTTCTCTGTTGATGGAACATAATCACTGTAAAAATAGGAATATATGTGTTACTTGAATTGATGGTCATAGTAAAGGGTTAATTGTGTTGTTTTGCAGCCAGAATATGATGGCAGCGAATCTCATTGATTGCAAACCACGTTTGCCTAAACCCCCACACCCACCGTTGTCTCTTCTCCATGACCGCTCATTGAAATATCCATCTCTTACCGACTTATTTTCCTCAAAATAGCTGATCTCAAAGCCCTTGTTAGGTCAAAGTATTATAGTGTAAATACATGTATCTCTAGGGGTGCATCTAAATAGTCTGAAGTAGCTTCCTGGCTTTGTCTCCTTCCCTTCATCTGCGTTGTTGAAGAAATGAGACGAGGAGCAGAAGCCACTGAGCAATTGAGATGTACTCTAATTATTTTACCAAGGAATGGTTATGAAACACAGCATACGAGAAAAGTACACTATTCTGAATTATTGTCACCTGTTCTCGAGAACAGCACTAAACAGTGGAGCCTATGACATCATGGCATGGATGGTCCAGCGTTAGAGAGCAACACTTATCCCAACTGGTTTTTCAAGATGGCCGACAGTGAGGCACGTTGTTTATTTATCCATCCATCTCATCTAGGAGGTCTACACAGAGAGACAGAGAGCAAGATGGATGGAGCGCCCTTCAGTCTACTCCAGTCACTTACTTATGTCTGGAAGATGAAGGGAACCAAACTCCTCTTTCTGTTAGGGGTTACGTTGGCCTCCCTCGGTACTTTAGCCTTGGTAGCTTTAGTGCGTGCTTAGAACTCCCCCTGGTCAAGTTGAGCTGTCATCATGTATGTCTGACACCTGTGAATAAAACTGACCAAGAAGTCCACTTACTGTAACATTTTCATAATTGATGTGATGTCTTTTGGGAGTTTGCGTGCTAGCTGCTTTCAATAGGTTATGTCGAGAAGAAGGACTGAATGTCTCACACAGGAAAGGCTTTGTGCAGACCTGTTTTCACCACCACTTTTATACTTTACACTGAAGGAACGTTCTGGGGGGTTTCTTCAAGGGTTGAACCTATGTCCCTCTATGAGAACTTGTAGAATCTGAGAGGAGAAAGAGGTTGTCCACTGCCCTTCCTCCGCTGATTAGCAGCAATCAAACAACCGGCCTCTACTAAGCAGAACATGATGCACAATCAAGCTGCGAGTCATTGATTGCAAACTAACTGCCTTGCCGATTACTGAATTCACAAGGGCTCGCTCCACATTCAAGATCACATTTACCTAAACCCCCACACCCACTGTTGTTTTGAGATGGTTTGAGTGTGCGATGTTAGTGTGTGGGTGCGTTCGTATTAGGGCTGACCCCAATTAGTCGACTGGTCGATTGTTTGTCCATAGGCTGTTGGTCAACCGAGATTTCTTTCGTCGAGCAGTAGCAAAAAAATGCAATAATTTTATAGTACAAGACACCTGTCTGATTGGCGCATGTCTGAGTGGAATAATCCATTGTAAAGGCTGTGGGGATGGTACAGTCCATCACTAAGACGTGCTACTGAAAATGCATATGCTTATATAACGTAAGAACAATGGTGTAACACTAATAAAAATAATATTATTTTATAACGAATGCGCTTTCTACCGCGTTGGATAGTGGTCGCTGTCCGCGGTTCTGAAACATCAGTGCAGTGTTGAATTGGCGCGTTTTCCTAGACCATGTTGCTATGTGCAAAATAGAGAAGTTAACCAGAATATTGGTGTTGAGAACAACGCAGCGGAGGCAGCAGCGTTAGGAGACGAGAAAACTTGCCTTCATTGTCTAAGAAGAGTGAGGAGAGAGGAAACCACAACTTAAGTAGGTCTGTAATCAGTAGACTAACTGTTAAATGTGCCTGGCTTTATACATCATCCATATACAGTATATATTCTGAAATAAGACAGATCCTGCTTCTGTTTAGTGTTTGTTTAATAGCCTACTGATTCCGTGAGCACCAAGCCTCACGCGAACAACATGTCAGATAAACAGTTTCACAAATTCAGCTGTTTTTAATCTTTGCTTTGCTGTAATAAAGGCTTTACACTTTTTTTTGTTAGAACACCTTCTCTGGTATTAATTATAATTTATTCAGTGTTTGCACTCTTCCAAATTGTCAGAAGAATAATATTTATAATAATAATAACCCTCCTTTTTCTTAATCTCCTCCTTATTATTACTATTATTATACTGAACAGAAATATAAACGCAACATGTAAAGTGTTGGTCCCATGTTTCATGAGCTGAAATAAAAGATCCCAGAAATGTTCCATACGCACACAAATCTTATGACTCAAAAATGTTGTGCACAAATTTGTTTACATCCCTGTAAGTGAGCATTTCTATTTTGCAAAATAATCTATCCACCTGACAGGTGGGGCATATCAAGAAGCTGATTAAACAGCATGATCATTACACAGTTAAAAGGCCACTCTAAAATGTGCAGGTTTGCCACACGACACAATGCCACAGATTTCTCAAGTTTTGAGAGAGTGTGCAAATGACATGCTGACTGGAGAAATCTCCACCAGAGCTGTTTGCAGAGTATTGATTGTTCATTTCTCTACCATAAGCCGCCTCCAACGGCGATTTAGAGAATTTGGCAGTACGTCCAACCGGCCTCACAACCGCAGACCATGTGTAACCATGCCAGCCCAGGACCTCCAAATCCAGCTTCTTAGGAGGGGGGGGGGGGGCTTCACTTGGCTCGCTCTAGCAACTCCTTGTGGCCGGCTGACCTCGGTCGTCAGTTGAACGGTGTTTCCTCTGACACATTGATGCGGTGGGTGGGTGTTAAGAAGCGCGGTTTGGCGTGTCATGTTTCGGAGGACGCTTGGCTCGACATTCGCCTCCCGAGCACGTTGGGGAGTTGCAGCGATGAGACAAGATTGAATTTGTTTATTTTTTTAATGTGCCTGTATGAGGAGAGAGAGATTATGAGGAGAGAGAGACATTGGGTGCTAGTCACACAGTCACTTGCTGTCATTTAACACAGCGCAGCAAGTCTGAGCACAATCAAATCAATTGCAGTCGGACTCCAATCATTTGTGTGTCTTAATTATTTAATCAAACAGTGCGCCTAAAGCATCAGACAAGCTCAATGCATATAGTTGATTTAAAAAAAAAAAACATAGGATGTGTCTATATATGGAAAAATACATGTTTTAATATTTCTCGGGTCGACCAAGATTGTTTTTGTTCGTATTGTCTGTGTGTCTGAGTGTGTGTATTGGTTTATATTTCCTGTCTGGCCCCATGCAGTGTTCCTGGCACGGTGTCTGGGACAGTAACACCCACACACAAACACAGCTATGTTCTAGATTAACTGTCCTACTGGTCGTTACCTGGCCCAGCAGTGGGAGCCGGGTGGGGCTGTACTGGAACGGGGGGGGGGGGGGGGGCTGTGTGGATATAGAGTGTCCGCTGTTAATGTGGTTAGGTAATAAAGACATCTGTGCGCCGTTGTAAAGGTTTCCACTGGTATGTCATAGCTTTACACACTGAATGTCACTCACATAATCCACTGTTGAATATGCGCAGTGTGTTTGCTTGCTGGGGGCTTGTTTTACATTCTGCAAAAGGAATTGCACAGCCTCTCCATGTAGAGTCTTTAAAGCCGTTATTGTAAACTCAATCAAAACATTCCTATAAAGACGACTAAGTACTAAGTGTAGATCTCTTTCTCTTCTCATCACACTCTCTTTCAATTAAATTCAATTTAAGGGCTTTATTGACATTGGAAACATCATTTTTTTTATTTCACCTTTATTTAACCAGGTAGGCAAGTTGAGAACAAGTTCTCATATACAATTGCGACCTGGCCAAGATAAAGCAAAGCAGTTCGACACATACAACGACACAGAGTTACACATGGAGTAAAACAAACATACAGTCAATAACACAGTAGAAACAAGTCTATATACGATGTGAGCAAATGAGGTGAGATAAGGGAGGTAAAGGCCATGGTGGCAAAGTAAATACAATATAGCAAGTAAAACACTGGAATGGTAGATTTGCAGTAGAAATCAAAATAATGGGGTGCAAAGGAGCAAAATAAATTAATAAAATAAATACACTAGGGAAAGAGGTAGTTGTTTGGGCTAAATTATAGGTGGGCTATGTACAGGTGCAGTAATCTGTGAGCTGCTCTGACAGCTGGTGCTTAAAGCTAGTGAGGGAGATAAGTGTTTCCAGTTTCAGAGATTTTTGTAGTTCGTTCCAGTCATTGGCAGCAGAGAACTGGAAGGAGAGGCGGCCAAAGAAATAATTGGTTTTTGGGGGTGACCAGAGAGATATACCTGCTGGAGCGCGTGCTACAGGTGGGTGATGCTATGGTGACCAGCAAGCTGAGATAAGGGGGGACTTTACCTAGCAGGGTCTTGTAGATGACATGGAGCCAGGGGGTTTGGCGACGAGTATGAAGCGAGGACCAGCCAATGAGAGCGTACAGGTCGCAATGGTGGGTAGTATATGGGGCTTTGGTGACAAAACGGATGGCACTGTGATAGACTGCATCCAATTTGTTGAGTAGGGTATTGGAGGCTATTTTGTAAATGACATCGCCGAAGTCGAGGATTGGTAGGATGGTCAGTTTTACAAGGGTATGTTTGGCAGCATGAGTGAAGGGTGCTTTGTTGCGAAATAGGAAGCCAATTGTTTGATGTGGGTCTGGAAGGAGAGTTTACAGTCTAACCAGACACCTAGGTATTTGTACTTGTCCACGTATTCTAAGTCAGAGCCGTCCAGAGTAGTGATGTTGGACAGGCGGGCAGGTGCAGGCAGCGATCGGTTGAAGAGCATGAATTTAGTTTTACTTGTATTTAAGAGCAGTTGGAGGCCATGGAAGGAGAGTTGTATGGCATTGAAGCTTGCCTGGAGGGTTGTTAACACAGTGTCCAAAGAAGGGCTAGAAGTATACAGAATGATGTTGTCTGCGTAGAGGTGGATCAGAGACTCACCAGCAGCAAGAGCGACATCATTGATGTATACAGAGAAGAGAGTCGGTCCAAGAATTGAACCCTGTGGCACCCCCATAGACTGCCAGAGGTCCGGACAACAGACCCTCCGATTTGACACACTGAACTCTATCAAAGAAGTAGTTGGTGAACCAGGCGAGGCAATCATTTGAGAAACCAAGGCTGTCGAGTCTGCCGATGAGGATGTGGTGATTGACAGAGTTGAAAGCCTTGGCCAGATCAATGAATACGGCTGCACAGTAATGTTTCTTATCGATGGCGGTTAAGATATCGTTTAGGACCTTGAGCGTGGCTGAGGTGCACCCATGACCAGCTCTGAAACCAGATTGCATAGCAGAGAGGGTATGGTGAGATTCGAAATGGTCGGTAATCTGTTTGTTGACTTGGCTTTCGAAGACCTTAGAAAGGCAGGGTAGGATAGATATAGGTCTGTAGCTGTTTGGGTCAAGAGTGTCCCCCCCTTTGAAGAGGGGGATGACAGTGTTTCCTATCTTCAGTGCAGTGGGCAGCTGGGAGGATGTGTTCTTATTCTCCATGGACTTTACAGTGTCCCAGAACTTTTTTGAGTTAGTGTTGCAGGAAGCAAATTTCTGCTTGAAAAAGCTAGCCTGGGCTTTTCTAACTGCCTGTGTATAATGGTTTCTAGCTTCCCTGAAAAGCTGCATATCACGGGGTCAGGTCTGGGGAGAACCAAGGGCTATATCTGTTCCTGGTTCTAAATTTCTTGAATGGGGCATGCTTATTTAAGATGGTTAAAAATAACCAGGCGTCCTCTACTGACGGGATGAGATCAATATCCTTCCAGGATACCCCGGCCAGGTCGATTAGAAAGGCCTGCTCGCTGAAGTGTTGCAGGGAGCGTTTGACAGTGATGAGTGGAGGTCGTTTGACCGCTGACCCACTACGGATGCAGGCAATGAGGCAGTGATCGCTGAGATCTTGGTTGAAGACAGCAGAGGTGTATTTAGAGGGCAAGTTGGTTAGGATGATATCTATGAGGGTGCCCGTGTTTACGGATTTGGGGAGGTACCTGGTAGGTTCATTGATAATTTGTGTGAGATTGAGGGCATCAAGCTTAGATTGTAGGATGGTTGGATTGTTAAGCATGTTCCAGTTTAGGTCGCCTAGCAGCACGAGCTCTGAAGATAGATGGGGGGCAATAAGTTCACATATGGTGTCCAGAGCACAACTGGGGGCAGAGGGTGGTCTATAGCAGGCGGCAACGGTGAGAAACTTGTTTATAGAGAGGTGGATTTTTTTTTAGAAGTTCAAATTGTTTGGGTACAGACCTGGATAGTAGGACAGAACTCTGCAGGCTATCTTTGCAGTAGATTGCAACACCGCCCCATTTGGTAGTTCTATCTTGTCTGAAAATGTTGTAGTTAGGGATGAAAATGTCAGAATTTTTGGTGGTCTTCCTAAGCCAGGATTCAGACATAGCTAGAACATCCGGGTTGGCAGAGTGTGCTAAAGCAGTGAATAAAACAGACTTAGGGAGGAGGCTTCTGATGTTAACATGCATGAAATCAAGGCTATTACAGAAGTCATCAACAGAGAGCACCTGGGGAATAGGAGTGGAGCTAGGCACTGCAGGGCCTGGATTCACCTCTACATCACCAGAGGAAAAGAGGATGAGTAGGATAAGGGTACGGCTAAAAGCAATGAAAATTGGTTGTCTAGAACGTCTGGAACAGAGAGTAAAAGGAGGTTTCTGGGGGCAATAAATTAGCTTCAAGGTATAATGTACAGAAAAAGGTATGGTAGGATGTGATTACAGTGGAGGTAAACCTACGTATTGAGTGATGAGAGAGATATTGTCTCTAGAAACATCATTGAAACCAGGAGATGTCATCGCATGTGTGGGTGGTGGAACTAATAGGTTGGATAGGGTATAGTGAGCAGGACTAGAGGCTCTACAGTGAAATAAGCCAATAAACACTAACCAGAACAGCAATGGACAAGGCATATTGACATTAAGGAGAGGCATGCTTAGTCGAGTGATCAAAAGGGTCCAGTGAGTAGTGAGGTTGGTTGGGGTCACGGCGATTCAGACAGCTAGCCGGGCTAGCATAGGATGGCGGTCTGTTTTTAGCCACCTCGTGCGTTTCTGTCGGTAGGATTAGTGCGGTTCCGTGTGGTAGAAGGGATCAATCCAATTCGCAAAAAAATAGATATAGTTATAGAGGCCGAAGAAAGAAAAAAAAGAAAAAAATTGTCCGATTAGATCTATTCAGATAGCAGCCGATAAGACGGCTAACGATTAGCGGAATGCAGATGGGTGTTCAGGTAACGTCGGAGGAGCCAGCTGGATAACTCCCTCGGGCAGATAACGTCGGTAGTCCAGTTGTGAAGGCCCGGTGGGGCTCCGCGTTGGCAGTAAAACGGGTCCGGATAGGTGATTGTAGCCCAGGAGTGGCTGATGGAACTCTTCAGCTGGCTAGCTCCGGAATAATTGATGTTTGCTCCGGGATCGGCGTAAGCCAATAGTCACACGGATAGCAGCTAGCTAGCTGCGAGATCCAGGTATAAATGTCCAGAGCTTGCGGTTGAAATCTTGAGACATGGAGAGAAAAATAGGTCCGGTATGTTCCGGTCCGAGCCGCGCCGTACAAAACTGCCGATAGATTTTCGAGCTAAAGGATAGCTGATGACCACAAACCGTGGTTAGCTGAATACTAACGATTAGCCAGTAAAGAAGCTAACTAGCTTCAGGCTAGCTTCAGGCTAGCTTCAGGCTAGCTTCTGGCTAGCTTCTGGTTAGCTTCTAAGGAGGATTTCAGATTTGAGGTAAATAATACTTTCTTTTTTAAAATATAAATTGGTGAGGCGGGTTGCAGGAGAGTGTTTTGAAGATGAGTTTATGGAAAATAAAAAAATATATAAAAAGGTATGTGAAGAAAGTTGTAAATATATATATATATATATACGGGACACGACAAGACGAGGACAAAAGACGTCTGACTGCTATGCCACACACATATGTTAACATTGCCGAAGCAAGTGAAGTAGATAATAAACGAAAGTGAAATAAACAATACAAATTAACAGTAAACATTACACTCACAAAAGTTCCAAAATAATAAAAACATTTTTAAAAATATATTTTACTAGGCAAGTCAGTTAAGAACAAATTCTTATTTGCAATGACAAATAAGAATTTGGGTGGGTTAACAGTGGGTTAACTGCCTTGATTTTTACCTTGTCAGCTCAGGGATTTGATCTAGCAGCCTTTCGGTTACTGGCCCAACACTCTAACCACTAGGCTACTTCCTGCCCCGAATGCCATATTATGTACAAAAAGTTAAAGTACAAAAGAGAAGATAAAATAAAATAAATATGGGTTGTATTTTACAGTGGTGTTTGTTCTTCACTGGTTGCCCTCTTCTTGTGGCAACAGGTCACAAATATTGCTGCTGTGATGGCACACTGTGGTATTTCACCCAATAGATATGGGAGTTTATCAAGATTGGGTTTGTTTTCAAATTCTTTGTGGGTCTGCGTAATCTGAGGGAAATATGTGTCTCTAATATGGTTAGGAAGTGCATCTCAGTTTCCACCTAATTTTGTGGGCAATATGCACATAGCCTGTCTTCTCTTGAGAGCCAGGTCAGCCTACAGCAGCCTTTCTCAATAGCATTGCTCACTGAGTCTGTACATAATCAAAGCTTTCCTTAAGTTTGGGTAAGTCACGGTGGTCAGGTGTTCTACCACTGTGTAGTCTCTGTTAATGGCCAAATAGCATTCTAGTTTGCTCTGTTTTTTTTGTTAATTATTTCCAATGTGTCAAGTAATTATCTTTTTGTTTTCTCATTATTTGGTTGCGTCTAATTGTGTTGTTGTCCTGGGGCATGTTTGTGTTTGTGAACAGAGCCCCAGGACCAGCTTGCTAAGGGGACTCTTCTCCATGTTTATCTTTCTGTAGGTGATGGCTTTGTTATGGAAGGTTTGGGAATTGCTTCCTTTTAGTTGGTTGTACAATTTAACGGCTATTTTCTGGATTTTGATAATTAGTGGGTATCGGCCTAGTTCTGGTCTGCATGCATTATTTGGGGTTTTAAGTTGTAAACAGAGAATTGTTTTTGCAGAATTCTGTATGCAGTCTCAATTTGGTGTTTGTCCCATTTTGCAAATTCTTGGTTGGTGAGCAGACCTCACAACCATAAAGGACAATGAGTTCTCTAACTGATTCAAGTATTTTTAGCCAGATCCTAATTGGTTTGTAGAATTTTACGTTCCTTTTGATGGCATAGAATGCCCTTCTTGCCTGGTCTCTCAGATCGTTCACAGCTTTGTGGAAGTTACCTGTGGCGTTGATGTTTAGGCCGAGGTATGTATAGTTTTTTGTGTGCTCTGGGGCAACGGTGTCAAGATGGAATTTGTATTCTTGGTCCTGGCATCTGGATATTTTTTTGTGAACACCATTATTTTTGTCTTACTGATATTTATTGTCAGGGCCCAGGTCTGACTCTCTCTCTCTCTTTTCTCTCTCCTCTCTGTCTCACACACACACACACACCCACACACGCACACTGTAGACTTAATCCTACTTGTGAATGTAAACGTAGTCTGTGTGCCCTGTGCTTCACTCCTATAGCTCTGGTTTCGTTCTGTCTTTGAGCTGTTGATTTTGAACATCACAGTGAAGACCATTGGATGACTCGACATGAGTGAATAAATGAGAGAGTTCAACATGGGCCCTGTCTTTTCTTTGATCTGAAGCTAACTGTAATGGTGAATGTATTGGTAACATTTACAGTGTATGGTTCCCTATCTGTTTACCTACTTGTATTGTACTATTATGGCATGGTCATGGCATTGTGACAGTAGGTGGTTGGACACAGCTGGATAGGCTGCTGCTTTGATGCTGCTCCTCTCCTGAACGGTAGAGAGAGAGAGAGGGGGGGGGGAGGGAGGGAGGAGAAGCAGAAGAGAGATACAGAGGGAGTTGCAGAAGAGGGAAGGAGAGAGAAAGAGAAAAGGAGGGAAAGAGCAGAGAGAGAGGGATCTGAGATGCATATTTAATGCAGTAAGGGGCTGCGTTAGGTCATTTCTGGAAATTAGGCCTCCGTGTCAGAAGCGATTGGACAGGAGACGTGAGATGGGGAGGGGGGAAGAGGAGTGGCAGCTGGTTGGATGCACACACACACACACACTCACAAACACACAACACACACCCGTGCATACAGTACACAAATATAAGCACACGTGCACCCACCCAGAGTGGTGGTGATGATTGGCTGTAGTTCAGTGGTCCCCATGCTTGATGGGTTATCTGAGTGGCTCAGGCTGGGTGTCAGGGGGCAAGCTGTTGGGGGTGCTGCTATTCTTTTAAATCTCTCTCTCTCTTTCAATTCAATTGAGGGGCTTTATTGGCATGGGAAACATGTTTACATTGCCAAGGCAAGTGAAATGGATAATAAACCAAAGTGAAATAAACCATAAAAAATTAACAGCAAACATCACACTTACAAAAGTTGCAAAAGAATAATGACATTTCATGTCTATATACAGTGTTGTAATGATGTGCAAATAGTTAAAGTAAAAAAGGGAAAATAAATAAACATAAATATAGGTTGTATTTACAATGGTGTGTGTTCTTCACTGGTTGCCCCTTTCTTGTGGCAACAGGTCATAAATATTGCTGCTGTGATGGCACACTGTAGTATTTAACCCAATAGATATGGGAGTTTATCAAAATTGTATTTGTTTTCAAATTCTTTGTGGGTCTGTGTAATCTGAGGGAAATATGTATCTCTATTATGGTCATACATTTGGCAGGAGGTTAGGAAGTGCAGCTCAGTTTCCACATCATATTGTGGGCAGTGTGCACAGTGTGCTCTCTCTCTCTTCCTGTCTCTCTGTCTCCTACTCAGCTGAAGGAGAGGGGACTACATGAGTGAGTCATACAGGACCAACATGGTAGAACTCATTTGTTAACACAGTGTTTCTCCCTCTGTTAGTGCTGGGCCGGAACAAAAGCATGCACACGCAGTAGCTATCCAGCACCGAGTCTGTGTGTCATTGTCCCCCCTATCCCCTATTTCCTGTTGGTTCTCACTCAGCATTTTCACTTGTTCTACGGTACTCGTTCACACTCAGTTTCTTATGTTCACTTTCTCTAGCTCTCTGCTCTCTCCTGTGTTCCTTCTCTCTCTCCTCTCCCTCCCGTTCTCTCCTTTTGTTCTGGCTCTCAGTGACAGACCTTCCATGCTAGTCTACCATGATCTTTTCAAGGCAACCAGCTTGTGTGTGTCCAGAGTGTGTGTGTGTTACAGGAATGTGTTTGTCAGACAGAGATAAGGTGTGCGTGTGCACAGCATCCCCATTTGTAGAATAAAGTACCTGGAGGTGTGTGTGTGTGTGTGTGTGTGTGTGTGTGTGTGTGTGTGTGTGTGTGTGTGTGTGTGTGTGTGTGTGCGCGCGCATGCGTATGTTCTCGGCTGTGTAATGTACGTTTGTGTGTTTGTGTGTGATTTCCCAGAATGACAAGCCTTTCTGAGGCCAGGAGCTCAAGTTTCGAGAGCTGACTCCACTTCAATGACATTCTCTGAACAGGAAAGGTGTGTTTGCGTTAGTGAGCATGGGTGTGTGCGTGCCTGTGTGTATGTGTATCGGAGTGAGGCATACATGCTCTCTGCTCTCCCCTACAGCCACTCCTGTATAAACCTTTTGTTTCTACCTATCTAAAGGCTGTCACAGTCAACCATGCACTGTGTATGTAGCCATGTCATATGCGACTGGGCTTCATATGCGACTGGGCTCCATTATACATACATTTTGAGCTCTACATATATATATTATTGAAGCAAATTGTTTCCCTATTTAAAAAGAAGATGGAGAACATGCTATGAAGGAATATCCTGGAGTTTTGGTGCAGGTACAGCCAACTAGCGCAAAAAATAATATTGGTCAATTTATCTTTGTCGATTTTTTTTCCCCTACCCTATAACTACAACTTTGTTATAATTTTTCAGCATGGCGCCATTTGCATTCTGCACGTCGCAACGCAAGTGGCAATGTAGAAGACGTGTCTGTTATTTGGCATAACTGGTAGATTGCTTGCAACTCTTTTAAGGGGAAGCATACCTTTAATTCTATGCAGTTGTATTTTCATCAACATTTATGATGAGTATTTCTGTAAATTGACGTGGCTCTCTGCACTTTCACCGGATGTTTTTGAGGCAAAACATAACAACACGCCAATGTAAACAGAGATTTTTCAATAGGTTCCAGTACTCGTTTTGGGTGCTGGTACTGTTTATATTTAGGTGCAGACACTCCAGACTTTTGAGCTAATATTCTATAAGAGGAACAGGCAGTAGGCTCAAGCAGTAGAACATTTGAGTGCTGGTACTCAGCTCTGGTGAGCTACTGCCCAAGTCAAGCACTGCTTCTTATCCCTTGCGCAAATAGCCTACAGCTGTGTCTGTTCCAAGTTCACTGTCCAGGGAAACTCTGAGGAACAAAGTGTTTTATACAATGTTGCAAGTTTGTTGCAGACAGGCCATGTGTAGCCAATATTATTTATAGGATATTTATTCTTTTCAGGATATTTTCTACCTGCAGGCTGTAATGTTTGTATTTGTTGGCTTTATGTAGGCTATTTTTACATAGTTGGCATAGTAAGTTACTTTTTAGGTTTGTATCATTTTCATTTAGATTTGGATAGAGTTTTGATTAACTACATGACAATGATTTTGAGATATGAAGACGTTATTATAAATTAAATTAAAGTGTTCCACGAAAATGTGCACATGAAAACCATAACTGTCTTGCAGATCGGTAGATATGGTAAGATGAATTGGAATTCCACATGAGAAAGGTTGACGACTCCTTGTGTAGCCTATTACCGGCAACTTCAGGAGAGTAATGGCAGAATCTGTGAAAACCAGCAGGAGAGGGGAATGGTTAGGTCAGGTTGTTTTTTCTTCTTCTGGTAAAATAGATCTCTGGCTCCCTCTTGCGGCATTTGTGTCTTGTTTCATCAAACAGTAAGCTTAAAGCATCAGAGAAGCTCAATGCATATACTTGATTTAATTAAAACACATAGGGTGTGTCTACATATGGAAAATTACACATTAAAACATTTCGACCAATCGATTGGTTGAAAGAACAGACGACTTTCGGGCAACCAAGATTATTTAATTATCTATAGGCTATGTTTCAACTTGTCAATTTCAAATGATTTTCAAATTGAGGTGTGTTCCGCCTCATCATTAATTCACATAGAAGTAGCCCATTTCACTGTTGTGGACAATTTACATTTGAGGCATTACTGAGAAGGACAAACTTCACTCTTCGACAAGATCTCAAGCACTTCCCTAGTGTTTACCCAGATCAAGTACGCAGACATTTGTGCATCTCCAGTCAGAACAGAACATAAACTTTTTCCCCCTGGCTCATTTTCAGGCTGGCGCCCGCATTGCCTTCCTTGTTGTTTTCCTTACTCATAATAACTTTGGACATGTGTGTGTTCCTATCAAAGTATGTGCCTTATTAGGTTATCATTATAGTTTCTGTATATCGTGTTATCATTTCTACACTCTTCAGATTAGCTGTCCCCATAGCAGAACACTTTGAACAACCCTTTTTGGTTCCAGGTAAAAGGTTCCAGAGGGTTCTAAATGGAACCCCAAAGGGTTCTACATGGAACCAAAAAGGGTTCTCCGATGAGGACAGACAAAAAACCCTTTTTTCGAAGAGTGTACCACACCGAATGTATGTATGAAGCATAATGTATTTACTGTTTTATTCACGTTTTCAAGTACTGATGACAAATAATGCATTCTGATTCTTGAAGCATAGATTGTACTGGACACATGATGTTTGTAAAATACTTTTTTGAAGGTTGTACTGATTATAATGAGCTAATGCTAAGCTACTTGCCAGCTATGTGTGGCGCCTTGTTTGTTGACAACATACAATGCATTCTGGTTGTCACATAAACGTCTGTCCGACCAAAGATGTTATAACAAAACGAGGTGAAAGGGATGGTTCAACTCGTCTTTCAAGTAAACTTGCGGAAGTGAATGATGGAAGTGAAGGATGGTAGACCACACACCCCCTTCAACATGCAAACTGCAAACAGACCCAACACATCTTGTGACATCTTGTAATCTTTGGTTGATGCGGGAAAAAAAAAACATGACGGCGTGCACAAAATACCCATCATCGGATTACTTTAAAAAATGTTTTACCCATGATGTGATGAATTGTAAATAGCCATTGCTATTAGCTAACTCAAATGATGGTTTCTGTCACCCGAGAGTTAGCTAAAAATGAACGCTTGTGTTAGGTCACTCTTTTCTCATTTAGCGTTATGACTAATGTAGCCTACATTTTTCTGGTTTGGATGAGAATTGTGTTATGCTATCACTACTTCTGTGAATGTCTGAACATTGCATCCAAAAATAACATTGAGGACATAACATTGTAAAGACTGTGTTTGTGCAAACGCTGACTGTGTCGTCAATCATAACTGGACATTCTAAATAAGTGTTCTAATCAAACCGGTTTGAGTGTACGTTGCAGGGACCACTGCAGAATGATCACATCCGTGTGTTTGCACATGTCAAAGGGTTAATTAACCAGCTAGCTAACACATTGTCTTGTCAAACTGTTTAAGGAGTTATTTGTAACAAATAACGTGTTCTGTCTCCTTAGTTTTAGAGATGTTCAGGACCAGTTTATTACTGGCCACCCATTCCAAAACAGACTACAATTATTTTTTTAAGGGTTTCTGTGACTTCATTAGCTGTGGTTGCTGTTGCATATATGGTTGAATCATCATGATTCATGGACACACATGGTTTGTTTAATGCCAGTGGCAGGTCATTGGTAAAAAAAAGAAAAGAGTAGAGGGTCTTCGTGAGCTGCCCTGCGGTACACCACACTTTACATGTTTGACATTAGAGAAGCTACCATTCAAGAAAACCCTTTGAGTTATATTAGATAGATAGCTCTGAATCCACATTATGGCAGAGGTTGAAAAGCCATAACACATACTTTTTTCAACAACATGGTCAATAATATAATAACAGTACAGCTCCCACAATCTTCTTATTATCAATTTCTTTCAACCAATCATCAGTAATTTGTGTCAGTGCAGTACATGTTGAGTGCCCCTTTCTATAAGCATGCTGAAAGTCTGTTGTTATTTTGTTTTACAGAAAATAGCATTGTATTTGGTCAAACATAATTTCTTCTGACAGTTTGCTAAGAGCTGGCAGCAAGCTGATAGGTCTGCTGTTAGAACCAGTAAAGGCCACTTTACCACTCATTGGTAGCGGAATTACTTTGGCTTTCCTCCAGGCCTGAGGACAAAGACTTTCCTCTAAGCTCAGATGAAAGATATGACAGATAGGAGTGGCTATATGTTCAGCTAACATCCTTAGTTGCTTTCCATCTAAGTTGTCAATGCCTGGAGCTTTGTCACCATTGATCAATATCAAATTATTTCCACCTCTCCCATACTAACTTTACAAAATTCAAACTTGCAATGCTTTTCTTATTTTATACATGAATACGATGGCTCACTGTTCATTGTTGACATTTCCTGCCTAAGTTTGCCCACTTTTCCAATGAAGTAATCATTAAAATAATTGGCAACATCAAATGGTTTTGTGAACCATCTGATTTGATGAAAGATGGAGTTTAATTTGTCTTTCTGCCCATCATTTCATTTAAAGTACTCCAAAGTTTTTTTAAAATACATTTTTAAACGATATATCTTGGCTTCATAATACAGTTTCTTATTAGTTTTGTTGAGTTTAGTCACATCATTTCTAAATGTTCTGTAAGTCAGCCAGTCAGATGTGCAGCCAGATTTATTTGCCACTCCTTTTGACCCATCTCTTTCAACCATACAGTTTTTCAATTCCTCATCAATCCATAGAGCCTCAACAGTTCTAACAGTCAGTTTCTTAACAGGTGCATGTTTATCAATAATTGGATGAAGTGATTTCATAAATTCATCAAGTATGGTGTCTTTAGGCTTCTTATTAATCACATCAGACCAACACATAGTTTTAACATCATCCACATAAGAGTCACAGCAAAATATTTTGTATGATCTCTTATACACTAGTTTAGACCCAGCTTTTGGAACTTTGGCTTTCCTGGATATAGCTACTATATTGTGATCACTGCATCCAATGGGTACGGATGTAGCTTTAGAACAATGTTCTACAGTATTAGTAACAATGTGATCGATACATGTGGATGATCTTGTTCCTGTAGTGTTTGTAAACACCCTGGTAGGTTGATTAATAACCAGAATCAGGTATTGGTTACAGTGAGAAGCTTCCTCTTGAGTGGACAGCTTGATGAAAACCAGTCAAATATCAGGTTCCCAAGAAAATAGACCTCTGTTTACATCACATACACTATCAAGCATTTCACACATATTATTTAGATACTGACTGTTAGCACTTGGTGGCCTGTAGCAACACCCCAAAAGGAAAGTCTTTAGATGTGCCAAGTGAACCTGCAACCACAACACTTCAATAACACTTGACATAAGATTTTCTCTAAGCATTAATGGGAAATATATGGCTCTGAATATATACAGCAACACCTCCCCCATAAGCATTTCTGTTATATCCTTGAATTGCTACTGCTGTATCATCAAATTAATTATCTAATTGAGTCTTAGAAATGGCTAATATAGGAATGTGATCTGATGTCAGCAATTTATTAATTTCATAAACCTTATTTCTAAGGCTACATATATTAATATGGGATATTTTCAGCCCTTTCCTGGGTAGCTTATCAGGATAGTCCTCGTTGAGGAAGATATACAAACCTCAAGTTCTTGGCTCTTTCCAGAACAGCTACCTTGTCCTTGAACCTCAGGAACCTGACCACTATCCGCCTGGGCCTGTTACCTGGGCCGGTTGTGGGTTTTCCATTCCTGTGGGTGCGCTCCACCTCTTTCTGTGGTCCATCTTCAATTTCTCAGAGATCTTTTCCCTCACTTTGTCCTCAGACTCCATCCAGGTCTCATGTAGAGATTCTGTAATTCTGTCCACAACCATATTGTTCCGCCTTAATTACGCTTTGCAAGCAATGTGTCATTATGCAGCATTATGGTGATACGGCCTAGGCCGAAATAAGGGTATTCATGCTGAGCAGTGCAGAGCTGTTTTGAAGGAAGTTGTCGAGGAAGTGAGTTTATGTGTATACAGGATGTACCGCCCCCACCTACCATGAACCAATAATTTCAATGGGAGGCTCATGGCGATGCGGTACGGAGCTCGAATTGGCCTCTGCATGTCTCTGGAGGCTGCGCAATATGGCGCCTCCGACCACATTTTTGGATCAAGCATAAATTGTCTTTTAGTCTAGGCCTCTGCAATGGATTAGTTCACTGAGATGGGTACACATATATATGATATATATTTGTTACTGCTCGACTAAGAAAATCTTGGTCGACCAACAGCCTATCGACCAACAATCGACCAGCCAACTAATTGGGTGTCACGTCCTGACCATAGAGAGTCCATATTTTCTATGGTGGAGTAGCTCAGGGCGTGACTGAGGGGTTAGTCTAGTTTATATTTTCTATGTGGGGTTCTAGTTTTGTTTTCTATGTTGGTGTTTGGTATGATTCCCAATTAGAGGCAGCTGGCTATCGTTGTCTCTAATTGGGGATCATATTTAAGGAGCATTTTTCCACCTGTGTTTTGTGGGATATTGTTTGTGTAGTTGCATGTTAGCACGCCATTGTCGTCACGTTTCGTTCTTGCCTTATTGTTTTGTGCGTTTCACTAAATAAAGATGTGGAACCCAGATCACTCTGCACGTTGGTCTGAGTGTGCTTCAAACGATCGTGACATTGGGGTCAGGCCTATTTAGCAGGCAGCTTGCCTTGGTATGAGGGCAGTGTTGGTTTACTGTCCCGTTGCGTGACAATCACATTTTGGAACAGCGAGTGCATTCTGACATCACGCGCATAAACAAAACGAGCTGTAAAAATATTTGGAAATCACGCTTGAAAAGGTTAATATGTTTTAAAATTAATGTGGGTATGCTTGTAAGCTAAACATATAGTTAGCTAGCTTGTCTGTTGACTGTTAGCCAGCAAATGACTCGTTTTGAGGCTTTAAATCTGAGGCTTTAAAAGTGTACTTACAGCAAGATTTCAACATTCAAATGAATTGGGTTGCATAGAAAACATGTTGTTATAGTGAATTCTGTTTTAATCCAAAAACAGACCATGTCGACCATGTCGACATTGCATTTTTATGCTAATGAGCTATTGAGAGAAGCGACTGAAAATGATATGTCATGTATTCTATTGATGAGGTCACATTCTTTCTGTGGGCCAGCCATGTAACAGGTCAGACAGGTGATTCCAGCACCTTGCAGCCTGTTGGGATGACTGGGAGGCTCCGCTTCCCAAATCCCAAATCCTGGACGGGGACAGGAGCGTGAGAGAGGGATTAGGGAGGCTAGAGGCCTACTTTGTTCTGCCCCGGCGTAGTAACACACACATAACACACACATCTGTCCCCGGGAGCCTAACAGCTGGTGCCAAGGTCTGGCTGAACTTGGCCCACAATCTCTCTCCTCATCCCACTGTACCATCTCTTTATCTGCCATTCTATCCATCTATCTGTCTATCCAATCTGTCCATGTAGGGCTACAATTGAGCAGTAGATTTAAGTACTGCCCACCCACGTATGTTTGGATATGAACACACACACACGAGCATTTGCATGAGACGCACACACAGACACACACACACAGTGCTGCCCCTTACTATTAGAGTCATTAACTGGACATTGATTGTATTAGAGTCTGAGCCCAGGAGACTAATTTAACTAAGTGCAATAGGCTTGTGCTGCTGTGTGCTTCTACATCTGCATTGCTTGCTCTTTGGGGTTTTAGGCTGGGTTTCTGTATAAGCACTTTGTGACATCTGCTGATGTAAAAGGGGTTTTATAACTAAAGAAATACATTTAATTGATTGATTGTGCATTGTTATGTGTTCTAGTAGACAGATGGCATAGAGCAGGGAGGTGTGTCCCTTTCTGTTCAATTAGGGAATTTCAGGAAACATTTTCAGCAAGGAAAAAACATTGTCACACTTTATAATAGGGAACACATGTTGATATTGACAGATGAGGCTGCACTGCCTGAATGATTGTATATTTATGTATATGTATCTTATTGATGTATGCATGTATATACACTATATATACAAAAGTATGTGAACACCCCTTAAAATGTGTGGATTCAGCGATGTTAGCCACACACGTTACTGATCGGTATATAACATCGAGCACACAGCCATGCAATCTCCATAGATTGGCAGTAGAATGGCCTTACTGAAGCGCTCAGTGACTTTCAACGTGGCACCGTCATAGGATGCCACCTTTCCAACAAGTCAGTTCATCAAATTTCTGCTCTGCTAGAGCTGCCCCGGTCAACTCCAAGTGCTGTTATTGTGAAGTGGAAACGTCTAGGAGCAACAACGGCTCAGCCGCTAAGTGGAAGGCCACACAAGCTCACAGAACGGGACCACCGATTGCTGAACCGTGTAAAAATCGTCTGTCCTCGGTTGCAACACTCACTACTGAGTTTCAAACTGCCTCTGGATGCAATGTTAGCACAATAACTGTTAGTCGGGAGCGGCATGAAATGGGTTTCCATGGCCGAACATCCGCACACAAGCCTAAGATGACCATGCACAATGCCAAGCGTCGGCTGGACTTGTGTAAAGCTTCCCACATTGGACTCTGGAGCAGTGTAAACGCGTTCTCTAGAGTGAATAATCACGCTTCACCATCTGGCTGTCTGACACAAAAATCTTTTGTTTGGAGGATGCCAGGAGAACACTACCTGCCCCAATGCATAGTGCCAACTGTAAAGTTTGGTGGAGGAGGAATAATGATCTGGGGTGGTTTTTCATGGTTCGGACAAGGCCCCTTAGGTCAAGTGAAGGAAAATCTTGTACGAAGTGCATGAAGCGAAGTCCATACAGAAATGGTTTGTCGAGATCGGTGTGGAAGAACTTGACTGGCCTGCACCGAGCCCTGACCTCAACCCCATCAAACACCTTTGAGATGAATTTGAAAGCTGACTGCGGGCCAGGCTTGATCGCCCAACATCAGTGCCCGACCTCACTAATGCTGTTGTGGCTGGCTGGATGCAAGTCCCTGCAGCAATGTTCCAACATCTAGTGCAAAGCCTTCCCAGAGGGGTGGAGGCTGTTATATCAGCAAAGAGGGGACCAACTCCATTTTGGAATGAGATTTTGGAATGAGATTTTGGACGAGCAGGTGTCCACATACTTTTGGTGATGTAGTGTGTCTACCCCCAAGTCATAAGACTGCTAAATAGTTAGTCCGGGTAGCTGTTTGGTTATCTGCATTGACTCTTTTTCACACTATGCACACACACTGGACCCACACATTCACACTGACACTCCAACACATACACACACTCTCACACTCACTCACACATAACATGTTCACACCGGCACACACTCACCACATACACACACACGTCCACACTTCCACACTCATCACATATGCTGCTGCTACTGTCTATTATCGACCTGTTGCCTAGTTACTTTACCCCTACCTACATGTAAATACAGTATCTACCTCAATTACCTCGTACCCCTGCACATCGACTCGGTACTGGTACCCCATGTATACAGCCAAGTTATCATTGCGTATTTACATTTCCCAGAGTGCATTTCAACTCCTAGGGTGCAACGCTCAATCCAGGGCTGCTGGCTGGCTAGTGGCTACTGCGACATGAAGTAGTCTAAATATATTGGTGTCGTAGCTAAGTTATGAGTGCATTTCACATTAATCATATTATATTATAATGTTAAAAAAATGTAATGCTGAATATATGTTCATTACCACTCAAAAACAATTTGAATTTAGTTGCTGGTAGAATAACGTTACAATGCAAATGTCACGTGTAAAATCGTTGTTAATGTTATTTTGTAACTAAACCTCCCTTACCGTGCTTTGTAACACCTTTTGCATAGTTGTTTCGATGGGTTGGCTCTTATCATCTGCTCTGTAAGCAAAGTATTCTGGAGCCTGTTTTGTCAGCGAGCTGCGGGCGTGGAGGAATGATGTTTTCGTTATAAGAAGCCATGCTGTCTGCATTTTCTCTCTCCTCTCACTTGCTTCTAAAAAGTGGCTCCCGCTATGTCAGTTGCATGCTCAAGCACAAGTAGCCACTAGCCTGGCTAGCTTACTACTGCCCCTTGAGAAGATTCAGACAAATGACTAGACAGACTCGATCCTCACCATCCGTATATGACGCGAGAGACATTTGACAGAAGTACAGAAAGTAACAAACATTGTATGACCAAACCTAGTATCGTAAAAGTACAAACGTTTCGGTATACCGTGCAACACGTATGCATGTATATAACATACATGATGTATAGGGATGTGCCTCCCAGTCCCATTGCCCAATGGTGGTTTGTGATTTTTTTGTATTTAATTTCTCCCCAATTTTGTGATATCCTATTATGATCTTGTCTCATCGCTGCAACTCCGCAACGGGCTCAGGAGAGGCAAAGGTCGAGTCATGCGTCCTCCGAAACCTGACCCACCAAGCCATGCTTCTTAACACCCGCTTGCTTAACGCAGCAACCAGCTGCACCAATGTGTCGGAGGAAACATTGTTCAACTGATGACTGAAGTCAGCCTGCAGGCGCCCGGCCCACCACAAGGAAACGCTAAAGCCACCCTGGCACAAACCCTCCCCTAACCCAGAAGACACTGGGGCAATTGTGCGCTGCCCTATGGGAATCCCGGGGGGTTCTGACACAACCTGGGATCAAACCCGGGTCTGTAGTGAAGCCTCAATCACTGCGATGCAGTGCCTTAGACCGCTGCGCCACTCGGGAGGCCACCTTTATTACTTTTATTTAAGACCAAACCTGCAGAATATCGACTTAACAACAGAAAGGTGTGTGATTGTATTTATGTTCTGACACGTTTCCCTTTCCTCTCCCCCTCAGATCATCAAAAACTGGAACGAGAGGCCCGCATCTGTCGCCTGCTCAAACACCCCAACATAGGTGAGTGGCTCCTACTTACTATAGTAGGCTAAATGAAAGTGTGTCTGTATGGTAACCTACCTGACAGGACGAAACCGAGGCGACATCGTTTTGTCTAGTTGGTGAGCTGGCTAACACGATAGCGGTTATTCATGCTCGGCCGGTTGCCTAGCAACAGGTGAAGTCTCTTTGCTGCACATTTGACCGCTGACAAAATCTCGTTGGCTGCCCAGAGGAAGAAAATTGATTTGAGTGGTTCAATTCTGCCCAACATTTCAGCCACGTTGTTTTGAAGAGAATTGAGGGTGTCTCCAGTGTCAGTGTGTTACATGGTGTCACAGAAGCACTTCATGGAAAAGAGTTAGGGTGTAGGCAAATGGAGCCAGCCAGCTAACTGATGCCCACTGGTGTGGGCCATTTGCATGGGGCGACTGGTGATGAGGTGCGAAACTCACCACTGCATGCTAACTCAGGGAAATGACACAGTCTTCACCTTGCCTCACACTGCAAGTCAGCAGCAAGTAGGCCACGGGAGCTGCATGTAATTACACTTTCAAAGCCACAGAGAGAAAGGGGTGGGTAGAGAGGGAGGGAGGAGAGAAGACTACATAGCACCGCATGAATGCATCTTCTCGTACTGGTATCGATGCTCATCACCCAGTCACATCTTCAAACTAAACACATGCAGAGCACCTACTTCCCCATTTTCCTTTCCTCTGCATTTCCTCCTTACTTTTGCTTTACCTTGCTTCTTGTTTCTATCTTCTGCATCCACCTCTCCTCACAATTGCTTTTCCCTTCTCTCATCCTCCTCTTACTGCTCTCCCTCTCTCTGCTTCTCTCCCCCTCTCTCTGCTTCTCTCTCCTTCTCTCTGTTCTCCAGCAGCATCTCATTCTGGTCCACCTGCCTTCTCCATCTGTCTCTCACCTCTCCCCTTCTCTCTCTCCCTCTCTCTCTCCCTGTCCCAGATTGTTCTCTGTCCCATAAGGCACACTCCTTCTCTCTCTTCCTCACCTCACCTCACCTCTCTGTCAAAGGTACAGTCAAAGGGACAGATTGTCATGTTTTCTGCTTGGACTGCAGATAAACTCTTAACAAAGGGAGTAATTGAGAGCGAAAGGAGAGAGAGGGGGAGGGAGGGAGGAATGGAGTGCTCAAGGAGTGCTCTGCCGCTGGGCAGGCTAGTTCATTCCATTCCATTCCATCACACACACACACACACACACACACACACTGACTCTTCTTCCCCCTCACTGTAGCTCTCTTTCTGCACTCATAAACACACAAATGACAGACAGTGCAGGCAGTATACACACGATTCACCTACCCTTGGCATGTACTGTTGGCCATCTTGTCACACCTCACTATACACACTCTCACACACTCACATACATATACAGTACATACACACACTTACGCATGCACACATTGACTCACACAAACACACATCCTGTGCCTTGAGCGACATAGATGATGTGTTGAAGCATAGGGCTCCTTAGTGGCGCAGTGGTCTAAGACACTGCATCTCAGTGCAAGAAATCTCACTACAGTCCCTGGTTTGAAACCAGGCTGTATCACATTCGGCCATGATTGGGAGTTCCATAGGGCGGCGCACAATTGGCCCAGTGTTGTCTGGGTTTGGCTGATGTAGGCCATCATTGTAAATAAGAATTTGTTCTTAACTGACTGACCTAGTTAAATAAAGGTTAAATAAATAAAACAAATATTAATAAGTGCCTGAGCATTGGAGAAAATGGAGCAGCTGCATCCCCACTTTGAAAATAGGGGTGCAAATATATGTTTTTGCCAGAAAAGTATCATGCTCCATTGGGTAATTTGTCATTTTCTATGATTAGTAATGTTTTGAACTAGTCTGTATTACAATAGATATGTCCATTTCATATATAAATATATATATTTCATATATATATGTTGCCTCAAGCTGAATGGTTTTGCTTCACTACTGAACCTTTATTTAACTTGGCAAGTCAGTTAAGAACAAATTCTTATTTACGATGATGATCTAGGAAGAGTGTGTTCAGGGAACAACAGATTTTTACCTTGTCAGGTCAGGGATTCGAACTAGCAACCTTTCGGTTACTGGCCCAGCGCTCTGACCACTAGGCTACCTGCCGCCCCAAATGTATATTCCCTGACCGGGAATCGAACTCGGGCCGAATCCTAACCACTAGTTTTGCTTCAGTGCAGTTAGAAATCACTAGTTGCACCACTGGTGTTTAAAATCAAAAGGCACCTGCAAAATAATATTGTTCATCTATTTTGTTGTGCTGTTACAGTTGTGTTGTTGTTTCATGTCCGATGCACTCAGGGTGTTGTTGCATATAATTTGAGAGGCGTGCACCACAAGCAATTTTGTCATTTCACTTTGCTTGTAAGAAGCATGATGAGCACGGGCATATCTGATTAACCTTTGCCTTATTCGCAGCCTCTGGGAGAATCTCAATTGTTTGCGTCCTCTCTCACCTCTTTAATACCCATTGGAGGAGAAGTTCAGAGAGGTGTGTCATCCAATGGGTTTTGAGAAGGAGAGAGGACGCCAAGAGTATGCAATTTGTATTCTCCCACAGCCTACCAAAGGTTGCACCTTTGCAGAAAACTGCATGTCCGGTAGCTCGCGGGTTGTCAATTAGTATCTTGCAAGTAGATACTTAGGAATAATCAGTAGGCCTAATATTTCATGAGTAAATATGTGAAATAGGCATTGAAGACCATTCTGCATTTTCCCATCTATTTTCCCAACATCAACCGGTTAAATCACATTGTTAAAATGTTTTCCTTCAGTTACGAAAGAAACTGTCCTGGGTGAGCCCCATATACAATGTAGTCAAACTGTTTCTGTGTGCGGCTATGAGCAAAATGAAAAAGAGCAGGCTATTTGTACCTCGATAAAACAGCTCTGCTTTGCTTTGTTAGTAATATCAACTAAATAAGCCATTTCTATCCTTGTTGTATCAAATATGTATGCTGCCTGGACAGGTTAAAACTTCTTCGGGGTAGCCCCCCTTCTTCTCAATTTCTGCCTAAAGACATACCCTAATCAAACTGTCTGTAGCTCAGGCCCAGAAGCAAGGATATGCATATTCTAGGTATCATTTAAAAGGAAACACTCTGAATGTTGTGGAATGTTGTTGAATGTAGGAGAATATAACACAATAGATCTGGTAGAAGAAAATACAAGGAAATAAACATAAGTTTTCAGTTTTTTTATTGTTGCTGCATCATTTTTCAAATGATCAAGAACAGCCAAACATACAGATAGGATGCTGGGGATGGTTTGAATGAAGAACATAAGATGGCAACAATAGCTGAGCAAAGTTTTAGACAGATAATGTCAAAAATGAGCGAGCTACATGACATTGAGCATGAAGTCACCAAGGTGTCCCACACAAATGTACCCAAATGTACCCAAGTGGCCGAATTGGTACAGTGATACATTTTGAAGGAAATAACTATATACAAAATACATAAATGCTATTCTAACACACCCCCCCCCCCCCAAAAAAATATATAGAGATTTTTTTAAATAAAATAAAAATAAATAAAAAATAAAATAACATGGGTAACTATTTACACATTTTCTATTTACAATATTGTGAAGACCCTCAGTCCTCTACACAATATTGTGCTGCTGGTGCCATGGCCCATAGCAGGCTCTTTCTGCTGTAAAGCATAGGGTTACTGAACAAGTGGTGCAGGTGATGGGGCATTTCCCGTGACAAAGGGCACAACGACGTCTCCCTACTGTGCCCTTTTTGCCCCGAGGCACATTCATGCCCGCAGAGATTAATTTGGGCAGGTGAACACCACTGGTTGAAGCAGCAGAAGGGATAGAGGTAGAGGGGACAGAAGGTGCTACAATGGACTTGTTGTAGCTAGCAAGCTCCTGGATGAGCAGCTCCCTGAAGGCTAGCATTTCCTTCTGGAGGATGAAGGCATTCATCACAGCAATGTCGATGAAATGATAGAAAAATGTCTTGTACCATTTTGTGGTTTTGTGGAGAACATTGTAGTATCCTATCAATTTCTTCTATAATTTGGGTTACATCTGTATATCTAGACTTTGTTTTAGCTTTTCCTGATTTATTCGCCATAATTTAAATATATAAAATTGCTGAAAATGCTCTTCACTATGTACTGCTATGCATAACACTCGTGGCTCCGTCAAGTAGGACTTTCAATGGCGAATTAACCTCTTTTACGCCAGAGTTTACGACAAAGGCGGGTCTTTGAACGTATAACCATTACATATTGCCGTTTACCTCAGCTCATTGGCTATCTTCCAAGCTAGATTTCAAGATGATCAGTGGTCATTGGGCCAAAATACAGTCAATCAACAGCTCCTACCATTGGTGCGCAATGAGGTCATTGATTGGTGTCTTCAAATGGGTTTGTTTCGGTCAATACGTCCCAGGAAAATAGCAATCAAGTGTGATTGTGTTACTAACAAACAGAGGATTGCAATGAAACCAACCATGACTGGATAAACGTTTGTTTTGTGTGTGTATTTACCACAAATGTTTAGTCCAAAGTTGAATGAGACGGAAATCACGACGCAAGCGGTTTACAAATGTTTCGTGTTAGGCTATAAAAACGGATTTTATCAAACAAAATGAACATTCACTGTGTAGTTAGGACAATTGGCATTGCCACCAGAGGAATATTTTCAAAGGTAAGCGATTTATTTTATTGTTATTTCTGACTTTTGTGATGCTAATGCTTGGTAGGAAAATGCTAGTAATACTTTTGTTAGCTGGGTGCTCTCCTCAGATAATCGCATGGTTTGCTTTTGACGTAAAGCCTTTTTGAAATCTGACACAGCGGCTGGATTAATAAGATGCTAAGCTTTGAAATTATGTAAAACACATGTATTTACAAGAATGTTTAATATTACGAATGGTGTATTTAGAATTTAGGCACTCTGCAATTTCACTGGCTGTTGGCCAGGTGGGACGCTACTGTCCACTGGTGCCAGAGAGGTTAAAAAATAATTATTTTTTATTTATCCTTTATTTAACTAGGCAAGTCAGTTAAGAACAAATTCTTATTTACAATGACGGCCTAGGAACAGTGGGTTAACTGCCTGTTCAGGGGCAGAACGACAGATTACCCTGCCGCCCATAATGGTGACATTGTGACAGTGTTTCAAACAAAAAAAGTAAATAGAAGGATGGGCATGAGTCTCTTTAAGCACAGATAATTTATTTTTCAAATACTGTAAACTATTTGGTAGAATGTGCTTAGATTTTTTGTTTTATGTTGTCTTGAAGACCACGTTAAATTGCTTTGACTCTAGATTTCCTAAGACCTATTTGCGGGGCTCAAAAAAAAGAAATCAAGCCAAACATCACGCACGCCTACAGACATATATGCCTATTAAAAGTATCTAACTACATTCCTTGCCAAATGACAACAGTTTTATCACAAATTCAAAATGGTAATAATGTGTTCCAACAACGAGCTGCAGTTTTGGAATAGTTGCGTCCCGTTTATTTTCCGCTTAGGCTACTTTGCGAACTGGACTTGAAAACAGTTGGTAGGCCTATAACCTACGATCCAAAATGCAATGTGGTTTGATGAGAACACTCACATTTTGCCAAGACCGTGTGGCCGAAACGCCGAGACACACGCGGACAGCAGACGCATACATTCTGTCCTAATGACAATCACCAAATGTCATTACACTTTTGGGTGATTTCTGTAACAGATGTCTCTTTCCATCCGCAACTGGTTGGAGGCTGTAAATATGTTGTGAGTGGATGAATGTGCGCGGGTAGCCTAGTAAAGGACCCCTTTGAAGTGATTGTTTGACAGTCAGACAAAAACATCATGACTGGTTGTGTTTATGCCACAATAAAAAGGTCATCCGCCCATATGGATTAGGCAGCCGCCAAGAGCGGCAGTTTGATGAAGAGGTAATTTTCCCAAACTGACCAAGACGTGCCTCCAACAACACATAACACCTCGTATTATTCTGCTCAAAAACGATGAGAACTTCTCTCACCCAGTGGGATGAGGGCTATTTAGGTGAGCGCTGATGCCACCCCATGATAAGCAGTGCCCACTTTGTCGAAGGCAGGGGCGCAAAATATTTAGCTCCATGCCCAGCGCGTTTCTCCAGGGTGCTGTTGGAGAGACTCGGCGCTTTGGCGCTACACCAACGCTCCATCAAATTCATTTAGCCTAACATAAATGATGTAGCCTATGGTAGAAAGAGTAGCATCCTATGTGGATTTTCTGTAGCCCATAGACTGGAGACCATATTTATTACAATGTCATGAGACAGACACTTTTTCAATCATTAACTTATTAATGAGGAGAGAGAATGCAGGAGTAAGTCAACTCAAAAGGCTAGCGGGCAGACATCAGCTTTGGAGTGGCTGCGGCATAATCAAACAGGTGGGCAGCAAATGGTGCTGAAAGTAAGTCATTTCAACAATTGTCTTCATTTTAATTTGACTTAACTAAAAACGAGGGCTTTGTTGGAGCCTATTTCGTCAGCCTACCTGTTTGACAGATGCAATTATGCTATCCATGGATTTGTCGTTTTTGCCAAATCCTCCAATACTGTCACCATGCACTCTTTAAATACCTCTGTGTCTGGGAAGGGCTTGGTGTGTTCGGTTGAAACCAGGGCTCAAACTGAGTGAGGGTATGCAATACACTTTGGTAAAGAAAATGGCAAAAGGGATACCTATTGGTAACTGTATAGAAAACAAAAGAATACAGATAATATATAGCGTTCCATAACAATGCATAACTCCACGATGCCTTGTGCTAGAAACAAGCTTTGAAATGCCCACAAAAGATTTGACTGAGGCATGTGGGGATATATATTGATTTGTCTTTGACATTCTGAAGTTGAGCTGTGGCCTTCAATATTGGAGGAGACTCATTTTTTTATTTGATATTATGTTCCTATTAATTGAGCTTTTCACTTTCTAAAAAGAGAAGATGTTTAAACCCAGGCAGCTTTTAGGGAAGCACTTCTGTTGTTGGGTTAAGCAATGGATCAGTTGCAGGCAGCTGAAGCTTTCGTTTTTCTGCATTTGAAAGTGCCATTCATAAGGATGTCTAATATTGAATTATTTGCAAACAGCAACCGTTTCATTGGAAACAAGATACTCTGGTTTGACATTGGAGAAATGTGGTAATAATGCTTATTTCTCTGTTCATTCTTCCCTGAAAATTCTATTTTCATTATCCACCTTTCTTTTGAGACTTTTTCAGAGCAACACTTTTAATCGACTTTGGTGATTTTATCAGTGTAATTAGATAGAAAATATTAGGATATGATATTGACATTGAACTGATTATATAGCCTACTGTTAAAAATGGTGTTTCATTTGTAGCATAAGCCTATGAAACGGGCTGCTATTGTGTTCTGTTCTGCTTTATATTAGCTGAGAACAAAATGTGCAAACTTATTACTGTCACTCCTAATTCCCACTCCAGCCCTCGACGTCACAGGTCTACTAACCACCGGTCTGGCAACCATCATTCTCCATCCCCTTGATTACTCTCCCTTTCTTTAGCCCTCAGTAGCCTCAGTCATCAGTCAGTGTTGGTTTTGTCACGTTCAGTACGCTTCTCCTGTTTTGCTTATCTGCCTTTTTCTTATGATTAAACTCACCTTCTGCACCTGCTTCCTGACTCCCAGCATACAGTTGAAGTCGGAGGTTTACATACACTTATGTTGGAGTCATTAAAACTCGTTCTTCAACCACTCCACACTTTTCTTGTTAACAAACTATAGTTTTGGCAAGTCGGTTAGGACATCTACTTCGTGTATGACACAAGTATTTTTTCCAACAATTGTTTACAGACAGATTATTTAACTTATAATTCACTGTATCACAATTCCAGTGGGTCAGAAGTTTACAGACACTAAATGTCCTCTGGTCTGATGAAACCGAAAATATAACTTTTTGGCCATAATGACCATCGTTATGTTTGGAGGGAAAAGGGGAGGCTTGCAAGTCAAAGAACATCATCCCAACCATGAAGCACGGGTGGCAGCATCATGTTGTGGGGGTGCTTTGCTGCAGGAGGGACTGGTGCACTTCACAAAATAATAGAAAATGATGTGCATATATTGAAGCAACGTCTCAAGACGTCAGTCAGGAAGTTAAAGCTTGGATGCAAATGGGTCTTCCAAATGGACAATGACCCCAAGCATACTTCCAAAGTTGTGGCAAAATGGCTTAAGGACAACAAAAGCAAAGTATTGGAGTGGCCATCTCAAAGCCCTGATCTCAATCCTGTAGAAAATGTGTGGGCAGAACTAAAAAAGCGTTCTCGGCTCGGTTACACCAGCTTTGTCATGAGATATTGGCCAAAATTCACCCAACTTATTGTGGGAAGCTTTTCGGCTACCTGAAAAGTTTGACCCAAGTTGAACAATTTAAAGGCAATGCTACCAAATACTAATGTGATGAAAGTAATAAAAGCTGAAATAAATCATTCTCTCTACTAATATTCTGACATTTCACATTCTTAAAATAAAGTGGTGATCCTAACTGACCTAAGACAGGGATTTTTTTTACTAGGATTACATGTCAGGAGTTGTGAAAAGCTGAGTTTAAATGTATTAAATGTAACTTCCGACTTCAACTGTATATACGTTACATTTGCTGACCCCTGCGATACACCTTTCTAGTTTAGTGGGGATTGGAGGGGGTGGCAATTTTTTGTCTTGCCTAGTGGCGGCAGAATGTCCAGGGGCGGGTCTGTTAGGTCCATAAATGTTTTTGATGCACGCGCACACACACATAAGAGGTCCCATACTGGGAAGAAATTAAATGTAATTTCACCCCTCTCGATGATATCATGTTTTTTACTATACAATAGGCGTGTCTTGACTGTGATAAGGGCTCGGGAAACAAGTGTCTTTTCTGCTATATGAACAAAACAAGGTTATGCCATTGCACAGCCATAGGCTTCTACGAGCAAGTGCCACTGCTGAGGTTAATGCCTTTTTGAAGAGTGTCTTCCACGATATAATATAACCAGATGATATTACAGTTTCAATACATTCACTTGTATTGTGAATGTATTGAAACTGTATTAATTGTATTAATACATTCACTTGTACATTCAAATGGCACTTGCTTTTTTATTGACTGAATATACAGTCGTGGCCAAAAGTTTTGAGAATGACACAAATATTAATCTTCACAAAGTTTTCTGCTTCAGTGTCTTTAGATATTTTGTCAGATGTTACTATGGGATACTGAAGTATAACTACAAACATTTCATAAGTGTCAAAGGCTTTTATTGACAATTACATGAAGTTGATGCAAAGAGTCAATATTTGCATTGTTGCCCTGGCATGCTGTCAATTTACTTCTGGGCCACATCCTGACTGATGGCAGTCCATTCTTGCATAATCAATGCTTGGAGTTTTTCAGAATTTGTGGGTTTTTGTTTGTCCACCTTCCTCTTGAGGATTGACCACAAATTCTCAATGGGATTAAGGTCTGGGAAGTTTCCTGGCCATGGACCCAAAATATCGATGGTTTGTTACCCGAGCCACTTAGTTATCACTTTTGCCTTATGGCAAGGTGCTCCATCATGATGGAAAAGGCATTGTTTGTCACCAAATTTTTCCTGGATGGTAGGGAGAAGTTGCTCTCGGAGAATATGTTGGTACCATTCTTTATTCATGGCTGTGTTCTTAGGCAAAATTGTGAGTGAGCCCACTCCCTTGGCTGAGTAGCAACCCCACACAGGAATGGTCTCAGGATGCTTTACTGTTGGCATGACACAGGACTGATGGTAGCGCTCACTTTGTCAAGCTTTTTTTCCGGATGCCCCAAACAATTGGAAAGGGGATTCATCAGAGAAAATGACTTTACCCCAGTCCTCAGCAGTCCAATCCCTGTACCTTTTGCAGAATATCAGTCTGTCCCTGATGTTTTTCTTTGCTGCCCTTCTTGACACCAGGCCATCCTCCAAAAGTTTTCGCGTACAGATGCACTCACACATGCCTGCTGCCGTTCCTGAGCAAGCTCTGTACTGGTGGTGCCCCGATCCCGCAGCTGAATCAACTTTAGGAGACGGTCCTGGCGCTTGCTGGACTTTTTTGGGCGCCCTGAAGCCTTCTTCACAACAATTGAACCGCTCTCCTTGAAGTTCTTTGATCCGATAAATGGTTGATTTAGGTACAATCTTACTGGCAGCAATATCCTTGCCTGTGAAGCCCTTTTTGTGCAAAGCAATGATGACAGCATTTGTTTTCTTGCAGGTAACCATGGTTGACAGAGGAAGAACAATGATTCCAAGCACCACCCTCCTTTTGAAGCTTCCAGTCTGTTATTCGAATTCAATCAGCATGACAGAGTGATCTCCAGCCTTGTCCTCGTCAACACTCACACCTGTGTTAACGAGAGAATCACTGACATGATGTCAGCTGGTCCTTTTGTGGCAGGGCTGAAATGTAGTGGAAATGTCTTTTGGGGATTCAGTTCATTTGCATGGCAAAGAGGGACTTTACAATTCATTGCAATTCATCTGATCACTCTTCATAACATTTTGGAGTATATGCAAATTGCCATCATACAAACAGGCTTTGTGAAAATGTATATTTGTGTAATTCTCAAAACTTTTGGCCACGACTATACAGTATATAGGGTAATTTTGCAATTAGGATTGGTTCTCTGTAATGGTTATGGTAAATTAGGAGATAGATACCCCCCCCCCCCCCCCCCCCCCTTCAGACAAAGTCAGGGGCCCATGTGTTGAGGGACATATCACTAAGCCCCTGTGCGTTGAGTGGAGTTAGCATTGGAAGTCTGTGTGTTCCAGTTTAAATCCTGGTGTTCCGTGGTAAGTACAGAAGCTCACTGGGAACATCTACATTGTTGCCTAATATACCCCCAAGCTCCCAACCAGGATGGGGACCCTTTTGTTCCCACAGAGACAAAGCCAGGCATGGGTGTGTGTGTCATTGGGATGGGACGGGTGTTGGATGGGGTGTTTGTGGTGTTGGGATAGGGTGCGTGTTGGATGGGGTGTGTGTGTCGTTGGGATGGGGTGTGTGTGTTGTTGAGATGGGGTGCGTGTGGCGTTGGGATGGGGTGCGTGTGGCGTTGGGATGGGGTGCGTGTGTTGTTGGGATGGGGTGCGTGTGTTGTCGGGATGGGGTGCGTGTGTTGTTGGGATGGGGTGCGTGTGTTGTTGGGATGGGGTGCGTGTGTTGTTGGGATGGGGTGCGTGTGTTGTTGAAATGTGGTGTTGGGATGGGGTGCGTGTGTTGTTGGGATGGGGTGCGTGTGTTGTTGGGATGGGGTGCGTGTGTTGTTGGGATGGGGTGCGTGTGTTGTTGGGATGGGGTGCGTGTGTTGTTGGGATGGGGTGCGTGTGTTGTTGGGATGGGGTGCGTGTGTTGTTGGGATGGGGTGCGTGTGTTGTTGGGATGCGGTGTGTGTGTTGTTGGGATGGGGTGCGTGTTGTGACGGCCCTGAATTATTCTGAACCGTCTCAGTGCTTCTCCTTCCAATAGGGTGCTTTCCCTTTAATTCCCAATTAAATAGCCAACATCAGCTGCGCAAAAGGGGGTTTTGTGATGGAGACGTGACTGAGGATGTGTTCCCGAAGCTTCTCTATTCCGGTTGTTTTGTTGCTGTTAAACGTGTGTTTTGTAGCCTGAGAGAGTTTACCCAGGATCGGATCCACTCTTTGCGTCCGTGGACTACTCCTCTCCATTCTTCGTGGCCTTTCTCCGCTGGAGATCTGTTGGCGGATTGGATTGTCTGACTGACCGACTGACTACCACCTTTTTTGTATACGGTATTTCATTTGTTTTGATATGATGTATACGGTGATGATTTATGTAGTTAGATGTAGTTGAGGAATTAGTAAGAGCTGATACGCTTTAAAGTTCTGTGGTAAAATTGTTATATTGATTGTATGATTTAATACTGGGTTTACGCTACACGGAATGAACGGACAAACATTGCGTGACAAAAGTCACTTGAGTTCACTGAACTCCTTTACCGGGCTGGACTCTTTTTAGGCCCGAGGTACAGGACATTTCTGGAGGAACCAGAACTCATTGTGTTATATTATTATGTGTGTGTAATCCATTGATGTTGCTAATACAACCCACGCAAAAGAATAGTTGTTTTTGAAGTTCTTTTCAATGTTTTAAGGGTTTATGAAAAGTTGATTTCCCTTCTGACGTTTACATAAGTCCTTTGTATTGGTGTAGACTTGACGGACCAGATGGGACTCATTCCCTCCCAAACTAAAAGGAGAAACCAATGTTTTCTCTGGTAGGCACAACCTACCTGGCACCCCTATAAAAAATAACCTCAAGTCAAAACCGTTACATAAAAAATGGCACCCCAGATGGGACAGCTCAACATTGAGAACTAACCAAAGCAAATATTTTGTGTGGAATTAAAACAATGGATTCACCCCAAGATAATGTGCTCATCCATTTCATACCTGTCAATGGGAATACACAGGGCCATTCTGATCATCAAGCTGACAACACAAATCATAATGGGAATGGAGATAATGGAGTTGATTTGGGCCAGAGCCCTGGGAATCTGAATGCTCGGTCTGGACCACAGGCCACAGGAGGTCTAACCAGTTACTCACTTATTGACATGGATCTGTGTGGAAGTACTGAGCTAGCCCTCCCTCTGACACCCAACCTTCTTTCATTGTCTGGTTTATCTCCAGAGGTTGTAGTTTTACAACTTCAAGGTGACATCCTTGATATTCGTCGGACTCAACAACATCTCCAAACTCTTATCCACGATAAATTCAAATGTCTGAGGGAAGAGCAACAACAGAGTGCCATGGAATTCAGAAACTCACTGAGCACTCTAACCCACACGCTGACAGAGCTCAGTGAGAGTGGAAGACGGGAAATTACTGGTGCCATGGACAGGCAGTTTGACTACCAACGAAACCAACTCACTGCCACTCTCCAATGGCGCCTGCAACATCATCACACTGAGGTCCTCAAGGACGTTAATTCTGTTTTTTCTCCCATGGTTAACACTGTAGACCACTTGCAAACAGAGCTCTCTAATTGTGTTAAAATGTTGGATGACGTGTCTGTGGACATGGCCTCCATTAGGCACAACTCCTTACACAGAGTTTCTCTAGTGTCCACTTCTGTTCAGACCACTGAGGGCCAAGCTGGCACCTCTGAAGAGCCAAGACAAGGCCATGCTACAGCCACCCCTTGCAGGATGCAATCCACCATGCATCCTGGTGTTCATTTTCATTGTCCGATAACGCCCTCCCCCTCTACTTCCTCAATCCCTCCTAGCTCGTTTGTTCATGGTGAATTGAGTAGACGTCATGTGGGGGCGATGCCCATTAAATTGCAATTTCCCACCTTTGGGAAAAAAGATGACAGTCCGGATCCGCTAATGTACCTAGAAAGATGTCGTGACTTTCTTGCCCTCAATCCCCTGGCTGACGAAGAACTCCTTGCCACATTGAGGAATGTGTTGCATGGGACAGCTCGAGACTGGTGGGATGTGGCACGTCTCACCACTACCTCCTGGGCTGACTTTGAGGCCAAGTTTTCCTCTGCATTTCTGTCTGAGGACTACACAGATGAGTTGGCAGACAGAGTCAGGAATCGAGTACAAAGAGAGAAAGAGAGTATCCGTGACTTTGCATACGGTTACCACTCCCTGTGCAGAAGGTGGAAACCTGGCATTGAGGAGGAAGAGGTCATTAAATTGATTTTGAAGAACATCAACCCACTACTAGCCAGTCAACTCCGAGAACGAGTCACCACTGTCGATGGACTGGTTCACTTGGGACAGCAGTTTGAGAAGGACAGAGAATGCCAACAGCAATATGACCAGAGAAAGAAACAGACACCCAAACAGTTACCCAAGACAGACCATCAACAACAGCCAGAGTCTCAAGCCATGACCCCTCTCATGTTCTGTTGGAGATGTAACCAAAAGGGACATTCTTCAGCTACATGTCCAAGACCGTATCAAGAAAACCCTTCCAGAAACCACAAATCACAACAGGCCAACACACCTAACTCTCTTCGCAGGAATGACCATCCTTCTCTGGGTGCTTTAACCAGAGCTGAAACCCCAAGAATCACTGCCTACGCCCCCCCATCGACATCCCCTTCCTTTCAGTTCATACCGCACCAACTGGTGTTACCCCTGTCCATAGGCCCATGGACAGGAAGAGCCATCCTGGACACCGGGTCATCCTACACACTGCTCAATGAGAAACTGTGGAAGGAGGTTAAAGGTCCGCAATACAACTTGAAGCCGTGGACAGAAGGTCCACTCTATCTGGCTGATGGTGAGGCTAAACGACCACTTGGATGGAGTGAGGTAGAGTTCCGCCTGTGTAACCGCTCCTATATGATTCCTTCGGTTATCCTACAAACCAAGAACCTTGCTTTTCCTGTCGTGTTGGGAATTGATTTCATGTACTTCAGTGGTGTCCAGATTGATATCGCACACAATTGCTACTGGTTTCCATACAATCCGAGCAAGAAGCATTTCTTCCAATCAAAAGCTACGAAGTTACATGATTGGGGTTCAAATGTGGCAGTCTTCTCTGCCGTTGCTCCGTTACCACTAACCCTTGATAATCCTTCTGACGATCTCCTTTTACAGGCTGTAAGAAGAGCTCAGCTGGAACATCCAGAGGAGTTAAGGCTGTTGGAACAGCTGCAGAATAATGCTGATGTATGTACTTCAAGGCTAGGACGCACCGGGCTCCTGAAGCACAAAATATTCCTTACACAGGAAATGCCGATCAAGCAAAAGCCATATCGTTTGTCCCCAGCGAAGCTAATCATCCAAAAGGGACTCATTAATGATATGTTAACACAAGATATAATAGAACGTTCCTCCTCTCCTTGGGCTGCTCCTGTTGTCCTCATCCCAAAAAAGACTGGTGGTCTTAGATTTTGTGTGGACTATAGGAAGACCAACAATGTTTCCCAGACTGATGCCTATCCTCTTCCTACCATCCACGAGATCCTGGAGTCATTGTCTGGCGCTGTTGTGTTCACTACCCTTGACCTCAATAGTGGTTATTGGCAAGTTGAGATGGACCAGGAAAGCAAGGACAAGACTGCTTTTGTCTGTGCTGAGGGCTTGTTTTCCTTTAAGGTGATGCCTTTTGGATTAAAGAATGCACCTGCCACTTTCCAAAGACTGATGGAGATTGCGTTAGGTGAGCTCAAAGGGAAGATCTGTTTCGTCTACCTGGACGATATAATTATCTACTCCCAGAACAGAGAACAACACTTTCAAGATCTTCAAGCAGTGTTGGACAAGCTAAGAGAAGCTGGTCTGACCGTGAATATGAAGAAGAGCAACTTCTGCCAAACTTCCCTGAAGTTCCTTGGCCATATTGTGTCTTTCGACGGCATTCATGTGGATCCTGAAAAGACCAAGGCGGTACAAGATTTTCCTGTGCCAACCACACTCAAGGCCCTTCAACGGTTCCTTGGGATGGCTGGATGGTACCATCGGTTTGTGTCGAACTTCTCCCAGGTGGCAGAACCCCTCAACGCGTTGAAGCGAAAAGGAGTGAAATTCCTATGGACGGCAGAGTGCCAGACCTCCTTTGAAACCCTGAAACGACACCTCGTCACACCTCCCATTTTAGGTCATCCCAACTTTGATTCCCCTTTTGTTGTTTACACTGATGCAAGTGATGTTGGACTTGGTGCTGTCCTAGTCCAACAGACTGGACTTGGCACTGAAGAAGTGCTAGCGTTCGCCAGTCGGACATTGAATGGAGCAGAACGGAACTACTCCACAACCGAGCAAGAGTGCCTTGCAGTTGTCTGGGCTTTGGAAAAGTGGAGGTACTACCTGGAGGGAAGACACTTCACTGTGGTCACTGACCATTCCTCCCTTGTGTGGGTGTTCAAGACCAACAAACCAAGCACCAGACTCATAAGATGGGCTCTACGGTTGCAAGAGTTCACCTTTGCAGTAGAATACAGGAAAGGAAAATACAACACTGTTCCAGATGCCTTATCCAGGGATCCTGCTTGTGATAACGGTGGCCCTCATTTTACATGTGCTACTGTCCTGTCAAGCAGTCGAGACTCGCCCAAAACAGACTTTCCCATCTCTGATGAGACCATATGGAAAGCCCAACAGGATGATCCAGAAGTACAGGCTTTGTACCAGACTATCCTGGAAGATGGAGAAAAGATGATCAATCCTACCACAAAGCTGACCATCATGGAAGACAAAGTCTACCGTGTTGTACAACTACCTCACAGAACCCTCTACCAATTGTACATACCTGAAACTCTACGCCTACAACTGCTTCAACATTTCCATGAAGACCCATTAGCTGGTCATTTGGGCAGGTTCAAAACCTACAAGCGGTTGCAAGCGTTACTGTACTGGCCACATCTGAGCATGGATGTGAAGTCACACATCCGAAACTGTCAGGTTTGTCAAATGTACAAACCAGAAGGTAGAAAGCCTGCTGGCAAGTTGCAGCAAACAGTGGTTACCCGACCTTGGGAAATGCTAGGAGTGGATTTGATGGGTCCATTTCCTAGAAGCTCCAATCAGAATGTGTACATGCTTGTGTTTGTTGATTATTATTCAAAGTGGGTGGAACTCTTTTCCCTGCGTCAGGCCACAGCAAGGACCGTCTCTAACATCCTTACGAAAGAGATCCTGACTCGCTGGGGAGTGCCTGATTACATCCTGTCTGATCGAGGTTCCCAATTTGTCTCTGATCTCTTTGAGGAGACCTGCCAAAGATGGAACCTGAGACAGAAGTTGACCACGGCCTATCACCCACAGACCAATCTCACTGAGAGAGTAAATCGAACCTTGAAGACAATGATTGCTTCCTATGTAGGGACCCAGCACAAACACTGGGACAAGCACCTTCACGAGTTTCGATTTGCCCTGAATTCTGCTGTGCAAGAGTCCACTGGAGTCACACCTGCAGAGCTGAACCTAAGTCGTCCCCTCCGAGGACCCTTGGATATGGTGCTACAGCCCCAGCAGCTTACTCCAGACGCTGCTTGCTATGACCAGGTAGTCCATCTCCATGACTTGAGAGCTCTTGTCTCAAAGAACATGATCCAGGCTCGACTCAAGCAGAAGAGAAATTATGATAAGAAGAGACGAGACATGCAGTTTCAGCTTCGTGATCGGGTGTGGCTTCGCTCTCATCCTTACGCGAAAGCTGAACAATTCTTCTCTGCCAAGCTCGCTCCTAAATGGCAAGGACCATATAGGATTGTGGAGCAGATGGGCCCTTTGAACTACCGAGTGGTGAAAGAGGACACAGGTGAAGATATGCGCGTTGTCCATGTCTCACGCCTTAAGGCCTGTTACCCCTCGGCTGAGGAATTGGAGGCGATTGAGCGCCGCAAGATCTTGGATATCTTTGAAGAGGAAAGTGAGGAGACTTTTCTCGGATTCCCAGACCCAGAAGTCTCACACCTTAAGGCCTGTGACCCCTCAGCTGAGGAGCGTGAGCTCCAAAAAGTAATGAGAATTTTTGTAGAGGAAAGTGATGAGGAGACCTTTCTCGGTTTCCCCGAACAAGATGTGCCTTCCAGGGCAATGGTCGGCTTTTTCCAGGGGAGGGGGTGTGTGACGGCCCTGAATTATTCTGAACCGTCTCAGTGCTTCTCCTTCCAATAGGGTGCTTTCCCTTTAATTCCCAATTAAATAGCCAACATCAGCTGCGCAAAAGGGGGTTTTGTGATGGAGACGTGACTGAGGATGTGTTCCCGAAGCTTCTCTATTCCGGTTGTTTTGTTGCTGTTAAACGTGTGTTTTGTAGCCTGAGAGAGTTTACCCAGGATCGGATCCACTCTTTGCGTCCGTGGACTACTCCTCTCCATTCTTCGTGGCCTTTCTCCGCTGGAGATCTGTTGGCGGATTGGATTGTCTGACTGACCGACTGACTACCACCTTTTTTGTATACGGTATTTCATTTGTTTTGATATGATGTATACGGTGATGATTTATGTAGTTAGATGTAGTTGAGGAATTAGTAACAGCTGATACGCTTTAAAGTTCTGTGGTAAAATTGTTATATTGATTGTATGATTTAATACTGGGTTTACGCTACACGGAATGAACGGACAAACATTGCGTGACAAAAGTCACTTGAGTTCACTGAACTCCTTTACCGGGCTGGACTCTTTTTAGGCCCGAGGTACAGGACATTTCTGGAGGAACCAGAACTCATTGTGTTATATTATTATGTGTGTGTAATCCATTGATGTTGCTAATACAACCCACGCAAAAGAATAGTTGTTTTTGAAGTTCTTTTCAATGTTTTAAGGGTTTATGAAAAGTTGATTTCCCTTCTGACGTTTACATAAGTCCTTTGTATTGGTGTAGACTTGACGGACCAGATGGGACTCATTCCCTCCCAAACTAAAAGGAGAAACCAATGTTTTCTCTGGTAGGCACAACCTACCTGGCACCCCTATAAAAAATAACCTCAAGTCAAAACCGTTACAGTGTGTTGTTGGGATGGGGTGCGTGTGTTGTTGGGATGGGGTGCGTGTGTTGTTGGGATGGGGTGCGTGTGTTGTTGGGATGGGGTGCGTGTGTTGTTGGGATGGGGTGCGTGTGTTGTTGGGATGGGGTGCGTGTGTTGTTGGGATGCGGTGCGTGTGTTGTTGGGATGGGGTGTGTGTGTTGTTGGGATGCGGTGCGTGTGTTGTTGGGATGCGGTGCGTGTGTTGTTGGGATGGGGTGCGTGTGTTGTTGGGATGGGGTGCGTGTGTTGTTGGGATGCGGTGCGTGTGTTGTTGGGATGGGGTGCGTGTGTTGTTGGGATGGGGTGTGTGTACGATGGCTGAAGCAGCTGGATGTTCTGAGCTCATTGCTCCATACATCATTGTGAGGTGTTACACACATGAACATACTGTAAACTCCCATGCAATCACACACACACAGCACATTCAAACTACATCTCTTATGCCAACACATACTGTGTATTATATTGGCCACTGAAGACCGTGAACAGACATGCAACAGGACTTAAGTGGCAGTGCAATAACACTCACTAATGAATGAACCCACGGACACCTGCTGATGTCACCTGAATGACACAGCTTAAGCTCCTATCTAGAAGGAGCTTCACTTCCACAGCCTGAGGCTACAGGTGATTGAGCAAGTGTGTGTGTCCACGCAAATCTCACATCTCGCTTTCCACGAACTGCAGGTCACAACGTGACACAAACGAGCTCTCACTGCCCTAAGTGCGTCCCTGGGGCTCGGGGGAAGCAGAGGAGGAATTGTCGAGGCGGGAGATAAGGGGATAAGAGCTGTGTGTGTGTGTGTGTTGACTCTAACTCTCGCTCTATTTCTCTGTCTGTCTGTCTGTCTGTCTGTCCCACAGTACGACTACACGAAAGTATCTCAGAGGAAGGCTTCCATTACCTGGTATTTGATCTGTGAGTATACTGATACCTGTCAGCCAGTCCCCTGCTCTCTCTTGCCAATATACTCTCACAACTCTCCTACTTAAAGCTGCTTATAACACCAGACAGTAACACGTGGCTTTGGTTGCTGTAGAGGCCACATGTAATGGCTATATGTAATAGTTATAAGTCTGCTAAATGGCCATATTATTATCATTAATTCATCCAATAGTCAAAAACATAAGACATGTTTCTTTGTTTAGTTTCAGTAATAGATAACTGTGATAGTGTGTATGGTTATCAGCAGGTCAAGTGGTGTAGACTGAGAGCCCTTTGTAGAGCACAGTCTAGCACAAGGGTGTCAAACAAACAGCACAGAGGATCCAATCCAGCCTGCAAGTGGTTTAAGTATAATATATATACATAAATACAGTGAATTCAGAAAGTGTTCAGACCCCTTCCCTTTTCCCACATTTTGTTATGTTACAGCCTTGTTCTAAAATTGATTAAATATGTCTACACACAATACCCCATAATGACGAAGCGAAAAAATCAGAAATACCTTATTTACATAAGTATTCAGAACCTTTGCTATGAGACTTGAAAATTGAGCTCAGATGCATCCTGTTTCCATTGATCATCCTTGAGATGTTTCTATAACTTGATTGGAGAAAACTTGTGGTAAATTCAATTGATTGGACATGATTTGGAAAGACACACACCTGTCTATATAAGGTCCCACAGTTGACAGCGCATGTCCAAGCAAAACTGAGCAATCAGGGGAGAAGGGCCTAGGTCAGGGAGGTGACCAAGAATGGTCACTCTGACAGAGCTCCCAAGTTCCATCTGTAGTGAAGGGAGAACCTTCCAGAATCTTCCAGACAACCATCTCAGCAGCACTCCAGCAATCAGGCCTTTATGGTACTGTAGAGTGGCCAGACAGAAGCCACTCCTCAGTAAAATGCACATGACAGCCCACTTGGAGTTTGCCAAAAGGCACCGAAAGGACTCTAAGACCATGAGAAACAAGATTCTCCGATCTGATGAAACCAAGATTGAACTCTTTGGCCTGAATGCTAAGCTTCACATCTGGAAGAAACCTGGCACCATCCCTACTGTGAAGCATGGTGGTGGCAGCATCATGCTGTGGGGATGTTTTTTCAGTGGCAGGGACTGGGAGGCTAGTTAGAATTGAGGGAAAGATGAACGGAGCAAAGTACAGAGAGATCCTTGATGAAAATCTGCTCAGGATCTCAGACTGGGGCGAACATTCACCTTCCAACATGACAATAACCTGAAGCACACAGCCAAAGACAACGCAGGAGTGGCTTCGGGACAAGTCTCTGAATGTCCTTGAGTGGCCCAACCCGAGCCTGGACTTGAACCTGATCGAATATCTCTGGAGTGACATGAAAATAGCTGTGCAGCAACTCTCCCCATCCAACCTGACAGAGCTTGAGAGGATCTGCAGAGAAGAATGGGAGAAACTCCACAAATACAGGTGTGCCCAGCTTGTAGCGTCATACCCAAGAAGACTCAAGGCTGTAATTGCTGCCAAAGGTGCTACAACAAAGTACTGAGTAAAGGGCCTCAATACTTATGTCACACCTGCTCCCGCTTCCCTGGCACTCGAGGGCACCAGGCTGCCCTTCATTATGCACACCTGTCACCATCATTTCGTGGATCTGTGCAATATTGGGCTCACCTGGACTCCATTACTTTGTTGATTGTCCCTCTATATCTGTCTGCTCCTCAGTTTGTTCCCCGTGTCAGCATTGATGTTGTTACATTTTCCCCTGTCCAGATGCTGTCCTTGTTTGTTTTTTGTCTATTATCCATTAAATGTTCTCTCCCGGTACTAGCTTCTCGTTTTAAATTTTTATTTTTTACCATTTCTTTAAAAAAAAATTCTCCCCAATTTTGTGGTATCCAATTGTTAGTAGTTACTATCTTGTCTCATTGCTACAACTCCTGTACGGGCTCGGGAGAGACGAAGGTCGAAAGCCATGCATCCTCCGAAACACAACCCAACCAAGCCAAGCCGCACTGCTTCTTAACACAGCGCGCATCCAACCCGGAAGCCGGCCGCACCAATGTGTCGGAGGAAACACTGTGCACCTTGCGACCTGGTTAGCGTGCACTGCGCCCGTCCCGCCACAGGAGTCGCTAGTGCGCGATGAGACAAGGATATCCCTACCAGCCAAACCCTCCCTAACCCGGACGACGCTAGGCCAATTGTGCATCGCCTCACGGTCATGGCCGGCTGCGACAGAGCCTGGGCGCGAACCCAGAGTCTCTGGTGGCACAGCTAGACCACTGCGCCACCCGCCACATTTTTAATACATTTGCAAAAAATATTGCATATTGTGTGTATCGTATTGATGAGAAAAATAAGGCTGTAACCTAACAAAATGTGGAAAAGTCAAGGGGTCTGAATACTTTCCGATGGCACTGTACAGTCAGGGAGAATAGTAAATTGAAAAAAACGATGGACAGAGGATAATTTTTTTCCACGTTTTGATAGCGAGGAAATATATCCAATTTTCAGTGTGGCCCTCCGGACCTCGTTGAAGACCGAATGCAGCCCCCAGGGCAAAATTAGTTCAACATCCCTGGTCTAGTGGAACTGTTCTTATTGCGGAGAGGACAGGCTGATATGACACCACTCAGATAGCACTGTGTAACTACAGGGCATTCAGGAGAGGGGACACATCTATGGTTAACACCCTAATCCCCAAGTGTAGGTAACATTCTTCCTCAACCAAAACACTTTCTTAATTGTCTTACGCTGAATTGTCTTTTGCATAAACCGTGTGTGTGTGTGTGTGTGTGTGTGTGTGTGTGTGTGTGTGTGTGTGTGTGTGTGTGTGTGTGTGTGTGTGTGTGTGTGTGTGTTTTGTTTGTCCAGTGGAACATGCTCTCTCTGGGCAGTGTTCCCCGATGTCTCTGGTAGACTGGGTGTGTGCCATCATACCATCATGGTTCCAGACTGGTGTCCATGTGTTGACTAAGCTGTTGTTTCTCTCCTTCCAGTGTTACCGGTGGAGAGCTGTTTGAAGACATTGTTGCCAGAGAGTATTACAGTGAGGCTGATGCCAGGTGGAAACACACACACACACACACACACACACCCCCGTGCACACACATACACACACACACACACATTGTTAAAACACACTCTCCTACTATACGCACACACACAGTACAGTGCACACTGTCATTCTACATCCTTATTGAGAACACACAACACTCTGTTGCCCTGCAGCCTACATTTATTTAGGCTTCACTTGAACAATTCTGTCTGTACCATAACATGTTTCTTTGGAGACCTTTTGCACATATGAACGTAATAGTGGAGGCTGCTGAGGGGAGGACGGCTCATAATAATGGCTGGAACGGAGCGAAGGGAATGGCGTCAAACACAGAGATTCTGTGTATTTAATACCATTCCACTCATTCTGCACCAGCCATTACCACGAACCAGTCTTCCCCAATTAAGGTGCCACCAACCTCCTGTGGAACATAATGTTCATTGACATTGTGTGTAACTATACAGTTCCACATTCATGCTTTTCCTCCCTAGGCTGAGTATTGTCCTGGCATGGTGTTTGTGTGCACATGGGCTGTGTGGGAGAGAGTGTGAGACTCAGTGTGGGCCACGGGTGAGTGTGGCTGTCAGAGGGGGAAGGAAGCTGCAGACAGTTTGTGGACAATATGGAGGCTCTGGCCCAGAGGCCTGCATGGCTCTGTTCTGGCTGGGAAGAGTTTCTCTCCAGGACAGAGTCTGGGTCCGGGCTCAACCACGAAACCTGAGCTTCTCATTTAATCAAGCAAAAGGGGAAGCGAGAGAATATGATAGGGTGCAAAATGCCTCCGGGAGTATGACTTTTCACAAGTACAGGGAAAGGAGGGGTAAGAGTATGACTTTTCACAAGTACAGGGAAAGGAGGAGGGGGGGGGTGAAAGAGATGAACAGGGAGAGAGACTGGGGGGAGAGAAAAAGAGGAGAGGAGACAAGGAGGGAGGATAAAGAATTTGGGGTTGAGTGAGAAAACGTGTAAGCTAGATAAGCAGCCTAATCACTAGAATTCGAGTTCGGACGTTTGAGAAGGTCCTGAGAACGTTGATATATGCCTTCCACGGCGCCCAATCGCCCAGAACTGGGCGAGAACTCGTTTTGCTTTGTGCCGAAGCACATTGCTCATACCACTGCGCTCCAGTAGTTCACAAAACTCTAGCAAGCCGTGAGAATACTTGATGATTCTCGATGGTATGAGGTCTGTTGGTTTGCAGAGCCTTCCCCGAACCATAGTGTGGACCTTTGAGTTGTTTCTGTTTTAACTCTGTAACGTGCGGAAGTAACCCTGTAAACCACACGGAATTAAAATGAATGCGTCCAAAATAGACGTTCATCCATAATACGTCGAATTTTGAGGGGAAACTATGAGATCTTGAGAGAGAGAGAGAGAGGTGCCTTTGTGGAGGGATGGAATGGAATGCAGGGTACAAATTCGGCCACAATACATGCTTTTCTCCTGATTACTCTGAACGAAAGGATATTTCATGAGTACCATGCTCCCCTAGGACCCTGTCTCATAATATCTTCTCTCTCTCTCTCTCCTTCTTTTATCATTCATCCCCTTTTCTCTTGTGTTCTTCCTCCACTTTTAAATCCAGTCTGATGAGATGGAAAGGGGCTGTTGCTTTTAATGCTTGTTTGATGTAACAAGCATTAAACAGCCTCTTAGCTGTTTAATAAAAAAATAATACAATGTGTAAGAGAGTGTAAAGACAGAGTAAAAAGAAAGGTTGAACTAACACATATGAAAAAATACTATAGTATACTATGGTATAAATACAATATTATTCGCTGTAGTGTTTTTGGGGACTTTACTATAGTATTTCTTGTAGTGTTTTTGCGGTACAGTGAATATTGTAGTATTTGCTGTAGTATACTGTGATATTCTGTAGTATTTACAGTTAACTATCGTATAAATACTGTATTAAAATACAACTGAGTATAGCAAACATTAAGAACACCTTCCTAATATTGAGTTGCACCCAGCCCCCTTTTGTCCTCAGAACAGTCTCAATTCGTCAGGGCGTGGAATCTACAAGGTGTCGAAATCGTTCCACAGAGATGCTGGCCCATGTTGACTCCAATGTTTCCCACAGTTTGTCAAGTTGACTGGATGTCCTTTGGGTGGTGGACCAGTCTTGATACACACAGGAAACTGTTGAGCGTGAAAAACCCAGCGGTAGTGCAGTTCTTGACACAAACCAGCGTGCCTGGCATCTACTAGAATACCCTGTTTAGAGGCATTTTCCTTGAGGAAACTAGCAAAAATAGCAAATTTTCCACAATGTTTGTAGGTAGGACTCAGACTGAATGGATAGTTCAGCGCTTCTGCTTTTTTCTATAACTATATTTACTTTGTAGTATTTACTACAGTGTTTTTTTTCTCGATGATACTGTAGTATTCACTATTGTATTCGACAGTATACTACATTCTAAAGTAAGTACTGCACATGATCGAGGGATACTACAGGGTGTAGTATAGTATTCTACAGTATACTACCGTTTACTACAGCATTCTATAGTAAACTGTAAAAACAAAAAATGATGTGGGAAAGACTAGGAAACAGACCATGTACTGTCAAACCCACTTCAACATATTCTCTTAAAACATACTGAAGTCGATAATAGCCTTATTCACCATTAAGCCTAGTAGGTGTCTGTTTTACCCACAGACCTTATAAAACTGCAGAGAAGTTACGTTGCCACCGGCAATGTGTAAAGTAGGGCCAAAAAGCACCAGCTTCAGTGTGACTTAAATTTTGCCCATTTAGATGGAATATAACCGTGTGTGCGTCCAGTCAGATTGTTGGGAGGATATGACAGATGTGAGGTCGACAGTAGAAAATGTGCCTTGGCGCTGAATTGACATGGTAAATAAATCTACTGTCTTTCAGGCTTTTGGTTTAATAGAAAACAGCCCCGTATAGAGAAAGGGCTGAGGCTAGCGAGGTTTCTCTGGCTCCCCACAGAGTCCTCTGCACAGTTACTCTTCCCCTCTCTTTCTCTGCATCTCCCTGTCTTTCTCAGTCTCCCTATTTGCTCTCTTTCAGTCTCTGTGTGTCTCTTTTAATTGTTTTATTTTTTTAGCCCTTTTTTGATCTTGTCTCATCGCTGCACCTCCTCAACGGGCTCAGGAGGCGAAGGTCGAGTCATGCGTCCTCTGAAACATGACCCGCCAAACCGCGATTCTTAACACCCGCCCCACCAATGTGTCGGAGGAAACACCATTCACCTGACGACCGAGGTCAGCCTGCAGGCACCCGGCCTGCCACAAGGAGTCGCTAGAGCAAACCCTCCCCTAGGCCAAACCCTCCCCTAACCTGGAAGACACTGGGCCAATTGTGCACTGCCCTATGGGATTCCCGATCACGGCAGGTTGTGTGATACAGCCCGGGATCGAACCCGGGTCTGTAGTGACGCCTACAGTGCCTTAGACTTCTGCACCACTCAGGAGGCCCACATTCTCAGTCTATCTTTCTCTGCCTCTCAGACAGTAGTTCTAGTTCACTGTTTCTAATAATAACAAACAGCAATAGTCATGAATTGGATTGATTTTGCACTCCTGCAAGTGCTCAAAGTGCTTACATGACAAGGAGAAACGCACCTCATCTGATCCATAAACCAGTAGTTTCCATTAGTTCCTACCCCGTACTGTTTATTGTGTGATGGTTGTGATGTGTCAGCGCGTTGACGTGTGTGTTCTGTGTCCTGTGTCTCCTTTCTCTGCAGCCAGTGCATCAATCAGATCCTGGAGAGTGTCCACCACATGCACCAGCATGACATTGTGCACAGGGACCTCAAGGTGAGTCATCTATCACCATGGCAACGCAACACCTGGGAGGGCTGCGTCATCATGCCCCCACCCCCTAAATTCCTCCCGCTGGCAACCCTACCGACGCATAGGCACACATGCGTGTGTAAGCCAATGAAAAAGTACACAAAATTCCACACACACGTAAGCAAATACAAAAATACAATTCTTTGGACGTCAGAGAGAGTGGCTCATAAAAAAACAACAGACCCTTTCCATCTAGTCAGACTGGAATTAAAAGTAGAGGCACTGAGCCAGACAGCGTGTTTCAGGTGATTATCATTCCCCAGCCTGTCTCTCTCGCTCTTTTTCTTTCTATTTCTCTCTCTCTCTCTCTCTCTCTCTCTCTCTCTCTCTCTCTCTCTCTCCCTCTCTCTCTGTGTGTCTCACCCTCTCTCTCTCTCCCTCGGTCTCTCCATCTCTGACGAAAGCAGACGGAGCACCATTTGACTTCTATTTATAGCCAGGGTGACATCACGGTGAATAGACACAGTGCTGGCTGGCCTGGTGATACTTACCACCGCACTCCATTACTAACAATAGGACACACTTCAAAGAGTTATTTTGTTTTGGTTTGAAAGGTGAACAACGGACCCATTTAGGCATGCTTAGCTTTGTCAAGCGCAAACCGTTTACATGCTCTAGTCAACAAGATGTGTTGAATGTCACGGTGAGCCTCTTGAACGTACAGCTCTTACAAACACGGCACTGAAAGCATTATTACCAATACTACTACAACTACATCTTGTATCACCACCGTGATTCTGTGTACATGTACCAGTCGAACCATCTGTCATTCAGCTGGGTGGCGTTCCATAAAAGTCAAATACATTGTTACTACTTTTGCCAGCAGATCCACTGCAGAGACAAGCAGTAAGTGAGGGGGAAAAGATTAAGTGTGTGTGTGTGTGTGTGTGTGTGTGTGTGTGTGTGTGTGCGAAGTGAAGGGGAAATAATGAAGTTTGTGTGTGCGTGCGAAATGAGGGGGAAATAATGAAGTGTGTGTGTGTGTGTGTACGCATGCGTGTGTAAGACTGTTACCATGGAGTAAGGCCTCATGCCACTCCATTATATGTTTTATGTCCTTTGGAAATTTAAAAAAAAAAGAGAGAGAGGGAGGAGGTTGCAATAAAGTTAAGAATAAAGATGAAAAGTGAGACATACAGGGAATAAGAGAGAAGCTCAGAGCTGTCCTCCCCCCACCAAACAAACACAAAGACCATCACAATGGGCTGGCTGCCTGCATGGCATCTCCGGAGGCCAAATGGCTGAAGGTAAACAAGGGAAGAGCGAACGGGACGAGAGAGATGCTGGTGGCAGCCTGGTTGCTACGGCAACCTGGGTGATGTCACGCTGGAGCGCTCCAGCGCCAGCGTAGACTGTAGGGGGACTTATTATGCCACCTCTAATTCATCACGCCGGGTGTAACCTCTCTCTCTCTCTTTGTCTCTGTCTCTTTCTCGCTCTTCTCCATCTGTCGACACTCTTTCTCTGTCCTTTCTCTTTATCTCCCTTTCTCTGTTCTCCCTGTCTTTCTTGAACTCTCTCTCTCCCTCTCTCTTTCTCTCGGTCTCTCTCGCTCCTTTCCTTCTATGCTCCCTGCTCAAGAGAGAGTGAAGAGAGACAGAGGCGCACGGAGGAGACTTAGCAAAAATGTCATGCTTCCGTCGCAGAATCAGTCAAACTAAGCCGGGGCCATGAGGGCACTCGGCACTGCACACGGCAGTCACACCACAGCCCCACTCCACCTGTCCCTGTCCCCTCCCCTCCCCTGCCCTCCTATTCTCCCCCCTCCCTCCCAACAGCCCCCCATAGATACTGATTGAAGGTCACACCCCAGGGGTATTTACATTCACCTTCTCTGACCTTCTCTGACCCTCAGAGGCACACTACGTGTACTCCCACCCACTTCTGACACACATGACATTGAATGATTTATGCCTTTCTTCATTCTCCCCTACAGTACCAGTCAAAAGTTTGGACACACCTACTCATTCAATGGTTTTTCTTTATGTTTACTACTTTCTAAATTGTAGAATAATAGTGAAGACATCAACACTTTGAAATAACACATTTGGAATCATGTAGTAACAAAAAAAGTGAAACAAATCCAGATATATTTTATATTTGAGATTCTTCAAAGTAGCCACCCTTTGCCTTGATGGCAGCTCTGCACACTCTAGGCATTCTCTCAACCAGCTTCACCTGGAATGCTTTTCCAACAGTCTTGAAGGAGTTCCCACATTTGCTGAGCACTTGTTGGCTGCTTTTCCTTCACTCTGCAGTCCAACTCATCCCAAACCATTTCAATTGGGTTAAGGTCAGGTGATTTTGGAGGCCAGGTCATCTGATGCAGCACTCTATCACTCTCCTGCTTGGTCAAATAGCCCTTACACAGCCTGCAGGTGTGTTTTGGGTCATTGTCCTGTTGAAAAACAATTGATAGTCCCACTAAGTGCAAATCAGATGGGATGGCATATCGCTGCAGAATGCTATGGTTGTCATGCTGGTTAAGTGTGCCTTCTAAATAAATCACTGACAGTGTTACCAGCAAAGCACCCCCACACCATTACAACTCTTCCTCCATGCTTCATGATGGGAACCACACGCAGAGATCATCTGTTCACCTACTCTGCATTTCACAGAACCAAAAATCTCAAATTTGGACTCATCAGACCAAAGAACAGAACGGTCTAATGTCCATTGCTCGTGTTTCTTGAATGGTGTCCTTTAGTAGTGGTTTCTTTGCAGCATTTCGACCATGAAGGCCTGATTCACGCAGTCTCCTCTGAACGGTTGATGTGAGATGTGTCTGTTACTTGAACTCTGTGAAACATTTATTTGGGCTGCAATTTATGAAGCTGGTAACTCTAATGAATTTATCCTCTGCAGCAGAGGTAACTCTGGGTCCTCCTTTCCTGTGGCGTTCCTCATGAGAGCCAGTTTCATCATACCGCTTGACAGTTTTTGCGACTGCACTTGAAGAAACGTTCAAAGTTGTTGACATTTTCTGTATTGACCGACCTTCATGTCTTAAAGTAATGATGGACTGTCATTTTTCTTTGCTTATTTGAGCTGTTCTGGCCATAATATAGACTTGGTCTTTTACCAAATAGGGATATCTTCTGTATGTCACCTCTACCTTGTCACAACACAACAGATTGGCTAAAATGCACTAAGAAGGAAATAAATTCTACAAATTAACTTTTAAGAAGGCACACCTGTTAATTTAAATGGATTCCAGGTGACTACATCATAAAGCTGGTTGAGAGAATGCCAAGAGTGTGCAAAGCGGTCATCAAGGCAAAGGGTGGCTACTTTGAAGAATCTGAAATATAAAATATATTTGGATTTGTTTTACACTTTTTTGGTTACTACATGATTCCAAATATGTTATTTCATAGTTTTGATTCTACTTATTCTACAATGAAGAAAATAGTAAAAATAAAGCCAAACCCTTGAATGAGTAGGTGTGTCCAAACTTTTGACTGGTACAGTATGGTTTTTCATGGATTTTCTGATCCAGATTCCTGTCATGTTTTGCAGTCAGTGTTCATGGTGCCTCACAGTTCAGTTGAATGACTCAACTCTGTCTGTGCCTTTTATCGACTCTTGAAGGAGTTTCTTCTTCAATTAGTTTTGCCTAATTGATTGATTCTCTTTCTGTATGTCTTGTCTCCCCTCTATGGTTTGGCTCTGGTTTGTAGCCAGAGAACCTGCTCCTGGCCAGTAAGCTGAAAGGAGCCGCGGTGAAGTTGGCTGACTTTGGGCTGGCCATCGAGGTGCAGGGAGATGAGCAGGCGTGGTTTGGTAAGGGTTTGACTTTAAACATTCAAATGTACATTGCATAAAAGAGTAATGCTAGCAATGACAAAGATGGAAGACGTACAATGACAGGAAGTCATTCTTCTGACTTCCTCTCCTCTGACATCATAAACTATTGACCGGTATCCCATCTTTTCTTTCCAAAACACTTGAGCATTGCTGTCGCTGACCAACTCTCTCGTAATTTCTCTCAGCATGATCTTCTTGTCCCTAACCAGTCAGGCTTCAGGACTGGTCACTCAACCTAGACTGCTCTCGTCTGTGTCACGGAGGCTCTCCACACTGCCAAAGCTGACTCTCTCTCTTCTGTTCTCATCCTCCTAGATCTATCCGCTGCCTTTGACACCTTGAACCATCAGATCCTCCTCTCCACCCTCTCAGGGCTTGGTCTCTCATTCTCTGCACACTCTTTACATCCTACCTGGCAGGCCGCTCCTACCAGGTGACGTGGAGAGGATCTGTGTCTGCACCACATGCTCTCACTACTGGTGTTCCCCAGGGCTCAGGTCTGGGCCCTCTCCTCTTTTCTCTAAACACCAAGTAACTTGGGTCGTCAAATCCTCGCATGGTCTGTCCTATCATTGCTATGCGGATGAAACTCAACAACTTTTCTCCTTCCCCCCTTCTGATACCCGTGCCTATCTCTGCTTGGATGTGGGGCCACCACCTCAAGCTCAACCTCGACAAGACAGAGCTGCTCTTCCTTCCTGGGAAGGCCTGCCGTGCTCCAAGACTTCTCCATCATGGTTGACAAGTCTACGGTGTCCCCCTTCCAAAGTGCAAATAACCTTTGCCTGACCCTGGACAACACCCTGAGGTTCTCTGCAAACATCAGAGCTCCTGCAGGTTCATGCTCTGCAACATCTGTAGAGTACGACCTCACCTCACACAGGAAACGGCACAGGTCATAATCCAGGCACTGGTCATCTCCCGTCTGGACTACTGTAATTCACTGTTGGCTGGGCTCCCATCTTGTGCCATCAAAGCCTTGCAACTTATCCAGAACACCGCAGCCTGCCTGGTATTCAACCTTCCCAAGTTCTCCCATGTCACCCCGCTCCCCCGCACCCTATACTGGATTCAAGTCGAAGCTCGCATCCACTACAAGACCATGGCACTTACCTACTGAACAGCAAGAGGAACTGCCCCTCCCTACCTTCAGGCTATGCTCAAACCCACACACCAACACGAGTACTCTTTTCTGGCACATCTGGTCTCTTGGCTTTTCCCTGACGATAGCACAGTCCCTGCCCATCTTCCAAAAACATCTGAAACCCTACCTCTTTAAAGAATATTTTAAGTAACCTAACACTCACACTTGACTTATTTTAAAATGTTCTTTCTTACTAGCTCTGACTTTGCTGATAGCTACTTTGTTGAGGAAAAATTGACTTAGTATGACTGAGATGTGTGGTTGTCTCACCTAGCTATCTTTAAGGTGCACTAACTGTAAGTCGCTAAATTTAGCATCTGCTAACTGACTAAAATGTAAGTTAAATGTCTGCAGTGAATAAAAAAAGGATAAGCAGTACTCTTTAATGGCACCGATCTTACAACTGCAGTCCTATGGGCCAGTGCCAATACTTTACCTCCACCTCTGCTCCTTCCACATCCCGCCATCCTCTTTCTGCGTTATCATCCTGCCCTCCTCTGTACCTCTTTCATCCCACCACCCACTCTTCTGCTCATCCCTCCATTCCTTCCATAGCTCTGCTCTCCATCTCTTACTCACTGGCATAATGTCGCTTGGCATTTGCACATCAATGTAGTGGGCCCAGAGGTTGTGCAGTATTGACAGTAGGGACCCTCACCTTTAATCTGACAACCTTTTGATTTGACCCCCCCTTGTCCATCTCTCCAGACAGAGTGGTTTGAACCTGTCACTTACACCGCACTCCAGAGAGAAACAGGGGCCAGCGGGCCTTGGCTGAGTGCCCACATGCATTAATAGATGTTTATTAGATTGGTGTTGAGGAATAAGCTCCAAATTAGCAGACTTGGTCTTATCTAGCCAATGAGACAGAAGTCTGTGCACACTGAGTTCCAGGGACAGACTGGACATCTGTGATTGGAATTCTGGCTGGTTCTTTCTTCTCAGATCATAGTGCTACTCATTGATATAGCTCTTCTGAATGGGGATGATAGGGGGTTTTGACGGAATGCCGTGTTGGTACACTTCTCTGGCAATGTCATTACATTAGATCCTTTTTTACATTAGATCCTTTCCTAGATTCTTTTTGACATGCTATTTGCTGATGTAGGTTTTGCAGGCACTCCGGGCTACCTCTCTCCAGAGGTCTTGAGGAAGGACCCCTACGGCAAGCCGGTGGATATCTGGGCATGTGGTGAGTGACTCCTCCAACCTGTGTGTGTGTATGTGTACACATTTTACTATACTTGTGAGTACCAGAAGTCCTCCTAAGAATAGTAAGCCAACTACAATTCAGAGAAGTGAGGACATTTTGCCGGTCCTCACTTGTAAGAAGGCTATTTTAGGCTATGGGGTTAGGGTTAGAATTAGGGTTAGGCGTTAGTGGTTAGGTTTAGGGGTTAAGGTTAGGGTTAGGAAAAGTAGGATTATTAATGGGAAAAAAAAGTCCTCACAAGTATAGTGAGACATAGCTGTGTGTGTGTGTGTGTGTGTACTAACCCCCTGTGTGTGTGTTCGGTGTGCAGGTGTGGTCCTGTACATTCTCCTGGTGGGCTACCCTCCCTTCTGGGATGAGGACCAGCACAAGCTCTATCAGCAGATCAAGGCTGGGGCCTACGATGTGAGTAGTGACCATCTGCCCTTCTCTCTCTCTCTCTCTGTTTACCATTCACCACTATGGGATGAGAACAGATTTGTGTGTGCGTGATTAACGTCAAATTCACTGAGATGCCAGTGTGTGTGTGCCTGTGTGTGCATTTTTGCGTTTGTGTGCCTTGTTAGTGTCCTTGACTCAGAGTGGTGAGTAATATCTTGTGTGTTTATGTGGGTAAATCTGTCTATGTCTTTATGTCTGTCCGTTTACGTACATGTGTCAGTTTGGATGAGGCCTTGGGTGAGAGGGATGGAGGGAGAGCTGTAGAGATGCAGTGGAGTGGTGTTGGTTTGGGCTGGCAGGAGCTTTTAGCAGCTCTCAGGCCATTAACACTGCACTGATGGAAGGAGAGGGGGAACAGCCTCACTCTGTGTGTGTGTGGGTGTTTGTGTGTGTGTGTGTCCCCAACAGAGAGAGTGTTTGCCTGTCTGAGTGCACACTTTTGCTCGGGTAGTGTTCCTCGCACGCAATCACGAACGCACACACTTTCAGGTCCCCGCAACGACCCAAGCGGACCCGGTCCAGATGTAGCTCTCCTTCATTTTGAAATTGGCTCGCGATAGAGAGCTGTGTTTCCTGCCCATCGATCATGTCAGAGCGGCCCTCTGCAGTTGTTAATCGAGGGTGAGGGGCCTAGTAGACACTACAGCAGTGTGGCGGCCAGGGGCACAGCTCAAACTAGTGCTTGAAGAATCCAAGCTAACAAGGATGCTGTGATATGTATACATGCAGCAGGACTATAACTTGTATTACGTGTGCTTTTGGTTTGGGGCAGGGGTGCCAACCCTCTCTACTGGAGAGCTACTGTACATTCTTGCAGATTTAGCGAATTTAGCACACATCATTCTGCTAACTACAGTTATCTGTTGACCAGATACTTACTAATTACCTTCTAATTCAGGTTCGGATGTGTTACAACTGGGTTGGAGCAAAAGCTGGCACACCTAGTAGCTCTCCTGAAGGATTGTGAGGACCAGGCAGGGCATTAGTGTGGGGCAGCCGGACGATTGAAGCGGAAAGACCTGCCATGACCAGCACTATCTCCTCCTCCTCAGTCTCTCTATCATTGTGCTTACTATTTCAATAAATCTCCATCACAAAGAGCACCGGGCTGTTGAGTGTCTGTGTGTATTTGTGTCTGTTTCTGTCCTCGTACCGTCTTGACATTATGCAATAACCATCTCTCTCTCTCTCTCTCTCTCTCTCTCTCTCTCTCTCTCTCTCTCTCTCTCTCGCCCCCCTTCTCTCTCTCTCTCGCCCCCCTTCTCTCTCTCTCTCTCGCCCCCCTTCTCTCTCTCTCTCTCGCCCCCCTTCTCTCGCTCTCTCTCGCCCCCCTTCTCTCTCCCTCCCAGTTTCCCTCCCCTGAGTGGGACACAGTGACCCCCGAAGCCAAGAACCTGATTAACCAGATGCTGACTATCAACCCTACCAAGAGGATCACTGCTGACCAGGCCCTCAAGCACCCATGGGTTTGCGTAAGTCATTCACCTTGGGTTTTACTTGTGGATGGAATCGGTACTGCATTCTGGTGACGTTGGCCCCATCATACCTCCGTAACTGGTGCTGCCACAGCCTAGTCATTGATCTGTTGTTCAATCTCCTCTTTCCTGTCGTCCTCTCCCCCCCCCCCCCCCCCCCCCCAATCCAGCAACGCTCCACTGTGGCTTCCATGATGCATCGTCAAGAGACCGTGGAGTGCCTGCGCAAGTTCAACGCCAGGAGAAAACTCAAGGTGTGTGCAGACACGCACGAGCGCATACAACAGCACACGTATATATCCCATCTGTTGTGTTAGAGAGATGGTATACTAACCTTGTATTCTGTGTCTTCCCCAGGGAGCCATCCTCACCACCATGCTGGTGACCAGAAACTTCTCAGGTGAGGGGGGGCACCTTGGGGTTCGCATTTAGAATGGCTTTAGCGTCGTTCTAAGTTTGAGTAAGTCAAAATGATTCCACGATGGACAATGATACATTCTGTTTGTTCAGAAGTGTTGAGTAACGTAAAGCGGGTTTGGTGCCCTTACCGCCGATTGAATTGCCCTTAGAGAGGAAACTTGAAGACTTAGTATAATGTCTCTGAAACCGAAATATGTCCTGAGTAGATGCGTTGAGGTGTCCCGTTGTCATACAGACGTTATAAATACGATCATGTCACTCGTAATAAGGAGCGTTGTAAACTGCAGACTTGTAGAGTAGGTTGTTTGTCCTTGTATGAATCCACAAGCCACCTGCGTCCCAGGGATACTGGGATACTAAGTTGTGTCCTGCGTCCCAGGAATACTGGGATACTAAGTTGTGTCCTGCGTCCCAGGAATACTGGGATACTAAGTTGTGTCCTGCGTCCCAGGAATACTGGGATACTAAGTTGTGTCCTGCGTCCCAGGAATACTGGGATACTAAGTTGTGTCCTGCGTCCCAGGAATACTGGGATACTAAGTTGTGTCCTGCGTCCCAGGAATACTGGGATACTAAGTTGTGTCCTGCGTCCCAGGAATACTGGGATACTAAGTTGTGTCATGCGTCCCAGGAATACTGGGATACTAAGTTGTGTCCTGCGTCCCAGGAATACTGGGATACTAAGTTGTGTCCTGCGTCCCAGGAATACTGGGATACTAAGTTGTGTCATGCGTCCCAGGAATACTGGGATACTAAGTTGTGTCCTACGTCCGAGGAATACTGGGATACTAAGTTGTGTCCTGCGTCCCAGGAATACTGGGATACTAAGTTGTGTCCTGCATCCCAGGAATTCGATGTTGCTTCATAACACCGCGTAGCTGTCACTTGTCGATCTCAGTGTTTTATGTGGATATTTTTGAATAACCGGTTGTTATCGATGATGGGCCGTTGAAGGTGTTTTTTTGTGTTTGCTAACATTGAGTGTGCACACTGGGGTAAGTATCAGTATCTGGTAGGATGTACAGTTTGGAGGCCATGGATGGATGTATCCATGGACTTCAAATCCCCCCCCATGACATGAAAATGGTGGGTGAGTTGAGTGAAGCTGGGACCAGGCACTTAAAGAAGGAAGTGACACTGTGCTCTATAGAGGCTCCGCCTATCCCCTGGTTGATCCCTCCCAACTGAATGCCTCTCTGTCCAATAGTGGGCCGACAGCACACCAGCCCCGCAGCCACCACCAGCACGGCTGCTCTGGCTTCAGAAGGTATGTCAGTCAGGGCAGTGGAGCCGCAGCAACCTGGCACTGTGCCAACACTGCCCCCTGGTCTTGTTAGCATGTGGCCCGGGGTGCCAGCCACTGACCATTGGTTGCCCCACCAGCTCGCACACTGGCACTGCTCCGGAGTGGTCTTTCACACACACAACACCCGCTGCCCCCCAAACCCTCTCCTTCCCTCTCCACGCCCGCACTACACCCTCTGAGTGATCCATGACTATGGACCAAGGCTGGCCCTACCTAAGGCTTAGAACGCAGGACCCTAACCCGTGCTTTACAGACACCTTGTTCTATGGGCCCATGCATATGATTTTAAGACCTGTCACAGCCTTGTTATGGTGTTTTGCAGGCAGGTACCTGGTAACTGACAGTGTGACACTCAAAATGCATTATGGTTTTGTATTCATGAGCCATGGACAGATCACATTAGAACTGTGTGATGTTCCACTGACATTAGAACTGAAGGTAATAGCCATACTTTTTATGGTCACACCCACCCACACACACCCACACACACCCACCCACACACACACACCCACGCACACACACCCACGCACGCACACACACCGACGCACACAGACCCACGCACACCTGCCCACACACTCACATGCGCACACACATACACACACCCACACACACACACACTCTCACCAAATCAGGGAAGATGTCGGAGAGGAAATGCAGTTAGCCTGCTATATTCAGGCTGGCCTGAGGCTATGCCTCTAACTCCTTCTGCCGTAGCGCTGCTGTGTGATAGCACACAACAATCTCCTTTCCATAATAATTCCATTAGTCAGGTGCATTATCTATTTGGCTTTACCTTATCCATGTCGTTGCCGCTGACACTGGTCTTACTTTCTCTCCGTTTATTCAGACTGATTTCAGACCTGTAACATAACCTAGTTAATGCACTCTCAGTCACAACAGGACAATGTGTGTATGTGCATGCACAATATGCGTGCCAGTCTACATACTGCAGTGTGAGCATGTCTCTCTTTTTTTCCAACAAATAAAGCTTTGTCAACAAACATTTGGGCAGTCTTGGCCCTAATTAATAAGGACTAAAAACAAACAATCGGTTACCCGGTTACCTTTGCCTCGCAAATAAGTCCAGTTAAGATCCACAGATCCTAGTCAATGCCCAGCTGATCGCCCAGTCTATCTCTGCCCATACTCCACAGCATTCCTCTGCATGGCCTGGTACCTCCAGCAAGCCAGCATGTATATGTGCCTCTGTCAGCCTTCATGGGTTACCAGATGCACCGGAGTGGTTCTGATTTCTCTCTCTTGCTTTATCTCTGGCGTCTTGCTTGCTCCGTTTGATTTCTTCCTATCTGTACCTTCCTATGGGTGAAAGGAAGTACACTTCTGTCACTGGCTGCTTGTTGGCTGGTCTAACACTTGGACCCCGACCCTGCCCTTTCTGTTGCTGTTTGTTTGGTGACTTGTTTCTGACCCCCTGATCATGATCTTACAAGTCTCCCACAACGATGATAGATGGTATTCACTTCTTTTAATTGCAGCGGTTGAAAGAGGATATACTGCTTACGGCTTCCGCCCGCAATACAGTCTTTAGAAGCTTGGATCCAATCTATACCAGGCGGCAGGCAGGGTGTCTCCCTTTTATCCCTATGATGCACTCTTTAACTGAGCTGCACTCTGGGAGCTGTTAGTTTGCAGTGGATAATGCATGCCGAGCTTATGATATGACCCACAAAGCACCTTATCGCATGAAGCACCTGCGAACGAGCCTGAGACCAATGTTTGCCTGCAGTCGTCGTTGTCACTTTATATAAAGACCAAGATACTGAATATGGATTTTTTTTATCTTGTGTTCTTTTCCTTGCCCTCCTTCCTACTTGTGTCAAAGGAAGCTAAGGGATTTTGAGGATCTTTGAAACCTGATTGATGGTTATCATACAGTGGGGCAAAAAAGTATTTAGTAAACCACCAATTGTGCAAGTTCTCCCACTTAAAAAGATGAGAGAGGCCTGTAATCTTGCCAGAAATCTTGCTTGTTTGTAGGTGACCAAATACTTATTTTCCACCATAATTTGCAAATAAATTAATTAAAAATCCTACAATGTGATTTTCTGGATTTTTTTTCTCATTTTGTCTGTCATAGTTGAAGTGTACCTATGATGAACATTACAGGCCTCTCTCATCTTTTCAAGTGGGAGAACTTGCGCAATTGGTTGCTGACTAAATACGTTTTTTGCCCCACTGTATATGTGTGTGAGGGTTTCTGTCCGTCTCTGTGTGTCTCTTTCTGTTTATGTGGCTCTCTGTCATTTTTCTTTTTCTATGTGAGCGTATGCTCTGTGCTGTAATGTATGTACAGTGTGTGTGGCGTGGAGACAATGTATGTGATAATATGTCTGTGGGGCATGCCTAAAAGGAAACGGTACTGTGTTGTACCACCCTGTTCTCACTGTACATACCCTACTCCCTACAGAATTTACTGTTCAAGTCTTGAGCATCAGATGACTCCTGAGCAGTTCTTCACCTCGGTGACCACAGAGACTTGTGACATCACTGTCCTCTATTTTTCTGACCTATGTTTCCTACAGTATTATGGTTCCAGGTTGATTGATGCGGGTCGGTAGAAACCGGAAACATCCGGTTTTCAGGGATACAGTATCTTCAACCTAGCTTCCTCTTCCCCTGGAAACCGGATGCGGGGACCCCGCTCAGGCGTTTCCTTAACGCCTGCTACGTTAGTTTAGTCATGTCCTTAACGTCTGGCCCTCTCCCTCTTCTGTTTCAGCATGCAAAAGTTTACTAAACAAAAAATCGGATGGTGGAGTGAAGGTAAGTGGGCTAAATGGAAATTCTGTGCCTCTTTTCTTTTTCTCTACTCTTTTGAACGCTCTCTCTCTCTCTCTGTCTCTCTCTCTGTCTCGCTCTGTCTCTCTCTGTCTCTCTCTGTCTCTCTCTGTCTCTCTCTGTCTCTCCCTGAGAAGTGTGTTGGTGTTAGGAGACAGATTTCCTGTGTATACTGTTGGAATGGAAAGAAAAGCGTTTTGGTCTCCCCTTCCGCAAGACATCTTAAGACATCTCACAACTCAGTGTCTGTAATGTATATAAAATGACAGACAGTTGAAATAATATTATCACTTGCTAGGGGGAATGATATAAGGTTATTATAGGTAAATATTACTTCACTGTCCATCTCAGCTGTCCAGATTTTATAGCATATATTGTCTACACCCATAGTAAAGTTATGATTTGTGTGTATATGTGTGAGTCTGTTTGTGTATTTTTGTGTGTGTGGATTTGTGTGACTGTGTGCAGACAGCTAGCACAGAAAGGCAAGAATGCTTTTTTGTCCACTAGTTCCTACCGTGGGCCCCTCTAACGGGACCAATGAGTTGTAGCTGGCAGCTGATGGACAGTTCATTTCACATTTGAGAACGGGAGAATGGAGTTAAAAGTCAATTTTTCTGTGCAACTAAAGAGGAACAAAGAGCCTGCGTTATGGACAGGCTTTCTAAAAAACGGACTTAGCTAAGCATGATCTTTTCCACAATTCCTGTGGTGCAGCGAACCTCTCCTCTCCTCTGATCCTAAGGGATTCTCCCTGTTCAACAAGGAGTCAGTGCATGCAGTGAATTGCCGTGATCGACAAAGGCCAAACAATACCCAGGTTTAAAGCTGCACACCGTAGTAGCACCGATGCAATCATTTATTCACCAATGTTTCCACAGCTGTCTTTATCAGGGTTTCATGTCAAACCACGCAGGTCACAAGTATTTATAAACTGGGTGGTTCGAGCCCTGAATGCTGATTGGCTGACAGCCGTGGTATATCAGACCATATATCACAGGTGTGACAAAGCATTTATTTTTACTGCTCTAATTACGTTGGTAACAAGTTTATAATAGCAATAAGGCACCTCGAGGGTTTGTGGTATATGGCCAATATACCAGTAGTTATTTTTTGGGGTATCTGTACTTTACTTTAAATATTTATATATTTGACTACTTTTACTTTTACTTTACTACATTCCTAAAGAAAGTAATGTACTTTTTACTCCATGCAATTTCCCTTACACCCAAAAGTACTCATTCCAGTTTGAAGGCTTAGCAGGAAAATGGTCCAATTCACGCACTTACCAAGAGAACATCCCTGGTCATCCCTACTGCCACTGATCTGGTGGACTCACTAAACACATTCTTCACTTGTAAATTATGTCTGAGTGTTGGAGTGTGCCCCTGGCTATCCGTGAATGTAAAAAAAAAACATTCAATGGTGCCTCTGCTTTGCTTAATATAAGGAATTTGAAATTATTTATACTTTTACTTTTGATAAGTATATTTAATATATTTAAATACTTTTAGCTTTTTACTCAAGTAATATTTTACTGGGTGACTCACTTTTTCTTGAGTCATTTTCTATTAAGGTATCTTTACTTTTACTCAAGTATGACAATTGGGTATTTTTTCAACCACTGCAATATCCCATGGCTAAGGGATATATCCAGGCACTCTGCGTTGCATCGCACATAAGAACAGCCCTTAGCCATGGTATATTGGCCATATACCACACCTCCTCGCCCCTTATTGCTTAAATATAGGTTTCCATTGGACACATTTTTTTTTTCACCTTTATTTAACCAGGTAGGCAAGTTGAGAACAAGTTCTCATTTACAATTGCGACCTGGCCAAGATAAAGCAAAGCAGTTTGACACATACAACGACACAGAGTTACACATGGAGTAAAACAATCATACAGTCAATAATACAGTAGGAGAATAAGTCTATATACAATGTGAGCAAATGGGGTGGGAGATAAGGGAGGTAAAGGCAAAAAAACAAACAAAAAAAATGCCATGGTGGCGAAGTAAATACAATATAGCAAGTAAAACACTGGGATGGTAGATTTGCAGTGAAATGTGCAAGGTAGAGATAGAAATAATGGGGTGCAGAGGAGCAAAATAAATAAATACAGTAGGGGTAGTACATGCAGGTGTTTGTAATCATGGCCGGCTCTGGCACGATATCATTGGTCAATTTACAAATATCAATAATATATATATATAAAATAAGGGAGGAATGGATATCCAACGGTCGTAGATATCATGAAATCAACTAAGTACACAATTGTGACCCACCTTAAGGTTACATCACATGCACACACACATTAAGAATTTAAGTTCCAGGAGATTTTCAAACCATTTTATTTTAGCTGGAAAAATGTGTCGAATATTAATAGGGATCTGCCCCTTTTTTTCAATTTTCGCCTAAAATGACATACCCAAATCTAAATGCCTGTAGCTCAGGCATTGAAGCAAGGATATGCATATTCTTGATACCATTTGACAGGAAACACTGAAGTTTGTGGAAATGTGAAGGAATGTAGGAGAATATAACACATTAGATCTGGTAAAAGAAAATACAAAGAAAAAAAACTACAGTTTTTTGAATTTTTTTTGTACCATCTTTGAAATGCAAGAGAAAGGCCATAATGTATTATTCCAGCCCAGGCACAATTTAGACTTTGGCCACCAGATGGCAGCAGTGTATGTGTAATATTTTGGACTGGTCTAATGAACCATTGCATTTCTGTCCAAATGCGCCTAATTGGTTTATTAATAACTTTTCAAGTTCATAACTGTGCAGTCTCCTCAAACAATAACATGGTATTCTTTCACTGCAATAGCTACTGTAAATTGAACAGTGCAGTTAGATTAACAAGAATTTAAGATTTCTGCCAATATCAGATATGTCTATGTCCTGGGAAATTTTCTTGTTCTTACAACCTCATGCTAATCGCATTAGCCTACGCTAGCTCAACCGTCCCGCGGGGGGGACCCACCGATCCTGAAGTTAATAGATCCATATTGCTTTACAGCTATGTCATTTTGTTTTATTGTTAGGAAGCCCTCCCTCTATGTTTCCCATTTGTCCCTCTCAAAGCTCTTGTGGTGCTTTCTTTCTCTTTGGGATCTAACTGGAAGCTTTATGGAAGCTTTATTTGTCCTATTTTTATTGGTTCCTTTTTCCCTATGATGCCCTGTTTTTTCCCCTCCTCTCTGTTGCTATCTGTTCAGAAAAGGAAGTCCAGCTCCAGTGTTTGTTTAATGGTGAGATCTGCTCTGTCTTTTCACTCTCTCTCTCTTTCTCTCTCGGTTGAGGTGCTAGAGGGTCTGTGGCAGTTTGTCTTGTTGGAATTCCATTGGCTCTCTCAACTCCATCCAACATCCCCCAACATGCTCACCACCAGAACCATTTCCCTTCCGCAGAACATGTACCTACAGTACATGAGCTAAAACACACACACACACACACACACACATTCTCACGTACTGTACACGCACGCACCCGTGCGCACACACACACACACACACACACACACACACACCATCTGCATTCCCCATCAATGCTCTCCCTAGAAACCGGGCCAAACCTACCTGCCTATGGACTAGCACACTGTCTCCCCACAGAGTAGGTCCCCTCACCCCTCACCTTGGCTCACAGCTCTAGGGTTGCCTAGAAGGAAGCTGTAGGTCAGTGCCAAGCCAAAAACTCAAACCCCAAACCATAGCCAAGGTCTTTCCCTTACAACCCTCCAAACAGCAGAAAAAAATGGGCCATAAAAGTAAAACTGCAGCGGAAAAGAAATAGGACATTTGTTCTGTATAGGAGAGAGAACATTTAAAGCAGGCTTTTCAGGATCTGTTTGAAAATGGACACACAAGTGACTCTTTCTCTCTGAGGACCCCCCCCCCCACCCCACCACACATTACCACCACCATGGCCATGTATCCCATGGCAGCAGGCTTGGCCTAGCAACAGGAATAGGGGACATTTGTGCCGTTGTAAATATCTATATTTTTTATTCTTCATTTCTCAGGTCTTCGAGTATTTATTGGACCCTCATGTTTTTTTTCTCCTTCAAGTCTTTTTTCCAACTTTAGTTTTCTCTGTCTTGGTTGCCCGCAAAACAATCTTTAGCAGCAACAACCCAGTAGAAACGAAAATGGGTGGAGACTTCACTTGTCTCTTGTGAACAATACATACTTTGGGGACACACTGAGATGGTTATCCAATCCCAGCCTCTCTGTAGTAACCCACAGGACAAGGGTAGTCAAATCCATGCCTTGAGTTCCGCACTACCTCTGGTTTTATTTTCTTCCTGGTCATTGATTGATTGATCAGTGTTACTGATTGACCAGAAATTCCAATCACCTGGTGTTCCAGGTCTGAATTAGTCCCTGATTAGAGGGGAAGGATAAAATCCAGCAGTGCTGCAGACCTTGAGTCCCGGAATTAGGTAAGGCTGAGGCACAGGAGATGTGGAGTGCATGTGCAGGCACCTACTTACCTCACTCTGAGCATCATTAGGGTCCATCCCACAGCCGGGCCCCGCTCCTCTCTGGCCCCCCTGCACCACGCCAAACCAGCACTACCTCAAACCCCATGCTTACCACCTCTGCACACTCCCCACAACACCATACACACTCCATAAAAATATATGCAATGTAGAATAGCTGTAAAAATACAGTAAGCTATACAGTATTGGGCCAATTCCGACTCCGTAAATGTCAGCTTTTCCACCACCACTTATTTTCCACCATAATTTGCAAATAAATTCATTAAAAATCCTACAATTTGATTTTCTGGATTTTTTCCCCTCATTTTTTTCTGTCATAGTTGAAGTGTACCTATGATGAAAATTACAGGTCTCTCTCATCTTTTTAAGTAGGAGAACTTGCACAATTGGTGGCTGACTAAATAATTTTTTGCCCCACTGTATATCCACAGTAAAACGAGTCCTATATCGACATAACCTGAAAGGCCGCTCAGCAAGGAAGAAGCCACTGCTCCAAAACCGCCATAAAAAAGCCAGACTACGGTTTGCAACTGCACATGGGGATAAAGATCGTACATTTTGGAGAAATGTCCTCTGGTCTGATGAAACAAAAATAGAACTGTTTGGCCATAATGACCATTGTTATGTTTGGAGGAAAAAAGGGGAGGCTTGCAGTCTGAAGAACACCATCCCAACTGTGAAGCACGGGGGATGGCTTACAAAGTTGTGGCAAAATGGCTTAAGGACAACAAAGTCAAGGTATTGGAGTGGCCATCACGAAGACCTGACCCCAATCCTATAGAAAATTTGTGGGCAGTTCTGAAAAAGTGTGTGCGAGCAAGGAGGCCTACAAACATGACTCAGTTACACCAGCTCTGTCAGGAGGAATGGGCAAAAATTCACCCAACTTATTGTGGGAAGCTTGTGGAAGGCTACCCAAAATGTTTGACCCAAGTTAAACAATTTAAAGGCAATGCTACCCAATACTAATTGAGTGTATGTAAACTTCTGACCCACTGGGAATGTGATGAAAGAAATAAAAGCTGAAATAGATATTTCTCTCTTCTATTATTCTGACATTTCACATTCTTAAAATAAAGTGGTGATCCTAACTGACCTAAAACAGGCAATTTGTACTAGGATTAAATGTCAGGAATTGTGAAAAACTGAGTTTAAATGTATTTGGATAAGGTGTATGTAAACTTCTGACTTCAACTGTATAATATCTGAAACAGTAGCTAGACTCTTACCCATATGCATGGATGAAAGCTTCACGGCAGACTGCAACCCTTTCATTAAATAAGATGTCCTGTGTCCTTTCCGTTTTGTATGTACAGCCTGCTTGGCCCATTGTTGTTTTGTCAAGTAACTCTGGTTCACACTAACCGTGTGCAATGCCATAAGAAACATCTTAAGCTTTAGCCCCCACACAAACTCTGACCATTTTACTCGCCCTAGCAGGGCTGTTTTCATGTTATCCAGGGCGTAACTGTGCTCCTGGCAACAATGTAATTTCGGCCATATTCAACCGGTGTTGAAACTCATCTCTTGGCATGTCCAGCCCACTCATTATCTCAGCCAATCATGGCTAGGGGAAAGGTTACTGTCTTTTTCTGTGGCTTAACCAACTAGGCTAGTAATTTAACAATTGTATTCAAATTTACAGATGGCATACAAGATTGCTATTACGGCATATGAAAGTTCACATGTTCGAGAAGGAATTTCTGCCAAGAAACGCATTTTGATTAAAATACTTTTTTTTACATTCAAACGGCTCTCCTGTGAAGTTGTGACTTGCGACATACAAGCATTGAGCATTGAGCACCAGTGAGCACGTCAGAGAGTCAAAAGGTTACACTGTCATTTTGTCACCGTTAAGTATTTCAGTACCAGCTGAAACTTGAACAGCATATTGCTGTTAACCTTTTATTGACGGAACACAGTTCTCTACACCTTTCAACACCTCTCATGAATTCCTAAAGAACCTCTCTGTTAAACGGATAGTTGCGAATTTAGGGACAGTGCCTACAGGACGTATTAATACCCCTTGACTTATTCCACATTTTGTTGTGTTACAGACAGAATTCAAAATGGATTACGTATTTGTTTCGCTCACCCATTTACACACATGTACAGTACAATAACGCATAATGAAAACACAGTGAAATGTTTGCAAATGTATTGAAAATGAAATATCTCATTTACATAAGTATTTACACCCCTGAGTCAAGGGTGTGAATCACCTTTGGCAGAGATTACAGCCGTGAGTCTTTCTTGGTAAGTCTCTAAGAACTTTGACGTTGGTTGTTAAATTGGTTGTTGATCATTGCTAGACATTTTCAAGTCTTGCCATAGATTTCCAAGATTATTTAATTCAGCTGTAACTAGGCCATTCAGGAACATTCAACGTTGTCTGGGTGAGCAACTGCAGTGTATATTTGGCCTTGTGTTTTAGGTTATTGCCCTGCTGAAAGGTGAATTTGTCTTCCAGTGTCTGTTGGAAAGCAGACTAAACCAGGTTTTCCTCTAGGATTTTGCCTGTGCTTAGCTCAATTTTTAGTCCTTGTCGATGGCAAGCATACCGATAACATGATGCAGCCACCCCAATGCCTGAAAATATGAAGAGTGGTACTCGGTGATGTGTTGCGTTGGATTTGCCCCAAACAAAACACTTTGTATTCAGAAGATAAAGTTATTTTCTTTCCCACATGTTTTGCAGTTTTACTTTAGTGTCTAAACAGGATAAATGTTTTGGAATATTTTTTGTTCTGGACAGGCTTCCTTCTTTTGACTCTGTCGTTTAGGTTAGTATTGTGGAGTAACTACAATGGTGTTGATCCATCCTTGGGTTTTCTCATATCACAGTCATTAAACTCTGTAACGGTTTTAAAGTGGCTTTTGGCATGGTGAAATCCCTGAGCAGTTTCCTCTAAGGCAACTGAGTTAGGAAGGACGCCTGTATCTTTGTAGTGACTGGGTATATTGATACACCATCCAAAGTGTAATTAATAACTTCACCACCCACCAAAGGACATTTAATGTCTTTTTTTTTACCTATCTACCAATAGGTGCCCTTCTTTTCGAGGCATTGGAAAGCTTCCCTGGTCTTTGTGGTTGAATCTGTGATTGAAATTCACTTGTATGTGTGGGGTACGGAGATAAGGTAGTAATTAAACAACCATGTTAAACACTATTATTGCACACAGAGTGAGTCCATGCAACTTATTATGTGACTTGTTAAGCACATTTCTACTCCTGAACTTATTCAGGATCGACATAAAAAAGGGATCAAATACTTATTGACTCAAGACGTTTCAGCTTTTCATTTTTAATTCATTTGTAAAAAAAAAAAAAAAAAAATGTCTAAAAGCATAATTCCACTTTGACATTACGAGGTATTGTCTGTTGGCCAGTGACACAAAATATCAATTTAACCCATTTTAATTCCAGGCCTTAACCCAACTAAATGTGTAAAAAGTCGAGGGGTGTGAATACTTTCTGAAGGCTTCTTTGCCTTGAAGTAGTTTTAGAGTCTAGTGTTGTTTCTTTACGCAACAGTCAGGCTGTGGGGTTGTTGGTGAGAGACTTTAATCGATCCATTTCTTCTTCTCTATGCAACTTACTCTTCATTGTCTTACTCAGGAAAACCTCCAGATCCATACGTTCTCCATTTGGGAGAAACAACAACCTTCTCATCAAGGGATTTCACTGCATGCACAGACTCGGACGTCGCTAGTATCTTATAAATCGTTCCTCAACCAGATTCTGTAGCTATTCGATATTGGCGATCGAGTTGTCTCTTTGGAGTCCATAGACGTTAAGTGTTCATTCTGATCTGACTCCACAAGGTGGCGCAGACTATGTTCTTTGCTTTTCCTCAGGGACTGTGGTTTCTTTACCCCAGCAGGTACCAATCAATATTGAGGTCGAAGTGCTGGATCCTGTCTGTTTCTACTCTCAAAGTCCTTAGTTATTATTACAGTGCATGTGTTGTTATTCCTGTGTATTTAGAAATGTTAATATCCACAAAGACTGCAGACACGAATGCAGCAAGACATCACTCAAGAGGTAGACACAGACTTAAAACCACTTAAAAAAAACACCCAGATAGAGACCTCCACACAGGCAGCCGAAATGAAAGAAAAACGCTAACGTCATTTAGTGTCAAGAATGTTAATGTGCTCGCACGGAAGTGCCAATGTCTTCAGAGCGAGGTTTTCTAGACCTACAAATTCCTTGCGACTTTCAAGAGGCAGTCATTTGATGTATTAAAGGGAAAACACTGCTGCCTAAATGTAAAGCAGTGTGCACTGTGCAGAAGACAGTATTCAACAATTGTCCCCGCAAAAACACCACCCAAACACACTGGTAGGCACACTGCAGGCCTATATGTCTATGCAGACAACTCACATTTACAGTAGCCTGAAGAAGACATCTCTTACATGACAGGTTATTGAAAAGATTGGAAGCGCTGAATTATCTGTTCAGACCCCAGTCCTACCTGCCAACAGGTTATGGAAAATGTTCTCTTTTAGTACACACTACATTGCCAAAAGTATGTGGACACATGCTTTTTGAACATCTCATTCCACAATCATGGGCATTAAGAAGGAGTTGGTGCTCCCTTTGTTGCTATAATAGATTCCACTCTTCTGGGAAGGCTTTCCACTAGATGTTGGAACATTGCTGCGGGGATTTGCTTCCATTCAGCCACAAGAGCATTAGTGAGGTCTGGCACTGATGTCGGGTGATTAGACCTGGCTTGCAGACGGTGTTCCAATTCATCCCAAAGGTGTTGGATGGGTTTGTGGTCAGGGCTCTGTGCAGGCCAGTCAAGTTATTCCACACTGATCTTGACAAACCATTTCTATATGGACCTCGCTTTGTGCACAGGGGAATTGTCATGCGGAAACAGGAAAGGGCATTCCCCACAAAGTTGGAAGCACAGAATCATCTAAAGTGTCATTGTTTTGAAGATTTCACTAAAACTAGCCCAAACCGTGAAAAACAGCCCCAGACCATTATTCCTCCTCCACCAAACCTTACAGTTGGCACTATACATTGGGGCACGTAGCATTCTCCTGGCATCCATCAAACCCATATTCGTCCATTGGTCTGGCAGATGGTGAAGACATCATCACTCCAGAGAACATGTTTCCACAGCTCCAGAGTCCAATGGCAGCGAGCTTTGCATGACTCCAGCTGCTTGGCATTGCGCAGGGTGATCTTAGGCTTGTGTGCGGCTGCTCAGCCATGGAAACCCATTTCATGAAGCTCCTGACGAACAGTTCTTGTGCTGACGTTGCTTCCAGAGGCAGTTTGGAAATCGGTAGTGAGTTTTGCAAGCAAGGACAGACGATTTTTATGCACTGAGCGCTTCAGCCCTCGGCGGTCCCGTTTTGTGACCTTGTGTGGTCTACCACTTCACAGCTGAGCCGTTGTTGCTCCTAGACGCTTCCACTTCACAATAATGGCACTTACAGTTGACCGGGGCAGCTCTAGCAGGGCAGAAATTTGACAAACTGACTTGTTGGAAAGGTGGCATCCTATGACAGTGCCTTGTTGAAAGTCACTGAGCTCTTCAGTAAGGCCATTCTACTGCCAATCTTTGTCTTTGGAGATTGCATGGCTGTGTGCTCGATATTATACACCTGTCAGCAACGAGTGTGTCTGAAATAGCCAAATCCACTAATTTGAAGGGGTGTCCACATACTTTTCTATATATAGTGAATTGCTCCAGTAGTTACCTCAAGGAGAAAGCTTATACTTCTATGTCAAAGATATTAATACTAAAACACTATAGTAAATACTGCTAAACTATATATTACTAAACTATACTAGAGCCCTGCAGGAGCATGAATTTTAAACCTGAGCCCTACACATGCCCGCTCTGTTCAGGCCCTACCCTTCCCAGGCCCGATTACTTCTGCCAAATTTAAGGCCCGGTCCTGCCCAAAACCCAAAATAACTTTCTTCCATTAGTAAATCCATTAACTGCTCCTCTCTGTCTGTCACTCGCTCATGCGTGTTGTTCGCTCTGCACACGCTCTGCTCATGGTGGCTCTGAGTCTGCGAGTAATCATAGCAATGGCTCCGCTTGGGATGCTCTGCTCAATGATTAGACATTAGAGAGCAGTTAGCTGTTAGCTACTTTTCATCACTCTAAACTCCGACAAAACTCATGGAACATTATTGTTTTCGGAGAAATAATCTCTCCAGTTTTATATTTGACGAGGTTGAAGCACTTCTGACACCATGCTATGAACTTCGTCAGATACAGTTGAAGTTGGAAGTTTACATACACTTAGGTTGGAATCATTAAAACTTGTTTTTCAACCACTCAAACTAATTTCTTGTTATCAAACTATAGTTTTGGCAAGTCGGTTAGGACATCTACTTTGTGCATGACACAAGTCATTTTTCCAACAATTGTTTACAGACATATTATTTCACTTATAATTCACTGTATCACAATTCCATTGGGTCAAGAGTTTACAGTGCCTTGCGAAAGTATTCGGCCCCCTGAACTTTGCGACCTTTTGCCACATTTCAGGCTTCAAACATAAAGATATAAAACTGTATTTTTTTTGTAAATAATCAACAACAAGTTGAGTTAATACTTTGTAGCGCCACCTTTTGCTGCGATTACAGCTGTAAGTCGCTTGGGGTATGTCTCTATCAGTTTTGCACATCGAGAGACTGACATTTTTTCCCATTCCTCCTTGCAAAACAGCTCGAGCTCAGTGAGGTTGGATGGAGAGCATTTGTGAACAGCAGTTTTCAGTTCTTTCCACAGATTCTCGATTGGATTCAGGTCTGGACTTTGACTTGGCCATTCTAACACCTGGATATGTTTATTTTTGAACCATTCCATTGTAGATTTTGCTTTATGTTTTGGATCGTTGTCTTGTTGGAAGACAAATCTCCGTCCCAGTCTCAGGTCTTTTGCAGACTCCATCAGATTTTCTTCCAGAATGGTCCTGTATTTGGCTCCATCCATCTTCCCATCAATTTTAACCATCTTCCCTGTCCCTGCTGAAGAAAAGCAGGCCCAAACCATGATGCTGCCACCACCATGTTTGACAGTGGGGATGGTGTGTTCATGGTGATGAGCTGTGTTGCTTTTACGCCAAACATAACGTTTTGTTTCATCTGACCAGATCACCTTCTTCCACATGTTTGGTGTGTCTCCCAGGTGGCTTGTGGCAAACTTTAAACGACACTTTTTATGGATATCTTTAAGAAATGGCTTTCTTCTTGCCACTCTTCCATAAAGGCCAGATTTGTGCAATATACGACTGATTGTTGTCCTATGGACAGAGTCTCCCACCTCAGCTGTAGATCTCTGCAGTTCATCCAGAGTGATCATGGGCCTCTTGGCTTCATCTCTGATCAGTCTTCTCCTTGTATGAGCTGAAAGTTTAGAGGGACGGCCAGGTCTTGGTAGATTTGCAGTGGTCTGATACTCCTTCCATTTCAATATTATCGCTTGCACAGTGTTCCTTGGGATGTTTAAAGCTTGGGAAATATTTTTGTATCCAAATCCGGCTTTAAACTTCTTCACAACAGTATCTCGGACCTGCCTGGTGTGTTCCTTGTTCTTCATGATGCTCTCTGCGCTTGTGACGGACCTCTGAGACTATCACAGTGCAGGTGCATTTATACGGAGACTTGATTACACACAGGTGGATTGTATTTATCATCATTAGTCATTTAGGTCAACATTGGATAATTCAGAGATCCTCACTGAACTTCTGGAGAGAGTTTGCTGCACTGAAAGTAAAGGGGCTGAATAATTTTGCACGGCCAATTTTTCAGTTTTTGATTTGTTAAAAAAGTTTGAAATAAATGTTGATCCAATTCATGATTGTGTCCCACTTGTTGTTGATTCTTCACAAAAAAAACAGTTTTATATCTTTGTTTGAAGCCTGAAATGTGGCAAAAGGTCGCAAAGTTCAAGGGGGCCGAATACTTTCGCAAGGCACTGTACATACAGTAAGTTTACTGTGCCTTTTAAACAGCTTGGAAAATTCCAGAAACTGATGTCATGGCATTTAGCTGCTTCTGATAGGCTAACTGACATCATTTGAATCAATTGGAGGTGTGCCTGTGGATGTATTTCAAGGCCTACCTTCAAACTCAGTGCCTCTTTGCTTGACATCATGGGAAAATCAAAAGAAATCAGCCAAGACCTCAGAAAAATAATTGTAGTTCTCTACAAGTCTGGTTCATGCTTGGGAGCAATTTCCAAACGCCTGAAGGGACCACGTTCATCTACAAACAATAGTATGCAAGTAGAAACACCATGGGACCACACAGCCGTCATACCGCTCAGGAAAGAGATGCATTTTGTCTCCTAGAGATGAACATACTTTGGTGCGAAAAGTGCAAATCAAACCCAGAACAACAGCAACGGACCTTGTGAAGATACTGGAGGAAACAGGTACAAAAGTATCTATATCCACAGTAAAATGAGTCCTATATCGACATAACCTATAAAAGGAAGAGGCCACTGCTCTAAAACCGTCATAAAAAAGCCAGACTATGGTTTGCAACTGCACATGGGGACAAAGATCGTACTTTTTGGAGAAATGTCCTCTGGTCTAATGAATCAAAAATAGAACAGTTTGGCCATAATGACCATCGTTATGTTTGGAGGAAAGAGGGGGAGGCTTGTAGGCCAAAGAACACCATCCCAACTGTGAAGCATGGGGATGGCAGCATCATGTTGTGGGTGTGCTTTCTTGCAGGAGGGACTGATGCACTTCACAAAATAGGTGACATCATGAGGAGGAAAATTATGTGGCTATATTGAAGCAACATCTCAAGACATCAGTCAGGAAGTTAAAGCTTGGTCGCAAATGGGTCTTCCAAATGGACAATGACCCCAAGCATTCTTCCAAAGTTGTGTCAAAATGGCTTAAGGGCAACAAATTCAAGGTATTGGAGTGGCTATCACAAAGCCCTGACCTCAATCCTATAGAAAATGTGTGGCCTGAACTGAAAAAGCGTGTGCGAGCAAAGAGGCCTACAAACCTGACTCAGTTACACCAGCTCTGTCAGGAGGAATGGACCAAAATTCACCCAACTTATTGTGGGAAGCTTGTGGAAGGCTACCCGAAATGTTTGACCCAAGTTAAATCATTTAAAGGCAATGCTACCAAATACTAATTGAGTGTATGTAAACTTCTGACCCACTGGGAATGTGATGAAAGAAATGAAAGCTGAAATAAATCTTTCTCGCTACTATTATTCTGACATTTCACATTCTTAAAATAAAATGGTGATCCTAACTGACCCAAGACAGGGAATTTTTACTGGGATTACATGTCAGGAATTGTGAAAAACTGAGTTTGAATGTATTTGGCTAAGGTATATGTAAACTTCCGACTTCAACTGTATGTCTGTACTATGCAGCAGAGCACGAGCAAATGGCTCCGCTTAAAATTATTAGTGATCAATTTAGTGATACCCAGGCCTTGCCCGTACCCTACTGATTGATGAAAAAACAAGCTCTACCCGAGCATAACCCGATGTATAATGTCGAGGCCCGTCGGGCTCAGGTCAGGTAGCAACGCTCTACAGTATACTACATTCCGCAAAACCCTACATTAATTATTACTATTATAAACTGGGTGGTTTGAGCCCTGAATGCTGTTTGGCTGACCGCCGTGGTATATCAGACTGTATACCACTGGTATGACAGAGCATTCATTTTACTGCTATAATTACGTTGGTACCCACTTACAATAGCAATAAGGCACCTCGGGGGTTTGTGGTATATGGCCAATATACCACAGCTAAAGGCTGTATCCAGGCACTCCGCGTTGCATCGTGGATAAGAACAGCCGTTAGCCATGGTATATTGGCCATATACCACACCCCCGTGGGCCTTATTGCTTAAGTATATACTACAGTTTTTTTTTTACTACAGTATTTATACTATAGCTAACTATATATACTACAGTAAATACTGAAGTGAATGCTGGAGTAAAATCCACAAAAACACTACAGTGAATATTATAGTATGTATTCCATAGTATACTATAGTCTTTTTTTTATGTGGGCACTCTGTAGAAGTCATTTTGTGTTGTTGTTTTTTTTTGTCCCAGCCGCAGACAAACAACAATAAAAACAGTGTAGTGAGCAGTACCAGCAGCACCAAAGACAGCAGCATATCATCTTCAGCACCAATGGTATCTCATCTATACTTGCTTTCTCTCATAGTTGCTTTACTCACCCTGTTCCATTGGATTAGTCCCTAAGTTTCTGTTTAGTTCTTTCTTTTTGCCATCTGTTTGTCTCATCCCCTGTTCATTGGCTCTCCCTGTTATTTTTCCCTCCCTTTCTTCCACCCTCTCCTCTTCACCTCCATTTTGAGAAAAATGTGATGTTAACAATGGTTTTGATGATTTTAAACTGAACAACTGGTTTGTGCCTGTGACCCTCTCTCACTAGGCTCCTGTTTTACCCAGACTTACTCTCTTGTCATGCACAGATATGCATGACAATGCTCAATAAGATATACACAAATTATGGTATTTTGCACATGCCACAATAAAAAATACCTAGGGGTCTCTATTTGGCGTTTGTATTTCTCCCCCCTTGATAAAGCTGATGATTTGACATACTACACAGTTACAATAGCTGAATTGGCGGTCATATGAAAAACAATTTATGTGATACCAATTTCAAAACAATTCAAAAGCTCATTAAAACCATGGGTGAAACAGGATCCAGCAATGTCAGGATACAGATATAGCCCAATTGTATGGAAGATGCAGTCCCTCTATGTAAGTGTATCTCCTTGTGAAGACAACAGGCGCCATGTCAAAGAAACACATCTCATCTGAAGTCAAATTTTATCTCCCTTTCCAATGATCTCAATGGTATAGTCCTGTCGATGGTCCTTGGCCCTGTTAAAATAATGTATAGCTACAGGGGAAGCGAAGAGCTGTGGTGAAAAGCCTAGAAACATGTATAGTGGTGTCTATCAGGAAGACTACTGAGCTGCAGTGACCTGAGAGAGACATGAAACCTGTATGAGGGTCAGAATCCTAACCTGGGTGTTTGGCAATGCAACAATGCATTGTAGCATTGTGGAATGTCAGACAAGAGAATCCCTTTTCTAATATAGGCAAATAACAGGACCACCTCCATCAAACTGATGGGTAAGATCAGTTTCTTACTCTTCTCCATTAGGGCTACTGGTAAGCGACTGTATGTGGTTGGATTACTTGGCTGTGGTCAGTGTTAAAGGATGGTTTGTCTCTCTGGGTCAGCTCTCAGTTGATCTGACAGTGGTTCCAAGGCATTGCTGCCTATCCTATATCAGTCTCCTAGCTTTTTCTAATCAGCTACAATACATCAACTTATTAAAGGGCAGAATGTCAGACCCTGTGGTAGCATTTAAACCGATAGTGCAACATTTTGGCAAATTAAGACTTTGTTTCTCCTAACCCAGAAACGGATTAACTCATGGATACCATTTTTATGTTTCTGTGTGGCTTAATTGCCAAAATGTCGCACTATCCCTTTAAGCTAATGGCTAATGTTAGCCAAAGGACTGCATCTTCATTTGTGTAGGTGGTTTTGTTGAGGTGGAGTCCGTAGACCAGTGTCCTGTGGGAGGGTCCATTTTTGTGCTACTGTTTGTTGGTGTGGGTGGGACAGTGACTTGGGGGTGTCTGTGTCGCAGTATTTTAAGCAGCTAGGCGCTTTTGCGATGAGTGTTGCCATGGTTACTGGTTACAACAGCAGGGTCAAGGTTGGGATGAGGGAGGTGGGGGGAGGGGATTGATGGGTGAACTGCTGATCCCATTTCAAAGCGAACCCCATCATCCTCATATCAGGCTCTCTGTGTGTTCTTTGTCCTCTGTTGCTTTACGTCGTAGAGGCCATATCTCCAATGATAAGTGACATTAGTCCATAGCTCCTTCCTCTAGTGGAATGGAGTAGTGTGGCTCTTTGTAGTATCCTCTAATTCTCAAACCCCCATCATGTCTCATTGCCCCCATGACGGTGCCCATCTGCTGCCTTTGTGCTGTGGCTCCTGTGCTTGGCTATGTGTGTGTGTTTACATGCATTGGGCGTGTGGACTGTGTGTATCCCACACGCTCTGGGCCTTCCCTGGTGGTCCCCGCATGTTAAACTTTCTCCTGCTTCCCCTAGGAACCACAGACCACTGTTGTGCACAACCCAGCTGACGGCACCAAGGTAAGCCGCTACTGTACCTCTTTAATCCAAAAGAGTCGCTGTCTAACGCAGTTAATGCTAATGCTAAAATACCTTAGAGTGGTTAGAACTCTACTAAGGTACCTTAGAGCGATGCTAACACCATGTAGACTTAAACACTCCACATCTACTGACAGTCACGCTCTTAGTCTCACTAACCGTCAAAACACATACAAGCCACACCTGCTGCGCGAGTCCCTCACTCGCCCAAACCACACTGGCTCAGCCACCAGAAAGCCACATACACAGTACACGCAGTCTTTAACACACACCGTTTGTACCCCGCGTCATCAAAACGCTGTGTTTGGTGTGGATCCTCGTGCGCTTGCTCTCCTGTCTGCCTGGCTGGTTTGTGCAGGGTTTGTGTTCCTCTGAGGGAGTGTCCGTCTGAGGGAGTGTCCGTCTGACCTTCCGTCTGTCTGTACACCTGGGGAAGGCCTCACCCAAGTCAGCTCTCACCACACAGACTAACGCTGTTTCCTGCTGCTTTATCTCTTTCTCTCATTTACTCCTTCTCTCTGTCCTCCATGTTTCTGTCCATCACTCTTCTCCGCTACAGGGCTCCACAGAGAGCTGTAACACCACAGAAGAGGAAGATGTGAAAAGTAGAAAAGGTACACGTCAAACTTTCACTTACTCTACTTACTCTGTTCTCTCACTTCTTGTATCTATATAACTGTCTGCGCAGGTGTTTGTCAGAAAGACCGAGCTAGAATGCAAGATAGGACAGGTTATTAAGTACACCATCTAGTACCGGGTCGGACCCCCCTTTGCCTCCATGACGGCCTGAATTCTCAGGGGAATGGAAACGTGGCTCAATTGGTATCAAGGGACCTAACTTGTGCTAGAGAGAAATTCCCCACACCATTAACCATCGCCACGATTCTTGCCATTCTCCTTCGACCTCTCGTTAACAAGCTGTTTTCTGCCACAGGACTGCCGCTGACTGGATGTTTTTTGTTTGTCGCACCATTCTCGGTAAACCCTAGACACTGTCGTGCGTAGAAAAAGCCCAGGAGGCGCGTCCCGGTTCCAGTATCGGCAATCATACCACGCTCAAAGTCGCTTAGATCACCCGTTTTGCCCATTCTAACGTTCAATCGAACAGCAACTGAATGCCAAGATGCCTGTCTGCCTGCTTTATATGACAAGCAACGGCCACGTGACTCACTGTCTGTAGGAGCGAACCATTTCCGTAAACGGGGTGGTGTACCTTAAAAAAAACTGCCCACTGAGTGTAGATTATACATATGTTTTAAAAAGCCATGGTTATATGAGAAATGGGGTTACAAAATCATTGTGCTCCCTTGTTGTCGATCCTTCTCCTTCATTTCTTTAGAAAGAGAATAGGTCACGATCAAGTCCAGAGAAGCATATGATGGCCTGAGTTAACTGTTGGGCGGGTGTCTGGGCCTGTGAACATCTGGGATATGTAGACTGTAGCTGAGTATATACAGTGCCTTGCGAAAGTATTCGGCCCCCTTGAACTTTGCGACCTTTTGCCACATTTCAGGCTTCAAACATAAAGATATAAAACTGTATTTTTTTGTAAAGAATCAACAACAAGTGGGACACAATCATGAAGTGGAACGACATTTATTGGATATTTCAAACTTTTTTAATAAATCAAAAACTGAAAAATTGGGCGTGCAAAATTATTCAGCCCCCTTAAGTTAATACTTTGTAGCGCCACCTTTTGCTGCGATTACAGCTGTAAGTCGCTTGGGGTATGTCTCTATCAGTTTTGCACATCGAGAGACTGACATTTTTTCCCATTCCTCCTTGCAAAACAGCTCGAGCTCAGTGAGGTTGGATGGAGAGCATTTGTGAACAGCAGTTTTCAGTTCTTTCCACAGATTCTCGATTGGATTCAGGTCTGGACTTTGACTTGGCCATTCTAACACCTGGATATGTTTATTTTTGAACCATTCCATTGTAGATTTTGCTTTATGTTTTGGATCATTGTCTTGTTGGAAGACAAATCTCCGTCCCCGTCTCAGGTCTTTTGCAGACTCCATCAGGTTTTCTTCCAGAATGGTCCTGTATTTGGCTCCATCCATCTTCCCATCAATTTTAACCATCTTCCCTGTCCCTGCTGAAGAAAAGCAGGCCCAAACCATGATGCTGCCACCACCATGTTTGACAGTGGGGATGGTGTGTTCAGCTGTGTTGCTTTTACTCCAAACATAACGTTTTGCATTGTTGCCAAAAAGTTCAATTTTGGTTTCATCTGACCAGAGCACCTTCTTCCACATGTTTGGTGTGTCTCCCAGGTGGCTTGTGGCAAACTTTAAACGACACTTTTTATGGATATCTTTAAGAAATGGCTTTCTTCTTGCCACTCTTCCATAAAGGCCAGATTTGTGCAATATACGACTGATTGTTGTCCTATGGACAGAGTCTCCCACCTCAGCTGTAGATCTCTGCAGTTCATCCAGAGGCCTCTTGGCTGCATCTCTGATCAGTTTTCTCCTTGTATGAGCTGAAAGTTTAGAGGGACGGCCAGGTCTTGGTAGATTTGCAATGGTCTGATACTCCTTCCATTTCAATATTATCGCTTGCACAGTGCTCCTTGGGATGTTTAAAGCTTGGGAAATATTTTTGTATCCAAATCCGGCTTTAAACTTCTTCACAACAGTATCTCGGACCTGCCTGGTGTGTTCCTTGTTCTACATGATGCTTTCTGCGCTTTTAACGGACCTCTGAGACTATCACAGTGCAGGTGCATTTATACGGAGACTTGATTACACACAGGTGGATTGTATTTATCATCATTAGTCATTTAGGTCAACATTGGATCATTCAGAGATCCTCACTGAACTTCTGGAGAGAGTTTGCTGCACTGAAAGTAAAGGGGCTGAATAATTTTGCACGCCCAATTTTTCAGTTTTTGATTTGTTAAAAAAGTTTGAAATATCCAATAAATGTCGTTCCACTTCATGATTGTGTCCCACTTGTTGTTGATTATTTACAAAAAAAATACAGTTTTATATCTTTATGTTTGAAGCCTGAAATGTGGCAAAAGGTCGCAAAGTTCAAGGGGGCCGAATACTTTCGCAAGGCACTGTATGTCTGGAGAGGGAATGATGAAGCACTGACATAACGGAGAACAGCTTTTGCTCTGGTCTTTATCGGCATCTACAGCTGCTGCGGAGAAGTCAAAGAAGTAGTTTAGTAGTTTGAAGGCTTGTATTCCGACGGAGTGAAAAGAAAATGTCTTGCTGAGAATGAAAAACTTGCACAGTAGTCTGTGCTTTGTGGTCTGAGAGACAGAGCTGAATACTGAGCGGTCACATGAAGGCCTTATATGTCTTGGTTTTCCCCTCGAATCCCTAGCCTTTAGATAGTCTCCCCATTCTTGGTCTCACAGCTCCCCTGGGCTTAAAGAGTTGGCACTCCACCACTTAAACCTGTGTGTGTGTGTGTGTGTGTGTGTGTGTGTGTTTCTCGTCAAAACTGCGTTGTTTAAAGTAGGGGGGGAGGCAAGCGGAGCGCGAGCGACATGGCTTCATCTGGGAAACAAGCCTGTCCACTCAGTGCAGCTCGGCCGGGGCTTCACAGCACAGTTCACCCAGGGAAAACCTGGCTTTTACCATGGCACTCTTGTGTCATGTTGTCAGGGAAACATTGCAACACTCTCTAAGACCGGCAGGCTCTCTGGCACTGACAAAGAGAGGTTTGACTGGAACGTGGATACTGGCCAAGTGGCTCTACAGTACACACTCTCCTCCGTCAATTAGAGGACATCGGCAAAATAGGGACAAAACTAGATATTGAAAATGTAACCGTGTGTATTGTATTTTGATTGTGAGGTGTATAGTGTGGTCTCACGCCCCTGTTTCTCTGGCTAGTTGTGGTGGGCTGGGTTTATATTGTGTCTCACCCCACTGTGTGTGTCTCTCTGTGTACGGTGGTGGTGGGATATTTAATGTGTGGTGTGTTTTGTTAGTGTATGGTCGGGTTGGGGGTGTAGTGTTTTGCCTTGGCAAGATAGTAGTGTGTACAGAACTGTGTCTGATCCTCCTCTCTCTCTGGCGTGTGTGTTGCGGTGGGGGCAGTGTCTGCGTGCGGGTCTAGCGCGGACAGCGCAATGGTCAGCCAGTGCAGTGCCAGTGAGGAACAGAGCCAGCCCCCTCACTGCCCACCCACCTGTAAGTCAGCAGCAGTATCACCCCTCACCTCTCAACTCTGACCTTGGTGTCCTTTCCCCCCTTTGAACTCATTTATATTGTCCCCCTAAGACTGTCCCCATAATATTGTCGCCCTAAGGCTGTCTGTCCCCATAATACTGTACCACTTAAGATTCCCCATAATAGTGTACCTCCAAGACTCTTCCTGTATTACTATTCTGTATTACTGTTAGGGGGGCTGGATTCAATCCGTAGCGCTGAAGTTCCACATTGTAGCGCAATTGACATTTAAAGGTGTTGGATTCTAGCTTGAAATATACTTATTCATTTTACCATACCAGGACTTATTGATTACTTTACATGTAATGAATGCATATGTTGAGGTCAGTGGAGGGTGGATAAGAACTAGGTCTATGGAAAGTTACTGAGTGGGGAAGGGGGGAGTGCAGAAAGTTTACATTCTGTCAAATCATGTTTTTGTTCAATCTCATGGCTCCTAAAGAGGGAGGCAAAGGGCAACAGTCTGGTTTCAGTCACTGATAAGGTAGGACAGTCGTGGATTAGGGAGGAGCGAGGAATTCGGGCCCGAGGTCAGGTCTGACGACGTGAGAAGGAACTATCCTATCCGACGCACATATATTTCCACGCCCACGAATGTTCTAGCAGGAGGCGGGGCCATGACTACACCAGTGAGAGGAACCAATTAAGTTCCTGACTAGCAACAGATGTATTGGCTATCTAGATGTGCAAGGACTCCTCCTAGTCGGAGGGTATAAATATATGTGCTTGTGTAAACATGTCTTTGTCTTTGCAGCTGCAATGTTCCCGCAACAGCCGAGACTCTATTCACGGTAAACGCTGCATATGTCGGCTCAATCGGAAATTACCTTTAAATTTCAAGCGTGCTGGAGAGCTAAACTTCGGCGATACAGATTTAACCCAGTCTCGAATGGGACTATATTGTACAACGTCCCCCTCACTATCTTCAATGGAGATTCTTCAGCTGAAGAATCTTCTGTTTGTGCATATTCCTTTCACTTGTCCACCCACTCAAAAAGGAACTAATTATCACAGTCACTTATCATTTTGATCAAAGTATTCCAGACAAATGCATACTAAGGCGCGGCAGGTAGCCTAGTGGTTAGAGCGTTGGGCCAGTAACGAAAAGGTTGCAAGACCAAATCCCTGAGCTGACAAGGTAAAAATATGTCGTTCTGCCCCTGAACAAGGCAGTGTTCCTAGGCTGTTGTTGTAAATAAGAATTTGAGCATTTGTTCTTAACTGACTTGCCTAGTTAAATAAAGGTTTAAAAAAAAAGACAATATAAATTTGGTACAGTCATTAGCCAATGGCCGTGTCTGAAATCTGGCTTGCCTACTATTTACTTAAACTGCATACTGTATACTAATCGTATTACATGCTATTTAGGATGTACTGTTTAGTAAAAATGAATGTAGTAAGCAACAAATATCAGCATGTTAGGCTCATCCAACTGAGAATGCGTCATCTAATTCCATTTGTACGTTTTGGTACAGCGCATCCCGTCAGCTTATTATTAGCTGTTATCAATCACGCCGGTCTCGAAAGACGATTCTCTTCCTCAATTGTGTGCAGCGAACTAAATGAAAAGCCGAAGTGAGTATGACATTCTGTCATTTAAAGATGTCCTCCAGTGATTTTTGAACTTTTCCAGTTGCAAAGCGATATCCCAAGTACAAATATAGGAAATGTTTTGAGCTAAATAGTGTTTTTTTGAAACAACCGCAAACTTCAAGGAGTAGGAGATTCAAGGAGTTGGTCTGTTGGTCACCCTCCCTCCTTGCCTGAGGAACAATTGGAGGAACATTAGAGAACAAAAGAGGAAAGGCTCACCCCACCACTTGTGATATGTCATGACTCACCTTGACCACTTATTGAGATGTTCCTTTTGTTAAGTAAATCAGGTGTTAAATTATAGTGAAAGGAGTCTAGAGTGCCACTTTAAAACATACAAAATGTTCACATACTTTAAAAGGTAATTATTTTGCATAATCAAAAAGATTAATATTTGGAACACAAGTACGGGTATTTAGACATGGCCAGTGACTTAGGGATCCAAAAAATGTAGGCGTATTTGACCATTCAAAGTGTCCAGATTGCTGCTCAGTGACAGGTGTTAGTGAGTGTCGGTGAATCCCTTGCCCCTTCCAACTCGCTTGGAGGGCCCTCCATTGTTATGTGTTGCTGATGAAACTTCCGAGGGTGACTTCCAGAGAATGGCGAGGAGATCAATAAACCCATCAATTTTGGGACACACTCCTGACTTGAATGATGCAATTCATATTCCACTTTTAAATAAACACCAGTGACTAGATCAATTAAAAGTGGTCAAATGAAGCAGATGCTAAGCTACAGGACTGTTTTGCTAGCACAGACAGGAATATGTTCCGGGATTCCTCCAATGGCATTGAAGAGTGCACCACATTTGCCATTAGCTTCATCAATAAGTGCCTACAGTGACCGTACGTACATAACCCAACCAGAAGCCATGGATTACAGGCAGCATCCGCACTGAGCTACAGACTAGAGCTGCCGCTTTCAAGGAGCGGGACTCTAACCCGGAAGCTTATAAGAAATCCCACTATGCCCTCCGACGAACCATCAAACAGGCAAAGTGTCAATACAGGACTAAGATCGAGTCGTACTACACCGGCTCTGATGCTCGTTGGATGTGGCAAACCATTACAGACTACAAAGGGATGCACAGCCGAGAGCTGCCCAGTGACACGAGCCTACCGGACGAGCTAAACTACTTCCATGCTCACTTCGAGGACAATAACACTGAAACATGCATGAGAGCACCAGCTGTACCAGAAGACTGTGTGATCACGCTCTCTGCAGCCAATGTAAGACCTTTAGACAGGTCAACATTCACAAGGCCACAGAGCCAGATGGATTACCAGGACGTGTACTGCGAGCATGCACTGACCAATTAGCAAGTGTCTCATTTTCAACCTCTCCCTATCCAAGTTTGTAATACCAACATTTTTAAGCAGACCACCATAGTGCCTGTGCCCAAGAACACTAAGGTAACCTGCCTAAATGACTACCGACCCAGTAGCACTCACGTCTGTAGCCATGAAGTGCTTTGAAAGGCTGGTCATGGCTCACATCAACCTCATCATCCCAGAAACTCTAGACCCACTCCAATTTGCATACCGCCCCAACAGATCCACAGATGGTGCAGTCTCTATTGCACTCTACACTGCCCTTTCCCACCTGGACAAAATGCTATTGAGAATGCTATTCATTGTCTACAGCTCAGCGTTCAACATCATAGTGCCCTCAAAGCTCATCAATAAGCTTAAGACCCTGGGACTAAACACCTCACTCTGCAACTGGATTCTAGACTTCCTGACGGGCCGACACCCCCAGGTGGTAGGTAACAACACATCCTCCATGCTGATCCTCAACACAGGGGCCCCTCAGGAGTGTGTGCTCAGCCCCCTGCTGTACTCCCTGTTCACTCATGACTGCACGGCCAGGCAAGACTCCAACACCATCATTAAATTGGCTGATGACAGTCTATAGGGAGGAGGTCAGAGACCTGGCCGTGTGATGCCAGGACAACATGATCAAGACAAAGGAGATGATTGTGGACTACAGGAAAAGAGGACCGAGCACGCCCCCATTCTCATCGATGGGGCTGCAGTGGAGCATTTCCTTGATATCCACATTACCAACAAACTAGCATAATCCAAGCACACCATGACAGTCGTGAAGCAGGCACGACAAAACCAAAAAATATTTGGCATGGGTCCTCAGATCCTCAAAAGGTTCTACAGCTGCGCCAGAGAGCATCCTGACTGGTTGCATCACTGCCTCGTATGGAAACTGCTCAGCCTCCGACTGCAAGGCACTACAGAGGGTAGTGAGAACGGCCCAGTACATCACTGGGGCCAAGCTTGCTGCCATCCAGGACCTCTATACCAGGCGGTGTCAGGGGAAGGCCCTAAAAATTGTCAAAGACTCCAGCCACCCTAGTCATAGATTGTTTTCTCTGCTACCACATGGCAAGCGGTACCGGAGTGCCAAGTCTAGGTCCAAGAGGATTCTAAACAGCTTCTACCCCCAAGCCATAAGACTCCTGAACATCTAGTCAAATGGCTACCCAGACTATTTGCATTGCCCTCCCCCTCCCCCACACCACTGCCACTATCTGTTGAAATCTATGCATAGTCAATTTAATTAACTCTACCTACATGTACGTACTACCTCAACTAACCGGTGCCCCCGCACATTGACTCTGTACCGGGACCCAGCTGTATATATTGTTATTTTTAACTGCTGCTCTTTAATATTTGGCCTTCTGCCAACTTGCTTTCACCTATCCGATCTTGTCAAATCGGTGCTGAATCTGACGAATTAGATGAGCTGAAGAGAGAAAGCCATTGTAGACGTTTGAGATTCACCCCCAGAATCTGGTCTGCTCCAGTCCCCTGCTCACTAAATAGCAACCCCCTGTCCCGGAGGTGTCTCTGTCTGTCTGTACTCTCTTACTTCCCCATTCAGGCTGTGTCCTCTGTGGTGGCCTGTAACTGGGTTTAGTGCTTAACTGCTACCCTCTGCTGGCTGTAAGGCCTCAGTGTCTTCTCCATCTCCTGCTGTGGTGCTGTGTTCACAACTTGTCCCCTCTGTCCGTCTGTGTGACGCTATGTCCATTGGTATATCTAAGTTGTTATTAGTGTGTGTATGTTCTTCTAAGTTTGGCTTCTATGTAGCATGCCCTTTATATAACTCTGTTGCTTGTGGGCATTGTGCGCCTTTCAGAGCATTGTGAAGTTATACTGTGAAGATATACACAATATGTAACAACTGCCGTTTGAGTGGCAAAGTGTTCCAGTTTGGGAAAACGGGTCTTGTGGTCCTATCAGTTGTGTTTGACGTTTTCTTTGGTTTCTGATTTGTTCGCTTACATGGTTGCCATTTTGTTGCTGTTGTCCTGTTGTCTTCCAGCCGCCCCACTGCATGACGATGCCAAGCACACTTTTTGCTAATTAGAACTGTTCAGGTCATAGCTCCTGTCTTAACTAAGAGCAAGCTCTGCCTGCACCACCCTCCATGGCCCCAGGGGGCAGCAACACGCAGCTGAGTAAGTTAGACAGCCCTGAGGTAGCTACACTACGCAGAAGAGTTAGTGACATGCACTGGCTTTCATTGCTAACCCTGCCTCACAGTTAGTCAGCTGACGCAGCTATATTTATGTGAGAGTAGCATATAGGCTACGGTACAATACCAATAAAGCCATGCATGAGCTGCTTTTTGCCAGTTCATCATTCCTGTGAGAATATGAACTGAACAAACAGAGGTGTGCTCGCAGTTTGTATATATAAGCCGTGTTGTGTGTTGATGTGTGCCGCGTGGGATTTCTTGACCTCACTGGCAGGTTGTCTTGCGTAGTGGGCTGTCTGTGTGTCTGCCACTTCTCATGTGTGTCACGCTCCCAGATGACATTTCAGTCAGCCCAGCTGGGTTATGTGTCACTTGTCTGTGTGGTTGAGGATACGCACTTCAAATCAAATGTATTTATATAGCCCTTTATACATCAGCTGATATCTCAAAGTGCTGTACAGATACCCAGCCTAAAAACCCAGGAAAAACTCCTTAGAAAGGCCAAAACCTAGGAAGAAACCTAGAGAGGAACCAGGCTATGCAGGGTGACCAGTCCTCTTCTGGCTGCGCCGGGTGGAGATTATAACAGAACATGGCCAAGATGTTCAAATGTTCATAAATGACCAGCATGGTCAAATAATAGGTCTGAGACAGGTAGCACGTTAAGTGAACAGGTCAGGATTCCATAGCCGCAGGCAGAACAGTTGAAACTGGAGCAGCAGCACGGCCAGGTGGATTGGGGACAGCAAGGAGTCATCATGCCAGGTAGTCCTGAGGCATGGTCCTCCGGCTCATGTCCTCCGAGAGAAAGAAACAGAGAAAGAGAGAATTAGAGAGAGCATACTTAAATTCACACAGGACACCGGATAAGACAGGAGAAGTACTCCAGATATAACAACTCCAGATCCCACTTGAGGTTTAGGGAAGTGAAACTGTTCAACAACTCAAACATTGCCAGGTGCTTTGGGTAGGGCGGACTATTGGAAGGGAAAGAGAGCTGGACTGCAGCTAAGTTGGGGCCTGTTAAGGTCGTTTTCGTGGGATTGGTGGTCCCCTAAAGTCACCAGTAGTGCTGCTGTAAACTGTGTTCTTGTACAACCAAATAACAATAGGCATCAATGACATGCAATGTCTCTGCACTCAGTGCACTAAAGGAAGCATGGTGAGGGAGGGGGTCTGCATGCTTTGCCTTTAAGTATTTGTGACCGGAGCACTCCGAGGGTTTCTAATCGCATCTGGCCATCTCTTTCTCTCCTGCCATTCTTCTTTCTCGCTGTCGTTCTCTGGATTTCAGCTCGCAAACAAGAGATCATCAAGATTACCGAGCAGCTGATTGAGGCCATCAACAATGGAGACTTTGAGGCTTACACGTGAGTTTATAGATTGTGTGCATACATTTAATTAGCTCCTAGTTTTGACAGATGAATTACCCCTAGCCCTGCTGATTTCCCTCTAAATTACTAGAGTAGTATGTGGAATGTGAGAGGGTGGGAGGTGCTGATGATACGGTACCTTCAGAAAGTATTAATACCCCTTGACTTATTCCACATGTTGTTGTGTTACAGCCTGGATTCAGAATGTATTTAATATATGTATCTAACCCTTCTACACACATTTCCTTCATGATGACAGTGAAAAAATGGTTTTCGAAACATTAGCAAATGTATTGAAAATTAAATAGTCAATCAATATGTTAGAATCACCTTTGGCAGTGATTACGGCTGTGAGTCTTTCTGGGTAAGAGCTTTGCACACCTGGATTGTACAATATTTGCACATGATTCTTTTTAAAAATCTTCAAGCTCTGTCAAGTTGGTGGTTGATCATTGCTAGACAGCCATTTTCAAGTCTTGCCATAGATTTTCAAGCCGGTTTAAGTCAAAACTGTAACTCGGCCATTCAGGAACATTCACTGTCTTCTTGGTAAACAACTCCAGTATATATTTGGCCTTGTGTTTTAGGTTATTGTCCTGCTGAAAGGTGAATTTGTCTCCCAGTGTCTGCTGGAAAGCAGACTGATCCAGGTTTTCCTCTAGGATTTTGTCTGTGCATAGACCTATTCCATTTATTTATTTTTGCATATTTTTCTCTGCATAGAGCATCATATAGAGTAAAAATACAATACATAATAGTCAATAAGGTTATCCAAACAATAATTACATCCCTAGAGCATTACAATAATATAAATGTATACATACACACTGCATATATACAGTTGAAGTCATAAGTTTACATACACTTAGGTTGGAGTCATTAAAACTAGTTTTTCAAACACTCCACAAATTTCTTGTTAATAAACTGTAGTTGTGCATGACACAAGTCATTTTCCAACAATTGTTTACAGACATATTATTTAACTTATAATTCACTGTATCACAATTCCAGTGGGTCAGAAGTTTACATACACTAAGTTGACCGTGCCTTCTGGAAAATTCCAGAAAATGATGTAATGTCTTTAGAAGCTTCTGAAGCTAATTGACATCATTTGAGTCAATCGTAGTTTGACTTATTTTCCACCATAATTTGCAAATAAATTCATTAAAAATCCTACAATGTGATTTTCTGGATTTTTCTTTCTCATTTTGTCTGTCATAGTTGAAGTGTACCTATGATGAAAATTACAGGCCTCTCTCATCTTTTTAAGTCGGAGAACTTGCACAATTGGTGACTGACTAAATCCTTTTTTGCCCCACTGTACATACATACTATAAACAGACAAATAAATACAGAAAAAAAGAAAGAAACAGAAGTCACTGAACCCAGTCTGACACAAAGTGAAGATTCATATGGTAGACAAGCCTATACACAATCTATATACACACACCATTAACCAGATAGAAGATAAATATGTGTACTATTTAATTATATGTTTAACTGTATGTCTGATTTCCCTTCCAGGAGAATCTGTGACCCCGGGCTCACCTCGTTTGAACCCGAGGCTTTGGGAAACCTGGTGGAGGGCATGGACTTCCACAAATTCTACTTTGAGAACTGTAAGCATCTCTTATCAACAGGGAACTAAACATTGTAGTGTCATTCCACGAATAGTGCCTTTTGGGTAGTGTCCTTTGGTAAAAAAAAAAGGTTTAATTTTAACCATCTGTCATAAAGAGCACATGTTCAACTTCATAACAAACATCTCTTACTATAAAAGTGAACATTAAATGAATAGCCCACTGGGCAAAAACGTGTTGAATCAAAGTTGCTTCAGCGTAAATTGGCAACATATTGTGAAGTGGAATCTATGTGTAAAGTACAGTGGATTTGCAAAAAGTCATCAACTGTTGTTTTGAGGGTGAAAATTCAACCACAGGTGTATGTCATCATGGTAACCAATTTTCAACATAGACAAACCTTGTATAAAATATGTTGTATTTGTACCTTTTGAAACAACTTCTTCAACCTTATCTCCACTATCAGAAAATAAACCAGTAGGCTGGGCAGCACCTCCTACTGGAGAATTGAAATATCTACAGCAGGGGTATCAAACTCATTCCATTGAGGGCTTCATGTCTGTTTTTGGTTTCAATTAAGACCTAGACAACCAGGTGAGGGGAGTTATTTACTGATTAGTGACCTTAATTCATCAATCAAGTACAAGAGAGGAGTGAAAACCCACAGACACTCGGCCCTCCGTGGAATGAGTTTGAGACGTGATCTACAGCTATCTCTTTGGTCTCCTATCCAGCGTTTTAACCAAGCCCAGCCCTGCTTAGCTTTGGCTATTACCAATGTGCTATCGTGAGAACGACTGTTGAGAGGTCTCCACTTAAAAAAAAAAATAGATTCACGGTTACTATCGAAGTCATTCCAAAGGGTAGGTTTAACAGAGCAACTAGTTCATAATATGTTGGATTCACGTCGCTATTTCAACCAAAAATCAAAGTTAAAGGATAGGAATAAATCAAATCAAACTTTATTTAAAGTGAGTTTAAAGTTTGATCTGATTTGATTTGGTCGTATTTATTCAACTTGGTTGAGATGGAGACGTGAATCCAACATGCACTATCAATTATTAATTTATAGATAAACTGAAATTAAAGCCAGACTCAGTCCGTGGCACAGATCGCACTATCCAGGGAGAAGATAATCTCCTTCAAATGTGGATATTTTGTTACTAGAGACCAGCTAGCTAGAACATAACTAACACAACACAACTAAAACATAACCTAAGATTAAAAGCAAAGAGAGAGCAGATTTACAGATTGGTGGTTAGGGCCCATCCGATGGTAAAATTTAAACAATTGTTCAGCTTGAGCTAGCTACCGAGCTAGCATACAAACTTGGTAGCACAAGTAGATCCTCCATATAACGTTGAGAAATAGTGCATTGTGGGGAGTTTAGAAGTTATCCGGAAATAAGTTTATAAATATATAATAACCCAAAAACATAACTATGTTTGTACTTATAGGTAACCAGATCATGACTAAGTCTTTGACCACACTGTGTTGTTACATTGGTGAGGAAAAACTCATGCTTCCTACCCTTTAAAATGAGTAACACATCCAGGGCCACATTTTGAGATTACTGTCTCTATCAAATCAAATCAAATGTATTTATATAGCCCTTCGTACATCAGCTGATATCTCAAAGTGCTGTACAGAAACCCAGCCTAAAACCCCAAACAGCAAGCAATGCAGGTGTAGAAGCACGGTGGCTAGGAAAAACTCCCTAGAAAGGCCAAAACCTAGGAAGAAACCTAGAGAGGAACCAGGCTATGTGGGGTGGCCAGTCCTCTTCTGGCTGTGCCGGGTGGAGATTATAACAGAACATGGTCAAGATGTTCAAATGTTCATAAATGACCAGCATGGTCAAATAATAATAATCAGCGTATTCCACATAATGTATACTCCAAAGGAGAAGACATTTGTCTTCCTATGTAACAATAGAAAGTGTGCATGTTCAAGATGGCATGCAAAGGCTGCAGGTCTGTGGAGATCTTCACAATTGCTTTAATAATCTGTGCAGAATCTAGAATGACATTGATCACTTGCACCACTATTTTGAATGTAATCTCAACTGCAATCCAGGTCATTTGATTGTGCTATTAGATGAAGCACAATGATAACACATTAAGTTGTTGTATAAATCAACTAAATATGACATTGTATTCCTATTTGAACTTTGTTGTGCTTTTAGATGGTTGAAAGTATAGTGATAAAACACTGAGAATTCAACCAGATTTTGGCTGTATTGTTGAGTGGGTGAATATAGGTTGTTATCTCATTGACCAACTCCTCAACCAAATATTACCCAATTGTCCACTTTGACATTTTGTGGTATGCCCAGTGGGAGGGTTGACTAACAGGTTTGAATATTTCATCTTAAATCAGGCTCTCCTTGTGACAGGGGAAAGGAAGCTTGTTGTGTGCAACAGGGAGGGACAATTGGATGCAAGCTTAACAAAAGATTTGAACTTGTTAAAATATTTCTAGTCGAACTCTCTATGGGTAACAGGGTTGACATGGTAACAGGGTTGACGTGGTAACAGGGTTGACGTGGTAACAGGGTTGACGTGGTAACAGGGTTGACGTGGTAACAGGGTTGACGCGGTAACAGGGTTGACGCGGTAACAGGGTTGACGCGGTAACAGGGTTGACGCGGTAACAGGGTTGACGCGGTAACAGGGTTGACGCGGTAACAGAGTTGACGCGGTAACAGGGTTGACGCGGTAACAGGGTTGACGCGGTAACAGGGTTGACGCGGTAACAGGGTTGACGCGGTAACAGGGTTGACGTGGTAACAGGGTTGACGCGGTAACAGGGTTGACGCGGTAACAGGGTTGACGTGGTAACAGGGTTGACGTGGTAACAGGGTTGACGCGGTAACAGGGTTGACGCGGTAACAGGGTTGACGCGGTAACAGGGTTGACGCGGTAACAGGGTTGACGCGGTAACAGGGTTGACGCGGTAACAGGGTTGACGCGGTAACAGGGTTGACGCGGTAACAGGGTTGACGCGGTAACAGAGTTGACGCGGTAACAGGGTTGACGCGGTAACAGGGTTGACGCGGTAACAGGGTTGACGCGGTAACAGGGTTGACGCGGTAACAGGGTTGACGCGGTAACAGGGTTGACGCGGTAACAGGGTTGACGCGGTAACAGGGTTGACGCGGTAACAGGGTTGACGCGGTAACAGGGTTGACGCGGTAACAGGGTTGACGCGGTAACAGGGTTGACGCGGTAACAGGGTTGACGTGGTAACAGGGTTGACGTGGTAACAGGGTTGACGTGGTAACAGGGTTGACGTGGTAACAGGGTTGACGTGGTAACAGGGTTGACGTGGTAACAGGGTTGACGCGGTAACAGGGTTGACGTGGTAACAGGGTTGACGTGGTATGCTCGAAATGCTCAGTTTTCCACAACAAAACACCAGAAAAAAAACATCTCGCCTGCTTTTACACTACAATATTTTTTTAAATCATTTAAAAAGGGATAGTTTCACCATATTAAAACTAGAGTTCAGTTCATGTTACAGGGTTGACCTGTCAATTAATCACTAATGAATAACTAGGGCTTTACAATGTTTGTGCAAACTTGGGGTTAAGATCATTTTAGAAGTTGGACCTTTATTTTGTACCTTTATTTAACCAGGCAAGTCAGTTAAGAACAAATTCTTATTTTCAATGACGGCATAGGAACAGTGGGTTAACTGCCTTGTTCAGGGGCAGGACCACAGATTTTTACCTTGTCAGCTCGGGGATTCGATCTTGCAACCTTTCGGTTACTAGTCCAACGTTCTAATCACTAGGCTCCCTGCCGCCCCAAGATGATGTGAGACATGCCCAAAAAAATGTAACGAATACACACTGCTATTGGAATTTTTAACATGGTTTAGTGTAGTTAGAGCATAGATGTATGTATCCAACTGTAAAATGTGTTTCATCAAAATGTAAGCACAATGTCTGGAAGACATAAGGTACTATTCATGGCGTGACCCTATTATGTTAATTGTTGTATATTTTGAAGAAAAAAACATATACCAGGTAAGTCACTGAGCACCCTATTTTACGCTAAAGGCCTGGTAACCACCTTTCTCTATTGTAATCTAATCAAGGAAGAAGTACATGAAGCCAACACATGTAAGTAGATGACTGAGTGTGTCCGTGTCTCCTATGTAGTGTTGAGTAAGAACAGTAAGCCGGTCCACACCACCATCTTGAATCCCCATGTGCACCTGATCGGGGAAGACGCGGCCTGCATCGCCTACATCCGCCTGACCCAGTACATTGACAGCCAGGGACGACCGCGCTCCTGCCAGTCAGAAGAGACCCGCGTGTGGCACCGCCGCGACGCCAAGTGGCTCAATGTGCATTTTCACTGTTCAGGAGCGCCTGCCGCACCTCTCCAGTGACCCTTTACCAGACACAGGTACAGACTGCAGAGAGCTTATTCTAGGTTCTGTCTACATGTGTGCCCTCCCTCACACTCACATACAGTGCCTTGCGAAAGTATTCGGCCCCCTTGAACTTTGCGACCTTTTGCCACATTTCAGGCTTCAAACATAAAGATATAAAACTGTATTTTTTTGTGAAGAATCAACAACAAGGGTGACACAATCATGAAGTGGAACGACATTTATTGGATATTTCAAACTTTTAACAAATCAAAAACTGAAAAATTGGGCGTGCAAAATTATTCAGCCCCCTTAAGTTAATACTTTGTAGCGCCACCTTTTGCTGCGATTACAGCTGTAAGTCGCTTGGGGTATGTCTCTATCAGTTTTGCACATCGAGAGGCTGACATTTTTTCCCATTCCTCCTTGCAAAACAGCTCGAGCTCAGTGAGGTTGGATGGAGAGCATTTGTGAACAGCAGTTTTTAGTTCTTTCCACAGATTCTTGATTGGATTCAGGTCTGGACTTTGACTTGGCCATTCTAACACCTGGATATGTTTATTTTTGAACCATTCCATTGTAGATTTTGCTTTATGTTTTGGATCATTGTCTTGTTGGAAGACAAATCTCCGTCCCAGTCTCAGGTCTTTTGCAGACTCCATCAGATTTTCTTCCTGAATGGTCCTGTATTTGGCTCCATCCATCTTCCCATCAATTTTAACCATCTTCCCTGTCCCTGCTGAAGAAAAGCAGGCCCAAACCATGATGCTGCCACCACCATGTTTGACAGTGGGGATGGTGTGTTCATGGTGATGAGCTGTGTTGCTTTTACGCCAAACATAACGTTTTGCATTGTTGCCAAAAAGTTCAATTTTGGTTTCATCTGACCAGAGCACATTCTTCCACATGTTTGGTGTGTCTCCCAGGTGGCTTGTGGCAAACTTTAAACGACACTTTTTATGGATATCTTTAAGAAATGGCTTTCTTCTTGCCACTCTTCCATAAAGGCCAGATTTGTGCAATATACGACTGATTGTTGTCCTATGGACAGAGTCTCCCACCTCAGCTGTAGATCTCTGCAGTTCATCCAGAGTGATCATGGGCCTCTTGGCTGCATCTCTGATCAGTCTTCTCCTTGTATGAGCTGAAAGTTTAGAGGGACGGCCAGGTCTTGGTAGATTTGCAATGGTCTGATACTCCTTCCATTTCAATATTATCGCTTGCACAGTGCTCCTTGGGATGTTTAAAGCTTGGGAAATATTTTTGTATCCAAATCCGGCTTTAAACTTCTTCACAACAGTATCTCGGACCTGCCTGGTGTGTTCCTTGTTCTACATGATGTTTTCTGCGCTTTTAACGGACCTCTGAGACTATCACAGTGCAGGTGCATTTATACGGAGACTTGATTACACACAGGTGGATTGTATTTATCATCATTAGTCATTTAGGTCAACATTGGATCATTCAGAGATCCTCACTGAACTTCTGGAGAGAGTTTGCTGCACTGAAAGTAAAGGGGCTGAATAATTTTGCACGCCCAATTTTTCAGTTTTTGATTTGTTAAAAAAGTTTGAAATATCCAATAAATGTCGTTCCACTTCATGATTGTGTCCCACTTGTTGTTGATTCTTCAAAAAAAAATACAGTTTTATATCTTTATGTTTGAAGCCTGAAATGTGGCAAAAGGTCGCAAAGTTCAAGGGGGCCGAATACTTTCGCAAGGCACTGTACATGTACTGAAGTGCTGATACATACTATATCTTTTTGTTTATGTAAAAAAAACTCCTCAAGCCAAACCTTCATACCATATTGGTACACAGCCTACATCTTGTCACCATATTAAGGTTATAGTCAACAAACAAGAACTAATGCAAACTCACCCCATTCCGTACAAATGTGCGCAACCGCAACATTCAAACGAGGCTACAAAGAAAACTAATGGGACTGTAGCGACTGTGTTGATGTCAAAATCGGGGGTGTGAACTAGGTTTCTATTCAAGTGTTGATCGACATGGTAATGGCTCTATAGTATTGGAGAAAAGTTGAAAAAACTGACCCTCCGTTACATCTTGACATGTCGTAACGTACAGCATGCATAAAGCAATTATTTATGTCTTACAATCTCTCTATCATCCTTTAAAAACAAGAAATGGACAGTGACGGGGGTAGGGGGGATACCTAGTCATTTTTAGCGTCATCATTGCATGCGATCATCATTCTCAAAGCCGCTGTTTACTTCTAAGATCCCTTTAGCACTGCCCTAAAAACCTGATTCAAATTTGACACAAACCTTCAAATAGGTATGTAATGACACATTATATAAACTCTTTATGGTGTTTTATTTACATTTTAGAGGCGATAAGGATAGATAGATCGAGTGGAAAAAAAGCAATTTACCCACACAACATCTCTCCTTCTCACTACCACGCATTAGTTTGGCTTCCCCACCCGCCATTTTTAAAAAGACACGACGGGGCTCATTGCCTGCTTGAATTATGCAGAAACGGGCAGTGTTTAGGTCATGTAATTGATTCTGTTGGAAAGGGGAGAAATTGTGCTTTACAATGGTATTGACATTACAGTTGATCTGGAAGTATTACATTTGTGGGGCGCTAAAATATGGGCAAATATACGGACCAAGGCGATGTACGAGTTTACGTTAATGCGTTAGTAAACCCACAATCAAATACATGTGTACAATCACACAGTACAGGGTACAGCTAGCAGTTTAGCAGTTACACAGACGGGTCCCAGTGGGAATAAATTAATAAAACCGAAAGCTTACCTTGACTTGGAAGAATTGCATTTTTGGATAGCCTTAGCCAGCTAGCTAACATAAACAGCATTCCTCTATGTTTGAGTTAGGTTGTTGAGTAGGCTAAATTAGCTGCATTAGCTATAAAAAGAAATACAATGAAATATAGCTAGCTCTCGCTATCTTTGTTACTCTCCTTAGATTTTTAAGAAATTAATTTAGTCAAAACTGTTAATCTATTGTCTTTCTCTTTGAGTCTACAACTCACCACACTTTATGTACTGCAGTGCTAGCTAGCTGTAGCTTATGCTTTCAGTACTAGATTCATTTTATGATCCTTTTATTGGATGGACAACATGTCCGTTCATACTGCAAGAGGACGTCCTCCGAAACTCGTGATAATTACTGTGCAAGTCTATGGAAGGGGGTGTGAACTTTGAGCCTCCTAGGTTTTGTACTGAAGTCAATCTAGCTAGAAGAGGAGGGAAAATAGCTGTCCTTCGGCTACACCATAGTGCTACCCTAGAGAGGGCTGTTGATGCTACTGTTGACCATTGCAAAACAGTGATTTGGTGACATTTATCTAAAAAGGATAACTTTTTTAATGTTTCAATATATAAAAAAAAAAGGAAATTTACTGAGTATGATGGTTCGTCCCTTCCTCCTCTGAAGAGCCTCCACTGCTGTATATAAACCTATTATAGTGTTGTAAACTCAGGAGTAGTTTGGAGAGGCTGCCCTGTGCACTCCCCACCACTCTCCCTCTCTCTCTTTTCCTCAGCTTTGCCTGAATTCTGAAGACGATTGGAACATTTCCTCTCAGTGGTTGGATTGGCGCCTGGAGCCTGGCCGGAAGAGACCGCTTGAAGTTTACAATCCTTGGGGAGGGGAAAATAAAAATAAAATATATTTAAAAGCCAACCGACAACACCACAACCACTCCAGTCCAACCCTAGCTTGATGTTGGGGGCCGGCTGGGGCCCGAGGCCCTCCCCTCAGGACAGTGCATGCTTCTGACGCCCATGGGGGGCGCGCGGTCTTGTTCTTTTTCCATGGATCCATATTTTTTGCCCTTTGTTTGGAAAGGTGTTTAAAGTATTAACATATGTACAAAAAATATGAAATTATTAAAAAAAAGTCACATTAATCAACAATGATTAAATATGAATTTTCTATATAAAAAAGGAGCACACACCCTAATATTAGTGGTGGTGGTTTTTGTGTTTTGTTTCACAATGAATCTAGTTGTTTTCTTTCTTTTTCTGGATGCAAACAAATGCTAGGAGGAAAAATGTAAGAAAGAAACTAAATGATTATACTTAGTATTAGAATTAAGAACACCAAAGTGTAGACTTTAGGCCTCTTTAGGCATTTAAATACATTGTTTTAATGTAGATGTATGTTTTTATGGGTTAGGCGGGTTTCAGAAGGGACAGTGTTTTAGTATTCATGTGTTATTGTGGAACTCTTAATTTGTATCCCCTGAATGCTTTATTTGAAAGTATTTTGTGTTTGAATAATTTTTAAATGGGGGACTTTATTTAATATAGTAATGTATACATAGATATTTATAAGGAGAAAGGGAAAAGACTCTTTACTTTCAGAGTTTGGAGAATGGATGTGTGTGAGAGTGAATGTGTGTTCTCCTGTCCCTATTCAGCCTCTTTTTCAGTTTGAGATCCCCTGTGTACACACAAGGCCCAAACTCCAGGCCCCTGTGCTGTGCCCTTTGGGTCTATAAACCAGCCTGCTCCTCCAGCTTCAGCCACAATCTCCTGACCAACACAACCTGAAGTTGCAGAACACTACCATTGGTTTTCAGTGCTGAGTTGTGCCCTCTAGAGGTCCAAAGGAAGATGGCAATGACACAATCAGTCAAGCCAACTGATACTATTCTGACAGAGGCCCCAATCTACAAACTCTGAAAGCTCGGATACCTCTCCCTTGTATGTTTTCCTACTATGATTTTAGCATGTTTTTTTGGGGGGGGGGGGGGGGTCTAAAATGGCCTGTACTGTTTTGCACATAAATTTGAGACTCAATGCTGTTCTGTTCACTCCCCAGGTGAATGTTTCTGCAACTTCAGGTTAAGCTCGCCCACTCCTGGGGTCTCTACCTGTGTTTCTATAGCGAGCGACCCTGCTAATCAGCTGTCTAGCTTTTAGTGCCATTCAGTGTGACGATGTCACCCTTTGCCTGTCTCGTTTTGATCCCCGTCCTGTTCTCTAACGTACATCGTCTTTTTTGCTTGCCGTACCTCTTTAAAAGCATGTGAAAATGAGAATGCAGTAAAGTGGGGTGCTGAGTTGACCCGTGGCATGTCAGATCTCTGGCTGGGCCTAAGATTGGATGGGACGGTGGAGGCTGGGTGCTTGGGAGCCACGGTGAAAGCAATCAATGGATTGGTCCCTTTGTCACGGTTTCTGTTGTAACGGTTCTAGATGTTAGTGTTCTTACGAGTGATCTAAGTTTTCTTTTGAGATTGGAGCTGAAATATGGGGAGGCAGTTGAGGTGAGGGATGGGGCTCAGGCTGCTAGCAAATCACATCCTGTCCAACCCCGCACACACATGCAGAAAATGCCACAATAGACATGGAATCAACACACGCACACACGGTGTACTCCCAATGCAAATGATATTTAAATATATATGGCCAGACACACTAAATAAACCCTCGAAACAGTCTCACTTAAAAACATATCTTTGTGTTGATGGTAAAACATTGGAACGCTGTTTTTCACTGTGTTGTAGAAACTTGTGTGTGGCTTTGTGGGGTGAAGCTTGCCGTTTACCCCTTCACTTCTGTGCTAAGCAGCTCCATAGTACTCGTGTTCCATTGAACCTGTCAAAGGCCGGGTACCAAAAAGCTAAAAAAAAACAACCTACCGATGATATCAAAAAATGTTGAAGGAAACATGTTAAAACAAAACTTGTGCTCTGTTTTTATCATGAATCACATGTAGCCCCACCGTGTGCTGCTGGGTGTTGTGACATATCTGCAATGCCACGAGACTGTATTCCCCTTTGCACCATGATGCGATGTATACAGTACTGAACTATGTGATGTTTTTTTGGATCCGAGTAGTTTTCCTGACTTTGCGCTGTGGGCATTGACCTCTCTCCCCCACCGGGCCTGATGCTTCCATTCAGTGTGTGTTCACACAGCCATGTGAAAGAGTATAACCATCCAGTTTATTTCAATTCTTTAAAATAATTCAAAGGGAAGAAGAGAGAAATAGTAGTTACTGAGGGAAGGACAGTTCACCTTTGATTATACTATACCTTACTGGCCAGCAGGATAGGGAGAGAGTTGATATACAAAAGAAAAAGAATAATGAAAAATAAATATTAAAAGCCAGATTTTAATAACAAAAATATATATGCAGTTTTACAAGAGGAAAAATATGCATGTCTTCTTTCTGGTAATATTATTTACTGTCTGTGTTTACTTAAGAAATGGAAATCTATATATGTTACTTGCACCTTCAAAGTCAATGAAAATGGCTCTGTCTCAAATATTGAAATGAAGTGATGTATCACGTAAAAAAAAAACTACAAAAAAAGCCTTCGCTTGGTATGTTTCCCTTTATTTGTAAATGTACTGCGTTGTAACCATATAGTAAGGGGATGCATATGACTATACTCTGAGCTGGAGTTTTGCATGACCATACAATAAAGAAAATCATTACTTTAAAACTATCAAGTGTTTGTTTGAATGTTAGCAGATCATATCTTTGTTATTTAAACAAGAAACATCGAATAAAAATAACATTTCAACATAAGTTGTGTCCGGTTTATCATTATCTTGTGAGTGTGTGCTAGTCCATCCTTGCAGGACCTAAACGTTGCATCTTGTGTGTGTCAAATCACAAGAATATTACAGTTGAGTACATTACTTATTTCATATTTTTCTGCTTGTTCATTATAGCCTGTCTGACTAATCCCTGGGAGTCTATCCAAAGGGACATCAGAGATTGAAGTCCCTTGTTAACACTAGACTGATTAATGAACATGATTTGCCCATTGAACAGGTTTCCACCGATTAGTCGTGCGACTGAGAGGATGATTAGATAGGAGGTATTTCACGTGATACGCGAGTCTAATAAAGGTGACTCAGTCGAATTATCCATTGAAAATATGCCTTCCCGAAAACTGATTACTACTGTACTGCAGACTATAATATGTACCTCTACTCTCCTGTCTGTTAAACTACATAGGCACTGCCGTTTCCATTCCAGTCTTCTGTAGACAGCATCAGACACGGGTAAATTACAGTGGCTCCTGCATTGACAGGCATGCAGAAGCTGTGGGTAAATAAAAGACAAATGAACAATCCATTCCAACCTCTGAGTTTATTAGAGATGATACAGCGTTGGTCTTTGTTTTGTAGTTTTGGCAAAATAAACAGAAAACAAAACAGCAGCTCCTGTTACAACAGACACTCACAAGCAGAGAGACCTAGAACCTCTGTCTCTAGCTCATCCTCTTCTCTCTAACTTGCTCTCTTTCTACACAGCTCTAAACTGACTGGGTACCTACGTGAGAGTGAGGGAGAACGTGCATGGTTAAAGTGTGTGGGTTTCTCTGTAGACTTGTGGGGCCTATTAGACCGTTTGTTTATCAGAATGTACTCCAAAGGCCTCAGCTTTGGGGTAGTGGAATGCACAGTCTGTTGGAGCCGTGGCCTGTGATGCACTACATCCATCCTATGGCACACGTCTTTGTCCATAGCACTAGAGTTTGCTGTCTTGTTTAGTTCATGTCTATTCTGTCACATGTCCCACCCATCCCCCACCAACAATATACAACAGCTTTTAAATTTACAACATTTTACATTCATTCTTCTGAAGAAATGAGAAGTGTGTGTGTGAGCTTGTGACCACAAGCATGTTTCCGGGTTTATTCATGCACTCCAGGGCCACAAGATATCAGTTCCTGTTAAAAAGGGGGGTAACATGACATTAGACCCCCCATCCCCTCTCAGTCTGCCAGACTCTGGCGTCAGTCAGTCCAACCGGCTGCAGGCTGAGACAAGTCCTCTACTTTCTGGATGAAGATGATGACTGCGAGGGGAAAGAGGGAGGGTTGTTTCAGCAGTCCAACTCATTAACTCTCTTATTAGAGGCCATTATTCCCCTCCCGTGAGGATTGGTTTCTACAGTGGCATTTCAGGGTGGAGGAGTCCATTGTCCTGATAGGGGGCTGTCCTCCCGCCTTCTCTCCTCTTCCACTCTCTGTAGTGACTGGTGTTGGGTGTGGGTAAACAGGGCCCTCTTACCCCGGGCCAGGCCAGGCCAGGCAGTGCTCCAGTCCCAGGCTGTGGCTGTGGTTCCGTAGGGAGGTCCAGTCTCAGCTCCAGCTGGAGCTCTGCAGCTCCTCTCTCAGCCAGGCAGGCAGGGGCTGGCCCAGCCGGTTCAGCAGCCTCAGCAACTCCATGTTGTGCTCCCGGTAATGCTCCGTCAGGAAGGCACGCGACTGTAATACACACAACAGAGAACAGTCAGCGAAGGACTATATGAGGCACTTGTTAAGACATATCTACATGTTAGGCAGAAGTCAAAATACAACATGGCCACTCGGAGAAACAAGCTGACAAGATGGGATAATGTGCAGTGTCTGACGGTTTCCTTGAAAGATGGAGTAACTGTACCTCAGGAGTCATGTCAGAGTATTTCCTGCCTTTACTCTTGCCCAAACACTTGGGTCGTGCTCCTTCCACCCTCTGGCACCAGAACCCTTTACTTTCATCATACGTCAGAGCCTGGGTGTAGTTGAAGATGGGTGTGACCCCCAGGAACCTCTGGATGCCCTCCATGACCAGGGCAGGGTTGGCTCGCAGCTGGGACCCATCCACTATGTGGACCTGGAAACAGGAATCACACCTCTCACATACTGGATTCCACAAGGGTAGTACTGCCATGATCAATCATGGAAAAAACTGTGAAGCCATGTTTCTGAATGGATGCATTTGAATTGTTCACGGGGGTGTCTCCTGTAGTTTTCAGTATCTAGCTATGCACATTTAGGATGTTTGTGTATTTCCAGTAATGTAATGTTACCTGGCTGGGCTGGTAGTGGTGTAACCAGCGCTCCAGGTGTGTGGCGTAGGCCCCAGGTTTAAGGCAGCGCCTCTGCAGGATGAGCAGCTCTCGGGGGGAGGCAGGCCTCGCTGTCACCACCTCCTGGAACGTGTGATTAACGGTCATCGGGTCCTGGTGAGCCCGCTGGTGCTGCAGGGTCACACACAGGGGAAAGGTTAAAGTTCAGACATCTTGAGTCAAAGGTTATCAGAAGTCAGACTTCAGAAGAATCCCGCATCAAGTGATTTTACAAGATAACTTTTGACAGACTTTGTACCTTTGGCCTCTTGAGAATAAATACATGCAAATAAACAGGTGAAGCTCAAATAAAAACAGATGGCATTTATTTTTTCTGGAGTGAGGCAGCCAGGAGTCCTTTCCATGTGGTCAATTAACGGTCTTGACAAATGGTCTGGGAACAGTTTATATTTCATGACCCTGATCATATTATGGCTGAGGAAGTTAAGATTGTGACAGACCCACCTGGTACCAGGAGTAGGCGCGGTCCGCTGGGTTGATGAGCACAGCCAGGATCTTGGCCCGGGACAGCAGGGCGGCCGCTCTCTTAGGGGCTACTTCCGTGTCAAAGTAGTTGGCACTTTTCTCAAACATGAAGTCTGTACTGACATTCGATGGGAAGGGGAAGAAATCCATGTACCTGAAGAGAGGACGGGGGAGAGCAGATACGGTTAGCGAGGGCCATAACAGAGCGTATGTCTTCCTGCGTCATGTCCCTTTCCACCTAATGGACTGTTATACATTCTCACTGATATGGGAGAAATAGATACGTGAGAGCAATATGGAGGAAGACTACACTACAAGTAAGCAGGAAGGAACCACAGTGCCTTTGGAAGGTATTCAGACCTCTTGACCTTTTCCACATATTGCTACGTTATGTGGCCTTGTTCTAAAATTTATTTTAAAGAAACAATCCTCAGCAATCTAAACACAATACCCATAATGACAAAGCGAAAACAGCTTTTAGAAAATGTATTTAAAAAAATAGTTAAAAAACAGCTTATTTCCATAAGTATTCAGACCCTTTGTTATGACACTTGAAATTGAGCTCAGGAGCATCCTGTTTCCTTTGATCATTGTTGAGATGTTTCTCCAACTTGGAGTCCATCTGTGGTAAATTCAATTAATTGGAAATGATTTGGATAGGCACACACCTGTCTATATAAGGTCCCACAGTTGACAGTGCATGTCAGAGCAAAAACCAAACCATGAGGTGGAAGGAATTGTCCGTCAAAGATGAACGGAGCAAAGTACAGAGATATCCTTGACAAAAACCTGCCCCAGAGCGCTCAGAACCTCAGACTGGGGCAAAGGTTCACCTTCCAACAGGACAACGACCCTAAGCACACAGCCAAGACAACGCAGGAGTGGCTTCGGGACAAGTCTCAATGTCCTTGAGTGGCCCAGCCAGAGCTCGGACTTTAACCCTATCTAACATCTCCGGAGTGACCTGAAAATAGCTGTGCAGCAACGCTCCCCATCCAACCTGACAGAGCTTCAGAGGATCTGCAGAGAACAATGGGAGAAATGACGCAAATACAGGTATACCAAGCTTGTAGCGTCATATCCAGAAGTAATTATTGCCAAAGGCGCGTCAACAAAGTACTGCGTGAAGGGTCTGAATACTTACGTAAATGTGATATCATTTTTAATACATTTGCAAAAATGTCAAAAAAACTATTTTCTTTTGTCATTATCGGGTGTTGTGTATAGATTGATGAGAAAAAAAGCTATTTAATACATTTTAGAATAAGGTTGTAACCTAACAAAATGAGGAAAAAGTCAAGGGGTCTGAATACTTTCCGAAGGTGCTACCATATGGATATAGGCTCTTAGATCAGTTCAGACAAAATAAGGCTACAGGCTTCATTAGTGTTAAAATCTCATAGTGGGCAGCAAAGTCGTCTTACCAGTCAATGCCGTTGTTGTAGTTGGGGCCGCTAAAGAACTGGATCTCCTCAAAGGTGACAAGACTGGGGAAGCTACTGGTGATGGCAGGGTGGAGGCTCAGGAATGAGTGCAGGGCTGTGGTGCCTGAAAGAACACAGATGAATATACACTCTTTAAAATAAATGTTTTTACCCCCTTTTCTCCCCAATTTCGTGGTATCCAATTGTTAGTAGTTACTATTTTGTCCCATCGCTATAACTCCCGTACGGACTCGGGAGAGACGAAGGTCCAAAGCCATGCGTCCTCTGAAACACAACCCAACAAAGCCGCACTGCTTCTTAACACAGCACGCATCCAACCCGGAAGCCAGCCACACCAATGTGTCGGAGGAAACACCATGCCCCATGCCACAGGAGTCGCTAGTGCGCGATGAGACTAGGATATCCCTACCGGCCAAACCCTCCCTAACCCAGACGACGCTAGGCCAATTGTGCGTCGCCCCATGGACCTCTCGGTTGCGGCCGGCTGCGACAGAGCCTGGGCTCGAACCCAGAGTCTCTGGTGGCCCTAGACCACTGCGCCACCCGGGAGGCCCATGAATATACACTGACTGAAACTCGCCACCACAAACGCCATCACGCAATCCATTTTGGCCAAGAGAGTATGTGGCGAGCGAGAGAGTGAAGCTGCCTTAAGAAAATGGTTGGCTGCAGGGTCTCACCTGTTTTCTGTGGGCCTATGACCAGGAACCTCGGTAGTCTATCGCAGGTCTTTTCTTTCGACCAGATGTCTTTATGTCTCTTGTCATGACATGGGTTCTGAGGACAGAAAGAGGGGTTACGGTCTCCAATGCATATAGCTAGCTTATCATCGAGTCACGTAATAACAATAACCTCAATAAACAGTACATATCTAAAATAGGAAACAGCAACTGGATTATCACATCTGTAATAATAATTGATCATTGCAGTCCCCTAACCTGCCAGAGGGGGTCTCTCTCCTCGGGGAAGATCTGGAAGTATTTGTCAGCCAGCTGCATGGGGGGGAGTGTCTGCAGCCGCAAGTTGGTCCAACACTGAACAAACTTCACCAGGGACTCAAAGGTGTACAGGCCCAGCCGGTCATTTCCATAGTTAGACAGGTGGGTCATGAAGATGCTGATCTGGAGGGGGACAGAGGAGTCAGAGGACTATACCAACAGGTGAGTAGGGAAGTGAGACCTTTCACTGTTTGTCTACGCATCTTAAATGCACACTAGGCAAAATCCCACTCGTAAAACTGAAATTGTAGCACAGACTGACATCAATTAATGATTTACACAAAAGTCAAAGTTACAGGTAATTTTCCCAAGCTAGGACTTTTCCAGATTGAAGTTTCTCAGGTCATATAGAGCAGCGGCCTGAAGAAGGTAGCAGCTCCAGTAAGGAGAGACAGAGTATCTTGAGAGTGAACTAAAAACTTACAGGGTTGAGGAGGACGGTGAGGAACAGCTCTCCTCCCCTGATGCTCTTGTCCAGCTCTTTGGAGCCTCCTGGGTACTCATTATAGAAGATGGTGTGAGTGAAGAGGCCACATGTCTGTCTGGGTAACACCTGCAGTGACAGAGGGAAATTGTCAAAAACAGTGTAGGAACAGAAATAACCAACTATTTTTTCTAACCACGTAATGAATGAATAGGGCCTTAGTACATTTGCATAAACTCTAAGCCCTTAATAAGAGCTCTCACTAAGCACTGAGGGGAAATCTTAACTTCTGTTTTAAGTCACATTTTCACATAGTTATGCACTGATGTCAATGGGAGATCCAAGCGAAAATTCAACTTAAAGTTTAAGACTCACCCCTGAATGATTTACTATATCTAGCAGCAATTAAAGGAGAAGTTTACCTCAAATCCAAAAGTTCCCAAGTGATTCCATACCCTCTCTCCCTGCAGTCTAGAACGGGAAAGCTGCAAAAACAGGTCAGGTGCCTCATGATGTATCTTTGTGCACTGCTAGCTCTGCTCTGTTGTCAGTCACCTAGCGATTGAGAAATCTGCGAATTGTGGACAAATTCTTTGTTTTATTGAAAGAATGTCCGAATTAGCTATATAAACAAATATATATCAAAAGTGCTATTAGGTTTGAGTCAGGAAACATGTATGCATGTATGTACAGTCGGTCAGTGAGAGGTTGAAAATGTCTGTGAAGACACTTGCCAGTTGGTCCGCATATGCTTTGAGTACACATCCTGGTAATCCATCTAGCCCCACGGCTTTGTGAATGTTGACCTGTTTAAAAGGTCTTGCTCGCATCGGCTACAGAGAGTGTGATCACACAGTTGTCCGGAAGAGCTAGTGCTCTCATGCATGCTTCAGTGTTGCTTGCCTCGAAGCGAGCGTAAAAGGCATTTAGCTCGTCTGGTAGGCTTTTGTCAATGGGCAGCTCGTGGCTGGATTTCCATTTGTAGTCCGTAATAGTTTGCAACCCCTGCCACGTCCGATGAGCGTCAGAGCCGGTGTAGTAGGATTCAATCTTAGCATTGAAGCTTTGCCTGTTTGTTGGTTCATTTTTAGGCATAGCGGGATTTCTTTTAAGCGTCTGGATTAGTGTCCGGCTCCTTGAAATTGGCAGCTCTAGCCTTTAGCTTGGTGCAGATGTTGCCTGTAATCCATGGCTTCTGGTTGGGATATGTAAGTACGGTCACTGTGGGGACGGTGTCGTTGCTGTTATTGATGAAGCCGATGACTGAGTATACTCCTCAATGCCATTGAATGAATCCCCGAACATATTCCAGTCTGTGTTAGCAAAACAGTCTTGTAGCGTAGCCTCTGCGTCATCTGACCATTTCCGTATTGAGCGAGTCCCTGGTACTTCCTGCAATAGTTTTTGCTTGTAAGCAGGAATCAGGAGGATAAACTATGGTTAGATTTGCCAAATGGAGGGCGAGGGAGAGCATTGTATGCATCTGTGTGTGGAGTAAAGGTAGTCTAGAGTTTTTTTTCCTCATAATTTCTACCAGCATGTGACATGCTGGCCACTAAGAGCGCTGCTTCTGGATGAGCATTTTCTTGTTTGCTTATGGCCTTATACAGCTCGTTGAGTGCGGTCTTAGTGCCAGCATCAGTTTGTGGTGGTAAACAGACGGCTACGAATAATATAGATGAAAACTCTCTTGGTAGATAGTGTTGTCTACAGCTTATCATGAGGTACTCTACCTCTGGTGAAAATATTAGACATTTAATAATTATTGACAAATAGACACACATCCCCGCCGCTCATCTTACCAGACTTCGCTGCTCTGTCCTGCTGATGCACGGAAAACCCAGCCAGCTCTATATTATCCGTGTTGTCGTTCAGCCATGACTCAGTGAAACATAAGACATTACAGTTTTTAATGTCCCTTTGGTAGAAAAGTCTTTATCGTAGATCATCCAGTTTATGTTCAATGACTGCACATTGGCCAATAATACGGATGGTATTGGTGGTTTACCAACTCGTCTATGAATTCTCACGAGGCGCCCGACCTCCTACCCCTTTTTCTCCATCTTTTCTTCATGCGAATGACGGGGATTTGGGCCTGGTCTCGAGAAAGCAGTAGATCCTTCGCGTCGGACTCATTAAAGAAAAATTATTTGTCCAGTTCGAGGTGAGTAATCGCTGTTCTGATGTCCAGATGCTCTTTTCGGGCATAAGAGACGGTAGAAGCAACATTATTTTACAAAATAAGTTACAGACAATGCAAAAAAAAACTAACAAAATAGCACAGTTGGTTAGGAGCCCGTTAAACGGCAGCCATCCCCTCTGGCGCCATTATTTTGACATGGATTGTGTATGTGTGACATGGAGTGTGAACGGGCAAGACAAAATATTTAAGTGCCTTTGAATGGGTTATGGTAGTAGGTGCCACTCACACCGGTTTGAGTCAAGAACTGAAACACTGCTGAGTTTTTCACGCTCAACAGTTTCCCGTGTGTATCAAGAATAATCCACTGCTCAAAAGACATCAATCCAACTTGACAACTGAGGGAAACATTGGAGTTAACATGGGCCAGCATCCCTGTGGAATGCTTTTGACACCTTGTAGAGTCCATGCCTTGACGAATTGAGGCTGTTCAGAGGGCAAAAGGTGGGTGCAACTCAATGTTAATGTTTGGTATCGTGCATTCGGAAAGTTATCAGACCCCTTGACCTTTTCCTGATTCTGTTACGTTACAGCCTTAAAAAATTTACCAATTTTTTTTTTTCCCCTAATCAATCTACACACAATACCTCATAATGACAAAGCAAAAACAGATTTGTAAAAAGATTGATAAAAAAACAACAACTTTACTGACATTTACATAAGTATTCAGACCCTTTACTCAGTACTTTGTCGAAGCATCTTTGGCAGCGTTTACAGCCTTGTGTCTTCTTGGGTATGACGCTACAAGATTGGCACACCTGTATTTTGGGAGTTTCTCCCATTCTTCTCTACAGATCCTCTCAAGCTCAGTCTGGTTGGATTGGGGAGCGTCGCTGCACAGCTATTTTCAGGTCTCTCCAGAGATGTTCGATCGGGTTCTCTGTCATATTGGGTCACCTCCCTGACCAAGGCCCTTCTCCCCCGATTGCTCAGTTTGTCCCAGGCAGCCAAATCTAGGAAGAGTCTTGGTGGTTCCAAACTTCTTCCATTTAAGAATGATGGAGGCCACTGTGTTTTTGGGGACCTACAATGGTGCAAATTCTTTTGGCACCCTTCCCCAGATCTGTGCCTCAATACAATCTTGTCTCGGAGCTCTACGGACAATTTCTTCGACCTCAAGGCTTGGTTTTTGTTCTGAAATGCACCGTCAACTGTGGGACCTTATATAGAAAGGTGTGTGCCTCTCCAAATCATGTCCAATCAATTCAATTTACCACAGGTGGACTCCAATCAAGTTGTAGAAACATCTCAAGGATGATCAATGGAAACAGGATGCACCTGAGCTCAATTCTGAGTCTCAAAGCAAAAGGTCTGAATACTTATGTAAATAAGGTATCTGTTTTTAATATTTAATACATTTGAATAAAAAAAATAAATAAAAAAGTTTTTGCTTTGTCATTATTGGGTATTGTGTGTAGAATGATTAGATTTTTTTTTTTTAATACATTTTAAAATAAGGCTAGAAAAAGGGAAGGGGTCTGAATACTGTCTGAATGCACTGTACTCAGCGTATGTATGAATTGTTTACAATTTTGATTTCTTTAAAACAATATAATTGTTGGAGTTCAGGTGTTTGACGACTGATTGGTGACTAGGTGCATTCTATTTTTATTTTTATAATTTTTTTATTTTACCCCCTTTTTCTCCCCAATTTTGATATTTTCTCATTGCTGCAACTCCCCAACGGGCTCGGGAGGCAAAGGTCGAGTCATGCGTCCTCCGAAACATGACGCGCCAAACCACGCTTCTTAACAACCTTCCGCTTAACCTGGAAGTCAGCCGCCCCAATGCGTTGGAGGAAACACTGTTCAACTGACGACCGGGGATCAGCCTGCAGGCGCCCACCACAAGGAGTCGCTAGAGCGCGATGAGCCAAGTAAAGCCCCCCCGGTCAAATTGTGCACCGCCCTATGGGACTCCCGATCAAGGCCGGTTGTGATACAGCCCGGGATCAAACTCGGGTCTGTAGTGATGCATCTAGCACTGCGATGCAGTGCTTTCGACCACTGCGCCACTCGGGAGGCACACCTCTACTTCTAGTTCACCGCTTCTAATAATAACAAACAGCAATAGTCATGAATTGGATTGATTTTGCACTCCTGCAAGTGTTCAAAGTTCTTAAATGACAAGGGGAAATGCACCTCATCTGATCCATGTAGCCTCCATTAGTTCCTACCCCATACTGTGTATTGTGGTTATGATGTGTCTGTGCATTGACGTGTGTGTTCTGTGTCCTGTGTCTCCTTTCTCTGCATCCAGTGCATCAATCAAGCACCAGCATGACATTGTGCACAGGGACCTCAGGGTGAGTCATCTATCACCATGGCAACGCAACACCTGGGGGGGCTGAGTCATCATGCCCCCACCCCCAAATCCCTCCTGCTGGCAACCCTACCGACGCATATACACACATGTGTATATGAAAGCCAATGAAAACGTAAACACGATTCCACACACACACACGTAAGCAAATAAAAACATTTAATTCTTTGGACGTCAGAGAGTGGCTGGTGGAAAAAAACAACAGGCCCTTTCCATCTAGTCAGACTGGAATTAAAAGTAGAGGCACTGAGCCAGACCGTGTTTATAATTTCTAATTCCTTATATTAATAACCTCTTGAAGCTAGGGGGCACTATTTTTAATGTTTGGAAAAATAACGTTCCCAAAGTAAACGGCCTATTTCTCATGACCAGATGCTAGAATATGCATATAATTAACAGATTCGGATAGAAAACATTCTAAAGTTTCCAAAACTGTCAAAATATTGTCTGTGAGTATAACAGAACTGATATGGCTACTGATATTGCTACTGATATTGATACTGAGGATAATCAAATCAGGAAGTGCCTCTTATTTTGAAACTTCTCTGTTCCTTTTTTTTTATTTTACCTTTATTTAACCAGGCAAGTCAGTTAAGAACAAATTCTTATTTTCAATGACGGCCTGGGAACAGTGGGTTAACTGCCTGTTCAGGGGCAGAACGACAGATTTGTACCTTGTCAGCTCGGGGGTTTGAACTCGCAACCTTCCGGTTACTAGTCCAACGCTCTAACCACTAGGCTACGCTGCCGGTTACTAGGCTATGCGTGCCTGTCCTTCATTTAAAGGGATATCAACCAGATTCCTTTTTCTGGGGCTTCCCTAACGTGTCAACAGTCTTTAGACATAGTTTCAGGCTTTTATTTTGAAAAATGAGCGTGAAGTATCACATTGCGTAAGTGGATAGGTGGGGGCTCTCAGAGTGAGTTGGTGCGCAATTGAGTAAAACGGCCATTGGTCCTCCCGCTGTTATGGAAAAAGCTACACACTCGGTTGATATATTATCGAATATATATTTTAAAAACTACCTGAGGAATGATTATAAAAAACATTTGACATGTTTCTGTGGACATTATGAAGACTATTTGGAATTTCCGTCTGCGTTGTCGTGACCGCTCTTTCCTGTGGATTTCTGAACATAACGCGACAAACAAACGTCGTTCTTTATGGAACATTGGCTGTGTAACTGGGAGTCTCGTGAGTGAAAACATCCGAAGATCAAAGGTAAACGGTTAATTTGATTGCTTTTCTGATTTTCGTGACCAAGCTTCCTGATGCTAAGTGTACATAATGCTATGTTAGGCTATCGATAAACTTACACAAACGCTTGGATTGCTTTCGCTGTAAAGCATAATTTCAAAATATGAGACGACAGGGTGATTAACAAAAGGCTAAGCTGTGTTTTAAAATATAGTAATATTATTTGACTGTTGGACATCATTTGCAAAGGCACACACCTGTCTATATAAAGGTCCCACAGCTGACAGTGCAGGTCAGAGCAAAATCCAAGCCATGAGGTCAAAGGAATTGTCCGTAGAGCTCAGAGACAAGATTGTGTTGAGGCACAGATCTGGTTAAGGGTAGCATTGAAGGTCCCCAAGGTCCCCAAGAACACAGTGGCCTCCATCATTCTTAAACAGAATACGTTTGGAACAACCAAGACTCTTCCTAGAGCTGGCCGCCTGGCCAAACTGAGCAATCGGGGGAGAAGTGCCTTGGTCAGGGAAGTGACCAAGAAACCGATGGTCACTCTGACAGAGCTCCAGAATTCCTCTGTGGAGAAGGTAGAACCTTTCCAGAAGGACAAACATCTCTGCTGCACTCCATCAATGATGTTTTTATGGTAGAGTGGCCAGACAGAAGCCACTCCTCAGTAAAAGGCACATGACAGCCCGCTTGGAGTTTGCCAGAAGGCACCTAAAGGATTGTCAGACCATGAGAAACAAGATTCTCTGATCAAATGAAACCAATACTGAACTCTTTGGCCTGAATGCCATGTCACATCTGGAGGAAACTTGGCACCCTCCCTACGGTGAAGCATGATGGTGGCAGCATGTTTTTCTGCAGCAGGGACTGGGAGACCAGTCAGGATCGAGGGAAAGATGAACAGAGCAAAGTACAGAAAGATCCTTGATGAAAACCTGCTCCAGAGTGCTCAGGATCTCAGACTGGGGTGAAGGTTCACCTTCCAAACACTGCACACAGCCAAGACAACGCAGGAGTGGCTTCGGGACAGGTCTCTGAATGCCCAACCAGAGCCCGGACTTGAACCCAATCGAACAGTGACGCTCACCATCTAACCCGACAGTGCTTGAGAAGATCTGCAGAGAAGAATGGGAGAAACTCCCCAAATACAGGTGTGCCAAGCTTGTAGCGTCATCCCGAAGAAGACTCAAGGCTGTAATTGCTGCCAAAGGTGCTTCAACAAAGTACTGAGTAAAGGGTCTGAATACTTTTGTTAATGTGCTATTTCCAGGTATTCCACACAAGGCTATACAGTTGCCTGACATTTTGTCATGCAAATAAGCTATGGCTAGCCAACATCAGACATTGGGAAAATGTGTGAAAATATCCAGTAGGCCAGCATCCCGGAGTCGCCTCTTCACTGTTGACGTTGAGACTGGTGTTTTGTGGGTACTATTTAATGAAGCTGCCAGTTGAGGACTTGTGAGGCATCTGTTTCTCTAATGTACTAGTCCTCTTGCTCAGAGCCAGTTTGCACTGTTCTGTGAAGGGAGTAGTACACAGCGTGGTACGAGATCTTCAGTGTCTTGGTAATTTCTCACATGGAATAGCCTTCATTTCTCAGAACAAGAATAGACTGATGAGTTTTAGAACAAAGTTAACACAACGTGGCATTGGAAGACAGAAGTGATGGTTGCTGAAAATGGGCCTCTGTACGCCTATGTAGATATTCCATAAAATAAATCTGCCATTTCCAGCTACAATAGTCATTTACAACATTAACAATGTCCACACTGTATTTCTGATCAATTTTATGGTATCTTAATGGACAAAAACAAGGACATTTCTAAGTGAGCCCAAACTTTTGAACGGTACTGTATATGTCACAGAGTTTGCCCCATGAGAGTGCACATGCACAGTTGTTGCCCATCTCCGCTGTAGTTTTAGTCGGCCACATAAAATAATTATCTAAAATAATCTCAATCATTTTAGGTGGAAAAGTACAAATTTCCTGTCTCAAAAGCAATGGTACTTTTGCTAAAAACAGCTCATTCGGCCATTCGCTTTCATTAAAACAAAGAATTTTCTCAATGGCTTGTTGACTGTCAACATAGCAGAGTTAGCAGTGCACAAAGATACGTCACGAGACTCATTCCAGTTCTAGACTGCAGGGAGAGAGAGGGAGAAGGCAAACTCAACCAAACTAATTTCAAGGTATGGAATCTTTTGGGAAATGTGTGATTTTGGGTCAACTTCTCCTTCAATAAACTGATTGACTGCCATGACTGACCTGGATGCCATTGTGGATGAAGCCCCTGCGGTAGCGGGCTGGTCTGAGGTGAGGATACTCCTCTGTGCTGGTCACCTTGATGCCCCACACTGACTTCCAGGCCTCGTACAGCTGGCTGTGGACAGGGTAGACCCCCGAGTGGTGGGGGGCCACAGCATATCCCATGTCTGTAGGAATCCCATGCTCCTGGAGGGGAAGACGGGGGTGGGGATAGATATGAGACAGAGAGAAAGATGGATGTCAGAAGTGTCTAGGGACAGGAGGGACACCCAGAACAAATTGCAATAACAAACGTGATGAAATTGCCATTTTAATGATCATGAATGAGTCACAGTCTGCATCAAAACAAACACGCAGCAGAAAAAAATATGTGCAACTTCTCCACTGGAGGGCAACATAGCCCTGCTTGATCTACAAATCACTACACTGTAAAAAACGCAACAGTCAGGAAGCTCAGCAGGAGCTTAAATTCTTTAGAGCAGGGATCTCCAACCATGTTCCTGGAGAGCTACCGTCCTGTAGGTTTTCATTCCAACCATAATCTAGCACACCTGATTCTAATAATTAGCTGGTTGATAAGATTAAATCAGGATATATGTAACTGGGGTTGGAGCGAAAACCTACAGGAGGGTAGCTCTCCTGGAACAAAGTTTGAGAGCCCAGCTTTATAGACTAACACAAATACATCAAACTGAATGTATAGTGTGGTACCGTGGCACTGTGCCCCTCGCTGGCAGAACACAGAGTGCTGGGAATGCTTAAAGCTAGAATCCGCAGTTGCTACATAATTTTTTTACTTATAAATTAATGATACCCATTGATTTTTGAAGAATATGACTTATAAAAGCCTCATGAGCTTAGTTCAACTGTTGTACCCCTACAGAACCCAGAATATATACTTGTCTGACACAACATTAATGTATACAAACACTGTACAATTTGGTTTGACATTCGATATCGCAATGGCACTTAATCTCAAAACAACTATAAATTGTAGAAATTCCTACACAAATATTTAAAGCATTTAATGAAACAACTAAAAGATGTGCAACATGAAATTATTGTCCCATTTACATTGTGTAATTTATTTACGGTCCCTAACTAGACCCACAGAGTATACAAAGTCAAACCAACTTTGCAACTGTCGCACACAGGCCAGGTGAAGCTAATTGGCGAAAGAAGTTGGATGCTCATTAAGCCATGATGAAGGACCCACTACCCTCTCTCTCCCTGACCACTCAGAGACACAGTCCATCACTGTCAGCCAGAAGGGCAGCTGTTTGGCAGCAGGGATTACTGAGAGGGGACGCTGCTGCTGGCTAGTATTCACCTCACACACACACCCGCTGACACCGTCTGCTCCCTGGGCCCAGGCCCCTGACTCCCAATGCCACTCACTACATCAACACACACAGCTGCCTTGGGGGCAGCATGCTTCTCACTACATCAATAAGGCAGCCTTGGGGGCATCTTTTGCACCAATGTCTGCGAGCCATGTTACTGTACATTAAGAATGGGCCTTATTGGACTTTTATTTGGCATATGGCCAAGTCCCCAGCCTCTAACATACAAGCTGAAGCACAAGGATATTGGATGGTAGATATCATATATATATATATATTCATTCATTGTGCATATGAAATGACAGGTAATTGCTCACAAGTAAAAATCCACAACGGCCAGCATCCAGGAATTCAATTACCACTCACCATTTGGATTAACAAGGCCATAACTACATGCCTAACTACGATGTGCTGAGGATGAGCATACCTGTATACACGGCATCTTACCAGAGAGAGCTATAGTATGATTATGATGCTTGGTGTCCATGGACGCACACTCACCTGGGCAAACAGCATGTTGAGCCTCATTTGCTCAGCCAGCACGCTGACGTTGTGGAACAGGTGGGGCTGCATGTGACTCCACATGTGGGGGAACCACCAGAACTCCTTCCTGTTTCTTAGCAGCATGTCATCTCCCCGGTCCTCCTCGTCTGTGCCTGGAGGGGTAGGGAAGAGGAAGGGAGCAGAGAGGGCGGGAGGAGGGGGAGGGAAGGAAATAATGGGTACAAAGTTTCTCAATGACACCATCAAACTCAGAATCTACAGTGACACTGTCTAGTACAGGGTATGTTTTGTTTTTTCACTTAGTGATGCCCTCACCTGTGTGATAGAACTTTCCAGAGAAGCCGAGGTTGAAGGTAAAATTGGGGACCAGCATTCGCAGCTTGTTTTGCGTTTTGAGCAAGGCCTGCAAACGAGGACATGACAAAAGGAATAGGATTTATAGTCACAATTGCAGTTATTAGCTTCAAAAACGATCATGTTGCTGACAAACTTAAAGGCCCAGAGCAGTCAAAAACATGATTTTCCTGTGTTTCATATATATTTCCACACAATGTCGGAATAACACTTTGAAATTGTAAAAATTATAATACCTAAGGCTATTTTGGTGACCGTATTACCGCCACACCAGCGGTCACGAGTCATGAAGGCAGTCAAATTCCACATGACCAGTCACGGTAATTAGGATTCTCCAAGCTCTGATGCTGCTGATGCTAAGGCGTGGTGCTAAAGCTTAAAATGGTGTGAACGATGCTGAATAGGTGTAGACAAAGAAGAGCTCTCCAGTAGGTGTACCAAAAGATTCAAGGAACATTTTCTCAAAAGTGAGGTTACAAATGTATCAACTTTCAAAGCAGAATTACTTTCCCATTGTTCCTCAACTGTAGTATATGATATACCATTTTCTCAGTCTTTACTTTTATCCAATGGAAAAAAACACAAATTCAAATGTTGCTACATAAGACCGAATCGAGCCGGTCGGTCACAGATTAAATCAAGAATAGTCTGATAGGTGACAATATTAGCCTATTACTTAGAGTGGGGCAAAAAGTACTTAGTCAGCCACCAATTGTGCAAGTTGTCCCACTTAAAAAGATGAGAGAGGCCTGTAATTTTCATCATAGGTACACTTCAACTATGACAGACAAAATGAAAAAAAAAAAAAAATCCAGAAAATCACACTGTAGGATTTTTAATGAATTTACTTGCAAATTATGGTGGAAAATAAGTATTTGGTCAATAACAAAAGTTTATCTCAATACCCTTTGTTGGCAATGACAGAGGTCAAACGTTTTCTGTAAGTCTTCACAAGGTTTTCACACACTGTTGCTGGTACTTTGGCAAAGTCTAACTGGCATACATAAACAGCGGGCGAGTTTCAAGTTTGGAAAAGATAATTATCACCATAAAAAAAGCACCTTTATAATAAAAGCATTACATGCATAATCGCATTTGCGGTCACTTTTGATAATGGTGTTTTCCCACTAATGGAACATTCAAGGTTATAGCCTACTGCCGTATGCACATTCCTGCGCTTATAATGTTAAGAAATAGCCTAATAGTTTATCAACATTTTAAGCTAACCGTTCAGAGCTGTTGAGTCAGCCACATTACATAAAACCATTTTGTTTATGCTAGTGGTTGTATTAATTTGAGATCTATCACATCCCACAACTGTCCCAGACTATGTTTGGAATATTTATTTATAGCACAGAATAGGTCAACGTTTGTACTATGGGGGATAGTAGATTGACATAAGCTTGTGCTTTTGCTGTTCATTAGACCTACTCATCTTGTTGGTTGACAAAAAGTAAACGTGGACCGTTCTTCCAATATCTTCAACATGCACCTCGGAAATGGATAAGAACGCGCGCAGTTGCATCCCTGATGTGTCTGTCTTCACTTGTAGCCTCTGAGGATAACCTGATCAGGTGATGGAGAGCCATGTGAGTGAGAGGTGCTTCGGAGTGCGCAGCACTCTGGGAGAAGGGCACAACGCAGCACTCGGGGTTGCAAAAATCAGGGATTTCTTTTAGGGTTCATTACAGCCACACAAAATGGATGTTCCCGGGAAGTTGAGGCATTATCAAGTGGTTGTCAGATTGTGAATGAGAGACTGATGAAGTGTGTATAGCCTGCGCAAAAACAAAGCAGAGCTCATGCCTTTGAATCAACTTTTATCAAATCATCATTAGAGTCGCATCACGCAGCCTAACAATGTATTAAAAATCAAAACATATACATATAGCCCGTTTGTAGGAACAACTAAAGTTACATTAATAACTTTAAATTAAGCAGATAGGAGTACATATTTATTTGTTAACTGCTCAACACAGAATAGCCGCAAGTGCGCAACCTCAAATCATTTGGAAAAAATATTATTTCAATTCAGCTTAAATATAAAATAATGCCACAGAATTATATGGAAATCTTGTCTGCTAAATGAACTACTGTAGCCCACAGCCATTTGGTATAACGAGATCAGGACATAACATACGGTGCATTCGGAAAGTATTCAAACCACTTGACTTTTTCCACATTGTTACGTTACAGCCTTATTCTAAAATGGATTAAATACAACATTTCCCTCATCAAGCTACATACAATACTGACGAAGGAAAGGTTTGTATAAATGTTTGTCAATTCATAAAAATAAATAAAAAACAGATACCTTATTGACATAAGTATTCAGAACCTCTGCTGTGAGACTCGAAATTGAGCTCAGGTGCATCCTGTTTCCATTGACCATCCTTGAGATGTTTCTACAACTTGATTGAAGTCCACCTGAGGTAAATTCAATTGATTGGACATGATTTGGAAAGGCACACACCTGTCTATATAAGGCAAAAACCAAGCCATGAGGTCAAAGGAATAGTCCGTGGAGCTCCGAGACAGGATTGTGTCGAGATACATATCTGGGAAGGGTACCAAAAAATGTCTGCAGCATTGAAGGTCCCCAAGAACACAGTGGACTCCATCATTCTTAAATGGAAGAGGTTCGGAACCACCAAGACTCTTCCCGGAGCTGGCCACCCCGCCAAACTGAGCAATTGGGGGAGAAGGGCCTTTGTCAGGGAGGTGACCAAGAACCTGATGTTCACTCTGACAGAGCTCCAGTGTTCCTCTGTGGAGATGGGAGAACCATCCAGAAGGACAACCATCTCTGCAGCATTCCACCAATTATGCCTTTATAATAGAGTGACCAGACTGAAACCACCCCTCAGTAAAAAGGCACATGACAGCCCGCCTGGAGTTCGACAAAAGGTACCTAAAGGACTCTCAGACCATGAGAAACAAGATTCTCTGGTCTGATGAAACCAAGATTGAACTCTTTGGCCTGAATGCCAAGTGTCACGTCTGGATGAAACCTGGCACTATCCCTACGGTGAAGCATGGTGGTGGCAGCATCATGCTATGTGGATGTTTTTCAGCAGCAGGGACTGGGAGACTAGTCAGGATCGAGAGAAAGATTAACGGAGCAAAATACAGAGAGATCATTGACGAAAAAGCCCCAGAGCTCTCAGGACCTCAGACTGGGGAGAAGGTTCACCTTCCATAAGGACAATGACCCTAAGCACACAGCCAAGACAATGCAGGAGTGGCTTTGGGACAAGTCTCTGATTGTCCTTGAGTGGCCAACCCGAGTACGGACTTGAAGTCGATCGAATGTCTCTGGAGAGATCTGAAAATAGCATCTCTCCCCATCCAACCTGACAGAGTTTGAGAGGATCTGCAGAGAAGAATTGGAGAAACTTGCCAAATACAGGTGTGTCTAGCTTGTAGCGTCATACCCAAGAAGACTCGAGACTGCTATCGCTGCCAAAGGTGCTTCAACAAAGTACTGAGTAAAGGGTCTGAATACTAATGTAAATGTGATTTTTTTTTAATACATTTGACAAATTCTAAAAATCTGTTTTCGCTTTGTCATCATATGTAGATTGATGTGGGGGAAAAAACTATTGAATCAATTTCAGAACAAGGCTGTAATGTAACAAAATGTGGAAGAAGTGAAGGGGTCTGAAAACTTTCCACTCTAAGGACAACTAAGAGTATGCTTTTCTGTTCTTCTGAAATATACATTTTTTTCATATCATGTTTATTTGAAAAATGCATTTATTGTGAAGGTGTAGGCTAAATTACATGGATTTATTTTAAAAATGTAGACGTTCCAAAGGTTTGCATCAGTGGCTTGTAGGCTATGTGTGGAAGACAGGATAAGCAAAATATGCTTATATTAAACTTTTTGGGATAGGGGGCAGCATTTTCACTTTTGGATGAATAGCGTGCCCAGAGTGAACTGCCTCCTACTCTGTCCCAGATGCTTCTATATGCATAGTATTATTAGTATTGGATAGAAAAGACTCTGAAGTTTCTAAAACTGTTTGAATGATATCTGTGAGTATAACAGAACTCATATGGCAGGTGAAAACCTGAGATAAATCCAACCAGGAAGTGGGACATCTGAGGTTTGTAGTTTTTCAAAGCTTGGCCTACCGAATACACATTGAGATATGGATAAAGTTGCACTTCCTACGGCTTCCACTAGATGTCAACCGTCTTTTGAAACTTGAATGAGCATTCTACTATAAAGGAGAGGCTCATGAGACCTCTGAGTCAGTGGTCTGGCAGAGAGCCTTGGTCTCATGACGCGCACTCCCGACAGAGTTACCTCTCGTTCCAGTGCTTTTCTGAAGACAAAGGAATTCTCCGGTTGGAACATTATTGATGTTTTATGTTAAAAGTTGGATGAAGTGCCTGCGCCTCATGAAGATGGATTACTGGGCTGAACACATTAACAAGTGCCTATTTGGACATAAATGATGGAACTTTATGGAACAAATCAGTCATTTTTGTCGAACTGGGATTCCTGGGAGCGCCTTCTGATGAAGATCATCAAAGGGAATATTTATGGTGTTGTTTCCAACTTTGATATTCCTCTGGCTGTTTCGGGTTCTGAGCGCTGTTCTCAGATTATGCTTTTTCCGTAAAGTTTTTTTTAAATCTGACACAGCGGTTGCATTAAGGAGAAGTCTATCTTTAATTCTGTGAATAACACTTGTATCTTTTATTATGAGTATTTCTGCAAAATCACTGGATGTTTTGGAATCAAAACATTACTGCACGTAAGGCGCCAATGTAAACTGAGATTTCTGGATATAAATATGCACATTATCGAACAAAACATACATGTATTATGTAATATGATGTCCTATGAGTGTCATCTGATGAAGATCATCAAAGGTTAGTGATTAATTTTATCTATATTTCTGCTTTTTGTGACCACTATCTTTGGCTGGAAAAATGGCTGTGTGTTTATTCAACTTGGCTATGACCTAACATAATCATATATTGTGCTTTAGCTGTAAAGCATTTTTGAAATCGGACACGATGGGTAGATTAACAAGATGTTTCTTTCATTTGCTGTATTGGACTTGTAAATGTGTGAAAGTTACATATTTCAAAAAAAAAATTGAATTTCGCGCACTGCCTTTTCAGCGGAATTTTGTCGAGGGGTTCCTGCGCTAGACAGTTATTTCAAATCAAATTTTATTTGACACATGCATCGAACTCAACGGTTGTAGACTGTGAAATGCTTACCTAAAAGCCCTTTAAGAAAATAGAGTTAAATAAACTAAAGTTTAAAAAAATAGTTACAATGAAATATTAATAACGGGCCTATATACTGGGGGTACCGGTACCGAGTCAATAAGCAGGGGTACAGGTTAGTCGACTAGGCATAGATAATAAACAGCGAGCAGTGTAAAAACAAAGGGGGGGGGGGGGGGGGGGGTTGTTGTCCTGGCACCACACTGCCAGCTTGTTGACCTCCTTCCCTATAGGCTGTCTCATCATTGTCGGTGATCAGGCTGTTGTGTCATCAGCAAACTTAATGAAAGTTTTGGAGTCGTGCTTGGCCACAGTCGTGGGTGAACAGGAAGTCCATGATCCAGTTGCAGAGGGAGGTGTTTAGTCCCAGGGTTCTTAGCTTAGTGATGAGCTTTGAGGGCACTATGGTGTTGAACGCTGAGCTATAGTCAATGAACAGCATTCTAACATAGGTGTTCCTTTTGTTCAGGTGGGAAAGCGCAGTGTGGCGTGCGATTGGGATTGTGTCATTTGTAGATCTGTTGGGGTGGTATGTGAATTGAACTGGGTCTAGGCTAGGGTTTCCGGGACGATGGTGTTGATGTGAGCCATCACCAGCCTTTCAAAGCACTTCATGGCTACCGACGTGAGTGCTACAATGTGGTAGTCATTTTGGCAGTTTACCTTCACTCTCTTGGGCACAGGGACTATAGTGGTCTGCTTGAAACATGTAGGTATCACAGACTCGGTCAGGGAGAGGTTGAAAATTTCAGTGAAGACACTTGCCAGTTGGTCCGCGCATGCTTTGAGTACACGTCCTGGTAATATGTCTGAATGTTGACCTGTTTAAAGGTCTTGCTCACATCGGCTACAGAGAGTGTGATCACACAGTCGTCCGGAACAGCTTGTGCTCTCATGCATGCTTCAGTGTTGCTTGCCTCGAAGCGAGCATAAAAGGCATTTAGCCTGTCTGGTAGGCTCAAGTCACTGGGAAGCTCGCAGCTGGATTTCCCTTTGTAGTCCATAATAGTTTGCAAGCCCTGCCACATTCAACGAGCATCAGAGCCGGTGTAGTATTAATCCATCTTAGTCCTGTATTGACGCTTTGCCTGTTTGATGGTTCGTTTGAGGGCATAGTGCGATTTCTTATAAGCATCCAGATTAGTGTCCCGCTCCTTGAAAGCGGCAGCTCTAGCCTTAAGCTCATTGGGGATGTTGCCTGTAATCCATGGCTTCTGGTTGGGAGATGTACGTACAATCACCGGCTGACAAAATTTTGTGACCGCCACAGCCCTAATAATACCCTTTTAGTGTAAGAGCTGTTTGAAAAGACTGCATGATATTGCAGCCTGTTTTGGCGGGATGATGCTTTGGCCTGCCAGGTGAGACCAAAAAGAAAGAGAGTTCCAAACCTCTAGCTAGTTTTCAGTTTTCCCCTTCCCACTCAGACCACGCCCAGACAGTCCTTGCAAAATGCTTGCTTGAGAAATCGGTCTTTGCTAAGAAGCTATTTTTGTTTGTTTTTGACTACTTTAATTGAAAACAATCACAGTAAGGTCCTTAATTGTTACCAGGAAATGATTTGATATTGAGTCAAAAAACAGCTGCATTGGGCCTTTAACAACTAGATTGGATACAACAAAATGCAGATGCATCATAAAAGTCTGAGTGGAAAGACAAGTAATAAATAAATAAAAGTATCTGCTGTACCCATAAAGGGTAAAAAAAATGTGCACATGTTGGGTTATTGTAAAGATTTTAATGGGATTGCAAAGCAAACCCGCGGAGCCCTGGAGTCCTGTTCAACAAATTCCCCAAACCGTCACACTTTATCAGCTATATCAGATGACTACAGCAGCATCCTCACACAAATCACAACATGGGGAAAGAGATTGCTGCTCTGCCTTCACATATCAACCCAGAGCTGCAGAGCTATGCACTTTACCTCCACTGTTCAAACCTCTGGGAGAGAGATAGCAGCTGTACCTGATAAGACCCAATCGCTGACTTATTTAAAGGGGTACTGATGTCCTTGAGCATGTGTGCATTCACTGTTTGTTTTCCTTGCAGATTAGGATGAGTGTGTGTGAGTGTTTGTGGGGTCTGTGTGTGTGTTTGTGTGTGTGTGTGGAAATATGATCCATGTCTCAGTATTAGCTGCCTAGGAGCACCTGAGGTTTGCTGACAGAGATATGTCTCCCCACAGACATCAAGACATAATTCATGTATGATGACAAGCGGCGATCAGAAACTGAACAGCAGCGTCTGATATCTTCTCCATCTCCTCCAGCACAACAACAACTGCTCCTCTTTTTCAAAAGTCCTTCAGTGTTTCTGAGGAGGACATGGGGGACTGAGAGAGGTGAAACTAAACAGGGGGATGAGGTAAGGGGCATTGTTCTGTGGGCACACAGACAGAACTTGGTGCCAGCCTGGAAAAGAAGAGTATAGGTAGGGAGAGCTGGGTTAAACAGAAGGGCAGATGGACAGAATGAGGGTGGGGTATAAGGGGTTGGTCAGGAGGCCCTTGTCAGTCAGTCTCCACTGCAACTGATCTCCACCGTCTGTGTGTGCTTCTATTTCTTCTTCAGATCATTGACCTCAATATGCTTGAATTGTCTTGCGAAAAATCTAAAGACATTGTGAATTCCCTGGGCTGGCTAAAAACCTCACCCTGCAGTGATGATCTGACTTAAGCCTCTGGGCATTGGCTGACCCTACTTTAGACTGTCAACAGGACTCCCACCTGGCCTGCATAACAGGAGGATGATGAAAGGGGACATGGCCAAGGACAAACATCAGCAGCTGCCATTTACCATATGGGCAGAGAAATAGAAATGCTTATTTAAGATGCTAAGGTGAGAGAGTACCCATCCAACCGGAGTGAATATGGAAGCACTCCAAGTGCACTGTATGTAAATTCAACCATCTAAAGCAAATAGAGTATCGCTGACGTTACATCGAAGGAGTCAACCATATCAAATGCACCATGGAAAAGTGAACAGGGGTATGCGTGTATGGGAAATCAGCTTTAGTGTTTAGGAGTCTGAGGCTGCACCCCCAGAGTGAGAATAGACGAGATTAGTGGTCCATTAAGGCATCAGCATGCTTCAGTTCAGTTGGTGGCTAGCCGAACGAGTGATGGGCAAATCGAATGAGTGTGCAGGCGTGCAATTTTTTTTACATTTTTGTTTAAGCGTGGATCAGCTTAATATTGCGGAAAGAATGTTGCTTCCAATGTAATTGTCTGCATCATTTCCAATCCCCCATATCTTTTTGGTAAATATATATATCCATACACGCATGCATACATATACACATAAATACATACACATACCTATATAGACATACATACTTTAAAAAAAAGAATATACCTTTATTATTATTCCCTGCAAACCCTACCGCCAATCCTCCAATTGGAGTAAACTAATAAACACTTTTACCTTCAAATTATACATCGAATACACATTTTACAGACACAGTCTACTTTACAATAGTTCTCTCTTGTTTGTTCGCGCAATTTTAAATCCAACTAAGATGTTTGGTGCAGTATTTCTAAATGAAAAAATTTGCCTGAAAATGAGTCATCTCACGGTGAATGACAAAGACTTTACTGAAGAATTCCCATTGTTGACCAATCACCGACGAAGGGGCATAGACTTCGGGTAACGACTTCAGCTTGCCTCAAGACAAAAAATGTGACCAAACAATCCCCCCCCAAAAGTCCAAAACAAACAAAAACGTCACAAAATGTCATCATAATATATGTTTCGGCTGGGAAGCATGCGGACACCTTTAGCCATGCCTTGTTTATGCCCTGCTACTCGCCTCACAACTGCTTGAGGTGATTAAAGCTGCTTTGTTGAACAGGAGGCCAGGTGGTAGTGCAGGAAGGCAACACAGCAGTAATTAAACTATAGTCTGCATGGCAACAGCCACAACATTTTACACCATGTCAAGACAGGTGGAAGAAACCTGACCAAAATCTATGAGCTAGAGCTGTCCCGGTCAACTGTAAGTGCTGTTATTGTGAAGTGGAAACGTCTAGGAGCAACAATGGCTCAGCTGCGAAGTGGTAGGCTACACAAGCTCACAGAACAGGACTGCCAAGTTCAGTAGCGGGTAAAATTTGTCTGTCCTCGGTTGCAATACTCACTATGAGTTCCAAACTGCCTCTGGAAGCAACGTCAGCACAATAACTGCTCATTAGGAGCTTCATGAAATGGGTTTTCATGGCTGAGCAGCAGCACACAAGCCTAAAATCACCATGTGCAATGCCAAGCGTCGGCTGGAGTGGTGTAAAGCTCGCAGCCATTGGACACTGGCGCAGTGGAAACGCGTCTGACGGACAAATCTGAGTTCGGTGGATGCCAGGAAAAAGCCACCTGTCCCAATGCATAGCGGCAACTGTAAAGTTTTGTGGGGGAAGAATAATGGTCTAGGGCTGTTTTTCATGGTTTGGGCTAGGCCCCTTAGTGCCAATGAAGGGAAACCTTAACGCTACAGCATACAATGACATTTCAGACGATTATGTGCTTCCAACTATGTGGCAACAGTTTGTGGAAGGCCCTTTCCTGTTTCAGCTTGACAATGCCCCCGTGCGTGCACAAAGCGAGGTAGGTACAGAAATGGTTTATCAAGATTGATGTGGAAGAACTTGACTGGCCTGCACAAGAGCCCTAACCTCAACCCCATCGAAAACCTTTGGGATGAATTGGAAAGCCAACTGGAAGCCAGGCCTACTGCCCAAAATCAGTGGCCGACCTCACTAATGCTCTTGTGACTGAATGGAAGCAATCCCAGCAGCAATGTTCCAACATCTAGTGGAAAGCCTTCCCAGAAGAGTGTTATAATGGCAAAGGGGGGACCAACTCCATATTAATGCTCATGATTTTGAAATGGGAAGTTCGACAAGCTGGTGTCCACATACTTTTGGTCATGTGGTATAACTCTCTGGATCAATATGCTGTGGTGAAAATGTTATTTGGATAGACATCAAATATATTTCAGCATCTTTAACACATTAGAAAGTGGTAAGTGGTTCCATTGACTTGATGCTCGAGAGACCATGTTGGCCCATTCTTTTCAGAGAGGACCACTTCTGTTCAGAAGATTGAGGTGAGCAAAATCAATGGGCCATTCTTCCGACTACACTACCTTGGCTGTTCTATTCTGTGCTCCACAATTAATCCATATATACACGTAATGTAATGTTGCTTTCTCCATTTAGAGAATGGCCTCAAAAGCATGTACCTGACTCGGCTGCCTGAGACGTCAATGGTCTATTAGTCATACAATTTCCACAGGAGCAATTAAGCAGAAATGTCTAACCGGTGGTGTGATAACTAAACACAGCGGCGGTGCCAACAGTACATTTCTCCTTCCATATGCCCTTTTTATGCAACTGCCTGATACCAACCTTGTCAGGTTTAGTTGATGACAGGCTCATTAACTGGTTGAACGACTCTTGGTTGCCCTGCACCTCCCCACCCCCTTACCACTCGTGGGGAAGGAGACACGCTTGGAGTGAGCAGGTCTCTTTTTGCTGAAGCGACAAGTTTGCCCCCTTGTACCGTCCCCCATTACACTCTAAACTGCATCCCTGTTATCAGTGCTAAAGCCTAATTAATACTCCTATTATTTCCCATTAATTGTGTTAATTTAGTTTGATGCATTTGGCAGAGTGGCCCTCCAGGCAACGTGGCTCGCATTTTTGCACCACAAACTGCTGACGTGGGTTAAATGTGTTCAACAGCTATATAGAGCGGCGAGAAAACCCATTAAGAGTGCTGTGACGTACTGGAGACTCTCACACATCTGTTTTTGTCACTTGAAACAAGATTTTGTTCAAGACTGGAAAAGCCTTAACGTCGTCCAGTGGAGGTTTTTCTCAAAGTGAAGAGAACACACGTAAATCTATTTGACACAGTAGCATACTAACAACCAGATACTAGACTAATGGCAGAAGAGACAGATCCTGTTGCGATTCATCCTAATAAACGCTAGCCTTTATTTGGCCTTGCCTTAGAAGCAAGTCACACCTTACGGAGAATGGCAATGGAAATCAATATGTTCAACCGTGTGTCCCACGGTGCGAGGAGTAGGAAAGACACACTTTCTTAAAATAATCAAAGGGTGCTTTAACAGAAACATCTACACTTGTTAAGGTGACAGACTGAAATAATCTTCCCTTTTGGAATATTCTGTGTTTCTGCGTTATTAATAATCTTTACACATTCTTAATTACCACTGACAGTGAACCTAGGCAAATGAATTGAGCCTCACATACAGGCCTACCGTGAGAGCAGAGAGGGAGAGTGTGAGAGAAAGAAAGACCAAGTGAACCCACCTCTACGTCGGTCACCTTCATGCGGGTGCCCTCCTTGCCCACGAAGATGTCGTCCACGTCCACCAGCAGGTGGCGCTCCAGCGAGAGGCAGAGCCGCTTGCCCGTCAGGTAGGCGATGGCGTCCACAAACACCAGCTTGTGCAACCAGTAGGACAGGTTGTTTCCAAACAAGACCCTCTGGATGCCGTCGTGAAGCCCCAGGTCCTGGACCACGGTGGAGTGCATAGCCCTGAGTGGCCCCGGGTGGGTCAGGGCGTCAGAGGACTTGGTGCTGGCCAGGAGGACAGGCTCGTAGGTGGAGTGGTTGGACTGGAACACAGTCCAGTCGTCCCCGGGCAGGGGGCCCTGCTCCACCTCATTAGGTCTGGTGATGTAAAGCAGAGGGGCATTGGGGTTGATTCGGTAGTCCCTCAGACCCAGGTGGGAGTGCAGAAAGAGAGGGAAGCCCTTGAGTTGGGCGCTGAGCAGCGAGTTCTCATTGGCCTTGAAGAAGCCGATGATGCCTACACTGTACTCCACGCAGTACTTGTCCAGCAGATCGCGGTTCCAGGCGTCCAGGTTGACGTACTTCAGCAAGTTCTCGTAGATAACGAGGGCGTATCGGCCACGGTTGCGCTCAGTCAGCGTGGGCATGTCTCCCTTCCCTGGGGCGATCTCGGTGCGGTAGCGGAAGCGGCTGGACTCCAGGATGGCCACGATCTCCTGGCCCAGCTGAGAGTAGATGCTCTCTACAAACACCAGCACCACCGGATCCGTACGAGAGTTGTCCATGGCCTTCACCTGGCGCAGTCGGCCTGAGCGAGGCAGGAAGAGGGGCGCCCGCTGCCCCCCTCCCACAGCCACCGGCACCCCCCCGCAGTCACTGAAGGGCAGCGGGGGTGCCTCCTTGATCTTGGGGCTGTTGCTGACGTAGTAGGCCAAGAAGGCCATGGAGAGGAGGCAGAAGACGATGAGCGCCAGGATGAGGCGATGGAGCTCCAGTTGCCTGACGCCCCGCACCAGCTTCCACAGGCTGGCCACCATACCCGCAGCACGACAGGGGCAGAGCAGAAGGCAGCGTCGGGGACGAACAGCAGCGTGGCTCAGCAGCGGGCAGGGACACAAGAAGAGGAGGAGGGGGAGGGTTGAGCTCCAGACACTGGCACCAAGCTGTGCTGAGGAATAGCCATTTACGCTAGGTCACCATGGCCCCCATAGCCCATGACTCTCCGTCTGGGGCCCTGCTCGTCGCTCCACCTCTCTGTATGCAGGACAAGATGCCTGCCTGGCTGGCTGCTCTGACCGTCTGCGCTGGACTTAGGGCTCCCTCTACACTCTCCTCCCTCTCTCTCTCTCTTTCTCCCAGGCTCGCCCGTCCGCAGCTCTGCTACCGAAGAGGATTGGGTTTCTCTCTCTGTGTGTTCCTCACACTCCTCCTCCTCCGCTCGCTCCCCTCCTCTAGGCGGATCTCTCTCCTTTCTCCGTCACTGAACACCACACCACTCCCTTGTACACATGTAAACACGGCCGTTATCAGGAGACACTGGTTGTATCTCGACCCTATCGTGGGTGTGTAGCTCCTGCTCTCAGGTTCTGTGTGTGTGTGGCTGTACGTTATGTTCAGCAGCTTCTCGGCTGGGGGCCGGTTGGGGCTGGGGCGCACCCTGAACACTGCCCCCTGTGGAGGCCCAGCCTGCTCATCTTGGGGGCGGCAGAGGGAGAAAAAGCCTGAAGGAGGGGCAGAATGTGAGAGAGAAGAGAGAGAGAGAAAGTAGGGTTAGTGCACATCAGATCACACCATGTTCTCATATCCAAAATGTGTCCTCAGGATAATGTCTTTCTCATGACAACGCAAAACTGAAACAGAAGTAAAAGTGGTGAAGCAGGGTCAACAAAGACAGCAATTCAATTAAAAGTACAAATGCATGTTAACTTGACATTGATAGGCAAAAATTATTTGTTTGCACTTTCAAAAACTGCTCAGCTAACAGCATAATAAATCAAAGGCAGCTATAAAACCTTAAGAGAGTAACTTCCTGTCAGACTGAGTTGTTCCCAGTGGGTACACGTCGTCTGTTTGCTGACAGTGGCCCAAAACCCTACGTCTTCAGAGAACAAGTCAGAACATGAGGCAGGGTGAGTTTACTGATCATCTGATTTCATGATGCTTCCATATGGCCTAAAAATTGCAGCCTCGTGAATTTCCCACCATGTCCCCCCCCAACTCAAAACCAGGCCATCTCCGAAGCCCTGTGTCATGAACACATTTTCTCATGAAGCCCAAAATAGCCACGGCAGAACCTGAACCTCCTCCCGCACTCTCTTCCTCCACAAAGATAGCGTTACAGGTGTGAAAGGAAAACTCTGACCTTAAACGTGAATGATTATATGGCTGTGTGGGTGGGTGGCTGAGGGTGTTCACAATCTCAAAAGTGGGCCAATGCTGCACAGCACAATATTTTGTTTACGATTGCAGCCGGTCGAACACAGACGCAGGTGCACAATGGTAGCTCCGTGGGGGGGGGGGGGGGGGGGTCAGGGAACTCAATGCCACGAGAGCTGCTCACTGTCAGTGTGTTAGCAAACTGGGAAATATCTCCAGAACAACACCTGCCTTAAACGGGAGCCACCAGAAATTTAAGGCATTCCACCTGCAGTGGGCTGGGTTGATTCCACTGAGACCAGGTTACGAAACTAGCTCACGCAAATCCATACATCAGCAGTGAAAGAGTGTCTCAGTCCCTGCAGACTGGCTGGATCATTTATCACTGTGGGGGGACTGGAAGAAGCCAACATGGCGCTACAGTGCAAATACAAATATGTGGTTAACTGCAAAGAGCAAAACAAGTAGCCCATATCAGTTCGTTATTAACAAAAAAAACAGACATCGAGTCCGAAGCCAAGACAGACTCTCACAGCCCTGCATTATAAACAGGATGCTGCAATCTATCAAAGTTTCCCTGACATGATCAATGTCATCCACCATGCCCCTACGCAACATTCCCTGGGCAAGCACTTAAAGGATCATTTTTCTCTCAGAAGTGCCAACTAAGCCTTGGCTTTAACAAAGGCACCTTGACCGAGAGAAACAAAGACGGAGTAAAACACAAAGGAAGATGAACACACAGACGGCAAGAGAGATCCAGAATGGACAATGAGGAGTGATAAAGAAAAAGGTAAGCAAGAACTTGAGGAAGGAGAGAGAAAGATCTTGACAGAGACCCTCCCGACTATAATGTAACAAGAGAAACCCTCATGGTGCTTCCGCTCTGAACCCCCCGCATCCCCCAACCCTCCGCCCCCAACACAGAACCTCTGAGACGTGGCGCTCTGGAGCGGACCTCCCTCCCTCAACGCAGACACAACCCATCACCCTCAGTGTGAACAGGGGGGGGGGGGGGGCATCCTGAAACAGGAACCTGCTCTATTTTTAGCCTGAGAACAGCCTCACCTCGCTGACCAATTCCCCTCCAACTGGCTGCAGGGAGACAAATCACAACAACACAGGGTCCTCCTTCTCCTCCCACAGGGGCACAGAAACTGGGTGAGGAGGCGGCACTGGGTTGGGTGGGCTATCGAAGGGAACGATGGGTCAGCGTCACCTTGTCCTCTGAAGTAATGTTTGTTTTTTTGTTTTACTACTGAGTTGGTGGTCATACCTGGAAAAGAATGGAGGTGGGGTAATAGCGACTAGTGTAAGGATCTGACAGACTGGGGGGTAAACAGAGGTGGTAGGTTTGAGGTGGTGTTATGACAGGAGGAAGCAGAGAGGTCTCACCTGAAAAAAGGCGTGTGTGTCTTATCTAACGAGGTTGGTCAGGCAGGAAAACCTGTGAGGGAGAGAGCAGAAAGAAAGAACATGAGAATGCAGTGCTGAGATTTCCCCATCTAAAGAGTGGGTGTTCAGTGTATTTTCTATCTACATAGCGCCCAGTCATCCTCCCAGCCACACAGACAAGCCTTCGGGTAAGAGAGAGAAAAACAGAAAGAGACAGAGCGTTTGACCCTGAACACAACCATGAGTCCCACAGGGCTCCCAGTGAATTTGACAGATTTTACAGCTGACATTTAAGACAGAAACCGGCCCCAAGAGCAGGTCCAGGACGGTTAAGCCCAACGATGTGGGGGAGAGGAGAGGGAAATGAGCTGGTCACTGACCATTTCACACCAAGGCCAAACTGATTCATTGAGCTTCCTGCTCCACTCCTCCTTATATACACTGCTCAAAAAAATAAAGGGAACACTTAATCAACACAATGTAACTCCAAGTAAATCACACTTCTGTGAAATCAAACTGTCCACTTAGGAAGCAACACTGATTGACAATACATTTCACATGCTGTTGTGCAAATGGAAGACACAACAGGTGGAAATTATAGGCAATTAGCAAGACACCCCCAATAAAGGAGTGGTTCTGCAGGTGGTGACCACAGACCACTTCTCAGTTCCTATGCTTCCTGGCTGATGTTTGGTCACTTTTGAATGCTGGCGGTGCTTTCACTCTAGTGGTAGCATGAGACGGAGTCTACACCCCACACAAGTGGCTCAGGTAGTGCAGCTCATCCAGGATGGCACATCAATGCGAGCTGTGGCAAGAAGGTTTGCTGTGTCTGTCAGCGTAGTGTCCAGAGCATGTAGGCGCTACCAGGAGACAGGCCAGTACATCAGGAGACGTGGAGGAGGCCGTAGGAGGGCAACAACCCAGCAGCAGGACCGCTACCTCCGCCTTTGTGCAAGGAGGAGCACTGCCAAAGCCCTGCAAAATTACCTCCAGCAGGCCACAAATGTGCATGTGTCTGCTCAAACGGTCAGAAACAGACTCCATAAGGGTGGTATGAGGGCCCGACGTACACAGGTGGGGGCTGTGCTTACAGCCCAACACCGTGCAGGACGTTTGGCATTTGCCAGAGAACACCAAGATTAGCAAATTCGCCACTGGCACCCTGTGCTCTTCACAGATGAAAGCAGGTTCACACTGAGCACATGTGACAGATGTGACAGAGTCTGGAGACGCCGTGGAGAATGTTCTGCTGCCTGCAACATCCTCCAGCATGACCGGTTTGGCGGTGGGTCAGTCATGGGTGCATTTCTTTGGGGGGCCTCACAGCCCTCCATGTGCTCGCCAGAGGTAGCCTGACTGCCATTAGGTACCGAGATGAGATCCTCAGACCCCTTGTGAGACCATATGCTGGTGCGGTTGGCCCTGGGTTCCTCCTAATGCAAGACCTCATGTGTCTGGAGTGTGTCAGCAGTTCCTGCAAGAGGAAGGCATTGATGCTATGGACTGGCCTGCCCGTTCCCCAGACCTGAATCCAATTGAGCACATCTGGGACATCAAGTCTCGCTCCATTCACCAACGCCACGTTGCACCACAGACTGTCCAGGAGTTGGCGGATGCTATAGTCCAGGTCTGGGAGGAGATCCTTCAGGAGACCATCCGCCACCTCATCAGGAGCATGCCCAGGCGTTGTCGGGAGGTCATACAGGCACGTGGAGGCCACACACACTACTGAGCCTCATTTTGACTTGTTTTAAGGACATTACATCAAAGTTGGATCAGCCTGTAGTGTGGTTTTCCACTTTAATTTTGAGTGTGACTCCAAATCCAGACCTCCATGGGTTGAGACATTTGATTTCCATTGATCATTTTTGTGTGATTTTGTTGTCAGCACATTCAACTATGTAAAGAAAAAAGTATTTAATAAGAATATTTCATTCATTCAGATCTAGGATGTGTTATTTTAGTGTTCCCTTTATTTTTTTGAGCAGTGTAGTTTATAGAGAGCGCTCCCTTCCAGCTGCCTCCTGTCAGTAGCAGTGGCCCGGGGCTATCGCCCTGAGCAGCTTATAAAGCCTAAATGCTGAGGCTGCTGACGGCTGGAGGAGCAGGCTTGAACCGTATTAGGTCCTCCTCCTCACCCCGGGCTCGTCTGGCTCACACTGGGGAGGGAGGACTAAACCACAGAGAAAAGGAGAGACTCCGACTACTAATCCCACAGACCCCACCCTGCTGCAGACTGGATCAGCAGACACAAACAGGGCAGCAGGTGGGAGCTGGGGAGGTATGTGTGTGTGTGTGTGTGTGTGTGGGGCGAGGTTCTCTCTCAAAGGTGTGTGAAAGAGAGAAAGTGCGCAAGAGAGTATATTTGGGCATCAAAAACAAACTGAACAAGCTCATCCTGAATGAGTGCCGATCTGGAACATAAAGCCCACAGAGAGATTTTTCCTAGAAAAAAGGTAAGCATTTCTCTTTCAAACCCTCTCCTTATTTTACTGCATCCTGACTATAGAAGCGCTACAGTATATAGAATGGCATGCAGATAAAGAGTGGAAATGAGGGGACTCTGACGACCTCTATCACAGGACCAGATGGGTTCCTGGGTTGGAAAGTCCCTGATTATACTTCAAATCACAGAGCATTACATACTAAACACAGAGCACATACTAAACACAGAGCATTACATACTAAACTATCCATATGCCGGACAGATGCCCTGTTATTAATTCTGGTAGTTTAAATTATTGATGTATTTTCTTTACACTCAGAAGAGAGCAGCCATGTGTTTTTAAATTAGGCAAGATAACACAGGGAAGCAGAGGGCAGAGGGAATGACAGATCAGACGATAACAGAGGTTATTCGATCTAGAGAAGATTTAAGAATGCTGCAAGATTGTATGATAGTGAATAAGGCTCCAGTCTATGTAAGCACACACACAAACACCATTGCAGTCCTACACCTGGGTTTGCTCTTACGAGCGTCTCTATTAAGGACCAGCATGCATCCTGTCCACACCATTTGACTGACCCCTGACCTGAGACTACGGTATACCAGAGGGCCTGGTGGGAGGCCGCCGTTTCTACTGGTGCCTCACATTCCACAGATCCATCCAGGCAAGATGATGAGGGGTTGACCTAAGACACAGGTCTAGGATCAGATTACCCTACCCTAATAACTTTAACCATGGGGGGGGGGGGGGGGGTGGAACGCAATACTTACATCATTGTCTAGTGGCAACAACTTCATCCTACCAAGTCAGTACATTCAATGCAGGAACCCACCGGTAGGGGGAGATAGGCCCACAGTAACACAATGACTGGGCTCCTTTGAAGGCAACAGGAAAGAAGGGCAGGGGACTGTTATGTGGCCCCAGGGGTGTCTTATTTATTCACTCACAGGTGCACTGCCTCATGGTCAGTATAACCTATGACTTATCCATCCAACACTTACAAAGAGCCTGACTGGAAACCCTGATAAATGGGGTCAAAAAAGCAAAGCCTCAAATTGCATTTTGTGAGGGCCAATGGCAAGACTGAGAACAATAGACTTAAAATGCTGCTCTTGGAGATCCATGTTAAAAAAATGAAATACTTTAAGTGGAGGTTACCATGAATATGTATCTCCTAAATAAGGCATAGGGTCAGATTAGGGTACATGGTTGGCCTGAATTGAATCGGATAAATTGAGAGAAACTGTATATGTGCGTGTAATTCACCTAGCCGAAAGGATGGATCGAGAAGCCTGCTGTGTTGATCAGATGCATGTCCATCTACTGGAATATCAAGAGGGACGAGAACCACTGTGTTTGCTCTGTGAACCAAAAAGCAGACGGAACAAAGGGAAGAAAGGAAAACATGAAGTCCTCCCCCTCTTCAACCCTCCTCTGTTCGGACCCCGGGGTCATGCACCCAAAAGCCCAATCAGAGGAATGCTGACCATCAAATTCCGGGAGGAAATGCCCTCCCTCCCTCTCTCTCTCTCTCCATCCATCCATCCCCCTAAGGGGTTCCAACAGAACAGCACGCCCGGTAGACTGTGAGCAGCGCTGACACCTAACATGAAACAAGCAGGCAGGAGGGTCGGTTGTATTTCTCTGCACGTTTGTTCCTTGTTGTTGAGTGATCTTGGAATAAGGTTGTTCAGCAACGATGAGAGCGACAGATCTGCCGGTTTTCCCCAGTGTTACATGAAAGCTGAACTCTGTGTGTTTGTTTAGCAGGTTATGAATTTGTATGAGGGTCGATAGAAGAGCTCTCTCATACCGCAGGACTAAAATGGAGTGTTCTGGACTCAGATAAGTCCCTCTCTTCATTCGTTTTCTCCTTCGTTGCCATGGAGTTTGTCTGGCTTCAAACACTGTGGATATCTTCTCTTTAGTTGGAGGCCAGGCACGGAGTCTATGGTAATAGATAGATTAGAACATACTCGTCTATATATTTTTTTATAATCGTATAAACTTCGGGCATTAAAACTGGGCCGGTTTCCCAGATACATATTAAAACTAGTCCTGGACTTAAAGTCAATTAGAATGTAGATTCACCATTGAGAATGCTTTTTAGTTTGCGACTAGGATTTATCCGTGTCTGGGAAACCGGCCCCAAGGGTGCCACAAAACAATGTGGTAATCTATGGTATTTTAAATAGTACCTATCACTTGAGTTGACCATAACCCTCAGCTAATGTTCAACTACAACACGTTCACAATTGAGTGTAGATGGAGCTCATAGAAAAACCATGAACAATGATCTGATCATTATCTCTTCCTGACTAGCAACACTCTATTGGAGTTATGAGTAGATCATAACATGGACTGCTATGTGAGCCAGCACCGACTGATAGAAACTCAGCAAAAAAATAAACGTCCTGTCAACTGCGTTTATTTTCAGCAAACTTTACATGTGTAAATATTTGCATGAACATATTAAGATTCAACAACTGAGACATAAACTGAACAAGTTCCACAGACATGTGACTAATTGAAATAGAATAATGTGTCCCTGAAAAAAGGTGAGGTCAAAACTACAAAAATAACAGTCAGTATTTGGTGTGGCCACCAGCTGCATGAAGTACTGCAGTGCATCTCCTCCTCATGGGCTGCAACAGATTTGCCAGTTCCTGCAGGAAGGGTACCACATGAGGGAGGAGGATGTCTTCCCTGTAAGAACAGCATTGAGATTGCCTGCAATGACAACAAGCTCAGTCCGATGATGCTGTGACACACCACCCTAGACCATGACGGACCCTCCACCTCCAAATCGATCCCGCTCCAGAGTACAGGCCCCGGTGTACCCCTCGCTCATTCCTTCAACGATAACCGCGAATCCGACCATCACCCCTGGTGAGACAAAACCGCGACTTGTCAGTGAAGAGCACTTTTTGCCAGTCCTGCCTGGTCCAGCGACGGTGGGTTTGTGCCCATAGGCGACGTTGTTGCCGGTGATATCTGGTGAGGACCTGCCTTACAACAGGCCTACAAGCCCTCAGTCCAGCCTCTCTCAGTCTATTGCGGACTGTCTGAGTACTGATGGAGGGATTGTGCGTTCATGGTGTAACTCGTGCAGTTGTTGTTCCCATCCTGTACCTGTCCTGCAGGTGTGATGTTCGGATGTACTGATCCTATGCAGGTGTTGTTACACGTGGTCTGCCGATCAGCTGTCCGTCCGGTCTCTCTGTAGCGCTGTCTTAGGCGTCTCACAGTACGGACATTGCAATTTATTGCCCTGGCCACATCTGCAGTCCTCATGCCTCCTTGCAGTATGCCTAAGGCACGTTCACGCAGATGAGCAGGGACACTGGGAATCTTTCTTTTGGTGCTTTTCAGAGTCAGTAAAAAGGCCTCTTTAGTGTCCTAAGTTTTCACAACTGTGACCTTAATTGCCTACCCTCTGTAAGCTGTTGGTGTCTTAGCGACCGTTCCACAGGTGAATGTTCATTAGTTGTTTATGGTTCATTGTACAAGCATGGGAAACAGTGTTACATTTTTACGAATTATCTTTGAAAGACAGGGTCCTGAAAAAGGGACAGTTCTTATTTTGCTGAGTTTAATCAAATGAATTTCCCCATTTCAGCCTATGATAGAAAGACAGAGGGAGGTCTTCTCATAGACTGGAAACACAAGATAATTACTGTAAGCTTTTATTTTAGGTCTTTCCATTTATGGTGACTTAGTTCAACTTGATTACCTTTGACTAGCAAATGTAGCAAATGTATTCTCTCCCTCCTGTCATTCAATAGCTTGACAGTTCCTGGAAAGCAATGCAAACACACAGCACTGGCAGGCATGGCTTTGTTAGCCAGATGGACAGCTAAAAATATCTACATTGAGTTTGAGACCATGGTCTTAGTTGAGAGGACAGAAGAGGACACACCAAGACTGCTCGGTGCCGCAGAGATAGAGAAAAAAAGTATTCCTCTCTTCATCATCAGCCTCCCAGAGAAAAACATTCAAATATAATCTTCCTCATTAAAGCAGACTAAATATTTAAAGATTAGAGATGGCACTTCATTAAGCAGGCCATCCGTCGCAGCAGAGCACTGGCGCAGGGAGAAAGGAGGGTAGGGAGAGAGATGGATAAGAGAACAGGAGAGAGATAGACAGGAAGAGGGAGACAGACAGAGCGAGAGGGGGAGAGGGAGAGATAGACAGAGAGAGAGAGAGAGGGAGAGATGTCACAATATTTACACTGTTACCAGGTGCGTTACCGCTACGCAAAACCACCGGGGCCCAGTTAATCTCTCCATGGAGTGCCATGCAAACACTAGGGCAGCCAGCTGGAGATAAGGAGGGAATGAGGCAATTGTGGAGGTGGAGAGAGAGGGGGAGAAAGAGAGCACAAGGGGGCTGAGACCTCCATTACCATCTGTGTATCACGCCAGCAGAGCCATGACAAAACAGGGGAATCAGGCGTATATTTTACCAGGCAGGAGAGAGTGGCCCTGGAGTGATGGAGAGGAGATTGAAACAATACAAACCCCAGCTGAGAAAGCACTACTGACAAGAATCAGGCTCAGGGAATCTCAGCAGCAAAACACAGGAAGTATGTGTTGAGGGACTGTGTGTTGTCGTTATTCTATGGGATTCTGCTGTATTCCTTCTACCTCCGCCGCGTTCCATTCCCACACGCAACGTTGTTGGTGTTTACGTAATAAACCGCATGCATCTGCACGGCTGGTGGAGGAGCCACATAAGGCCACCCACCGTGTGTGTGTATGTGGGCATGTCAACATTTGAAAGGGAGTGGGGTATCATGAGGTCCACATTCACAGTCATAATTATGGCTAAACCCCACCTATTTCTTAAATGTTTCTTCTTAAAATCTGATTTTAAACCTAACCTTTTACCACACTACTAACCTTATGCCTAACCATAACGCTTTGAATAAATAGGTAATTTTATCTCCTCAACAATAATAATGCAGTAATAGCCAAAATAGGAATCAAGGAGGAAATAAGATACATTAACCTATGCAGGAGATTAGTAGATACGTTGTCTGTATAGTCACTGGGGTTTGGTTGAACATGAGAGGTAAGGTTGATGTGAGCATTGCCATTGGCCTTGGCATAGGGGTTAGGTGGAAGGCCTGGTGGCTCCGTGTGTGTGTGTGTGTGTGTGTGTGTGTGTGTGTGTGTGTCAGTATGTGTGTGTGTCGGTATTTGTGTGTGTCAGTCTGGCAGCCAGTACTGAGGAGGCAGTGCGTTCTCAGAGAGCAGGCCAAGGCTATAATCCGAGCGGAAAAGCGGCACGGTCAACACTGTGTTAGTGTGTTTTGAAGTGCTCCTGTTGGGAGTGTGTGCATGCACATCCAGTATGAATGAATTTTTGTATATATGTTTACTGTTTATGTCCCAGGTGAGTTCTATATTTGTGTATTTCAGAGAGCAGCAATGTGCCTCCTGTTCCCCCTCACTATACATTAATAGCCTGTGTGAATAAGACAGCTTCTTCCTGTCAATGCAATTAAATCTCTGAATGCCACCTTGTTTCAGTCTCCTGAGCAACTTTGCAGTATTATACTTTTTTATGTATTATTTCTCATTATTAGCCCAGAACGCTGTTCACATTTTCATTATGTACAGCTGGAAATAACTTTTTGGATTTCAGAGAGGCGTTAACTCACCAGCATTTCAACCAAGAATAAGACTTTCCTGAATTGGATCCTTTGTCCCGTACCTTCCAAAGCGATTGAATTTATCCCAGGGGCTGCTCCAAGATGCCGCCGGCGGAGAAGAGGTATTCGCAGTGGACAGTGCACACCATCCACCGCCTCTGTCCAGTCCCTGGACAATAAAGTTGACAGGCTCAGGGCGAGGATCTCCTTCCAGAGGGGGCTGTAACTTACTCTGTTTCACGGAATCATGGCTCTCTCTGGATATACAGTCCCCGTCCATACAGCCAGCTGGGTTTTCAATAGATTGTGCAGATAGAAAAACAGAACTCTCCGGGAAGAAGAAAGGTGGTGTAAGTTTCATGATTAACTACTCATGGTGTGATTGTGGTAACGTACAGGAACTCAAGTCCTTTTGTTCACCCGACCTAGAATACCTCACTATCAAATGACTTTTGATAGTTTCTTCACAGCCGGGGAATATTCCCCCTCAAGTGGATACCACGACCGCTCAAGGAACTACACTGGACCTTGCGCAAACTGGAAACTGCAAATCCTGAGGCCGCATTTATTATAGCTGGGGACCTTAATAAAGCAAATCTGAGGAAAACACTACCGAAGATCTATCAACACATCATCTGCAGTACTCGCACTTCAAAAACTCTCGACCATTGTTACTCTCCCTTCCGGGATGGCTAACAGGCTCTACCCCGACCTCCCTTCGGCAAATCAGATCACGACGCTATTTTGCTCCTCCATCCTATAAGTAGAAACTCAAACAGGAAGTGCCTGTGCTAATGTCATTTAACGCTGGTCTGACCAATCAAAATCCATGCTTCAAGACTGTTCAAGACTGATCACGCCAACTGGGATATGTTCTGGGTTGCCTCAGAATAACATTGATGCATACACTGACACGGTGATGGAGTTCATCAGGAAGTGTATAGGGGATGTTGTTCCCACTGTGACTAGATTAAAACCTATCCAAACCAAAAATGGTGGATAGATGGCAGCATTCACGAAAAACTGAAAGTGTGAACCACAGCATTTAACCACGGCAAGGTGACTGGGAATATGATTGAATACAAACATTCCAGTTATGCCCTCTGTAAGACAATCATACAGGCAAAAATGCCAGTACAGAGACAAAGTGGAGTCTCAATTCATCAGCTCAGACAGGCAGGGATTCCAGACAATCACGGATTATGGAAAACCAGCCACGCCGCGGACACCGACGTCTTGCTCCTGGACAAGCTAAACATCTAGAGGATTTGAGGATAACACAGTGCCTGCCAACACAGGCCACACCCAAGTACTGTGAGCTCTCGTAAACCTCACAAGGTTGCCGGCCCAGATGGCATCCCTAACTGCGGCCTCAGACCATGCGCAGAACAGCTGGCTGTTTCTCTCCCTATCCCAGTCTGCTGTCCCCACTTGCTTCAAGATGCCCACCATTGTTTGGGTAACCAAGAAAGCAAAGGTAACTTAACTAAATTACTCTCACCCCATTGCACTCACTTCTGTCATCATGAAGTGCTTTGAGTCTAGTTAAGGTTCATATCATCTCCACCTTACCAAACACCCTAGACCCACAAAATATGCATACAGCCCCAATAGATCCACAAATGAAGCAATCTCCATTGCACTGCACACTGCCCTATCCCATCGGGACAAGATAAATACCTAAATACCAGCCTTCAACACCACAGTAACATCCAAGCTCATCATTAAGCTGAACCCCGCCCTGTGCAACTGGACACTGGACTTCCTGACGGGCCGCACCTCAGGTGGTGAAGGTAGGAACAACACCTCCACTTTGCTGATCCTCAACACAGGAGCCCCACAAGGGTGCGTGCTCAGCCCCCTCCTGCACTAACTGTTCACCCATGACTGTGTGGCCACGTACGCCTCCAACTCAACCATCAAGTAAGTTTGCAGACAACAGCGGTAGGCCTGATTACCACCAATGACGAGACTACAGGGAGGTGGTGAGGGACCTGGCAGAGTGCTGCTTGGAAAATAACCTCTCCCTCAAGAAAATGAAGGAGCTGATCGTGGACTTCAGAACATAGCAGAAGGAGCATGCCCCTATCCACGGCGACGGAACCACACAGCCGTCACAACACTCAGGAAGGAGACTCGTTGTGTATCCTAGAGATGAACGTACTTTGGTGCGCTAAGTGCAAATCAATCCCAGAACAGCAGCAAAGGACCTTGTGAAGATGCTGGAGGAAACAGGTACAAAAGTATCTATATCCACAGTAAAACAGGTCCTATATCGACATAACCTGAAAGGCTGCTCAGCAAGGAAGAAGCCACTGCTCCAAAACCGCCATAAAAAAGCCAGACTACATTTTGCAACTGCACATAGGGACAAAGATCATACTTTTTGGAGAACTGTCCTCTGGTCTGATGAAACAAAAATAGAACTGTTTGGCCATAATGACCATCGTTATGTTTGGAGGAAAAAGGGGGAGGCTTGCAAGCCGAAGAACACCATCCCAACAGTGAAGCACGTTAGCTAAGCCAGGGGTTTGGGTTGAGGTTTGGGTTAAGTTTAGGAGTAGTTAAGGTTAGGGTTAGGAGAAGGGTTAGCTAACATGCTAAGTAGTTGCAAAGTAGCTTAAAAAAGTAGCACAATTGGCCGGGTTAGGGGACGGTTTGGCCAGCAGGGTTGTCCTTGTCCCATCGCGCACTAGCGACTCCTGTGGCGGGCCAGGTGCACTGTGTTTCCTCCGACACATTGGTGCGACTGGTTTCTGGGTTAAGAGGGCAATTGTGTGAAGAAGCAGTGCGGCGTGTTTGGGTTGTGTTTCAAAGGACGCCCAGCTCTCGACCTTGCCTCTCCCGAGTCCGTACGGGAGTTGCAGCAATAAGATAAGACTAACTACAAATTGGATACCACGTAATTGGAGAGAAAAAGGGTTAAAAGTAGAAAAAAAAATTAAGAAAAAATAAATGAAGTAGTAAGCGTTTGAAAAGTTGCTAATTACAATGCTAAAGTTGTCCATGATTAGATTCGAATTCGCAACCTTCGCGTTGCTAGATGTTCGCATTATACGCCGACTCATCCACCCTTCTTACATTTTTTCCTTGAGTAACCATCTGCCTTATGTAACCATAGCAAACGTAACATATACACATATACACAGGATTTACATTTATGTTACGTCTAGTCTATGAGAACAAACTGGGATGTGGCCGGAAGGACATGGTACCAAATTCTCCAAAACGACATTGGAGGTGATTTATTGTAGAGAAATTAACATGCAATTCTCTGGCAACAGCTCTGGTGGACATTCCTGAAGTCAACATGCCAACTGCCCTCTCCCGCAAAACGAGACATCTTTGGCATTGTGTTTTATGACAAAAAAGTCCACTAAAATGTGCAGTTATTGTCCCCAGCACAAGGTGCACCTGTGTAATGATCATACTGTTTAATCAGCTTCTTGACATACCTGTCAGGTGGATGGATTATCTTGGAAAGGAGAAATTCTCACTAATTCCAAAAATGTAATGGCATGGGGTCCGCATTGATTTTGTTATAACGTTTGAGTCACTCAGATAGCATAAGAACAGGGCATAAGCATGGCAAAATGTGTAGAAATGCAGGAATTAACAAAATAATTGCGTTTAACGGTACAGTAAGTGTGTGAACTGACATGAAAATAGTATGCATTTAGTGTGAGCGTAGTCTGTATACACAGAATATGCAAAACAATAAGAACACATGCTCTTTCCATGACAGACTTATCAGGTGAATCCAGGTGAAAGCAATGATCCCTTATTGATGTCACTAAATCCACTTCACTCACTGTAGATGAAGGGGAGGCGGCAGGTTAAAGAAGGATTTTTAAGCCTGGAGACAATTGAGACATGGAATGTGTATGTGTGCCATTCAGAGGATGAATAGGCAAGACAAAACAATGTACAGTGGGGCAAAAAAGTATTTAGTCAGCCACCAATTGTGCAAGTTCTCCAACTTAAAAATATGAGAGAGGCCTCTAACTTTCATCATAGGTACACTTCAACTATGACAGACAAAATGAGAAGAGAAAAAATCCAGAAAATCACACTGTAGGATTTTTAATGAATTTATTTGCAAATTGTGGTGGAAAATAAGTATTTGGTCAATAACAAAAGTTTCTCAATACTTTGTTATATACCCTTTGTTGGCAATGACAGAGGTCAAACGTTTTCTGTATGTCTTCACAAGGTTTTCACACACTGTTGCTGGTATTTTGGCCCATTCCTCCATGCAGATCTCCTCTAGAGCAGTGATATTTTGGGGCTGTTGCTGGGCAACACGGACTTTCAACTCCCTCCAAAGATTTTCAATGGGGTTGAGATCTGGAGACTGGCTAGGCCACTCCGGGACCTTGAAATGCTTCTTAAGAAGCCACTCCTTCGTTGCCCGGGCGGTGTGTTTGGGATCATTGTCATGCTGGAAGACCCAGCCACGTTTCATCTTCAATGCCCTTGCTGATGGAAGGAGGTTTTCACTCAAATTCTCACAATACATGGCCCCATTCATTCTTTCCTTTACACGGATCAGTCGTCCTGGTCCCTTTGCAGAAAAACAGCCCCAAAGCATGATGTTTCCACCCCCATGCTTCACAGTAGGTATGGTGTTCTTTGGATGCAACTCAGCATTCTTTGTCCTCCAAACACGACGAGTTGCGTTTTTACCAAAAAGTTATATTTTGGTTTCATCTGACCATATGACATTCTCCCAATCTTCTTCTGGATCATCCAAATGCTCTCTAGCAAACTTCAGACGGGCCTGGACATGTACTGGCTTAAGCAGGGGGACTCGTCTGGCACTGCAGGATTTGAGTCCCTGGCGGCGTAGTGTGTTACTGATGGTAGGCTTTGTTACTTTGGTCCCAGCTCTCTGCTGGTCATTCACTAGGTCCCCTCGTGTGGTTCTGGGATTTTTGCTCACTGTTCTTGTGATCATTTTGACCCCACGGGGTGAGATCTTGCGTGGAGCCCCAGATCGAGGGAGATTATCAGTGGTCTTGTATGTCTTCCATTTCCTAATAATTGCTCCCACAGTTGATTTCTTCAAACCAAGCTGCTTACCTATTGCAGATTCAGTCTTCCCAGCCTGGTGCAGGTCTACAATGTTGTTTCTGGTGTCCTTTGACAGCTCTTTGGTCTTGGCCATAGTGGAGTTCGGAGTGTGACTGTTTCAGGTTGTGGACAGGTGTCTTTTATACTGAGAAGTTCAAACAGGTGCCATTAATATAGAGTGGAGGACAGAGGAGCCTCTTAAAGAAGAAGTTACAGGTCTGTGAGAGACAGAAATCTTGCTTGTTTGTAGGTGACCAAATACTTATTTTCCACCATAATTTGCAAATAAATTCATAAAAAATCCTACAATGTGATTTTCTGGATTTTTTTTTCAAATTTTGACTGTCAATAGTTCAAGTGTACCTATGATGTGTACCTATGATGCAAATTGCCCCACTGTAAGTGCCTTTGAATGGGGTATTCAAGTAGGTTCCAGGCGCACCGGTTTGTGTGAAGAACTGCAACGCTGCTCGATTTTTTTACACTCAACAGTTTACCGTGTGTATCAAGAATGGTCCACCACACAAAGGACATCCAGCCAACTTGACAACCGTGGGAAGCATTGGAGTCAACATGGGCCAGCATCCCTGTGGAAAGCTTTCGACACCTTGCATAGTCCATGCACCGATGAATTGAGGCAGTTCTGAGGACAAAAGGGGGTTGCAACTCAATATAAGGAAGGTGTTCCTAATGTTTGGTATACTCAGTGTATACTGTGCTGTATATACTGTGGTATGTATTGGTATGGGAGATGTTGCTCTCAGGCCATGGCAGAGTGTCTCAGATCTCACCCTGGGTTCTCACACTAGTCATGCAACGATGAGTCACACCAATTACACACTTACACCCCCTCTGTCACAACAGCTCCAGCCCCGTCCTGGGGGCCAAAGTAGAGACACGACATCCTCATCTCTCCCTCAGCATCAGATTCAGCCTGCCCTCCTAAACTCCTTTATCTCATTAATCTGATTAGCAGTCTTAATCAATGGTTACAGGCTTAACAGCAGCCAGCATAGCTCTGACGGTTGGGACTGTCGCTGCTCTCTCAATTGGCCAAACATCTCAGGCTGCTTCCCACACAATCCCTCTCTGTCCACTTACTACTGTATCCTCCCCTCTGACCACTTCTCTTCTGCTGGTTCCATTCATTCTGTCTGCCTCAATGTTTTATCCTGCTTTTAAAACACATGGAACAGGCCTTGGGGATGGAGGCTTGGAGATTGACTCCTGATCTAGTAAACGGCCGGAGAGTACAAGTGAGACAGCATATTATAGAACTGAGAACTCCATAACACAGACACTCCGGGTAGACATTCCCCTTAGGCACACAGACCTATGATCAGTTTACCCCACACACACAGAAAAGGTAAAGATGACCTTAGAGCAGTGTCTAGGGGTCCATGGCTGCCTGTGGGAGTGTACAGTGGTGACTGACACTTGTGACATGGAGTAAGCAGCTGCAGTACATGCAGAGGAGCCAACCCTTTGAAGCCACATCACCCTCCACATGTCCCCTGTCGTGTGACAACAGAGGGGTCAGAAAGACAGCCAGGGGGTCCCAGATCACAGAGTTCCACCTCAGTTTGTGAGTCCACTGGGAGAAAGGCCCAGCACTGTAAAAGCGTATAGGGGAACGACCAGTTCATGACAGCTCATGGGCGCTGGATATACAAAAAGACAGACATATAGGCATACCCTGAGCACCATGGAACATAGGCCTTCTATAGCTTGCTAGCTACCGCTACAGTACACTGCTGATTTGTGTGCGTAGGCCAGTACTGCTAGTGCTGCTTTTATTGCTATTATTAAATCCAAACAGACAACCCTGAGAAATGTCTTATCTGCAGAGATTAATCACACAGAGAAATCAGCTGAGTGTTATTTGTGCAGTAATGACAGACTGCTAAATAAATTGGCAATTTAAACACAAAATAAAAACAAGGCCAAATTCCTCAGGTGGGTATCTACAGACTCAGAGACAAAGTACAGGCTTGCACAGACAGAGATTGAAAAAACACATTAATAATGTCTTATGCAATCTAACTACCGAAAGTTTTCTAAAGTTAACTTTTGAAAGACACACATATAAATGGTAGTCGGAGAGCCGCAGTTTTTGCGTCTGTTGTTGACGGACACAAAAACTGTCTGAATTAGGCTTGGGCGGTATGCCGTATACCGGGGTAGTTGCAAGTAGCCAATGGATAGATTTTCAATACCATCAATACAGTTAAAAAAATGACTAAAGTTTTAAATAAATTATAATAGTACTAGTAGTAGTAGTTGATGCCAATCGCACAGGTGGAATACTGCAAAGATGGTTGTCCTTCTGGAAGGTTCTCCCATCTCCACAGAGGAACTCTGGAGCTCTGTTATATTGACCATCGGGCTCTTGGTCAGCTCCCTGACCAACGCCCTTCTCCCCCGACTGCTCAGTTTGGCCGGGTTGCCAGCCCTAGGAAGTCTTCGTGGTTCCAAACTTCTTCCATTTAAGAATGATGGAAGCCACTGTGCACTTGGGTCCTTCAATGTTGTAGAAATTGTTCCGCACCCTTCCCCAGATCTGTGCCTCAACACAATCTTGTCTCAGACCTCTATGGACAATTCTTTCGACCTCATGGCTTGGTTTTTGTCTTGACATGCACTGTCAACTGTGGGTCCTTATGAAGACAGGTGTGTGCCTTTTCAAATGATATCCAATCAATTGAATTTAACACAGGTTGACTCCATTCAAGTTGTTGAAACATCTCAAGGATGATCAAAGGAAACAGGATGCACCTGAGCTCAATTTTGAGTCTCATAGCAAAGGGTCTGAATACTTATGTAAATAAGGTATTTCTGTTTAAAAAAAATTGCTAGAAATTCTAAAAACATGTTTTCTGCTTTGTCATTATTGGTTATTGTGTATAGATTGATAAATATGCTTGTTAGTATATTTAGCTACCAGCCAAAAGGGAAATTTGCTATTACTTCTGGCAATAGAAGCCCAATGTTTTTTTATTGCGTGTTTTGGGCACCCCACTTGTGTATGAAGCCGGTAATGAGAAGGACGGTATGACAATATGAAAATCTGGATACCACCCAACTCTAGTTTGAATGCTTCTGAAAGACAGAAAGCGAGAAAAAGGAGAGGAGTGAGGGAAGGAGGCGTTACTTTAGAGGACAGTATCTAGGGGGGCTTTGTGGGCAGAGGTAGTCCTCCAAAACCTTACAGATTGATCACCTCTTGCTCCTGTAACAGCTCAGAGAGGTGGTTGTGAGATTTTTAATTGGCCGGCAGTAGCCCACTGCTTCCTAAAGCCCAGTGCTGTCAGAGGTGCACAAAGAAAACAGACCTACACCCTCTTTCGCTCTCTCTGTCTAGTCAAGTAGTGCTGAACGATAGTGAGGCACAGATTGACTCATAACTCGCAGTACCCGCGATAATATACAGGGTCATGAAATATTGTGTGGATGAAGGGCAGGTGGCTGGTGGGCAGGTTGAATGAATAGAAAATGAATAAAAAAATCCATAAATGTACAAATCTTGTGGAACTAAGCTACAGTTGAGGTCAGAAGTTTACATACACTAAGGTTTGTAACGGTACATGGGGACAAAGATCGTACATTTTGGAGAAATGTCCTCTGGTCTGATGAAACAAAAATATAACAGTTTGGCCATAATGACCATCGTTATGTTAGGAGGAAAAAGGGGGAGTCTAGCAAGCCGAAGAACACCATCCCAACCGTGAAGCACGGGGGTGGCAGCATATATATATACAGTGCCTTGCGAAAGTATTCGGCCCCCTTGAACTTTGCGACCTTTTGCCACATTTCAGGCTTCAAACATAAAGATATAACACTGTATTTTTTTGTGAAGAATCAACAACAAGTGGGACACAATCATGAAGTGGATCGACATTTATTGGATATTTCAAACTTTTTTAACAAATCAAAAACTGAAAAATTGGGCGTGCAAAATTATTCAGCCCCCTTCAGTTAATACTTTGTAGCGCCACCTTTTGCTGCGATTACAGCTGTAAGTCGCTTGGGGTACGTCTCTATCAGTTTTGCACATCGAGAGACTGACATTTTTTCCCATTCCTCCTTGCAAAACAGCTCGAGCTCAGTGAGGTTGGATGGAGAGCATTTGTGAACAGCAGTTTTCAGTTCTTTCCACAGATTCTCGATTGGATTCAGGTATGGACTTTGACTTGGCCATTCTAACACCTGGATATGTTTATTTTTGAACCATTCCATTGTAGATTTTGCTTTATGTTTTGGATCATTGTCTTGTTGGAAGACAAATCTCCGTCCCAGTCTCAGGTCTTTTGCAGACTCCATCAGGTTTTCTTCCAGAATGGTCCTGTATTTGGCTCCATCCATCTTCCCATCAATTTTAACCATCTTCCCTGTCCCTGCTGAAGAAAAGCAGGCCCAAACCATGATGCTGCCACCACCATGTTTGACAGTGGGGATGGTGTGTTCAGCTGTGTTGCTTTTACGCCAAACATAACGTTTTGCATTGTTGCCAAAAAAGTTTCATCTGACCAGAGCACCTTCTTCCACATGTTTGGTGTGTCTCCCAGGTGGCTTGTGGCAAACTTTAAACGACACTTTTTATGGATATCTTTAAGAAATGGCTTTCTTCTTGCCACTCTTCCATAAAGGCCAGATTTGTGCAATATACGACTGATTGTTGTCCTATGGACAGAGTCTCCCACCTCAGCTGTAGATCTCTGCAGTTCATCCAGAGTGATCATGGGCCTCTTGGCTGCATCTCTGATCAGTCTTCTCCTTGTATGAGCTGAAAGTTTAGAGGGACGGCCAGGTCTTGGTAGATTTGCAGTGGTCTGATACTCCTTCCATTTCAATATTATCGCTTGCACAGTGCTCCTTGGGATGTTTAAAGCTTGGGAAATCTTTTTGTATCCAAATCCGGCTTTAAACTTCTTCACAACAGTATCTCGGACCTGCCTGGTGTGTTCCTTGTTCTTCATGATGCTCTCTGCGCTTTTGACGGACCTCTGAGACTATCACAGTGCAGGTGCATTTATACGGAGACTTGATTATACACAGGTGGATTGTATTTATGATCATTAGTCATTTAGGTCAACATTGGATCATTCAGAGATCCTCACTGAACTTCTGGAGAGAGTTTGCTACACTGAAAGTAAAGGGGCTGAATAATTTTGCACGCCCAATTTTTCAGTTTTTGATTTGTTAAAAAAGTTTGAAATATCCAATAAATGTCGTTCCACTTCATGATTGTGTCCCACCTGTTGTTGATTCTTCACCAAAAAAATACAGTTTTATATCTTTATGTTTGAAGCCTGAAATGTGGCAAAAGGTCGCAAAGTTCAAGGGGGCCGAATACTTTCGCAAGGCACTGTATGTATATATATATATATATATATATATATATATATATATATATATACACATACACACTGCTCAAAAAATAAAGGGAACACTAAAATAACACATCCTAGATCTGAATGAATGAAATATTCTTATTAAATACTTTTTTTCTTTACATAGTTGAATGTGCTGACAACAAAATCACACAAAAATGATCAATGGAAATCAAATTTATCAACCCATGGCGGTCTGGATTTGGAGTCACACTCAAAATTAAAGTGGAAAACCAAACTACAGGCTGATCCAACTTTGATGTAATGTCCTTAAAACAAGTCAAAATGAGGCTCAGTAGTGTGTGTGGCCTCCACGTGCCTGTATGACCTCCCTACAACGCCTGGGCATGTTCCTGATGAGGTGGCGGATGGTCTGAGGGATTTCCTCCCAGACCTGGACTAAAGCATTCGCCAACTCCTGGACAGTCTGTGGTGCAACGTGGCGTTGGTGGATGGAGCAAGACATGATGTCCCAGATGTGCTCAATTGGATTCAGGTCTGGGGAACGGGCAGGCCAGTCCATAGCATCAATGCCTTCCTCTTGCAGGAACTGCTGACACACTCCAGCCACATGAGGTCTAGCATCGTCTTGCATTAGGAGGAACCCAGGGCCAACCGCACCAGCATATGGTCTCAGAAGGGGTCTGAGGATCTCATCTCGGCACCTAATGGCAGTCAGGTTACCTCTGGCGAGCACATGGAGGGCTGTGCGGCCCCCCAAAGAAATGCCACCATGACTGACCCACCGCCAAACCGGTCATGCTGGAGGATGTTGCAGGCAGCAGAATGTTCTCCACAGTGTCTCCAGACTGTCACATGTGCTCAGTGTGAACCTGCTTTCATCTGTGAAGAGCACAGGGCGCCAGTGGCGAATTTGCCAATCTTGGTGTTCTCTGGCAAATGCCAAACGTCCTGCACGGTGTTGGGCTGTAAGCACAACCCCCACCTGTGGACGTCGGGCCCTCATACCACCCTCATGGAATCTGTTTCTGACCGTTTGAGCAGACACATGCCCATTTGTGGCCTGCTGGAGGTCATTTTGCAGGGCTCTGGTAGTGCTCCTCCTGCTCCTCCTTGCACAAAGGCGGAGGTAGCGGTCCTGCTGCTGGGTTGTTGCCCTCCTACGGCCTCCTCCACGTCTCCTGATGTACTGGCCTGTCTCCTGGTAGCACCTCCATGCTCTGGACACTACGCTGACAGACACAGCAAACCTTCTTGCCACAGCTCGCATTGATGTGCCATCCTGGATGAGCTGCACTACCTGAGCCACTTGTGTGGGTTGTAGACTCCGTCTCATGCTACCACTAGAGTGAAAGCACCGCCAGCATTCAAAAGTGACCAAAACATCAGCCAGGAAGCATAGGAACTGAGAAGTGGTCTGTGGTCACCACCTGCAGAGCCACTCCTTTATTGGGGGTGTCTTGCTAATTGCCTATAACTTCCACCTGTTGTCTATTCCATTTGCACAACAGCATGTGAAATTTATTGTCAATCAGTGTTGCTTCCTAAGTGGACAGTTTGATTTCACAGAAGTGTGATTGACTTGGAGTTACATTGTGTTGTTTAAGTGTTCCCTTTATTTTTTTGAGCAGTGTATATACATATGTGCATTGGGCTTTTACTAGTATTAACGGACCGATATAGCATCTTCTCTTTGCAAAAAAGGTAGTTATATAATTAAGAACAATATCTTGCAGGATTCAATAGTTGGAATTGTAAGAGTTGTTGCCCTGTCCCTTTCTCTGTGATTGTCATTATAATGGAATACAGAAAGATAAAAGTATTAATTAATGTAAATCTACAGTACTATATTGTACAAAGGCTGGTCATCTAGGTTTGTACCTGTAGACTTTCCATCAGCATGAAGGAAAACAATGACCAATACAGTTATTGAGTACATTGCAGAGGTGAAAGAAGTACCCAATTGTAATACTTGAGTAAAAGTAAATATAGCTTAATAGAAAATTGTTCCAGTAAAAGTCACCCAGTAAAATACTACTTGAGTAGAAGTCTAAACGTATTTGGATTTAAATATACTTAAGTATCAAAAGACCAGCACACAGCTCAGACACCCATGCATGCCCCACAAGACATGCCACCAGTCTCTTCACAGTCTTCAAATCCAGAGCAGACTATGGGAGCCGCACAGTACTACATAGAGCCATGACTACCTGGAACTCTATTTCACATCAGGTATCTGATACAAGCAGTAGAATCAGATTTAAAAAACAGAAAAAAATACACCTTATGGAACAGCGGGGACTGTGAAGCAACACAAACAGGCACAGACACATGCATACAACACACACGATAACATACGCACCATACACACACATGGATTTTGTGCTGTAGATATGTGGTAGTGGAGTAAGGGCCTGAGGGCTGTGAAATCGGTTAACGAATGCATTGTAATGCTTTTTTATAATTATATAACTGCCTTAATTTTGCCAGACCCCATGAAGAGTAGCTGCTGCCCTGGGGGGATCCTAATAGGAATCAATAATAAATACAAATACAAATGTAATAGTGAAAGGACAAATCTTTTCAAATTCCTTATATTAACTTCTTGGTGACAGGGGGCAGTATTTTCACATCCGGATTAAATGCATGCCCAAATTGTAGGTGACCAAATACTTATTTTCCACCATATTTGGAAATAAATTCATTAAAAAATCCTACAATGTGATTTTCTGAAGAAAAAAAATCTAATTTTGTCTGTCATAGTTGAAGTGTACCTATGATGAAAATTACAGGCCTCTCATCTTTTTAAGTGGGAGAACTTGCACAATTGGTGGCTGACTAAATACTTTTTTGCCCCACAGTAATTGACAGCTTAGGATAGAAAACACTAAAGTTTCCAAAACTGTAAAAATATTGTCTGTGAGTATAACAGAACTGATATTGCAGGCGAAAGCCTGAGAAAAATATAATCAGGAATAGACTCTTATTTAGAAACCTCTACGTTCCTATTGAGCAGTGAAAGGGATATCAACCAGATTCCTTTTTCTATGGCTTCCCTAATGTGTCTAGTGTCACAAGACATAGTTTCAGGCTTTTATTTTGAGCGACAACATTGCGTCAGTGGTCAGCTGGTGGCTCTCAGAGTGATAGGGGTGCGTAACAGACAAATGCGCCCATTGTTTCTCTCGCTCCTACTAAGAAGCCAACTGACCCAGTTGATATATTATCGAATAGATATTTGAAAAACACCTTGAGGATTGATTATAAAAAACGTGTGCCATGTTTCTGTCGATATTATGGATCTAATTTGGAATCTTTTTTGGCGTTGTCGTGACCGCAATTTCCGGTCGATTTCTCAGCCAAATGTGAAGAACAAACGGAGCTATTTCGGCTACAAAAATAATCTTTATGGAAAAAAGGAACATTTGCTAACTGGGAGTCTCGTGAGTGAAAACATCCGAAGCTCATCAAAGGTAAACGATTTCATTTGATTGCTTTTCTGATTTGTGACCAAGCTGCCTGCTGCTAGCTAGGCATAATGCTATGCTAGGCTATCAATAAACTTACACAAATGCTTGTCTTGCTTTGGCTGTAAAGCATAATTTCAAAATCTGAGATGACAGGGTGATTAACAAAAGGCTAAGGTGTGTTTCAATATATTTCACAAATATGAATATTTTCTAGTAATATTTTTTGTCCGTTGCGTTATGCTAATTGGTGTCAGTTGATTACAATTCTCCCGGATCCGGGAGCGGTAGTTCCAAGAGGATTTATTAAGTAAAACATACTTGAAAGTATTACTTAAGTAGTTTTTTTGGTTATCTTTACTATTTATGTTTTTGACTACTTTTACTTCACTACATTCCTCAAGAAAATGATGTACTTTGTACTCCATACTTTTTCCTTGACACTCAAAAGTACTCGTTTACATTTTGAATGCTTAACAGGATAGTAAAATGGTCTAATTCACACACTTATCAAGAGAACATCCCTGGTCATCCCTACTGAATCTGATCTGGTGGACTCACTAAGCACATGCTTCATTTGTAAATTATGTCTGAGTATTGGAGTGTGTCCCTGGCTATCTGTAAGTTAAAATAACTACAATATGAGGCCACCTGCTTTGCTTAAGTACTTTACACCACTGGTACATTGCGACATCAAGTGATTTGTGGTGATGTGGCTCAGTTTGTAGAGTACGGCGCTGGCAATGCTAGGGTTGTAGGTTTGATTCCCACAGGGGAAGTACAAAGAAGTATGAAAATGTATGCACTCACTACTGTAAGTTGCTCTGGATAAGAGCGTCTACTAAATGGAAGGAATGAACAGACCATTTCAGTTTTCGCAAAGTATTTCAAGAAACTGGAAAACATATCAAGCAAGTATTTTTATATTCCTCAAGTATTATCAGATTAACTGTTTTGTACAGATAATTATCAGACTTAAGTTACAAATGCTGGTAAACACTCAAATACATTTAGTTTACATTTTGTCCCAAAAATAGTGCACTGTATTAGAGGACCGATATATACATTTTCAGTGCAGGCATTTTTTTTTTCTTCTGCCGTGTTTGGTGTCGGAGATCCAGAGGAAAAGTGAGAAGAGTCCAGGCCAGGGAAGTTCAGCTGGTGCTCATGCCGCCATTCATCTGATGTGTCCCTGCCAACAATATCGCCAACTCGTCCATCTTCATCTTCGAGCATAAAGCACAATTCATCTCACGTTTTATCAATAACAGCAATGACCTCACATATTTTAACTACCTTATCTGGATCCAGCCCGACAACCCGGAGTCGGAGATGGCATGCCATGCCTTCAGGGCAAACAACCCCAACCAGGTATGCTGTTATACATAGTGGCAGGAAGTAGGGTTGCTGAAGGTGCTGCAGCACCCCCTTATAAAAATAAAATAAGAATTTTAAGAAAATAATAATTCAGGACCCCCACTCCTAAACATCTTCCCATGTCCATGTAGGTATATAACCTTTCACATAGCCTTCATTTTAACTCCTGCAAAATTAAGAATTTCTTGCAGTGAAATGACACACCAAATGTACATTTTGATTTGGGAACAGGAGTGGAGAAATTATTTTTCTTTCTTTCACCATCTTGAGAGAATGTGAATATGCAGTTAGGGATGTCTGTAGAGGTGCTATCTTTATCAGCATCTTAAAAGCTGACAACATTTCAGCCACAAAGAATATGCATCCAATGGAAATATTATCAGAAACAATGTTGGGTCATTTTCACAGCTTTCTATTTTCTTATTCTGAAATTTTGCACGGTAAATATTTCCTTAATTTCTGTTGTTATTGCATTTTCTCCCCGGTGCCTAAACGTCTTTGATCCACGAAAAAAGCAGAGATGACAGAACTGATGTGAACTAGATTCTGGTGAGCACAGGTTTATTTCAACTTCTAGGGCAGCATATAATGACAGAAGAGAAGCTGCATGAATCTAATTATAGACAGTTGACTAACAAATCGAGAGCTTGGGACTATAAAGGTTCTATCTGCAAAAAAGATGAATCTGAGATAATTGGCTTTCGAGTTCCGAACCCTCATTGGTTTGAATTAGAAGTCGACCGATTAATCGGAATGGCCGAATAATTAGGTCCGATTTCAAGTTTTCGTAACAAATCGGTAATCGTCATTTTTGGACACCGATTATGGCCGATTACATTGCACTCCACGAGGGGACTGCGTGGCAGGCTGACTACCTGTTATGCGAGTGCAGCAAGGAGCTAAGGTAAGGTGCTAGCTAGCATTAAACTTGTCTTATAAAAAACAAATCAATCTTAACATAATAACTAGTTAACTACACATGGTTGATGATATTACTAGTTTATCTAGCTTGTCCTGCGTTGCATATAATCGATGCGGTGCCTGTTCATTTATAATTGAATCACAGCGTACTTCGACAAACGGGTGATTTAACAAGCGCATTCGCGACAAAAGAACTGTCGTTGTACCAATGTGTATCTAACCATAAACATCAACACCTTTCTTAAAATCAATACACAAGTATATATTTCTAAACCTGCATATTTAGTTAATATTGCTTACTAACATGAAATTATTTTAACTAGATAAATTGTGTCACTTCTCTTGCGTTCTGTGCAACAGAGTCGGGGTACATGCAGCGGTTTGGGAAGCCTGGCCATTTCTTCCTAATAAAGACAGACAACTTCGCCAAACGGGAGATGATTTAACTAAAGCGCATTTACGAAAAAAGCACAATCGTTGCACGAATGTACCTAACCATAAACATCAATGCCTTTCTTAAAATCAATACACAGAAGTATATATATATTAAACCTGCATAGTTAAAATAAATTAATGTTAGCAGGCAATATTAAATAGGCAAATTGTGTCACTTCTCTTGCGTTCATTGCACGCAGAGTCAGAATATATGCAACAGTTTGGGCCGCCTGGCTCGTTGCGAACTAATTTGCCAGAATTTTACATAATTATGACAAAACATTGAAGGTTGTGCAATGTAACAGCAATATTTAGACTTATGGATGCCACCCGTTAGATAAAATAGGGAACGGTTCCGTATTTCACTGAAATACTAAATATTTTGTTTTTTAAATGATAGTTTCCTGATTTGACCATATTAATGACCTAAGGCTCGTATTTCTGTGTTATTATATTATAATTAAGTCTATGATTTGATAGCGCAGTCTGACTGAGCGGTGGTAGGCAGCAGCAGGCTCGTAAGCATTCATTCAAACAGCACGTTCCTACGTTTGCAGCTCTTCACAATGCTTCAAGCATTTCACTGTTTATGACTTCAAGCCTATCAACTCACAAGGTTAGGCTGGCAAAGTACCTATTTGAACATCCAACATCCAATAGTCCATCCAATGGTATAGAGAGAAATAGTCCTATAATAACTACAACCTAAAACTTCTTACCTGGGAATATTGAAGACTCATATTAAAATCTTCTTAGGGCTGCAATCCCGTTAACAGGATCGATATGACAACAGCCAGTGAAAGCGCAGGGCGCCAAATTCAAAACAGAAATCTCATAATTAAAATTCCTCAAACATACATGAATCTTATACAGTTTTAAAGGTAATCTTGTTGTTAATCCCACCACAGTGTCCGATTTCAAAAAGGCTTTACAGTGAAAGTACCACAAACTATTATGTTGGGTCACCACCAACTCACAGAAAAATTCAGCCATTTTTACAGCCAAAGAGAGGAGTCCCAAAAAGCACAAATAAAGATACAATTAATAACTAACCTTTGATGATCTTCATCAGATGACACTCAAAGGATTTCATGTTACACAATACATGTATGTTTTGTTTGATAAAGTTCATATTTATATAAAAAAAAATCTCAGTTTACATTGGCACGTTACGTTCACTAGTTCCAAAAACATCCAGTGATATTGCAGAGAGCCACATCTTTTTACAGAAATACTCATTATAAATCTTGATAAATACAATTGTTAGACATGGAAATATAGATATAACTCTCCTTAATGCAACCACTGTGTCAGATTTCAAAAAAAACTTTACGGAAAAAGCAAACCATGCAATAATCTGAGACGGCGCTCAGAAAATAAATAAAATTATCCGCCATGTAGGAGTCAACAGAAATCAGAAATCACATCATAAATATTCCCTTACCTTTGACGATCTTCATCAGAATGCACTCCCAAGAATCCTAGTTCCACAATAAATGCTTGATTTGTTCGATAATGTCCATTATTTATGTCCAAGTAGCTACTTGCCTCCTTATACCGGTCGCAATAATGGGCTGCTCTATATACCTGGTTGGTGACTATCTGTTTGTGTGTTTAGTATAGGGCTGACCCCATTTAGACGACTGGTCGATTGTTTGGTCGATAGGCTGTTGGTCGACAGATTTCTTTAGCCGAGCAGTAGCAAAAAAAACAAAAAAACACACAAAATACATGACCCCCCCCAAAAAAATGTGTGGTGTACAAGACACCTGTCTGATTTGCGCTGAGTGGACTGATCCATTGGAGGCTGTGGGGTTGGCATAGTCCATCAGTCACAAGACATGTGCTACTAAAATTGTATATGGTTATATTACATAAGAACAATGGCAAAACACAAATACAAATAATATTATTTTATAACAAATGTGCTTTCTCCCACGTTGGAAAAGTGGTCGCTATCCATGGTTCTGAAACATCAGTGCACTGTTGAATTGTCGCTTTTTCAAAGACCATGCCTTGCTGTCTAAGAAAAGTGACAAGAGAGGAAACCCAAACGAGGTCTATAATCAAGACCCTAAGTGTTAAATGTGCCTGGCTTTATAAAACATCAATATATTTACAGAAATAAGACAGATCCTGCTTCTGTTGCCTGTTTAGTGTTTGTTTAATAGCCTACTGATTCCGTGAGTACCAAGCCTCACGCAACATGTCAAGTAAACAATTTCACAAATTCAGCTGTTTTTTTAAATCTTTGCTATGCTGTAATAAAGGCTTTACACTTTTTTTTCATGAGAACAGGCTCTCTGGTATTATTCAACATTTATTTTGTGTTTAAACTGTTCCAACTTCTTTTTGACTCCTTATTGTTATTATAACTATTATTATTATAATAATAAGTAATGTCATTACCATTAGTAGGCTTAGTATAGCCGCCGTGTAGGCCGCTATACTACTATTAGTAGGCCAAAGAGCACATCCTATTTAGTCTTAATACAGTAACTTGCTTAGGCCAAAATACATTGATATAGTAGCCTATATGAGTCAATCAATCATTCACACATACGAGTCATTCATGATTTGAAATGCAATCAAGCAGTTTAGTTTTAAAATAAAATTAAGCATTCATTGAATAATTAGCTGAAACAAACAATAAACCGTTCCATTTAGGAAAATTGCATTCACAAAGGAATGCGACTGTTTTTAGTCTTTGCTGTAATAAAGACTTAGCAGAAAAATGTTACAACAGACTCCCTGGTATGTTTATACCTTATTTAGTGTTGTTTATATTGTTCCAAACGGTCAGAAAAATTATATTGTAATCGATACAGCACCTCTTTGGAACACATAATACGCATGCAGTATTTTCCACAACTAGTCACATTTATTCCACACATCTCAATTGCCCTTTACCTCCTGAGCAACCTGTAAATATTCCCACATTTAAAGTTCATTATGCCTTCTGCATCCATTTAGCTGTCACAAGTGTTGCGTTATTCAGAGTTTGTTAGAACCAATTTATTGATGTGATTATGATATGCTATAGGTCAGACCCTATTGTGCCCTATTCGGACGGGATTAGTTTTACTGGGGGAGGTCGGGTAATGTCATTATGTGCATGAGCACAAAACACCACATCTGTAATTTTAATCATGTCTGAATCTGCCATGTCAGTAATGTTTACATGGCAGGAGAGTAATAATTCCAGACAGAATAACCTACTGTTTTTTGGAAAACGCCAAGATCCTCTGAAAATACTAGTCCCGTGTGAATCGACATCCCTGTGTTTTGAGAGAAATGTCTGAGTTATATAGGTGTTGCTAGCGGTTTTGCACAAGAAAACAATAACTGGTTCGATAAATTTAACTAAGTGTTGCACATACGATATATATCTATGAATGGCCTAAATGGAGCCTATCAACTTTCAACGTGAATGCTTTGTTTATATGTTTTGCGTGTATGAATTGAATATTGCCAAATGCTTCCGGAAAGTCTATTGAGCTTATTTAATGCAACCCTTGCTGTTAATAGATCACAAAGCAGCAACATACAACTGACCTAAACATTTGGAAATTATAAGTTAACTTTCTCATCCATAGCCTTAAAATGCATCACAAGTGCAATTGCACTGTTTAGCTCTTATCTGAAGGCGGGGGCATTAAGATCGCTAAAATATGACTATGATCACACTTCCTCAATTCAAATACTATGGCGACACTATAGGAGAGATGGTTTGGTATGGTTTAGAAACTTGAGAACCAAGCTCGAGTTCTGTGTGGCCCTATCACCTGAAATACTATCTTCAAACATCCAGGCTTCCGACATAACTGTCAAATCATTGAAAAAAAGAATAAATAAGAATTACAGGGGGCAGTTTGGAAAAAACAAATCCCATCCGAATAGTCTCCTGGAATGAGGGACATTCTGGAGTAATAATTACATAACCAACTTTCTCTAGTAATACTAGTCCCATGTGAATAGGTCTTTGGCCATGTGCATGCGATACATACATGTGTCACATAAAGAGAGTAAGGGTTGAGGGAATAGGGAATGTTTTTCCTAAACAAATGAGGGATTTCGGTAACATAAGTTTTCGGTCAGAAATGGCTGTAATTATGTTGCAGCTTCAGAAACACAGACAGCGCGATAAGTCACTCGCTGTCTTTTATTTATTTTATTTTTTTACACAGCGCAGCAAGTCTGAGCCCGGCACAATCAAATCAATTGCTGGTCGGACTCCCTCTAGTTATTTGTGTGTCTTCATTTTTCAATCAAACAGTGTGCTTAAAGCATCAGACTAGCTCAGGGAATATAGTTGATTTGATTAAAAAACACACAGGATGTGTCGATATATGGTAAAATACATATTTAAAAATGTCGACCAATCGATTGAGCAGACGACTCTGTCGACCAAGATTTTTGTTTAGTCGGGGACAGCCCTAGTGTATTAAATGTGTCTCATGCCTTTTCTCTCCAATTTCTTCTCCTTGGCTTTGTTAAAGGCCCACCCACCCACCTCCCTAAACAAGACGGCTTCTTCTTCCCAATTAAAATTTATTTGGCACAAATTACAATTTCTCCCCGGCTATCTTTTCAGTTTCTCCCTCATCATCTTTCATTAGAGGGCCTCCCTTTCTCCTCTTTCATTCCCCAGCCTCTTGCCAGCATTCTCAATTCATTCTCATCAATTCCACCGTGCACACAAAAGTCCTGGAGGACCCCACACGCACAGACCCAGGGAGAAAGACACAAAAAGACAAAACGAGCAACCCACATGCACTGAAGATGCACACACACTCACACACAAACAGAGGCTGATTCACTATGGGGCCTTTCGCTGTAAGAGTGTTTTTGTTCATGGGTTGTATGTAGCTAAGGATGAGTGATGGTGTGAGGCTGTCTGGGCATGGTGTGTGTGTGTGTGTGTGTGTGTGTGTGTGTGTGTGTGTGTGTGTGTGTGTGTAGAGCCAGCCTCTCTCCTCTAGCTAAAAGCCAGTGAGCAGACAGACAGGCCAGGAATGTGTGTGGAGGAACATGCTTATCCTGAGGGCTGAGCAGACAGGCCACAGGAAACATCCCTTAATTAGCGCACAGAGCTGGGGGGGCTGCCAGGGTTCAGGGGGCAAGGCCTTCCTCTTGGCACACACACAGTGCTCATACACAGTGCTAACACACACATAGACCTACAAAAAAACACTGTGTGCACAAATAGCAACACACGCACAGCTTGCTGAGAGGGGGACCACACAGGAGAGCTGCTTTGTGCTGCTCCGCACAGTGGGCTGCTTCAAACAGGACCACAGAGAACTGAGCTTCAACTGGGAGAGAGACACAGAGAACTGAGCTTCAACTGGGAGAGAGACACAGAGAACTGAGCTTCAACTGGGAGAGAGACACAGGGAACTAGACACTGCTAAATGAAAACAACGCACGTGCCTGCCTAAACAACCAAGCGCCCGCCTACACACCCAAACACACACATGTGCCCGCCTACACACACACACACACACACACACACGTGCCCGCCTAAACACACACGTGCCCGCCTACACACACACGTGCCCGCCTACACACACACACACACGTGCCCGCCTACACACACACATACACATGTGCCCGCCTACACACACACACACACGTGCCCGCCTACACACACACACACGTGCCCGCCTACACACACACACGTGCCCGCCTACACACACACACGTGCCCGCCTACACACACACACGTGCCCGCCTACACACACACACGTGCCCGCCTACACACACACACGTGCCCGCCTACACACACACACACACACACCTAAACACACACACGTGCCCGCCCACACACATGCGCACACCCACACACATGCGCACACCCACACACACACACCCCAGGGTTCCAAACTGCTACAATTAGTTATATTATGCGACACTGACTTGGCTGTGTGAGTTACATTTTAAATTGGTCGCATCAATGTGACTTGCAAATTCTAGTTGGTCACCTCACTCAAAACCTATTTTTTGGGAAGCTAAAAGCCTGATTTGGTCAAACATTATGCCTAGGGTTGCACATTTTGGGTAATATTCATAGGACGAAACTTTCCACTGGAAATATTAATACCATTTAAATGTAGATGTTTTTTGCATTGGATATATTTACCATATCATATGGAGACAGAAACAAACCTTTTACCTTATCATAATTATGAAATCCTTCCAATATAAATTAAGAATTGAACTTTAATTAAATGAGTTGACTGTTCACATGGGATGATTTCACTGAACAACAAAAGGGAATATTGAATGATCCATCGCATCTCCCAAAAACGTTTTCAACATACAGTACTGGGCAAAAGTTTTAGGCACGTGTGAAAAAATGCCGTAAAGTAAGAAAGCTTTCAAAAATAAACATGTTAATAGTTTACATATATCAATTAACAAAATGCAAAGTGAGTGAACAGAATAAAAAACTACATCAAATCAATATTTGGTGTGACCACCCTTTGCCTTCAAAACAGCATCAATTCTTCTAGGTACACTTGCACACAGTTTGAAGGAACTCAGCAGGTAGGTTGGCCCAAACATCTTGGAGAACAGTTATTCTGTGGAGAACAGTTCTTCTGTGGATTTAGGCAGCCTCAGGTGCTTCTTTCTCTTCATGTAATCCCAGACAGACTCAATGATGTTGAGATCAGGGCTCTGTGGGGGCCGAACCATCACTTCCAGGCCTCCTTGATCTTCTTTACGCTGAAGATTGTTCTTAATGACTTTCACTGTATGTTTGGGGTTGTTGTCATTCTGCAGAATACATTTTGGGGCAATCAGATGCCTCCCTGATAGTATTGCATGATGGATAAGTATCTGCCTGTACTTGTCAGCATTGAGGCGACCATTAATTTTGACCAAATCCCCAAATCCATTTGCAGAAATGCAGCCCCAAACTTGCAAGGAACCTCCACCATGCTTCACTGTTGCCTGCAGAGACTCATTCGTGTACTGCTCTCTAGCCCGTCGGCAAATAAACTGCCTTTCTGCTACAGCCAAAAATGTCAAATTTTGACTCATCAGTCCAGAGCACCTGCTGTCATTTTTCTGCATCCCAGTTCCTGTGTTTTCATGCATAGTTGAGTCGCTTGGCCTTGTTTCCATGTCGGAGGATGGCTTTTTGGCCGCAAGTCTTACATGAAGGCCACTTCTGACCAGACTTCGCCGGACAGTAGATGGGTGTACCAGGGTCCCACTGTTTTCTGCCAATTCTGTGCCGATGGCACAGCTGGACATCTTCCGATTGCAATGGGAAGTAAGCATGATGTGTCTTTCATCTGATGCAGATGAGTTTCCTTAGCCGACCACTGCATCTACGGTTCTCAACGTTGCCCGTTTCTTTGTGCTTCTTCAAAAGAGCTTGGACAGCACATCTGGAAACCCCTGTCTGCCTTAATCTGCCTTGGAGAGACCTTGCTTATGCAGTATAACTATCTTATGTCTTGTTGCTGTGCTCATTCTTGCCATGGTGTATGACTTCTGACAGTAAACTGTCTTCAGCAACCTCACCTTGTTAGCAGAGTTTGGCTGCTCCTCATCCAGTTTTATTCCTCCAACACAGCTGATTCTGTTTCAGTTAATGATTGTGTTTCAACCTACATATTGAATTGATGATCATTAGCACTTGTTTGGTATAATTGTTTAATCATACACCTGACATAGTGCAAGTGCACCTAGAAGTATTGATGCTGTTTTGAAGGCAAAGGGTTGTCACACCAAATATGGATTTGATTTTTCTTCTGTTCACTCACTTTGCATTTAGTTAATTGATAAATAAAATCTATTAATAACATGTCTATTTTTGAAAGCATTCTTACTTTACAGCATTTTTTCACACCTGCTTAAAAATGTTGCACAGTACTGTACATCTGTAAAATTACAGTCTAGATATTAAAGCTTTGGTTGTATTCCTCTCAGGCTTCCATGTCTTCTCCCTGGACCTCCTCAATGTCCACCTCTAAAACATCAGACTCTGAGGCCTCATCTTTACTGTCATTTTCCAATCTTGTTGAGGATGGATTGTTGTCAGGCTCAAAAAGCCCAATATTTGCCCAGTTGGCCACCAATGTTACAACCCTTGTATTAGTCAGCCTGTCGCGTGCTTTGGTGTGTGTGTTCCCAAACAAGGACCAGTTGCGCTCTGAGGCGGTTGATATTGGTGGGATTTGGAGGATGACGGAGGCAACGGGGGAAAGAGCCTCAGATCTACAAAGTCCCTTCCACCAGGTAGCTGATGAGATATGTTGGCATGACTGCCATTTTGCATCTCCATCCCAAAGCCCTTGCTTGGAAGTGTACTTCGCCAGACTGCCAAGAACCTTGCCCTCATCCAGGCCAAGGTGGAGAGACATGATAGTGATGACACAATAGGCCTTGTTGATCTCTACAACAGACAGGATACTCTTGCCAGCATACTTGGGGTCCAACATGTACGCTGCGCCGTGTATGGGCTTCAGGCAGAAATCTCCATGCTTTTTGATGTATTTCAGAACAGCAGTTTCCTTTACTTGGAACAACAGTGAAGTTGGCAGGGCAGTACAGATTTCTTCTCTTACATCTGCAAGCTTCTCTGAACATCAGACAAGACGGCATTGTCTCCCTCAATCCGTGCAAGGGCTACTGCTATAGGTTTCAGGAGTTTCAGGCTGCTTACCACTCTCTCCCAAAATACATCATCCTGGAGGGTCCTCTTGATGGGGCTGTCCATATAGACACACTGGCTTTGAGCATGTCATTAGTAAAGATTGAAAAATGTAAGGGGCTTAGACAGCTGCCCTGGAGAATTCCTGATGCCCTAGAGAACACCCTTTGTGTTCTATTAGAAAGGTAGCTCTTTATCCACAATATAGCAGGGTGTGTGAAGCCATAGCACAACAGACTATGGTCTAATAGCAGACTATGGTCGATAATGTCAAAAGCTGCACTGAAGTCCAAGAAAACAGCACACCCCGATCTTTTTATCATCAATTTATCTCAGCCAATCATCAGTCATTTGTGTAAGTGCTGTGCTTGTTGAATCTCCTTCAACACCGAAAGTCTGTTAATTTGTTTACTTTAAAATGGCATTGTATCTGGTCAAACAATTTTCCCCCAAAGTTTACTAAGGGTTGGTAACAGGCTGATTGGTCGCCTATTTGAGCCAGTAAAGGGGGCTTTACTATTCTACGGTAGTGGAATTACTTTTGATTCCCTCCAGGCCTGAGGGAACACACTTTCTAGTAGGCTTAGATTGAAGATATGGCAAATAGGAGTGGCAATTTAGCAATCTAGCCAATGTGCTTCAAACACTGGTTTACACATCAAAATGACTTGAATCATGCAATCCTGCTTGGACATGTTTGATGAAAAAACATTTTTCTGTAATCATACTATCTCCGTAGTCTATTTTTCTCAATAAAGCACTGTGAATTATTGTATAATGATAATTAATTTAATTGAATTAACTAATTTGTTCTATTGCGTGCCACCGCAACAACATTGTGGTGCGACCAAATAATAGGCTGGTGCAACCAATTGAAAAAGTTACTGGCACTAGTGCCACCAGGGGGAAAAGAAAACATTAGTCTAGAGACCCACCAACCTACAAATCGATACTTGGAGTCAAAATATCGATATAATGCCGTCCAAAATAATAGAGCAATATGTAACTGTAACGATTATTTCACCCATCACTATACATTTGTCATCATGTTTGTTCTTGCTGAGGTGATGCCATTGCTCACACAAGGGATTTGTTATCACATACACGATTGAGAGCATTGAGACTGATGTACTTCACACAACCACCTCCAATACGGACGTTTATTTTAGTTGTATGGAAGACCGACCCCACAGTTTTCTTTCTTTTAAAAACTGTATCAAGATACACATTTTTGAATCAAGAAAAATGTGCATCAATAAGGATAGAAGCATGCGGCTTCAGGAGACAACCCATTTTCAGAGACCCATTATACTGCTGAGGCAGACAACACAAGCCAATCACTCAAGCATCAAATCTCTTTGGGGGAGCTTGAGCAGAGGTGAGTATTCTTATGGACCTTACCCCTTTTCCACCAGACTGCAATTCACCAAGGTAAGCGCCGGAATTACATGATTATAGTCAATCGTCACTTAAGAGGGTGAAAATAGGAAATGTGAAGTATTTACTTTTAAGGGCTGGTGAGAGCATTTCTAGGTCTACTTAGCCTAGGTCTATAGTTACATACCCATGACGTATAGAGCCCACAACAACAAAACAACACAAACAAATAACAATTATATATCATCTTAAACTCTATATCTTCACCTAGATATATTGGGTATTTTAGTCTCTCTTGGCTACAGACCCGGCAAGTCCAGGCAGGCAGAGGCAGTGTAATCAGATAGGGAGGGAATGGGGATTAATAAAGATAGATCCAGCCGTTGCGTGTTCTCTGGCTCTGGGTAGATAAAAGCAATTAGGGAGTCGGAGCACATCAAAGATGAAGGGACTGTTGTTTTTTTATCATGACAGAGGGCTGTTTATCTTCCCCACAGTGGACAGCATGCTAATATCAGACTGCTGCCGACCTTGCTACAAAACGTCTGGACTCTCTGTCTCCCTCGGTCTCTCTCAAGCACGCAGACGCAGGCACACACACACACACACACACAGGCACCCAGACCCCTTCCCGGCACAGCGGGAGACGGGAGAAAGAGGACAGTCAGTCAGTCATGATAAAGTAGAGAAAAAGCCATCAAATCAAATGAGTGGTACCTCTTTGAATGCTACAACTGAGCATCTCCATAATTCTATAAGCCCTTAATGTATTTTCCCTCGCAACAGCAGGGCACTTTGACATCCAAATCACTTCTAAAATTACCTAGAAAAAAAGCATAGGGAAAGTGACTCAACAAACTTAGTTGAACTGCACTTGTGCATATTCCATTCTATTCATCCTTGGGTGCAGAGGGCACTCTATTGTGTATCTGCTATGCCGTGAAACACAAGCCTTGACACAGAGAAAAACACTACAAATAGATTTACCAGAACATTAATAGTACAAACAGTACACTGTGCAGATTAAAGGCACATTAATTAGGACCATTACATTTAATGTTTCCCATCAATGAGTACTAAAATTTTATTAAAGGCTAATTCAACAATAATAGGCTTACGCAGGGTGTTTGTTGTTAAATGGTGTATGGGTCAAGGAAGCTAACGACTATACTAAATCCATGAATACTAATAGCTAGCTTTAGTACAAATTAGCTGTGTAATAAAATAACACCTTACGGAACATTGACCCCCTTCATAGACTTTGTGAAAACAGATTAAAAGACTAAAAAGTATTTTAAACGGGGACGCACACACACAGCTTAACTTTTTCCACTAGTGCCACTACTACCACCAACTCTTTAAGTTCATGGCACCAGCACGATTTGGTCGCACACATTTTTCACAATAATGTCTTGACCTGTGTCCTTTATTAATGTACATTCATTCCATACAGAACCAGGCTAATAATGACCATCTTTAAATTTGCCTGGCAAGGGCATGAGAATTTAAAAGACGGTCATTATTAGCCAACTAAAAGCTACCAGTGCCAACTAAAAGCTACCAGTGCCAACTAAAAGCTACTGGCCTGAATGAAAAGAATACTGATGATGCGCGTATCATTTAAATGTTTTCTTTCATTTGTGGGCCGAGCAAGTAGCCAAAATGACCTACCCTCCATTACATTTTACCTTGACAATATCATATTTACATTGATTGTTTGGATAAATAAAACCTTTGCGCAATCTCAAAAGAGATGTTATTGTTAAGATTTTTTAACGGTCACTCTGCAGTTTGTAGGGCCCTATAAAGTCAGTTTTATCTTTTCATTAATTCTGCTTTCATTGTAAAAAAATATCCTTGATTCTTGTTTTTTCAGGTTTTCACTCAAAATCATACTGCTATAGAAAAAAAAATGAAGTCCACAACAATGCTTAAACCACATCAGGAGACCACTTTTGAAATCTGGGAAAAATGAAAACATTTTTTGGAGGAGGGTGTAGTTGCCCTTTAATTCAAAAGCACACCTAGCAAGATACCTTTGTTTGGCTAGCGATTGATAGAGATCATCATGATATTCTGCAGGTAGGCCTACTTTGCAGTCAACATTGAATTGGAATGTTTTTGGGTGGAAAGCCTTAAGAAAATGTTCATTCAAACAGCACATGATAACTGAATTGCACATCGTAAAGATTCAACCAAGACTTCAGAAAAAACTTTTTGAATAGCTGGTTTGCATAGACATTGCTGTTATGAATAAATCTTGATTATAAAAAAAAGTTACTTGTTAACCAAAAACTAAACTGACCAGCTACCTTTATTTCACTGGCACCCTAGCGACCAACTAAAAATTGGTGTCGCACCGTCAAGTTAAAGGGTCGCAAATGCGAGTGTTTTGGTTTCAGTTTTCAGCCCTGCACACCAACACACACACAGAAAACACAGTCTCTGACCTCTTCTTGCCGTGGAGATGTCCTCGTGTGCTGTCCGTGTGTCTGTCCCTCCTGTTGGATGTGTCGGTTTCAGAAAACCTTCAGAAAGGACAAAGAGAGGGAAACAGTTCAAGGCCAGGGAGATGACAGTTCTTCTAGGTAAGGAGAAACCACCATGGTAAATATTGGTTTTAGCCAGGCATGTATCTGGGCCATGGAGGGCTGCCTCTTAACAGAACTGGCATTCAATGCAAACAAACACACAAAAACACCCACATGGAAGTTTATGAAAGAGAGAGTCAGGGAGAGAGGGAGAGAGGAAGAGCATTGGGTTAGCATTTGTTTACCTCTAGACCACCAGGAAGCCAGGAATATCATGACTGACTTGATCAAAGTACTGTGTACTAGGAATGTGTTTTCTCAGTCCTCTCCTTTATCTAGCACTGCACTTACACAACTGATTCAACTAATCGCCAAGGTCTAGAAACCAAATACTGTCTACTGTCTGGTAGTCCTCAAGAATGGAGGCTGCTATACTGCGTGCAGACACAAGGCGCACACACACAAACAGATCAGGTAAGTTAGGGGAATGAGTGGATCTCCGAAAAAGGCCGACAAAGGGAAAGATGGTGAAGGGCTGAAGACTTTTGTTAAGCTACAGGAGGGGAGAGAGTGGTGCGTGTGAGTGTGTGTGCAAACTGGTTTGAGTTGCTTCAGCCTGAATATTTCCCGGGTGATCATGTGAAACGTGCATTCTGTCTAGTGGTTTCATCAGTGCTCTACCATGCGACTCCTCCCTTTTGTGTGTGTGTGTGGGGGTGTGAGAGAGAGAGAGAGAGAGATGGGGGAGAAAGAAAAATAAAAAAGGGAGAGGGAGACAGAGAGAGAGAAAACAACAGTAAGGTAGAGTGACAGTACAGAGGGTGGCTCCTTTGTTCTCCACCACCCAGAATCTCCTTTTAATGTTTCATGGAGCTCAGAGAGACAGCAGCCATCTCCTCTGTGGAGGGGAGAACAGAGCAAAAGGACTGACACACACACTTGTTCATCTAAAACCACACAAACAAATCTTACACAAGACCTTAGTTAACAGGAATTCAGACAAACACACATGGTCACATGCTGAGTATGTGCGGTATGTCAGAGTCCCCCAGTAGAAGCTGTGCTCCTGCCTCAAGTGGCTATCCTACTATTGATAGTGCAGCTCAAACAAACCCTGGCTATCAGAGCTGGCTGCTCACCAGGATGAACAAAGAGGACTGTGGCTATGGCCAATTCTAACTCATTCTAACTCACAGCCTCTAACTACCACTTAGAAGAAGAAAGAACAACCTCACTGGTTTCAGAGTCTGACCCTCCTCTTCCTACCTCTTTCTTCCTCATGATGAGGCCCATTCTTCTTCCCTCCCCATCACTCAATACTCCCTCCCATTTTGCTTCCCTCAACCCATCTCACAACCCCCCTCTCCTCCATGCCCCAGAAATGATGCAAAGGAGTCTATTATCTATTCAGCCATAAGGCCAATAATTGATTGGCTAACGGGAGTTCCCTCTTCCTCTATCAGTGTGCTACAGTGTACACTGTCAGCAGCCTTTAGAGAAGCAGACCAACTGGCTGGAAATCACATTCTGGACCCTTAGCTGGATCAATCGCCCGACACCGCTAGTAACGCACAACTTCAGTATGCTCCGTCACACACACACACACACACACACACACAAAGACCTACACAAACTCAGAAACTCTCACACACACAGACACACAATGAGCACATCCCTGCAGACAAACAGCAGGGTGCCTCACAAAGCCAGACTCAAAGAGCATGGGAAGAGTGTTTTCATCGACTTGCCAGGATCGCACCCACCCACCCGCGCACAACCAGTGGCCTTTCCGAGGGGGAATGGGAGTTGGCTGTATATCGATGGGGCCGCCTGCTTAGCGCAGCAGGAAGGCATGGAGGGACCACAGGATGCTGCCAGAGCTCATTGCAAAGCAGCAGCGGCAGAGATTAGAAAATGATAATATTTATTGGGCCTTGTTCAGAGAAAGAGCAATGGCAGAAATGTCCTTTAAAGCTGAAATAAGTAATTTTTTGGGTGACCCTACCGTATTCAAATAGAAATGGTTGTCTAAGAAGTGGTGAATCTGTTCTAGGCGCGCTATTTCTATGGTTTACATTCTTAAGTTTTGTTTTTCCGTCTTTTACTTTCGGTTTTGTACACAAGCTTCATATTGCTGAAAATATAATCTTTTGGGTTATTGAAAATATATTTTAGCGGTTTAGTACAATTACTCTCTACACTTGCTTGTTTTGTCCCAAACTGAATTTAGGTAAACTATTAGAATTTTAGCAACCAGGAAATGGCAGAACGATTTCTACGTATTGTACCTTTAAAGATGTAGCCGTCTCTTTGACATTTCATTAGCCCGAGCGCTGTTTCCAACTTAGTACATGGGCCTGTTGGTGCTGGCTCATAGGAGAGCAGGGTAGTCAACAGAACAGAGATGCCAATCAAACCTTGGTGCAGAGAGAGGGAGGGAGAGCGAGCGTGACACACACACACAAAGACGTCTTAATTACCCTCTACATGCACACACACACCATCACACAGTAGGAGTATGACAGACAGGGAGAGAAGAGAGGAGACGGGGAGGGTGTGAGCAAAAGAGTAAGGAGCGGAAGGGGGTGCGCAAGAGAGAGGGGGGATCACTGCAAGATGGCGCCGACAGAGATAGTTTCCTAAGGACTAAAAGCGAGGGGACTATGGAGTATTTTGTTTTTTTATGTATTATTTCTTACATGCTACCCCAGGAAATCTTAAGTTTTATTACATACAGCTGGGACGAACTATTGGATATAAAAGCGACGTCAACTTGCCAACATTACGACCAGGAATACGACTTTCCCGAAGTGGATCCTTTATCTGGACCACCACCCAGGACTATGGATCAAATCCCAGAAGCCGACCCAAAACAATGGCGCCCCAGAAGGGGCAGACGGAGCGGCCTTCTGGTCATGCTCCGTAGACGTGCACATCGCCCACCACTCCTGAGTATACTACTTGCCAACATCCAGTCTCTTGACAACAAGGTAGACAAAATTCGAGCAAGGGTTGCCTTCCTAAGAGACGACAGATTGTAACAGTCCGTTTCACGGAAACATGGCTCTATCGGGATATATATTTTTTACCTTAATTTAACTAGGCAAGTCAGTTAAGAACCCATTCTTATTTTCAATGACGGCCTAGGAACAGTGGTGTAATCAAGCCGAAAGAGATTAACACCTCTGGGAAGAGGAAGGGCTGGAAAGTGTGCTTCAAGATTAAGGACTCATGGTGTAATCATATCAACATACAGGAACTCAACTCCTTCTGGTCACCCGACCTAGAATTCCTTACAATCAAACCTCCCAAGAGAATTATCGTCAGTTATCGTCACAGCTATGTACATTCCCCCTCAAGCAGACACCAAGACGGCCCTCAAGGAACTTTACTTGCCTCTATGTAAACTGGAAACCATATATCCTGAGGCTGCATTTATTGTAGCTGGGGATTTTAACGATGCAAATGTGAGAACAAATTCTATCAGCATATGGATTGCACTACGCGCGGGGGGTAATACACTCGATCACTGCTACTCTAACTTCCGCGATGCATACGAAGAGGGGCGGCAGGGTAGCCTAGTGGTTAGAGCGTTGGACTAGTAACCGGAAGGTCGTTCTGCCCTTGAACAGGCAGTTAACCCACTGTTCCTAGGCCATAGGCCTAGGTCATTGAAAATAAGAATTTGTTCTTAACTGACTTGCCTAGTTAAATAAAGGTAAAATAAAAAATACAAAGACCTCCCCCGTCCTCCCTTCGGCAAATCCAACCATGACGCCATCTTTCTCCTACCGTCTTATAGGCAGAAACTCAAACAGGATCTACCAGTGAATAGAACCATTCAACGCTGGTCTGACCAATCAGAACCCACGCTTCAAGATTGTTTTGATCACGGGAACTGGGATATGTTCCCATCAGCCTCAGAGAACAACATTGATCTATATGATGACTCTGTGTAAGTTTATAAGGAAGTGCACTGGAGAAGTTGTACCCACTGAGACTATTAAAACCTACCCTAATCAGAAACTGTGGATGGATGAAGGCATTCACGCAAAACTGAACCACCGCATTAAACCATGGAAAGAGGTCTGGGAATATGGACGAATATGAACAGTATAGTTATTCCCTCCGCAAGGCAATCAAACAAGCAAAATGCTGGTACAGGGACAAGGTGGAGTTGCAATTCAATGGCTCAGACACGAGACTTGTGGCAGGGTCTTCAGGAAATCACGGACTACAAAAAGAAAACCAGCCAAGTCACGGACACCGATGTCACACTCATACAGTGCCACCCACACGGCCCATGAACTAGGACTGTGTCCCCCCCACCCCCCTTCATGGCCGACGTGATAAAACATTTAAACATGTTAACCCTCGCAAGGCTGCTGGCCCAGATGGCATCCCTAGCCGCATCCTCAGAGCACGCGTAGGCCAGCTGGCTGGTGTGTTTACGGACATACTCAACCGCTCCCTATCCCAGTCTGCTGTCCCCACATGCTTCAAGATGGCCACCATTGTTCCTGTATCCAAGAAAGCGAAGATAACTGAACTAAATGACTACTACCCTGTAGCACTCACTTCTGTCATCATGAAGTGCTTTGAAAGACTAGTCAAGGATCATATCACCTACACCTTACCGGCCACCCTAGACGCACTTCAGTTTGCATACCGCCCCAACAGGTCCACAGACGATGCAATCACCATCACACTGCACTATCCCATCTGGACAAGAGAAATACCTATGTAAGAATGCTGTTCTTCGACTACAGCTCAGCTTCAACACCGTAGTACCCTTCAAGCTCATCATCAAGCTGGAGGCCCTGAGTCTCAACCCCGCACTGTGCAATTGGGTCCTGGACTTCCTGATGGGCCGCCCCCCCCCCCCAGGTGGTGAAGGTAGGAAACATCTTCACATCGCTGACCCTCAACACTGGGGCCCCACAAGGGTGCGTGCTCAGCCCCCGCCTGTACTCCCTGTACTCCCAGCACTCGGAGTGTGGTGTCAGGAAAACTCTCTCTCACTCAATGTCAACAAAAACAAAGGAGATGATCGTGGACTTCAGGAAACAGCAGAGGGGGCATCCCCCTATCCACATCGAAGGAGCAGCAGCGGAGAAGGTGGAAAGTTAAGTTCCTTGGCGTACACATTACATACAAACTGAAATGGTCCACCCACACATACAGTGTGGTGAAGAAGGCGCAACAGCGCCTCTTCAACCTCAGGAGGCTGAAGACATTTTACAGATGTACAATCGAGAGCATCCGGTCAGCGTGTATCACAGCCTGGCACGGCAACTGCCCCTCCCTCAACTGCAAGGCACTCGAGAGGGTTGTGCGGTCTGCACAACGCATCACCGGGGCAAACTACCTGCCTTCCATGACACCTACAGCACACAATGTCACAGGAAGGCCAAAAAGATAATCAAGGACAACAACCACCTGAGCCTCTGCCTGTTCACACCGCTACTATCCAGAAGGCGAGGTCAGTACAGGTGCATCAAAGTTGGGACCGAGAAATTGAAAAACAGCTTCTATCTCAAGTACATCAGACTGCTAAACAGCAATCACTAACTCAGAGAGGCTGCTGCCTACATTGAGACCCAATCACTAGCCACTTTAATAAATGGATCACGAGTCACTTTAAACAATGCCACTTTAATAATGTTTACATATCTTACATTACTCATATGTATATACTGTGTTTTATACCATCTATTGCACCTTGCCTATGCCGCTCATCCATATATTTATATGTACATATTCTCATTCACCCCTTTAAATTTGTGTGTATTTGGTAGTAGCTGGGGAATTGCTTGATTACTTGTTAGATATTACTGCACTGTCGGAACTAGAAGCACAAGCATTTCGCTACACTCGCATTAACATCTGCTAACCATGAGCATGTGACCAATATAATGAGATTTGACAGCTAGAGATGAGGAAAGAAAAGAGGGAGAAAGCTATAGTAGGGGAAAGGAGTGAGAAAGAGATGCGAGACAGGAACAGCGGGAGAGAAGGAGGGGGCGAGAGAGAGAGTTCAATTCTATCCATTTTCTAAAGACTATGGGCCGACATGTCTACAGTCTGGTGTTGTTGGCTAAAAGCCCTGCATTAGTAGCCTGGTCTGGGAGGGAATAGGAGTAAAAGATGTAGCACCAGTCCACAGCGCTGCCCTCTGATAGGAATCATCAGGGGGAGATGACATGTGAGAAATCTGCTCAGACCCCTTGAGGTTGGAATGAATCAGCCTTTCAGAGGCACTTTATCACACACTACTATATAGAGTGGACTGGGAGGAGGAGATGAGAGAGAGAGAGCTAGAACACGGACTCTTTTAAAGAGAAACCATGTTCTGATCTTAGGTCTGCATCTGTAGCCACTAAGAAACCATTCAGTCAGTTCATAATGTACAGTAGATGTAGAGAGCTGAAGGTGGAATAATTATCTGCAACTTCGACCAATACAAGAGTCAAAAGTCCATTTGAAAAATGCTTATAATCGCTTCAGTAAAATATAGGAGTTTTGTATTTGTGTATCCATTCCATCAAATAGACGAGTTCCCCCTAAAGACCGTGCCGCTAGTCCAGCTGCACTACGAATCTTCTGAGGGAGCGCTAAACCACACATCCCTGAGTAAGCACTCTACAGAAATAGCCTCACTGTTACAAAACATCCTGTTCTACTAGCCAAGTACAATAAGAAAATGGGAAAAAGAAAATGAAGGCTGGCAAACATGCTCTAACTACTAACTAGTACCTACTGTACAATATCAACCCTCTGCCTTCCCCGAATTCAGACTGATGAAATGATGAGGAACATCGGAGAATATAGGCCGACTAAATCCACATTTCAAATGGGGAATTAGGCAAAGGTGAAATACTGGATGGCTGGAGCTGAATACGTGGAATGGTATCAAACCATGTGTTTGATGCCGTTCCAGCCGTTAATTTGAGCCGTCCTCCCGTCAGCAGCCTCAACTGGTCAAATGTGTTATTTATTGAGGGTAGTTGTAAATAGAGCATCATAGGCTAGATGGAAAAAGAGGCGGGGGGGGGGCTCATTCAACTGTGGTGCAGCCTGTGTTGTGTTTTGTTCAGATGTTATGCCTTCGCTGAGACTTTTACATTTGTTGAGCCTTTGACTCATGACAGAATAGAAAGGAGGGCAGAGGGTAGAATGAGGGAGGTAGGCAATGATGACAAAAAGGGAGCATTACAAGAACAGAGCAGAAGAGAGAAAAACCCATCAGTCAAAAATGAGGAACAGGAAAAGAGGATGTGTGCTTGCCGAATTTAAGCATAAAGACAGATGTTGAAAAAAGAAACTACTGAGTCACTTTCTTGCTAGGCTGCTCTGGAAGTGCCTCAGAGCGGTACATTTACACATTACACATAGCCACTTAAAACAGCTGGACACCAATTGAGGCAATCCTGGTTTAAATGGCTCAGCTCTGGGGGGCGAAACAACTATATTCTCCCTTAACCTCCTACCTCCAGGTCACATAGGGCATTTAAAAAAACGTATGTGGTGTATCTGTATCAGATGTGCCGGAGGATAGAGTAGGATTGGTTTAAATGCCGTTTTAGCTTCAGAGAGGATAGCTGCCGTTTTAGCTTCAGAGAGAATAGCTTGTGCTGCTGTACTGCCCCTGTGAGTGACTGAACTGTCTATAGCAGAGAGGTTCATGATGAAGAAGGGAGCTCAGGGCTTTAATGGCAGCCCCATGGAAGGAGCTGCTATGGAAGGAGCTGCCAGCCGTCACTATGTCTATTCAATTATAGAGGAGCGAGAACAAAGGAGGGAGAGAGAGAGAGACGACACAAAGGAGAGACCCAGAGCTATATGTTCTGGCAGGCATCTGTAACCTCACTCGCCACAAGGATACAGAAACCCACTACGACAGAGGTACAGACAAATACCCACAACTTACTGTATGCAGCAGATACACACACACACACACACACACACTTGTCCACTCGGTTGTCTTAATATGCTCTCATCACTACGCCCTTGCTTCCACACCGTCACCAGACACCATCAAGCAGTCCTCTCAACAATAGGTGACCTCTGAACTCCTGACCCCAGGGTCATCCTTTATTGACTGTCGTCAGTCCATCCCCTCCCCCTATACAGCCCCAATGCTCCATTATCTCATGATCCCCACCCCTTCTATACAGCCCCCATGGTCCCTCTTCTTATAGGCCAAAGCTGACACCCATACAACATCCCCAATTACGTCCCCTGTTCTCCCTCACACACCACTCTAGCACTGGCACAAACACTAGCACACACACAGACAGAGACCGACACCTCGTCAAGGCATTTATCGAAATTTCAAAGAAAATGTACTCCCATCCTCCTCGTAAGTATTTATAACCACATGTGTGCACATTCAATTAGGCCCAGCATCTGTGATTCTGAGTACACTTACTGAGAAAAAGATGAGCAGACCTGTGAGTCTCCTCATATAGAGGACGTGAGAGAGGAAAGGCCATGATAGCAGTAGTGGACAATGAGGTGTAGTAGTGGACAATGAGGTGAGGGGGCGGGGGACAAGAGTGCGAGAAAAGATAGAGACCACAAATGGCAGCCCCCCCCCCGGAGAACGCAGCTCATCGATCCACAGGAAAGTTAACTTCTCCTCTCTCATGGCTATGTGCCATTAAACCACATGGACTACTGGCTCCTACAGCTGAAGAAGCCCTTCAACAACTACTTAAACGCACGAACAGAGTCTGTTTAAGAGCATTCATAAGTGCTTTCTCTTCAGTTGCTACCGACGAGGGATATCTTCATGCTCTTCTGTTTTGGTGCACTCATCCACAGAGGTCCCAAGGCATTGACTGAAATCCCTTAAGAAGCAGCAGTACTAATCAATGGAGTAGTGCTGAGGGGCAGGGTGCGTATGTGGTATTTAGTGACTACAGAGGAAGGGCCGGTGTCCAGAGGAAGGTACCCTCGGGAGGCTTCCTGTGTCAACACTGAGGGGTCAGAGGGCACAGCCCTTGCCGAGAGCAAGAGTGCACATCAAAGACAGGGATAACAACCGCCCACACACAACTCACTTAGAACACGGTCAACACATTCAGGCCTAGTGTTATTTCCACCGTTCACTAAATTAGACCCTTTTGCTGATATTAGGGGGGGAAACAAGTCAATTCAATCAATCAATCAATGATTAAAACAAGAACCCTTATTTCCTCAAGCATGTAGTAGCAGCAATAATTCTCAATGGTAAAGCAGAAGACACTAACAGTTCAGTCAAATCCTAACAAGCATCCTGGAGTGCTCTCCAAATGAACACTAATCCCAAAAACCCTTGAAACAACATGAGATTAAAAAAAAACATTTAAAAATCCAAAACCACAGGGCATGACAGTCTCATTTTCCCCTCTCACTCGGAGACAAAGGTACTCTTGAAGCAATTCTAAAAACGAGGGCATCACTATTGTGGCGTGTGTGTAGCTGAATGACAATGACAACGCTGGAGGATAGAGTCGGTGAGGGGTGGAATGTCACCCCCCCCCCCCTCCCCTTTTGGAAACAGCGGTATGTCTGAGGACCTGAGTATAGCTGTAGCAGAGAGACTAGTGATCTGATGAACGCAGCTATGACAGTCAGCCGCACACATCGCATGTGATAAAAGCACATCCGGTATCATTCAGACAAGTTACTTGCAGCACACGCAGCAAATGATATCCAGCTTGTTATAGCATGAGCACGCACACATGGTTCATACATGCAATGATAACATGAGCTCGCAACTCACAAGTCCTCGGTTTTTCCTATCTCCCGGCAGAGGATCAAGCACACACATGCACAGCACACACTAAGCACACGCACAGGGCACAGTAAGTTAGCGGCTAGAGCCAGGTCCTCTGGCAGCAGAGGTCATTTAGAGGAAAGATGAGACAGGGATCAGAGAGAGGGAGAGAGGGAGGGAGGGATAAATAATGATGGAAGGCACATCTGTTTGGCGACAGCGACATGGCCACTCAGGTGGAGCATCCAGCAGCTCTTGAGAAACCTGCCACTTCACACAGCCTCTGGCCCAACACACAGTCACACACGGCTATAAATCTTTGATGAATGATCACACATACACACACACCTCTAGATCCCAGAATAGATGCAGGCAAACTTCACCTACCATAAACAGAGATGGGTGTGACAAAAACAACTAATTTGGAGGTTTTGATCATTAAAAGATGACTTAGTCAAGACAAAAACAGAAGCCCTCTGAGGAAAATATGTTCTGTTGTTGTATTATGGCGGTTTCTATTCCACATGCAATACTGTGCAAATGTCCTACATACAACTCAATGACACAAGGGCTGCTTTCATTTCATTTCATTTTTTATTTCACCTATATTTAACTAGGCAAGTCAGTTAAGAACAAAATTGGGTCAACTGAGCGCCGCACTATTGGACTCTCAATCACAGCCGGTTGTGATACAGCCTGGAATCGAACCAGGGGTTGTAGTGACGCGTCTAGCACAGAGATGCAGTGCTTTAGACCGCTGCGCCACTCAGGAGCCCAAACCAATCCCACGTCTCTGCTGTGCTGACCTCAACTGGTCAACATTCCAATGGGAGGAAAAGACGGATAATGCTGACTGACGGCTTTTTACTATAAATTGAGTATTGTTTGAGCCCTCACAGGGATGCTAGTCCCTTTGCAATTACCTTGACCTATTGAAGGTCTTACCCCCTCCTGCACAGTGTGGTTAATCTGAGTTTACCTCTCTGGGATAATCTGTCCTTATATGCACCGCCCCTAGGTCAGCCCAAGGACACCAGCTCACTGGCTTAACACACATCAGAGAGGGGAAAGTGGCTATTCTGGCTACCATCAGACAGGCTGGAAGGACCATATGCTGATATCTAAAGCACTGGAATTATCAGTGATCGACCCTGTGGAGAGATCCGGAAATCACCGTTATTCTTATGTTTTTTTTTACCTGGTTAGTCTTACTGAGAATAAAAGTCCATTTTGCAAGCGAGACCTGGCCAATAAAGGAACACACAAAGTTTTAAAAAAGGCTGTGACAGGTCCTGGAATTTTTTATGACCGTTATCAGTCGGACAAATGGCCGCGGTCACCGTTCGTTTGAATAGCAAAAAATATATAAACTCCTCTGCTACTGACTGCATGGAGGAGGGTGTTGCCTAGGACTTGTTTGCAACAATACTTTGTTTGTCTCAGCAAGGAGAAACAAAGTTTCATCAGTCAGCTGTCTGTACACCCCCCCCCCTCCCCCAAACAGTTATGACAGTTTATTATTTTCTTCATTCATAAATGTCAGTTACATGAGTATACAGTAATTGTGCCAGCCCTAGTTTCAAACCTGTACAACATGAGACAAAACACACTGCAGTAGATTTTTTTTTACAAAAAACAATTGAACAGGCAATTTTCCATCATAGATTTTACCCTAGTTTTAAAATAATTTAAGGAGACCTCTTGATTTTCTTAGTTTTTGTGTTTTGGATTATTATTGTGTACTTGTTTGAAATGTTTACTGCATTGTCAGTAGCTAGTAAGGTAAAGCATTTCGCTGCACCTGCTATAACACCTGCTAAACTGTGTATAAAACCAACAAACTTTGATTAGATTTGATTTCAAGTCCTTTCAAATAGAGGGGGCAGAGTAGTGGAACGTTTTTTTAAAAACTAGCTCTGTACAGGCCTTGGGCACCATCAAGGAGATACAGTCCTGTCCTGTGAGTGTGGGTGCATCGTGTGAGTGATTCTGAAGTGAGAGATTAGGAAGTCTCAAACAGCTTGATGTTAGCACGGGCCGTTCCCTATCACTGCCAATTTCAGACAGGCCTACAGGCACGGGACTGGCCCAGGTGTCTCTGTTAGTCTGGCACATCCTGTGTCTGCATGTGTAATGGGTTGCCTAGCTAGCCTGAGTGAGTGTGATGATAATCCAGTGGCATGCCAAGATTGAGGAGGGATTTAGCTGTATGGATGACATGCAGGAGACAGGAGACACAAGGAAGGCCTCACTCTCACTCTAGTGAAGCCATTAGGCTGCATTCGGAGTGTACTGTAGGCCTGAGAGATGGAAGGGGATGGAAAAAGGGGAGGATGAGGCTTGCTCCAAATCCTCCCCAGGGTTGCTTTCCCTCAGTGACTATATGTATTTAAAAATGACCAAACAAGGCCTTCCCGCTTTACCAGGAAGATTAGTGATAATCTCGGTTAATGCTTCGACAGAAAGAAAAAATAAAAAGAGAGCGAGAGAGAGAGAGAAGAGTTTCTCAGATCTTCAGTAGTAGTGTTCCCGCTGCAGTCATTTTGCTGTGGTGCTGCACCACAGCAAAATCATTGCCACAACAGCAAAACAAATATGCAAAATGAACAAATATTTATGCCAAGGCGAACTTCGAAGACGCTGGAACAGCACACATTTACTTTTCCTCTGTAGATAAAACGAGTAGGCCAAATAAATAGAAGAATCAGACAAACCCATAGTAGAATACTTGATCCATTTACCTAGTGGGCCTGTTGTGTTCTTTTTACCACAGGTAGAGAAATATCTCAAGGATGATCAATGGAAACCGGATGCACTTGAGCTCCTTGAGTCTCATAGGAAAGGGTCTGAATACTTAAGTAAATAAGGTATCTGTTTTTTTATTTTTTAATAAACTTGCAAAAAATGTATAACTTGTTTCACTTTGTCATTATGGGGTATTGTGTGCAGATTGATGAGGAAAAACATGTATTTAATTCATTTTAGAATAACATGCTGACCAGACCAGACACTTCGTATGCGGGAGTGTCTCAAAACAAATTTAGAAATACATGTTACTCAATTATTGCACCCACACTGCTCGCCTGCGCCAACGAGCGTCTGCGATGCCAAGAGCTAAAATATAACTGCTTTCTATTTCTGACGCATATCGCGCTGAAAGTCCTGCCTCTCCCATCTCCTCATTGGTTTATAGAAGCAGGTACCCACGTGCCATCTCCTCATTGGTTTATAGAAGCAGTGGTTATACCCACGCGGGTGACTGAAAGACGAACTGTTTTGCCGGTGGTCGTGTTAAAACTATGAAAGTGTAGATGCCAATCACCATATAAGTTCAAAGATGAAAATGGCTGGAAGGAGGAGAGATGACTAAAAACAATTTGGTTGGCAGTTTTATGTGTGGATAAATTGTCGGAGTAGAGGACCTTGTGCATATCAGGTAAAATAACAACCTAATGTTTATATCCCAGGACAAATTAGCTAGCAAGTGCAAGCTAACTAGCTACATTGCCATACATGTTTAATGCTTTTCGACCTGTCCCCAAATTAATGACATTGGTTCAGAGTTTGTTTTGATATTTTAACCTGCGTGTTGTGATCGCGTTTGGTGTAGGGGGACAAAATACATTTATGCACGATAGCGCACGCGCGCAGCCGGTTTGGGTTCAGTGTAAGGCTGTAATGTAACAAAATGTGGAAAAAGTCAAGGGGTCGGAATACTTTCCGAATACACTGCATGCAGTTCTACTACGTGATATATTTTTTTTTAAACGCAGCGTTAGAAAGGATTACCTGCACATACTGAGCAGCTCATGTTAAAGACAGAAGCGTGCTACATGGAAGACCAATCCGAACGCATTCCTGCCAAAAAACGCATTTTGATAAATAAGTTTACATCCAAATGGTTTACCTGTGAAGTAGTGACCCGCAACGCAACATACACCAACTTTCCTGAAACGACTCACATTCAAGTTCCAAGTGCCATAGGGAATTCCCAGAACTGAATATAGGCTGCAAAAATAGACTACATTTATTTAGTAGGCTATGCAAACTTTTACCAGACGCACTGGTTTACACTTTATATGACCTGCAGGCTGTGAATCCTTATGTTGTTGTCCTTCTAAACTGGGGATTTCACTCACGCAGCACCTGTTTCCACAATGGTGTTGTAGCATATTCATTTTCATAACCTTTCTTTTTTTTCTACGGTTAGGCCTACTTTAGTCATTTTCGCGTGAGGTAGGCTATCCAGGGAAAGTAAACTTGGCAACGTGTCATATTCTCACATGAAGAAAGGGAACATAATCTCTGCGCATAGATCATGGGTTTAAAAAAAAGTTTATTATTTTTACTTAAAATGTTCCCAACCAGCAATGTAATTTTTCTGAATCGCGAGCCGACATACGGGTTGAAAGAATGTTTCATTCCACCCGCCAGCGGATTTCTTTAGCGGCTCACCCGCGGGGAAGCGTGGGTATCCGATCAAATGCAAGACTCGATTAATGATTAGCCCAATAGGGTAAATGCAGATAACTCCATGCTTCAACCTATTTATTTCTAGCCACTATGCTACATCAGTTTGGCTACAGCTGATAATACTTATTGCTAATAGCATACTTGATCAAATGGGCCATGACTAGGCTTTATGCACTGTCCAATATGTAAAAATGATTTGTACTAATCATTTTACCAATATGTTATTTGGCTCATTTCTGGGAGGTGGAAATTATATTTTAGATGGTGACATCTTCCCAGACCGCCCTCCGCAACCCTTTCCCCCCCACAGCTACACATTTTCCCTGAGGGAACACTGTTCGGCAGCCAAACATGCACGTATTGAAATGAATAACAAATTAAACTGTGTTGATTATGCAATAAAAGTCTTGTAAACCACAGCAATCAAATAGTTGTTAAAAAATAACCGCTTTAGAGAAAATGGGTCTGTGTGGAGCGAGGAGGTGTGGGGGGGATGTTGGGAAATGGTAAATTAAGCTTTTCCTTTGATGCGTTTAGCTCTCTGGAGGTGGTGGTACACAGCGGCCGCCTGCGGGGAGAGTGGGAGGGAAGATGTGATGCCTCGGTGTGAGATGCCTGTGTGTCTGTAAATTGTTTTAAAAAGGGGAATTCTCAATGAAACAGTACATTAAATAAATGCAATTGGAATCACAAAATGAAACCAGGTACCCAGCATTTCACTGAGAATACCCCTTAAAAGAACATAATAGAAAACATGTGAATCTCTCACAAAAACACACCAGCAGCAGACAGGAAAGCCAAATGAGTCTTCGTGATCTTTGTCCAGGTAGAGATGGGAGCGGTGGTGCAGCGATCCCTGAGCACCTGTGTCTGGCTGCTCCCTCCCCTCACACAGCTATAAGTAGGCAGAGCTTTCCTCCAGCCAAGCGTGAGAGTCGGGTCAAACACACAACGCCAGTCTCCAAAAAGAGATGAGGAGGCGGCGGCTCCCCACCGAGACGGCACTGAACTGGAGAGAACATGTCAACTCATTGCTACATTAGGCATCGGGCAGACGCACACAGACACACCTCTGAAATCAGTTCCTACTTTGGAAAACAGAGGATCAAATTGTTATTCTCCGGTCTTCCGTCCAAATTGATGAATGCATTCACTTAAACTGATGGCCTGTTATTTGAAGGGAAAGGAGCGGTCGGGGAGCAGCAAACCAGCCTTGTACAAACAAAAGAGCTCTATACTCCTTATGCATGCGTGCTTCTTTTTCCTCCCTTATTGCCTTGTGAAAAGGGCTATTTTAGCCCCGTCGTATAGCTACAGCATGCACTCCAGACTGGAGAAACGTGCTGGCTGTTCTGAGCTGCTCTCGCTCTGTCAGATCACATCAAAAGGAGAGGCGCTCCCCTTGAGGCAGAGCAGTACAGAGGACCCACCAGAGCACTCCTCATCTCCCAGTACTAGTGAACACTGGATCCCTGATAACACACTGACTGCCTGACCTGCTGCCCTTCTGCCGCATCACACAACCCCTGAAGGACCGATAGGAACTGGGAGGAAGACAGAATACAGTACGACTGAGTGTAGAAATACATTCTCAACTCTAGCCAGGGTGCTTACAGACTGAGGGATGTAAAGACAACCATTTGCTGTCAATTTTTCAGATAGCCTATGTGGTTATCGATAGGGCCCGGACGATAGCAATATCGCAATATTTTTTTCCATGGCAAAAATGAACACACGAAGCAGACCGAACGCTTTGGTCCTTTAAATACCTACTGTATGTGTGCTATAGCTTAAATAATACATGTGACTCTGGAGGACAGCATAATGATGTTTGTTTCCAACATTAGGGCCATTTTCCTTAAGAAGTTCCATCCGCTTCGTGTTTTGTTTCCTTGCCATGATGCTAACAAGTATCGCTATACCGGTATCGTCCCAGCCCTAGTTATCAAAAAGTAAAATGCTGAGAGGTTGGATGCGTGCACAGTGAGAGAAGTTCTCTGAACACATTGGATAGCACGGAACAGCATCTCAGAGAGACAGAGAACCCTGCCGAATTTCGTCACCCTGAGCCACCGATTCATTCATGGCTCTGAATGGAGAAACACAGAGACATACTGGGGCCTCGTCTCCCGTGTCTCATTAAAACGCTTTGCGTGTTCCCCAGCCAGCCGACGCATTAATGCCACTTCTCTACAGAACATCTCCCTCTCCACTCATCTCTCCCTCACTCATCCTCTCCACACAGACCAGGCATGACGCTGATTTCAGAGTCCTCTGAGCCCCGAGATCAAAGCAAGGTAGTCAGGGGAGGAGGGGGGAGTCGTTTCATTGAATAACATTCTCCCTGTATGAGATGGAGGAGTAGTGAGGGAGAAAGTAGGATGCTGTTGTCAGTCTGGACAATAGTACCAGCTGAGAGTGGACCGAATCAAATGCATGGCGGTCCCCTGGGACAACAATTACAAATGTATATCCCAGGCCTGCACATGGAGAGGATCCTTTATTGCCTCCTGTGGGAGGACATGAGACTTATTTCCCTGCCTTTATCAGTTCCTCTGGGGAACAAGGGATGAATCCTAATGATTCTGCAGATGGTTTAAATATGGAGTTTTAATTGCACGCACGCGCACACAAGTTATTAATATGATTTCAATTTCCTCTTTACAGCCACTTCTTTATCTTTCTGTGCCACTTGAGTACACTCTGATTGGAAAGCGAGCCTAGTGACAGATAAGAGCCAATCACACAGATGGAGACAGCTGGGCAGCAGCATACCGTACCAGTCTTTTACATATTATATCCAATTTAGTCCTCATATTGAAACAGTGAGATGCTGTAGTTGTAGAAGGTAATTCATATTGATGTCTACTCTACACCTGTGAGCAGGATTCATCTAGTCAAAAACAATTAGCATACGCATGACGTTTCTCAAAAAGTGAGTTACTCAGACATCTTCCCATTGCTACTTCACCCTAACATTAACAATACGCATGTCATTCTTTCCTGGCTCAAAGCAGAGGAGAGATTGACTTCATCACTACTTGTTTTTGTAAGAAGTACTGACATGTTGAATGCCCTGACCTGTGTGTTTAAACTACTAGCACCCAGCTCGGACAGCCATGCATACACCACAAGACATGCTAGCAGCGGTCTCTTCACAGCTCCCAAGTCCAGAACAGACTATGGGAGGTGCACAGTACTACATAGAGCCATGACTACATGGAACTCTATTACACATCAGGTAACTAATGCAAGCAGTAGAATCAGATTTTTTAAAAACAGGTAAAGTACACCACATGCACACATTAATTTTGTATTGTAGATATGTGGTAGTAGAGAAGTGGCCTGAGGGCAGAGACTTAATATGTTGTGAAAAAGTGTATGAAATGTAATGTTTTAACTGCCTTAATGTTGCTGGACCCCAGGAAGAGTAGGGATCCTTAACAAATACAAATATCCTTAGTTTAATACCTTCCATTAAAAATGTATACTCAGTGCTGAACCTATTTATAAAACCTGCTCCCCAGCAGTTTGAAGAGTCTCTCTTAAGCCACTGGTGTGACTCAGAAGCTCACTCTGAATACAACCGCTGCATTTTTCATAGGGATGTGCACAGTTATTTGAATATTCAAACAGATATTCGAATGCTTGAGTATTAAAAAAAAAATATATATATATATATATATTAGCCAGATTGTTACACAAAAGGCTGTTTCTAAATTAAAATATCACATTATTACATTCCTGCCTGGGCAACTGAAATGTCTGACCTCTTCAACAGTCTGACTGTGAACATCTGTACGAAAACCAAATTAAGGGAGACATAGATATGATTAAAAAAACAACTGTTTATGCAATATGAAAAAAAATGGGTGGAGGAGATTAATCATAAACCCAAATTGAGAACCTTTTGTTTGATTAAGTGTGAATTCGTGCGTGAGATATAATATATATTACCTACCTAAAAGCAAGAGATCACTATGTGCACAGGTAAGATCAGGGATATTGCCTCTGCGTATTGAAACAGGTAAGATCAGGGATATTGCCTCTGCGTATTGAAACAGGTAAGATCAGGGATATTGCCTCTGCGTATTGAAACAGGTAAGATCAGGGATATTGCCTCTGCGTATTGAAACAGGTAAGATCAGGGATATTGCCTCTGCGTATTGAAACAGGTAAGATCAGGGATATTGCCTCTGCGTATTGAAACAGGTAAGATCAGGGATATTGCCTCTGCGTATTGAAACAGGTAAGATCAGGGATATTGCCTCTGCGTATTGAAACAGGTAAGATCAGGTATTGAAATAGGTCGGTACTGTGGTGAAATGGAAGAAGAAAGACTATGTAACTATTGTGACCTCGACATACGCTTGCTCTTATTCCAGAAAGCACACCAGATATACCCTGGCATTATGTGGCTGAGTGATGAGGAGACATACCACCAGATATACCCTGGCATTATGTGGCTGAGTGACGAGGAGACATACCACCAGATATACCCTGGCATTATGTGGCTGAGTGACGAGGAGACAGACCACCAGATATACCCTGGCATTATGTGGCTGAGTGATGAGGAGACATACCACCAGATATACCCTGGCATTATGTGGCTGAGTGATGAGGAGACATACCACCAGATATACCCTGGCATTATGTGGCTGAGCGATGAGGAGACAGACCACCAGATATACCCTGGCATTATGTGGCTGAGTGACGAGGAGACAGACCACCAGATATACCCTGGCATTATGTGGCTGAGTGACGAGGAGACAGACCACCAGATATACCCTGGCATTATGTGGCTGAGTGACAAGGAGACAGACCACCAGATATACCCTGGCATTATGTGGCTGAGTGACGAGGAGACAGACCACCAGATATACCCTGGCATTATGTGGCTGAGTGACGAGGAGACAGACCACCAGATATACCCTGGCATTATGTGGCTGAGTGACGAGGAGACAGACCACCAGATATACCCTGGCATTATGTGGCTGAGTGACGAGGAGACAGACCACCAGATATACCCTGGCATTATGTGGCTGAGTGACGAGGAGACAGACCACCAGATATACCCTGGCATTATGTGGCTGAGCGATTTGGAGACAGACCACCAGCTATACCCTGACATTAATAAAAGCCTGGAATAAAAGAAAAAGGGCTACCTATAATTAAATTGTATGACTATTTACCTTCTATGTGGTAAATGGCATGTGTGTATATAGATTGTGTATAGGCTTGTCTCCCATATGAATCTTCTGTTTGTGCAGTACGTATGTATGTAGATTATTTTTTTACTGCTCTTGGGATGTAATTATTGTTTGGATAACCTTCTTTACTATTATATTTTGATTTTTACCTTACTTTTTCTTTCACTTTTTATGCGATGCGCAATGCAGAGAACACCGTGATCATTTAATTACCATAGTGAATTATTGTCATGTTTGTTTGTGTCAATAAATCCCATAAGGGATGGAATGCCAATTGGCAATACGACAAATAAAAAAGAAAACAAATTCATTCATAAAATGTTCATTCATACAAGGATATACCATGAAAAATATAATTATTAATTGAATAAAAACACATTTTTAATGTAGTTTTTATAACGTGCAAAGTGCGCCCCACGTGTGTAGCTTGTGGCGCCGACAGAGATGGCCGCCTCGCTTCGCATTCCTAGGAAACTATGCAGTTTTTTGTTTTTTTACGTGTTATTTCTTACATTAGTACCCCAGGTCATCTTAGGTTTCATTACATACAGTCGAGAAGAACTACTGAATATAAGATCAGCGTCAACTCACCATCAGTACGACCAAGAATATGTTTTTCGCGACGCGGATCCTGTGTTCTGCCTTACAAACAGGACAACGGAGCGGATCCCATGCAGCGACCCAAAAAAACGACTCCGAAAAAGAGGGAAACGAGGCGGTCTTCTGGTCAGACTCCGGAGACGGGCACACCGTGCACCACTCCCTAGCATTCTTCTTGCCAATGTCCAGTCTCTTGACAACAAGGTTGATGAAATCCGAGCAAGGGTAGCATTCCAGAGGGACATAAGAGACTAACTTTCTTTGCTTCACGGAAACGTGGCTCACTGGAGAGACGCTATCCGAGGCGGTGCAGCCAACGGGTTTCTCCACGCATCGCGCAGACAGAAACAAACATCTTTCTGGTAAGAAGAGGGGCGGGGGCGTATGCCTTATGGCTAACGTGACATGGTGTGATGAAAGAAACATACGGGAACTCAAATCCTTCTGTTCACCTGATTTAGAATTCCTCACAATCAAATGTAGACCGCATTATCTACCAAGAGAATTCTCTTCGATTATAATCACAGCCGTATATATCCCCCCCCAAGCAGACACATCGATGGCTCTGAATGAACTTTATTTGACTCTTTGCAAACTGGAAACCATTTATCCGGAGGCTGCATTCATTGTAGCTGGGGATTTTAACAAGGCTAATCTGAAAACAAGACTCCCTAAATTTTATCAGCATATCGATTGCGCAACCAGGGGTGGAAAGACCTTGGATCATTGTTACTCTAACTTCCGCGACGCATATAAGGCCCTGCCCCGCCCCCCTTTCGGAAAAGCTGACCACGACTCCATTTTGTTGATCCCTGCCTACAGACAGAAAGTAAAACAAGAGGCTCCCACGCTGAGGTCTGTCCAACGCTGGTCCGACCAAGCTGACTCCACACTCCAAGACTGCTTCCATCGCGTGGACTGGGACATGTTTCGTAATGCGTCAGACAACAACATTGACGAATACGCTGATTCGGTGTGCGAGTTCATTAGAACGTGCGTTGAAGATGTCGTTCCCATAGCAACGATTAAAACATTCCCTAACCAGAAACCGTGGATTAATGACAGCATTCGCGTGAAACTGAAAGCGCGAACCACTGCTTTTAATCAGGGCAAGGTGTCTGGTAACATGACCGAATACAAACAGTGCAGCTATTCCCTCCGCAAGGCTATCAAACAAGCTAAGCGTCAGTACAGAGACAAAGTAGAATCTCAATTCAACGGCTCAGACACAAGAGGCATGTGGCAGGGTCTACAGTCAATCACGGACTACAGGAAGAAATCCAGCCCAGTCACGGACCAGGATGTCCTGCTCCCAGGCAGACTAAATAACTTTTTTGCCCGCTTTGAGGACAATACAGTGCCACTGACACGGCCTGCAACGAAAACATGCAGTCTCTCCTTCACTGCAGCCGAGGTGAGTAAGACATTTAAACGTGTTAACCCTCGCAAGGCTGCAGGCCCAGACGGCATCCCCAGCCGCGCCCTCAGAGCATGCGCAGACCAGCTGGCCGGTGTGTTTACGGACATATTCAATCAATCCCTATACCAGTCTGCTGTTCCCACATGCTTCAAGAGGGCCACCATTGTTCCTGTTCCCAAGAAAGCTAAGGTAACTGAGCTAAACGACTACCGCCCCGTAGCACTCACATCCGTCATCATGAAGTGCTTTGAGAGACTAGTCAAGGACCATATCACCTCCACCCTACCTGACACCCTAGACCCACTCCAATTTGCTTACCGCCCAAATAGGTCCACAGACGATGCAATCTCAACCACACTGCACACTGCCCTAACCCATCTGGACAAGAGGAATACCTATGTGAGAATGCTGTTCATCGACTACAGCTCGCCATTCAACACCATAGTACCCTCCAAGCTCGTCATCAAGCTCGAGACCCTGGGTCTCGACCCCGCCCTGTGCAACTGGGTACTGGACTTCCTGACGGGCCGCCCCCAGGTGGTGAGGGTAGGCAACAACATCTCCTCCCCGCTGATCCTCAACACTGGGGCCCCACAAGGGTGCGTTCTGAACCCTCTCCTGTACTCCCTGTTCACCCACGACTGCGTGGCCACGCACGCCTCTATCTCAATCATCAAGTTTGCGGACGACACAACAGTGGTAGGCTTGATTACCAACAACGACGAGACGGCCTACAGGGAGGAGGTGAGGGCCCTCGGAGTATGGTGTCAGGAAAATAACCTCACACTCAACGTCAACAAAACTAAGGAGATGATTGTGGACTTCAGGAAACAGCAGAGGGAACACCCCTCTATCCACATCGATGGAACAGTAGTGGAGAGGGTAGCAAGTTTTAAGTTCCTCGGGATACACATTAAAGGCAAACTGAATTGGTCCACTCACACAGACAGCATTGTGAAGAAGGCGCAGCAGCGCCTCTTCAACCTCAGGAGGCTGAAGAAATTTGGCTTGTCACCAAAAGCACTCACAAACTTCTACAGATGCACAATCGAGAGCATCCTGGCGGGCTGTATCACCGCCTGGTACGGCAACTGCTCCACCCTCAACCGTAAGGCTCTCCAGAGGGTAGTGAGGTATGCACAACGCATCACCGGGGGGCAAACTACCTGCCCTCCAGGACACCTACACCACCCGATGTCACAGGAAGGCCATAAAGATCATCAAGCACATCAACCACCCGAGCCACTGCCTGTTCACCCCGCTATCATCCAGAAGGCGAGGTCAGTACAGGTGCATCAAAGCTGGGACCGAGAGACTGAAAAACAGCTTCTATCTCAAGGCCATCAGACTGTTAAACAGCCACCACTAACATTGAGTGGCTGCTGCCAACACACTGACACAACTCCAGACACTTTAATAATGGGAATTGATGGGAAATGATGTAAATATATCACTAGCCACTTTAAACAATGCTACCTTATATAATGTTACTTACCCTACATTATTCATCTTATATGCATACGTATATACTGTACTCTATATCATCGACTGTATCCTTATGTAATACATGTATCACTAGCCACTTTAACTATGCCACTTTGTTTACATACTCATCTCATATGTATATACTGTACTCGATACCATCTACTGTATCTTGCCTATGCTGCTCTGTACCATCACTCATTCATATATCCTTATGTACATATTCTTTATCCCCTTACACTGTGTACAAGACAGTAGTTTTGGAATTGTTAGTTAGATTACTTGTTATTACTGCATTGTCGGAACTAGAAGCACAAGCATTTCGCTACACTCGCATTAACATCTGCTAACCATGTGTATGTGACAAATAAAATTTGATTTGATTTGATTTGTCGTTTATGTTGGCCAATCAAAGTGGCAAAGAGGCTCAATGTCTAGCAAGTGGAGGTAGAGTTCACTATAGCAAGATGGAATACAATTGCGAAATAAGAAGTAGGCTACAACGAGCCACCAACAGGTAGGTTGTGGTTTTAACTGAATGAGGTTAACGTTTTTTAGCTAGGTTTCTTTTAGCCCATAGATTTTGGTGTAATGTTTAAGTCACTCAAGTATCACATGAATAAACATAAGACATGGCAAAATGTATAGAATTGCAAGAAAATTTGCTTTCAAACTGCAACATTTCCTCTGCATTCTCTCGGGGGGGGGATGTTCCCCAATGCTGGAAGAGGCCTGAATGAAAAAGTTTGGGAAACCCCTGCTCTATGCTACTGCAGACAAGATGACAGGAACTGAGATATGGGATGATAAATAACATTGTGGCTGCTACAAGTTAGCTAGTGTTGGCTGTAGCAGAGTTGCCTCTGAGTCTCTCTTTCCCTCCGTCTGCTTGCTACACACACACACCGCCCTCTGCAGCTCCATCGATAGAGAAGGGTCTGTATGCAGCAAAATGTCCAGGGTGCAATCGAGCGCCAGCCTCTCTCCCTCAGGCAGCAGTGCTCTGGTTAAAAACGTAGCTACATTTGAAAAACAAACATCTATTTCGAATATCCGAGAAAAACTCATGATACCATTCAAATAGTGAAATTATTTCAAACCCCCATCACTAATTTGACAAAGTGGAGATCTCAGTGCTACCCCCTGCCGAGCTGCAACGCCTCTCTCACTCAGAATAAACCCTGACGGGGCTCTGAGAACACCTGTCTGTCAGTCTCTCTCTCTACAACAACTGGGATTTACGATGGCTGCTGCCAATTCCTGCCTGGACCTCTTCACAGAGGGAGGGAGGGAGGGAGAGAGGGAAAGAGTAAAAGAGAGACGGAGAGATGTGGAGAGAGCGAGTGACGGACGGAGATGGAGAGTGTGAGAGAGACGGAGGTAGGGTGGGAAGAAGCAAGGCTTTAAATGCTTCTCATCAGGGGAATCACAGCTGGCAGGCTGACTGACTGAGCGAAGCCATATCGAGTTGGCATTTAGCTGCGTATTGATTACCACTAAAAACAATAATGACCTATCACTTACAATAATAACCTGGTAGAAATGACAATGAAGAGGATGGGAAAGTTTGGTTAATTTCTAAAGGTGAATAAATGAATAGCCAGCTTTAACAATACAGAACAATTTGCCCTTGGATAAATGGAACATGTGACGTTCCACAGCTTGATTATGAGTAGCAGCATTCAATCAGACGGCAAACAAAGATAACTGTTGTTGTTTCATTAACCTCAGGGCTGGAATAATGGCGGGGACACACTTGCAGTAAAGCAGGTTGGTTGAGACATTGATGAAGAGATTCGGAGGTGGGATCTGGCACTAAATTAACACTAATTGGACGAAAATTGATAGCGCTGGGCACATTTTTCCAGTTTCCAAGCTGCCATTAGTTTTCATGTGACAGGCACCGACTTGGTCCTCAGACAACGTCTATGGATCTCCTGACAGCTGCATCGCTCTCACTCCCCGGGAGACAGCAGGCACAAAAACATGCCTGTGTTCAAGCTCATTGTTACAGTCTTGCTTACATTAATGCCAATACAGAAGAGTCGGAATTACCAGCCTGATACATTCTAATGGGACTCAGGCTGACTCCCTCCCACAGACATGCAGCTAAACAAGCACAGACTCGACCCAGATAGACAGAGAAAGAGAGGGTGAGCTAGAGAGAGGAATGGGAGAGTGAATTAGACTGCTTGGATCTGTATGAAACAAGGCCGTCTGTATCTGGTAGAGTAAGATGGAGGATGTCTGTAGTACACTGTGGGTCTGGGTGGAGCTAGTAAGTGGGGAGGATGGATGGTGGTGGGATGCACTCCGTCTCCTTCTCACGGTGTGAGGCTGGACGGGCACCTCTGCTGCCCAGGGTCCAGGATTAATGGGCATCACCGCGTGGCACTCCATCTCTCCATCTGCTGCACCGTACCGGCCCTGGGACACCTTGGCATCAAACACATGGCCTGCTCTACCCACCGCACACACAGTCTCTACCTCTCACTTGCACACTGAGAGAAAGAGACCCACACGCATTGTGCACACACACACACACACTCATCAGAGCTCCCCTCACACCTCCAGTGTTCCTCACACCCCTACAGTCTGTCGGTCTGAATTACTCGCTGCACCTGTCCCTCTGCTCTGTCTGAAGTCTCCACAGTACACTCAGATCTAGCCTTCCACATCAACACACAGCATCCCTCCCAGCACACACTGTTCACCACTAGACATGTGCAGATACACACACACGCCCACACACACGGGAATGCGCACGCACACACACACACAATTCACACACACAAGCAAGAATACACACGCGTATGGTTGACCATGCTGCTCCTCTCAGCTCACAAATCACCTCCTCCACTCTCTGAGCCCTTTGAGCTCTGCCTCTAAACGATGGCTCATCTTTCAAGCTCGGCGGAGGAGAATGGATGGCCACAATTCCACCTAAACAACCTTGAGATCCTCACAAGACTGAGCACAACCGTGAAAGGGAGAGAGAGAGTACAAGGGGGAGATGGAGAAGGGGGGGGGGTGGAGAGACTGCATAGCAGAAAACTAAGGAAGAATGGAGAGATGGGGGTAATGGAGGGGAAAAGTGAGAGACCTCTCTAGAATGGATGGCCCTTGGCTGTGCAGATATGAACGACTCACAGCATCCCTGATGCTTCAGACATCAGGCTACAATTCCATGTGCAATACCATCCGTGTCCAACTCCACAACAAATATCACTATCACCAAGGCCCTACTAAGAAGCTGTACCAACCAGGGTAGAGGTCAATTTCATTTCAATTTGGACAATTCAGGATTACAAAATTCCATTTTTTTGCAGTGAACATTTTTTAATTAGTATTATAATTAACTTACTGAATTAGCCCAGTTGAAATGAACTTGCCCCCAGCCCTTGAACCTTAAGGCAAAATTTCACAAAAAAAAAATTCTCTCTTGGTATATGTTTCATTAGTCCAATGTTGATACAATCCCAAAATGTCAGCAATCCAGTTTTCAAAATACAGAAAGTGTCACAGTATGATGCGTTCTGGGCCCAATGCAGCCATTTTTAGATCAACGTCAAATCATTTCTGGGTAACGATTAAGAACCTCACTGTCATAGTTTTCCATAAAAATCGTTAAAAAAAAGAAACAAGAGCTTTAGCAAAAAACTATTTCTGAAACAAGAATTTTGCTAGGACCATCTGGAAGTGGTCTGGGTGGAGGAGGGAGAAACTGAAAAATAGCTATTATTGGCAGAGGTTTGGAACTCTTATTGGTCTATTACCCAATTTACCTCCTAGTGATGTCACCAGGCAAGCCAAGACTCCACACATGCAAAACTTGCTGGTTAGAAGGTTTGATTGTATTTTCAACCAGCAATTACAGGTAACTGCCAACATAATGGAAACACTTGAGTAAATGAGGGAAACAAAAATAGAAATGCAAATGTTGGTCCCATGTTTCATGAGCTGAAATAAAAGATCCCAGAAATTCCTCATACTCACAAAAAGCATATTTCTCTTAAATTGTGAGCTCAAATTTGTTTACACCTGTTAGTGAACATTTCTCCTTTGCCAAGATAATCCATCCACCTGACATGTGGCGCATATCAAGAAGCTGATTAAACATCATAATCATTACACAGGTCCACCTTGAGCTGGGGACAAAAAGGCCCCTTCAAAATGTGCAGTTTTGTCACACAACGCCACCGATGTCTCAAGTTGAAGGAGCGTGCAATTGACATGCTGACTGCAGGAATGTCCACCAGAGCTGTTCCCAGAGAACTGAGTGTACCATAAGTCGCCTCCAACTTCATTTTAGAGAATTTGGCAGTCCGTCCAACTGGCCACAGAACCGAAGAATACGTGTAACCAGCCCAGGACCTCCACATCCGGCTTCTTCACCTGCAGGATTGTCTGAGACCAGCCACCCGGACAACTGATGAAACTGTAGGTCTCCACAAACTGGCAGAAGTCGACTCAGGGAAGCTCATCTGCATGCTTGTCATCCTCACCAAGGAAGGTCTTGACACTGACTGCAGTTTGACATCAGTAGGCAAATGCTCACCTTCGACGGCCACTGGAGAAGTGTGCTCTTTCGCATATGAATCCTGGTTTGAACTGTACCGGGCAGACGGCAGTTTGTGGATGTCAATGTTGTGAACAGATTGCCCCATGGTGGCGGTTGGGTTACGGAATGGGCAGGCATAAGCTACGGACAACGAATAAAATAACATTTTATTTGATGGCAATTTGAATGCACAGAGATACCGTGACGAGATCCAAAGGCCCATTGTCTTGCCATTCATCCACCTCCATCGCCTCATGTTTCAGCATGATCATTTTATTTTACCTTTATTTAACCAGGTAGGACAGTTGAGAACAAGTTCTCATTTACAACTGCGACCTGGCCAAGATAAAGCAAAGCAGTGCAACAAAAACAACATAGAGTTACACATGAACAAACGTAGAGTCAATACCACAAAAGAAAATAAATGCACGGCTTCAGGTCGCAAGGATCTGTACACAGTTCCTGGAAGCTGAAAATGTCCCAGTTCTTCTATGGCCTGCATACTCACCAGACATGTCACCAACTGAGCACACATGGGATGCTCTGGATCAATGTGTATGACAGCGTCTTCCAGTTCCCGCAAAAATCCAGCAACTTCGCACAGTCATTGAAGAGGAGTGGGACAACATTCCACAGGCCACAATCAACATTCCGATTAACTCTTTGCGAAGGAGATGTGTCGCACTGAGGCAAATGCTGGTCACACCAGATACGGACTGTTTTTCTGATCCACGCCATGGCTATGGACGACAATGCCCCAATCCACAGGGCACTAGTGGTCCCTAAATGGTTTGATGAGCATGAAAACAATGTACACCATATGCCATGGCCGTCTCAGTCACCAGATCTCAACCCAATTGAACACTTATGAGAGATTTTGGAACGGCGCCTGAGACAACTTTTCCACCACCATCAACAAAACTAAATAATGGAATTTCTCGTGGAAGAACAGTGTCACATCCCTCCAATAGAGTTCCAGACATTTGTAGAATCTATGCCAAGGTGCATTGAAGCTGTTCTGGAAAGTGGTGGCCCAGCGCCCTATTAAGACACTATGTTGGTGTTCCCTTTATTTTGGCAGAAATAACACTGAAATGTGTTCACTCTTTTACAGTGTTTGTTTCATCAGCTGTTGTACACTATGACACAAAACACAGGAGAAACTGAATTTTGCTGTCAAATTTTGCAGGCACTGGGCCTTTAAGAGAAACAACTAATAGAGAAATGTCAGCACTGCGCTGTTACTGGTATGGCCCAGGCTGCTAGGCCTCTCTCTGTGATAAGATCAGTAAAGATCTGGGATAGGAACAGTGCTGGAGCTGTCTCTACTAATCAGGTTAGCCCTGCAATAAATGAACTGGACAGAGAGGAGAATCAAATCACATCAGCATCACTTTTCCTCCTTCATTCTCTTACACACACACACACACACACACACACACACACACACACACACACACACACCTCAGCTCAGGGAACAAACCCCGACTATACACCTGAAGCAACGTGTCAGCTGCCTGGGGAGGCAGAATACATGAAACAGCAGGATCGGCAGTCACACCAGGGACACACACACACATACCAGGGAGGTACACGCACACACAAAATGCAGTGTAGAGACAGTATGGGGCCTGCCTGTCTGTATACCCGAAGCAAAGTAGATCCGCCTGCCATTCACACCTGACAGAGAAGGGGTCTGCTATGGCAGGCAGGTACAAAGAGCTAGAGATGCTCAAGTGCTACTTTCGTCAAAACTCAGGGAGAGGAGGAGATCATGGAGATTTCATCAAAACACTGAAAGTTGCTTTTCTCTCAATGTATGACTGAGTAGATGAGTGGTGAATACATTACTGTAAGCAGTAGTGGCAAACAAGTAAGTTTGAGTGTTTGTGCATGACAGGGTGTGTTAGATCGAACGCGCTTGTTTGTGTGCATGTGTGAACATATCCTATTGAAGATAATGGATGTGAGATTTTTGGCTTTAAGTGTTTCTACAAATAGAGATAATGTGTGTGAGATGAACATGTAGAGGTTTGTTTGCGGGAAGGGGCCGGTATCAAAAGTCTGTCCAGACAGCTACTTGATGTGAGCTCCGGTGTACGGCGCCACAGACTAACAAACCCAGAAATCCAACACCCAGGGGGACAGTCTGCTCTCTCACTCCCTTCATATCCAACTCCCTCCCCTTCCCCTTTCTGTAATAGCTATCATTTTCCCGTCTCTCTCTCTCTCTTCCTCCACCCCTCCGGGCATCTCTTTACTCGATTGCCTTCTCTTATTCTCCTCCATCTCCCTTCCTACTTTTCTCATCGGTTCATTACTCCTGCGTTCTTCCTGGTGGAAACAGATGCCCAGCATTCCAGCAGACAATTAACCCGCAGGCAGGCAGCTCCATACAGACGGGCCTGGGCTCTCCACCAAGACAAACTTACTGCCTAGAGCTATGGACACAACACGGGACACACACCGTCCTCATGTCCCGTCCCGCCCTCCTCCACCCTGCATTCTACTACCCCTCCCACTACCTTGCCCAATTCACTCTCTCTCTCTCTCATTTCAGTGGGTTTGACAACACCCACTTCATAAGGTTGATGAGAAAGAGTGAAAAATAGGAAGACAGCAGAAGGAAGAGGGTAGGCAGAGGACAAAGGGAGAATAGGAAGTTGTAACCAGGAGGAAGAAAATAGACAAGGAAGAAGACACTCTTCCCATTCCAAAGTACCTTAAAGAGCACAGGCACCATTTTTTTCTTTAGGAACTACAATACAGAAAGAATTACTTCCCCAGGTCAGAACACCTGAGTGATGACTCCTTCCACTCCCTCCCTTCATAACAGACCATTTAATCAGCAGGTTGGTGCAGAGTGGGCCGCTTTATTGATGGAGTGGCTGCCTGCACTGTGTTTGGTGTTTCTTCCCCCCAGACTGGAGCTCAGAGCCAATATATGCATTGATCTCACCTGGAAACATGCCACGTCAGCTTTCAACAGCTTGCAATCAACACCTCATACAAAGCCCCGTGCTTCCCCACGTTTCCCTCCCTCACCCAAACGGTATACAGTGTGTTAATCTGCTGGGGTTAAGGCAAACCCATCTCTCACACACACACACACACACACACACACACACACACACACACACACAGATGCAAGCGCTCACCTGAATAAACTTGGTGGGTTTCCCTTGGTAACGATGCAAATCAGCACAGGAATGCAGACACTCAACAACGTTCAACTAGACAGATGCAAACACACACAGATTCATAAAGTAACGTGGACAGATTGGCCTCCCTCCTCTCATTCATCCCAGTGGCCGTAGCCTTCTCCCTGGCCTGCCTGCCCTGTCTAGTGACAGTGGAGGGAGAGAGTCTGGTCCACGGTGACGTTGACAAATGTCCACCCCCTTACACCGAAAAGGACCCCCGAGAGGGAGAGAAAGAGAGGAGGGGGGAGAGAATGAGGGAGGGAGAGAAAGAGAGAGATATAAAGGGAGGAAGAGAGGCTTTGTGAAGGCAGCCACCATGTCCTAGACAAGGGCATCGGCACTGCACCAGCCCTGAGGAGGGTGATTCAAACGTCATACCCTACGATCTCTCTCACACTCACTTCCCTCCTTCGTTAGTCTTTATTCCCCAGCAAACCAATTAAAGGCCACCTCCTCACACACAATGACAGGGAGGGCTGGGGATGTGTGTCCTGTGGCGCCTACTTATACAGCAGGCCAAGGCCCCCACGGCAGGCGTTGAAAGTGATATACAGTAAACGCGTTGTGAGAATGAGGTCCCTCCTCCAGACAGCTAGCTCCGGCTGTCTGTTAGGCCCAATCCATCAGTGCACCGACCGACTGATCGCCTAGTCCTCCTAGCTACACACACACACGCCACTCTGGCTAATTACACCCTGCCTGGCGGAGTCACTAACCTCTCCTACTCACTCACACACACAGACCTGCAGGGCTTCATTAGAAGCGGGGTAATGAGACAGAACCGGAGTAGGTTGGGTCAGCCGCTTATTATGAGCCGGGTCATACATGGAGGAGCTGGGAAAGTGGAGCGGTGAGAAGAGGACTCAGACAGGAGAGGACACTGTGCAGAACTAGGGGCGATTGGGACAGTATTTATAGCGGTTAGTGGAGCTAGCTGGGAGAGCAGGGAGAGACCGTGAAATACATAAGGAAAGGATTCCAGAGACACGAAGACATGATTACACAGCAACACGGCTATTCACAAAAGTATGTACACTGCATTCGGAAAGTACTCAGACCCATTGACTTGTATAGCTTTTACAGCTTTATTCAGAAATATATCATATTTTTTTATTATCCTCATTAATCTACACACAACACCCTATAATAACAAAGCAAAAACAAGTTTTCAGAAATGTTTGCAAGTACATAAAAAAAAGAAATATCACATTAATTTAAGAATTTAGACGCTACAGGCTTGGCACACCTGTATTTGGGGAGTTCCTCCCATTCTTCTCTGCAGATCCTCTCATGCTCTGTCAGGTTGGATGGGGAGAGTCTATTTCAGGTCACTCCAGAGATGTTCGATCGGGTTCAAGTCCGGTCTCTGGCTGGGCCACTCAAGGACATTCATAGACTTGTCCCGATGCCACTCCTGCATTGTCTTGGCTCTGTGCTTAGGGTCATTGTCCTGTTGGAAGGTGAACCGTCGCCACAGTAAGAGGTCCTGAGTACTCTGGAGCAGTTTTTCCATCAAGGATCTCTCTGTACTTTGCTCTGTTTAACTTTCCCTCGATTCTGACTAGTCTCCCTTTCCCCGCCACTGTACATCATCCCTACAGCATGATGCTGCCACCATCATGCTTCACTGTAGGGATGGTGCCAGGTTACCTCCAGACGTGATGCGTGGCATTCAAGACAAAGAGTTCAATCTTAGTTTCATAAGACCAGAGAATCTTGTTCCTCATGGTCTGAAGGTCTTTAGGTGCCTTTTGGCAAACTCCAAGCGGCCTGTCATGTGCCTTTTACTGAGGAGTGACTTCCGCCTGGCCATTCTACGACAAAGGCCTGATCAGTGGAGTGTTGCACAGATGGTTGTCATTCTGGAAGGTTCTCCCATACCACAGAGCAACTCTGGAGCACTGTCACAGTTGCCGTCGTTTTCTTGGTCACCTCCCTGACCACGGCCCTTCTCCCCCGATTGCTTCATTTGGACGGGAAGTCAAATCTAGTTTGAGTTTTTGTGGTTCCAAACTTCTTCTTGAGACCACTGTGTTCTTGGGACCTTCAACGCTGCAAAAATGTTTTGGTTCCCTTGCCCAGATCTATGCCTCAACACAATCCTGTCTCGGAGCTCTATGGACAATTCCTTTGACCTCATGGCTTGGTTTTTGCTATGATATGCACTGTCAACTGTGAGACCTTATATAGTGTGTGACTTTCTAAATCATGTCCAATCAATTGAATTTAACACAGGTGGACTCCAATCAAGTTGCAGAAACATCTCAAGGATGAGCAAAGGAAACAGGAAGCACCTGAGCGCAATTCCAAGTCTCATTTACATAATTATACAGACCCATTGCTATAAGGCATATTGTTTTTTATACATAAAGTACAGGTCAAAGGTTTGGACACATCTACTCATTCAAGGGTTGTTCATTATGTTTACTATTTTCTACATTGTAGAATAACAGTGAATACATCAAAACTATGAAATAACACATTTGGAATCATGCTGTAAACACAAAAGTGTTAAACAAATCAAAATATATTATATATTTTAGATTGTTCAAAGTAACGACCCTTTGCCTTGAGAGCTTTGCACTCTCTTGGCATTCTCTCAACCAGCTTCATGAGGTAGTCACCTGGAATGCATTTCAATTAACAGGTGTGCCTTGTTAAAAGTTAATTTGTGCAATTTCTTTCCTTCTTAATGCGTTTAAGCCAATCAGTTGTGTTGTGACAAGCTAGGGGTGGTATACAGAAAATAGCCATATTTGGTAAAAGACCAAGTTTATATTATGGCAAGAACAGCTCAAATAAGCAAAGAAAAACGACAGACCATCATTACTTTAAGACATGAAGGTCAGTCAATCCGGAAAATTAAGAACTTTTAAAGTTTCTTCAAGCACAGTTGCTAAAACCATCAAGTGCTATGATGAAACTGGCTCTCATGAGGACTGCCAAGAGGAAAGGAAGACCCAGATTTACCTCTGCTGCAGAGGATAAGTTCATTAGAGTTACCAGCCTCAGATTTTGCAGCCCAAATAAATGCTTCACGGAGTTCAAGTAACAGACACATCTCAACAAACTTTTCAGAGGACACTGCGTGAAGCAGGCCTTCATGGTCGAATTGCTGCAAAGTGGTTAGAGAGTTGGACTAGTAACCGAAAGGTTGCAAGATCAAATCCCCGAGCTAACAAGGAAAAAATCTGTCGTTCTGCCCCTGAACAAGGCAGTTATTAACCCACTGTTCCTAGGCCGTCATAGAAAATAAGAATTTGTTTTTAACTGACTTGCCTAGTTAAATAAGAAGTAAAAAAAAACACTACTAATGGACACCAATAAGAAGAAGAGACTTGATTGGGCCAAGAAACACAAGTAATGGATATTAGACCGGTGGAAATCTGTCCTTTGGTCTGACGAGTCCAAATTTAAGATTTTTGGTTCCAACCGCCGTGTCTTTGTGAGACACAGAGTAAGTAAGTGAACTGATGATTTCTGCATGTGTGGTTCCCACTGTGAAACATGGAGGAGGTGGTGTGATGGTGCTTTGCTGGTGACACTGTCAGGGATTTATTTAGAATTCAAAGCACACTTTACCAGCATGGCTACCACAGCATTCTGCAGTGATACGGCATCCCATCTGGTTTTCCCTTAGTGGGACTATCATTTGTTTTCCAACAGAACAATGACCCAACACACCTCCAGGCTGTGTAAGGGCTATTTGACCAAGAAGGAGAGGGATTGAGTGCTGCATCAGATGACCTGGCCTCCACAATCAACCAACCTAAAACCCAGTTGAGATGGTTTGGAATGAGTTGGACCAGAGCGAAGGAAAAGCAGCCAACAAGTGCTCAGCATGTGTGGGAACTTCTTCAAGACTGTTTGAAAAGCATTCCAGGTGAAGATGGCTGAGAGAATGTCAAGAGTGTGCAAATCTGTCATCAAGGCAAAGGATGACTTCTTTGAAAAATCTAAAATAGTGATTTGTTTAACACTTTTTGGGTTACTACATGATTTCATGTGCGTTATTTCATAGTTGTGATGTCTTCACTATTATTCTACAATGTACAAAATAGTCAAAATAAAGAAAAACCCTTGAATGAGCAGGTGTGCAGGTGTGTTTTAGTACTATACCTCTTGACACAATGATGAAAATAATCATGGCCTCTAAACCTTCAAGCTGCATACTGGACCGTATTCCAACTAAACTACTGAAAGAGCTGCTTCCTGTGCTTGGCCCTCATATGTTGAACATAATAAACGGCTCTCTATCCACCGGATGTGTACCAAACTCACTAAAAGTGGCAGTAATAAAGCCTCTCTTGAAAAAGCCAAACCTTGACCCAGAAAATATAAAAACTATCTATATTTAATCTTCCATTCCTCTCAAAAAATTTAGAAAAGGGATGTTGCGCAGCAACTCACTGCCTTCCTGAAGACAAACAATGTATACGAAATGCTTCAGTCTGGTTTTAGACCCCATCATAGCACTGAGACGGCACTTGTGAAGGTGGTAAATTACCTTTTAATGGCATCAGACCGAGGCTCTGCATCTGTCCTCGTGCTCCTAGACCTTAGTGCTGCTTTTGATACCATCGATCACCACATTCTTTTGGAGAGATTGGAAACCCAAATTGGTCTACAAGGACAAGTTCTGGCCTGGTTTAGATCTTATCTGTCGGAAAGATATCAGTTTGTCTCTGTGAATGGTTTGTCCTCTGACAAATCAACTGTAAATTTCGGTGTTGCTCAAGGTTCCGTTTTAGGACCACTATTGTTTTCACTATATATTTTACTTCTTGGGGATGTCATTCGAAAACATAATGTTAACTTTCACTGCTATGCGGATGACAGAGAGCGGTACATTTCAATGAAACATGGTGAAGCCCCAAAATTGCCCTCGCTAGAAACATGTGTTTCAGATATAAGGAAGTGGATGGCTGCAAACTTTTTAACAAAGAGATCTTCTGTTGAATCTGACAATTAATCTTAATGGTTGTACAGTCGTCTCAAATAAAACTGTGAAGGACCTCGGCGTTACTCTGGACCCTGATCTCTCTTTTGAAGAACCATTTCAAGGACAGCTTTTTTCCATCTACGTAACATTGCAAAAATCAGAAACTTTCTGTCCAAAAATTATGCAGAAAAATGAATCCATGCTTCTGTCACTTCTAGGTTAGACTACTGCAATGCTCTACTTTCTGGCTACCTGGATAAAGCACTAAATAAACTTCAGTTAGTGCTAAATACGGCTGCTAGAATCCTGACTAGAACCAAAACATTTGATCATATTACTCCACTGCTAGCCTCTCTACACTGGCTTCCTGTCAAAGCAACGGCTGATTTCAAGGTTTTACTGCTAACCTACAAAGCATTACATGGGCTTGCTCCTACCTATCTCTCTGATTTGGTCCTGCCGTCCTAATTGTCCCTAGAATTTCTAAGCAAACAGCTGGAGGCAGGGCTTTCTCCTATAGAGCTCCATTTTTATGGAACGGTCTGCCTACCCATGTCAGAGACGCAAACTCGATCTCAACCTTTAAGTCTCTACTGAAGACTCATCTCTTCAGTGGGTCATATGATTGAGTGTAGTCTGGCCCAGGAGTGGGAAGGTGAACGGAAAGGCTCTGGAGCAACGAACCGTCCTTGCTGTCTCTGCCTGGCCGGTTCCCCTCTTTCCACTGGGATTCTCTGCCTGTAACCCTATTACAGGGGCTGAGTCACTGGCTTACTGGGGCTCTCTCATACCGTCCCTGGGAGGGGTGCGTTACCTGAGTGGGTTGAGTCACTGATGTGGTCATCCTGTCTGGGTTGGCACCCCCCCCTCCTCCCCTTGGGTTGTGCCAGTCAAAAGTTTGGACACACGTACTCATTCAAGGGTTTTCTTTACTTTTACTATTTTCCACATTGTGTTATTTCATAGTTTTGATGTCTTCACTATTATTCTACAATGTAGAAAATAGTGAAAATAAAGAAAATCCCTTGAAAGACTAGGTGTGTCTAAACGTTTGACTGGCCTGTAGGTTAATGGCAGCCCTAGCTTTCCTCTATAAAGGACTGGGTGTGTGCACTTCCGTCCAACACCAATTCGCAGACACACATAGTCCCAGACACACATAAAACTACTCCTCCAATCCCTAACCTGTCCAATGGGGCTCCAGCTATGACATCACATCTGCAGGCCCCATGAGGCCCCTGGGGGCGATGTCACCAACCATGAGAGACTGAAGGACTGACTGTCGCATACAGCTAGTTTGGCTGTAAGTGACACTCTCGTTTCCCTTTCTCTCTCCATCTCTTTTCCCTTCTCTCTTTCTTTCACTCTGTTTCTTTCGCTGGCACTTTGGACAGAAGACAGAAAATCCATTACACAGAACACACTTCCCATTTAACTCCAATTAATCAATTAAGGAATGCCGGGAGATCAACTAGGCAAACATCTGCCCAGGAAGGGTGGAGGTAAAAATGTTATGTTGCAAGAGCGCTTTGTACTGGAGAAGAAGTAGTTCCATTTGGATGCTGACCAAGTCTCCTTAAAAAGCTGAGAGACAGGGTAAGTAGATCTGACAGACAGGGGGAAGCAGAGGAAGAGCTTTAAATAACTTAGAATGAGCTGAGACATAACCAGGACTGAGTAGGGGTCTGCAGGGACACAGACAGTGTGGGTTGTGTAAGAGATGGTGAGACAACATTACATTTTCCATTAGCTAGGTATATTGATATCATAACATGATACATTACATGATGTAAAACTGTAGACAACACACACACACAGTGCTAACAACTCAGCTTAATTCTCAAACACCAGACTGTACAAAACCCCTGACACATCCTTCCTCTCCCTTTACCTTATTTACAAACAGTCTCAGTCCTAAACAAATTCTCTCACACACACATTCTCTTTCTTAATTTCTCTCACTCACCTCACCCTTCACCTCCCTCCTCCCCCTTCCGCAGATGTATCATCAGGTGGCCCATCTGTACAGCAGCTGCGCACCCCCCCACCCCCCATCACCCTGTGGACAGATTATTAGAAGAGGGCTATAGCATAGTAAAATGAAGCCTGGTCCAGACTTAGTGCTCCCCAGGTGTGAGAGATCAATGGGGATCAATGGGAGTGATGGGTGCTTAGGGCAGGCCTGGCCCCTGAGGTACTGTGATCAGGGTGCTGTCCAGGGAACGGCTAATCCCGTTAGGTAATTAGCAGCCTGGGACAGATGGACATGACCCGCCCCACAGCCCGAGGACGACACCAGCTTAGCCACCAGGGTTATTAGCACCCAGCCATATGGATAAAATAGGGAGAAGATACGGGGGAGAGGAGAGTGGAGGAAACAGAGAGAGGAGAGTAGGAAGACAAAGCGAGATAGAGTATGTGTGAAATAGAGGGAGTTATATGGGTTCATGCGAGTGCCATAAGACACTGTGTATGTGCCAGATAGTGTAGATGTCAGAAGGTCTTTGTGTGCACAAAGAGTGCATGTGTGCATGAGTCAGAATATACGCATGTGTGTGTGTACGTACTAGGGCTGTCCGAAAAAAAGTCAACCAAGAGAGGTCTGTTCTTTATACCAATCAATTAGACAGACAGCAAGTGACTAGCATCCATTTCCCTCTCTCCTCCCAGCTGCAGCGACCGCCACAGATTCAGATGGGATTCGTTTTTATGTAATGATTTTTATTATTTTTTATGATGATTTTTTTCTCAATAAATTCAGTTATGACAGAAGCCTGGAGGTTTTTATTTTAGGCGTGAAGATACGGTATTTCAAGATGTCTTACATGATAGGGCCACACTGATAACTCAAGCTTGGTTCCCATGTTTCTAAACAATACCAAATTATCTTTGGTGTTATGTTGCCATAATATTTGAAATGAGGAAGTGTGATCATAATCATTAGGATATTTTAGCGATCCACAGTATGTCCTAAATGCCCCCCAGCCTTCAGATAAGAGCTAAACAGTACAATTGCACTTGAGATGCATTTTAAGGCTATGGATGAAAAAGTTAACTTATCATTTCCAAACGTTTAGGTCAGTTGTATGCTGCTGCTTTGTGATTTATTAACAGCAAGGGTTGCATTAAATAGGCAGATGTATTTATTTTTATAGATGCATTTGGCAATATTCACTTCATGCACACAAAACATAAACAAAAGCATTCACTGAAAGTTGATAAGCTATATATTTATATATATATACAGTGGGGCAAAAAACTATTTAGTCAGCCACCAATTGTGCACGTTCTCCCACTTAAAAAGATGAGGCCTGTAATTTTCTTCATAGGTACATTTCAACTATGACAGACAAAATGAGAAAAAAAATCCAGAAAATCACATTGTAGGATTTTTTATGAATTTATTTGCAAATTATGGTGGAAAATAAGTATTTGGTCACCTACAAACAAGCAAGATTTCTGGCTCTCACAGACCTGTAACAACTTCTTTAAGAGGCTCCTCTGTCCTCCACTCGTTACCTGTATTAATGGCACCTGTTTGAACTTGTTATCAGTATAAAAGACACCTGTCCACAACCTGAAACAGTCACACTACAAACTCCACTATGGCCAAGACCAAAGAGCTGTCAAAGGACACCAGAAACAAAATTGTAGACCTGCACCAGGCTGGGAAGACTGAATCTGCAATAGGTAAGCAGCTTGGTTTGAAGAAATCAACTGTGGGAGCAATTATTAGGAAATGGAAGACATACAAGACCACTGATAATCTCCCTCGATCTGGGGCTCCACGCAAGATCTCACCCCGTGGGGTCAAAATGATCACAAGAACGGTGAGCAAAACTCCCAGAACCACACGGGGGGACCTAGTGAATGACCTGCAGAGAGCTGGGACCAAAGTAACAAAGCCTACCATCAGTAACCCACTACGCCGCCAGGGACTCAAATCCTGCAGTGCCAGACGTGTCCCCCTGCTTAAGCCAGTACATGTCCAGGCCCGTCTGAAGTTTGCTAGAGAGCATTTGGATGATCCAGAAGAAGATTGGGAGAATGTCATATGGTCAGATGAAACCAAAATATAACTTTTTGGTAAAAACGCAACTCGTCGTGTTTGGAGGACAAAGAATGCTGAGTTGCATCCAAAGAACACCATACCTACTGTGAAGCATGGGGGTGGAAACATCATGCATCATGCTTTTTTGTTTTTCTGCAAAGGGACCAGGACGACTGATCCGTGTAAAGGAAAGAATGAATGGGGCCATGTATCGTGAGATTTTGAGTGAAAACTTCCTTCCATCAGCAAGGGCATTGGTCCCAAACACACCGCCCGGGCAACGAAGGAGTGGCTTCGTAAGAAGCATTTCAAGGTCCTGGAGTGGCCTAGCCAGTCTCCAGATCTCAACCCCATTGAAAATCTTTGGAGGGAGTTGAAAGTCCGTGTTGCCCAGCAACAGCCCCAAAATATCACTGCTCTAGAGGAGATCTGCATGGAGGAATGGGCCAAAATACCAGCAACAGTGTGTGAAAACCTTGTGAAGACTTACAGAAAACATTTGACCTCTGTCATTGCCAACAAAGGGTATATAACAAAGTATTGAGATACACTTTTGTTATTGACCAAATACTTATTTTCCACCATCATTTGCAAATAAATTCATAAAAAATCCTACAATGTGATTTTCTGGATTTTTTTTCCCCTCATTTTGTCTGTCATAATTGAAGTGTACCTATGATGAAAATTACAGGGCTCTCTCATATTTTTAAGTGGGAGAACTTGCACAATTGGTGGCTGACTAAATACTTTTTTGCCCCACTGTATCTGTTTATTATACCTGTTGATACAGGGCTCATATGTGAAACTATTCTAACTGAACATTTTCTTTCACAGTGACACTGACTCCGAATTGCAGCCCCCAGGGACAAGGTTTCCATCCCCCACTGAAGCTGGTTCATCAAGCTCCTGCCACAAGTGGTGTTCATCTGCCCAAATGTATTTCTGCAGTCATGGATGTGCCTCAGGACCAAAAGGGCACAGCATGCAGGTGTCACTGTGTTCTTTGCTAAATTAAGTCCCCCATCACCTGCGCCACATGCTTGGTGACCCTCTGCTTTACAGCAGAAAGAGACCGCTATGGCACCTGGCATCAGCAGCACAATATTGTGTAGAGCTTTGGCAAAGTGGGTGGGGTTATATCCTTTCTGTTTGGCCCTGTCTGGGGGTCTGATCTGATGGGGCCACAGTGTCTCCTGACCCCTCCTGTCTCAGCCTCCAGTATTTATGCTGCAGTAGTTTATGTGTCGGGGGGGCTAGGGTCAGTTTGTTATATCTGGAGTACTTCTTCTGCCTTATCCGGTGTCCTGTGTGAATTTAAGTATGCGCTCTCTAATTCTCTCTCTCGGAGGACCTGACCCCTAGGACCATGCGTCAGGACTACCTGGCATGATGACTCCTTGCTGTCCCCAGTCCACCTGGCCTTGCTGCTGTTCCAGTTTCAACTGTTCTGCCTGCGACTATGGAACCCTACTGTTCATATTTACTCGAGATGCTGTCCTGTTGCATCCTCTACAACTACTGTGATTATTATTATTTGACCCTGCTGGTCATCTATGAACGTTTGAAAATCTCGGCCATGTTCTGTTATCTCCACCCCTCATAGCCTGGTTCCTCTCTAGGTTTCTTCCTAGGTTTTGGCCTTTCTAGGGAGTTTTTCCAAGCCACTGTGCTTCTACACCTTCATTGCTTGCTGTTTGGGGTTTTAGGCTGGGTTTCTGTACAGCACTTTGAGATATTAGCTGATGTACGAAGGGCTATATAAATACATTTGATTTGATAGAGGACTGAGGGTCTTCCAAATATTGTAAGTGTGTTAATAGTTATCCATGTTACCCATGTTATTTTGTAAATGTATATATTGTTTTCTTCATATTTTTTTTCCCATATTTTTTTTCTACATTTTTTGGGGTGGTGTGTTAGAATACCATTTTGGTATTTTGTATATAGTTTTTGTTTAAAAATGTATCCCTTCACCAATTTGGCCACTTGGGTATATTTGGGCTACTTGAGTGGGACACCTGGGTGACTTCATGATAAATGTCATGTAGCACACTCATTTTGGAAGTTATCATTCTGAAACTTTGCACAAGTACTGTTGCCCTCTTGTGTTTTTCACTGAAATTGTCCCCATCATCTTATCTGAATGATTGTTTTATCTTGTTCATTTTAAAGATGATACAACAATTAAAATAAAAAACAAATGTGTTTTTTCATTGTTTTATCTAAACCAGATCTATTGTGTTATATTCTCCAACATTCAATTCACATTTACACAAACTTCAGAGTTGTTTTCTTTCAAATGGTACCAAGAATATACATATCCTTGGTTCTGTGCCTGAGCTACAGGCTGTTAGATTTGGGTATGTCTTCAGGCGGAAATTGAAAAAAGTAGGGGGTAGCTCTGAGGTTAAAAATGCAGTTAAGAAAAATACCAACTATTTAAAAAAAAAAAAAAAAGTAACAAATATTTAAAGAGCAGCAATAAAATAACAATTGCGAGGCTATATACAGGGGGTACCGGTTAGTCAAGGTAATATGTACATGTAGGTAGTATTATTAAAGTGACTATGCATAGATGATAACAGAGAGTAGTAGCAGCAGTGTAAAAGAGGGTGGGGGGTAGAAGTCTGGGTAGCCATATGATTAGCAGATGTCTTATGGCTTGGGTGTAGAATGTGTTTAGAATCCTGTTGTGCCTAGACTCTCCGGGACCGCTTGCAGTGCGGTAGCAGAGAGAACAGTCTATGACTAGGGTGGCTGGAGTCCTTGACCATTTTAAGGGCCTTCTCTCTGACACTGCCTTATATATAGGTCCTGGAGGACAGGAAGCTTGGCCCCAGTGATGTACTGGGCCATATGCACTACACTCTGTGGTGCTTTGCGGTCAGAGGCCGAGCAGTTGCCATACCAGGCAGTGATGCAACCCGTCAGGATGCTCTCTGGTGCTGCTGTTGAAGCTTTTGAGGATCTGAGGACCCATGCCAAATCTTTTCGGTCTCCCGAGGGGGAATAGGTTTTGTCGTGCCCTCTTCACGTTTTGTCTTGGTGTGTTTGGACCATGATAGTTTGTTGGTGATGTGGACGCCAAGGAACTTGAAGCTCTCAACCTGCTCCAATACAGCCCTGTCGGTGAGAATGGGGGCGTGCTTGGTCCTCCCTTTCGTGTAGTACACAATCATCTCCTTTGTCTTGATCATGTTGAGGGAGAGGTTGTTGTCCTTGCACCACACGGTCAGGGCTCTGACCTCCTTCCTATAGGCTGTCTCGTCGTTGTTTAGGTCTACCATTGTTGTGTCATGGGCAAACTTAATGATGTTGATGCCTGGCTGTGCAGTCATGAGTGAACAGGGAGTACAGGAGGGGACTGAGCATGCACCCTAGGGGCCCCCGTGTTGAGGATCAGCGTGGCGCATGTGTTGCTACCTACCCTTACCACCCGGGGACGTCCCGTCAGGAAGTCCAGGATCCAGTTGCAAAGGGAGGTGTTTAATCCCAGGGTCCTTAGCTTAGCGATGAGCTATGAGGACACTATGGTGTTGAACGCTGAGCTGTAGTTAATGAATAGTGTTCTAACATAGGTGTTCCTTTTGTCCAGGTGTGAAAGGGCAGTGCGGAGTGCAATAGAGATCACATCATCTGTGGATCTGTTTGGACGGTATGAAAATTATAGAGGGTCTAGGGTTTCTGAGATAATGGTGTTGTGAGCCATGACCAGCCTTTCAACGCACTTCACGGCAACAGACGTGAGTGCTTCGGGTCTGTCGTCATTTAGGCAGGTTACCTTAGTGTTTTTGGGCAACAGGGACTATGGTGGTCTGCTTGAAACATGTTGAAATAGACTCAGACAGAGAGAGTTTGAAAATGTCAGTGAAGACACTTGTCAGTGTGTTCTCGGAGTACACATCCTGGTAATCCGTCTGGCCCGGCGGCCTTGTGAATGTTGACCTGTTTGAAGGTCTTACTCACATCGGCTACGAAGAGCGTGATCACACAGTCATCTGGAACAGCTGATGCTCTCATGCGTGTTTCAGTGTTACTTGCCCCGAAGCGAGCTGGGAAGTAATTTAGCTTGTCTGGTAGGCTCGTGTCACTGGGCAGCTGTGCTTCCCTTTTTAGTCTGTAATGGTTTGCAAGCCCTTCCACATCCGACGAGCGTCGGAACCGGTGTAGTACGATTCGATCTTAGTCCTGTATTGATGCTTTGCCTGTTTGATGGTTCGTTGGAGGGCATAGCGGGATTTCTTATAAGCTTCCGGGTTTGAGTCCCGCTCCACCCACTTTCACATTTGTCATGGTGTTCAGAGTTTGTTAGAACCAATTTATTGATGTGATCATGATAAACACCACATCTGTCATTTTAGTCCCGTCTGAATCTGCCATGTTCGTCATTTTTACATGGCAGGAGAGTAATAATTCCAGACAGAATAACCTACGTTTTTTTGGCAAACTCAACAGTCCTCTGATAATACTAGTCCCGTGCGTATCGACATCCCTGTGTTTTTTGAGAGAAATGTCTGAGTTTGACAATTGTTGCTTGGGTTTGCGCAAGAAAACAATAATTGATTCGATAAATGTAGTGCACATAGGCTACATGTAGGCCATTCATATACAGTGGGGCAAAAAAGTATTTAGTCAGCCACAAATTGTGCAAGTTCTCCCACTTAAAAAGATGAGGCCTGTAATTTTCATCATAGGTACACTTCAACTATGACAGACAAAATGAGGGGAAAAAATCCAGAAAATCACATTGTAGGTTTTTTATGAATTTATTTGCAAATTATGGTGGAAAATAAGTATTTGGTCAATAACAAAAGTTTATCTCAATACTTTGTTATTACCCTTTGTTGGCAATGACAGAGGTCAAATGTTTTCTGTAAGTCTTCACAAGGTTTTCACACACTGTTGCTGGAATTTTGGCCCATTCCTCCATGCAGATCTCCTCTAGAGCAGTGATATTTTGGGGCTGTTGCTGGGCAACACAGACTTTCAACTCCCTCCAAAGATTTTCTATGGGGTTGAGATCTGGAGACTGGCTAGGCCACTCCAGGACCTTGAAATGCTTCTTACGAAGCCACTCCTTCGTTGCCCAGGCTGTGTGTTTGGGATCATTGTCATGCTGAAAGACCCAGACACATTTCATCTTCAATGCCCTTGCTATTCCTCCACAATCGCTAAATGAATCATCCTACAACAATCTCTGTCTCACTTTCCCAATCAATTTATTCTAAAATTGTGTGTACATCTGTATATCTAGATTTAGCTTTCCCTGACTTAGTTGCCATAATGATTGATATATAAACAGCTGAATATGCGAAACAACGCTGTGCGTAATATGTGTTTCTCCTTCCGGTATTTAACTTCAATAGCGAATGACTCTCTTTACGCCGGAGCTTACCAAATGGGTTGGTCTTGCAACACAAACATGACCTATTGCCGTTTACCTCACCTCATTGGCTATCTACCCAGCTATATTTCAAGAAGATCAGTGGTCATTGGGTTAAAATACAGTCAGTCAACGAAACAGCGGGCAAATCATTGGTGCACAATGATGTCATGACTTGTCTTCAAATCGGTTTCTTTCAGTCAATACGTCCCGTGAAATGACCCATCAGGTTTGATTGTGTTACAAACAAGCGGTTCACAAAATGATTGTGTTACATACAAACCAGTTGATTGCAGTGAAACCAAACATGACTGGAAAAGTCACGTTCTGTGTGGGTTATTTACCTGGAATGTGTCGTCGAAAATGGAATGAGACGGAATTCACGACACAAGCGGTTTACAAAATGTTTCGTATTACGCTATAAAAATGTATTTTATCAAACAAAAGATAATTCATTGTGTAACAATGAGCATTGGAATTGCAAACAGACGAAGATCGTCAAAGGTAATCGATTTATTTTAATGCAGTTTGTGAATGTGCTGGTTGAAATAGTTGTTTTTTATGGGGCTCTATGCTCAGATAATCGCATCGTATTCTATCGCAGTAAATCCTTTTCTTAAATCTGACAAAGCAATTGGATTAGCAAAATTCTAGGCTTTCGATACTTGTTTTTTCATGAATGTTTAATATGACTATTTATGTAGCGATCACCGTATGTTGTGGAATTTCAGCCCGCTACCGGGTTCCGTGCTCAGAAAGGTTAAGGGCTTGTAAGTAAGAATTTCATTGTAAGGTCTACACCGGTTGTATTTGGCACATGTGACAAATAAAATGTGAGGAAATTACAAACAAAAGCTTGTAGTGTCGTACCCAAGAAGACTTGAGGCTGTAATCGCTGCCAAAGGTGCTTCAAAGTACTGAGTAAAGGGTCTGAATACTTATGTAAATGTTATATTTCAGTTTTTTATTTTTAATAGATTTGCAAACATTTCTAAAAACTAGTTTTTGCTTTGTCATTATTGGGTATTGTGTATTGAATGATGAGGGGGAAAAAAATGCAGGATCTGTCATCTGTGGATGTATTGATGATTTATAAAGCCAGGCACATTCAACACATTGGCTATTGATTATAGACCTAATTAAGTTGGGGTTTCCTCTCTCCTCACTGTTAGACAATAAGGAAAGGGCAGCTCATTCTGCTGCTGCCTCTGCCGCATTGTTCTCAACACCAATATGCTGGGTAACTTTGCTATTATGCACATATCAACATGGCCGAGGAAAAGGCACCAATTCAAATGCGCACTGATGTGTTTCTGATCCGTGGACAGCAACTACTATCCAATGCAGGGGAAATCATATTTGCTCTAAAATAATATTTCTATTAGTGTTGCACAGTTGAAGTCAAAAGTTTACATACACCTTAGCCAAATACATTTAAACTCAGTTTTTCACAATTCCTGACATTTAATCCTGATAAAAATTCTGTCTTAGGTCAGTTAGGATCACCACTTTATTTTAAGAATGTGAAATGTCAGAAAAATAGTAGAGAGAATGATTGATTTCAGCTTTAATTTCTTTCATCACATTCCCAGTGTCCATTTGGAAGACCCATTTGCGACCAAGCTTTAACTTCCTGACTGAAGTCTTGAGATGTTGCTTAAATATATCCACATCATTTTCCTCCCTCCTGCAGCAAAGCACCTCCACAACATGATGCGGCCACCCCCATGCGTCGCGGTTGGGATGGTGTTCTTCAGCTTGCAAGCCTCCCCCTTTTTCCTCCAAACATAACAATGGTCATTATGGCCAAAAAGTTGTATTTTTGTTTCATCAGACCAGAGGACATTTCTCCAGATCTTTGTCCCCATGTGCAGTTGCAAACCGTAGTCTGGCTTTTTTATGGCGGTTTTGGAGCAGTGGCTTCTTCCTTGCTGAGCGGCCTTTCAGGTTATGTCGATATAGGACTCGATTTACTGTGGATATTGATGCTTTTGAACCTGTTTCCTCTAGAGGTCGACCAATTACGATTTTTCAACGCAGATACCGATTATTGGAGGACCAAAAAAGCAGATTAATCGGCCGATTTTTATTTATTTATTTGTAATTACAATTACAACAATACTGAATGAACACTTATTTTAACTTAATATAATACATCAATAAAATCAATTTAGCCTCAAATAAATAATGAAACATGTTCAATTTGGCTTAAATAATGCAAAAACAAAGTGTTGGAGAAGAAAGTAAAAGTGCAATATGTGCCATGTAAAAAAGCTAATGTTTAAGTTCCTTGCTCAGAACATGAGAACATATGAAAGTTGGTGGTTCCTTTTAACATGAGTATTCAATATTCCAAGGTAAGAGGCTTTAGGTTGTAGTTAATATAGTATTTATAGGACTCTCTCTCTCTATACCATTTGATTTTCATTAACCTTTGACTATTGGATGTTCTTATAGGCACTATAGTATTGCCAGTGTAACAGTATAGCTTCCGTCCCTCTCCTCACTCCTCCCTGGGCTCGAACCAGGAACACAACGACAACAGCCACACTCAAAGCAGTGTTACCCATCGCTACACAAAAGGGGAATAACTACTCCAAGTCTCAGAGCGAGTGATGTTTGAAAAACTATTAGCGCGCAACCTGCTAACGAGCTAGCCATTTCACATCGGTTACACCAGTCATTAGGCTGATAGGCTTGAAGTCATAAACAGCGATGTGCTTGCGAAGAGCTGCTGGCAAAACGCACTAAAGTGCTGTTTGAATGAATGCTTACGAGCCTGCTGCTGCATCGTTCAGTCAGACTGCTCTATCAAATCATTTTTTATTTTACCTTTATTTAACTAGGCAAGTCAGTTAAGAACAAATTCTTATTTTCAATGACGGCCTAGGAACAGTGAGTTAACTGCCTGTTCATGGGCAGAACGACAGATTTGTACCTTGTCAGCTCAGGGATTTGAACTTGCAACCTTTCAGTTACTAGTCCAACACTCTAACCGCTAGGCTACCCTGCCGCCCCAAATCAGACTTAATTATAACATAACACACAGAAATACGAGCCTTTGGTCATTAATATGGTTGAATCCAGAAACTATCATTTCAAAAACAAAACGTTTATTATTTCAGTGAAATACGGAACCGTTCGGTATTTTATCGGGTGGCATCCCTAAGTCTAAATATTCTTGTTACATTGAACAACCTTCAATGTTACACGTCATAATTACGTAAAATTCTGGCAAATTAGTTCGCAATGAGCCAGGCTGCCCAAACTGTTGCATATACCCTGACTCTGCGTGCAATGAATGCAAGAGAAGTTACACAATTTCACCTGGTTAATATTGCCTGCTAACCTGGATTTCTTGTATCTAAATATGCAGGTTTAAAAATATATACTTCTGTGTATTGATTTTAATAAAGGCATTGGTGTTTATGGTTAGGTACATTCGTCCAACGATTGTGATTTTTTCGCAAATGCACTTTTGTTAAATCATCCCCCAGGGTTGCATCGATTATATGCAACGCAGGACACGCTAGATAAACTAGTAATATCATCAACCATGTGTAGTTATAATTAGTGATTATGATTGATTGATTGTTTTTTATAAGGTAAGTTTAATGCTAGCTAGCGACTTACCTTGGCTTCTACTGCATTCACGTAACAAGCAGTCAGTCTCCTTGTGGAGTGCAATGAGAGGCAGGTGGTTAGAGCGTTGGAATAGTTAACTGTAAGGTTGCAAGATTGGATCCCCGAGCTGACAAGGAGAAAATCTGTCGTTCTGCCCCTGAACAAGGCAGTTAACTTCTTGGTGACAGGGGGTAGTATTTTCAAGTCCGGATTAAATGCATGCCCAAATTCAACTGCCTGCTATTCCTTTCCAGAAGATAAGATGTGCTTATTATTAGTCGATTTGGATAGAAAACACTGAAGTTTCTAAACCTGTTTGAATCATCTCTGAGTATAACAGAACTTATTTAGCAGGCGAAACCCCAAGGACAAAACATTCAGATATTATTTTTTTGAGGTCACTCTTTTCAATGGGAATCCAGATTTCTAAGGGACCTTCTTGCAGTTCCTTAACACTGGATGTCAACAGTCTTTAGAAATTGGTTGAGGTTATTCCTTTGTGTAATGAAGAAGTACAGCCATCTTGAACGAGGGTCACTTGAAGTGTACTGTTAGATAGAGGCGTGTGACCAGAAAGCATGCTTCAGTTTGTTTTCTTCCTGTATTGAACACAGATCATCCCGTCTTCAATTTTATCGATTATTTACGTTAAAAAAATACCTAACGTTGTATTACAAAAGTAGTTTGAAATATTTTGGCAAAGTTTACAGGTAACTTTTGAGATATTTTGTAGTCATGTTGAGCAAGTTCGAACCGGTGTTCTGGATCAAACGTGCCAAATAAATGGACATTGGATATATATCGACGGAATTAAATCGAACAGAAGGACCATTTGTGATGTTTATGGGACATATTGGAGTGCCAACAAAAGAAGCTCGTCAGAGGCATGAGTTATATATTTTTTTCTGCGTTGTGTCGCGCCTGCAGGGTTGAAATATGGTTTCTCTCTTTGTTTACCATGGTGCTATCCTCAGATAATAGCATCGTTTGCTTTTGCCGAAAAGCCTTTTTGAAATCTGACATGTTGGCTGGATTCACAACAAGTGTAGCTTTAATTTGCTTTCTTGCATGTGTGATTTAATGAAAGTTAGATTTTTATAGTAATATATTTGAATTTGGCGCTCTGTATTTTCCCTGGCTTTTGGCCAGAGAGGTTAACACACCTCAAATGATGTCAATTAGGCTATCAAAAGCTTCTAAAGCCATGACACCATTTTTGGGAATTTTCCAAGCTGTTTAAAGGCACAGTCAACTTAGTGTATGTAAACTTCTGACCCACTGGAAATGTGATACAGTGAATTATAAGTGAAATAATCTGTCAGTAAACAATTGTTGGAAAAAAGACGTGTCATGCACAAAGAATATGTCCTAACCGACTTGCCAAAACTATAGTTTCTTAACAATAAATTTGTGGAGTGGTTGAAAAAAACTGTTTTAATGACTCCAACCTAAGTGTATGTAAACAGCCGACTTCAATTGTATGTAATATAACCATATACAATTTCAGTACCACATGTCTTAGACTGATGGACTGTGCCAACCCCACGGAATTTACAATGGATCAGTACACTCAGACATGGGCGCATTAGATAGTTGTCCTGTACACCATGATATTATATATTTTTTGCTAATGCTCGACTAAATCTCGGTCGACCAACAGTCTATCGACTAAAAAACAATCGACCAGTCAACTAAATGGGGTCAGCCTTAGTGTGTGCTGTACCGTACATCTCTTTCACTAAGTTTTTCCAATTCATAATGTGGCAAGTTTGGAATGAAACAAGGCTCTGCAGATGATTGACACGTTGGCCTGCTCACTGCAACAGAATAAATATAATGAATCATCTGTTTTCCTGTTGTTCTCTCCTCACCCTCCCTTCACCCTACCGATTTCATTTATTTGTCATTGGAAAATCACTCACAGATGCATCACTGCGGGCGATCGGGGCTGGGTGAACATGCCTTTCCCAAACTAACAATGAATTATAGAAACACATTAGTACACCAACGCCAGAAGGAAGGGGGGGGAGAGGGAGAGAGAGAAAGCGACAGCACTGCCAGCCGTAGGGGGGTGGTTGATCTAAGAGGCCGAGCTTGTGGGTTGCCAGGGACAGAGAAAGGGGCCTCTTGTTTGGGTACTGTGATCTGAAGGTGGGAGAAGGAGAAGTGACCCAGGGCACCGGCGCTAGAGCAGCAACTGAACTATTATCTGGAGGCTTTAAATTAATCATTCATCATTTGGGAGGAAGGAAGAAGGAATACAAGGAGAATATAGAAAAAGACAGCTGGTGAGAAACCAAAGGTAACACTGAGACATGAATGTGTGACCTTTGTATGTTACGCCACAACATCGAGCAAGGGTGTGCAAGGAGAGTCTTAAGCCCCTTGACCCTGGTCTTTCAGTACAACCGTTGATACAATGAAAACATAAGGTTGGAAGCAAGGAATCATCTGTTTAGGGACTGAAAAGAAAGACTACACTGTACTGTAATTTGGCAGGATCAGGCTCCGTACTAGTATGATGATGAAACTAGGGTTGGGCGACGTCAACCTTTGTCCTGTCATGATTATGTACCCCTAAAATATTGTGATATACGATGATATCACCCCTATTGGGCTGCCCCCCTCCCCAAAATAAAATACAATAAACTCAGCTAAATCGACAGTTGGGCTATAACTCGAAATCGAATGTAACTGGATGAATCATGCTGAAAGATGTTGTTCAAAGCCTGGGAAGAGGCTAAGTGAAGGCAATGGAAAATCTTCTCTAATATCCATTTCTGGTGGCGGAGCAGAAGAGGTTTGTGTGCATGTATCTGTGGGGTGTGCATATGATGGAGCAGTGCCTGTATGATGAGAAACGGGCTGTCTTACCCTAGAGGGCTAGGTTATAGGCCTAGAAGCAGAACTGGATAATAATTACTTTATCGGTCTCATAAAATGATATAAAAATAAATCATTGTTTTTTTTTCACTCTCTCATAAAGCTGTGATTAAGAATAGCCTAGGCCTAGGTTTAGGCTACAGACTTTTATTCTTGCTCTTTTTGAAAGCCACAACAACTTTGTAGGCTAGAAATAAGCTGCTGTTCATCATTTTTACTTGTCTTGAAGCTTTTATGATAGGGCTAGGAGGACGAGGATAGATTATTGGCCGTTTGGTTTTCAACCTCACATGGAGGGATTACCCGACCCGCATGGATAATTTCTTTCAAAATAAGCTTCAACTTGATTAAACTTGTAATTACATTTTTTTATAAGCCATTGAATGTTCCCTCATTATTAGTCCTCTGGCTACCTTACTTTTTTTTTAAGCGATTCAAATAACTTGGAGATGGAACTCTGTTACATTCATTGTTTGGTTGGGAGAAAGCTATGCATAAAACGATGAAGCATAGCCGTCAGTCATATTCATGGCCTATAAAATGACGAGAGAATGGAATATAGGCTTTTTTAGTTGTTTTTAGTTGTTGTTTACAGCTAGACAACATCGCTAAAATAAAAAAATAAAAAAAGGTTTAAGCTTTTGCCTATTGCCCATGCATCTGAGAGAGAAACAATATTTTCTCACTTTGAATTTTGCACCGCTTTGGTGGAATTCTCTGTTCTGTCTGGCCTACATTCCTCTCTTGCGTTCTGTAGGCTATATAAAATATTTATTGAAATAGGCTATAGCAAATAGGAATAGGAATATTACTCAAAATGGCACTTGTGTGCTGCCCTGCCGTGCGCTGCGAGACACAGCGTCAGTCAAGATCCAATAGGCTTAACCATCGTCTGTTACATCACGATGTTGTCACCATCAAAGATGGCTGTCAATCATCTGCAATTTACAATGCTATCGTACTATCGCCCAACCCTAGATGAAGCCAACCCAAAGACATGAAAAGCTTCCATCCTGCTTGGGTTCAGGCCCATGTTCGACAAAGTTAGGCCTGAGCAATGGCAGCGGGGGTCCTTTGAGTTCCATGCTGTCGTTTCCCTCCCCAACAAAGCCCCTTCAGTGGGATCCAGTTGTCTTCGATATGGGTGGCTTCCCCCTTGCGTCTTTCTGCCGATGTCTGTGTACATGCGTGTGCTGTTTGTCAGTTCACATTTCTGTTTTTGGATGTTAAAATCAGATAAAGCTATTCAGGTAGTGGGCGTGTCTAATCCCACTTCAAAATCCAGGTCAAAGTCTGTGTGAGAATGTTCTGTGAGACTGTGTTGCTGTTGATTCAGGTATAGTTCCTATGTGATTCAGTCAATGAGCTATTGTAGGCCAGGGTCCACAAGTGAACCAATCATAGAACCAGCAAATGCAAAGCTCTGTGCTATGTTAAATTCTATCATCCCCTGACACCAACACATTCGCAAAATAACACACATGGGATGTGTGAACGTACACACACACACACTGTATGAAATCACATACACGCACACAAACACCCACACCCTAAAGAAAATACACACAGAACAGCACATCCAGTTGTCTTTGAAGAGCACCTTACCTCAGCGTGAGCAGCAGTCTATGAGGCGAGACGAGGGCCTGCAGAGAAGAGGAGAGAAACGGGATTCATTAATGATCCAAAAATGAACCCCTGCTGTTCACACCTACACTAATATGAGCTGCCCACCTCAGCAAGCGAGCTTAAAATACAGATAGTGCTGTGGGGGAGGGGGTGCACACAGCATCTTCACAGCAGTCTCTTCCATTTAAAAAGAGGGAGAAAAGTGTTTCACGGTTGCCCAGTTTGAAAGGCAATATGTCCCTCAGTCCTCCTCACAGCTTGAAGCCCCAGGGTTGTCAAGGACGACAGAGCAAGAGATGAGAGACGAAGACAGACAAGCGGGCTCAATAGCATCACATGGTGGTATGATGCTGGAAGAGAGCCCTTACCTTGGCTTGACTAGACCCTGAGTCACCATATCCCTCTCTTTCTACCAGGTGGAATTTGCTTTGTAGTGGGCAGAACCAACTAATCCAAGGGCAGGCCAGAGAGCGAGAGAGGGCTCCCAGTCCAGACCCACAGAAGCAGTCTCTAAATAGTACGTTTTAACTAGCTTCCATGGCACGACATGATAAGAAATATGGATAAATCCTATCCAGTCCTGTCACCTATCTGTGATTATAAAGGAACTGATATTGGAGAGGTGTCCATGTTAGAGATACTGATGAGATTCATTCAGGGTAAGGGGGCAATTTGGTCCACCAGCCACCGTGGCAGGTAGATCTACCAGCCACTACATGTATAATAAATTAGCCATGTTGTGAAGGAGCTGATCCCAATGCATGAGGTTTTATCTTTACCTTGTCAGCTCAAACAGGACAACATAACAGCGGAGATAACAAACCTTTTCATAAACAAAATATATTTTAGCTGCGAAAATTACACCAACAAAACACAAAAACAAATGAACATGCTTTGTAATGTTTCTAAAACAATCCCTAATTTACTTCTTACTAGTAATATATGTGTTATATTGTTTTATTTAAAAAATTGGGACCTGAGTCTTTCAACCAAAATATCACAGAAGAGACAAAAATGTTCACCTGCCCCTTTAACCTCTCTGGGATATGTGGGACGGTAGCGTCCCACCTCGCCAACAGCCAGTGAAATTGCAGGGCGCCAAATTCAAAACAACAGAAATCCGCATAATTACAATTCCTCAAACATACAAGTATTTTACACCATTTGAAAGATACACTTGTTGTAAATCCAGCCACAGTGTCCGATTTCAAAAAGGTTTTACGACGAAAGCACACCAAATGATTATGTTAGGTCAGTACCTAGTTACAGAAAAACACAGCCATTTTTCCAGGCAAAGAGAGGAGTCACAAAAAGCAGAAATATAGATAAAATGAATCACTAACCTTTGTCATCTGATGAAGATCATCACTCATATTACTTCATGTTACACAATACAAGTGTTATGCATGAAACTTTAGATAAACTTCTCCTTAATGCAACTGCTGTGTCAGATTTCAAAAAAGCTTTACCGAAAAAGCACACCATGCAATAATCTGAGTACAGCGCTCAGACGACAAAACAAGCCATACAGATATCCGCCATGTTGTGGAGTCAACAGAAGTCAGAAATAGCATTATAAATATTCACTTACCTTTGATGATCTTCATCAGAATGCACTCCCAGGAATCCCAGTTCCACAATAAATGTTTGATTTGTTCAATAAAGTCCATCATTTATGTCCAAATACATCCTTTTTGTTCGCGCGTTTAGTACACAATCCAAACTCACGAGGCGCTGGCAAGTCCAGGCAAAAGTTCAGACAAAAAATCATATTACAGTTCGTATAAACATGTCAAACGAAGTATAGAATCAATCTTTAGGATGTTTTTAACATAAATCTTCAATAATGTTCTAACTGGAGAATTCCTTTGAACGCAGGTCGCTCTCACATGAGCGCGTGTGATCAGCTCATGGCACTCTGGCAGAGCCCTGACTCATTCAGCTCTCATTCCCCCCTCCTTCACAGTAGAAGCATCAAACAAGGTTCTAAAGACAGTTGACATCTAGCGGAAGCCTTAGGAAGTGCAATATGACCCCATAGACACTGTATATTGGATAGGCTAAGACTTGAAAACCTACAAACCTCAGATTTCCCACTTCCTGGTTGGATTTTTTTCTCAGTTTTTTGCCTGCCATATGAGTTCTGGTAAACTCACAGACATCATTCAAACAGTTTTCTATCCAAATCTACTAATAATATGCATATATTAGCAACTGGGCCTGAGTAGCAGGCAGTTTACTCTGGGCACCTAATTCATCCAAGCTACTCAATACTGCCCCCCAGTCCCAAAGAAGTTAAAGGGGAGGTAGCGCGACTAGTCATGTTTTTGTGCCTGTGAGATTGACGAGTAGAAGCATAGTCTTCTCTTCCCTAGCAGTTGAAATTCAAACATAGAAAAACAACCTACCTTGTGATCAAAACCATGTAAATAGCCAACAAACACAAGGGCAAAGTCTCACTTGAGCAGACTTTCTTTTTTCAAGTAAATTAGACCAACTTATAGGCCTGTGCACAGCGCTTCTAAAGCACAGCTCCCAGCCAGGCAGTGTTGCAGCACTAGGTGGAATAGGCTCAATAAGATTCGTAGTCCTTTGACTTTGTGCAATTAATTAACCAGCTATGAAACAAAATGGTGGAAATACTTTGAAAACTATAAAATATTTTACTATAAATGTTAATCATATTTGACTATTTTCATTCACAAATGCAAGTGAAACACTCGCACTGTGGAGCCCTGTGGCTGGTGAAATATAAATCTTACCCGCACATGTTCATTTTAGGCCCTGCTGGGGAGACAGTTAGGGGAAGGAAGGAGAGGGGAGCTCACAGTTGAAGGTAGGGTAGTGGTGGAGGGGGTACCAAAGTGGTATGGAGGTAGATGTTGTGCTGTAGCCTGCTACTCAACCTAGTGTGCTCCAGAAAACGCTCCTGCTGCATAAATGCATCAAATGTCAAACGTTCGCCGCCCATGATGGAGCGGAATCTGCCCGGGCAGATAAATAATGCACTGCTATCTCCTGCTACCGCTATAAAAGATGAATAACACACCAGTACACAGCTTTACATATACTACATGACCAAAAGTATGTCGACACCTGCTCGTCCAACATCTCATTCCAAAATCATGGGCATTAATATGGAGTTGGTCCCCCCTTTGCTGCTATAACAGCCTCTACTCCTCTGGGAAGGCTTTCAACTAGATGTTGGAACATTGCTGCGGGGACTTGGTTCCATTCAGCCACAAGAGCATTAGTGAGGTGGGGCACCGATTTTGGACCATTAGGCCTGGCTCGCAGTTTGGCGTTCCAATTCATCCCATAGGTGTTCAATGGGGTTGAGGTCAGGGCTCTTGTGCAGGACAGTCAAGTTATTCCACTCAAATATTGCCAAACAATTTTTGTATGGACCTCGCTTTGTGCACAGGGGCATTGTCATGCTGAAACAGGAAAGGACCTTCCCCAACCTGTTGCCACAAAGTTGGAAGCACAGAATCGTATAAAATGTCATTGTATGCTGTAGCATTGAGATCTCTATTCACTGGAACTAAGGGTCCTAGCCCAAACAATGAAAAACAGCCCCAGACCATTATTATCTTCCACCAAACTCGCCAGTTGGCACTATGCATTCTCCTGGCATCCACCAAACCCAGATTCATCCATCGGACTTCCACACGATGAAGAGTTATTCATCACCCCAGAGAACGGTTTCCTGTGCTCCGGAGTCCAATGGCGGCGAGCTTTACACCACTCCAGCCGACGCTTGGCTGCTCGGCCACGGAAACCCATTTCATGAAGCTCCCAACTAACAGTTTGTGTGTTGACGTTGCTTCCAGAGGCAGTTTGGAACTCGGTAGTGAGTGTTGCAACCCAGGACAGGTGATTTGTAAGTGCTACGTGCTTCAGCACTCAGCGTAACCGTTTTGTGAGCTTGTGTGGCCTACCACTTTGCGGCTCAAGCAGGGCAGAAATTTGACAAACTGACTTGTTGGAAAGGTGGCATCACCTTACAGTACCACGTTGAAAGTCACTGAGCTTTTCAAGTAAGGCTATTCTACCGTCAATGTTCTATGGAGATTGCATTGCTGTGTGTTCGATTTTATACACCTGTTGGCAACGTGTGTGGCTGAAATAGCCAAATCCACTAATTTGAAGGGGTGTCCACATACTTTGGTACATACAGTGTATGTATTACACATCACAAATGTTCCCGCTAAACTGCGCACGTGCACAGTTGCGCACCTACCCACCAATATAATATTACTCCTTTGTGATCTGGCTCTGCCTACAACAAAATCAGACTCAATCTTGCAAAGTTAGATTTGTTTATGTTTGTTGCATTGAAAAGGGGCTGATATAATGTTGATTCGATCACAGAAAAAAAATTGCTCTATGTAGTGCAAACTAATGGGGCGAACTCGATGAAGTTCAATCCCGTGCGTCTCTGGGTGGCCTGCCATTTCATCTGCGCAGAAGACGCAAGAGATTGAACTTCACCGAGTTCGCCCCATTAGTTTGCACTGTATAGAGCAATTTTCTTGGTCTTTCAATCACCTGCAAGTGAACACACTTTTCAAATCAGTTCAGATCAGAGCAGCGCATGTGCACATTTGTTGATATTCTTTCCTAGTTAGCGAGTTGTTAGCCCAGTTATCGGTAAGTATAGGTAATGCCTTAATTTAAGGGGTAGTGCTGTTTTCTGAGACAGGGATGAATGTTCAAATACACCAATAGGCAGAGGAGTAGCCTACATTGTCAAATGTTCTGTATGGTAATTAATTGTATTTTGTAAAGTGGTTTCTTGCATCATACAACACAAATTTACAGTCACCTATTTGGCCCATGGTATTACAGACCAAGTAAAAACATCAAAAATTAATGTCAAGCCCTGCATAATATAAAAATATTAAAGTATCATGCAATGGAGTTCTGCATTGAACATCACATACAGTATAGGCTACTGTAGGTTATATCGTAGCAATCAAAAGCTATTTCCATGTGAAAACGTAATGAGATTGTCTCCATCGGATTTGTTGGTAGGCCACTCTGATAGGCCTACATTATGCCACTATAGCCTATTGGCTACTGTCTAAAACTAAGGGAACAGCCTCAGTGTTCACTGTAAATACGCGGCGGAAGATGCACAAAATTCTCACAACGTTCAAGTTTCTGCTCACTGCTCATTTGCTCAGAGCCCCAAAAAGATTTGAAGGAACATTGCTGACGACCCTCATTTACCCCTGGAACATATTTAGCCACACCCACATCCAGCTCTCTAACCACTTCCCATACAAGAAGGCACACAGGATGACATGTACACACATGTACGCACGTGTACAGACACACAAACACCTCCTCTACAGCACTACAACAGACACCGACATCTCACATCACCTTAATAAAGCGGATGAGGGATCATCTCACTGCTGTTGCACGTATCTTGCAGCAGCACCAGCTCAAACAGGGACTGTTGTCATTGTTTACCCACCAAAGTTGCTCCAAATCGTATTCATGGCTTTATGCCGCTCCCATGATGTATACGCCAATTAACGGTGTAGCAGCACAAACACATTCCGCCCGGCTGGGGATGGTGCTGCTAATCCTATTGTCTGCGCCTTTCGCCTCTCCCTCGCTCCCCTCACTCCACTCTGCAGCCATACACCCCATACAGAGGGTGGTGGAGGGGGAGAGAGACACGGGCAGCAGGTAGTACATTAGTACTGATTTAGGAGAGGGATTCTACCTGGGGCCCTCAGGGACAAATTACACAGCAGCCTAATAATCAGACCACACCGCAGGCCAGGGGGATGGAGATTTAAGATTCAACACTCTTCCCTAATGGTCTGACAGCCGTCCACTACTTAGCGTGGATTGAATGGCAAACTGTTTACCGACATGGGAGAGTGAGAAGTTAATATTAGCGCAATTAGCATAAGGCTAACAGTTATCTACACCTGTGAGCAGCATTAGCATAGTCATAAACTGGCCACAGCAGAGAGAGTGAGGGAGCTGTTTTCTTTCTTTCTCTGCCCTTTACATTCTATCAGAATCGAGAGGCAGAGGACGTAGAGAAGGTTTACGAGGTGACATCTCTGAGCTGACAGCCAGGCACTCTTCCTCTCATGCTAATGCAGGCGCAGAAAACATTATGTACAGCTCCAATGAAAAGAGCCAACGTGAAAAGGTCAGGCCCAATGAGGGGAAATCCATTTGCAGAGTCTGTGAACACACACAGAGCACGCATATTGAGAGAGAGCAAGCAGAATGAGTTAGCCGCAAATAAACATTGAGCATCGCTATCGTTTTGGCCGAGGCAATTTCTAACAGTGTGATGAAGCACACTATAGATCAGAGTGAAATTGCAGAGCGAGATTGTCAGAGAGAGAAGGGACACAGCAGCACCAAAGCCAGTGATACAAATAACAGTCATTGATCTATAAGTCATTTTGCATGCCGAACAACCCCCAAGAATACCATTAGCCTAATCAAACTGCACATTGTGCCCAGCTTTTGTGTGCTGACCAACATGAGGTAGGAGGCCTGTTCCTGATCTTGCACATCTTGCATTTAAGCATTTACATGCTAAAATGGCGTGTGTGATATTAAGCTTTATTAGTTAAGTGACAACCTGCGCAATTTGCTAGGTTATTGTTATCTATGCACTGTTGAAAATTGTGTTTTACCGGAGATGTCACTCATCTGGCTATAGCCTACCTGCTGAACGGGACTTTCATTTAATTTGTTAAGTTTCCTCATCAACAATAGTTTTGGTAGTTTTGCTTTAAACAATCAGTGTATATGAAAAAATAGATTAGTTTAATTTGAGCTTTTTTGTCTACTTGTTCTCATGTTGTCTTTTTGGTTTAGTCTCCTTCGCTCCTTCTGTGTTGTGTGCACCTTCCCATTTACTCACACACACACCCAGGGTTTGATACTGCGACCAAAACAGCCGCATTTGCGACCGTTTGACTTGGCAGTGCGACACATTTTGAATGGGTCGCAAAGGTGCCAGTGAAAAAAAATGTACCAGGTCATGTTATTCAAATCATGAATGTGCAAATGATCAAAAATAAACCAACTTTCTGAAGTGGTAACAATGGCACGGGAATGTCCCTGTCTGTGTGTGTCAGGGCTCAACATAGCCTACAGGGCTCTGGCCTGGGGAGGTTTTGGAGACCCTCTGGGCCAGTCATTCATCCCCGTCAGTGGCCCCTCCACTTGGGCCAGTGAAAAAAAATATTGTAATGATATTTATTTTTATATAGCCTATATCATAAATGTTTTTAAATTATTGATTCTCGAAGCTGTTCGTTTATTAAGTTCATTATTTATCAAACGGTCGCACAGCTTTTAAACAGCTGGTTGTTGTATGAGCAGCTTACCAAAGACTGACAGCGGTAGTGTTAGAAAAGCGGTAGGAAAGTTATGATATTTACCAGTAAAAACTAAGGCAAGGATGGGTATGCAAACCAGGTATTGAAAAAGTTCAAAGTCTTAGTTGAATATTTGCAATGTGCAATTCAGTCATCATGGAATAGCCTACCTTGAAAATCTGACATTTCCTCTAGTTGGTCTAATGTTGCACGGTATACTGAAACGTTGGTACTTTTTCAAAAGTAGAACATAAAAAATGGTTCAGTACTAGAATTTGTGTTACTTTAGGTACTTCTGTCAAATGTGTCTCACGGATCATGCCTGTCTATCAACCAACCCCTTATTATGGAGCGCACGTACCTGCTCCACCTTCTCATTGCTAGTAGCCTGCACTGGGAGTCTGGGCTGCAGCATATGTTAGCTCCTCACTCATGCTGCACACACAGAAGTTAACATACTTGAATAATGAGAAATGGCATGTTGGCAGGCTGACCACCTGTTACGCAAGTGCAGCGTCAAAAGGACCTTGTGCCTTCAAGGAGCCAAGGTAAGTTGCTAGCAAGCATTAAACTTATCTCATAAAAAATCTATCATAAGAAATCAATCTTCACATAATCACTCGTTAACTACACATGGTTGATGACATTACTAGGTTAACTAGCTTGTCTTGCGTTGCATATAAAATGGCGCCGGAAGAAATGGCAGCAGTTTTATGGGCGCCCAACCAATTGTGCTATTATGTCTTTTTTCTCGTGTTATTTGTAACTTATTTTGTACATAATGTTTCTGCAACCGTATCTTACGGCAAAAAAGAGCTTCTGGATATCAGGACAGCGATCACTCACCTCAGATTGGGCAAATATTTTTTCTACAACAAGGAGGACACACAGGACATTCTCCAAACACCCCACAGGACCAACATCCCCGTTACTTGCAAGAGGAAGCGATGCAGGTACAGAAGACAAAGACCAGGAAGCCTCGCCAGGACCCGGAGAAGGTGAGTGGGAAAGCTGCCATTACCGTCAATGCTACTCGCCAACGTGCAATCAATGGTCAATAACTTAGACGAGGGACAATCACGAATATCCTACCAATGGGACATCAAAAACTGTAATATCCTATGTTGCACGAAATCGTGGATGAATGATGACATGGATATTCAGCTAGCGGGATATACGCTGCACCGGCAAAATAGAACAGCAATACAGTAAGACGAGGCGGGGGGGGGGGGGGGGGGGGGGGGGGGGGGGGTCTGTACATATTTGTAAACAACAGCTGGTGCACTAAATCTAAGGAAGTCTCTAGATTTTGCTGGCCTGAAGTAGAGTATATTGTGATAAATTGCAGGCCACACTACTTTCCTAGAGAGTTTTCAGCTATACTTTTCATGGCTGTTTATTTACCACCACAGACAGATGCTGGCACTAAGACCGCACTCAGTCAGCTGTATAAGGAAAAAAGCAAACAGGAAACCACTCACCCAGAGGCGGCGCTCCTAGTGGCCAGATACTTTAATGCAGGGAAACTAAAATCAGTTCTAACAAATTTCTATCAACATGCTAAATGTGCAACCAGAGGGAAACAAATTCTAGATCACCTGTACTCCACACACAGAGACGCGTACAAAGCTCTCCCTCCATTTGGTAAATCCGACCACAAATCTATCCTCCTGATTCCTGCTTACAAGCAAACATTAATGCAGGAAGCACCAGTGACTCGGTCTATAAAAAAACGATCAGATGAAGCTAATGCTAAACTACAGGACTGTTTTGCTATCACAGACTGGAACATGTTCCGGGATTCTTCCGATGGCATTGAGGAGTACACCACATCAGTCACTGGCTTTATCAATAAGTGCATCAAGGACATCGTCCACACAGTGACTGTACGTACATACCTCAACCAGAAGCCATGGATTACAGGCAACATTCGCACTGAGCTAAAGGGTAAAGCTGCCGCTTTCAAGTTGCGGGACTCTAACCCGGAAGCTTACAAGAAATCTTGCTATGCCCTGCGACGAACCATCAAAACAGGCAAAGCGTCAATACAGGGCCATAGATTGAATCATACTACCCTGGCTCCGACGCTTGTCTTATGTGGCAGGGCTTGCAAACGATTACAGACTACAAAGGGAAGCACAGAAACAAGCTGCCCAGTGACACTAGCCTACCAGACGAGCTAAATCACTGCTATGGTCACTTTTTGAGGCAAACAACACTGAAACACGCATGAGAGCATCAGCTGTTCTGGACAACTGTGTGATCACGCTCTCCATAGACGACATGAGTAAGACCTTTAAACAGGTCAACATACACAAGGCTGCGGGGCCAGACGGATTACCAGGACGTGTGCTCCGGGCATGTGCTGACGAACTGGCAGGTGTCTTCACTGACATTTTCAACACGTCTCTGATTGAAACTGTAATACCAACATGGTTGCGTCACTGCCTGGTACAGCAACTGCTCGGCCTCTGAACGCAAGGCACTACAGACGGTAGTGCGTACGGCCCAGTACATCACTGGGGCTAAGCTGCCTGCCATCCAGGTCCTCTACACCAGGCGGTGTTAGAGAAAGGCCCTAAAAATTGTCAAAGACCCCAGCCACCCCAGTCATAGACTGTTCTCTCTACTACCTCATGGCAAGCGGTACTGGAGTGCCAAGTCTAGGACAAAAAGGCTTCAACAGTTTTTACCCCATAAGACCCCTGAACAGGTAATCAAATGGCTACCTGGACTATTTGCATTGTGTGCCCCCCAACCCCTCTTTTTACGCTGCTGCTACTCTCGGTTTATCATATATGCAGTCACTTTAACTATACATTCATGTACATACTACCTCAATTGGGCCGACCAACCAGTGCTCCCGCACATTGGCTAACCGGGCTATCTGCATTGTATTTTTTAAACCTGCATATTTAGTTAAAATAAATGCATGTTAGCAGACAATATTAACTATGGAAATTGTGTCACTTCTCTTGCATTCAGTGCAAGCAGAGTCAGGGAATATGTAAAAGTTTCGGCCGCCTGGAGAAATAGTCGACACGTCATAATTCCTATAATAACTACAACCTAAAACTTCTTAATAACTGAAGAAGAACAGGGAATATTGAACCACCAGCTTTCATATGTTCTGAGCAAGGAACTTAAACGTTAGCTTTTTTACATGGTATATATTGCACTTTTACTTTCTTCTCCAACACTGTTTTAGCAATATTTAAGCCAAATTGAACATGTTTCATTATTTATTAGAGACTAAATATATGTTATGTATTATTTTAAGTTCAAATAAAATGGTGCATTATTAATTCAGTATTGTTGTAATTGTCATTATTACAATATATATAAAAATCGTCCAATTAATCGGCATCGGCGTTGAAAAATCATAAAATCGGTCGACCTCTCATGTAGACAGTTGAAACGGTTAATTGTTTACAAAACAATGTCCATACAGACTAGAACACTTTATGTCCGATGTCCACCAGATGCATATGCATTTGCTGTGCCGGAAATCTAACCCGCATTTATTTACCGAACTTGATGCAAAAATGTGCTTCACTTTTCAACTTGCTTTCTTTTCTTGCCGTGGTATCGTGTTAGTATCGAGTATCGTGATGGTATTGAGAATTGTTTTACTAAACCTGGTATCGTAACACTAATTTGGTTCTTGAAGAGTCATGTTAGCCGATTTTGAAGTTCTACTGCTCCAATATAATTATTCAGTGATTTAATTTCTGAAATGTTTTCATGTAGCCGCCTTTGTTTGTTTTCCGCCATTTCATTTGAAGGCTGTTGCGCTTGTTGCAGTCAAACCACATGCCGTAATAATGAGCAAGACAACATCTCAAATGGCGAGACTGACTAGCTACCACATGGACACACTTCATTAGTGTGTTTGTGTCGGGAGCTGTTCATCTAGTCAGGCAATGCCCACAATATTTGGACATATTTTAGAATGTTCAGTTTGTCGCGCACGGCACCACTAGCAGCATGTTAGCCAAAGACTGTTGCACTAGCTGTCTAGTCTGTGTTTTATAAATGTGCAGTAAGTATAAAACACAGTTATATAAGGAATTGATTTCAACATCTGAACAAAGTGAACAGGCTTGCATGCTGTTTAAACAGTTGCAGATGAACAGAAGGGTGTGTTCATAACAATTCCACTGTTCAACCCTGTTAGCTAGCAAATATATCCAAGTTGTCTAAACTTGAAATGTAAAGATTAACTGGCTAATCACTAGCACATGGGTTTGAGAGATTGTTGATGAGACCGGTGTTCATGTTCTATAATGTCTGCTTCAAGAAGTTAGTCATTATTAGTGAATTTGCAATGTGCATGGTTCTGCTTAAATTTGTAACAAAACGGGGTATTTTAAAAGACCGACTTGAAATCCAGATCAGTGATTATTGCCATAAAAGCAAGCTAAACTATATTGATAAAATTATGTAATTGTTAGTGGGTCTTATGGTTGTGGAACCGAAACGCACAGAATCGTTTCAAAATGAAACGTATCGTTCCTCTATCTAGATACGCATTGAATCATCTTGAAAGGGAAAGATGCACATCCCTAGTTATCACATGTAACCTCTCCTTACAACCCAGATTCCTAGCTCATCGCCTGAAGCATCTGTTCACACAGACACACAAAGCCAGTGTGAGGCAACGGCAATGAACAGCTCTCACAATCCTGAACCACAACACATCACACTGTATAAAGGCTGGAGTGTAAACTCATTTCATTCAGACATGAATAGAGTAGACATGGAAGGGGCTGAGGGAGAGAGATAGAGGATTTAGAACAGGGGGTGTGGAGAGAGGCTAGGGGTGGAGGGGAGGTGGGGGTAGGCTGCTGGACGCTGGTGTTCTCTGGCCCACACTGCTGGGTCTGTGTGAGCTGAATGGCACCCAGCAGGCAGTCCTGGCCCCCTACTTCCATCTGCCCCAGTTCTCCACCCACTACCCCATCCTTTGCTCACTCCCTCCACGACCAAGCAGGCAGGCAGAAAGAAGGCCACTAGGAGGGAGGAGAAGCAGAGAAACCCGGTTTTGCATTATATGGGCAAGAAAAAATAGGATTTGTTTTGCAACTGAAGCTTGCCCAATATAAACGCTCATTTTTGTTGACCATATCAAAACCTTTGCTCCTGTTTTTGAGTGTGAGTCAAGGCCCTGAACCACGTAAGCCCCCAACCCACACAAACACACTAGATATAGCCTAATGCCCCAAGGGCAACAGTCCTATCAAGAAGAGGATTCGATAAAGTGTGTCAGATGACACGAGATCATTTTCATTTCATGTGGAAAAACAACCTTGCACTAGAAAGCAACTTCCCATTTGCTGCCACAATCAGCTCATTTTCACACAGTGTGCAAGTTGGTTCAGCTCTGAAAAGGCACATGAGATGGATTTCAAGCCATACATCTGATAAGAGACCCAAATTGGATTTTGCAGCTTCTCAGTAATAACAGTGTGAGATCTTCGGGGGCGATTGCTGCAGCCCGCTTCGCAGTGTGGATTTGGGTGTCATGGCTGTGTAAACAATTACTCCATGGACTAAAAACATGGGAAGGAGAAGGGTGTCTAATGCAAGACCCCGTCCAGATCAGATATATCGCCTCAGAAATTAGCAGTGCAAGAAAAATGACTGGGATGCTTTGGTGACATCGACACTAAAACGTCATGCCTTTTCTGGGCCTCTGTGGTTAAAGTTCATTGCCTCTACTTGAACTATTGTTTAGATACACGCGGCGAGGCGTGACTTAACGTGACAATGCCCACAAGTAGGTTACAGTCGTAGGGTGCTCCCATTACTCCCATATAATTATCCTAACTTTGGCGTAATCCTAAACAAATTACTGACACTTTTGTCATTTCATTCAACTTTTTTATTGACATACTTGGCTATTACAACAACGAATGATGTGCATGATACTTATTCTGCCATTCTAATTTGTTACCCGACCTGCTAACACTGACAATAAAGCTAGTAAAACTGTTTGTTTACCCATAGCTTTTTGCCGGTTAGCTGACTGGCTAGTGAGAGAAGTTTATATTGATCCAATTCACTAGTCGCGCAACTACTTCCAGTCTTTGCCTGCCCTTGAATGCTCTAGGTATTTAGAAAAACGTATTCTTGTTGGCTTGCCTATATGTCCATTCAACGTCCCGGAGTTGGTTGAATGGCGTTGAATGGACATATAGGCAAGCCAACAAGAATACGTTTTTCTAAATACCTAGAGCCTTCAAGGGCTGGCAAAGACTGGAAGTAGTTGTGCGACATAGTGAATTGGATCGATATTAACAACCCTACCAATGGCTACCAAAGTAGCCTATGGTGATACACCTATTTGGTGGAATCTCTAGGTTTGCATAAATATCCACATGAATATTATACAGTTGAAGTTGGAAGTTTACATACACTTAGGTTGGAGTCATTAAAACTGATTTTTCAACCACTCCAAATTTATTGTTAACAGGTTAACAAACTATAGTTTTGACAAGTCAGTCATGACCCAAGTAATTTTTCCAACAATTTTTTATTTTTTTTTAACCTTTATTTAAGTCAGTTAAGCAAGTCAGTTAAGAACAAATTATTATTTTCAATGACGGCCTAGGAACAGTGTAACCCACTGAACTGCCTGTTCAGGGGCACAACGACAGATTTGTACCTTGTCAGCTCGGGGATTTGAACTTGCAACCTTCCGGTTACTAGTCCAACGCTCTACGCTGCCGCCCCATTGTTTATAGACAGATTATTTCACTTATAATTCACTGTATCACAATTCCAGTGGGTCAGAAGTTTACATACACTCAGTTGACTGTGTCTTTAAACAGCTTGGAAAATTCCAGAAAATTATGTCAAGGCTTTAGATGCTTCTGATAGGCTAATTGACATCATTTGAGTCAATTGGAGGTGTACCGGTGGATGTATTTCGAGGCCTACTTTCAAACGAAGTGCCTCTTTGCTTGACATCATGGGAAAATCAAAAGAAATCAGCCAAAACCTCAGAAAAAAAATGGTAGACCTCCACAAATGTGGTTCATCCTTGGGAGCAATTTCCAAATGCCTGAAGGTACCACGTTCATCTGTACAAACAATAGTATGCAAGTATAAACACCAGCCGTCATACCGCTCAGGAAGGAGACTGCGTTCTGTCTCCTAGAGATGAACGTACTTTGGTGCAAAGAGTGCAAATAAACCCCAGAACAACAGAAAAGGACCCTGTGAAGATGCTGGAGGAAACAGGTACAAAAGCATCAATATCCAAGGTAAAATTAGTATTATATCGACAAAACCTGAAAGGCTGCTAAGCAAGGAAGAAGCCACTGCTCCAAAACCGCCATAAAAAAGCCAGACTACGGTTTGCAACCGCACATGGGGACAAAGATCGTACTTTTTGGAGAAATGTCCTCTGGTCTGATGAAACAAAAATATAACTGTTTGGCCATAATGACCATCGTTAGGAGGAAAAAGGGGAGGCTTGCAAGCCGAAGAACACCATCCCCACCGCGAAGCATGGGGGTGACAGCATCATATTGTGGGGGTGCTTTGCTGCAGGAGGGACTGGTGCACTTCACAAAATAGATGGCTTCATGAGGTGCCATCACCAGGTGAAGCTGTTAGAGAGAATGCCAACAGTGAGCAAAGCTGTTATCAAGGCAAAGTGTGGCTACTTTGAAGAATCTCAAATATAAAATATATTTTGACTTCAACCTGATTCCATATGTGTTATTTCATAGTTTTGATGTCTTCACTATTATTCTACAATGTAGAAAATAATTTTACAAAATAAAAACCCTTGAATGAGTAGGTGTGTCCAAACGTTTGACTGGTACTGTAGTTCTGATCATGGCTTTCCAAACGAATCATGCATCTACACCTACATTTAAAATGTGTCTATCGTGTCCAGTGTCCAGATTCCATTTTCCCGTGCTATATTCAAATGCCAGTATGCATTCTACAAACGGTGGAATAGGCAAAATATGATGACACAACAACTGGTGGCAGTAGCTAACTACTGTAGCTAATTACCCAGCTAACCTCTGTAGCTAGCCAGCACGCTAGCAAGCAACGTTAGCCTAAAGAGACTGCAAATGGGTTAGCATAACTCTAGCCAAAAAAAATAAAAAATCTCTAAATATTAGCAAGCTGGCTAGCATGAAGTTGGCAAACACGTTCCTAGCGGTATTTCCTTCAACATTATAATGAAGGTGCCTCTCGGTCCCATAACACAAGTTTTATGCAGACTTGTGGGAGGAGCACTGATGGCGTCACCCACTGTATGAGCATTCGGTAGACTGACCACAAAGTGACTTCTGTGCATCTAGACCAGTCTTTTCAATGCAAACTTCATGAAAGCAGAAATCACATGTAAGTGTCAAGTGTAGACAGTACCAGAGGAACACAGACACCAGCAAAGAGATGGCCCACAGTTGTCATGGGAACCGCAGCCAAATACACACAAACTCTCAGAGCGAAGCACATTCACACTGAACAGCATGACCAGAAGAATAAATACAAAGTGTCACCCGGAAAAGTGCATAGACCTGCATTTTCTCTCAGGGATGGGACGGGCAAACAGTGTTACATTTATGATTTGTGTGAGATAAAGGGCTGATAATTATATTCAAGGTAACAATAATTAATACATCTAGGCCATCTCCCAGGGGCTGCTGGGGACACAGCACATGGGCCATCTGAAATGGGAGGGGACTGCTGGCCTGGGCTCTGTTGTGGTGAATTGAGCACAAGCTCTATGTCAACTGCAACTCCCACAGTTCTCCTTGGCAGATTACTCTTCCCCCACTCACACAAACGAATGAGATCTGCTCTGCAGGGAACCACAGGTAAGGAGAGATGACATTCAGTTCCCAGAGAAAGAAAGATTAGAGAGAGAAAAAGGAATGTCACTTCTCATAGTTATTGGCTTTCTGATTCTCCTTCTGCCCACGCTTTATTCTACAGACTGTAGCCTCACAAACAAACACATAAAACCTTTCAATGCTCGGTTTTACAGACTGCCGAGGTCCCAGGTGAGGTGAGGCATCTACAGACCCCGAGCAAAATAGATCCACATTCAGTAAACAATTTCTATAGCAACGGCACCAGTCATCTCCAAGTTGCAGGAGGTTATTGAGAGCAAACCAAACGTGGGAGAAACAGTCTCGCACTTCACACACAAGGGCTTTTTAACCTAATGATTACATTCCGATTAATTGCTGTAGGGCTGAAACAGAGAATTATCGAGAGAGAGAGCTTTTCCCCTCTGCTACACATAGATATCCATGGAAACCAACTGATTTAGGCTTGATTTATGCCTCTAACAGCTGGGGGGGAAGGACCAACAAAGCTGGGCTCCCAAACCGTAGAAAACACATTATTGTACATGCCTGACTGACCACCACCAACACACACAGGAAAGCATACAGTGCAGCTTGACAATGCTCGATTAGTTGCACATTATAGAACCACTCCAGAAGAACAATGCGGTAAATACCAACGAGATTTATTCTGCCTCTCTCCCATTTCAGAAACAAATATTAACTGTTGCTCCCTGGTCCTGGTCATGAACAAAACGAGAGTGGAGACAGAAGGGGAAGATTGCAGAGGGGAGCGATAGAGGAGATGCATCTGCTTTTCTAAAAAGGAATCAGATGCAATTCAGTCTTTTCTATACATTTTGTTCTCAGACTATTCACCAACGCACAGCCCTGTCTCTCTCCGTTATCGTTCGCCCCCCAGTGTACCCAGTCTCCCCGAGCCACCCCCCCCCATTATACAGTCCTATCTGCCACAGGAAATTAAACCTCCATGTTTGGATCTCGCAGAAAGCAGGCCTCTACTCTAGGGCCGGGATGATACTGCACAGTTAGTATCGTGCCAAGGAAACACTGAGCAGATTTAACTTATTTAAGAAAACAGCCCTAATGTTGGACATAAACATCATTGTTGTCATCCAGGGACAATGTTTTTCCCAAGCTAAAGCACACCATATTTTACATTCAGCAGGTTTGTAAAGGTCCAAAGACTTGTCTGCTTCGTGCTTTAACATTTTGAAATGAACAACAAAAAAAAAGGCAATACGGGTGGAATTAAAATAATTGAAATAGATTTCGGTCAATTAGTTGCTTGAAAACCGAAAAAAAACAGACATTCCCGTTAATCGCACAGCACTAATGGAAAAACACATGCTTAATCACACAAACAGAATTTCCACCTGCTGATAGACACACACACACACACAATTGAAAAGTTGAAAGGAATAGGAGAGTGACAGCGCAGGGACTGAACATCAGAGACAATCTGGGGAGAATGAAGCCATTTCCAAAGCAGATTGTACTTGAAGAGTTCTGAAGTAGAGAACTAGAAACTAAATGGGTTGGGGCTGTTCAAATACCCTACAGGATGCAGGCTGCTACGGCTGTATACCTTAACCAACAAAGCCTAGTCCGGCAAAGGGAGAGATAATGTCAGGCAGTGCCGTAGACTCCAGCCCGGCCCGCCACACAATGGGCCCTATCTTTCATGTCCTCATTAAGATAGCGCTCCAGCAATTAAACTCTCAACTTTCATGTGAGCGCCTGAGAAAGAGGGGAGGGAAAGGAGGGTGAGAAAAATGTGGGAGAACATCATTTTCATTTTGGTAAAGAAAATAAAATTGGGGTTGGACTGATCGAAAGCGGGTTTGAAAGTTAGTTTTCCAGGTTTCGAGGGAGGTGAAAATGACTACATGGAGCAATAGAGGAGAGGGTACCAACTGGAGAGGATTGCGGAGGCAAAAATAAATATAAGAGAAATACATTTCCCACGAGTCGAAGTGTGCTGGTTCCAACTGGCATCTCGTTACTTTGCTCTCCGGGAGGCAGGGATTCTATTAACACAACAGTTGACTGAGACACAGAGGAGAGCAAGATTGAGAGAGAACAGCAGGGAGAGGAGAGACAGAGCATTCCAGGTTGAACAGGGGAGAGAGATGAATTGACAAAAAAAGAAGGGAGAGAGCAGGCTTGGGCGATATACCGTTTACCGGGGTATTTAGAAATACCAACGGTATGATTTTCAATATCCCCTCGCTAGGGCTGCGGGTGTGTGTGCTAAGCCACTGCTTATAAACTATAGGTTAAATATAACTATAAGAAACCTAAGATGTCAAATTAATAATATCCAGCTCAGGGCTACAGATATGCATTTGGTTTGCTAACTTTCTAGCTGAGTGGCTAGTTGTCAAGATTAAGCGTCTTGGTTACTGCAGAGACATGCAATATTCTCCTGGATGAAGATTACTGTTGCCTAAACTGTTTTGTGCGTCAAAGATTTTTGTAAATTATTATCATCATCTTTATTTATTAAATAGCACCCCTTATGTGCACATTCGATAATACCATATACCCCGGGATGGTATAGAAACGGTAAACTTGTGAAAATCTGGATACGGCCCAACCCTAGAAGAGAGCTGTGCTGACTGAGCTTGAGTGGGGTTAAAAGTAGAAGAGAAAAAGGGGGCACAACACAAGCTAAAAGGCCGCAGCCCTTTTCTTTGTTTAATACTATTAGCCTCCTCAGTAATCCTGGTCTATCGACATGCCTTGACACATCAATGGCTGATCAGATCACTCCATGTCCCCATCTGGAGGAAATGGCAGTGAATCTTCCGACACAACTGGGTATTGGCAGAAAAGGAGCTCACATCACACAGAAAGTGACGGCTGAAATCAATCAATCACACTCACTAACCCAGTGTGTGTCGGTCTACAGCATTAAGGAATTCAAACACCATCCCAAATATGGATTCCTAATACACAAGATAAACCAAGCAGACAATCATGCATCTGTAGGCCCTTGCTCTCCAGTGTGGTTAATCTGTTTATTAGCTACAGCAGATTAATCACTGCTAGCTGAGAGGCCCACTATGACATCATGATTTAACTCTTAGACAACAAACACATAGCTATGACATACAATGCAGTGCCTAGAGGACCACATTGTATGTTCCTGCCTTTGAACTGGAGAGAAGCACTGTGGTGAGTATGTAGATATGTAGATTATATCTCTGGCCTACTTGAATTCTATTTTACTTCACACCTGAATACAGACAGTGCATTCGGAAAATATTCAGACCCCTTTGACTTTTTCCACATTTTGTTACGTTACAGCCTTATTCTAAAATCTATTAAATACGTTTTTCCCCTCATCAACCAACACACAATACCCCATAATGACAAAGCAAAAAAGGGTTTTTATAAATGTTTGCAAATGTATTCAAAATAAAAAACAAATACCTTATTTACATAACTTTTCAGACCCTTTGCTATGAGACTCGAAATGGAGCTCAGGTGCATCCTGCTCCCATTGATCATCGTTGAGATGTTTCTACAACTTGGAGTCCATCTGTGGTAATTTCAATTAATTGGACATGATTTGGAAAGTCACACACCTGTCTATATAAAAAGGTCCCCCACAGTGCATGTCAGAGCAAAAACCAAGCCATGAGGTTGAAGGAATTGTCCGTAGAGCTCTGAGACAGGATTGTGTCGAGGCACGGATCTGGCAAAGAGTAACAAAACATTTCTGCAGCATTGAAGGTTCCCAAGAACACAGTGGCCTCCTTCATTCTTAAATGTAAGAAGTTTGGAACAACCTACAGCTGGCCAACAGCCAAACTGAGCAATCGTGGGAGAAGGGCCTTAGTCAGGGAGGAGACCAAGAACCCAATGGTCAATCTGACAGAGCTCCAGAGTTCCTCTGTGGAGATGGGAAAACCTTCCAGAAGGACAACCATCTCTGCAGCACTCCACCAATCAGGCCTTCATGATCGAGTAGCCAGACGGAAGCCACTCCTCAGTAAAAGGCACATTACATCCCACTTGGACTTTGCCAAAAGGCACCCAAAGTACTCTCAGACCATAAGAAACAAGATTCTCTGGTCTGATGACACCAAGATTTAACTCTTTGGCCTGAATCCCAAGCGTCACATCTGGAGGAAACCTGAAACCATCCCTACAGTGAAGCATGGTGGTGGCAGCATCATACTGTGGGGATGTTTTTCAGTTGCAGGGACTGGTAGACAAGTCAGGATCGAAGGGAAAGATAAACGGAGCAAAGTACAGAGAGATCCTTGATGAAAACCTGCTCCAGAGCGCTCAGGATCCCAGACTGGGGCGAAGGTTCTCCTTCCATCAGGACAACGACCCTAAGCACACAGCCAAGACAACACAGGAGTGGCTTCGGGACAAGTCTCTGAATGTCCTTGAGTGGCCCAGCCAGAGCTCGGACTTGAACCCATAGCTGTGCAGCAACATAGATAGTTACACACGGTCCAACTGACGCTTGGACATTGGGAGAGAGAGTGCTTTTCCAACCTCCACAAAGACGGAGGCATTGGCGTGAAATCCACTCCATGACATCTGAATTTTAATTTTAGTTTTCTTCCCGGGCTGTTCTCTTTAATGAGCAGTCAACAATAAAAAAACTGGCAATGAATTTTCCAACTGTGCACAGTAAGTAAAATAAAAGTCCTTGGGGAGGAGAAAAGCAGAAGAAAAAAAAAAACACAGCTGAGCTTCTGCCAAGTACTCAAAATTCTGTGATTTTCACAGCTGAGAGGGAGAGCGGGGAGAGATGGAGACCGGTATCAGCAGCGCCAGGCCCATGAGATGCCAGCACAAACAAGTGACACACACCCAGGCTTCCTAATACTGATACACAGGCAGAGGGTTACCCAACTGGGCCTCACATAGGCCTGCAAATAAACTTCAAAAATAAGTGAGACTGTGGCCTCAAGTACACCCCCTCAACACCAGCCAAGCAAACAGGAGTCTCCAAACAAAAAAATATATATTGTAAATAATATACAGGCCTAGGAAGCAACAGCTGAGTGCTCCAACATTTTAGTCCACCAGCCACTGTGGCAGGTGAATTAAAAATATACACTGCTCAAAAAAATAAAATAACACATCCTAGATCTGAATGAATGAAATATTCTTATTTTATACTTTTTTTCTTTACATAGTTGAATGTGCTGACAACAAAATCACACAAAAATAATCAATGGAAATCAAATTTAGCAACCCATGGAGGTCTGGATTTGGAGTCACACTCAAAATTAAAGTGAAAAACCACACTACAGGCTGATCCAACTTTGATGTAAGGTCCTTAAACAAGTCAAACTGAGGCTCAGTAGTGTGTGTGGCCTCCACGTGCCTGTATGACCTCCCTACAACGCCTGGGCATGCTCCAGATGAGGTGGCAGATGGTCTCCTGAGGGATCTCCTTCCAGACTTGGACTAAAGCATCCGCCAACTCCTGGACAGTCTGTGGTGCAACGTGGCGTTGGTGGATGGAGCGAGACATGATGTCCCAGATGTGCTCAATTGGATTCAGGTCTGGGGAACGGGCTGGCCAGTCCATAGCATCAATGCCTTCCTCTTGCAGGAACTGCTGACACACTCCAGCCACATGAGGTCTAGCATTGTCTTGCATTAGGATGAACCCAGGGCCAACCGCACCAGCATATGGTCTCACAAGGGGTCTAAGGATCTCATCTCGGTACCTAATGGCAATCAGGCTACCTCTGGCGAGCACATGGTGGGCTGTGCGGCCCCCCCAAAGAAATGCCACCCCACACCATGACTGACCCACCGCCAAACCGGTCATGCTGGAGGATGTTGCAGGCAGCAGAACGTTCTCCACGGCGTCTCCAGACTCTGTCACGTCTGCTCAGCGTGAAACTGCTTTCATCTGTGAAGAGCACAGGGCGCCAGTGGCGAATTTGCTAATCTTGGTGTTCTCTGGCGAATGCCAAACGTCCTGCACGGTGTTGGGCTGTAAGCACAACCCCCACCTGTGGACGTTGGGCCCTCATACCACCCTCATGGAGTCTGTTTCTGACCGTTTGAGCAGACACATGCACATTTGTGGCCTGCTGGAGGTCATTTTGCAGGGCTCTGGCAGTGCTCCTCCTTGCACAAAGGCGGAGGTAGCGGTCCTGCTGCTGGGTTGTTGCCCTCCTACGGCCTCCTCCACATCTCCTGATGTACTGGCCTGTCTCCTGGTAGCGCCTCCATGCTCTGGACACTACGCTGACAGACACAGCAAACCTTCTTGCCACAGCTCGCATTGATGTGCCATCCTGGATGAGCTGCACTACCTGAGCCATTTGTGTGGGTTGTAGACTCCGTCTCATGCTACCACTAGAGTGAAAGCACCGCCAGCATTCAAAAGTGAAGAAAGAAATGTATTAGCAAGACGTAATGTGGTTTTTTGCTAAATTTCATTTAAAAAAATTGTGACTGGCGTCTCAACGAAAATATCAGTTGAGACAAAATTTCAGAGATCCCTTTAAGGGCGGAATGATACAGTGGTAACGTGGCCACTCGAGTCCTGTCATGTGTGTCTGTGAGAGATTTGGGATCTGACTAGTAGTCGACGGCGTCACTTCGCTATCAGCTGAAGCAGCAGACTCAAACTAACATTGAGAAACAACCGAGCTTGTGAACAAAACAAAGTAAATAGCCCAGAAACACTTTGTAGACTTGAGTAAATTATACAAACTTGTATGCCTGTATCCAGCACCTCCTAAAATTAATCTATCAGCACAAGGGGTGTGAACGTTTCAACTAAAATTGGGATCGTTAGCGTAAAAAAAAAATCCCTAACCGAAAAATAATGGTTCAAGTTTAATTCCCTCAAAATTAAAATCAAAGTGCAGTAATCAAAAAACTACCACTAACAGTCCCTGATCATCATCATCATCAAGGGAAAAATAACAATTAAACAAATACCTAACGTAACAATGCAGTAACTTTAGCAGCAGGGAAAAAAGGCAATGTTCTCTCCAGTTTATTAACCGGAGCTATAAAAACGAGGGAAAGAGAAGCAGAACAGCAGTTCAAGCAGGCAGCGGGAGAAGGGCTATGCGGTGTGCGTCTGAGTGACGGAGTAGGGAGGGGGGGGGGGGGAGAGAAATAGCAACCAAGTTGACTCACACTGGTAGACTAACTTATTGCTAGTTATTTATCATCTCATCTGATTACATAGTACCGGTCGTGACTGCATCAAACCCGAAAGAAGCTAGTTAAGCTAGGTTTGTTACACCTTAAAAAAGCACAATAAATAGGATTGACACCCACCATCTCAGATTGTACTGAAATCATCATCTCTGTAGTTAACATTCCTGAAACATTTAGTTGAACTATAATTTGATCTCTGAGCAATTAAGCTAATTCATTGCACCCAAATTGGCCATTTTAATTTATAGGATTCAAATAACTCAATAAACATAGTACTCAACTTCGGATTTGGACCAAACTTCACCTTCTAATAGGACAACAACCCTAAGCACAAGTCTCAAAGTCTCTTGAGTGGCCCAGCCAGAGCCCGGACTTGAATATCTCTAGAGAGGCCTGAAAATAGCTGTGCAGCAACACTCCCCACCCCACCTTATAGAGATTATGAGGATTTGCAGAGAAGAATGGGAGAAACTCCCCAAATGCAGGTGTGTGAAGCTTGTAGCGTCATACCCAAGAAGACTTGAGGCTGTAATCGCTGCCAAAGGTGCTTCAACAAAGTACTGAGTAAAGGGTCTAAATACTTATGTAAATGTTTCATTTAAAAATATAAATTTGCAAAAATTTCTAACAACCTGTTTTTTCTTTGTCATTATGGGGTATTGTGTGTAGATGGATTAAATTATTTAATCAATTTTAGAATAGGGCTGTAATGTAACAAAATGAAAAAGTCAAGGGGTCGGAATACTTCCCGAATGCACTGTAACACAGCCTCCTGCAGAAAATAAATTATTTACCTGACTTGCTTTTCAAAGATGGCTAGAAATGCACACGTTTTGTGCTCTTGTAGGAAGCAACCAATCTCACATTGCTGACTAGAAATGAGCTATAACTGGGCTAACTCCTCACTTACTAGCAAAGAATATGAACAAATGTACACACCTGGCTATATGCAGCATTTACTTTGACCTCAAAACTAGCTCATCTACTCACAACCACTCATGCTGTAAATACAATCCAGTACAAGGTGAATAGCACAGATCCATATATGGTAATTGTCTATTTGTCTATTTTCTTTCGGTATGTGGCATTGAAAATGGCTAATATTGCATTGACAATTAGCACAGTAGAGGGAAACGTTGATAGGGGGAAAACTAGAAAGTTGAGTGAAGTTCAATCTCGTGCTTTTCTGCTCGTGCTGATATTTCTTCTGCGCGGCAGTCCCGGGGGAGCTGTGTGCAGCTTAGAGGGAACATTGCCTGCTCCCCATGCCCATCCCACCCCAACAACAAGTATCAGTTCTCTATGTTTGAAGCTGTGGCTTGGAGTATTGCTTTTCCATACCATGTAATGTATTTCCTGTGAATCTGGTAGTGAATCTGGTAGTCTCCGCATCTATCCAGTGTGTGTTTCCTCATGTCTTACTCATTGGTAGGAAGATATTTGGTCCAAATCGGATGTTGGGTACTATATTTATTGAACATGAACAGAATCCTATAAATTAAACTGGCCAAATTGGGTGCAATCAATTAGCTTAATTTCTCAGACAACATTATTTCAGCAAAATGTTGTTGTTTCAGGAATGCCACGCATTGAGGTTAATGTTAGCTAGTTGAGACTACATAACTTTAACTGTGGGCTTTCACCCCTTCCAAATCAAATCAAATGTATTTATACAGCCCTTCTTACATCAGCTGATATATCAAAGTGCTGTACAGAAACCCAGCCTAAAAACCCAAACAGCGAGCAATGCATGTGTAGAAGCACCATTCAGATTATTAAGTAGCACCCTACCTGTTGGCGCTTGGTGTTATTTAACTTTTATTTCTGTCATTTTAATCCCATTTTCCATTGATTAGATATCTCCAAATAACTTTATGACTGCAGCCTAGTGCTCTATGACTGCTTAAATGTTATGAAAAATTATCCATTTGTCACATCCCTAATCAGCACTTCACTCACAGTGTGCACAGCTCCCCAGACAGGCAGTGTTGTTGCACGTGGTGGGATATAGGATTCATATTCATTTGTGAGATTCGCAACTGTGAAACAAAACAGCACAAATACTTTGAAAACAGCTACGGCAACATTTTTCTGCTAAAATTCTCAACACACACTTCAAAATCTACTTTTGCCTATTTTTATTCTAAAAAATGTGAGTGTATAAGTCATACTGTAGAGCCCTGCAAATTGAACACCTGCCAACACGGCTGGTGAAATTGATATTCTTACCTAAATCTACCAGAGAGGGACTGAGAACACAACTTCACCAGGTAAGTTGACTGAGAACACATTCTCATTTACAGCAACGACCTGGGGAATAGTTACAGGGGAGAGGACGAGGGATGAATGAGCCTTGCCCATCACCCAAGCCACACAGCCCAAGATCCCAGCATGCTTTACTCTTCCCGCTAAGACTACCACCACACAAAACACACACACACTCAGAGAGAAACCCAAATATTTATCCGCATTCTTTCACATCTTTATCTGGACTGGCCGGCTGCTGAGAGTCCATTGAGCGGTAATCAGGGCTTTGGCTTACAGAATGCTCACACAGGAAGTGCACTTCATCTGCTCTGCTGCTTCCATTTGGCCTCGGAGCCACCAGGCATCTCAACAGCAGGACGTGGGAAATCACAAAAACAAACGAGAGCAGGGAAACAACTTGTGCCCACGCACATGACATGGGAGCCACTGACGACTTACAAGTCCCCCCTCTGGTATCGCATGGATGAGAATGGAGTTTGTGTGCCATGCTGCATAGAGAGGCAGCCAAATGGCTTTCATGAGAGGAGTGCTAAGTGCGTGTCGTGCATCTCCTTTCATTCCAAGCCTCTTTGAGACAAGCCTATTGTGTGTGTGTGTGGGGGGGGGGGGATTGTTTTAAACAATTGGGAATTGTTTTAAAAATTGTCATGCCAAGGATTATTTTGTATTTGATTTAGAATTTTAGGTATTAGCCCATAGAAACGCATTGAATAACAGACTCACACATGGAAAAACAGTGAAAAAATTAATCAAAAGGGTATATTTTTTTGGGGTGTCGGTTCAATATCTGAGAGACTCGCGACTAACTTTTTTCCTCAATGTCCCGAAGTGCAATTTCAATTGTCCTAAACAGAACTTGAACCATATTAAAATGTAAATACTTTATTATGTTTTGACATGCCAACATGGGTCTAGGTCATTTGCAGTGCTTGTAAAGTCATTTGTGTATTTCTGAGACAGATACAGACAGTTAAATTGTGACCCGGTTCAGGAATCTAGGTGTATGTCATATGTTCCCGTGTGGATAGGCTTCTCCACCCAGGCTCAGCCATGTCTACTCTCCTGATGCAAACAGTACATGGCAATTGCGCATCACAAATGTGACCCGATTCAGGAAACTAGGTGTATGTCGCAAGTCAGGACTTCACAGGAGAGCTGTTTGGGCAGAAATGCCTTTCTCGAACATGTGAACATTCATGTGCCTTAATATCAAACTTATATGACATCTGTAAATACAAATAGAATTGTTAAATTACAAGCCTAGTCGGTTTAGAGACAGAAAAAGTTTGCAACCTTCCCTCTAGCCATGATTGGCTGAGATAATGAGTGGGCTGGACATGTTGAGAGATGAGTTTGGATTGCACGCATCTGTCTATTGGAGCTTGACAGTGTGTCTTGGTAATAGTGTCAAACGCAGCTTTTTAAAATGTATCGCGTAGTAAAACTGCATAAACCTAAATGTCAAGTTAAAGTGTACCGTTAGCTAGCTAACGTTAGATGGCTGGCTCGCTAGCTAACGTTATGTGTATGCTCTCCACTTTCGGGAGGACTGAGTTTTGAAATCAGTGGAATTCGAGTATGATAGCTAAGGAGATGGAGAAAACACCAGTCTGGATTACATCGTCAAACTAAGGGCAACCATGTATGGCATCAGACAGGAGACACGTCCAACCATGATGTATACTGGTGAGTCTAGCTAGCTACATTTTTAGATATTACACATTTCTAATTTTGACAGGAAGTGGTTTCATTTCAAGTGTACTGTTCGCTAGCTAACGGTAGCTGGCTGAGTTGCTAGCTAACGTTATGTGTATGATCTTATTCTTCGTATCTCAAACACATTTCCTTGACTAGTTATAGCCATAGAACCTGGTTGTTAGCTACCTGTAGATTCATACAGGGGAGTAATGTCATGAGTTGTGATTATGGTCCATTATTTAGCTAGCTAACTACATGTCTTAACTTCTTTGGGGTAGGGGGCAGTATTGTGTAGCTTGGATGAAAAACGTGCCAAAATTAAGCTGCCTGCTACTCAGCCGTAAAAGCTAGAATATGCATATAAATTTGGATAGAAAACACTGAAGTTTCTAAAACTGTTTGAATGATGTCTGTGAGTATAAAACAGAACTCATATGGCAGGCAAAAACCTGAGAAAAAAATCCAACCAAGAAGTGGGAAATCTGAAGTTTGTAGTTTTTCAACTCAGCCCCCATTGAAGATACAGTGGGATATTAGTTATGTTTCACTTCAAGGCTTCCACTAGATGTCAACAGTATTTAGAACCTGTTTTGAAGATTCTACTCTAAAGGAGGGGCTCATAGGCTCTTTGAGTTAGTGGTCTGCCAGAGTGCCACAGCCTGGGTCTGGCGCGCTCACGTGAAAGGTAGTTACATTCCACTTCATTTGTACAGACAAAGGAATTGCCCGGTTGGAACATTAATTACGTTTTATGTTAAAAACATCCTAAAGACTGATTCCATACTTAGTTTGGCATTTTTCTATGGGCTGTAATGGAACTTTTTGAACTTTTCGTCCGATGTTCGGCACGACCTGAACGCGCTTTTGGATTTGTTTACCAAAAGCCCTAACAAAAGAAGATATTTGGACTAGAGGTCGACCGATTATGATTTTTCAGCGCCGATACCGATTATTGGAGGGCCAAGAAAGCCGATGCCGATTTTTTTTTTTTTTTTTTTGTAATAATGACAATTACAACACTACTGAATGAACACTTATTTTAACTTAATATAATACATCAATCAAATCAATTTAGCCTCAAATCAATAATGAAACATGTTCAATTTGGTTTAAATAATGCAAAAACAAAGTGTTGGAGAAGAAAGTAAAAGTGCAATATGTGCCATGTAAGAAAGCTAACGTTTAAGTTCCTTGCTCAGAACATGAGAACATATGAAAGCTGGTGGTTCCTTTTAACATGAGTCTTCAATATTCCCAGGTAAGAAGTTTTAGGTTGAAGTTATAATAGGACTATTTCCCTCTATACCATTTGTATTTCATTAACCTTTGACTATTAGATTTTCTTATAGGCACTTTAGTACTGTCAGTGTAACAGTATAGCTTCCGTCCCTCTCCTCGCTCCTCCCTGGGCTCGAACCAGGAACACAACGACAACAGCCACACTCGAAGCCACGTTACTTATGCAGAGCAAGGGGAACAACCAGAGGCTCAGAGCGAGTGACGTTTGAAACGCTATTAGCGTGCGCTAAGTAGCCAGCCATTTCACTTCGGTTACACCAGGCTCATCTCGGGAGTTGATAGGCTTGAAGTAATAAACAGCGGAATGCTTAACGCACAATGAAGAGCTGCTGGCAAAACACACGAAAGTGCTGTTTGAATGAATGTTTACGCGCCTGCTTCTGCCTACCACCGCTCAGTCAGATACTTAGATACTTGTATGCTCAGTCAGATTATAGGACACGCTAAGTAATCTAATAATAGTAATCTAATAATATCAACCATGTGTAGTTAACCAGTGATTATGATTGATTATGATTGATTGATATTTATAAGATAAGTTTAATGCTAGCTAGCAACTTACCTTGGCTTACTGCATTCGCGAAATAGGCAGTCTTCTTGTGGAGTGCACAAGTGTTACGGATACAAGGATCCTGTGTGTGTATCCTGTGTGTGTATCCTGTGTGTGTTTCTTTTCTCTCCGTCTCCCCTCACAGGTGAACATCATCACTCCCCAATCAGTCAACAATCAACCCATCAATCAGAAGACACACCTCCTCCTGTTTCCTACCCTATCACAGTTCCTTCCCCATGGTTTAAAAACCCCATCATTTGTTTGCTCAGTAGCTCAATCTTTGTAATGCCATGTTGATAGATCTCTGTTCTTCATAGATTTCAGTAGCTCAATCTTTGTAATGCCATGTGGGTAGATCTCTGTTCTTCATAGATTTCAGTAGCTCAATCTTTGTAATGCCATGTTGGTAGATCTCTATTCTTCATAGATTTCGGTAGCTCAATCTCTTTGTTAATGCCATGTTGGTAGAGCTCTGTGTTTGACTCGCTCTCTGTGTATTAATTAACCTCTTCTTTTGTTTGAGCACCTCCAAATCACTTTCATCTCCTGTGAGTATTGTTTTGGTTATGGTGTTTGTTTGTTGCTGGTGGGAAAAGGGGGAAACCAAGACAAGTCGCCCATGGGCATACACTACCCGTAGGTGAACTTTGTTAAAAACACTAGTTAGAACTGGGCGGACCACCCACTGTATTTTTTTGTTAGTTAGTTAGCTGTTGTTAAAGTAGGCTAGTCTAGCTTAGGGGTGTTTTTGCATATTGTTTCTTTCCTTGGGTCCAGCTCAGCCCCTTTTCCTGCTCCCCCCATTACCGTGTGTTTATAAATAAACCCTGAGTTTGACGGTATTATTTCGGTTGTCGTGGTTATTTCGTTCACACTTACTTTGTCACAATTATAATCTACATGAGTTATGTTACGGGTCTCACTACCATCCCCCCCTAGACTGTCGGGCCAAAAGGGATTCGTAACAACAAGGAATAGTTAACTGTAAGGTTGCAAGATTGGATCTGACAAGGTGAAAATCTGTCGTTCTGCCCCTGAACGAGGCAGTTAACCCATCGTTCCTGGACCGTCATGGAAAATAAGAATGTGTTCTTAACTGACTTGCCTAGTTAAATAAATATACAAATATACAAAATAGAAATCTGCAAAATCGGTGTACAAAAATACCGATTTCCGATTGTTATGAAAACTTGAAATCGGCCCTAATTAAATCGGCCATTCCGATTAATCGGTCGATCTCTAATTTGGACATGACTGATGGACATTATCGAACAAATCAAACATTTATGTTCGATCTGGGATTCCTGGGAGTGCATTCTGATGAAGATCAAAGGTAAGTGAATATTTCGTTTCAATATATATCAATTTCTGCTTTTTGTGACTCCTCTCTTTGGCTAGACAAATGGCTGTGTTTTTCTGTGGCTTGGTGGTGACCTAACAATCGTTTGTGGTGCTTTCGCTGTAAATCCTTTTTGAAATCAGACACTGTGGCTGGATTAACGAGAATTGTATCATCTTTAAAATGGTGTAAAATACTTGTATGCTTGAGGAATTTTAATTATGAGATTTTTGTTGTTTTGAATTTGGCGCCCTGCACTTTCACTGGCTGTTGCGGGGGGGGTCCCGCTAGCGGAACGGGGTTATGACAAAGTATTTTCCTTTCAAGTTAGTGTACTGTTAGCTGGCTAGTCGCTAACTAACATAACGTCATGCTAATTAGTTTCCCATGGGGCGCGGACATCGATTCTAGGGGGTTAACTGATTAGACGAGTTATCGTCGGCATGCAAATGGAGCCTAAAATCGGGGTGGGCTGGTGTAAATCAATGGGAGGTCACCGTGGTAACACCAGAAGACGTGTTCAGCTGGGAATGAACACACACACACACACGCAGGGTTGTGTAGAGCAGTAAGGCCGAGTTAAACCCCTCCAGAGAAGGGCGGTTTGGAGAAGGCTCCTCAAGATTGGAGGGCACTCGACTGGAGCGCCGAGTAGCGTAGTGTGGCCGACAGCTGCTACCGCCCTGCCAAATCCCCACCAAAGCCCTGTGCACAGAGAGAAGGTGAGGGAGACCGACAGGGATGAGAGTTGGTGGATACAGATTAGGGAGAAAAGAGGGTAACAAAGCTCAAAAGAAAGGAGGAGGAGAAAGGAGGCTGCCATGGAGTGAAAGTGGAGGTGCTGGGCGGGGTGAAGAGGCCAGTGCAGCGAGAAGCCATTTCTTGGCTGATCTCAACTTTTCCCCTCACTCAGTGAACAGAGTCTAAAGCCATTAGCAACACAGAGGGAGATTTGAGAGCCTTTCCCATAGACCCTTCACACAGAGTGGGAGCAGGATGAGGGGGTCAAAGCTAGCTTAAGAATAGCCACAGGGGTAGGAGTAGAGCACCAAACAATGCATGATGGATAGCTGGGGACCAAGGGAGGGCCCACAAAAGAGCAGGAAATAAAATCACAAAGAGTTGGAAACACATACACTCAGCGATGGCAGGCAGAATACTGTGAAACCCTTGTTCTGCCCCTTTAGCTGATTTTATTTATGTTCTTTGATCTTGAAAACAGAAGTAGATGTTACATGGATAGAAAGGGAGACACTGACAATACAAGGGCTAGTTCTCCATTGAACGCACTCATTCAGTGATGGATGCATGAGAACATGAGCATGAGGAAGCCTGCAGTCAAGCAGTCATAGTGACGGGACTGCATATTTGAAGTCATGGTGATTGGTCGAGCGTTGAAATATCTGATGCATAATCATAAATGAAATAGAATCTTGCCCCGACTGTGGTGTGTCATTGTTGGCCAGAGGGAAGAGTGCCTCTGGGATGGAGCTGGAGAGGCTCTTTAGAATTAGCAGTACAAGTCCACACCATCTGTTCTCGCCACACACTGTAGAGGTGTTCAGACTCCTCACTACCCATGCCAAGCAGCCAAACAGCTGGCAGGGCAGGGAGCCTGCAGTCTCTCCCCCAAGCTCCGGATGGGATCCTCCACCACCAAGCAGCAGAGATGAGCGACAGTGTGGAGCAGGGCCAGGCAGAGAGAAGAACGCACAAGTGTGTCACGGATCTCAACTGGCTGGAAGAAGACATTCTGAACAGAAACACAGACAAACTGTGATTGCAGACGCCTCGTAGTAAAACGCTTTGTCTGGTGGGGAGAATATTATTTTCAAAACTCTGAAAGCTTGATATACAACGTGCCACAAAAAAACTACCTTTAAAACAAACAGAAAATGTAATAGGTCAGCAACAACGTTCCTGACACTAAGAACACAATAAAAGGCGATCAACTTAGACTTCAGCACGACCAGGCTTCGCATGGCATGAGAGATTCTTCACTGCTTAGAGTTCCCTGGCGACAGTCTCCAGGCAACCAACTGCACCCCCCTCCACTCACTCCCATCTCCCCCTCTCTGACAGTGTTTGCTGGTTGCCGTGCTGCTCCTGAAATGACGGCAGCGTGCTCAGACACGCCGGCAGCGGAATGCAGCGAGCCAGCCTCCACTGCTCCGTCTGTACATCCGAGCAGGGGCCTGTCACCATGGAGACAATGGGTCAGCCCCACATCGGCAGGTAAAAGAAAAAAACACCCAACAGCCGCCAGTTAGCTAACTAGATCACAACTTCCTTCCTGTCTGTACGGTCTCAAACATGGCCGCCTACGGGGAGGAACCCAAAACTGGGTTGAATTGTACAGAAACCACCTTGGTTGTAGTGAGCTGCTGTACTGGTAAGTCGCTGCAACGTGACAAGGCTATATAATGTGAGTGTTTCTGCTCCATTCCCAGGCCTTCCACTGGGAGAGGTTGATATGTTGAGACACCAGTCGTCTCGTTCTCCGCTGCCTGCTTCCCAACCTATCGTCTTAACAGTCCCTCCCCGTCTTAGTCTAGTCAGGTCATTAATCTACACTAAGCCTCCTCACAGACTGACAACACAGAGAGATCTAAAAGAGACTGGGGACAAAATAGGGCAGACTGGAGCATCAAACTCTATGTGGATGAGTCGTGTGTGTGTGTGTGTGTGTGTGTGTGTGTGTGTGTGTGTGTGTGTGGCTCAGCTCTCCCTACAGCCTGCCAGTGACTCATGCTGCTGGATCAGATCAGGAGAGAGAACAGTCAGTACAGTGTGTGTGTGCTCTCTCTCACACACAAAACAACTGTCCCAGTCATCTCCATATGGACATTTAAGCCCTGAACCATACATGCAGAGAACATACATTGAGTGTACAAAACATTAAGAACACCTACTCTTTCCATGACAGACTGACCAGGTGAAAACTATGATCCCTTATTGATGTTACTTGTTAAATCCACTTCAATCAGTTTAGATGAAGGGGAGGAGGGAGACAGGTCAAAAAAGGATATTTAAGCATTGAGACAATTGAGACATGGATTGTGTATGTGTGCCATTCAGAGGGTGCATGGGCAAGACAAAAGACTTAAGTGCCTTTGAACGGGGTATGGTAGTAAGTACCAGACTCATTTGGTTTGTGTCAAGAACTGCAACGCTGCTGGGATGTTCACACAACAGTTTCCCGTGTGTATCAAGAATGGTCCACCACCAATAGGAAATCCAGACAACTTGACAACTGTGTGAAGCATTGGAGTCAACAAGGTCCAGCATCCCTGTAAAATGCTTTCGACACCTTGTCGAGTGCATGCCCAAAAAATTTTGCCTGTTCTGAGGGCAAAAGGGGGATGCACCTCAATATTAGTAAAGTGTTCATGTTTTGTACACTCAGTGTTTCTGACAGTGATTCAGAGCACTTAAAAGCTGGAGGGTGCTCCACTGCAACAAAGCCATCTATAAGTAAAACGATGACAGCCAGAGTGTATGAATATGAACGCTCACACAGGCGAAGCCAAGCCAGTGGGAACACAGAGCATGCTCCATTACTGCATGTTTTCTTCTGCGTGACTCTCTGGTACCTGTGAGAGCGGAGAGGCTGATGGAGTGGACTGCCTGCTGAGAGCAAGGCGAGGAGAGGAATCACACTTTTAAATTGGAAAGGTGCTCTCTCTGACAGGAAGGCTGGCTGCGGACAATTAGCGCAATGCAGAACTTCAATCACAGAATAAATGTTTCATAAGGCATTGGAGAGAGAGAGAGAGAGAGAGAGCAATGGGAAAGAGACGTGGCCTGAGATTAGAGTTATGCCTGGCTGGAACAGGTTGCTGGAGCGCACTGCAGCACTAATGGCTTAGGAAAACCTGCTCTCCATGGAATCCACCTGGACTGCAGTGTGTGTGTGTGGGTGTCCTACCTCTCTCAACTCTTAGGCCAGTAGATAAAAGGCATTAGAACAATAGCCACACACAAAAGACAAGTCCTGTGAGCTAGTGAAAGGCTTTGTCGCAGAGTCTGTCTCGCTTTCAGCGAGAGAGCTGAGCCAAAACCACTCTCCTGAGATTTCCCCCAACTCTGGACATCATCCAGAGCAAATACACACGAAAACATTGGATGGTGAATCGCAGCGTGTACATATTTTAACACAGAAAACAAAAGGCAGTACATCAGATGCCCTTTCCAAATGAGACAACAGCCCCAGTGCACTCATTAAGAACAATGTGTTTCACTGTGTTTGTGACACCCACCCGGGTAAACACTCCACTTCCCAGATTCAATCATATCTGGCTACAGCCAGTAGGCTCACCGCTGCCTCAATGTCGTTTCTATGATAATTGCATACACACCCACAAGTCAATCTACTGCTTCAATGACTTCCAGAGCAATTCATTCTGTGAGGCCCGCCGGCAAAACCCAGAAGAATAAGGTGTAGGCTGGAAAGGTGGAAAGGACCATCACTGTATGTGGAGGAAAGAGAGGGGAGAGACGTAGCCCGAATGTTCCTTCCTACAGAAGGCTTGATATACACCTAATACAGTGGCTGTGTAGGCTACATGTTATCACACATGAGATGCTTCCATCTCTATGGCAATAAAAACCTTTTTATAGATGTGTTCTAGATTGATTTCTCCCCTGCTGAGACAATTAAACACAGCATATTACTGTTGCTTTGATGGAGTGAGAACAAAGCCTTGAATGGTTCACCATCATCTATTTTCCAAATTCTGTTTTTGAAAAGCTAAACTGATGACAAACTCCCGTTTTGATCCCACTCATCACTCTGTGAGAGGGACAATGTAGAATCCCTGTCCAGCATGTGGTGGATGTGTCTGGCTGGGTAGTATTGCCATGCCTGCTATGGATGAAGCTACTGCCAACACAGAACACATCCAACCACAGACTAATCCCTGGGTGGAGAGGGAGGGGTGACGACAGCCAGTCCTGGCCTGCACCCAATGTAATATGACACACTCTCCAGCATGGAGGGGAGAAACAAGCTTGCTTAATCTGGGGAGACTACAGGCCCTCCAGGAGCGCAATATACTGGGGAAAACAATACGCTCCCTGCTTCAATACAGGGTTAAGCATTTGTGTGAACCGGACAAAGTCCCGTTTGTACTGGTGAAGCCCCGGGCACAGAGACAGATCTCTCAGCACTGCTGCTCAGACACAATAGTGGAAGAGAGGAGCAGATGCCACAGGAGGATGTGAAATCAGTCAGCCACAGACACAGTGAAATACAGCAGACCTGTGTATAGACTACAGAGACAGACACCCAGGAGTATATGAGTCAAATGAGGTTCTCTCTGACACACACACATACAAATTCAGCTCGATGAAGTACAGATGTGAGCGAGCAGACACCCGAGCGCAAAATGAAAACACAAACTCACACATGATGGAGCGCCGGGGCTGTGTGTGCATGAAATGTGTGAGTGGCTCTCAAGGGAGCTTGAATCAGCAGTATACATACACACATCTGTATCATGAGTCCAGTTTTAATGAGCAGCTGTGCTGGGGCCTTAATGGAATACTGAGTAGAGGGCCACTATGGGATTTCACCTGCCAGATGGATTCCTTTTCCTGCCTATTTATAAACAGTAGTGCTGAGACATTAACCAACATTTCAGAGGGTTTTCGGTTATAAAACAACTGATTGACTGACATCGGTTAAATTATTTGAATTCCATTTCGTTTTTTTTTTGTGTGTGAGCCCAACGTGTCATTTCTCTGGAAAGAAATCAAGTCAAGAACTATGTGCAGCACTGGGCTGAAGGGAGTTGTAGTTTTCATTTAGCTAATATTCAACCTAGTTCAGTACAGAAATGTAGTAATTAACTACAATGACCATGTTTACTGTACATGCGCACAGTATTCTGAATAGTAGCTCATATCCCGCTTAAGGTACCCATGAATAAACAGAATATTCCTCATTTAAACTAATATGAGTTAAATGGAATAGTAACTGAAATCTGGACACTGACTGTAGGTCTATAACCTCTCACATGTAGCATAATATAATATAAACTCCTGCAGAATTATGCACTTCTTTCAGTAATGTGATACAACAAATGATCATTTTGTTTCAGGAACAGGAGTTGAGAAATATGATTTAATTCAGCATGTCTTGAGAAAATGTGAATGCCCTTGTTTGGTGTTATGTTTGACACTTCTGCAAGCACAATATTTCAACTACATAAAATATGCACCTAAAACGAACATAACACGTTTCATATTTTTCTCAGCTTTTCATTTCCTTAAAACCGGACAAACTGATCACATTTGGACATTTTGCAAAGGAACAAATCTTTCCACTGTTTTGGAGGTATTGCGTTTTCTCCCCGGTCCCTGAACAAAACAGTCAACTTTACCGGTGTTAACTAGATCACTGATGCATTCATTCTATCGATGTAAGACATTCTGGTGAGCACTAATTTATTTAGTCTACTAGGGCAACAAGTTATGACAGAAGAGAAGCTGGATGTATCTAACTATAGTTGACAAACAAATGGCCTACCAAATGTTGGAAATTATAAGCAGAAATGTATGTAAATTAGGGGTGAAAGTAGCCTAAGCCAGTAGACTATACGGTCCAGTACGGAGGAGTATTAGGAAAACAAATTCTTATGGTGGATAGGACTGCACAGGTAGACTACTTTTTGAACTTAAAAACATCCCACAACAACCATGATATGCAAAACTGTTTGTTTTTACATGAAACAGTATCCCGTCTAAAATCAGCATATCCCAGGCATCTTATTCAGGTTTCTCATATCCGGGATACCAGCATTTTTGGGGGTATTGTGAACAGGATATGACGTTTATATGCTTCAACTCAAAAACAGTATACTTGAGTATCCCAAATAATAACAGGATATTAGTGGGCATGTAAACATGGTCAATTAACTGTTAAGGCTCCATGGATTGATGAGGAACTGAACAACTTTATGGTCGAAAGAGATGGGAGAAAAGGAGTGGCTAATAAGTCTGGCTGCATATCTGACTGGCTGACTTATTGCAAATGGAGAAATGTTGTGACTAAACTCAACAAAAAGAAGAAGAGACTGTTTTATGAAGCCTAGATCAATGATATAAAGAATGATGGGGGAAAAAACTTGAGTACTTGAAATGAAATGATGGACATTAAGACAAATTCAACTCAATCTTTCACCGAATCAGATGGCTTATTCATCACGAAACCATTTGATGTTGGCAATTATTTTAATGATTATTTAATTGAAAAAGTGGGCAAACTTAGGAAGGAAATGCCAACAACGAACAGTGAGCAATTGTATTCATACATTTAAAAAAAATAATAATGAAAGAAAATCAAAGTTAGTGTAGGAGAGGTGGACACAATGTTGTTATTGATCAATAATGACAAACCTCCTGGCATTGACAACTTAGATGGAAAGCAACTGAGGATGGTAGCTGACTCAATAGCCACTCCTGTCATATCTTTAATCTGAGCCTAGAGGAAAGTCTTTGGCTTCCCTCCATGCCTGAGGACAAAGTAATTACGCTACCCAAGAGAGGTAGTGGCCTTTACTGGTTCTAACAGCAGACCTATCAGCTTGCTGCCAGCTCTTAGCTTGACCAAATACAATGCTATTTCTCTGTAAAAAAATTAACAACAGACTTTCAGTATGCTTATAGAGAAGTGCACTCAACATGTACTTGCACAAATGACTGACGAATGTTTGAAAGAAATTGATAATAAAAATATTGTGGGAGCTGTACTGTTAGATTTCAGGGCAGCCTTTGATATTATTGACCATAACCTGTTGTTGAATAAACTTGTGTTATTGCTTTTCAACCTCTGCCATAATGTGGATTCAGAGCTATCTATCTAATAGAACTCAAAGGGTTTTCTTGAATGGAAGCTTCTCTAATGTCAAACATGTAAAGTGTGGTCTACAGCAGGGGAGCTCTCTAGACCCTCCACTCTTTTCTATTTTTACCTATGACCTGCCACTGGCATTAAACAAAGCATGTGTGTCCTGGTATGCTGATGATTCAACCATTTATGCATCAGCAACCACAGCTAATGAAGTCACTGAAACCCTTAAAGAGTTGCAGTCTGTTTTGGAATGGGTGGCCAGTAATAAACTGGTCCTGAACAGCTCTAAAACTAAGAGCATTGTATTTGGTACAAATCATTCCTTAAGTTCTAGACCTCAGTTGAATCTTGTAATGAATAGTGTGGCTGTTGGACAAGTTGAGGAGACTAAACTACTTGGTGTCACTTTAGATTGTAAACTGTCATGGTCAGAACATAGATTCAATGGTTGAAAAGAAGGGAAGAGGTCTGGCCGCAATAAAAAGAGATGCTCTGCTTTTTAGACACCACACTCCAAAAAGCTAATTCTGCAGGCTCTAGTTTTGTCTAGTCTTGATAATTGTCCAGTCGTGTGGTCCAGCGCTGCAAGGAAAGACCTAGTTAAACTGCAGCTAGCACAGAACAGAAAGTATACCTTATCTACTTTGACGAACTAGTCAAATTATTTCATCAGACAGCTCTGCATCATACTTAGGCAGGCTAGCTAAATAGGATGACTGAAGACAAAACAGTATAGGGAACCAAAAAAGACAAATGGCCTGGCTGACTGACTTGCTGACTGACTGTTACTGCCTGAGCCGAGATGATTACTTTAAGGAATGAAAAATAAAGTAATCCAATAAAAACTAAGTAATCTACACAACTGAAATGTTTTATTATTTCATAATAATTTCCAATGTTTTCTATTGATGTCTACCCAATGTGAAGCTGACAGAGACCATGGAAAATATTCAAAGTTTTGGCAATTGAATGTTCACTATTTTTGGCTTTAAAATTTCAATTAAAAAGCTCTAAAATCATTGTATTGTCATTACCTCATTATACATTAATTTTTTTGTTTTAAAAAATACTCAAAACCGAAACCTGTGATTATTTTTCTGAATCGAACCGAAACCAAACTGACCGCAACAACCACTAAATCGCTCAGCACTAATAAAAAGATTAAATTATGAATGTGGTTCCAGCCAGTCAGTGTAGCTGTGAAGATACCAGTATTGAGAATTTTTTTCCATGGCAAAAATGAAAACACGAACAAGAACAAACTCTTTGATCCGTTAAAAACCTGCTGGGTATAAATAGTGGCATATCCAATCAGTCTTTCTTTTTTTTTAACCGATTCTGTTTTTTTCCCAAAATTCTGTTTTGTTTTTCCAGGTTTATGTTATTAATACTTGTTTATACAACAAAACTGGATGTTAAGTCCACAATAATGTTTAAACCACATCAGCAGACCATTTTTGAGGTCTTTGAAAAAATGAAGAAATTTAGATTTTTGGGTGTAGTTAGCTTTTAATGCAAGTATGCCCCAGGAAGAGACCACTGTTTGGTTAAGCGGTGTTGCTGTAGAGGTCATGTGATTGCAGTTTGCAAAACAAATGGCGATTGGATTGATGCAAATAATCATGATATCATTCTGCCAGGTAGCCATAGACTACTTAATTAATAATGATTGGCGTTCCGTCAATGGGACAGCTGTAAATCATGCAGCACGTTATGTCATGGTCGCAGATTTTAGAGAACCAACAAATGTCGGTACATATAAGTGTCGTATATCGTCTGAAAGCTTAAATTCCTGTTAATATAACTGAACTGTCCAATTTACAGTAGCTATTACTGCAAAAAAATGCCATGCTATTGTTTGAGAGCTCCTAACAATAAAACACTTTTTGCACCGCGACAGGTTTGATCAATTCACCTCTGAAGGTGAAATGTGTACTTACATTCTGAAATCTTACTCTGATTTATCATCCAAAGGGTCCCAGAGAGAACATGAAGTGGTGTTTGTTAGATAAAATCCTTTTTCATATCCTAAAAGTCCATATTGCATGCACGATTGATTTTGTATTTCCATTCGTTCAAATTGCAAAAAAAGCAATCTGAAAATCTCACCCTAAAAGTTGTTTCAATGACTCAAATCCCATTTGTATGTATTCCTCAGAGATCCTAGAAGGTAACAAGACTTCACAATATCATTAGGGGTGTAGTATATCCTATAGGACACCATATTTGGTCAGAGAGTGATGCCTTCATGGCACGCTGATTGTATCTTTCTCAAATAAGCACTAATCGGGGTCAAACAAGCTAGATAGCCAATGAGCTGGGCTTTATGGGAGTATCCGGAAACCGTGTATATGTTGTAAAATGTAGCTACTAACCTTGTATGACAGTGTATGACTTGTATGGCATGCCTTTTCATTTTGGACAAAAATTCTAAGGATATTCAGAGTTACGAAGTTATGAAAACTGGTTGTTTTGCAAATGTTGAACTTATATGGCTACTAATAATTGTAAAGCTAAATCAACGTCCAAGTATACAGATTTGACGATATTCTTGCAGAAAAATGTCATATGAATGTCTCCTTCACGATTTGCCCAAATGTACCTGGGGACTTCACACTAAAAGTCTTGTAGTTCTCATACTTCAAGTTATCCATTTGAAACTTTGCACGTGCAATGCTGCCATCTTGTGAACACTATCAGAATTACAATCAGAGTGATGGCTAGAACTATGACCTTTCTCTTGCATTTCAAAGACGGTGGTAGAAAAAGACAGGCTGGTTTTTTCTTCTATCAGATCTATTGTGTTATATTCTCCTACATTCAATTCACATTTCCACAAACTTAAAAGTGTTTGCTTTCAAATGGTACCAAGAATATACATATCCTTGCTTCAGGGTCTGAGCTACAGGGAGTTAGATTTGGGTATGTCATTTATGACTAAAATTGAAAAAAGGGGGCTATCCCTAAGAAGTTTAAAATTTTATTTAGGTTTTTGGGAAAGCCTTTCCATCTCAACCAGAAGAAGGTTATCATTAGCATCATCACTAACAGCTACACGAAATGTAGACATATGCGCACACCGAACACATGCAGACTGACGGGCATGCCTGTGCCGCTTCAGAAAATTGCATGAAAATACAAATCAGTGATGCATTTTGTTAATGTCTTAGCTTTTACAAGGGCAAATGAATGCATTTTCTAATAAGTTCAATAAATTGAGTTGATTTCCTACTAAGTCCACACATTCTAGAATATGGTTGAATTCTGTTTTAATGTCTGGATTCTGTGGGCGTTCTCTGCAATGCAGATTTTATAGGGCCCTAAGTTTGGAAAATAAATATGACTCTGGATTCCAACATTAGGGCTGTTTTCCTAAAGAAGTTAAATACGCTTTCTGTTTTGTTTCCTTGCCACGATACTATTGCAATACTGTTATTGTCCCGGCCCTAAAAATTATTAGACTATGATAACAGGTTTCCAGAGAGCAAGACAGAAGTACCAGGGGAGTGAGACGGTGTATGACGCTCCAATATGACTAGCTAATATCTGATTAACAACAACTATTCAAAATAGGTATTTGGTTGATGGGTAATTCCATCTAGGGAGGGATGTGTGTCAATGAGACATTTAAATGTAGAACTAAACATTTTGTAACAAACAAGCCAGGTCATAAAGCCGTGGTCTTACACTGAAGGGGGTCGTTCATGTGATAGTGGCCCCAAAAGGAGCTGGTGATTTTCCACAGTTGATTTCCATTCACTCGCCAGGCGATTTGACTTCGTATGCAAAAATCTGTCAGTTTAAGCTAGAGATGTTTTTTTGCATTGGCTGCGTCTCATTCCACTGCATTCATCTGTGATGAAAGGTGGCAAAGCTAGAGCGGTGTTTGTCAGACCATGAGACATCCCGAAAATCGTTTCTCTCACGAAAACATCTGTAGCATCCGAACAGTTTGGCCCACAAACTATGATCCCCACAAGCATCACGGGACTCATCTGAAGTCGGTACATAATGATCTGCCAATTTCTGTCTGTATCGTCTGAACCGTTAGGGCTACACACTAATATAAACTTCCTTTATATTTTTGGGGGACCATCTGTTTATCCATATACAGTGGGGCAAAAAAGTATTTAGTCAGCCACCAATTGTGCAAGCTCTCCCACTTAAAAAGATGAGGCATATAATTTTCATCATAGGTACACTTCTATGACAGACAAAATGAGAAGAAAAAAAATCCAGATTTTTTGTGAATTCATTTGCAAATTATGGTGTAAAATAAGTATTTGGTAGCGTACCATATGTATGTATAAAGTATAATGTATTTACTGTTTTATTCGCGTTTTCAAGTACTGGTGACAAATCATGCATTCTGATTCTTGCATAGGTTGTGTATTATACTTTGTTGAAGTTTGTACTGATTATGATGAGCTAATGCTAAGCTACTTGCCAACTATGTGTGGCACCATGTTTGCTGACATTATACAATGCCTTCTGGGTGTCACGTAAAAATCTGTCAGATCAAAGATGTTATAACAAAACTTGGTGAGGGACGGTTCACTGACCTTTCGAGTTAACTTACAGAGTGAATGGTGGGAAGTGAATGATTCTTGACGACACACCCTTCAACATGCATAATGCAAATAGATCAAACTTAACTGGTCTCCTCTTCTTATGTGTGTACAAACTACCCATCGTCACATTACTTTAGATTTTTAGAAAGTGTTTTAGTAAATTATTTTGATCAATGGTGAGGTCACCTGTGATTTCTGTCAGCCGAGAGTTAGCTAAATATGAACGCTTGTGTTAGGTTACTCTTTCCTTGCAGCCTGCAGGTAGAAAATATCCTGATACAAATAAATCACACTGGCTACGCCTGGCCTGTCTGCAAGGAACTTGAAACATTGAATCAACTATTAACTTGCTCCAGCCCAACGCTTGGATAACAAACTTGTAACATTGGGTAAAATATTCTGGACCCTCAGTTTCCAGTGCCAGTGAGCTCCAGACAGACACAGCTGTAGGCTATTTTCGCAAGGGATAAGGAGTAATCAAGTAGGCCTATTTTATGACGTTTCCACCAGTCAGAGCATGACTTTACATTTCTTTGTGCTTAGTAGTTATCGAAAGGGAGAGAGCTGGAAAGATTTTTCAAATAGGCTACATTGAGGAACTGTTGTAATTCTCAATGGATGTAAAAACAGACTTTGTTTACTTGCTGTTGGTGAAGAAAACATTTATTTGAGAAGCTCCACATCTCATTAGTGGTGGCGAGTTTAAGACAATCAGAAATACTATCAGATCCCCAAATGGGCACATTTATAAACCTACATTTGCGCGCAGGCCAGGTAGCCTAGGCCTACTTCTATGCATAATCAGTTGTGTGTCCTTACTCAACATTGACAGGAGTGCTCCAAACAAAACACAATAAAAAATAAAAAAATCAAATCACACGGAAATGGAATGAAATAAACCAACCAACTTGTTTCTCACAAGTATATCCTTGGTTGTGCACTCTGAAAATAACGTGCCCACTCCGACAATGATACTGTAGCTATAAAACACAAATAATTATAATATATTGAATGCATTAACAGAAATTATGGTAACCAAATAAACACTGCAGATTAGAAATTATGGGAATTAACGGTCCACTGATATAGGCATCAATCAAGACATGTGCCACACACTTGGGGTCAGCCCTAATATGTTCTACTATCCCCCATAGTAGAAAAGTTGACCTAATCCATTTGTCAGCTTGTCTTGAAATAAATAGTATATTCCAAACATAATCTGAGATTATTGAGAGAAATAAGATCACAAATTCATACAACCAGTAGGTCTAGGCTACATAAATTAAATGTTAAAAAGAAATGACTGATGCAACAGATCAGCCCTTTAGCTTATAATGGCGTAAGCACAGCAATGCACACAAGGTAGTAGGCTACGCACGAATGTTCGTTCCATAATGCAATTGACGGGAAGACACCGCATCTGCGAGCGATTTCATGTGAAGGATGAAAATATCCATTAGAATTTTAGAAAGAGGGGAAATCTAATATGCAACAACTAGCATTACTTGCTAATATGACTAGAAGTGTGCCTTTGGCTACTGGACAATGAAAGAAAGTTGATATAAAAAAATTGCCTCCACGGATATGTTTTGATTTTGGCTAGGATACTTTGAACCAAGGTAAGACACAGGGTTCTAACAGTGCGAGTATTTCACTCGCATTTGCCCCTAAAAATAGATATGTGCGAACCGGAAAAATTTAAAGATTACAACTCACCCTAAATCTATTTTTCCCCCGCTGCTAATTGTTTAAAAACTACAAGTCGCATATTCCACAAGCGGCATGCACCAACCACAGTAGAGTTTTCAGTGATGACGCAGTCCAGTCAGAGTGAGAGAAAGGTGAACAACACTGGAAAAACGTATCGGTATAGGCTAGAAGTTCACAGGAAAACATCGCTAAAAATGAAGCCCATTCAATTGTATTTTAAGCGAAAAAGAGACGAGGAGAAAGAGGAATCCGGCGAGGGGGATTCGCAAGGTTCAACTAATGAAGCCTCTTCATAAGGTTTACCTGAGGCAGCTAACGTTAGGGATGCTGAGAACAACGTTAGCGAAGCTACCGTGACCCCCGCTGTCACTTCAACGTCCACTGTAGCCGTCGGAAGGAGACACATATAGATTCAATGCGAGTTGGCTCCAACTGTTTGAAAACAACTTCATGTTCTGCAAATATTGTAGAGTGCAGAAACAGGCAGGAAACTCGTCCTTTGTGTAAGGAAACCTGCATCTGAAAAGAGATATCGTAGCGAAACATAACATCTTGCGGCGGCATATCCAACGCAGAGATCTGTACCTGTTGAGACAGGAGAAACCATCAGGCACGGTATCAGCAGCCTTGAGGACGCAAGTACTGCTGTCTGAGGAGGAGAAGAGGCGGCAGCTGAAAATAAAAGATAAACATTGCATACTTCGTTGTGAAAGATGTGCGGAGATGATCGGTCAAATTGCTGACATAATGAGAGAGAGCCTGTCAGCAAAGCTGAAAGCCACAAAGTATCTTGCCGTTCTAATAGACGGAGACACTGATATATCCAACACCGAATGGGAGATTATCTACGAGCGCTTGTTGGAGGATGGGAAGCCAGTCAATCTCCTGACCGAACAACAGACCCTTGAGCACTCCCATGCCATTGGTAAATTGTTTCTCTTTATAGGCTTTATTCTTGTGTAAAGTTTAATCATTATTCATAATGGAGATAGAATTTAGTTTGTCAGAAATACTTTTGTATAATTGTTATTTTTTGTTGTCATTTGAGGTGTTTTGGTTCAACCAAGGTTGCATTTCCTGCTGTTTGCCCAGAGGAGGATGGAGGGTCATCAAAGAAGAAGTGCATCTCCTTCGGGGGGAAAATGGTGCCTCTGAACATGAGCCACTGTGGGGGAGTGATTGCCCACCTGCAGAGAGAGACAGGAGGGCATATAATCCCAATCACTGTATGCCACAGAGAATGTATAAATTACAAACCTATGGTTTGTTTTATTATTTGCTAGCAGAGAATGTTAAGCAATACTGTGTGTGTGTGTGTGTGTGTATCTGTGTGTGTGTGTGTGTGTGTGTGTGTGTGTGTGTGTGTGTGTGTGTGTGTGTGTGTGTGTGTGTGTGTGTGTGGAATGGGAGGTGTGTAACTATCACACAATTTATTATGGAAACCCCTAAGAGGTGATTATTAGGAAGTGTGTAAGGTTGAGAAAAAGAAAGGAGATTGCTCCTCTCCCACTCTGTTCTTCTAGGTCAGTGAAAGTGAAGGAAGTGATGTGGAGAGTCAGGGCTCAGCAGCAGAAGGCAGGAAGTAAGAGAAGTTAGAGATGATTGGATGGATAGAGATGTGGAGCGAGGAGGAAGAGGGAGGGAGGAGTGGAGCGAGAGGAGAGTGGAGGGAGAGGAGAGTGAACATGGAGAGAGGAAGCAGAGGGAGAACACACCCTAGAGGGGATCCTACATTTCAATGGAGTGTGTCTGCCCCAAGTCCCACCACTCACTTTTGTACCACACAGCCTAGGCCTAAAATCCAGTGGCACTGGATTTTGGAGTTGTTTTTAAAAGGTGTGGGTTTTCTTCGCCACCACATCCACAATTTCAACATTTTGGGTCAGACCTAGTCTGTACTAAATCTTATTGAGAGACATTTGTATTTATTTTACTTTATTTAACTAGGCAAGTCAGTTAAGAACAAATTATTATTTACAATGACTGCCTACCCCTGCCAAACCCTAACCCGGGCGACGCTGGGCAAAGGGACTCCCACTCACAGGCAGGTGTGATACAGCCTGGAATCGAACCAGGGTCTGTAGTGACGCCTCCAGCACTGAGATGCAGTTCCTTAGACCGCTGCGCCACTCGGGAGCCAACAACAGTCTCTTGCATTGTTACAGAAGTAAGAATCATTGTCAATCAAAGAGCCTTTGTGTGGGTTTTGAAATATATTTCCCTCTGGTCACATTTTGATCATTAAACAAATATATATGTAAATAATATTTATAAGTAAAATATATTATACTTGGTACATTTTGAGTCTGTCATTTATTGAAATGTACTACAATTGAAATACTGTAGGGTTTTTTGTTGTGTTGAGTGTTAATTATTTTTTGATAGTGAGTGTCTTTCCACAATGGAAGACAAAATTAGTGTTATTTCTATTGACATGAATGTGGTGTCATATTAAAGAGGTTGTGCTCTTTACAAGTAAATTAACTTGTGTAATTGTCATTTGTTCTTTATTTTTGAACTGTGTCTGTTTGAAATGTGTGAGAAAATGAGCTTTATCTTGAATATTCTCAGTAATCTACATCAGCATTCTAGAATTATATTGGGGACTAAAGTGCTAAGGATTAAAAATGTCTCACTTGGGAATGTAAATGTATGTAAAAACCTAATCTAAAACATTATCAAAGCAAATGAAGGCATTCACAGGTGTCCAAACTGTAAATGGGATTCATGACAAAAAGGCTCTGAGTTAACAGAAAAATGTAATACACAGAGGCACGGTAGGTACACACAACACACGCATACAACATACAGCGCAGTTGCATAGGCAGAGATCAAATCCCATTTGTTTACAAAGCCCTAATTAATGGAACAGCTAAAGGAGCCAATAAAGCCTCCCCTGTGAGAGATGTCAGGGGACAGAGAGCAACAAGGGAGATGACACATGTGTGTGTAGGGTTTGCACAAGACAAGATTCATTAACACACCACTCATCCTTCCAATCTATGACCTCACCTCTCCCAGCACAGTTTGGTAATTGCACTGCTGATATCATATGACGCTATGGAAACACCAAATGAGTCAATCTAGTATGGATAAATGAAGCCTCTGAAAATGTCAGACCACAGTAACTGAAGTGACCAAACACACAAATCCACTGCAATTCTGACCAAATTAACCAGACAGAATTTCCCATTACTCAACTGTGGCAAAGGCAGAGCTACACTCCTGGTGGTGAGAGTGGAAAGCCAGAGCTGGAAAAGCCCATCTTTAAAAGAAGCATAAGCCCCTTGGTACAAACAATCTATCTATAGATTAGGCATGGGGTCCATTTCTCTTTAGGTGACGCTGCAGCCCATTGACAACAGACCTGGAGCTGACTGACTGAGCTGCCAAGGCAACAGGGCCTGGGCTCCGCAGTAATAAAGCAGGCCATGACAACCCAATCAATAAGTCGTCAATAGGGTTTGTGCTCATGTAGGGTAATAAAGGCCCTGCTTGTTTCTCTGACACCTCTCACTCTCTCCCCTCAAAGAATGGGAAACCATACGTACAAGATTGTATTCCTCTATCTGCTTGTGTTTTTAAATGGGTAGAAAATACTATACAATGAAATGTATGCAGCACAGTGGAGGGAGAGGGAGGTAAGCAGAGCAGTACACCATACCGTGCCCATTTACTGAAAAACAAAGTCAGGACAGACCCCAGCCACCATGTTGAACACACAGAGAGACAGAGACAGAGACAAGAGGGACACAAAGTGAGAGAGAGATGCACAGAAAAGAGAGGGATGGGTGGGTGTCTGAATGCCCCATTTCCCCACATAAAATGAATTCCCGGAGATTATGGAGAGCACTATCCATGCTTAAATTCCAATTCCAGTCACTTCTTCCACAAGAGAGCCCAGAAAGGGTACAAAGCTATAATCAAAAGTAGAGCAGTTTTAGGGAGAAAAGTAATTATACAGTAGAGCAGTGCTTATCTTCACTGCTGGGGTTCTAGGCTAGCTGCTATTTGATAGAAGCTGTTTGGGCTCCTATCCTATGGGAGGTTAACGAAGGCTGGAGCAAGAAAGCAAGAGAGGGGCTGTGGAGTACAAGAGAGAGGGTGTCTTCCAATCGAGCCATGGGGTACCACAGGGAAGAGCACCACACTATCACAGATTATCACGAAATAGACACTAATTACATATTCTGAATTTGTGACAGGCACACAAAAGTATTTTTTTGGGGGGGGGGGGGTGGCTAACGTTAGCTAGGCTAGGAGTTAAGCTTAGGTATGAGGGTTAGGTGTAGGGGTTAAGGTAAGGGCCGGGACGATACCAGTATTACAACACTCATTAGTATTGTGGCAAGGAAACAAAACACAAAGCAGATTTAACTTCTTTAGGAAAACAGCCCTAGGGTTGGAAACAAACATTGTTGTCATCCACACATTTGTTTATTTTCCAAGCAAAAGCACACAATAGTTTACTTAAAACAGGTTTTTAAAAAGGACCAAAGAGTTTGGTCTGCTTTGTGTCTTCATTTTTGGCATGGAAAAAATATTCCGATACTGGTATTGTGCCAGCCCTAGTTAGGGGTAGGGTTAGGCAATATCCTAGCAAAGTAGTTAACACGTAATAAGTAGCTGCAAAGTTGCTAATTAACTAAAATGCTAAAGTTATCCATCATATGATTCGAACACGCAACCAATGTTTGCATTGCTAGACCTTTGCGTTATACACCCACCCATCCTCCCTGACCAACCTCCCTCCTATCGTTTCTGTCTTAATCTGTGATTGAAATGCACTGTAAACAAAATAGTGTGGTGGACATGGGAAAATGTACTTTTTCATGTGTGTGTCACAAATTTCCTGACAGACTGTACTCCTGTACTCCCTGTTCACCCATGACTGCATGGCCATGTACGCCTCCAACTCGATCATCAAGTTTGCAGACGACACAACAGTAGTAGGCTTGAGCACCAACAACGACAAGACAGCCTATTGGCCTACAGCACCCAATGTCACAGGAAGGCCAAAAAGATCATCAAGGACAATAACCATGCGAGCCACTGCCTGTTCGACCCGCTACCATCCAGAAGGCAAAGTCAGTATAGGTGCATCAAAGCTGGGACCGAAAGATAGAAGCTATTTTTCAATCTCAAGGTCATCAGACTGAAAAACAGCCACCACTAACAGAGGCTGCTGCCTACATACAGACTTGAAATCATTGGCCACTTTAATAAATGGATCACTAGTCACTTTAATAATGCCACTTAATAATGATGTTTACATATCTTGCATTACTCATCCCATATGTATATACTGTATTTTATACCATCTTGCATATGCCGCTCGGTCATTGCTCATCCATATATATATATATATATATATATATATATATATATATATATATATATATATATATATATATATATATATATATATATATATATATATATATATATATATATACACACACACACACACACACATTTTCTTATTCCATTCCTTTGTGTGTATTAGGTAGCTGTTGTGGAATTGTTAGATACTGCTGCACTGTCGAAACTAGAAGCACAAGCATTTCGCTACAATCGCAATAACATCTGCTAACCATGTGTATGTGACCAATAAAATGTGATTTGATGTGTCTATGGCACGATAATTTGTGATCGTGGGTTGGGAAGATGGTGCCAAACAGCTAAACACATCAACATCACTAACTGTAAAAAAGCAGCACTCACATGGTCGGGAGCAGTGCATCTAGAAAGCAAACACAAAGCGACAACAGCAGAGAAAGGTGTTGCTGTGATAATGGGGAAGAAAATATAACACATCGATCGTCACATTGAGTTCCACTAGAACGGTTTGTCCTTGTTGCATGAAAGAACATGTGAAAGCTAACTTGACAAATAAAACTGAGGGTAAGGAGTGTGTTGATGGTAAAGCCAAACCGATATATCCGTTGAACAATATTACCGGCCAATATTGGCCTATTTTTGGCTTTTACCAACATATCCATCATTATTCCACCAATATTATCTACATAGGATAAACAAAACGTTTTTTGATCAAATGTAAAAACAAATCAGCATTCAAAAGCATCTTTTCACAGCTGTTTCTCATTTGTTACAGGATGTTCAATCAACATTGCAAAACCTCTGAAAAAAACTGACTGAATAGCCTAGCTACATGTCAACTGAAGAACATGACTCCATTTTCTTGACAGGATTACAAAAACGTGACTCATTAGGGTGATGACAATTAGCACCGCTTGTTCTGTACCACCACAGAGACAACTAGCCTACCTGCTAAGAAAAGGAAGCCCAGGGAAACTAATAATATTAAAACTTATTTGTGGAAAACTATTGATAAAATCTTCTCAACAATGTATGGCCAATACTTCACCAAACTGAAACCAGCTATTAACGTTTTTGTTTTTTAATCCGGTAACATTTTATTTTGTTAGCATGACTCATCGAAGTACCCTGCGTTTATATTTGGCTCCATGGCTTTATTTCCTCAATCTAAGGAAGGAAAATAGTGAGAACCTACGTCACTCTGTGGTTGATAATGCAAATTAAGGAAATTCTGAGGCTTGACATTTAATACATGTTGACAATGTAGTCAGGGAGGATGTCATTAATGCTGAGTAAACAAAATTATATAAATAAATAGGCAGCTTATCTGTGAAAACAGGTCACCAAAATGGCTCCCTTTAAGTAGCATCAGCTTTGAAGAGCTTGAGAAAAATGTTTTGCAATTGTCTGAGATCAAGCAGAAAAGACGCAAGGACTTAAAAGCTCCATGTTCCTAATGAGGGTCAACGGAGCCGACAGAACATTTCTCACAGAGCGCCAAACAAATGCAGATAGACGGGCTGTAGAGAAAGCCTCACAGTAATCCACACACACACACACACACTTTACAGCTCTCCCACGTTTTGTATGCAATTAACATCCCAAAATATCCAGCCATGAACAGGCAAGGGGGTGGCTTTCAAGCATTCAGGGGTCATTAAGGAGGTAAAGAAACCTGTTCTTACAGCATACTTTCCAATGACTTCAAACCAGGGGTTTTGGTATTTTTCATCCAATCAACTTGCTATTTAAAAACTGTTTGTGCTGGCCCTTACGGTTATTTTTTCAGCATAATGACAAGGGAGGGACATGTCATGAAATGGCTTTTTGACTATTCTCATTTCATAAAATTAAGCTCTACGTTCCATGGTGCAGTACATGTACAGTTGAAGTCGGAAGTTTGCATACACCTTAGCCAAATACATTTAAACTCAGCTTTTCACAACTCCTGAAATGTAATCCTAGTAAAAAAAATCCCTGTCTTAGGTCAGTTAGGATAATAACTTTATTTTAAGAATGTGAAATGTCAGAATAATAGTAGAGAGAATGATTTCTTTCAGCTTTTATTTCTTTCATCACATTCCCAGTGGGTCAGAAGTTTACATACACTGAATTAATATTTGGTAGCATTGCCTTCAAATTGTTTAACTTGGATCAAACGTTTTGGGTAGCCTTCCACAAGCTTCCCACAATAAGTTGGGTGAATTTTGGCCCATTCCTCCTGACAGAGCTGGTGTAACTGAGTCAGGTTTGTAGGCCTCCTTGCTCGCACCCGCTTTTTCAGAACTGCCCACAAATGTTCTATGGGATTGAGGTCAGGGCTTTGTGATGGCCACTCCAATACCTTGACTTTGTTGTCTTTAAGCCCTTTTGCCACTACTTTGGAAGTATGCTTGGGGTCATTGTCCATTTGGAAGACCCGTTTGAGACCAAGCTTGACGTAATTTTCTGGAATTTTCCAAGCTGTTTAAAGGCACAGTCAACTTAGTGTATGTAAACTTCTGACCCACTGGAATTGTGATACAGTGAATTATAAGTGAAATAATCTGTCTGTAAACAATTGTTGGAAAAATTACTTGGGTCATGCACAAAGTTGATGTCCTGACCGACTTGCTAAAACTATAATTTGTTAACAAGAAATTTGTGGAGTGGTTGAAAAACAAGTTAATGACTCCAACCTAAAATGTATGTAAACCTCAGACTTCAATTGTAGATGGACCATGGACAATTGCACGTTAACCATCTTGCCATTGCATGCTGACAAACCGGGTCAATTCCATTTGAATGCCAGTCAATTAATCAATAAAAAAAGGTAATCAATGGAATGCCCGTCAATAAATTGAAATGCCATAAAATGTCTTCCCCAGGGAGCTATGGTGACCAAACACCAATGAGAGAGGCATTGCAGATGCAGATGAACAGAACAGGCTACTTGCTCATTGAACACAGAACTGGGCTTGTTCAACCAGAAAACTAATATTCTCTGGTTGAACATAATACATTACAACACGGTCAATGATAATTTCATTAGCAAGGCTCTCATGTTAATTGCAATATTTTCAAGCAGCTGCTGTGATGCGTTTCATCACGTAGGATTCGGGGCTTGCTGACAGAGTCCTTTTGCACCTCCTAGCTAACCCAGGAACAGTACATCATGTTCAAGTTTGAGTATAGAGACGCAACAATAGACTTGCAATTTTGCACTGTTAGGTCTGTTCCTGGGATAGCAAGAACAATTCATCTTGGTGTTTTGTAAACACAACTAGCGTTGAAAGCAAACGGATTAGAAAAGTGAGTCCATCACAGATACTGATTCAAAAGAGCAAGGTTTTTTTATTTTTTTTATTTGTGGATAAAAATGAGTGTTATTCCTGTCGACTAAACAAAGAAGCACTAGGCCTATCCAGTGAATAAGAAAGTTTGTCAGCCTCAGGCTTTTTGAGAATAACTCTTCCCCCCCTCTCACAGATATGCACAAAAGAACCACATCGAGCAGAGTATACTGCAAATTGATTTTCCTATGGGCTTAGCATTTGGGTGAAAGAAGAGTGCAGGAATACAAACTGCAGTCAATGTTAAGAGGATAAGACTTTAAGTGACTAAACTTCGACGATCAGGAGAGTAATACGAAACTATTGATTGGACCCTTGCAACTTTATCTAGAATCAAAAAGGAGCCCAATGTGGAAATAATCACTTGAAAAGACATGTCGTCAGCTCCTATAAGCAGCAGCTCTGAAACTCACTTCCTCCGATTGGGTTTCTCTGTCAGGAGGGAAGAGCAGGAGTGCATTGTTCTCATTAGTCTGTATTAGAGGTCGACCGATTATGATTTTTCAATGCCGTTATTGATACCGATTATTGGAGGACCAAAAAAGCCGATACCGATTAAATCAGACAATTTATTTATTTATTTGTAATGACAATTACAACAATACTGAATGAACACTTATTTTAACTTAATATAATACATCGATAAAATCAATAATGAAACATTCAATTTGGTTTAAATAATGCAAAAACAAAGTGTTGGAGAAGAAAGTAAAAGCGCAATATGTGCCATGTAAGAAATCTAATGTTTCAGTTCCTTGCTCAAAACATGAGAACATATGAAGGCTGGTGGTTCCTTTTAACATGAGTCTTCAATATTCCCAGGTAAGAAGTTTTAGGTTGAAGTTATAATAGGACTATTTCCCTCTATACCATTTGTATTTCATATACCTTTTGACTATTGGATGTTCTTATAGGCACTTTAGTATTGCCAGTGTAACAGTATAGCTTCCGTCCCTCTCCTCACTCCTCCCTGGGCTCGAACCAGGACCACAACAGCCACCCTTGAAGCAGCGTTACCCATGCAGAGCAAGGGGAACAACCATTCCAAGGCTCAGAGCGAGTGACGTTTGAAATGCTATTAGTGCGCGCTAACTAGCTAGCCATTTCACTTCGTTACACCAGCCTCAACTCTCGGGAGTTGATAGGCATGAAGTCATAAACAGCGCAATGCTTGACGCACACCGGCAAAACGCACTAAAGAGCTGTTTGAATGAATGTTTACGCGCCTGCTTCTGCCTACCACCGCTACTAATATTACTTAGATACTTGTACGCTCAGTCAGATTATACGCAGACCACGCTAGATAATATCTAGTAATATCATCAACCATGTGTAGTTAACTAGCTAGAAATGTGCTAGCTAGAAACTTACCCTGGCTTACTGCATTCGCATAACAGGCAGTCTCCTGCAACGAGAGGCAGGTTGTTATTGCGTTAGAATAGTTAACTTTAAGGTTGCAAGATTGGATCCCCCGAGCTGACAAGGTGAAAATCTGTCGTTCTGCCCCTGAACTAGGCAGTTAACCCACCGTTTCTTAGGCCATCATTGAAAATAAAGAATGTGTTCTTAACTGACTTGCTTAGTTAAATAAAGATTAAATGGTGTAAAAAAATATCATATTAAATAAAATCTTTATTTTTATCAGTGTCCAAAAATACAGATTTAGGCCCTAATTAATCGGCCATTCCAATTAAAATCGGTCGACCTCTAGTCTGTATGCATGTACAACAGTCCAGCGGTGGAAAAGTCTAGATCTGACAGCCAGTGACAGTGGGCAACTTTGTAAAAAAAAACATGAATGCTTTGAAAACAACTGACAGGCCTGGACTTGATAACCCAACCAGAACTGAATAATGTTCTAGGTGCCGGGTGGGTATTGAAAAAGATAGACTTTCATACTGAACGTGCCATTACACCAACAGCTAGCCTATGTTAATATTGACACACATTAGAAAGCTTAAGGACAATGTCCCAGCCAGAAGGGGTGGATATGATTACAGAATAGGCCCACAGAGTGGTAATGACATAATTCATTTAGCATTCTCGTAGGAATAAGCACCCTTCAGCATCTTTTATTTTAACTTTCCAATTACATAAAGCCCTTGGTAGAGAGGAGAGAGAAGTCAGCAATGAAAGACTGAGTGTTACAAAAGACAGATGCTTTTATCAGTATTGCACTGCTCTGATGGGTGTCTGTAAAAGATGAATGCAGAGACATGAGAGCAGTCCTACTGCACATTGAAACACCAGCAATGATCAGTGTTTCCCCATTAGTGACGGATGTCGGGTAAATCAGCCGGTTACATTTTCCAATTCATATTAACTAGGCTAATTTTCATTTAAAAGTTTCAATACGATATTCAGTCGAGCCCTCTCCCGCTAGAATGATCTTCTAGCAATCTATTGATAGGATAGGCGCCTGTTAGTCACAAAGCAAATGATGACAGGGAAATGCAGAGGCAAAGCGTGAGGTTTCACTCTTGTCAAATATGTCCAAAACAATCTCAATGGGGGTGATTATGATTACAGAATAGGCCCACAGAGTGGTAATGACATAATTCATTTAGCATTCTCGTAGGAATAAGCACCCTTTAGCATCTTTTATTTTATCTTTCCAATTCCATAAAGCCCTTGGTAGAGAGGAGAGAGAAGTTTGCAATTGAAAGACTGAGTGCTACAAAAGACAGATGCTTTTATCAGTATTGCACTGCTCTGATGGGTGTCTGTAAAAGACGAATGCAGAGACACGAGAGCAGTCCTAAATGGGCTTATTTTGGACCTAAACTTCTTTATAAGGAGGAGAGTATAGTGGTCATGAATTTGCACTTCCCATGTAATGTGGTAACGATGAGTCAAAATACACAACCTAATTTGGGCTGTCCACTACAACAACAAAAAATGATTGGTCGACCGAGAGTCATTTGTTGTTTTTAAAAGTGTATGTTTCCATATATAGACAAATCCTATGTGTTTTAATCAAATATAGGCACTGAGCTTGTCTAAAGCTTAAGAGCACTCTTTGAAGAAATAATTACGACACACAAATGACTAGAGTCCGACCGCAAATGATTCGATTGTGCTGAGCCGGGCTCAAACTTGCTGCGCTGCGTTAAAACAGCGAGTGAATGTGTGACTAGCACCCGTTGTCTCACTCTCACACCCTGCTGCAGCGACCACAACAGAACAGTGTTGATCGCGCTGTCTGTGTTGCTGAAGCTGCAACATAATTACAGCCATTTGATTGAAAAGTTTGGGTACCAAAATCCCTCATTTAATACTATTGCCTCAACCCTTGCTCTCTTCACATGGCACACGTATGAATCACATGCACGTAGTCAATAGGGCCTAAAATAAAGCATATCATAATCACATCAATAAATTGGTTAGAACAATCTTCCGTACATCGTAACAGAAAAATGGATGCAGAGGACGTGAAACTCAAAAACGGGGGAATGTTTACTGGTTGTAAAGAGGAAGTCAGATGTGTGGAATAAATTTGATTAGTTGTGAGATCAAGAAAAATAAGGTAAGGAGCTGCATGCATACTATATGTGCCAAATAGGTGCTGTATAGATCACAATATCATTAATATGACCGTTTGGAACAATGTAAACACTAAATAAATTATAAGCATACCAGAGAGTCAGTTGTAAAGTTTAGGTTGTTTGGAAAGCCTTTTTTTAGAGCAAAGACTAAAAACAGTCACATTAATTTGTGAATGCAATTTCCAAAATGGAAAGGTTTATTTATTGTTCATGTTAATTATTCAAGGGTCATTCTATTTTAAAACTAAAATGCTTGATTGCATTTCAAATCATGAATGACTCCTCTGCTGTGTGATGACATGAACGAATGAATGATTGATTGATAGATAGATACAGTATATAGGCTACAGTACTGTAATGATTGAAATATAGGCCTAAGTAAGTGATGGTATTAAGACTCAACAGGATGCGCTCTTAGGCCTACAGCTTGATGCTGGTTATACAAGGCTGCTATATTAAACCTACTAATCAGAATGACATTACTTATGATCATAATAATAATAGTAATAATAACAATACAAAGGATATCAAGAAAAAGGAGCGTTACTATTATTATACATTTTATTTATTATACATTTTATTTTTGACAGTTTGGAACAGTGTAAACTCAAAATAAAGTATGAATAATATCAGAGAGCCTGTTCTAACGGGGGAAAAGCGTAAAGCCTTTATTACAGCAAAGCAAGATTAAAAACTGTTACATTTGTGAAATTGTTTATCATCTGACATGTTGTGGTTGAGTGAGGCTTGGTGCTCACGGAATCAGTAGGCTATTAGACAGACACTAAACAGGATCTGTCTTATTTCTGTAGATATACACAGTACGGATGATTTATAAAGTCAGGCACATTTAACAGTTAGGCTTTTGATTATAGACCCAATTAAGTTGGGGTTTCCTCTATCCCCCCTTGCCATTTATAAATCATGTCCATTGTATCGCATCGGGATAAGTAAACCAAAGGGTTTCCTTTACTAGGATGTCGGGGCTTGCCAGACAGTGATGCTAAAGTGAGTGACTATCGTCAGCCCGAATCGCATCGGTGAGAGAGCTGTTCATTTGGCTCCCTAATTTGCATAAGCTACTGGTAGGCTTTTTAACGATTATCTGCAGATAAATGTAATCAAGAAGCTGATTAAACAGTATGACCCTTACACAGATGCACCTTGTGCTGGGGACAAAATACCAATCTAAAATGTGCAGTTTTATCACACAACACAATGCCACATTCTCAAGTTTTGAGTGAGCGTGCAATTATAGCATGCTGACTGCAGGACTGCCCATCAGATCATTTTGTGTTAACTTCTCTACCATACGCCGCATCCAACATTGTTTTAAATAATTTGGCAGTACATCCAACTGGCCTCACAACCACAGACCATGTGTAACCACGCCAGCCCGTGACCTTCACATCTGGCTTCTTCAGATCTTCTGCGGGATTGTCAGAAAGAAGGGGTGCTGAGGAGTCTTTTGGTCTGTAATAAAGACTTTGTGGGGAAAAACTCATTCTGATTTGCTGGGCATGGCTCCCCAGTGGGCCATCCCTGCCCAGTGAAGTGAAATCCATAGGTTAGAGCCTAATGAATTTATTTCAATTGACAGATTTCCTTATATTAAGTGTAACTCAGTAAAAACATTGAAATTGTTGCTTTTATATTTTTGTTTAGTATAAAAAGTGTGATTGAGAGTATAAACCTGAAACAAATTGAAAAACAGAAACCTGGAAAAACAAAACATTTCATTTTTCAAGATAATGAGGGCTATGTACTTAATTTTTCGTGTTTTAATAAAATACATTATTTAAAGAACATAATTGTGGGATTTCATATCTTGCAGTAAAACTAAGTAAGACAAATCTCGAGAAGACAGGTTAAAATGTTTTAAAACATTAGACAATATCCAAAACTACTAGCAATTCACTGAATTCAAACATTTTCAGTAATTCAACATTGTAAAGTCATGTCTTTCTACACAATACCACACATTTTTCCAATCTGGGAGGTAAACTTGATAAAATACTCAATCATTTCGCTGTGAATTAGTGATTAGTAGAGCAGGTTGAGAGCTTCAAGTTCCTTGGTGTCTACATCACCAACAAACTAACATGGTCTTAGCACACCAAGACAGTCGTGAAGAGGGCACAACAAAACCTATTCCCCCTCAGGAGACTGAAAAGATTTGGCATGGGTCCTCAGATCCTCAAAAGGTTATACAGCTGCACCATCGAGAGCATGGTTGCATCAGTGCTTAGTATGGCAACTGCTCGGCCTCCGACCGCAAGGCACTAGAGGGTAGTGCGTACGGCCCAGTACATCACTAGTACAAAGCTTCCTGCCATGCAGAACCTGTATACCAGGCTGAGTCAGAGGAAGGCCCTAAAGATTGTCAAAGACTCCAGCCACCCTAGTCATAGACTGTTCTCTTTGCTACTGCACGACAAGGGGTACCGGAGCACCAAGTCTAGGTCCAAGAGGCTTCTAAACAGCTTCTACCCCCAAGCCATACGACTCCTGAACATCTAATCAAATGGCTACCCGGACAATTTGCCCCTCCCCCCTCTTTTACACCGCTGCTACTGTTGTTATCATCTATGCATAGTTACTTTAATAACTCTACTAACATGTACACATTACCTCGACTAACCAGCACATTGACTCTGTATCGGTACCCCCTGCATATAGTCTCACTATTGTTATTATACTGCTGCTCTTCAAATTACTTGTTACTTTTATTTCTTATTCGCATTTCTTTTTTTGAACTATATTGTTGGTAAGGGGCTAATAAGTAAGCATTTCACTGTTAGGTCTGCTGTATTCGGCGCAAGTGACTAATAAGATTTGATTGGAATTTCCAGATGGAATCAAGGGATTAGAATGCACCAGTGGCCACCAAAATAGAGCTCTTTCTGCAACAATATTCAAACCTGGCCAGGGGGCACATGGCTGGCCACTTTTTCTATTTGGCTGGCTACTCTACGTACTTCTTGAAAACACTGAATGAGGTGTTGTTGTATCTGGATTCAGTTCCTCAGACCCCTCAGTCAAGTACATTTGCTGCATTGCCTTTATCTGCAGAAACTGAACATAAACCTTTTTCAGTTCTGTTTGGCTTTCAGTGGGGAACATGGGCCCGGTGTGAGCGAAGCATGTGAATAAGGTTCTGACTGACTTGCAGAGAACATGAGATGCACCCTTCTTCAGTATAAGATTTATTGAAGCCAGATAGAGCACCGTGATGAAATGATTAGTTTCTCTAATCTGGTACTGCTGCTTCAAAAAAAAAATATATTCACTCCCCTTTATCTGTAATTTACAGCTAATTTAATAAAATCATCCAGTTTTTCAACCTAAAGGTAACATCATTGCCCCACTCCCCTCCTCAGGCTCTCTCCAACGCTGGTACACTGATTAAAGCAGGGCTGCAGAGTGCCTTACCTTCATTAGCATTTATTTTCAGTTTGGCTGCATGCCGCAGTTTACAAAGAGCTAAGGAGCATGTAGCTTGTAATAACTATTTACTCATCAGTAGTAGTTTAGCAGAGGGGACTTGTGGGGCAGAGGGAATTATAACCGACAATGTCCACAAGCGGTTTTGGGCAGTTGAGCCGTTAAGTGGGAACACTGCTCATTCCATACTATTATCCCAGACAAATTTGTAAACAGCGCAGCCATTTCAGAGGCACGTCCCCTCCTCTTGGCACAGACATACAAGACTGGAGTGCAACTCCCTCCCCCTTGGCTTCAGTGCACTGACTGCACGGAGTCTAAATGCTTGGGGTTTGGCAAGGCGTTCTAACCTTTGAGAGCTCTACAAGTACTTATCTACGGAGGGTTGCCATCCAGGGCTGTCACAATCGGAGCGTGACACAGCCGTTTCTCATCCCACCCCTAGTCGTAACTGCTGCCCATCAGCAGGGTTTTGCAAAATACCTGCACTCAGACTTAATTTGACTGACAGGTCAATGAGGTAAGGGTAACTGTCTGCTCAGAGTGTAGACCTCTCAGTTGGAAGGTCCAAAGCAAACAGTTTCACCATTCAAACAAGGACCTCTGTGTGCTCAGTTCTAACTGATGAACAATCAGAAGTGCTCCCACATCCTATTTGTGACCGATCGGCTTGATCCGGACCTATGTAGCAACATTTGAAAGTGTTTTTTTTACGTTGAATAAAAGTAGAGACTCAGAGCTAGAAAATGGTATATCACACACTCCAGTTGAGGAACAATGGAAAAGTTATTCTGCTTTGAAAGTCGATAAACTTTTAACCACACTTTTGAGAAAATGGCCCTTGAATGTTTTGGTACACGTACTGGAGAGCTCTTCTTTGTCTACACCCATTCAGCATAGTTGATCGCCATTTCAGAAGACTCCACAATGTCTAGTTCATTGAAAATGTTTTTACCTAAATCAGGAATTTCCTCATCTGATTCATTTTCAGAGTCTGAGAGTCAGCATGGCACGATTGTCCTACAGAAAGTGGAGAGCAGTAGCAAAACTTCTGCAGTTCATGATATCTGCAGTTCTTCATGCATTATCATGCATTATCATGCTGAAACATGAGGTGATGGTAGCGGATGAAAGGCACGACAATGGGCCTCAGGATCTCGTCACGCTCTCTCTGTGCATTCGAATTGCCATCGATAAAACGCAATTGTGTTCATTGGATAGAAAACAATCTAACGTTTCCAGAACTGTTAAAATTATGTCTGTGCGTATGTGAGTATAAGAACTGATATGGCAGGTAAAAACCTGAGAAAAATATTTTTAAAATCTTTTTTTTATGTTTGTAGTTTTCCATTGACTGCTTATACGGATTCCATTGACTTAGGACTCAAATTGTACTTCCTATGGCTTCCACTAGATGTCAACAGCCTTTAGAAATTGTTTCAGGCTTGTAATCTGAAAAATGAGGGAGTAAGACCACTCTGAATGAGTGGACACTGCAGTGTCCCAGAGGCACACCTTTCTGGTTTTCCTCTTAAATTGACGAAGCTTTTGTCCGGTTGAAATATTATTGATTATTATGACTAAAAACAACCTGAGGAATGATTATAAACATCGTTTGACATGTTTCTATGAAGTTTACTGATACTTTGAGCCTTTGGATTACTGAACAAAATGTGAACAAAACTGAGGTTTTTGGATATAAAGAGGGACTTTATCAAACAAAACTAACATTTATTGAGTAAATGAGTCTTGTGAGCACAACCATATGAAGATCAAAGGTAAGTGATACATTTTATCGCTATTTCTGACTTGTGTAACTCCTCTACTTGGCTGGTAACTGTTTGAAATGATTTGTCTGCTGGGCGCTGTTCTCAGATAAATCGCATGGTATGCTTTCGCCGCAGAGCATGTTTTAAATTTGACACCGTGGTTGGATTAACAAGAAGTTAATCTTTAAACCGATGTATAACACTTGTATGTTTTATGAATTTTTATAATGAGTATTTCTGTCTTTGAATTTGGCGCTCTGTAATTTCACCGGATGTTGGCCAGATGTTTACATACACTAAGTTGACTGTGCCATTAAACAGCTTGGAATGTTCCAGAAAATTATGTCATGGCTTTAGAGGCTTCTAATTGATTCAAATGACGTCAATTAGCCTATCGTAGGTGTACCTGTGGATGTATTTCAAGGCCTACCTTCAAACTCGGTGCCTCTTTGCTTGACATCATGGGAAAATCAACAACAAAAAAATCAGTCAAGACCTCAGAAAACAAATTGTAGACCATCACAAGTCTGGTTCATCCTTGGAAGCATTTTCCAACCGCCTGAAGGTACCACGTTCATCTGTACAAACAATACTACGCAAGTATAAACACCATGGGACCACGCAGCCGTCATACCGCTCAGGAAGGAGCGTTCTGCCTCCTAGAGATGAATGTATTTTGGTCCGAAAAGTGCAAATCAATCCCAGAACAACAGCAAAGGACCTTGTGAAGATGCTGGAGGAAACAGGTACAAAAGTATCTATATCCACAGTAAAACAAGTCCTATATCGACATAATCTGAAAGGCCGCTACGCAAGGAAGAAGCCACTGCTCCAAAACCGCCATAAAAAAGCCAGACTTCGGTTTGCAACTGCATGGGGACAAAGATCATACTTTTTAGAGAAATGTCCTCTGGTATGATGAAACAAATATAAAGCTGTTTGGACATTATGACCACTTAAGTTTGGAGGAAAAAGGGGGAGAACACCATCCCAACCGTGAAGCACAGGGGTGGTAGCATCATGACCCTGACCTCAATCCTATAGAAAATGTGTGGGCAGAACTGTAAAAGCGTGTGCGAGCAAGGAGGCCAACAAACCTGAGTCAGTTACACCAGCTCTGTCAGGAGGAATGGGCCAAAATTCACCCAACTTATTGTGGGAAGCGTGTGGAAGGCTACACAAAATGTTTGACCCAAGTTTAAATAGTTCAAAAGACAATGCTACCAAATACTAATTGAGTTTATTGAAACTTCTGACCCACTGGGAATGTGATGAAAGAAATGAAAGCTGAAAGAAATCATTCTATTTCACATTCTTAAAATAAAGTGGTGATCCTAACTGACCTAAAACAGGGAATTTTTACTGGCAGGAATTGTGAAAAACGGATTTTAAATGTATTTGGCTAAGGTGTATGTAAACTTCAACTTTATATCACTCCAGTATTAATGCTAAGTTGTAATTATTTTCTACCTCCCTACATTTGCACAAACTGTACATAGATTCCATTTGAATTTTATTTTGTGTTATTGACTGTACATTTGTTTATTTGTAACTTAGTGTTGTTTTTGTCGCACTGCTATGCTTTATCTTGGCCAGGTCGCAGTTGTAAAAGAGCAACTGGCCTACCTGGTTAAATAAAGGTGAAATAAATAAAAATAAAATATATAAATATATATAAGCTCCCCGCTCACTCTTTTCAAACATCCTGGTAGTTATACTTTTTCTCTCATGGCTATAACAACTTCATCATAATGCTCAATGTCATTGTTTTAATAATCAATTTAACACTTGCATAGAAATATGAAAAAAGAGCAAATAGAGAACAGAAAAGTAAACAAAAAAAACAGTTCATGGGTGATATTTTAGTAACTTAAAAGGTTGTTTTACATGGGAATCAGAATGACTGTTCGAGACCTTTAAGGCACTGACAATATACACTGCTCAAAAAAATAAATATAACAATATAATATAAATAAACACTAAAATAACACATCCTAGATCTGAATGAATGAAATATTCTTATTAAATACTTTTTTCTTTACATAGTTGAATGTGCTGACAACAAAATCACACAAAAATGATCAATGGAAATCAAATGTCTCAACCCATGGAGGTCTAGATTTGGAGTCACACTCAAAATTAAAGTGGAAAACCACACTACAGGCTGATCCAACTTTGATGTAATGTCCTTAAAACAAGTCAAAATGAGGCTCAGTAGTGTGTGTGGCCTCCACGTGGCTGTATGACCTCCCGACAATGCCTGGGCATGCTCCTGATGAGGTGGCGGATGGTCTCCTGAAGGATCTCCTCCCAGACCTGGACTAAAGCATCCGCCAACTCCTGGACAGTCTGTGGTGCAACGTGGCGTTGGTGGATGGAGCGAGACATGATGTCCCAGATGTTCTCAATTGGATTCAGGTCTGGGGAACAGGCGGGCAAGTCCATAGCATCAATGCCTTCCTCTTGCAGGAACTGCTGACACACTCCAGCCACATGAGGTCTAGCATTCTCTTGCATTAGGAGGAACCCAGGGCCAACCGCACCAGCATATGGTCTCACAAGGGGTCTGAGGATCTCATCTCGGTACCTAATGGCAGTCAGGCTACCTCTGGCGAGCACATGGAGGGCTGTGCGGCCCCCCAAAGAAATGCTACCCCACACCATGACTGACCCACCGCCAAACCAGTCATGCTGGAGGATGTTGCAGGCAGCAGAACGTTCTGTAAGCACAGACCCCACCTGTGGACGTCGGGCCCTCATACCACCCTCATGAAGTCTTTTTCTGACCGTTTGAGCAGACACATGCACATTTGTGGCCTGCTGGAGGTCATTTTGCAGGGCTCTGGCAGTGCTCCTCCTGCTCCTCCTTGCACAAAGGCGGAGGTAGCGGTCCTGCTGCTGGTTGTTGCCCTCCTACGGCCTCCTCCACGTCTCCTGATGTACTGGCCTGTCTCCTGGTAGCGCCTCCATGCTCTGGACACTACGCTGACAGACACAGCAAACCTTCTTGCCACAGCTCGCATTGATGTACCATCCTGGATGAGCTGCACTACCTGAGCCACTTGTGTGGGTTGTAGACTCCGTCTCATGCTACCACTAGAGTGAAAGCACCGCCAGCATTCAAAAGTGACCAAAACATCAGCCAGGAAGCATAGGAACTGAGAAGTGGTCTGTGGTCCCCACCTGCAGAACCACTCCTTTATTGGGGGTGTCTTGCTAATTTCCTATAATTTCCACCTGTTGTGCAAATGGAATAGACAACAGCATGTGAAATTTATTGTCAATCAGTGTTGCTTCCTAAGTGGACAGTTTGATTTCACAGAAGTGTGATTGACTTGGAGTTACATTGTGTTGTTTAAGTGTTCCCTTTATTTTTTTGAGCAGTGTATATATAACCATCAGTTCATATAACCTAGTAGTACTGGAGCAGAGAGACAGGTATCATGGCTCCAGCACAGGGGTGCATCACTGCACACTGAGCTACTTACTGTTAGGCTACATACAGCTTAGTGCACTGCACACCAGAACATCACATTTCAGGGCGGCATTGAGATGATCATGTTAAATTAGATAATTATGCTGCTCTCTATCCCCTCTGTGTCCCCAGCGAGGAAATGCTGAGGTTTATCCCATAGATAGCATAGGGAAGATGGGTCAGGTCTGCACAAGAATGTAATTAGTTACACCCACTCTTACCCTAAACATGCTGCTAGGAGGAAGTTGAGAAAACAGCTGGGCCGCCATTCTTAAATGCTCATGAAGGACAATGAGGTGAGGATTCAAACGCACTCAGTAGGCAGTCAAGCTGCTAATGACTTTCTGAAAGTGTATGAGAGGGAGTCGTTGCGATTGAACTGATGGCGATTCAGGTATGAACATTTACAATGCTTTCGTGGTCTTTCCGAGCAGAAGACCTATTTCACTACTGGAGGAATACAGAGGCACTTCTGAGGTAACATGTCATTAAAACAACCTGCGACTCATGTTAACACACACCTTGACTACAGCCTAAAGGTACATCATTTCAAAATGTCCCGGTCACTCTACTACATGCCAATGACTGAGGCAATTGGGAGACTATGGCAGGTGATATACAGTGGCTTGCAAAAGTATTCAGCCCCTTGGCATTTTTCCTATTTAGTTGCCTTACAACCTGGAATAAAAAAAATGATTTGAGGGGTTTGTATCATTTGATTTACACAACATGCCTACCACTGAAGATGCTAAATATTTTTTATTGTGAAACAAACAAGACAAAAAAACAAAACAACTATTCACCTCCCTAAAGTCAATACGTTGTAGTGCCACCTTTTGCAGCAATTACAGCTGCAAGTCTCTTGGGGTATGTCTCTATTAGAGGTTGACCGATTAAATCGGAATGGCCGATTAATTAGGGCCGATTTCAAGTTTTCATAACAATCGGAAATCTGTATTTTTGGACACTGATTTTGCCGACTTCATTCGGCAAAATCATTTAACGAGGCAAGTCGGTTTATTTAACGAGGCAAGTCAGTTAAGAACACATCATTTTCAATGATGTCCTAGGAACGGTGGGTTAATTGCCTTGTTCAGGGGAAGCAGATTTTTACCTTGTCAGCTCAGGGATTCAATGGAATACTTGTTCCCCTTGCTCAGCATAGGTAACGCTACTTCGAGGGTGGCGGTTGTTGATGTGTTCCTGGTTCGAGCCCTGGTAGCGGCGAAGAGAGGGATGGAAGCTATACTGTTACACTGGCAATAATAAAGTGCCTATAAGAACATCCAATAGTCAAAGGTATATGAAATACAAATCGTACAGAGAGAAATAGTCCTATAATTACTATAATAACTACAACCTAAAACTTCTTACCTGGGAATATTGAATCATGTTAAAAGGAACCACCAGCTTTCATATGTTCTCATGTTCTGAGCAAGGAACTTAAACGTTAGCTTTCTTACATGGCACATATTGCACTTTTACTTTCTTCTCCAACACTTTGTTTTTGCATTATTTAAACCAAATTTTTGGTCCTCCAATAAAATCGGTATCGACGTTGAAAAATCTTTAATCTAGTCTCTATAAACACATCTAGCTACTGGGATTTTTGCCCATTCTTCAAGGCAAAACTGCTCCAGCTCCTTCAAGTTGGATGGGTTCCGCTGGTGTACAGCAATCTTTAAGTCAGACCACAGTTTCTCAATTGGATTGAGGTCTGGGCTTTGACTAGGCCATTCCAAGACATTTAAATGTTTCCCGTTAAACCATTCAAGTGTTGCTTTAGCAGTATGCTTAGGTTCACCTTCCAGCAGGACAATGACCCTAAGTCTCAAATCTCTGGAAGACTGAAACAGGTGTCCCTCAAGAATTTCCCTGTATTTAGCTCCATCCATCATTCCTTCAATTCTGACCAGTTTCCCAGTCCCTGCCAATGAAAAACATCTCCAGAGCATGATGCTGCCACCACCATGCTTCACTGTGGGGATGGTGTCCTCGGGGTGACGGGAGGTGTTGGGTTTGCGCCAGCCATAGCGTTTTCGTTGATGGCCAAAATGCTCCATTTTAGTCTCAACTGACCAGAGTACCTTCTTCCATATGTTTGGGAAATCTGCCACATGCCTTTTGGCAAACACCAAACATTTTTTTCTGGCCAATTCCATAAAGCCCAGCTCTGTGGAGTGTACGGCTTAAAGTGGTCCTATGGACAGATACTCCAATCTCAACTGTGGAGCTTTGCAGCTCCTTCAGGGTCATCGTTGGTCTCTTTGTTACCGCTCTGATTAATGCCCTCCTTGCCTGGTCCGTGAGTTTTGGTGGGCGGCCCCATCTTGGCAGTTTTGTTGAGGTGCCATATTCTTTCCATTTATTAATAATGGATTTAATGGTGCTCCGTGGGATGTTCAAAGTTTTGGATATATTTTTTATAACCCAACCCTGATCTGTACTTCTCCACAACTTTGTCCCTGACCTGTTTGGAGAGCTCCTTGGTCTTCATAGCACCGCTTGCTTAGTGGTGTTGCAGACTCTGGGGCCTGTCAGAACAGGTGTATATATATATATACACTGAAATCATGTGACAGATAATGACACTTAGATTGCACACAGGTGGACTTTACTTGACTAATGATGTGACTTCTGAAGGTTATTGGTGGCACCAGATCTTATTTAGGGGCTTCATAGCAAAGGGGGTGAATACATATTCACATATACATATAGAACCAGTTTTCCGTTTATTTATTTGAAACATGTTATTTTTTTCATTTCACTTCACCAATTTGGACTATATTGTGTATGTCCATTACATGAAATCTAAATAAAAATCTATTTAAATTACAGGTTGTAATGCAACAAAATAGGAAAAACACCAAGAGGATGAATGCTTTTGCGAGGTACTGTAGGCATAGGCTAGCACATAACATTACACAATTACCTATTTTTGAACTAACACAATCTAGAGTAATCTAAATAAATAAATGCTCTCAAAGCACTGCTACACAGGTCACCTTATTTCCAAAACCCTAAGACTAAATTTCAACCACAATTCATTGATTGCAAGGAAAGAGAGAAAACTGACACGTTAAACACTATTCCAGCCAGTGTGTATCAGATGGAGCTAATTGAGGCCCTACAGGCCTCGAGTGGAGAGATCCTCCCCCCACCGTGCTCTGACTGCAGCCCAAAGCTCACACGGCAGCCCCAATATTAAACCACTGCCGCATCATTACTTCAACCTATTGACCCCGGCTGCTGTGTAATCCCTGCAGCGTCTGCATCTCAGACACAGTGTATATTATTAATAACAGAAGCTGTTAAGGTAAGCACATATTGATCCTGGCTGTGAATAAGATAGAGAAGGGGTCAAGGACCATTCAATCTTGCCTTCTAATGGGATGACTTCACCCGGCTCCTCCTCCCTGCCCAATTGGGTTTCTCTGATTGACCATGTTTGAAAGATGTGTTTGTTCCCTGACCTGATGAAAGTCACAGGGCTGACAGGAGGATGTCTGAAAAAGGACTCTGGTTTTCCTGTCAATCCACTTCCTTAGTGAGCTGTCAGTGAAATTAAGATGTGCAGCTATTCACTTCACCGGGTAACTGTCCAGTGAAAATCTCATTTTAAAAAGCTCTTATTCGGTTTGTTCATACCCAAATAATGTTGGCTTGTCCTGTATTTGCAGTAGTGGCCAGAGCATACATTTGAGAAAAAACACTCAGTAAAACCTCATTTCAAACTTGTTTTTGAAACAAACTGTTTTATTTTTTTTATGTTTTTCTTTTTAATTAAAAGACATTTGCTTGGATAATGACATCCTATTTGGCCCGAGACAGGCCTGTATGTAAATTCTCCGGTGGGGAGAAGGATCCTTCGAGGCTTGGGGAGACATGGGCCTTTTATCAATCAGATTTGCTCACCTCCTGCGCTCTCTTCTCCTCCGCCGCCCTCTCTCGCCACCTGAAAAAGGTCAAAGTTAATCGAGGAGAGTCGGCGAGGAGAGTGAACATTGGATGAAAATGCGCTTGTTGGAAATGACACAGTCCTTCGCCACTAACGCATCATTAGGCAAATGATGTTTACAGGGGTGGATAAAAAAAACTGTAAAGTACTCAAAACAATTTAAGTGAATTGTACAAATCATTTTATATACATTGAACAAAAATATAATGCAACCTACAACAATTACAGGTCATGTAAGGAAATCATTCAACTGAAAAAAATTTGTTGCAGGACTATGGGATTCGCATGACTGGGAAGGAGCACACCCATCGTTAGGGAAGGGGGGGCATAGGCCCACCTACTGGGGAGCCATAGGCCCACCTACTGGGGAGCCAGGCCCAGAAAAATTCCCAACAAAAGGGCTTTCTTACAGACAGAAATAATCCTCCTTTTCATCAGCTGTCCGGGTGGCTGGTCTCAGACAGTCCCGCAGATGAAAAAGACTGTTGTGGAGGTCGTGGGCTGGCATGGTTATACGTGGTCTGCTGTTGTGAGACCAGTTGGACGTATTGCCAAAATTCTCTATATCGATGTTGGAGGCGGCTTATGGTAGAGAAATGAACACTAAATTATCTGGCAACAGCTCTGGTGGACATTCCTGCAGTCAGCATGCCAATGCACGCTCCCTCAACTTGAGATATCTGTGGCATTGTGTTGTGTGACAAAACTGCACGTTTTAGAGGGTCCGTTTATTGTCCCCAGCACAAGGTGCACCTGTGTAATGACCATGCTGTTTAATCAGCTTCTTGCTATGCCACAGCTGTCAGGTGGGTGGATTATCTTGGCAAATGAGAAAGGCTCACAAACAGGGATGTAAACAAATTTGTGCACAAAATTTGAGAGAAATATGCTTTTTGTGCATATGAAAAACTTCTGGGATCTTAATTTCAGCTCATGAAACATGGGACCATCCCTTTACATGTTGTGTTTATATTTTTGTTTAGTAGAGATAAAAACAATTAGTAGCATATTGTTTTTACACGTGTGTATGTTTTCTCCTCCAACAAAACAAAACCTGATTCGAAGGGGGTGTGGCAGATTTCAAAACATTTTCGCGGTAGGATACACATGAGTATCATCAATGAAAGGTGGCTATCGAGGGGGGATAACACTTCTGTTTGCCTACCAATAAATTGACACACGTGTTGACCACTTATCGGTTTCCAGATCACAGAGGAGAGAGGGCGAACTTTTGCTTATATTAGAAAACCCCATGGGCTCAGTAGTGCACACTCAACTGCACACAAGCTAGCAAGACAAGCCATTCACAGCTGGTTTTAGCAGAAAGGACAAAGCCTACACAACAACTACAGGTAACTGCCAAAATAAAGAAAACACCAACATGGTGTCTTAAATCGGGCATTGGGCCACCACAAGCCTCCAGAACAGCTTCAATGCATCTTGGCATAGATTCTACCAGTGTCTGAAACTCTTTGAGGGATGCGTCACCATTCTTCCATAAGAAATTCAATAATTTGATGTTTTGTTGATGGTGGTGGAAAATGGTGTTTCAGACGCTGCTCTAGAATCTCCCATAAGTGTTCAATTGGGTTTGAGATCAGGTGACAGACACACATACCCTTTTAACCACCTATGCTCTATTACAACACCCTTCTCAAAATCAATGAAATCTATTCTTCTAGCCATGGTAGTCAAAATAATGAGCAACTGGGCATTTTTATACATGACCCTAAGCATGTTGGGATATTAATTGCTTAATTAACTCAGGAAACACCTGCTTGGAAGCACCTGCTTTCAATATACTTTGTATCCCTCATTTACTGAAGTGTTTCCTTTATTTTGGCAGTTACCTGTATCTCGCCAGTCAATTCTATTAGCTAGCATTCTAACATTACCTATGGCGGCTAACTTAGCTAGGAATATAGTGACAAAAATAGAGAAAGAAATATCAGGAATTTAGTGACAAAGCAAAGAATAGAAATGACTCACGCTTGTGAAATAATCAGTCTGCATGTATTGCTGTTGTAGTAAAGTGCCCTAGTAGTTCCATTGTGCTTCCTGAATCCATCCATGCTAGTTCACTTGGTGCAGCCGAGCTCAGGCAGTCTGCCCCAGGGCCCCACTATGTGGGAGCTAATTTGAATATCCAAGTGTTGGCCAAGCTGTCAAATCAGGATCTCTAACCAGTATACCCAAAAACTAGTGATGCACCGATATGACATTTTTGGCCGATACCTGGTATTTCCCTTGCCAAAAAAAAACAAACAATACCAATAACCGATATAAAACAAAATTGCGACCTTTTAAGAATTCAAGTACAGTTAAATAGTTAACACACACACACACACACACGGCGGTGTAAGGCACTGCATCTCAGTGCAAGAAGCATCACTACAGTTCAAACAGTTGGACACGGACTGAAGGGTGTGTTCATAACAATTAAACTGTTCTGCCTTGTTAGCTAGCAAATTTGTCTAAACTTAAAATATGAAGACTCCAATAAAGATTAGCTGGCTACTCACTAGCATGTGGTGCTTGAGAGATTGTTTATGGACCCGTGTTACATTTCTATAATGACTGCTACAAGAAGTGAATGTGCATTATGCATGGCTCTGGTTAAATTTGTAACAAAAATTGAATTTTCAGACTTCAAAGACAGATCAGTGATTATTGCAAAAAAGCAGATAATTTTGTTTTTTATTAGGCAAGTCAGTTAAGAACAAATTATTTTTTTCAATGACGGCCTAAGAACAGGGGGTTAACTGCCATGTTCAGGAGTAGAATGACAGATTGTTTATCTTGTCAACTGGGGGATTCGATCTTACAACTGCTCGGTGACTAGTCCAACGCTCTAACCACTAGGCTACTTGCCGCCAAATAATAATAATACAATTATTAGTGGTCTTATGGTTGTAAAAGGCTTATATTTAGCCTAGCTATAATTTCCCAATCCCTGAATTCATTAGATTATTGCTGGCTGTTTGAAATGCAGTATATTTGTCCTTTCATTGAACAACAAATGAAAGGCCTATTTAGAGAAAACATTTGTAGATATAGATAGATATATATATATATATATATATATCTATATATAGATAGATAGATAGAATCGCCCATAAATTTGAGAAAATCATATCACCCAGGGCAAGTACCACCAGGAGTCCTAGTAACCCTGTTTGGGAACCTCTGATCTAGAACAGACAAAATGAAATATACTTTTCCAACACACAGTGCGGATACACTTCATTATACTGCCTGACTCTGAATTCCAAAGTCATACACAGGATGTTTGCTCAGAATAGATAGTACTGAACCATTGACTCAACAACAACCTAGACCCTCTGAAAATGACCTAGAAAGGACAGTCAATTCAGGAAGCAAACTGAAATTCCAATACCAGTTCCAATTTTCCTCATTTAAAAGCAACTGACCCCAACACTGGTGACTAGTTCTAATTGTTTCAAGAGATAATACATTAAGAACAGCCTCAAGCAGACAAAACCATTAGCATTGCCTCCTGTGTTGCTGCGATAGCGCATAGGAATTCAACCCCTGCCAATATCATTCTCCCATTTTCCTAGGAAGGAAAAGGGTTTGAGGCAGTGTCTTGAGATCTGTACAAAATCCTGTGTCCAAGTAGGTGAAAAATAAGAGGAATTTATTGATGCTCAACTTAACCACTACTAAGCATTTCACTGTTAGTCTACACCTTATGATAAATACATTTGATTTGAGATTGCCATACAACTGCCACCCTTCAGCTCTAAAATGTCAATGCAACCCTGTATCAATCTCAAGGCCCATTTTCCAATCCGGGGGGCATTAAATGTTATTAATGTACTTCAACTCCATCGTAACCACCACAAGTCAGCAGAGAACCTCGCAGAATTGAATGAGGCAATTAAATACCAGCTCCACATAATTTCTTATGGTTTATGCCTAGGTGTCAATTGCCGAATGATGAACAAAGTATAGCCTAAATATAACATCTCAGCAAGGACCATAAACATCAGGTGCACTTGACGTGTTGGACTAAAACTCAGGCAAAGGAAGAAATGTCCACTCTCAAACTTAATTAGGCAGCAAATATACTGAATTTCAATGATTTTACTAAGTCACAGCTCATAAGGAAATCAGTCAATTGAAATTAATTCGGCCCTAATCTATGGATTTCACATGACTGGGCAGGGGCGCAGCCATGGTTGGGCCTGGGAGGGCAGAGGCCCACCCACTGGTGAGCCAGGCCCAACAACTGGGGAGCCCAGCCAACCAGAATAAGTTTTTCCCCAAAAAAGAGCTTCATTACAAACAGAAATACTCCGTTTCATCAGCTGTCTGGGTGGCTGGTTTCAGACGATCCCACAGGAAACCGGGTGTGGAGGTCCTGGGCTGGCGTGGTTACACGTACTGCCAAATTCTCTAAAACAACATTGGAGGCGGCTTATGGTAGAGAAATTAACATTAAATTCTCTGACAACAGCTCCAGTGGACATTCTTGCAGTCAGCATGCCAATTGCACGCTCCCTTAAATCATCTGTGGCATTGTGTTGTGTGACAAAACTGCACATTTGAGAGTGGCCTTTTATCATCCTCAGCAAAACGTGCACCTTTATAATGATCATGCTGTTTAATCTACTTCTTGATATACCACGTCAGGATTATCTTGGCAAAGGACAAATGCTCACTAACAGGGACGTAAACAAATTTGGCCACAAAATGAGAGAAATAAGCTTTTTATGCGTATGAAAAACTTCTTGGATTTTTTATTTCAGCTCATGAAACATGGGACCAACACTTTACATGTTTCATTTATATTTTTGTTCAGTATAGAATAGGAACCTACAATCTAAAGGCTTGCTGATGAGCATTAAAGGCAAGGACATAACCAATCAACCTTACCTTCCAGCAAAGCAAAGCAATATTCTATAAATGGGTCAAACATGAAAAATAAACAAAATGTTTATTTTTGCATAGTCCATTTTAAAAACATGTACTGTTGGAGATAGGGTTTGTCCAGTGCCACATTAAAAAGGGAAAGTTAGTCCTGTTCCACTTTAAAAAATACCTAGTTAATACCCTTCATGCAGAAACAATCATTGTGAGAGCCACCCCCAGGCCTTACTCTTAATTATAAAGTGGTTCTCTCAGACATCAGTAATATGCTCAGAGGACAGAAGTCGTCGTGAGCCCACAGCTCAACACTAATTGGGCTTTCCACTCAAAAATAGAATGAAACAAGTTGTTGAAGCGGGATCATGAAACAAGGACTGAGCTTATTGTACCCAGTCTTTCAAAATAGAGCTTGTAAAAAAAGTGTTCATTTGAGGTGCAAAATTAAGCTGAGCATGATGCTATATGTAGGCTACTTTTTACATGCATTGTATAAGTGCACTTTGGGAAAAGAATGACATACATTCACTAGCATTACATTACTCATCAGGATCGATAGCCTTGAAACTATTGTTTTGAATCTATCACATTAATACTGCTCATCAGAGAAAACATAAAAGAACACCAAGGTTGCTGTGGCCCTTTCTCCCATGGTGTCCACATCTCAACCAATCAATGGCAACAACTTCAAATCTACTAACCTTCATTCAATAACCAAAAAGATAATGTGGTTCCTTGAGCAATTCATTACTGAGGAGTAGCCAGCCTCTGTCCTGGCAAAACCTCTACCACCACACTGTTAAGAGTCAAAATGTCTGGAATACTCTGCAATTATTAGGCCAGTTGAGTGTTAACATACAGTGCCTTCAGAAAGTACTTATACCCCTTGACTTTTTCCACGTGTTACAGACAGAATTTAAAATAGATTAAATTGAGATGTGTCACTGGCCTATACACAATACCCTATAATGTCTATGTGGAATTATGTTTTTAGAAACATTTTAAAATATAAAGCTGAAATGTCTTAAGTCAATAAGTAATCAACCACTTTGTTATGGCAAGCCTAAATATGTTCAGGAGTAAACATTTGCTTCACAAATCATGAGTGTCATGGATTCACATGATTTTTGAATGCCTACCTAATTTCTGTACCACACACATACAATTATCTGTAAAATCACGTAGTCGGCAGTGAATTTCAACCACATTGTTTGAAGTACAATATACCAACATAGCTACTGTAGTAAATCAAAGCTGTGTGCTGGAAAGCCTTGGTAGAGCATGGGTGGAATATGCATTGTGGTGCTCATGAATTTCCTTTACTTTTCGGCTTCAGACTAATGCCTACCTCTCACTTACAATACATGAATGTAATAAAATAAAAATAAACGTTTCAAATGTATTTCAAACATATTTCAGAACAAAAACACTTTACAATAAAAAAAAATAAAACATATAAATAAATAAATAAATAAATAAATACAGTTGTTACATACCAGAATAGCGATGGGGAGTTACTGGTTATGGAAAAACTTTTACATGTAACAGTCATCCATATGATTCACCACTAGCCTCTTAATAGTAAGCAAACAACTCTAAGCATTTCGATAGAACGACTAGCTCCAACAAACACATGCTGCTGGAATTCACCAAATGTTTGGTTTCTTCATATTTAGCGAACGTTACTAATGACGTGAATACACATATGTCCACGTCATTCACTTAAATTGTAAAGAAAAAATAGAGAGAAAAACCATGCATTGCCAACTGGCAATGAAATATAGCTAGCTATAGGCTTGAGAGGTTAGCCTACCGGCTAACTTAGTGTTGTACACATTCAATGGGCTGCCTTCAAGTTAAAGAGGACACACAACATATTCAAAGTAAATATGGTGTTTTACTTACCTAGGTACGTTTTTGAAAGACCATTATCCACACGACATGCATAACGACAGAAAATATGCAAATGTTTAAAGTCTAGTTGACAGCATCGTTCCTGAATCCGCCATCTTCATTCAGCAATCGATGCATTCTGCCGAAACTCTGGAATGAACCAAAGTGAGCAAGAGGAGGAGGAGGGAGTTTTCGTAACAGTGGACATACAAAGTTGTTTATTTTGAATAATTTCTCTGATAGGAGAGGAGGAAAATCCTCGAAATTACCCAATTTGAAACCGAATTGTGTTGGTATTTTAAGGTTAAAGCTCAAAACGGACAATACAATTGATCATGCTTGTTTTAACCCCCATTACACGGATATATTTCATGACACCCTTGTCCCGACAGAACACCCCGAGCTTCTTTCAGGCTTACTTTTTACTCACAGGTGCATAAGGGGCAAAAGTGCAGAGCTTATTCGGCTATGCTACTCCTTTTACTTGGGTCAACAAAGTGATGACAAAATATTGACAAAATGCTAACTTTGGCGTCTGAGCAGGTAGCAACTAAAACATTGGGAATTCCAATGTGAACCCCATTGTCTGAACGTTTAATTTGGGAACCCTTCCACGAAAGTCAATTGTTGGGGAAATACTAAAAAACACAATTAGTTATCACATTGTATGCCCTATTTCCACACCACATAGAACTGAAGATCATTAACTAAGTGTGAAAATAAACTCACTGTAACCAGGCTACCGGTGAACTTGATCATAAATTGCCCTATAGCTCCCTCTCCTGTTCATACTGTGACAGACCGTAGCATGCATTTAAAATATTTTAAATTTACATCAATCATACCAATTCATTTTGCCAGTCAGTGCTCAGAGGATTTAGACAAAAACAGTATTTCTGATTTAGAGTAATTGTGGTTCAGTAGTAGCTTCTATCAAGGCCATCAGATTGTTCAACAGTCACCAGTAGCCAGCCTCCACCCATTACCCTGCACCTTAGAGACTGCTGCCTTAGTCATTGAACACTGGTAACTTCAATGTTTACATACCATTTCACCCACTTCATCCTATAACTACTACTGTACATACCTTTTCTATTCATATTCATCTTTACACACCATTATTCATCAATCTACACACATGTATGCATACAGTAGCTTGTGAAAGTATTCACCCCAAGGCATTTTTCCTATTTTGTTGCCTTACAATCTGGAATTAAAATATAATTTTGGGGGGTGTGTAACATTTGACTCACACAACATGCCTACCACTTTGAAGATGCAAAATATTTTTGGGTGAAACAAACAAGAAATAAAACCAAAAAAACTACTTGAGCATGCATAACTATTCACCCCGCCCCCAAAGTCAATAATTTGTAGAGCCACCTTTCTCTTGGGGTATGTCCCTATAAGCTTGGCACATCTAGCCACTGGGATTTTTGCCCATTCTTCAAAGGCAAAACAGCTCCAGCTCCTTCAAGTTGGATGGGTTCCGCTGGTGTACAGCAATCTTTAAGTCAGACCACAGTTTCTCAATTGGATTGAGGTCTGGGCTTTGACTAGGCCATTCCAAGACATTTAAATGTTTCCCCTTAAACCACTCGAGTGTTGCTTTAGCAGTATGCTTAAGGTCGTTGTCCTGCTGGAAGGTGAACCTCCGTCCAGTATCAAATCTCTGGAAGACTGAAACAGGTTTCCCCTCAAGAATTTCCCTGCATTTAGCACCATCCATCATTCCTTCAATTCTGACCAGTTTCCCAGTCCCTGCCGATGAAAAAGCATCCCCACAACATGATACTGCCACCACCATGCTTCACTGTGGGGATGATGTTCTCGGGGTGATGAGAGGTGTTGGGTTTGCGCCAGACATAGCATTTTTCTTGATGGCCAAAAAGCTACAAAGCTTAAAGTGGTCCTATGGACAGCTACTCCAATTTCCGCTGTGGAGCTTTGCAGCTCCGTCAGGGTTATCTTTGGTCTCTTTGTTGCCTCTCTGATTAATGCCCTCCTTGCCTGGACTGTGAGTTTTGGTGGGCAGCCCTCTCTTGGCAGATTTGTTGTGGTGCCATATTCTTTCCATTTTTTCTATAATGGATTTAATGGTGCTCCGTGGGATGTTCAAAGTTTAGGATATTTTTTTCTGTTTTTTTTCTTCCTTCAATCTACACACAATATGCCATAATGACAAAGCAAAAACAAGTTTAGAAGTTTCCAGATGTATTTTTTTTTTAAATTTGGAAATATCCCATCTACATAAAAATGTTCAGACCATTGACTCAGTACTTTGTTGAAGCACCTTTGGCAGCGATTATAACCTCGATCCTCCTTGGGTATGATGCTACAAGCTTGGTATACCTTTATTTGGGGTGTTTCTTCCATTATTTTCTGCAGATCCTCTCAAGCTCTGTCAGGTTTGATGGGGAGCCTTTGCCCCAGTCTGAGGTCCTGAGCCCTCTGAAGCTGGTTTTCATCAAGGATCTCACTGTACTTTAATCCGCTCAGCTTTCCCTCAGTCCTGACTAGTCTCCCAGTCCCTGCCACTGAAAAACATCCCAACAGCATGATTCTGCCACCACCATGCGTCACAGTAGGGATGACGCTAGATTTCCTCAAGACGTGATGCTTGGCAAGGAGTTCGAGCTTGGTTTCATCAGACCAGAGAATCTTGTTTCCCATGGTCTGAGTCCTTTAGGTACCTTTTGGGAAACTCCAAGCTGGCTGTCATGTACCTTTTACTGAGGAGTGGCTTGCATCTGGCCACTCTACCATAAAGGCCTGATTGGTGGAGTGCTGCAGAGTTGGTTGTCCTTCTGAATGGTTCTCCCATCTCCACAGAGGAACTCTGGAGCTCTGTCAAAGTGACCATCGGGTTCTTGGTCACCTCCCTGACTAAGGCCCTTTTCCCCCGATTGCTCAGTTTGGCCAGGCAGCCAGCTCTAGGAAGTCTTATTTAACCTTTGTTTAACTAGGCAAGTCAGTTAAAAACAAATTCTTATTTACAATGACGACCTACCCCAGCCAAACCCAGACAACGCTGGGCCAATTGTGTGACGAAGCCTGGACTCAAACCAGTTACTGCAGTGACGCCTCTTGCACTGAGATGCAGTGCCTTAGACAGCTGCGCTGCCTGGGAGTCTTGGTGGTTCCAAACTTTTCCCACTTAATAATGATGGAGGCCACTATGTTTTTGGGGACCATAAATGCAGCAGACATTTTTTCGTACCCTTCCCCAGATCTGTGCCTCGACACAACCCTGCCTCGGAGCTCTACAGACAATTTCTTCGACCTCATGGCTTGGTTTTTGCTCTGACATGCAGTCAACTGCGTGACCTTATATCGACAGGTGTGTGCCTTTCCAAATCATGTCCAATCAATTGAATTTACGACAGGTGGAATTTACGATAAGGCTGTAACGTAACAAAATTTGAAAAAAAGTCAAGGGGTCTGTATACTTTCCAAATACACACACACACCTGACTAACATTGCTCGTTCTGTTTTTTTGTGTCTCTGGATTGTTTAAAAAAAATGTTTTATTGCTAGGCATTACTACAGTTGGAGCTAGAAACAAACATTCTGCTGCACTTGCAATATCTGCAAATCTGTGTACACTACCGATCAATTTTGATCATGTCCATTTTTTGTACTCTCCACCCACAAAATAAATTACAGTACATATGTGTTTTGAATAACCTTTATTAAGTAAACTCTACATTTCAGTATTGCTTTATGTCCTTTTTTCTTTTATTCTAAATTACAACCTCTTGCAATCAGCACAATTTATATATATACTTTTTTTTTTCCCCAACCAAGCTACACTGAGGAATACAAAAATATCACAGTACATTTTCTACTAAGTCACATCACCCGTGAGCTCCAGAGCAGGGTTGGAGGTGCAGGTTTGGAACACAGGGATCTGGCAACGTCCCCTATAGAACATCAATGGACAGTGGACATGAATTCCACAGTAACAGCTGATGGATGTAACCTGGAAACCCAGTCTGCATATAAGCCTTTCTGAGCATAGCACTTTTATGATTCTAGATGTGTAGGGCATGTAAATAGCATGTCCACTCATCCTTTATGTGATCCTGATATTTGATTGGATGATTGTACTTGAGATTTGCAAAAGGCCATCCACTTGCACTCTTGACCCACTCAAAAAGGGCCAATGAGTATGGTCCAGCCAGACACCCGTGTTCCCAGACCCAAAACCTCAAACCGCTGAATCGGAAAAGGGAACCCACACAACACTCACGTTACACTCTCTCATTCTCAAAATTCCTCTCTGCATACACATCATTCAAAATATCAAAAAGATAAAACAAAACACTAAAAGAATCCTGACCCGTACTCAGGTTACTATTTTCATATTACATTTCTTTTCATTTTATTATTTCAACAAACTGTTTTTTGTCAATTTTTTTTAACTTTCTTGTTTAAACACTGTCAGAATACCCAAAATTCAGATCCGTAGTGACTGGTGGAGGCTAACTCCCCCCAGGACAGTGGAATGTTGCAGTATGAATCTGACTTACTCAGTGGTTTCAATAAAATAACCAACCAACAACAAAATAAATGACAACTTATATGCCCCAAGCAACCAAAAAGTACTCCTTCGTGACTGCTTCTGGAAGGAAAGTTGGGAGGATGAGGGGGAATATATGTTACAGGAAGTTACACAGAGACATGAATCATGACAATGGGAAACGCAATTCAGTCACGAACAGAAACAGAACACAACATAAGCTGATTCCCTTTCAGCTTTCCACAAAGCTCTGCGTCTCACACAGTTATGACATCTAAAAGGGTGGGGAATGGAGGTTGATTGTGCTGCCTGTGTGCTGTGTAGGGTATGTACATCAAGGTACACAAGGAGGGTTGACGTCAGGTCAGGTGAAGGAGAGGCCAGGGAGGCGGATGGGGAGAGCATTCGAGGCAGAGCCAAATGTCGATGGAGAGAGCCAGAGCTCGACAGGGCTGTGGGTTTGTGGGGTGGGAGCGTCGTTCCTCTCCCACTCCCACTGCCCTCACAGTCATGGGGAGAAGGTGGCCATCTCCAGAGAGATGCGCTGCCACAGCTCCTTGGTCTGCTTGCCCCTCTTCAGGTTCTGAAGCACGTCGTTGAACTGCATCATTCCCACAGGGGTCAAACAGAAGGCCCCGCGGGCACTGCGGATGATGTTGACAAAGTCGTCGTAGTCGGCCGGGGTCAGGTGGATCAGCCGGTGGTGGATATACTGCAGTGGGGGACGACGGGTGGGACAGAGGAGCAGATTAACTGAGTCAAACAGGGCACCAAAGGGTAATCTACTTTACTACTTATGTCAATGTTAGTCACAGACAGGGCACCCAGATCCTAAACCAACCCCTACCTCCTACTACCCCCAATGAACTTGTAGAGCAGCAATTTCTCAACTGGTGGGTCATGACCCAAATTTGGGTTTCGGGAAGTGTTCTTTGTTATACATTTTTATTTTAATGAAAAATACTCAAGTCTGAACTTAAATGACAAATCATAAAACCAGGTAGAGAGTGAATAAATCATTTAATCTCGGCTATTCTTCAAAGTATTTTCAATATAGAGCTATTAGAAATGCTATTCAGCAGTTTTGGTTGATGTTGTGGTCTCAAAGCAAGAGCTTACGTTCTTCAAGAATATGAACATTGTGAATACCAATCCATTCAGATTTACACAAGTACATAGGGATTTGGGATTGATTTGATTTGGGATTGATTTGGATTGAACAATAGTGTTTGGTGGGAATATAGATAAACATATGTGGTCCACTGCCAGTGTTATACACGACATGACCAAAAGTATGTGGACACCTGCTCATCTGACATCTCATTCCGGCAGGGGCGGCAGGGTAGCCTAGTGGTTAGAGCGTTGGACTAGTAACCGGAAGGTTGCGAGTTCAAACCCCCGAGCTGACAAGGTACAAATCTGTCGTTCTGCCCCTGAACAGGCAGTTAACCCACTGTTCCCAGGCCGTCATTGAAAATAAGAATTTGTTCTTAACTGACTTGCCTGGTTAAATAAAGGTAAAATAAAAAAAATAAAATAAAATTCCAAAATCATGGGCATTAACATGGAGTTGGTCCCCCCTTTCCTGCTATAACAGTCTACACTATTCTGGGAAGGATTTCCACTAGAGGTTGGAACATTGCTGCAGGGACTTGCTTCTATTCAGCCACAAAAAGCATTAGTGAGGTTGGGCACTGACATTGGGCAGTAGGCCTGGCTCGCAGTCAGCGTTCCAATTCATCCAAAAGGTGTTCAATGGGGTTGAGGTCAGGGCTCTGTGAAGGCCAGTCAAGTTCTTCCACACCGATCTCAACAAACCATTTCTGTATGGACCTCGCTTTGTGTATGGGTGCATTGTCGTGCTGAAACAGGAAAGGGCCTTCCACAAACTGTTGCCACAGAGTTGGAACCACAGAATAGATTAGAATGTCATTGTATGCTGTAGCATTAAGATTTCCTTTCACTGGAAATAAGGGGACCATCCCAAACCATAAAACACAGACGAGACCATTATTCCTCCACCAAACTTTACAGTTGGCAGATAGCTTTCTCCAAGCATCTGCCAAACCCAGATTCGTCCGTCGGACTGCCAGATGGTGAAGCGTGATTCATCCCTCCAGAGAACATGTTCCCACTGCTCCAAAGTCTAACAGCGGCGAGCTTTACACCATTCCAGCATTCACTTGGTATTGCGCATTGTGATCTTATGCTTGTGTGCGGTTGCTAGGCCATGGAAACCCATTTCATGAAGCTTCCAACGAACAGTTCTTGTACTGACATTGCTTCCAGAGGCAGTTTGGAACTCGGTAGTGAGTGTTGCAACCGAGGACAGATGATTTTGATGCACCACAGCCCCGGGGAGTCCTGTTTTGTGAGCTTGTGTGGCCTACCACTTCGCAGCTGAGCCATTATTGCTACTAGACATTTCCACTTCACAATAACACCACTTACAGTTGACCAGGACAGCTCTAGCAGGGCAGAAATTTGACAAACTTGACTTGTTGGAAAGGTGGCATCCTACGACGGTACCCCGTTGAAAGTCAGCTTTTCAGTAAGATCATTCTACTGCCAATGTTTGTCCAATGGTGACTGCATGGCTATGTGCTCAATTTTATACACCGGTCAGCAACGTGTGTGGTTGAAATAGCAGAATCCACTAATTTGAATGGGTGTCCATACTTTTGTATATTGATACAGCCACCTGTAACTAGGTTTACATTTGTTAATTTAAATCACATCCCTCCATCTCAGGGTAAGCCCTTGAGGGCATTAATGAAGTGATGAGAATTCCGCACATCTCCAGTACAGTGCATTTTTAGTCCCAGCCTTGAGCAGGTACTTATTTTTGTTAACCTCTCAGGACAAATTCTGTATCATAATGAGTTTAAATTGATAAATTATTAACGGGAAACAGAGAGCGCTTCATTTTGCTCACAATGGTGTGGTTTAATGGAATATGACTGAATAGGGTACACACTGCCCTATGGTACTGCTGCAATTTTAGACAGTAATTTCAATATGAGATATATTGATGATATCTTGTACATTTGGACTGGAAGTCAGGATTAACGTAATGAATTTGTCTCTTTCCTCAAATGATATAAACCCTGATCTCAAGTTCTCCATAGAATGTGGCTAGAAATATTTATATTTTCTAGATATGTGAATAATGGTCTCTGATGGTAACCTCATCACCACCCTCTATCAAAAAGGCAGACCATAACACTTATTTTAGCTTACAGTGCGCATCCTAATGCACTTAAACGGTTTACCTAGGAGTCAATTCTGTAGACGGACGCCTGAGCCACTCCACTGACGATTACGTTTACAAGGCTACAGTCATGGAACAGCGTTTCTTCGATGGAGGTTCCTCTTCCCAGTACGCCAAGAGTTGCTGGGCAAAAGTGTGAAAACTAAGAGAAACTGCTATGTTACACGTATAACCACATTTAACCCTAAAGCGTATACAGTGACTCCAAAAGTATTGGGACAGTGACACTTTTTTTTATGATACAATGACTATGAGTTTAAAGAGCAGACTGTCAACTTTAATTTGAGGGGATTTTCATCCATATCAGGTGAACCATTTAGAAATTACAGCACGTTTTGTACATAGTCCCCCCCATTTTAGGAGACCAAAATTTGTCCTTCCTGTTTGGCCCTGTCCGGGGGTGTCCTCGGATGGGGCCACAGTGTCTCCTGACCCCTCCTGTCTCAGCCTCCAGTATTTATGCTGCAGTAGTTTGTGTGTCGGGGGGGCTAGGGTCAGTTTGTTATATCTGGAGTACTTCTCCTGTCCTATTCGGTGTCCTGTGTGAATCTAAGTGTGCGTTCTCTAATTCTCTCCTTCTCTCTTTCTTTCTCTCTTTGAGGACCTGAGCCCTAGGACCATACCCCAGAACTACCTGACATGATGACTCCTTGCTGTCCCCAGTCCACCTGGCCGTGCTGCTGCTCCAGTTTCAACTGACCTGAGCCCTAGGACCATGCCCCAGGACTACCTGACATGATGACTCCTTGCTGTCCCCAGTCCACCTGACCGTGCTGCTGCTCCAGTTTCAACTGTTCTGCCTTATTATTATTCGACCATGCTGGTCATTTATGAACATTTGAACATCTTGGCCATGTTCTGTTATAATCTCCACCCGGCACAGCCAGAAGAGGACTGGCCACCACTCATAGCCTGGTTCCTCTCTAGGTTTCTTCCTAGGTTTTGGCCTTTCTAGGGAGTTTTTCCTAGCCACCGTGCTTCTACACCTGCATTGCTTGCTGTTTGGGGTTTTAGGCTGGGTTTCTGTACAGCACTTTGAGATATCAGCTGATGTACGAAGGGCTATATAAATACATTTGATTTGATTTGATCTGGTGTTGCCACCAGCTGCATCAAGTACTGTAGTGCATCTCATCATGGACTGCACCAGATTTGCTGTGAGATGTTACCCCACTCTTCAAACAGAGAGAAATCAGCCATACTGTTCATTCTGTGCGTGGTGGCATTGTCATGCAGGAGGATGAGCCTGAGCCAGGATGAGCCTGCAGGAAGGGTACCACATGAGGGAGGATGTCTTCCCTGTAATGCACAGCGTTGAAATTGCCTGCAATGACAACAAGCTCAGTCCGATGATGCTGTGACTCACCGCCCTACAACATGACGGACCCGCCACCTCAATCTCGCTCCAGAGTACAGGCGACATTGTTGCCGGTGATGTCTGGTGAGGACCTGCCTTTACAACAGGCCTATAAGCCCTCAGTCCAGCCTCTCTCAGCCTATTGCAGACAGTCTGAGCACTGATGGAGGGATTGTGCATTCCTGGTGTAACTCAGGCAGTTTTTGTTGCCATCCTGTACTTGTCCTGCAGGTGTGATGTTCGGACGTACCGATCCTGTGCAGGTGTTGTTACACGTGATCTGCCACTGCGAGGACGATCAGCTGTCCGTCCTGTCTTCCTGTAGCACCGTCTTAGGCATCTCACAGACATTGCAATGTAATGCCCTGGCCACATCTGCAGTCCTCATGCCTCCTTGCAGCATGCCTAAGGCACATTCACGCAGATGAGCAGGGACCCTGGGCATCTTTCTTTTGGTGTTTTTCCATAGTCAGTAGAAAGGCCTCTTTAGTGTCCTAAGTTTTTATAACTGTGACCTTAATTGCCTTCCGTCTGTAAGCTGTTAGTGTCTTAACGACCGTTCCACAGGTGCAAGTTCATTAATTGCTTATGGTTCATTGAACAAGTGAAACTGTGTTTAAACCCTTTACAATGAAGATCTGTGAAGTTTTCGATTTTTACAAATTATCTTTAAAAGACAGGGTCCTGAAAAGGGGACATTTTCTTTTTTTGCTGAGTTTACGTTGTGGTTTACTACCATGATTACAGATAGTCCTGAATGAATCGTGAATAATGATGAGTGATAAAGAGGCATAAATATCATACCCCATTTAACTTTCTTTCATTATTCATGATTAATTCAGGACTATCTGAAATCATTATATTACATATAACACCATGAATGTTATTGTCATCTTATGTTGCCCATGTGGTATTTTGTATGTTGGGAAAATCTCTAGGCAGCTTAAGAAACGAATGTGAGCAAGAGCACCATAAGGTGTAATGGTGAAAATTACCCTTTTGGCTGCCACTAACAAATCTTCACGATTTCAGGGTATTGAAAAAGTTTAAACCTTCATCCAGAGGTAAAAAGCTGTGCCAAAGGAAACTCTTTTGGATTCATATGCGTGGCACTTTACATCCATCAAGGCTTAATGATAATTTTGACATGAGTGTCATGCTTTAATATGTTTCCCCCTAACCCCCCCGGACGCATTATGTGGTTCCTGTCATTTATGATGGTTCTCAAACCTGACACTTTTTTACATACATACATACATACATACATACATACCATACATTTAAAAAAATGACTGTCTCAATGAAGTCACACATTTTCGGAGATAAATGATTACTGATGTGCCTCCTGGCGTTTGTGTTGTACACAAGTGTTGCTCATCATGTCTGATTGCATTGACGCACATTACCTGTATGTGGCCTTTGTCATTGTGTGTTTTTATATGCTCTGATGGTCTGACGCCTAAATAAATGACAAGTGATTCATTGATCGGGTGAGTGTGGAGAGTCCTTTAAACTTCAATAGGAGAACCTCAAAAGTTACTATTTTGACCTCATTTACTGGAGCTTCATTTAAGCAGGATGTGTTCTAAGGGAGATGAGGAACCAATTACAGAGAAAGACAGTTGGTAAACATCAGAGGAGGCTGGTGGGAGGAGCTATAGGAGGATGGGCTCATTGTAAAGACGAACACATTTAACTATATCAAACATCAAATATATGGAAACCACATTTGACTCAATTCCCTCTATTCAATTCCAGCCATTACAATGAGCCAGTCCTACTATAGCTCCTCCCACCAGCTTCTTCTGGTGAACATATCCATAATGACACCCAACATATGGAATTAATTCCTCTCCTGTGACTGAGGAGATGACTCACTGTTAGTCATGGTATATTTCCCGCTTGAGTACAACCCATCAGATACCTCATCTCATTAACAGCCTGATGAGATAGAGGAGAGCATGTGTCACGCGGACACTGTCAGCTGACAACAAATATGTCGACACACACACACACTTGTGAAAGTGTGTGCAAGAACACATTATGCAGGTGGTAGAGCAAGTCAGTTGAAACTGGGGCAGATAGGAAGAGGTGGTGTGTGTGACTATGTTCACGCTCATAAAGCAGTGTTCATTTTGAGAATTTGAACATTCACCTTAAAAGCCCACACATCGGTTTAATCTAGCCTTGTTGAAAGCAGAAAGACAGTGACTCAAACCACAGCAAGGAATTAAATGTGCATGTGAGCTAGCGCAGAATCTCCAGAGGCCAACATGCCTTTCAGCTTTGCAACAGTCATAGCCTGTTAGCCGCTTCCCCATCAGAGCAGGCAATCCAGTGGATGCACTCCGGAGTCTCCCTTTACAAAAGTTTGTAGCACTCAACTACAGTGTCGTGAAACCAAAACTTAATATTAGATAAAGGGAAAGTGAGTTTACAAAAAAAAAATGGAACACTCAATTAACCTTTGTGAAAAAGTAATTGCCATCTTTAGCTGCAATGACTGCAACCAAATGCTTCCTGTAGTTGTTGATCAGACTCTCACATCGCTGTTGGGGAATTTTGGCTCACTCTTGCATGCAGAACTGCTTTAACTCCGCGACATTTGTGGGTTTTCAAGCATGAACTGCACGTTTTAAGTCCTGCCACAACATATCAATAGGGATTAGTTCTGGACTTTGACTAGGCAATTCCAAAACTTAAAATTTGTTGCTTTTTAACCATTTTCATGTAGACTTGATTGTGTGTTTTGTATCATTGTCTTGCTGCATGGCCCAGCTGCGCTTCAGCTCACAGACGGATGACGCTGGGCCAATTGTGCGTCGCCTCATTGGTCTCCCAGTCGTGGCCGGCTGTGACACAGCCCGGTATCAAACCAGGATCTGTAGTAACGCAGCTAGCATTGCGATGCAGTGCCTTAGACCGCTGCCCCACTTAGGCAGCCCCAGAAAAAAATATATTAAATCCAGTTCAGAATAAGGCTGTAACAAAATGTGGGAAAAGTGAAGGGGTCTGAATACTTTCCAAAGCCACTATGTGTTGGAATACTTTGGAACAGGTTTCCAAAACTAAAATCACTAAACTGATTTACTGTTGTTTTTACAGTCTTATGTACAACAATTTAAATGATTATTTATTTTTGTTCATAAAAATAAAAATAAAAACTTGGGGAGCCAAATAAAATCAGGCCGCCAGTTGGGGAACCCTGGTCTAGGGGTCGTTTGTGGCCTGGGCTCTGGTGTTACCTGTAGATAGGCCTGCTGGCAGCGCTGCACAAGCTGATGGAAGGCGGGCGTGCGGAGGTGGGCATGGATGTGGGCGGGGTTGAGTCTCTGGAGAGCCTCCATGATGATCTCCTGAAGGACGAAGGGGCTGAGCACACCCTTAGCCGCACCCACACAGAACTGGTACACGTAGTTCACACCTGGAGAGGATGAGAGAATGGTGAGCATTTACGCTTTGCTGACAGTTAGCGAAAGTCTATGGCTAACGGATGCGCACACAGACACTACATGTTAATGTTTTAAAATGTATGTAAATTGTAAAGTATTTTGTCTCTAAGTGCGGACCCCAGTAAGACTAGCTGTCGCAGTTTGGGTCGCCTAATGGGGATCCTAATTATTATCATTTTTTATTTTTTTTAAACAAAGATACAGTATGTTACACTTTGAATTCTGGCAGAATCATTTCAGTAGAATCCTCTCAACATACACAGAAAATTCAGTTCTCTGATATTGATATGTTTGTGTGTCTTAGCATTCAACTCTAGTCTTCGCCTTCTTCAACCACCAGAGGTTATGATGATGGTGCATAAATAATTCAAATCAATATTTCCCTGTTTTCCCAAAACACCTTAATAGATGAAACTACTAGAATCCAAGATGCCCGCAGCATGCCCTCTTCATCCCTGCCCCTTTCTCACCTAGCCGTGCAGCCAGGCCCAGGAGCCACTTGACATCCTCCGTGTATGGGGGGCTGCGGGAGAAGTTATTGGGGTGGTCGTTGTGAGCCCTCCTTCCAAGCATCTCCAAAGCCAGCATGCCTATCAAAGAGCCAGGGTCAAATATCACAGTTAATGCCAATTACTTTGAATAGAAAGCATAACAATCGCAAATGACAGAACTGATATTCACAGTGCATATACCATCTAGTATTACATCTAGAGAATCTTATCATGGACAAAAAAGCATAGGTATATTCCATAGGTATATTCCTCACCAACTCTGTAGGCTGAGTGCAGGTAGTGAAGACCCTGCTGGCTGATTGGCTGGCTATGCTGCTCGTCTTCAGACGGGAAGGGGGCGCTGACCAATGAGACGGGCTGGGAAGACATACCAGGAAGAGATGACCCCTGAATGGCCTGGATTGTGGCGCCTGAATGGACGCCACCTACTGGATAGAAAGAGGAAAAAGTCGTGGCTCCTGAGAGTGCCATGGAGAGCCCATTATAAAACATCCATCAAGTAAATGTTTTCTTTTTTAAAAGTTGTTCCTGTTGAATGTGATCCATCAACTACATCAGCTAACATGCTAAGTAGATTACTATTTGACGTTTATAGACAGACAACACATCATACACATGGACGTGTGCAAACACACACGCAGCAGTGGTCTCCGCTCACCTGCTACAGTGGTGCTCAGAGGCAGGCCGGTCTCAGTGTGGTAAGGGTGGACGGCGATCTGGGTCATGGACGGCACGGGAATACCAGGGAAGGTGACCGCAGTTGCTGCCATGGGCGGATGGGGGCCGGTGGCCACTGAGAACGGGTACTGGGCACCGATAAAGGCCGGGTGCATTCCCTGGGAGGGCACACATACACACTTAAAATTAGTTAGATGCTATTCTCTGTTGCGGGCCACTGTCTTACGTCAGATAGTGCATAAGAATATCGCACTAAGGGACGAGTGACATGTAGGAGTGACGGAAGACAATGGCCGTGGGCTTATTACAATAAGAGATGAGTCATTTATCATTCATATAGTGAAACAAAGGTTGTCAGATTTCCCCACTGAGCCCTTGGGGGGGGTTTAAGGCATGGTGTGCTTGCGTCTCCATTTACTTTTTTCAGCCTATAGTTACGGAGTGGCTGTCAGTCAATACTAATAAATTCTCCCATCATTTCCGCTCAAATTTCCTGACATGCACAAGAGAGAATGTAGCGTAAGTAGAAAAGAAAAAAGATTTTCAAAGTCAAACACTGTAGGTACACCAGGTGCATACTGATCACTTCGCAGTGGTCCAATTGTCTAGTTGAGTCTCCTTGAAACTTAGTTTCAATATTGTACTCGTTCAGTTCCCTCCCAACTCTCCCTCCCTTCTCCATATCAATTCAAACTTCACAAACTGAACAAAAGGTCGTTAAAATAACAAAACTTGAGAAACAGTTACCAAAACAACAATGAAAAATAAATAAATGGAATTCAAAACTGTTGGATCTTGCGAGTCAAAGACGTGGTGGAGCAGTCTCTGCCATCAGCTATTCTCTGTTATGTTATAGGGGAGGTGTGTTCAACTCTTACCCTACGAGGTCCGGAGCCTGCTGGCTTTCTGTTCTACCTGATAAAGAACTGCACATACCTGTTTCCCAGGTCTAAATCAGTCCCTAATTAGAGGGTAACAATAAAAAGAGTGGAAAAAAGGTCCAGAATTGAGTTTGAGGGATCTAGGGACTGAGAGAATCCCGGCATGTAGTGTGAAGCAGAGGCTGGGGTCTATAGGGAGACTTAATGTCCTCTAAGTATATGGAAGCTATTACGGAAAGAAGAACTAGCAACACAGTATTTCACTGGAAGCCCAAGCAACTCAATTTGATTTGAACATCTTATCAGTTCTCCCCACCATCTCTCTCCCAGCTCTCTGTCTCCATCAGTCTTACCCTCTCTATCCTCCCTCCCATGATGCCTCCAGACAGTCCTCTTACCTGTGGGTACGCACCCCCTGACAAGGGGAACACAGTGGGCCGGGGGACATGCTGCAGCGGGTGCCCCAGGTACTGGGGGGTGCAGACAGTGGGCAGGTGGGCCTGGATGGTAGTGTAGGGATGCAGGCCCTGGGAGTGGGGGTGGGCCATGGCAGAGCCAGGAAGGGCGTGTGATTGGTAGATGGTGGAGCCCACAGAGATGACGGGCACCACAGCCGCTGCTGTCACAGAGGCAGTAACTGTGGCAACACCAGAGGACTCCATGTTGCCACTGTTGTCCGTCACACCGTGACCAGTCTCCGGGGGCCTTCTCCCAGCTCCACCGTTGGCCCTGCAGCGTCCCGGGCCCTCGCGCTGGGCCCCTGAGCCCCCTCCTACTGTCTGCTCATAGAGCCAGTACCACTGGTGGGCCACCTCAAACAGAACCTCAGGGTACACACCGCCCCCCTTGGCTGCCTCCTCTACAGCCATACAGGCTTTCTCTAGCATCAGATTGTCCTGCAGGGAGAGAGGAGGGGGGGGGGGGGGAGAGGGAGAAGAAATTATGAGATTAAGAAGGAAAAAAAGTGAATTTTCAGGACAAAATGGATAAAAGGGTAAAAGAATAAAAAGATGCCCAGCCTACATGAGTAGTCCGATGTGTCTTCTGCAGAACTGAAGAGTACCGGACATGTACCTGTTCCTTGCACTGCACCAGGGCCCTCTGGATCTCATTGGGGTTGAGGGCGTGTGCATGGGGCAGGCAGCTCAGGGCCAGCTCGGCCGCAGCGCGAACCATGTTGGGGTCCCGCGCCCGTGATGCCCTGTCTGCCAGTGATGCCACCTCGGGAGGGGTGAGGTGCCCGTCCCAGCATTCCACCAGGATGTTGAGGGCAGCACTGCCAATCTCCATGGCCTGGCCTGGAGGGGGAGAGGAGGAGACACTCATGTAAAGTGTGGTGGACCAGACCAAGCTTATAGCTAGCTACCCGTGTCTCATGGACTATTAAAAAAAAATAAATAAAAAAAAACTTCTGGGATGAACTAGATTATTTTATTTTTATAAACCTCACCTGTGATCCAGGAGACGTGGGAGGAGTAGGTCCTGGATAGCCAGTTGGGCGAGACAAAGTTGTGCAGGCCCAGGGCGTACAGGCCAATCTCGAAGGCACAGAGGTGCAAGTTGCGGTGGGGACCCTGGTGGCCCCCGCTGGCTGAGGGCTGGGTGAAGATGGAGGTGGAGCTGTTGCCCCCGGCCTTGATCAGCACCGTCTTGGCCAGCTCAAAGTAGAAGTGAGCCGCCGCCTCCGATGGCTGGTTGGGCACATGTGGTGCATGGCACTCAGGACGACGCCCTTTATACCTAAGAGGGTGGCGGAAGGAGGAAATTCAGGGTATTAGCATATTTTTGTCAATACCTTAGTTAAGTTCTTCAATAATTAGAAAGCATCAAGACGTGTATAGAATATGTAGGAGGAGTCACTCACCTGCTGGTGTCTGTGCTCTTTGCCCTAGCTCCCCCTCCGGCCCTGCGAGAGCCACTGGATGAGGAGGAGCCCAGCGAATCAGAGGAAGAGCTGCTGATGCTGTCACTGTCCTGGCCCCTCCCCCAGGAGGCCGCAGCCCAGCCCCCTCTGAGTGGACGTCGGCTGAGGGTGGGGGAGCTGTCTGAGGTGGTCTCAGGAGCACTGCTGTCGATACTCGCCATGCCTGGGACAACAATATTAAAACCATTAAACCTAAAACTTCTAGTCAGCCACATGTCAATACTACCTCTAGAAGCCATTCCAGTCATATGACATGTCCCTGGTCAAATGCAGTGCACACTATACAGTAGTATAGGCTGTTATTAGAGACACAGCCTGTGTCTTAATCTGAGGTTGAGGGTCATGGTTAGTTGGTTACCTGTGTGTTTCTTCTTCTGGCGGACAGGAGAGCCCCAGCAGCGCCCGCTGTATGCCCCCCGTCCTCCCAGCGCCAAGCGACTAGGCACAGTGCCCTCGGGCTTGAATGGGACCGCCTCACTCGGCTGGTCACATGACACAGGCTGGGCGCCATCTGCTGAGACAATAGGTTAAGTATTGAATACGTTTTACATGCGTACAGTAGCAACAGTGAGGGTTGGATTCAAAGGATTCCTTCCATTTTCAACAAATCTGTTTTGTATAGGTAGGGTAACAACATTCAGTGCAGGACAGGTACAGTACAACATAACCACCCTGTCTGTGTCTCACCTTGTTCTCTGGCCTCACTGACGCCCTCTCCGGGTGTGGCGTTGTTCTGCACCCCACTGCCCGCCAGTTGTCCTGCTGCCCCACCAGCAGCCACCACTTGCACAGAGGAGGACCCAGCTGCAGCCGTGGCGTTTGGGGCGTGTTTGGACACCCCTCCGGTGGCACCTCCGTGTCCGTGAGCATTGTGGGCAGCGTGCTTGGACGGGCTCCTCTGGCTGCTGGCAGCTGGCTTGCTGGAGTAGAAGGAACTCAGGGTTTGGGGCTTGTGGGTCTGGCTCTCTCTGTCCAGCAGCTTGTCCAGGATCTAAGAGGTCACAGAGCGAGAGTCATCACAATCATTATTTGGTAAGTAGTTCATTCTACTAGCTACAGTGTGGAAACCAAGAGCTACCTTTTTCAGCTTGCTCTGGTCATCCTTGTATGTGATCATAAGAGCCAGAGCCAAGTCTCCTTTCTCTCTCCTGGTCCCCTCACACAGCAGAGGGTGCTCTGCCTCGCTCACTGTGGTCTTCATACCTACAGCCGGAAAAAGGGAGGTAGAAATATGAACAGACGGCAGCAAACGAGTTCAGTTTCAAAGCCAAACTGGTACCTGGACGTTTTCCTATTTAAGTATCACTAATTGAATGTAGTGCCTACCACTTACTGAAGGTGTAAATGTAAAAACTTACCCAGTGCTGCGACAGCAGCCTCAAAGCCCAGCTCCTCGTCTCCAGGCATCTCGTTGTTCCGGTTACGGCTGGGAGGACGGGAACCTGTGGGGGAGACAACTGTACAAACAAAATAAAGGAGGGGGAGGGGTGAAATATTAATTACTGGAAGTCTCACTAGTGTGATGACGGCATGATATGTAATTCTGATCAATTAGCAAGTAAAAGTTCTACATCTGTTTGCATATATACGGTTTGTTGTATGTATTGTGTGAGTTCAAACAGAGAACATTTGACATGTATAGCGAGAGTCACCTGGGGTACACAGCACATCAAATATGAAGCTGGCCAGCATGAGGGGCAGGACAGGCCTGTAGTCACAGAAGTTCCCGTCTCGGAGCTGCTCGGCCCTGTCCCGTATGGACGTCATCTCCACCAGGCCCAGAGGGATCTTCTTCAGCAGAGCCACCACCTCTGACTCCTGGTAGGCCAGCTTGACCTCCAGGGCCTTGGTGGAGGCTGGGGGCCTCTGCAGCTCCAGGGAGAACATGCCCGTGCTGAAGGCCAGGTTGTGGAGCTCCAGCCTCTCGCTCAGCACCGTCAGCAGGAAGGAGGTCTTGACCAGGGTGTTGGTGGCCACCTGGGTCTGCCTGCTGGTGGACACCTTGCTCTTCTTACCCTTCGTCTGGGGCTGCTCCACCTTCAGGTCTGGAGGGTTGGCCAGCAGGTCTCCAGCCAGCTCCACTGCCAGTCTGCAGGCCTCGTTGCTGTAGCCATGGGCGTGGAGGGCCTCTGCACATGCAAACAGCACCTCCATCTGGCCCTCCTGCTCCAGTGGCTTGATCCCAGCAAAGATGTCTGGTTCCTCCTCATGGTTGTTCTCTGGCACTCTCTCTGCCCCCTCCTCAGAGGCTGCATTTAGGTAGTAGGCCCGGTAGTCATCCTCTCCAACAGGGTCTCCCCCTGCCCCTGGGCTCTGATTGGGCAGGGCTACGGCTCCAGCTCCAGTTTCTCGGCGCCCACCCCGCGGTGGCTTGGCGGCAGCAGCAGTCACGGTAACAACAGCGACTGAGGTGGAGAGCCGAGCGTCTCCAGCGGGGGCCACCTCCTTATTTCCATTCACCTCCATCTCTACTTCCACCTCCTTCTCCAAGGCAACAGCCGCTTCCACGACGACAGCGGCGTTCTCCTTGAGGGGGAAGGCGGGCTGGGACTCAGTGGCAGGCAGGGTGGCAGCAAGAGTGACACGTTTGACCTCGAAGGAGCGCTCCTTGGGCATGTTTCCGGCCCCTTTCCCTCCCCCACTGTATTTGTGTGGCTCTCTGAGTAGCGGGCTTGGTGAGGGTAGCATCTCGGGTGGCGGGGGTGTGAAGTCAAAGGTGTTACTGGCCTCGGCGCCCAGCGCCAGACTGGAGCCATCATCCAGGCTCAGCTCGGCCATGTCAGGCTCCAGGGAGCTGTCCTCACTGCTGGTGCGCCGCTTGGCCGCTTGGTGTTTTCCCCCTACCCCTCCTGATCCCCCGGAGGACGACTTCCCCCCCTGGGCCAGCTTAGCCTTGCCCCCAATGGACGAGGAGGAACCTGCGCCTTTGTACATCCCCTTACTACTGCCCTCCTCTAGAGAAAGACAGACACTGCCCCCTAGCCGCACTAGGACCCCTCCTCCGCCCCCGGCCGACAACCCCTTCCTCTTGCTCACAATGGTCTCTTTGGGCCTGACAGCCACTTCTTGTTGGGGAGTTCTGCCCTTGTAGTCTCCCCCACCTCCCTCAGAGCTGCCAGATCTCCCTCCTCCTCCTCCAAGTTCAGAGGTGTCTCCAGCCAGGCCAGCCTTGGCCCCTCTCTGCTGCTGCACTGCCCTGGCCCAGCAGAAGGAGGCGCTCTTCTTGTCAGCACTGCAGTAGGTGATGCCTGGCAGTGGGTAGGCCACCTCCCAGTTAAAGTAGCAGGACTCCACGGCTGGCTTGAAGCCCTGGAACAGTTTGTCCAGGGACTTGCGATGTTGCCCTCGCTTCACAATCTCAATCACTTTCAGATGCCACTGCTTGAGCTGGGAGGCCAGCTCCAAACGCCTTTAGGATGGTGCAAAAATAAACATTGTTATAGTCAGTCCAGGAAACAAGAGCCACAGAGCAGAGACTATAGTAACAAGCAAGCACACAAAGGCACACACACAATTTGTATAATTGCCAATGTATTGCCACACACACACAATGGGTATCGTTCAGAAAATCATCAATGTAAATGGAAGAAGTGCACAGACACAAAAAGGCTTTCTGCAGAGAAATCTGACAGTCATTCCACATTTTTCTTTGTCAGTGTGTAGAGCGAGAGCACATAACACTTTGAAAGCCAAGCAGCAAATTGGCTCTGTGCCTTGAGAATCGGACATGACACAGTGAATCAGGAAGATGCCCTCATTTATAAAACACTCAATGTCCCAAACACTGACTACTCAAATCAGATTAAATTCACAGAGCCTCAAAAGGAGTGACAATCAACCCTACACAGACAGATTCAGGCCTGGGAACGCTTGTGAAAGTGAGAGGTGAAATGAAGGTAAGAGACAGGAGGAGGGCTGTGCCCCAAGGCTAAACATTAAACAGGCAGAAAGGGAAGTGACCTCACCTCTGAGGGCTCATGGTAGGGTCTAGCACAGCCAGCCTCCACAGAACCACCATGTCATCACACATGCTGGCGCAGGCGTGGGCTGCCACCTCCGACTGCCCGTTACTGCGCCCCGTGTGCCCGCTGGCACTGCTGTGGGACGCCGACGTACGCACGCTGTACCACCAGCCAATAATCTGAGGAGAAAGGCGAGAACAGTCACTGCTGTCCTATCATGTCCTGAATTTATATTGAGTAACAGACATACAACAAAATGTACAATGTGGACCCAGAGGATATCGTTTCAAAGTATTAAGCTCGTTTCCAAAGTGGTCCTCGATGGTAAAAACAATAACACATATAATGACTAAAAGGCAAGACCAAATAATAAACAACCATAAATACATTCATTTATTGACATCCTAAAAAGTGGCACTCTTCACTGCACTTCCCCCTAACCTTAAAAATCAACCATTAAATCAATCTATCATACCGATCCTTCAAATAAATACACCTGACCAACAGTAGAGGGCACAAGGGGCAGTGGAGTGATTTCTCTTTGGACAACCTTGTCCAAATTAAAACCTTTGCCTGCTTTTTAAAGCTATTTTGATTTTTTTATTTGTTTGATCTCCAAGGGAAGGCTATTCCATAGACAAATGCCTATATAGAAAAACCTGCTCACCACAGTACTGTTTACTCTTGGGATTTTACGAGACATAACACTAGCTCTGGTATTGTAACTGTGTTGGTTATAGACCATATCAATGTGGTTTTTCATATAACCTGGGGCACGATCATTTAAGTAACAAGCCCACCACCAGGAACTCCTGTATCCCTATGTGGGTCCTAGTGGGGGACATTCAGCATATACATGATAACATTATTTTGCATGACTTGCATTCTCCTGCATTCTTTTTTTCAGCTTTTCTGATAGCCCACTATAACAAGCAGAGCAAGCGTAATCAACATGACACTGAATCAAGGTTGAGACGAGCAGTTTCTTAACTTTGATGTTAAAACATCTAGTGTTACGATAAACATTTCTTTGCCTTTTTTGCAGCAGCAGCAATCAGGCCTCCAGAAAGGGATTGATCTAGGGACACACCAAGATAAGTTACTTGTTTTAGATTCAATCTCCTTGCCTGCACAGTTTACCTTTATCTTGTCAGCCTTAAGCGATCTACGTTTTGTTCCAAACAAAATCGATTCAGTTTTTCCCAAATGTAGCGACAATTTGCCGTCAGTCAACCAATCTCTAACAAAATGCAACTTCTTACTCAGTGTCTCCTCTATGTAAACTACAAGCATTTCGCTACACTCACAATAACATCTGTTAACCATGTGTATGTGACAAATAAAATGTGATTTTTATTATATCCTTCCCTGATACCAGTATACCTGAATCATCAGCATTAAGCAGGAGTTGCACTTTACTGTATCTGGCATATCATTAACGTATATAAGAAATAAGAGGCCCTAAAATGGATCCCTGCGGTTACCCACAGGATATTTATTTGGCCTCTGACAGAACATCACCAACATTTCATACTTGTGTTCTGTTTGTCAGATAAGACCTAAACCAATTCACTGCTACATCATTTAGACCCATGCATATCTGTTTCATCAAGAGAATATCATGGTCCAGTATCAAAAGCTTTCTGCAAGTCTAACATGACCATACCTGTATAGTTCCCCTTCTCACTTTCCTGCTTAATGTGGTCAAAAATGTGGATAAGGCAAGTATCAGTGGAATGAGGTGTTCTAAAGCCAGACTGGAGTTCACAAAGACGTTTGTGCTCGAGAAGTTACCCCTCAAGTTGATCAAAAACTAATCTATCAACAACTTTGGATAAGGTGCTGAGGAGACACAGGCCTGTAGTTTCCTACATTTGTGGAGTGGAACCACCCGGGCTGTTTTGAGATCCTTGGGAAATGTACCACTACTTATAGAAAGGTTTACAATATGCGTTATCGTTTTAGCAGTGACACAAGCACTATCCTTTATGAATCTTACAGGAAGGTTATCCAGCCCAGTTGCTTTGTTTATTAAGCATAGTAGATTAGAAAATGTGTCCTCTGTTACCATGCACAGCACAAACAAAAACAAATTGTGATACCTTTGCTATGGTAAAAGTTGTTAATGAAAGACTGGCCATAGTGTCCAGAGCAGGTAGGTAACTTCTTAACTAGAGATGAGGCTAACGTGGTAAAAAAAATAATAACAATGTTAAAATCATTTGAACCTTTTCCTGGTCATAACATAAAACATCATCAATATCTAGGCCAATACTACAGGATTTTGCCTTATGGGGAGTTTGAGCCAATGTCCTTTAACATTTCCAGTTTACAAGGCTGATAGACGCTGTTAATGACAACTTACATGTAATGTTGGGATTTGGCTTTATCCATTTTGTATCTTGCCTGGTTTCTACAGTTAATATAACCATAATAATCTGGTTGTAGATTTGTCCTTCTGAATCTGGCCAGGTAGCGATCCCTTTTCCCTATGAGGTCTAAGATGTCGTAAGTGATCCATTTCCCTGACCGCTGATTCAAATTTGTTTAAATCGGAGTCAGACAGAAACAGATCTTTAAAAAGATACCAAGCTTGATCGACATCACAGTTTAGTACATGAGACCAATCCAAAATATATGTACATATTCTTATTCATTCCTTTACACTTGTGTGTATAAGGTAGTTGTGAAATTCTTAGATTACTTGTTAGATATTACTGCACGGTCGGAACTAGAAGCACACGCTGTGTGTGTACAATAAAATGTGTACAATAAAATTTGATTTGAAATTCCAAGTACTTCTGCAAAACATTCCTTTGAGTATTGTTTCATAGACAGTACCTTCATGTATTTATTACCTGGCTCTAGTAGCATTTTGGATTTCTTACGAGTACAGTAGGTTACCGTAAAACCAATATTTAAGACTGCTGACTGACAGACATTCTCATGGTCTGATACAATAATCAAATCTAAAGTTGATTTACTGTCAATACAAACCTGGGTTGGCTCAACAATCAGTTGTTTTAGTCCAAAAAATTGATTAAAGTTATACAGGGCATTTACTAGTGTACTTTTATTGGGTGATAACTGCACATTCGTATTAAAATCGACAAGCGGGATACATTCCCTATCTGCCGATACATTGTGATTGCAGCAATTAGTTTAAAGTAAATCATAGAAATTATTCTGCTTAGGAGGCCGATAGCAGACCAACAAGTATAGGACGACATTTAGGAAGAAGTATATCTATCCATGCAACCTCAAGACCATCCGTTTACAGATCTGAACGAGGGTTAAAATGCATATAATTCCTAGTAAAAACACACACGCCGCCACCGTTTCGGTCAATTCTATGAATGCTATAACCCAAAGAGCCATGTCTCAGTCACAGACCCGTCAAGCCATGTCTCAGTCACAGCAACTACTGCAGCCCGTGAGTTAGAAGCGAGGAGTTTTAATTCCTCTAATTTCGTCAGAAGGCTCTGTGCGTTCACATGGATAAAGTGAAGCCCTCTCCAATTGAAACAGTCAAACATGTAATTTGCTGTATATAATTAAGAAGTAAGTCCTGACGGGGTGTGGTATATGGTCAATATACCACAGCCCTTAGCCGTGGTATATTAGCCATACATCACAAACCCCAAAGGAGTCTTATTGCTATTATAAAGTGGTCACCAACATAATTAGAGCAATAAAAATACATGTTTTTCCATACCCGTGGTATATGGTCTGATATACCACGTCTGTCGGCCAATCAGTACTCAGGGCTCGAACCACCCAGTTTATAAGTATGTATGTAACATGTGTCTACGTGTGTGTTACCTGTTCATAAGTGAGACACTGCTCAGTGAGGATCTCTAGTAGAGGTGCAGCGTTGCTGTCCCTCCTCTTGAACATCTCCCTGACGATAGACAGGAGGTTCCAGATCCCCTCAGGCTCCCGCCCCCTCAGAGGTCTCAGCAGACATGCCCACTCTGCCGCAGCCGGTGGCTCCGTGGATGACAGGTACATGGAGTTGACGTCACTGCACCGGGAGGGAAGACCCGCTACAAAGATTAGCAAGTATATTTCCACACACACACTCTTTCCTCTTCTTAATATACTCCACTTTGATCATGCATGTCTCTGCTCTCTTACCTGAAGACCACAGGAGAGGGGCCACAGAACTTGTGCAGCGTCTTCTTGATGTTGTCACTGAGCGTGGACTCATCTAGATACCAAGTGCTCTGGTCAGAGGCCGAGGGGCCAGCAGTGGGGTCTGTACACAGAAAGCAGGGAGTAAACAGAAAGCTTAAGAAATACAATACAACAAATGTAAAGAACTGTTTTTAGCTGATATTTGTGAAACATCCCATCTGAACCACCCTACAGCGTGTTCTAAGCACATAAGCACGCAAACACCTTAAGTGCAAATGGTCAGAGATGGGGGTCTATCTAGAGTTGAGGGTGTGGGAAGCAACTCCACCATCTCATATTGGTGGTGGAAGTGGAAGCCCTTTGACTTATTATTATTATCTCCAACCACATTATGAACCCATGTGAGACGAGTAGAGGCTGCCCTCTGCAGGAGGCAAACAGAAGCAGACAGCCAGGGCATACCTGGAGCCCCACACACTGTGTTGATGGCTGTGGACTGGGAGGACAGGAGCTCATCCAGGAGCCTCTGGGCTGTGGGCAAAATCTGAAGGAGAAATAACAGAAAAGTTTGAATGAGTACTAAATGCAATACATAGAGAGACAATGTAGCTACTGTGTGTTATTTATCTCAGTAGCACAGACAAAGGGAGTATTGAGACTGGGCCGGTTACAGGCTGAGGTCAGCTACCGCTACAAACCTAGCCACTGGGAGGTAAAACACACAACATTGTTCTTACACTCAACTAAAATCTATTTTTATGACTAACTTGGTGAACTTAAGTACATAAACCACATTATCTAATAGTTTTTGGAAAGCCTAAAAAAGGGAGTGAGAAATGTGTCTGGGATTCAACAGTGTTGCTAGTGCTAATACATACAATTTAGCCAACTAGTGTGGTTCGACATTCTTACCTGTTGGGGAAGCTCGCTGATTAGGTACTGGGCAAACTTCTGCAGCTGGTCCCTCTGCAGCCGGGACAGGGACTCTGAAACGGGGGCTCGCAGGCACACTGCAGACGCCTGGCAGATAAATACAGGGGTGACAGGCATTAGCATACATTTAGGATCTCATCTTGCTCTGTTTTCTGTTCACACAGTGAGTTTAAATGCAGATCAATCAAATATAAACAGATCATTCAAATATAAAACTGTAGGTGTGCAACAAACTTCAAATTCACAATCATTAACTGTTCAGTAACCATACTGTACTTACACATTGTTAACAAACAAGAAACATTGAGCTGCCATATCCCTCTTCACAACCAGAACTCCCACACTATAGTAGGCTGGTGGCCCCTGGCCTAGAATACTTAGCTAGCTGTGACCATGAGGCTGTGGAGTGGTCTCTGCTGTGTGATGACTTTATTAAGAATGCAGTGAGAGTGCTGCCTACTGCTTAGCTATACCTTCTGCTCCACTGTGGAGCAGGGCAGAGATCCCCCTCATTTGCAAATGGGAGGATGTGGCCCATGCATAATACATGTTGGCGAGATGGGCCAGGCCAGGGTTTGATGATTAAGGCCTATTCTCTTGGTTGGCTCTCCAGAAGGTCATTAAAGGGAATATGGAATGTTGGGGGGTGGGTGTTGTACAGAACGAGACACCACCACCACAGAAAGAAATTACAATATACCTGACATTAAAAAAGACTAGAGGGGAAAAAGAGGGGGGGGGGGGGTAGTCTGCTGCTACTGTGTGGTGAATGGGAGTGGAAACCCTCAGGATTCCTGGCCCAGGATGGAGACCAGAAAAAGGAACGGGGGGGGGGGGGGGAATATAATGATTGGCTAAGTGTGGACTAAGAGCCAGGGTAAATAGCAGGAACAGCGGCATGCTTGTGCTCTAATACTCTGCTAAAGAAAATGTCATGCTCTTTAATAGGATTAGATCATCAGCATATATGCCCTTTGCCCACACACTCCTCCCTAACCCCCAAACTTTTAGAAGCAGTTACTCAACTTTTCGGTGAAGCGCTTCTATTAGAATGTTCTCTGACCAAAATATTTCATTAGATGATGCTTCTTCAGAGAGTGACGTTAGATGTAACAGTTCTTTAGGGGTGTTCATGTAAGTTGCTTTACAAATGGAACAGTCAAGAGTTCTGGTCTGCAGTGTGTGTGTTCAGTGTTTATCGCGTTGATCTTCTGGAGTGGTTTCGTAAGGTGGAACTAATTGAGCACTGTCAAGTTGCACTGTGTGCGTGTCTGTGTGCGCGCGCACATGCGCCCTAGTGAGAGAAACGGGGAAGACTCCGACTGTGGGTTCAGTTGGTGTCTATGAAAATGCACACTTTGATCATATCCTGTTGAAACCACAGTGCCTTTAAAAAACAGATGCGACTATATTCTGACACATTGTGTGAACGTGCTCTCAGGAGACAGACTCAAGACACTGGATTAACTTTTTTTTTTTTTAACTGGTCATTAATAATGGACTAGGTCAAGCCCATCTACAACCAATGGCTCCCATTTTAACATAACCCCTCAAAAAACTGCACTAGTGTGTCTGTATTTCTCATAATACCTGTAGAAGCATTAATTTCAAGACGTCTCATTATTTGATATCCAATTCATGAGGGCAGTGGCAACTCGTAAGTCACAAATGACATCTGTTGCGTTCTAAAACAGATTTTGGAATAAGTGCCCCGGTTAGTATTTAGAGTGATGATATGGGTTTGGTCACGACAAAATGGCACCTCTCATGGCTACAGAGTGAGGGGACTGAATTCATGGAAATGGCTAAGCATAACATAAATAGCACAGCACACCTATCTGGGCCTGAAAGCTGCTCATTAATTTACAGTCAATCCACCCATTCAATACAATAATGGCTAATGAGGGTCCATGTGCGCCTGATAAATGGTCACAAGAAAACTAGTGTGTGCGCTCACGCGTGTCACAGAACAGCTAACAGGATGAAGTGGCCGATAAGACAGGGATGGCTATGGGAGACGAGGCGCTCTCCTGGACTGATGATTACCGAGCGAGATAGAGTTGTTTTCCAGAGGAAAGTAAATATGAGGATTGAGAGTTCAAAGTTCATTTTCTGATTCTGATCATGATGGCATAATCAGCTTGGCCAAGGGTTCATATGATCTTAGTACATCTGGACAGAACTTCAAAGGCTGAACTGAGCCCACACACACGTTCCTGCAAAAACACACACACACACCCCATCAGACCCTGCAAGACCCACCTCGACTGTGATATCAGGAGAGTCGGGTGAGGTGTTTACCAACAAAACTGATTGGTGCGCAACTACGAGGTAAAAACAGACAGGGTTGGCTTACAGTCAAAGGATTCTTGATAACATGCCAGTTATATTTCGTCTGCAAATGTTCATTGAAAAAATAAAGACATTTTCCCAATAAGCACTTGTCTTTAAAATAAATTGTTACAGTTGTTGGTTATCTGGCTAGCTAACCCTAGCCATATTAGCATAGACGTGACAAGAGTCAAAACAAGACATGGTATTAAGAACAAATATAACTAGCTGAAACAAGTAATCTACAATTCACCGCACAGCAGCTTCTAGATGCCGTTGCTAGATATCTATGACAACACAGCCTTTTAACTCAAGAGTTGCGCACAAATTATTGTTGGGACGTTGTCAACCCGTCTATAGGCTATGGCTCGTCTGTGCCAGGTTTGGGTAAAAGCTCCTGAATTGAAATGGATTTGACTACACAGTGCTACACTAACTCACTCACACATATACTGTCTATACTACAGCACAAAGGTGTACAGTATAGGTGTATTCATGCGGTAATGCCTTGTGTGCGTGTGTACTCTAAACTCACGTTGTGGATCCTGAAGAGGCAGAGGGCCACCACGTGGGCGCACCACTTGGCCCCAGCCCCGCAGGTGCAACTGCAGGAGGTAATGCGGCAGCGATCAAACATGACAGCCACATTGTATGCCCCTTTTGATTGGCCAGTCTGGGGCGATACCACAGTGGCACTGAGGTGGAAACCTGTGAGAGAGAGTGAGAGTGAGAGAAAGACAGAGGGGATAATATCAGCTCTGAAAGGTCAATCTGCTTGTCTGTGTCAGACAATGAGACTGGAGAAATGGAATGAGAAAGTGTTATTATGATGAAGTGGGCCAGGAAAACTTAGAGTGCTGGGGCTGACACTAATAGTGAGCCAGCCATTGGCCGACATTGTGCAGCAGTAAGGGCTGCCAGACAGGAAATGAAAGGCAGTTGTATTTCCAAGCACACAGAGAGACAAGGAGATGGGAGAGAGAGAGGGGGGAGGGAGAGAGATTAGCAAGGTTGGCCAAAAGCTTTTACCCGCTGGACAGCAGCCAGCATTCTCCTGGTGAGGCCGAGCCGGCAAAGAGGAGGAGAGGGAATGGGATTAGAGGAACAACTCAGCGTAACTATTCCAGATTCAACACAATAGGCCCCCTTCAGAGAGCGGAGCTCTGTTCCAGTCTTTCTGCTTCTCCCTGGCAGTCTAATGCCTCCTCCACCCCTAACCTACTTCCCTTCCCCTACTACTTCCACTGAGAGACATGGTTTCCATTACCTCACAATGAGCTCTAATGCTTTTCACCTAATACAGCACTGAATAACATACCCTGGACTCACAGGAAAACAACAAAGTACACTCAGAGCAGATAAAGAAAAAGAGCTTGCTTTCAAAGATGGTTGTTAACATTTTAAATCAGAACCCTTGGGTCATTATGGGAGTCTTTGAAAAAGATGCATGCCCCTCCAAGGTTTAATACAGTGGGAAAGGTTAGATTGCTTGTTAAGTGAAAGTCTCTTTCTTTAACATAACTTACAGTGGCAAGAAAAAGTATGTGAACCCTTTGGAATTACCTGGATTTCTGCATATATTGGTCAGCAAATTTGATCTAATCTTCAGTCACAACAATAGACAAACATAGTGCCCCCTAGCTTCAAGAGGTTAAACTAATAACACAAATTATTGTATTTTTCTTGTCTTTATTGAATACGTCATTTAAACATTCACAGTGTAGGTTGGGGAAAGTATGTGAACGTGTGGGCTAATGACTTCTCCAAAAGCTCATTTGAGTCAGCTAACCTGGAGTCCAATCAATGAGACGAGATTGGAGATGTTGGTTAGAGCTGCCCTGCCCTATTCGAAACACATAACATTTGAGTTTGCTATTCACAAGAAGCATTGCCTGAACCATGCCTCAAACAAAAGAGATCTCAGAAGACCTAAGATTAAGAATTGTTGACTTGCATAAAGCTGGAAAGGGTTACAAAATAATCTCTAAAAGCCTTAATGTTCATCAGTCCACGGTAAGACAAATTGTCTATAAATGGAGAAAGTTCAGCACGGTAGCTACTCTCCCTAGGAGTGGCCGTCCTGCAAAGATGACTGCAAGAGCACAGCGCAGAATGCTCAATGAGGTTAAGAAGAATCCTAGAGTGTCAGCTAAAGACTTTCGGAAATCTCTGGAACATGCTAACATCTCTGTTGACGAGTCTACGATACATAAAACACCAAACAAGAATGGTGTCCATGGGAAGACATCACGGAAGAAGCCACTGCTGTCCAAAATAAAAAACATTGCTGCAAGTCTAAAGTTTGCAAAAGTGCACCTGGATGTTCCACAGCGCTACTGGCAAAATATTCTGTGGACAGATGAAACTAAAGTTGAGTTGTTTGGAGGGAACACAACACTATGTGTGGAGAAAGAGTCCTGACCTCAACCCGATTGAGATGCTGTGGCATGACCTCGAGAGCAGTTCACACCAGACATCCCAAGAATTTTGCTGAACTGAAACAGTTTTGTAAAGAGGAATGGTCCAAAATTCCTCCCGACCATTTGGCAGGTCTGATCCGCAACTACAGAAAACTTTGGTTGAGGTTATTGCTGCCAAAGGAGGGTCAACCAGTTATTAAATCCAAGGGTTCACATACTTTTTCCACTCTGCACTGTGAATGTTTATACAGTGTGTTCAAATAAAGACATGAAAACATATAATTGTTTGTGTGTTATTAGTTTAATCAGACTGTGATGGTCTATTGTTGTGACCTAGATGAAGATCAGATCAAATTGTATGACCAATTTATTCAGAAATCCAGGTATTTCCAAAGGGTTCACATACTTTTTATTGTGACTGTATAAGCATAAACCACTGATCCACTGTTGAGCAGTGCATAAAAGGGCATTTCACTGTAAGACTTTTTGATCCTAGCCGGCATCTCAGTGATGTTGAGAGGACTGGATTAATAACCCAATCATTAAGTAGTATGTCCAGTGTGTTGGGGCAGGCTGCTTGGCTTGTGGATAATCCTAGGTGACTATTGAGGTGCCCCATGTAATAGCAGGTCTATATGCACTATATTTCACCCGTGACTTCATTCATTGACCTGGGAAATGTCTTAAACGGCACAGTACAGCAGCATTCCTACACTACACCAAATTTTCATTCTACTAATGAACTGGGGGTTGGCAAAGTCAATGGCTAATGATTTGTGATAAATATAACCTGACCGGGAAAATAAAAACAGTAGCGGCCACAGTTTTTTTTTTGATCAGGTCACAAGCTCAGGATAAACTCTGGGCCCTAGTAATGAGCAGTGAGAGTGGTGTGCTGTATCTGAACTCTATCTGTCACAGCTGGTGAGTAAGGCTCCGTTAGGAACGTTTAGGGTCATTAAAGCTCCTGTAATCCCCACACATCCTGCCTGCCTGCTCTAATCCAGTCATCTGGGATGAGCAGAGAAATGCAGCAGTTCCACCAGGACACCACACTGCTGAGGTGGACACAGCATCTGACCTGGGAATAACACTCAACTATATAAATTCTCAACTCGTTTTTTTGAAGCCCAAAGGGTGAGTGTGTGGCTGTGGGACAAGCCAACCAATGTGTGACCAGGACGACTTTGTGGAGGTTTGTAGGAGGTTTAGAGAGTTCAGTCTTCCGTGCTACTGTTGTCTTAGTGCTGAGATGGTATAGGTGAAGGCCATTGCTCACCTATCTGCAGAGGGTCTTTAACAGCCCTCATCCGGTACAGCTGCTCCCCTCGCTGGAACTCATCTGGGCTGCCGTTGGCCAGACACGAGTACAGCCTGCAGAGGGAGATCCACAGAGAAAGGGGGATGAGATCAGAGAAAAATAAAGACATTAACTTTTCCAAATACTATGTCCCCTCTGAAGTTGTGCCAGCCATTTGTATAAAATACATTTGTATAAATTGCGTATTTGGCGTTTGTGACTCTTGGAACTTTTAATGGTCTAACTAATACAGCCTGGTGATGTCAACAGGCAAGCAAAAACTCCAACTATGCAAAAATCCTGCTGATTAAAAGGTCCTGTGTAAATTCTCAACCAGTAACTACCAGGAAATAACACAGATCTCATTTTACACTTTTAGTGTAAGTTTCAGCTGTTGTACAATATGATACAAAACACAGTAAAACAGAATTTTGACTGCAATGGGCCTTTAACAAAATTCCCATAAAAATCTCTGAATATATTACGGAAATCCAAGATGATCTCTGCAAGATTTCAGAGTGTGTGCGCGCATGTCCAGCCTTACCGGATGTCCTCCTCGTTCTCAGGGAAGCTCCAGTAGGCGATGCGTAGCTGCAGCTGCTCAGGGACAGGAGGATAGACCTTCTCCACCACCTCAAACGGGATATGGAATGCCACCTGCTTGGCTGAAAGCTCCACCAGAGGGATGACCTGACCATCTAACAGACAGACAGAGAGCAAGAGAGAATACATTTTTCTGCCATCAACCATTTAGAGGAAAGAAAGCAGTCTAAATAAACTGATGGCTGTGGTTCAGCTGGTCAGAAGCCATGGTAAACCTATCAAAACATTGCCTTGGTGCAAGCCTCCACACTTTCAACATGGTCCTGGCCTGGACTTCATCATGACTAGGGCCCAGAGTTTTTCTTGACCATGTGAACTGTCCAGGAAAAACCATCAGCCTTAGTTGGGAGGAAAAACCTGGACTCCCATGTTACAGGTCAGTTCACGTGGTCAGAAAAACCTGCTGGGCCTGTTTAGAACTTCAAGCTCCCTTGGTCTCTCAGAGCACAGGACAGCTGCCAAACCTGCAGCCCCTTCGGGAGCCTGTCCTGTCAGCCCAGGAAGGGTTTGGGTTTCCTGAGGGGTTCTGAATGCACACAACCCCTTCTCCAAACACAGCACTCTTCAAAAGCTACAGAGACCCTGAAAAGAAAACTGACACTAAAAAAATCCTAGACAGTTTCCTACCCAGAAACAGCCCTATATTCAGCTGGCTTGGACTGTAGTGTTGACAACTAGGGAAACCATAAGGTCAGCCACATTCCATAAAAATTGCAAATATAAATCTTAATCTGTAAAAATTATTACCATTGCAGCCTTGCAATCTAATTCATCAGGGAGACTTATGCTAACGAAGAAGCATGAGGGAATGGCACTGCAATCCATCTAGTATATTCTACAGTACCTGTATACTTCCAGTCATTGACCTAAAGTTAGTTAGCATTGGCTCGCACTAGTTAACTACCTCTAACTTTCTTCATACTGTAGGCAGTCATAAAAATAAAACAAATTGCCAGATTCTCGCAGTATACCTTTAAATAAACCTACCACTTGTGGGTCATTCTCATGAAACCATTAAAATACCATGGCAGTAATGATTTTAAATATAAAACATGTAATTTAGTAATATAACAAAATATCATAAGATAGTGTTCTCTACCATGCACAAAGAGTAATTTCAACATAGGAATTCATTATTTTTGTATTTTATTGCATTTTCTGCTGAAATTGTCATTAGCGCAAGGCGTCCAGCTATGTCTGAATGTATGTTATGTTGTAATTTAAGCAGATGTTCTACATGTTTTCAAATTACAAAAACTATAAACTGAATATTCATGTATAATAATAAAGAAAAAAATATTGGAAAAATGAAGTGTCCATGACTGATGTTCTCATCCTCCACAAGCATTTTTAAAAGACTGTTTACACACACACACACAAAATGTTGAATAAAGTTTGATTTTGAAGCAACACATCTGCCAGTACCTTCAAGATGGCTACCAGCAGATCTCTTTATATTTCTCCAGTTAAAAGTTAAACATTCTCCTGCATACACGACAGTATTGATTATCATTACCGAAACAGGTAGTTTTCCACATTTAGTAAAACGTTAGATGTAACATTTTCTATGAAAATATACTTCATTAATGTCTAATTATGTACATTGAGTAAATATTTGCTTAGTCTTCATGTCTTCTCTATTGTTAGCATAACATGCTAAGGTTCTTCATCCTTCGCAACACCATTCTCACTTACCGCTGCAATATAAGGCCAGTTGCGGTAGAGAGAACTTCTGTTTCGGTAATGAGAATTTAATCATACAGACTATATTTTTTTTAAATAATGAACTATTCATTTAAATATTATTTACTAACTGTTGATATTTAGCTTTTTTCTGGTTTAATTGCAGACAGTCAGCAAGTGACAAAAAGAAAGCTTTAGCGAAGGCTGACAAAATTCAGAGAAAAAGTTTACACCAACCCAGAACTGCTGGAAGAGTACAGAAGGACAGAGAGGGTTAGGGGTTGGAGAGGTTACAGCAAGCGTAATTAGCGCATATATATATATTAGTCTATGCCCTCATAGTGTCTATAGGAAGTCAATACCCTACAGTGTTAGGAAGTCTACATATGCGCACACTAAAATCAGTAAGCCATTTAGTTTATACTATAGGATGTCCACGCACAATCTGTAAGCCATTCAGTCCCTACTGTAGGATGCACACACGATGTAAGCCATTCAGTCCCTTCTATAGGATATACACACACAGTCAGTAAGCCATTCAGTCTCCACTATAGGATGACGTGTCCATAACAGTAAGATTTTTCCCATGTTTTGAGACATTCTCATTTCATGTCATGCTTCCTTTCCATTTCCAGATATCAAAAACAAAAGCAAAATTGTAAAATCAAGAAAACTCAAGATCTGACAAAGAAGCAACATGAAAAGAAGAGTGCCGGGAAAACTCAAAGGTATTACAGAAGAAAGAAAAACCTAAAAGCAGTTTTGGACATAACGCCATCAAGCGAGGAAGATGACACACTTCAACATGTTCAAGAAGCAAAATGAAGAAGTTTTTCTAAATCTTTAAGAAGACACAACAGAACAGTCATTCTCACCTCAGCAGGTAAATGTCCCTGCCATCAACTCAACTCCTAAAAAGAGAGACATCTCTACTAGAGGTCGACCGATTATGATTTTTCAACACCGATACCAATACCGATTATTGGAGGACCAAAAAGGCAGATTCCGATTAAATCGGGCAATTTTTAAAAAATGTATTTGTAATAATGACAATTACAACAATACTGAATGAACACTTATTTTAACTTAATATAATACATCAATAAAATCAATTTAGCCTCAAATCAATAATGAAACATGTTCAATTTGGTTTAAATAATGCAAAAACAAAGTGTTGGAGAAGAAAGTAAAAGTGCAATATGTGCCATGTAAGAAAGCTAACGTTTAAGTTCCCTGCTCAGAACATGAGAACATATGAAAGCTGGTGGTTCCTTTTAACATGAGTCTTCAATATTCCCAGGTAAGATGTTTTAGGTTGTAGTTATTATAGGACTATTTCCCTCTATACCATTTGTATTTCATTAACCTTTGACTATTGGATGTTCTTATAGGCACTTTAGTATTGTCAGTGTAACAGTATAGCCTCCACCCCGCTAACTAGCTAGCCATTTCACATCGGTTACACCAGCCTAATCTCGGGAGTTGATAGGCTTGAAGTCATAAACAACGCAATGCTTGAAGCACAGTGAAGAGCTGCTGGCAAAACGCACAAAAGTGCTGTTTGAATGAATGCTTACGAGCCTGCTACCACCGCTCAGTCAGACTGCTCTATCAAATATCAAATCATAGACTTAATTATAACACACAGAAATGAGAGCCTTAGGTCATTAATATGGTCGAATCCGGAAACTATCCTTTCGAAAACAAAACGTTAATTATTTCTGTGAAATACGTAACCGTTCCGTATATTATCTAACGGGTGGCATCCCTAAGTCTAAATATTGCTGTTACATTGCACAACCTTCAATGTTACGTCAAATTTATGTAAAATTCTGGCAAATTAGTTTGCAATGAGCCAGGCGGCCCAAACTGTTGCATATACCCTGACTCTGCGTGCAATGAACGCAAGAGAAGTGACACAATTTCACCAGGATAATATTGCCTGCTAACCTGGATTTATTTTACCTAAATATGCAGATTTCTATAAATATATACTTCTGTGTATTGATTTTAAGAAAGGCATTGGTGTTTATGGTTAGGTACACGTTGGAGCAACGACAGTCCTTTTTCACGAATGCGCACCGCATCGATTATATGCAAACTAGTAATATCATCAACCATGTGTAGTTATAACTAGTGATTATTATTGATTGGTTTTTATAAGATAAGTTCAATGCTAGCTAGCAACTTACCTTGACTTCTTACTGCATTCGCGTAACAGGCAGGCTCCTCGTGAGGCAGGTGGTTAAAGCGTTGGACTAGTTAACCGTAAGATTGCAAGATTGAATCCCTGAGCTGACAAGGTAAAAATCTGTCGTTCTGCCCCTAAAAACAAGGTAGTTAACCCACTGAACAAGGCAGTTAACCCAAGGCAGTTAACCCACGTTCCTAGGCCATCATTGAAAATAAGAATGTGTTCTTAACTGGACTTGCCTAGTTAAAGGTGTAAAAAAAAAAAAACATCAAAATTGGCGTCCAAAAATACCGGTTTCCTATTGTTATGAAAACTTGTAATCTGCCTTAATTAAATCGGCCATTCCGCGTAATCAGTCGACCTCTAATCTCTACAGACACCAGGACCAATGAAGATATCTACCCCAAAGGAATCACACAAAAAGAAGAACATAAGAAAGAAAACAATATCAAAATTGAGGTCAAAGTTGAGCAACACAGAAGAGAAGCTGCTGGAGAGGACCAAAGAGATAAAGAAAAGACTGAAAAGACTTGAGATGATGGCCAAGAGGAAGCAGGTAATTGTCAACATGGAAGGCAGAAAGGTCCAGAAGAAAACTACAAAGAGAGGTCATCAGAGAACATTAGCCAATAACAGCCAGAGAAGACAAATGCGTAAACTTGTTAGCCGCTTCCTTCATCTCCACTGTAATAAATGGGAAATCCAGAGAAGTTCGGTAAAAGGCCAAGATATTCCGTAAGAGAGCCTTAACAGACACTATGGCAAATCTTCTAAGAAGATTTCTGTCTAAGAATCCAAGGCACAACCTTTCCAAGGCTCAATTCTTTAAATTGAAAAGCCACTTTGGATTGGCCAGCGAAGAGTCAGATAGAGAAACATGTGCTTGCAAAGCGCAAGAAAACTTTGGCTTGAAGATAAAGCTGCACCAGCTTGGGGGTCATAGAAATATCATCCCCAAGGGACAATGTACAGGCCAGTGTGTGTAGTGACAATGACATGTGCTGTTCTAATGTTTTTGTATGTGTTCTCTGATTTTAGCCTGTTTGGTAGGTACTTTTGAAGCACTGCAAAATAAAATTGTTTGAACTTGAATCCATGATTGTGCCAATATCTCATATCTTCTACAATAAATGTTGTTTTTAACCATACCTCAGTCTTAGTATACTTATTATCATTACCGAAATCATCAACCTCAATACCAAAACATATGTATCATTACCGCAACAGGTAATAACATTTTATGTTAATTTAATGAAAGGAAAAATAGTAGTTTGCTTTTAAATGCAGGCTTGCCACATTTTTTAAAAATATGTCAGGTTTCAATGAAATATCAAAAATATTAGGTTGTAGATTGCGGAAGGTGTTGCGGTAATGAGAGAAAGTCAAAATCAAATCAATTTAAAAATATATTTATATTATAGTGTTTCAAGTAACTGTGCATGACTGTTAATAATCAATATTTTTAAATGTGAAAATGTATTAGCTTTCCTAATGTTCTTGATGTTTTCAGACCATTCAGGTAATGAGATTAAGGGCATGTTTTGGACAATTTATTCAAACGGGTGTTAAATTGTTAGTAAATGTTTTAAAATTAATGCTCAAACACTTCAGACTTGGTTATTAATGCCTAAAAAGGAAATGTGTTGATGCAAGTCTTTAAAGATTTCATGTTTGAATAACAAAAAAGGTTTTGACAAGATATGACTCCATTTTCAGGATGACGCAGAACAGGCTGCATTGTCTCTCAATTTCATGTTGACCCAATCCTCAGAAAATAAAATAAGCTGACAACCAAGCTAGGCCCAGCACACAACTACTACACACCCAAAACAAAGCCCTGGCCCTCAGTGGACACTATCCTCATCCCTGTCCTAACATAGAAGGTTTTAGGGGCTAAGCCTGAGGCAGTTGTGTGAATTCTATTGCATTAGATATTAGGCTTGAGCTTTTCAAACAGAGAGAACCAAGGTGGCTTACATCACTATAAACTAGTGCTGAGTGATTGGTGCCGTTTCGATTCTATTTTTTTTTTTTATTCGGTTTTGTTACAAAAAACATTTAATACATTATAAAATTATGACATTAAAATGATTTGAGCTTCCCTCAGCCATCAACTGCCTTTTTCCTGACACTGACAGTTTGTTGAATGAATATTAACAATTAATAAGAGGCCCATGATGGTAGTGAACGCACATTACTGCTTATCACTATCCATCATTAACTCACATGACTTACTTTAATAAAATATTTAAGTTAAGTATATTACTTTGTTTTTATTTGATTACTTATTTTTAAATTCCTTTAAAAACATCTCTGCTCAGGCAGTAGCAGCCAGCCAGCATCCTATTTAGTTCAGCTAGTAGTTTTACTAGTTCTTTCATTTGACAAGTTCTTCCAAGTAGATAAGGCATACTTTCAAGACTGCTTATTATCTAACATCAACTATCAAATCGGGTAGAGCTACCTCACAAACTGGCAGTGTCATAGAGCTCGCCAGCTTGTAGTCCCAAACTAGTTAGCATTTTATAACTTTGGTATATTAGGCATTGTTATGGAGGGAAATTAATGGGGTTTTGGGATATACACCGAAAATAAGGTCTGAGGTTAACGCAGGCTTGGGAGATCTTATAAATGTTCTACTATGAGATAATATCAGTCCGTTAAGATGGATGACCTTTATGTGCTCAAAATAAGTCAGTTGATAAGTCGCTTTCAGGAATGGAAATACATTAGTCGCAACATTTTTCAAGTCACAACACCAACCACGCAAAGTTGTCTATGCTGCAGTCCGCCAAAAAAGCTAGTTAGCTTTCTGCTTATCAGCTTGAACAAAAACGCAAGGATGTTATTTTGGTTTGCTCCAGGCTGCAACCATCTCTCTTCAGCAGGAAGATGCTAGTTTTTTCGGTTCCCAGACGATGTTGATAAGGTCTGTCTGATAAAGTAAACTAAGCCTGTTAGCTAGACAACAACGGCATGCGATGTATTTTTTTTACACATCGTTAGCGTTTTACTTGTTTTGATTACATAAATGCTTCAAAATTCACAAAACGTGGCGTTATGTGATCAGATTCTCATAGAACAAAACATTTAAGATATCCTAAACCTGTGTTTACTACAGACCTTATTTTCAGCATTTATCCACAAAGCCTAAACAAAAAATAAAAATAAATATTTCCTCATAGGCTTTGGCCATCAAGCCATGGCAGAGGTAGCCTCTGTTAGTACCTACAAAAAAACAGCATTACTATTGCTCTCTATTCCTCTCTCATGCGGTCTGTGTGTATATGCGCTTCGGTCTGTGGTCAGAAAGAATAGGCGCAATGGATTATGGTCATTGTAGTTCATTACCATGTTTCTGCACTGAACTTAAGTTCAATATTTGCCTAATGAAAACTACAACTTCCAAGCAGCCCAGCGTCCCACAAAGCTCTTAGCCTAATTTATCTCATGAATGATTTGATTTCTCTCTAGAGAAACAACACGTTGAGCTCACAAAAAATAAATGGAATTAAAGTAATTGAACAGACATCGGTCAATTTTGTTGATTAATAACTTTGGGAAAATAACAACATTTTGGTTAAATCGCTCAGCATTACTATAAACACCTGCTCCCCTGTCCCATGTAAGCTACAAATAGGAAGGAGAGCGAGGGAGAGAGGGAAAGAGAAAAATAGGGGGAGCCCAGTAACAGCAGCGAGGGTGCCGTAACAGGGTCTCGCAGAGTCTTTGTTGCCATCCAGTCACTGCCAGTTGCATGGTGACTAACTCCTTACTGACCAATCAGGAGAGAGCAGGGGGGGTGCCACGCTCAAATAGCTGTTCCATTGTAGAGTGGTGAAGGATTGCTGCTCACACACATACCCAGTAGGTTGTGTGCTTACTGTCTCTCTCCAGTCTGTGGTTAGAAAGAAATCAACAGAGCCAACAGATGCATAGGGCCTAACCAAAACCCTAACCATACCCTACATTTTGAGCAATTGAGATAAATAAATATATTTAACCTTTAACTCTGTAAGTCAGTTAAGAACAAATTCTTATCTACAATGACAGCCTACCTCGGCCAAACCCTAACGATGCTGGCCCAATTGTGTGCCGCCCTATGGGACTCCCAATCACGGCGGGTTATGATACAGCCTGGAATTGAACCAGGGTCAGTAGATATAAGCTAGCCTTCAAGATTGATAAAATTGGGTTTTGTATTACTAAACCACAATCCCCAGCTCTGAACTGAATGACCTGAACAAGACAAAGCCCTCTATACAGCCCACAGCTGACTCCACTCCACCCTTCCCCTACCACTCCTTAAACGTAAACAAACAGGCCTGACCGCACACACACCCTCCCCCAAACTCCCCTAGCTGAGGCTTCTAATAAATATTTCTCCCCCCCGCCGGTTCCTTACTTGCTTGTACAACCCACACGGGTCGGCGCTCTGTTTACCCCTCCCCAGCTGCCGTCCAATAAGCCAGCTCAGAGAACTCAGCTGAGACTCCAGGACCCCCACTCACACACGGACGGACGGACCCCAGTGTACAACTCCACCCACACAGCCAGGTCGGCCAACATTACAAATCATTGACAGATTAAGTCACTCCAACAGCACTATGCTCAATGAAACCAAAGTTTAAAAAAAATGTGTGTGATATATATATATATAAATAAATATATATATAAATATATATAAATAAATATATATATAAATAAATATTTATATATATATATATATATAAATATATATATGTATATATATATTTATATATATAAATATGTATATATATATATTTATATATATAAATATATATATGTATATATATATTTTTATATATAAATATATATATACATATATATAAATAAATATTTATATATATATATATATTTATATATAAATAAATATTTATATATATATTTATATATATTTATATATATAAATATATATATATAAATATATATATATATATTTTTATATATATAAATATATATAAATAAATAAATAAATATAAATATATATATAAATAAATAAATATATATATGTATATAAATAAATAAATATAAATATATATATAAATAAATATATATATAAATAAAAGAGAGCGAGAGAGAGAGAACAAAAATAAACGCAACATGCAATAATTAACAATTTTACTGAGTTAGAAAAAAATTAATTAGGCCCTAATCTATGGATTTCATATGGCTGGGCAGGGGTGCAGCCATGGGTGGGCATAGGCCCAACCACTGGGGAGCCAGGCCCAGCCAATCAAAAGTTGTTTTTCCCCACAAAGGAGCTTTATTACAGACCAAAATACTCCTTAGCTTCATCAGCTGTCTCAGATGTTACCGCAGGTGAAGAAGCTGGATGTGGAGGTCCTGGGCTGGCACGGATACACATGGTCTGCGGTTGTGAGGCCGGTTGGACGTACTGACAAATTTTTTAAAATGACGTTGGATGTGGCTTATGGTAGAGAAAATAACATTACATTCTCTGGTAAAAGCTCTGGGGGACATTCTTGCAGTCAACATGCTAATTGCATGCTCCCTCAAAACTTGGCATTGTGTTGTGACAAAACTGCACATTTTTGAGGGTCCGTTTATTGTCCCCAGAACAAGGTGCACCTGTGTAATGATTCTGCTGTTTAATCAGCTTCTTGATATGCCACACCTGTCAGGTGAATGGATTATCTTGGCAAAGGAGAAATGCTCACTAACAGTGTTGTAAACAAATGTATGCACAACATTTGAGAGAAATATGCTTTTTTGTGCATATGGAAACTTCTGGGATCTTTAATTTCAGCTCATGAAACATGGGACTAACACTTTACATGGTGCGTTTATATTTTTGTTCAGTATTTATGCATGTCACATACACCAGATGTGTGCAGTGAAATGTGTGGTTTTACAGGATCAGCAATAGTAGTGCAGCACCCCTGGAGCAAATAAGGGTTAAGTGCCTTGCTCAAGGGCACGGTTAGAGTTTCCACGTACTTTATTCTGGGATTTGAACCAGCAACCTTTCTGTTACTGACCCAACACTCTTAACCGGTAGGCTGCCTAGCCTATACAACATGATCTACTTTGGTAGAGAAAGTAAGTAATACATTTTGGAGGACAATGTTGTAGACCTGAGGTTAGGGGGATGTAGAAAGAAATGACATTATGCAAGTATTATAGGAACTATCCTGCAAATAAACTATGGGTTATCATCAATGACATCACAGCCAATAGGCCTAAATTAAATGAGAACTCAGTGACATGGGCAGCCAGCACTTGCACTCCCATTGGCAAAGTGTCCCATACTGATGAGTTCAGAGCCCTTTGAGGACTCTCCAAAGAATAAGCAGCAGAGCAACATGGGCTGTTGTTGTGCAGTCAACAAATGGGCTTCATTCTGAGAGAACAAGCTTGCTATGCCTCAATTCTGGGAAAATGGTATCCTAGGAAGGCCAAACTAAACTAAAATGCACAAAGCCTAAATGATCAATGGTCAAATGATGACAGGACAACCAACTGGAAATTAGGACCAAATTAATTATTTTTAACTAGGCTACACTGATCAAAGCAGTTTACAATTGTAGGCCTACACCATTATTCAAATGTACAATAAAAGGCACTACTTCTTCATTGGCAGAGCAGCATTTAGAGTGATACAGCCTCTGCAGAAGTCAGTGCATTCATAGTTCTTGCGCTTCGCGGAGCAGCGCAGAGCTGTTGTCAACGAAGTGAGTTTGTATTTATATAGGACCTCCAGCCCTCACCTACCGTCAACCAATCATGTCAATGTGGAGCTATACAGAGCCCTCTGCATTGTTACAAATGTTGTGAGTCGCACGGTGATGCGGTACAGAGCTAAATTTGGCCTCTGCGTGCTGCCAGAGGCTCCGTAATTGCGTCACACCATCCATACAGTGCCTCCGACCACATTTTCAGATCAAGCATAAATTGGCTCTTAGTGAAGATAATGTGCAATATTACATTTTATAAATTACTTTGGAGATTGATGTGTATAGTTACATTGACGTATCTTGTGAACTTTCTATTCTGAAAACAGGCTAGAGATTTTCACAAGAAAACACTGACGTCCTAGACAAACAACAAATTCTGATTCAAGACAGGCTTTCAGATGATTTGGATCCATCATCACAGGCACTTTAAGTAATGAGAGAAAGGAGAACCCATGCTGGCCACCACAATGTTATTTGGCAACAGGCATCAAGTGGTTTTAAGTGGTCAAAGGTCAATATGAGGACACTGAAAGTGTAACAAGAGGATGTGATTACGAGTAATATAATGTGTGTGTTTACCTTTAATCTTAACTGTAGGAGAATTTGGTCCACCAGACTGTTTTCTCCATCCCCTCCAGTTCTGACACAGACTCTCAGCTTCTGATATGAAGGAGCAGAGCGAGTCCTCCTCGAACCGGTCAGAATCTTCGAAGGAGAACCTTTCTCCGTCTTCCCACTCGGCGAACATTAGTTCCATTACATCCACTGTAGACTATATAACACAGGATTCAAGTGGACTGTACAATAGCCAAGGCCTTCCATCAAAGGATTAAAAAAAATAAAAAGGGTGAGAGTGGCCCACCACTGACAGGCAGCAGAAGGAAAGAACACTTCCACAAGTCTCCAGTAAAAGTTGGGGGAGGGGTGAGCGCAACACAACCAAAACACTGCTGAGAGCTCACTGTAGTCTTGCTGGCGAGCTACACAATAAAACAATAATATCCATTCTAAACAGTAGGGGGAAAAATACTTTGTCACAAATTGTACCACATTAGTATTCAGTATATCTGGAAAAGAGAGGCACAACTAGGTCACTCACTGACCTTTTTCCTCATCTTTCTTACCAAGGCCTTGCCATTTAGGGTGATAACTTATCTGAGACACCGTATATCCATGTCGTCTGAGAAAGTTGATCCTAGTCCGGTAACAATTTAGTTTCTGTCCACTACCACCACACAGTTTCAAGTTGGACTGTTTCTGCTTGACTGTCTAGTTGAGTGGACAGTACTTCGAGGGAGACGACCCCCACTCACTTACAAGTCGCCCATAGACACATATTGATAGGGTTCTTATCTAACTAATTTTAATTTAACACTTTCTACATTGGCTACGATTAACCCAACTTGTCCAAATAAATATTGACGTCAGCTATTGTACTTTACTTTAAAATTAAATCTACATAAACGTAACTTGTTTTCCTCCATTTCCAACCTCGATGAATCAGCTGTGCTACACACTGCCCTTCTCGAGACAACCGAACATAATGTTCCAAAAGCTTGCAAGCAATACAACCTAGCAGGCCTATTTCATTTCCCCTGTGGATAGAACGTGAATAAAATAACAAGTGAAATCCAGATAGAATGAGAGACGGTAGCTTTCTTTGACAGACAAGCTTGAGTAGTGAGTGAGGAGCTGATAGCTTGCTAATAGCTAGCATTAGCCAACTAGCTAAACTGCCAACTAGCTAAACTATCTGCTAATGCTAACTAGCCAGCTAACTACAGTAGTAAGCGAACACTGGCCAACAAGAATAGGTTGCTAAATCAGCTAGCTAACATCTAAAAAATACAAGAGTCTCGATTGTCATTATTCACAATTGTAGTAGCTAGGAGTTCTAATTTGTGGCCAACATCGTAAAAATTGGCTAATATTCTTTCAAACACTGTCTCTGGCAGGATACCCTTGGTCCTAATCCATGTCTCAAAGCCCTAGCTAGCTAGCTAGCTAAAGCAGCACCCGCTCCAACAGGGGCTTTGGTGTTTGTTTACCTTGACACCTTTAAAGACCTACACATCCGTCAAACTTGACTGAATACATACTATTTTCGAGCAACGGTCTTCGGTAAGTGGTGCACGGTTAGTTTTATATTTGTTGGATTGCACATCTACTCTATTAGCTAATAGACTTGACTCGAATTTATTTGCCTTTGTATTTATATTTTTTTAAAAGCTTCTTCGCTCGAGCCCCACTGGTTCCCGATGACTCCGAGTCCGAATACTGAAAAAAAAAAGACCCTTCTTCCCTACTGACACCGGTAGTCCTACCGTTCCCACGTTGTGTCTTCGAGCCTTCGAACGACACCGGGGTCCCTCCAAATTGTCTCAACAGTCCCCCACTCTTCCACTCTCCCTGGTCGGGAAGATGGCTCTTCTGCTCTCGCTGGCTTCAGCAAAGCTTGGCTGTTGCCTCTATCAGCTGATTTTAACTTCAGCCTCGTTTTCGCTAGCGTCAAACTCTCATCTGACTGTACAAATCTTGGCATAAACGCCACCAAAATTGACCCTTTTCACAACCCTATCCTAACTACCACTCAGATTTCAGAGTGGTCAATAGTTGCCCTTTGGACAAAACTAAATTATGATTGCATTCATGGCCTAATTGGTTTTGACAACTTTATATGCTTAAAGTATGAATGCAAAAAGTATGTTATGTTTCAGCCTTCTGTTATTTTGCTAATGCCTATGCAGGCGTTGTTACATGCAAACCATAGATGAGCCATGTGTTCACTTGCCATGTATATTTTGCTTGTATATTTTGCATATTTCGTATTTAACATTCTATTGTACTAGGTACTGATTTATAGATTTGCTGATGTATTTTCTTGCCCAATATGCATTCAGGGCTCGAACCACCCAGTTTATAATAACTTATAACGCCTGGTGATGGCACCTGGCAAGTCAAAACTCCACCCATGCAAAACCTGCTGATAAGAAGGTCCTAGCTTGTATTTTCAACCAGCAACTATCAGGAAATCACACTTTTACAGTGTTAGTGTCATCAGCTGTTGTGCAATATGATACAACACACAGGAAAACAGAATTTTGACTGCACTGGGCCTTTAAGTATGTGAAGTGAAACATGGTTTACTTAGAGTCTCTTTACACTACTTTGATTACACAGAATAGGTCCAGGAGAGATACTTAGTAAAGAGAAATCTTGATTCAAATTTCTCTTTAAGAGATGTCTCCCAAACGACCTCTGGAGGTAGCATGGGAGACATCTACAACACATACCCACCCCTGTCTGAGTCTTGACTTAAACCTCTTTGTCCCCTTGGGAGCATGGATCTCCACCTCACTCTCTTCTGTGCAAGGACTTTCTCCTCTAGCCAGAAGACCCCCACTTTACTTTGTCATTGAAGAGTGGAGCATCTCCAGTTGTTTTTAGGCCTTCCCTGCTTTCTTTTTTCTTCTGGGTTGAAGTCAATTTGCCTTGAAACCCAACGTTGAATTGCATTGAATTCTATGTCGGGAAACAATATATCTAAAGGACAGTATAATTACATAAACTTTTCCAAGCCAGGTAGTGCGTTCAGATTTCTATCACCTGAAGCATGCTCAGAATTATGTAAACATGTGCACGAGCTTGGCAAGTATGCATGCATCTCGTGCATGTATTTTTATTTTGTGCACATGCTTCAGGTGTTAAAAATCGGAATGCACTACCAGCGCTTTGAAAAGTGTATGTATTGTCTCACATTCCTACCGCCAAAAGGACAAGATGCATGGATAACCGGTAAAGTGCGTTAAAATATAATCGTATTCAACATTCTGGTCGTAAGAGGAAACGTTCCAGATTCAAATGTTTTTTTCTGCCCAACGTAGTATTTAATACAATTCAAAGTTGAGTTTCCAGGCAATAGTCCAGTGCTTGTCTTATGTTTGATGTGTCTTTACTGAGTGTACTCTATGTCTAATCCATCTCTATTTCCTTCTACTGATTACATTGCTAATAAGCCTCCTGTATACATTTTTTTCCTTAAGTTGGATATTTTGTTTAGCCACCATATCCTCAGAATGTAACGCAGGGAGTTGTTGGTGAAGACAGGAAGTTTATTGATTAGGAATTGTGCGAATCTTGATGTTTAAGGAGAGCTGTGATGAGAGCCATATGGGGCGGAGTGTCATGAAAGCATGTCGAGCTTTGCTGAAGCATATTTTAAAATCCCCCGTCAGTGCTGATGTTGCTTCCAAGGTAGACAGTCAGGCACGTTTTCAGTAGTTTTCCCATCAATTGGGAGTTTTTCCGGGGGATTTGTTTTTTATTGTCAGAATCTTGATATTAACCACATTTATTTTGAGGCCAAGTTGCCTGCTGTTTTCCTATAGTCAATCTGTTTTTTGTTGCATTTGCTTTTGACTTTCAGAGTCCAAAGCCAGGTCCTCCAGTTGAGCGAATGGGCTCCACTGGATCCCTGTTTTTTGGTGGGCTGTGACTCTATTCATGGTCCAATCAATGGCTATTAGTGAAAGCAGAGGGGATCTTAAGCAGACTTGGGATACTCCAGTTTTGAGATGGAGTTTGTCATTAAGTTTTCTGTTGGAAGTGACCTGGCAAGTGAACCCTTCATACATACTCCTTATCAGATTTTTATATATATATATATATATATATTTTTTTTTTATTTATTTATTTATTTATCACTTTTATCACTTTTATCACTTTTATTTAGCCAGGCAAGCTAGTTGAGAACAAGTTCTCATTTACAACTGCGACCTGGCCAAGATAAAGCAAAGCAGTGTGACACAAACAACAACAAAGAGTTACACATGGAATAAACAAGTGTACAGTCAATAACACAATAGAACAAAAATAAATTCTATATACAGTGTGTGCAAATGGCGTGAGGGGGTAAGGCAATAAATAGGCCATAGTAGCGAAGGAATTACAATTTAGCAGATTAACACTGGAGTGATAAATGAGCAGATGATGATGTGCAAGTAGAGATACTGGTGTGCAAAATAGCAGAAAAGTAAATAAAAACAATATGGGGATGAGGTAGGTAGATTGGGTGGGCTATTTACAGATGGACTATGAACAGCTACATCGATCGGTTAGCTGCTAAGATAGCTGATGTTTAATGTTAGTGAGGGAAACATAAATCTCCAGCTTCAGAGATTTTTGCAATTCGTTCCAGTCACTGTCAGCAGAGAACTGGAAGGAAAGGCACCCAAAGGGGGTGTTGGCTTTGGGGATGACCAGTGAGATATACCTGCTGGAGCGCGTGGGTGTTGTTATCGTGAACAGTGAGCTGAGATAAGGCGGAGCTTTACCTAGCATAGACTTATAGATGACCTGGAGCCAGTGGGTCTGGTGACGAATATGTAGCGAGGGCCAGCCGACTAGAGCATACAGGACGCAGTGGTGGGTGGTATAAGGGGCTTTGGTAACAAAACGGGTGGCACTGTGATAGACTGCATCCAGTTTGCTGGGTAGAGTATTGGAAGCTATTTTGTAGATGACATCGCCGAAGTCGAGGATCAGTAGGATAGTAAGTTTGGCGGCGTGAGTGAAGGAGGCTTTGTTGTGAAATAGAAAGCCAATTCTAGATTTGATTTTGGATTTGAGATGTTTGATATGAGTCTGCAAGGAGAGTTTACAGTCTAGCCAGACACCTAGGTATTTGGTGTTGTCCACATATTCTAGGTCAGAACCATCCAGGGTACTGATGCTAGTCGGTCGGGCGGGTGCGGGCAGCGAACAGTTGAAAAGCATGCATTTGGTTTTACTAGCGTTTAAGAGCAGTCGGAGGCCACGGAAGGAGTGTTGTATGGCACCGAAGCTTGTTTGGAGGTTAGTTAACACAGTGTCCAAAGAAGGGCCAGATGTATACAGATGGTGTCATCTGCGTAGAGGTGGATCAGGGAATCCCCTGCAGCAAGAGCGACATCATTGATATATACAGAGAAAATAGTCGGCCAGAGAATTGAACCCTGTGGTACCCCCATAGAGACTGCCAGAGGTCCTGACAACAGGCCCTCCGATTTGACAAAATGGACTCGTCTGCAAAGTAGTTAATGAACCAGGCGAGGCAGTCATTTGAGAAACCAAGGCTATTGAGTCTGCCGATAAGAATAAGGTGATTGACAGAGTTGAAAGCCTTGGCCAGGTCGATGAAGATGGCTGCACAGTACTGTCTTTTATCGATGGCAGTTATGATATTGTTTAGTACCTTGAGCGTGGTTGAGGTGCACCAGCTCGGAAACCGGATTGCACAGCGGAGAAGGTACGGTGGGATTCTAAATGGTCAGTGATCTCTTTATTAACTTGGCTTTCGAAGACTTTAGAGAGGCAGGGCAGGATGGATATAGGTCTATAACAGTTTGGGTCTAGAGTGTCACCCCCTTTGAAGAGGGGGATGACCGCGGCAGCTTTCCAGTCTTTATGGATCTTGAACGATACGAAAGAGAGGTTGAACAGACTGGTAATAAGGGGTTGCAACAATGGTGGCGGATAATTTTATAAAGAGTGTCCAGATTGTCTAGCCCTGATTTGTACGGGTCCAGGTTTTGCAGCTCTTTCAGAACGTCTGCTATCTGCATTTGGGTGAAGGAGAAGCTGGGGAGGCTCGGGCAAGTAGCTGCGGGGGGGCAGAGCTGTTGGCCGGGGTTGGGTTAGCCAGGAGGAAAGCATGGCCAGCCGTAGAGAAATGCTTATTGAAATGTTCGATTAACATGGATTTATCGGTGGTGACCGTGTTACCTAGCCTTACTGCAGTGGGCAACTGCTCTTGTTCTCCATGGATTTTACAGTGTCCCAAAACTTTTTGGAGTTAGAGGTACAGGATGCACATTTCTGTTTGAAAAAGCTAGCCTTTGGTTTCCTGACTGACTGCTGATTTTGAGGGATGCCGTAGCAGTTTCCATAGACTGTTTCTGTCTAGACTATCGAAAGCTTTTTCGAAGTCTACGAAGTTTATGTGTAATGGTGTCCGCCATTTAATGCACTGTTCAACGATTATCCTGTGTTACAATGTGGTCTGTACAGGAGTAGTCCTTCCTAAAGCCTGCTCGTTCCTTTCAGAGTCTCTTATCAAGTGCGTCCTGCATCCTATCCAAGATGATCCGACAGAGGATTTTGCTGAGGATTGAGAGGAGCATGAGCCCTCTCTAGTTCTTGCACTCACTGAGGTTTCCTTTCTTGGGGATTGTAACAATCAAACCTGTCTTCCATTCTGTTGGTACTTCTTATTTTTCCCAGATCTCATTCAGTAGGATGTGTAAGACCTCTGCAGTGGCACGGATTTCTTTTTTTAGAACATCATGTGGTATGTTGTAATTTCCTGCCCTGCCTAACTTTAGCTTTTTGGTGGCTCGCTTGATCTCCGCCTTGGATGTCCTACTACAGTTTATGTTTAGGTCTTCTGTTGCTTCGATGATGTCTGGGGTTAAGTCAGGTGGAGGCCTGTTTAGGTTTTCCTCGAGGTGTACTTTCCAGAGTTACAGTTGTTGGGATTGTTTGGTAAGAAGGTTTCCACGTTTGTCTCGGATGGAGTGGCTTCGGCTCCTGTTCTTCCCGGGCCAGCTTTCTGGTGATCTTATACAACTCCTTGGAATTGTGTTGCTTGGCTGCCATCTCTGCCTCGCTAGCAAGTTGTTCAGTGTGTGCTTTCTTGTCCCTCTTGCATCTCTTTCTAACCACCTTGTTTCTGTGTTGGTATTCCTGTCTCATACTTTTACTTGGCGTCATCCATTCCCTGTTAAGTTTGGTCTCCCTCCTTGCCTCTATTTTTTTCCAGGTGTCATCTGTGATTGTCTTTTCTCCTAACTTCCCTGTGGCCTAGAACTTCTTCACAAGGCTTCACAAATCTTGACCACTTCATCAATGATTTCTCCCTCTGCCAATGCTTGAAATCTGTTTAATAGAGATATTGCCCAATTCCTGGCATATCTAGTTATTTAGTAGTTTTCTGATCTCAAATCGCCTCTGCACCCTACTGCCCACCGTGCTCTTTACTACCAACTTCATCTGGAATTCCCCAACCAGGAGGTGATGGTCTGACTCCATGTCAGACCCTCTTTTGACTCTGACATCCAGGAGAACTATTCTCCATTTCCTGGTTATTGTTATGTGATCAATCTGGTTTTCTGTTCGGTGGTCTGGGGATATCCATGTGGCATTGTGGGTGTGGTTGTTGTGGGAAAAGACTTCAAATTGCCAGCTCATTGAGGGCACAGAAGTCTGTGAACAGAAGACCATTCTCATTCATCTGTCCTAGACCGTCTCTCCCAATTGTGCCCCTCCAGTTGTCATTGTCCTTTCTGGTCTTGGCATTTATGTCCCCCAATACAATTTGGATGTCTCTTTTGGGTACTTTTTGAATAACTGCCTGGGCTGTTGACAGAAGGCGTCTTTTCGAAGTCAGCTGAGCTGGTTGGAGCATAGCACTGTATGAATGTAGTGTTGCACCCTTTAGATGTAAATCTGTCTGTGATGATTCTTGCAGACATTGGCTTTCACTCAATCAGACTCGTTGCTGCATTTTTTCACAGAAGTAGTCCAACTCCATGTTTTTGTGGGTATTCTTCATTTGTGCTTCCAGAGCAAAGGAAGGTTTCACCCTGGTGGTTGTTATTTCACCAAAAGTGTTCCACCTTTCACAGACTCCAATAATGCTCAGGTTGTATCGTCTCATCTCTCTGGCTAGTTGTGACAGATTACCTGTCTGGTGTAATGTTCTGACATTCCAGCATACAATTCTCACTCTTTACTTGAGCTGTAGTAGACTTTTCCTCCTCTAGGCTTTCAGTTGAGTTTGGCCCAGGGGATTCGTAGACACCCTTCAAGGGTAGTCTGTTCGGCTCAGGTTTTGGAGAGGTTGAGTTTACATATTTTTGGTTTCTGTAATCATGCTTTGTCTGACCCCTCGCCCTAGACCTGTCTGGTTTGGTTAGACCTGCTGAGAGTTACCTCCCACCGACATATCTCTAAAGGGTCGCTAAGGTACACAAGCCCCCTCACCACGACAAGGTGACAGTCCCACTGAGTGGCACAAGTGTAAAGACAACAGCTCTCCCTGTGAGAATGACCTTAATTACCTTAATACCAGTAGACAGCATTTTAGCTCTGTTAGGCTTTTAAAATATCTATACGAATCATTGAACTAATTAAGTGTGCAACACTATGCACAATATGGTTTGGATGAGAAGCTCCTTTATAGTTTTAATTGCTATCCTTATATTGTTTGTCTATATACTACGTTAAGCTAATAGCTGCACTCACACAGGAAGCAGGAATGTGGCTTTGGTTAAACCACATCCAAGACTAGTGTAAACATAACTTGCAAATCTGATGTTCAAGAGACTTCATTGGGAGTATGGAGGTGGATGGCAAAACACAAGCAGTTTTGCAAGCGGCGTGGTTTGTGATGCTCGCTCCCGTAAACGGCGCCACTGGCTTGGCGATCGTGGCGCCGAAAGATGAAATTAAGTCTTGAGTGGCCGCCGTGCATGATTAACCAATGAGCGGAGTTCATCTTGTCAACCAATCAATGACAACATTCAAGCTGGCAACAACCGGGACCACTGGTCTCTACACACGGTTGGCAGATTTTCTCGTGGTTCAATTGCCATTTACCGCGGCCCATCTGTAGGCACCTTAATAGAGTTGTGATAAGGATCATGACCTCTATTTGATCAATTGGCCACTGCACAGTTGATGTCTCTTCAGCAATTCAGAAAAAAATATAGGCGGTTTGATGTCAGTTTGTTTCCATTTCATTCTGTCATTGTAGCATATCAGTGTTTTCCCTTCTTTTAGCATCTGCCATGGTATTCACAAACTGACTAATGCAAAACAAAGAGCTAATCCAAGACCTCAGAACATGCCAGCAGTCTATATATACACATAAGAATGAAAGAATCATTTCAAAAGTAGCTGTTCTAACATTCACAGAGTGAGCCTAGAAGGAGTGTAGGAAACCCAGCCTGGATTCCCTTTCTGTCGTCTGTCTTTGTTCCTCAAAAATGTTTGATTCGGGACAGTGACACATTTTAGGCACAAAGCAAGAAACTTCAGATCGCTCAATGGGCCTGCTCCTTGCCAGGTTTGCCTCATGGGATAAGAACCAGAGTGCCAGCTTGGTTTAGGAGAGTTTACTTCTGTCAACATCAATGATTACTCTTGTGCAGGTAGTATTGCAATTGTGCGCCAAATGTGAACGTGTAGCAATTAAGCACCACCAATCTTGGGCAGAATCCCATTCAGCTATTATTACAGTTTGATCTGCAAACACAGCACTGACATATTGTAAAACAATGTTTTTTTTTGCAGCACTATTTTCTGACTTCTCTTGAAACACTATATAAGAGTAAGTACAGGAGGGGGTTTCAGGTTGCAATTCAATTGGTCAGCATGATCCTAAAAGTATGACATCATTTTCCATGTGCTGAAACCTCTGCAATCTGCCAATACCCAAGATGCCTTCAAGACAAAGTAGCCTACAGGAAAATGTCATGATGAATAAGACAAGCACATGGAAAATTGTCATTAGAGCTGTAATTCTGATGTGCTGAGCAGGATGAGTAATATTGGAGCAACATAATAGTAATGAAACACAAGAGTGACTCAGATATTTAATGGCACCACTCAATAACACATTATATATATTCACCTTAACATTCAAGGTATTTTATACAGAGTACTTACAGGATATGTATGAAGAGAGGTGTGTACAGTATAGAGGTTGACCGATTAATCGGAATGGCCGATTAATTAGGGCCGATTTCAAGTTTTCATAACAATCGGTAATCAATATTTTTGGACACCGATTTGCCTATTTTTTTTTATTTTTAATTACACCTTTATTTAACTAGGCAAGTCAGTTAAGAACACATTCTTATTTTCCTTGACGGCCTAGTTAACGGTGGGTTAACTGCCTTGTTCAGGGGTAGAAAGACAGATTCTTACCATGTCAGCGCAGGGATTCCGGGATTTGTTTTTGCAACCTTCCGGTTACTTGTCCAACGCTCTAACCACCTGCCTTACATTGCACTCCACTAGGAGCCTGCGTGGCAGGCTGACTACCTGTTACGCGAGGTCAGCAAGAAACCAAGGTAAGTTGCTAGCTAGCATTAAAGGCTCGTATTTCTGTGTGTTATGTTATAATTAAGTCTATGATTTGATAGAGCAGTCTGACTGAGTGATGGTAGGCACCAGCAGGTTCGTAAGCATTCATTCAAACAGCACTTTCGTGTGTTTGCCAGCAGCTCTTCGGAACCCAGTCCTATAATTGCTAAAATAACTACAACCTAAAACTTCTTACATGGGAATATTGAATCATGTTAAAAGGAACCACCAGCTTTCATATGTTCTCATGTTCTGAGCAAGCAACTTAAACGTTAGCTTTTAGGCACATATTGCACTTTTACTTTCTTCTCCAACACTTTGTTTTTGCATTATTTAAACCAAATTGAACATGTTTCATTATTTATTTGAGGCTAAATTGATTTTATTGATGCATTATATTAAGTTAAAATAAAAGTGTTCATTCAGTATTGTTGTAATTGTCATTATTACAAATACATTTTTAAAAAATGACCGATTAATCGGTATCAGTTTTTTTTTGGTCCTCCAATAAATCGGTATCGGCGTTGAAAAATCATAATCAGTCGACCTCTAGTACAGTAGACCTATAGCATTCTGGAGTTGAATAAAAATCCTTCAATGAAAAAGCAACAGTGGCAGGAGCGAGAGTCTGAAGATTGTTTTAAAGAAAATATCACAAAATAAATAGTTGTTCAGTGACAATCGGAAACATGCAGTCATGTGACTTAAAGCCCCATATAACAAAATAAGGTTTGAACGTTCAGTGGAAACTGTAAACAAACATTCCAGCAAGTGTACAGGGGAGTCGTTAGTTTTGTTTCCTATTGGGATTGAAGTACTAAAACCAGACAGTTGTAATTTTTGCGTTAGTAATAACCACATGAAGCTTAGACATCTCCTCAGTATGAGCGTTTCAAAATCAGAGTGGCATGTGACCATGTTACGTCTGCACTGTATATGCTTGGTAAGTATGTAAGATGTGTTTGTCAAACTATATAAGAATGATGAGAAGATTGCATGGATCATTTGGGAATTGCACTGCAACTTGAGACAAAAACTCAGATATGATATAGAATTGAGATGATGTATGAAAAATAAATTGACAGTGCACACAATACATGTAAACACACACACTCTCTCACACGGACATGCTTGCACACACACACACACACACTCACCCCGCCCCCTCTGGCTTCACATAATGCTGATAGGAAAGTGCAGCTTTTTAACAGAAATTGGTTGACAGATGGATACTGTATGTGGGCAGGCAAACAGGCAGACATAATTTAAGCCTTTGTGAGAAGCCATGTCATCATTGCCACATATACAGAGCCTCAAAGGCCCACTCATGCCTCTCATATGATCTAAACCAGCGATCTGTAAGCTGACCAATTTGGCCAATTGTTTCAATCAAGAGTGGAGCACATTAGCATAGGCATAAGTTAAAATGCATGCACAACAGGAATGTTCATGAAACAATTATTAATTTAGAAGCCATATGTACTGTAAATATACAATATTGTACCTTAATGATACTCCACCTAATGCTTCTGACTAGACTTCCTCCCATTGGCACCATTAATTGGCTTTTCACAGGTGTCGCAGTGTGATACTATGGCATGCATTCTAGTGCAATGTCATTCACCTATGCAGTCTGGCTCTCATAATTGAACCATTGATGCATTAAATGCTCTCATCAAAGTGGTATTTCCACACAACCAAGAATGCACAATGCCATACAGGCTTCTCAAAGTGTATGCAAAACAAAAAGTGACTTAAAAGCGCTCTGCTGGATGTGCAACTTTATGAGTGAGACCGTGAGCAGATACCCGGATGTGGTAACCCTCTCTAACCGGTCACTGCGCCTTTAATCCCCCCACCTCCCCAAAGTCATATGATAACGTGAGCTGTCCAATGGCACAGTAGCAGCATCAGATCCTTGGAGGGTTGTTGGTGACTTGGTCAATCCAGCGCAGGAACCTGCTGACCCGCGTGTACACCCCAGGGAAGGAGGGGTCACCACAGCCATGACCCCAGGAGATGACCCCCGTCAGCACCCAGCGGCCCCCCTCTCCCTGACACACCAGGGGACCACCGCTGTCACCCTGGCAACTGTCCACGCGCCGACGGTCCGACAGGCTGCCCGCACACAGCATGCGGCTGGTATAGCGCTCGCCATATCGCTTCTTACACTTCCAGGAGGGCAGCAGGGGAACCCAGGCCTGCAGCAGGGTACGGGAGTATTCCGAGTCTGAGAAAGAGAGAGCGAGAATGAGAAAGTGAGGGACGAACAGAGAGATAAGAGAGAGAGAGGCAAAATCCATGGAAATGCTCTCACATAAAATATCAAGCAATGAACAGATCAAATGGCTGATTCCAATATAAAACACAAAAGGAACTGTCTGTAACAGAGAGGCTCATGTTCAGCACCTGTGATGCCCCACCCTGTGATGACACAGGCGGCTGGCCTCTTCCCCCACTTGCTGCCAGGCGCAGGGAGGCAGGCTGAGTTGGTATGAGGGTTAAAGGCCACACAGTTGCCTTCGGTGCCCTTCAGTCTAAGCAGGGCAATGTCATACTCCCAGCCCTGGCTGTGGTACTTCCTGTGAATGATGATGCGCTCCGGGGACAGGCTGCGCTCAAAGTCATCCCTCTCCTCCGTGTGGTAGTCACCCAGTCGCAGCACGTAGCGCGATGGGTCCCCGCCAAACCTAAGAGAGGGAGAGAGGACGAAAAAGAAGAGGACACGAAATCAAGGTCTGAGGAAGTTGAAGCCAAGCTGAAAAGAAGCCAGACTGAAAAGAAGCCAAGCTGAAAAGAAGCCAAGCTGAAAAGATCAAGACAGTGACTCAAGAAAGTTTCACTTATCAGAGGCGTGTCAATCTCTTACTAAGCATACTTTATACAATTATTGACATAGACAAGCTCCTTGATAGATCATTTATTGTATGCGTGACACATGTCATTTTTAGAACGTAGTCACTGCAATTCCATCATTGAACACTAGACGTCTCTATGTCCCACCTCTTGAAGCAGTGTGCAGCAGTCAGGACCCAGCAGGAGTTGATGAGCGTGGCTCCACACAGTGGATGGTTCCCTTTGGACTGGGACTTGAGCCACAGAGACACCTGCCATGGCCAGTCCCCCCTAACACAGCACAACCAGGGGAGGAGAGAGAACATATGTAGAAATAGATCATGGATGACTTGATAATGTGATCATTTGACTTGTGCAATGTGTTTTGCATATACAGTATCTATGCAGTGATACAAAGTAATATAACCCTTTGTACGTGCGTGTGTTTACAGTGTACCTGATTGACTTGTCCCCTCCAATTATCCTCCTCCTGCGGCGCTGTGTGTTTGGTCTCATGCCGCAGGTCTGCGTTATTATGGCGCCATCTCCCACCGGCTCGGGGACGTAGTCACAGATGACCCCTGCATCTTCGCTGTGCTTGCAGTCATGGGCGTCCTCTCCCTCGGCCGGACACTCCCCCAGGGACACCTCAGCCCCCATGCACCTCACATTGTCCAGGTGGATGGGGCCCTTGCCTGCTCCAAAATATGCCATGGAGCGAGCCTTCGACACCCCACTGAGGAAGAGCCAAGTGAAAAGTACATTTCAAAATTCCTAAATGTCCCCATCTCCTGAATGGCAGTTAAAGTAAGAGTTGATCACTCAGAGACAGGGAAACCCCAGGTGTCTAACCACATACTTGACTTTGAGGTATACCACAGATGAGGGAAAGGATATGATACATTAACAGGGAGAAATATGAGAAGAAAATCCATATTTACACAAATCCCAACTGCCTGCAGACCACTGCAGCATTGACGTCATTCCAGCCGTCATCACACACGCTCCCCCATTGGCCGTTCAGAAACACCTCCACACGCCCCTCCTTTCGGCTCTCTCCAGCAACCAGTCGCACCAGAGGGCCTGGGACCAGAACAGAGAACCACCATAAACCGCAATGTATGAATTTGAATTTTCTTTGCAATATTCACCAGAGAAGATAAGACATCTAACAGAGATATGTGGATAGGAACTTTGATTTGATTTCTTATGCAATCTCAGTGGGTACAGTTAGTTGGCCTACCTGCGATGCGTGGCAACCCTGGCACCTCATTGGTCTCTCCCCCCCTCTCACAGCGCACCCCTACGTCCTCGCTGTGGGAGCAATCATGGCGACCCCACTCGGCGTGCCCGCAGGCAAGCAGGGTGGCCTCTGAGCCTTTACACTGCACCTCATCCAGCAGGATCAGCCCTGTGCCCTCTCCGTACAGCCCGTCTGATGTCACCTCTGCACGCCCTCTGCTGGACAAAATACGCCATTACTACAGTATCACTACACTATTACGACAATATCACAACACTATTAATACAGATACACCTACTTCCCATGTTCAGATTGTATTTGTACATATAAGGACTCCTGTAGACCGACCTGAAGCCAAGCTGTCTACACACCACTTGTGCGTGGTGCTCAGTCCAGTTGTCGTCACACACCGTACCCCAGTCCCCAGAGTGGTACACCTCCAGACGACCTTCCCAGGGACTGTCAGACCCCACCAGCCGTACTACACCATCTGCAACACGGTGTGTGTTTGAAACAGTGTGTATGTGTTTTGCATACAAATATGTGTAATGTTCTGGGTGTTTACATACACATAGTGTTCCTGTCCTGACTCCTGACCTGTATATGGGTTACAGGACACGCCAGCATCCTCCATGTGGTCACAGTTGTGTTGTTGCCAGTTGTTGTGGGGACACTCCTCCAGGGAGAGCTCGTTGCCTGTACACTGCACCCCATCCAGGAGGATGGGACCAGAGCCCTGGCCAAAGTGAGCCCACGTCCAAGCCTTCGGTACACCCCTGAGTGGACACACACACAGGCATACGCAATGACCATATGACTAACTCACACAAGAAATACAAACACCATATATGGACAACATGTAAACAATATATGGCAACCACTCAAGGGTCATTCAAATGTACACATATAAATGTATTCCCACCAAGTTAACAGGCTTTAAGGGTACTGTACAGAGCACAAAAACATGCACTTACAGAGCAGATAAATACATTTACATGGCACAAAAACCCCAGTCCCTGTTTCAACACTCATGCACACCAAACATAGTCAATATAATTGAGAAATGAATTATTAATGACCCGTGGAATATCTGAAAAGTGTCCTGAGACCGATCCACTTTGCTTTTTTGTTTATTCACTCTTTGTACACACGCACTGTTGGTGCGAGTGACTCTGAACTTACCATGGCTAGCCTCGAGTCGTACAAGAAAAAATTAAATATAGAACATTTTGCTATTTGCCTCATGATTCCTGTATGCTTTGTTGACTACGAACTTTCTTTTCCCAACTGTGGGACAGACTGTTTGTTCCCACACTCGGGACTCTGACTCTCTATAGGTTACACAGACTTTTGGCCTAACATCCTATTCTAACCACCTCTCGCTGGCTTTGTATTCATGTTACCTGATGAAATTGCTGTACAATATGATCTTGTTGCCATCTGATGCAGATGTCATAAATCAGCAGTGCAGAGCTCTCCCTGTCCTGTGCCGTACCTTGATTGTATTACTGTTGATGGTATCTGGAAATGTGCATGTACTCCCTGGCCCATCTACAGTTGCTAGCCCCAATTCTGACACTGATATCGGCGTCACTGATTTCTGCTCTCGTAAAAGCCTGGGTTCTCTGCATGTTAACACTAGAAGCTTATTACTTAAAATGGATCAATTGAAAGTGTGGGTTCACAGCTCCAATCCAGATGTGTTGGTCATTACTGAGAAGTTGTTCAGGAAGAGTGTTTTAAATACTGATGTTAACCTTTCTGGTTATAACCTTTTTCGGCCAGACAGATCTTCCAAAGGTGGGGGAGTGGCAGTTTTTTTTTACCAAGGATCACCTTCAGTGCTCTGTTGTCTCCACCAGGTCTGACCCCAAACAATTTGATTGGCTGGTTTTACACATTAAACTTTCAAATAACTATTTGTTGACTGTTGCTGGGTGCTATCATCCTCCATCAGCACCGGTATGTACCCTACCTGCCCTAAGCTCTCTCTTGGCCCCTTACACTAAGTCTGAATTTGTCCTGCCAGGTGACCTAAACTGGGACATGCTTAAACTACCTGACCAAGTCCTAAAGCAATGGGACTCCCCAAATCTTTCTCAGATTATTACCAATCCCACAAGGTATGACTACAAACACCTAGAAAAGGCTACTCTCCTCGATGTTATCCTCACAAATAATCCTGATAGGTATCAGTCTGGTGTTTTCTGTAATGACCTTAGTGATTACTGTTTTACAGCTTGTGTCACTGCTGTAACACTGCTCAGTGAAACGACCTGTCCTGATTTGTCATAGACGCTTGCTAAAAAAAAATTATGTTCATGACAATGCTTGCTCTGGCCTCTGTAAAATGGTATAGAATCCGCTTGATCGCCTCTGTCGAGGACGCTTGGCCTTTCATTTTTGATATTTTCTGTGGTATTGTTAACAAACACGCCCCCATAAAGATAATGAGAACTAAAAACAGGTTGAGCCTCTGGTTCGACCGTGATCTTGCAGTTACTCCACATCAAGAATTGCATTTGGCGAAAGGCTCGGCACACGCATACCCAGGTTGACTGGCACTCGTTCAGCAAATGAGAAATAAGTGCACTCAGATCCGGAAGGCCAAAGTTAGTTACTTTAAGGAGCAGTTCTCTCTCTCTGGGTCTAACCTCAAGATGTTCTGGAAAACGGTTAAAGACCTGAAGAATAAACCCCCCCCCCCCACACACACACACACACAGCTGCCCATGTACCTTAATGTTGATGATGTGGATGTTACTGACAAGAAGCACATGGCTGAGCTCTTTAAATCACTGACTGGCTTGGTTGATGTCTATCGTATTATCTCGGGTATGCAATCTGGCTTCCGCTCAGGTTATGGATGTGTCATTGCAACCTTAAAGGTCCTCAATGATGTCACCATTGCCCTTTATTCTAAGCAATGTTGTGCTGCTATTTTTGACTTGGCCAAAGGTTTTGATACGGTAGACCATTACATTCTTGTGGGCCGTCTAAGGAGTATTGGTGTCTGAGGGTTCTTTGGCCTGGTTTTCTAACTGCCTCACTCAGAGTGCAGTGTATAAAGTCAGAAAATCTACTGTCTCAGCCACTGCCTGTCACCAAGGGAGTACCCCTTGGCTCGATCCTAAGCCCCACGTTCTTCTCAATTTACATCAACAACATAGCTGAGGCAGTAGTAAGCTCTCTCATCCATTTATATGCAGATGATACAGTCTTATACTCAGCTGGCCCCTTCCCAGATTTTGTGTTAAGTGCTCTACAAAGTTTTCTTAGTGTCCAACAAGCATTCTCTACCCTTAACTTGGTTCTGAACACCTCCAAAACAAAGGTAATGTGGTTCAGGTAAGAAGAATGCTCCTCTCCCCACAGGTGTGATTATTACCTATGAGGGTTTAGAGCTTGGGAGTATGGCTAGACGGTACACTGTCCTTCTCTCAGCACATATCAAGCTGCAGGCTAAAGTTAAATCAACACTTGGTTTCCTTTAAAGTAATCGCTCCTCTTTCACCCCAGCTGCCAAACTAACCTTGATTCAGATGACCATCCTACCCATGCTAGTTAACGGAGACATCATTTATAGATCTGATTTTCTTTACCATTCGGCCGTCAGATTTGCCACTAATGCTCCTTATAGGACACATCACTGCACTCTATACTCCTCTGTAAACTGGTCATCTCTGTATACCCGTCGCAAGACCCACTGGTTAATGCTTATTTATAAAACCCTCTTAGCCTCACTCCCCCCCTATCTGAGATATCTACTGCAGCCCTCATCCTCCACATACAATACCCGTTCTGCCAGTCACATTCTGTTAAAGGTCCCCAAAGCACACACATCCCTGGGTCGCTCCTCTTTTCAGTTCGCTGCAGCTAGTGACTTGAACGGACAGTTTTATCTCAATCTCTTCATTCAAAGACTCAATCATGGACATTCTTACTGACGGTTGTGGCTGCTTTGCGTATTGTTGTCTCTACCTACTGGTCCTTTGTGCTGTTGTCTGTGCCCAATAATGTTTGTACCATGTTTTGTGCTGCTACCATGTTGTGTTGCTACCATGGTGTGTTGTCATGTGTGGCCTTGCTATGTTGTTGTCTTAGGTCTCTCTTGTCATGATGTGTGTTTTGTCCTCTATCTATATATATATATATTTTATCCCAGCCCCCATCCCCGCAGGAGGCCTTTTGCCTTTTGGTAGGCCATCATTGTAAATAGGAATTTGTTCTCAACTAACTTGCCTAGTTAAATAATGGTTCAATAAAATAAATAAATCAAACGTACTGTAAGCCACTCATTTTGTGTGCGTGGCTACATGTGGGTGATCTGCTAAGAGCAACGATGACATCTGAATAATCTGGTTCAGCTGGCTCCTCTCCAGCAGAGCAACAACCCAAAACACTGTAGGCCATCAAAAATGCATGCCTTCCGTTCATCTATATTAATATAGTTCACTCAGTGGGAATGCAGCAGTGTAAATAAGGCTATCCTTGCAGGAGTGCATCCAGCTTTGTGGAGTGCAGAGAGCCTTGGTTGGTGGGCAACTTCATGCCTGGGAACCCTTGCTACCACTGATAGGGCATCACCTCTAGTTTTTACCTACATAGGAACTGAGTCACATTTAGTGAAGGGGAATCACATTAATAACCCATAAGCTACCTGCAAGCCAAGCACCATGCTCCTGAGCCATCAGAACCCCAGTGCTGCTCACCCCAGTCCCAGCTGCCGACAGACCACCTCAGCATCGATGTCATCCCACTGGTCATCACAGATGGTGCCCCACCTCCCATCATGGTACACCTCCACACGACCCTCGAAGTCCTCCAGGCCACCTACCAACCTCAAGGGGGCGCCATTGCCTGAAAAAGACAGCAGAAAGTAGTTACCTGGCAGAACACGTTGGCATCATGTTACAATAGAAACCACCAGTCTTCTAAGTTATCTACTTGTCCACTTATGGTCTCCTTGATGAATGCAAATGTAAATAACCTCGTGCCTAGTGCCATGATAAATAAAGTGATCTGAACCACAGAACTGTTGGAATGCTGTGACCCCTAACACTGGCTCAGTTTGGTTCAACGCTCCGGCATGTCATTTGAAACTACAGCAAGTATAAGTATGTGCGGGATGCAGGGAGCAGGAAAGGGGGGTGGATCAGTTATGCAATCGGAGTATGTGAGCAGCCCTGGCAGAGAAGTTGAGGAGGTGGGAGGGTTGTTTGGGGTAGGTGGTTTGACAGGGGCTCAGGGCTCTCAGATAGCTCTCTCCCTCATAATGTTCCAGACTGAATAATTCACCGCACCACACTAAATATATCACCAGGGCCTGCTCCTCTGGGCACCCCTCTCTCTACCCTCCTAACACACACGCAGAGGCACACACACGCGGAGGCACACAAACAAACACACACACACACACACCCCTGTTGTAGTTCATTATGCCCCTTTGGGACGCTATGACACGAGTGCTGTAGAAGCCGTGAGAGCTGGCAGCCTCAGAGAGCTCTAAAAGCTACGTGAATGACTAGGCAGGCAACATCAGCTCCCTCTTGGCCGTGCTGCTCAGAAGAGACTGTTCTTGTTCTAGCCTTGCAGTGTTTGTGTTATGGAGATGAATCTTAGCCACGAATCTCAAACTGGTGCAGCAGCTCTGAATGAGGTGGGATAAGGACACAAACTCTTAAGAGTCTACACAGTCTCTCTCTACCACTGTCTTACTCAAAAAGGGGAAGTGGCTCTTCACAACTTTAGATAACTACTGGTAGGCCTAGTACACATGTAAAGTAAAATGTACTACATTTATACTTGTGCGAAATCTATGCTTTATCCCCATGGATGTTTTGAAATCTCCAACAGCCTCACCTTCAGGTGCAGCACACACCACCCCCGCTTCGTTTCCATGGTTACAGTCGCTGGTGACAAACTTCCGACTCCTGCAATCCAGCAGAGTGTTTTCGTTGCCACGGCAGCCAAGGCGTTCATAGTGGAAGAGTCCAGAGCCGGGCCCGAAGTAGGAGTGCTGGAGGGCCGTGCCGATCTCACTGCAGACAGAAAGACAGGATGGACAGAGAGAAAAAGACCGGTGGACAGTCAGGAGTGGAGGATAGGATTTGACACACACACAAAGCAGTGATACAAGTATGGCAGTAGCTCTCACCCCAGTCCAAGCTGTTTGCAGATCACACTGGCATCGCGGTCGGTCCAGTGTGTGTCACATACCGCCCCCCACTGGCCATTTAGGTATACCTCCAGACGCCCGCCCTGAGGGGAGGACCCACCTACCAACCTGGCAGCTCCTGGAGAGGAGAGAAGGCATTAAGATATGGAACAGCACCAGAGATTGTGAAATCATTTGAAATGACAGGTGGGACATCTCTCTCTCACACCCACCAGAAACAGGTAGACCGACAAATTGCTACCAAGTCAACCATGAATCCAACAGGTGTGATTATCTCAGGATAATTGTATAGATTATCCTTGGTTTGTGGGTCTTGCAACACTTACCTATTCCAACCTGACAAACACACACACCCTAAGTCAAATTGCCTACAAACCCTGAGAAAGGTTAACCGTTTCAAAGAGAGAACTTGGGAGAGTTAAAAAGAGGCAGACATAATGACAGCAAACACAGATATTTCAACACGGGGATACCTACATACAAGCAAGGTGCTGACAGACCAGTACAAAGACAGATGGTTGGCTAATGGACACGCAGGGGTAAAGGCTGACACATGCTTCCCAGTCTAAACAGTTTGAGCATATATTATGAAACCATTTTTGACGTTTTGGTGTTCGGTAGGGTTTTTCTTCAGGCCATTTGTGCACACAACATTTTTTTGTTCTTGAGGCAAGTCGAAGTTCGGTAGCCGAAGTCTACGCCCCTTCATCTGTGATTGGTCAACAGTAGGGGTGGGAACTATGGATGGGATTCTTCAATGAAGTGTTTGCTGTCATTCAACGAGGGAGAGCACAGCAGCAGCAAGGCCCTACTGTCTGCAGTGCACTAGTTTTCATGCACATTTTTTCACTTGAGAAGTACTGCACCAAACATCTTAGCTAGATGTAAAATTGCAAGACTAAGCAAAAAAAAGTCTAAACTAATTACAGATTTCTTGATTTTTTTTCCAAGCATTTTTCTTGTTTTTCAAGCAAAGGTCTTTAGGGAGTATGCGAGCACAGACATTCACTTGACCGAGTTCTGCTAGGAGCAAACCGAACCGATGGACAGTATGTGGATGCCTTTACACTACTAAAGGGGTTGGGAGTCACGGAGAGAACAATATCGGCTGCCTAATGGATAGGTGGGAAACACAGTGGGAGGAGCCAACTGACAGACATACAGAAAAATAATGGGGTGCAGACAGATTGAGAGACACAAGCAGACAGGCACATACAGTGCATTCGGGAAGAATTCAGAATTTTTCCGCATTTTGTAACGTTACAGCCTTATTCTAAAATCGATTAAATAGTTTTTTCCCCCTCATCAATCTACTCTGAAAACACCATAATGACAAAGAAAAAACAGGTTAAAAACATTTAACTGAAAAATCACATTTACATAAGTATTCAGACCCTTTACTCAGTACTTTGTTGAAGGACCTTTGGCACCGATTACAGTATTGCTGTACAGCTATTTTCAGGTCTCTCCAGAGATGTTCGATCAGATTTAAGTCCGGGATCTGGCTGGACCACTCAAGGACATTCAGAGACTTGTCCCGAAGCCATTCCTGCATTGTCTTGGCTGTGTGCTTAGGGTCGTTGTCCTGTTGGAAGGTGAATCTTTACGGTCCTGAGCACTCTGGAGCAGGTTTTCATCAAGGATCTCTCTGTACTTTGCTCCGTTTATCATTCCCTTGATCCTGACTAGTCTCCCAGTCCCTGCCGCTGAAAAACATTCCCACAGCATAAGGCCACCACCATGCTTTACCGTAGGGATGGTATTGGCCAGGTGATGAGCGGTGCATGGTTTCCTCCAGACGTGACGCCTGTCATTTAGGCCAAAGAGTTCAATCTTGGTTTCTTCAGACGAGAGAATCTTGTTTTTCATGGTCAGAGTCCTTTAGGTGCATTTTGGCGTGCTGTCATGTGCCTTTTTACTGAGGAGTGGCTTCCGTCTGGCCACTGTACCATAAAGGCCCGATTGGTGGAATGCTGCAGAGATGGTTCCCATCTCCACAGAGGAACTCTGGAGCTCTGTCAGAGTGACCATCGGTTTCTTGGTCACCTCGCTGACCAAGGCCCTTCTCCCCCCGATTGCCCGGGCGTTTGGCCCGTTTAAGAATTTAAGAATGATGGAGGCCACTGTGTTTTTCGGACTTTCAATCCCGCACAAATGTTTTTCTACCCTTCCCCAGATCTGAGCCTCTCGGAGCTCTACAGACAATTCCTTCGGCCTTATGGCTTGGTTTTTGCTCTGACATGCACTGTCAACTGTGTGACCTTATATAAACAGGTGTGTGTGCCTTTCCAAATCATGTCCAATCAATTGAATTTACCAAAGGTGGACTCCAATCAAGTTGTAGAAACATCGATGATTAATGGAAACAGGATGCACCTGAGTTCAATTTCAAATCTCATAGCAAAGGGTCTGAATACTTATGCAAAAAAGGTATTTCTGTTTTGACTTTTAATACATTTGCAAACATTTCTAAACCCTGTTTTCGCTTTGTCATTATGTGTAGATTGATAAGGAAATGTTTTTACTTAATCCATTTTAGAATAAGGCTGTAACGTAACAGAAATGTGGAAAAAGTGAAGGGGTCCGAATACTTTCCAAATGCACTGTAGGTTCCCTAGATAGTCAGAGGCATAGATATCCTGCCAGAGCAACATGATCACCCCAAAATCACAGCAAAGATACAAAGATACCTCGCAATTATTTGTTGGTCCCTTTGGAATTCATACACCACTATAAATCATCTGGTTCCAGGTAGTTACCCAGCAGTATTGATTCCCTTGAAGTAAGTATCAGTCTGTAAATTCTCACCCTGGTGGCAGTCACAATAGGCCCAGCCGATGGCTCCAGAGCTCTGGCGGAAGAAGCACCAGGGGTTGGACTCACGGTCAGGGTTACGGCAGTAGCTGTGGCCGCCCAGCCCCCGGCCTGGGTACTGCAGGACGTAGTCTGGGAACTCTGTCCACTTCAGGCAGGGCGAGCCAGAGTCAGTCTGAGACACAGAGCCGTTGTAGTAGCCCAGCTCAGTGAAGCCTTCTGAACAGGACAGAGGAGCTAGGGGGAGACACATTCGCATACAAGGGGTTAATCAAAGGATGAGCTTCTGTTGAAGCTTAGTTAATACAGTATAGCGATACACATTTTTGTGAGACGAAGTGATGGAGGGGGGTTAAAGCAGAGTTTTATAATTAAGTCACATTAAGCCAGGCAGGCGTTCAAACAATTTCCTCTCCTTTGTCTCTCTCTCTTTTGGTTCCACCTCCCCCTCTCTCTCCATCCTCAGAGGTAAAGGAGTGAGCCACCTGGCTGGTCAGACTGACAGCGTGCTGCTGCAGTGCAGGGGCCAGAGTATTTGTGTAGGTCTGCTTTGCTGAGTCACAGAGCGTGGTGGGCTACCTTCTCAGACAACCTGAAAACCTGTGCCCTTACTGCAGCCATCTCTCTCTGTGTGTGTGTGTGTGTGTGGGTGCCCGTGCGTGCATATATCTCTATTTTTTTGTCCTTAAAATGCACCCCAGGCATACAGGTCTTAAAATTATTTTAAAAATTCAAATCCTCACAATTATTTTCTCAATGCTGTCAAAAGCATAGTTTGATGATAGATATACAACTTTGGGGTAGACAACTATTCCTCAAGAGGGGTGGATGCTCATGTCCAGAATCCAGTGCATAAGCCATTAGTTCCTAAAGGGCGTACTGATTAACTGAAACTCACTGCAATGCAATTCTCTGAGTAATCCAGGGCTTTTTAATTACAGATGCATTGAACTGGGTCTGCGAGTGCTGCATCTCTATTCTCTAATTGGCTTTGAGAAAACGTGAGATGGGATCGTTACGGAAAAACCTGAGCTCAGCCTTACGTTCTAAACTATGCAGGTTAAAGAACCACTGGGACCACTTGTGAAGATGACCCATCACATTGAATAGGAGTGGGCCATTAAACACAAACACACATCTGGTCCACAGATTGAGTTTTAAAAACAGGGGGAAGGGTCTGTGGTTTAATGCAGAGGCAGACATTTAATGGCAACCAGAGCCAGAGGCAGCCCTGAACTTGATCCATAAATAACCCATGTATTTCCAAGGGATCAATGTCTGGTAATACATCATGCAAAGAATACAGACAGTTGCTTGGGAATGTCAGTTAAATGCAAATCCAGAACCAACTATAACTAACTGAATTATCAGTCCCTTTTCAATGGGATATGTATGCGCTTATCTGCCTAGCAGTCAGTCTTCAGTAGAAGTAAGATAATCTTTAGCTTTAGGCCCATGCTTCCTGTGATGTGTAACTGATGTGGCTGTACCTCAGCCATATCAGTGTGTGTGTACTGTATAGGATATGAAGGGGAGACGTGCTAACATCCCTCTAGATCCAAGTGTTAAACCCTGAGGAGATTGGAGGGAAGTGGAAATGGGCACTGGGGTCCAGCCAGGAAAGAAAGATATCCTCTTCACGCACCTAAACTCCTCGTCCTGAACGCTCTAAACCAGTGGATTAAGGACCGCAAGTCCTTTGAGGTGTCGCTGGGTAAACATTCACAGCTGTGAGCGATCGCTCGCAAATCTACACCCGCCCAGTGAGTGGCCTAACCCCTGTCTGTGTTTGTTTGAGGGACTGCTGGTCCACATTCGCACAGGCTTAGTGACTTAAGACTGGAGAGGGTGTCTGACTGATGCCTGAGAGAAAAGACATCTTGAAGGAGCAATACTCTGCTCAATTCCAGATTGACACCTTGTCCCAAACCCTGGTCACTTCATGTAGATCTTAAAGGATTGGATATCTATGAGCAATATGGTAATAGCTCTAGCAAGGTAAAGGTAATACATCCATCTGGCTCTTTGATAGATTAGGTGGATTTGTATAGAATTTTGCTTACACCTATCTAATCCTTTCAGATCGCATAATCGGAGGAGATACATATTTGATAGAGTTCACACATTAAGAGGGTGTGCCAGAGACAGAAATGTTATGGATAGCGTTATTACGAAAGGTTACCCGGAACATCACCAGCACATGAAAGCAGATGTGCTGTATCGAATGTGTATATGCATGGATAATCTGTTTCCATGCAGAGGATGAGATAGGGAGTGAGTATATAAATGCATGTATTGAGAGCAAGAAACTCAGTATGCACGTTGGTGTCATAAATCTGTCACACTGTCCATCCCAGTTTAACTAAGCTCTAAAGTATCTTAACATAGCTTGCATTCTATCCCCGATGGGTGTCTATAGTTGAGCCACAAACGGACACAACCATCTTTAAGACCCAGACTTTTTGAGACCCCATTACATAACTTCACCAAAGACAAGGACCAGACATACAGCATCTGGTTGTTGGAGAGTGAGAGTCGATCAGAGATGATGTCAGGGCTCTTAAATCAGGGACACTCATTTACATAAATGAAAGCCTAAAAATGAGACAAATTTGGGGGTGGGAGAGGGGAGCTGGTTATGTGTCTTTTGGCTGTGGATAAAGAGAGCGACACTCCCAGCAGACTGCCTCCACTGTTGAACAGAAAGAGAGAGAGAGACAGAAAGAGAGAGCGAGAGGGAGAAATAACAAAAGAGACTGATGAGGGAGTTGAGCGTTGCCTGAATATCAACCCAACCTTCAGAGGCTCAATTAGAATCACCATCTGATCATCAGCAGCGCTGGTGACATCAAATTACTCTTATAATAGCGTATTTAGCAGAGGAGGGAGGCTTTTTCAAGCTTTTGTTCTGAAATTGTGACATTTTGCTGAAACAACACCTTGCCATCTCACATCCACACCATCCCACTAGGTCCCTAGGCGGGGTGCATCACTTGAGTGGGTTGAGTCACTGACGTGATCTTCCTGTCTGGGTTGGCGCCCCCCCTTGGGTTGTGCCGTGGCAGAGATATTTGTGGGCTATACTCCTTGTCTTAGGATTGTCTCAGGATTGCCTTGTCTCAGGATGGTAAGTTGGTGGTTGAAGATATCCCTCTAGTGGTGTGGGGGCTGTGCTTTGGCAAAGTGGGTGGGGTTATATCCTTCCTGTTTGGCCCTGTCCGGTGGTATCATCGGATGGGGCCACAGTGTCTCCTGACCCCTCCTGTCTCAGCCTCCAGTATTTATGCTGCAGTAGTTTATGTGTCGGGGGCCTAGGGTCAGTTTGTTATATCTGGAGTACTTCTCCTGTCTTATCCGGTGTCCTGTGTGAATTTCTCTCAGAGGACCTGAGCCCTAGGATCATGCCTCAGGACTACCTGGCATGATGACTCCTTGCTGTCCCCAGTCCACCTGGCCGTGCTGGTGCTCCAGTTTCAACTGTTCTGGCTGTGGCTATGGAATCCTGACCTGTTCACCGGACATTCTACCTGTCCCAGACCTGCTGTTTTCAACTCTCTAGAGACAGCAGGAGTGGTAGAGTTACTCTTAATGATCGGCTATGAAAAGCCAACTGACATTTACTCCTGAGGTGCTGACTTGCTGCACCTTCGACAACTACTGTGATTATTATTATTTGACCCTGCTGGTCATTTATGAACATTTGAACATCTTGGCCATGTTCTGTTATAATCTCCACTTGGCACAGCCAGAAGAGGACTGGCCACCACTCATAGCCTGGTTAATCTCTAGGTTTCTTCCTAGGTTTTGGCCTTTCTATGGAGTTTTTCCTAGCCACCGTGCTTCTACACCTGCATTGCTTGCTGTTTGGGGTTTTAGGCTGGGTTTCTGTACAGCACTTTGAGATATCAGCTGATGTACGAAGGGCAAAATACATTTGATTTGATTTGTTCATTTAGGCCAGGGATGAACAACCCCAGTCTTCTGTGGCCGGACTGGTGTCACACTTTCTCCATCCCTAGCAAACACAGCTGATTAAATGAATTGCATTCTAAACTGAAGATCATGATTAGTTGATTATTGGAGTCCGCTATGTTAGCTGGAACAAAAGTGTGACAGCAGTCTGGCCCCCGTGGACTGGAGTTGCCCATCCCTGATTTAGGCTATTCAATTAGTGCTGCTGAGTCATTCATCCATGTCCTTGGATGACTTGGCAGAATCACAATGATGGATGGATGAAATCAAGACCTATTAGAGGAAGAGGAAAAGAGGTGTCTACCTGCACTCTGCATAGTATTTAGGTAGCCATCTTGAGAGATGACCTGCAAAAAAAAAGACAACAGAATATGAAACTGCAGGCTTATTTAATTTAGACCAAGTTTTCCACATTAGGTTATGGAAGCCTGTTCATAAGTAGTCCCTTATATCCCATAAGTAGCCTGTCGGATTGTTTGCAGCCTTCATACAGAACAACGTTTTCTCTCTCTAGTATTATATTGTAGCCTACTTGTAGAAATATGGTTTTACTCAACCTATCTATGCTATTCTGTAGATCTGTGAAAAGCATTGTTACACTGTGTTAACCATGTTCATCCCTCTTCTCTTCTGCTATCTGTTTTCAATTACTTTCTATTTTACCACTGAGGCCGGGAGCAGGTGGCATCGTTTAGAATGTCTATGCAGAAAGCAATTAAATTATTGAAGGGTTAAGTTAAAGGGTTCTACTTTGTGGCACCACTATCCCCACCCAGGCCACTAAAATCAATACTGTCATGCATGGGAAACAGCTGCGCCTTAATCAGTTGAACTCTAATAATTGCATCTGTCAATCTAATGGAGACAGGGGCAGCTGGAGTTCTCCATAGAAGGATTCTTTGGGGGAAAGGACAGGAGTAGTTCCTTAGCCCATTTAAAAATGAATTCACCGTTTTCAGTGGGTAACTCTTTATAATAACATGAATGAGAATTAATAAACTATTTATAAATAGTAGCTTATACACATTATTCCTAAATTAGTATTTCATTATTTGTAAACATGCATAAGCATTTCATAAACATTACACTTCATAAGCATTTATAGCATTTAACATTGAAAGTTATAAAGTGCAAGCAAGTAACCTACAACCGTTGCCTTTACTCTTTTTTTGTGTTTTTGTTGTCACTTTAAAATGATGTAGCCTACAGCCTCGAACCATGTTTTACAAAAATGTTGCTCGCAAGGAATGTCATTGGCTATATGAATCAATTGCTATTTGCAAGGAAGTTTGAACATATCATTGAATGCATTTGCCCCAGTGTTTTTATATTTTTCTTGGTGGTTCAGTATTGCACACATCAGTGTGCATGGCTTTAACTACTGTAAAACGCATGATGAGAAAACTCTGACGCACGACCTCCGCAAGGGATGGCGCGGTTTGACAAAACTATTTCTCGTCATCTAATGAAATCGCTGGCGGAGAATAAAAATAATTGGGTCCAATTCAACCGAATTTATACTGGAATATCGTTGTATTTACCAGCTGATGGGCGCGCTTACTGTGCAGGCTAATTTAGGACACACAGTCAGCCTTCAGAAATGCATTTAGGAAAGCTCAGCATTTATTTATCTTAAATGTTTTACAAAGTGATACTGTATTAACAGTATCTTAGGATGAGTTACCTTATGACAACAGCAAGCCAAGATTGATTGCTGAGGATAGGGTGATGGTCTGTCCCAATTATTTCCTTCACCGGCAATAAAACAAACTGATAAGGGTAGGCTATAGGCTATTGCTCGTTCTTAAGTTTTCCTGGGAGCAAAGTCCTTAGTGAAATGAAAATGTAGCCTACATAGGGCACTATAAAATAATTGGAAGAAAAATAAAAGCGAAAGCTCAGTAATGATGCACTGCAGAAGCAGAGCAGGCCTAATATGATACATTCAAGTGAATATGTGTGGCCCAATTTGGATGGTTTAACCTCAGAAAGCGGGTTTACTGGCACACGAGAAGGTGCCACGCACAGCATACCTTTTGCAATTACACATAGGTTTATGTTACATAGGCAATAGGCTACGCAAAGTATATAGCCAGTAGACTACGCGAAGTCTATAGCCTACCTATATATTCCCAATGAATGTAAATCGTAAGGAATTTGGTTATCTATGGTCACCTGTTTACCTTTCTGTTGTCAATACATATCCCCTCGCAAACAGAAAACGCACAGTGACGATGAAAGATACACATACCTCTCCAGAAACTGAAACCAGAAAACACCATACAAATGACAGAGAGAAGATTCCTTTTAAAGCGTCCTTGTCCATCATCCTGTTATATGTGTCATTGCCCGCACCTTGAGCAGATTTCACCCATATCCAAAACAAACAGCCAGCCTCCGAGTGCAAGCGACACTGACCAGAGAGAGCCCGCTACTGAGCGTCCAAAGTTAGGCGGGGGACAATGAGACGATGTGCTTGTTTTTTCTGTCTGGAAAAATATTTTTAAAATAATCCAAACTCCTATGTGACATTACACACCCTGAGGTGCTCCAAGCTTCGACTATAAATGACGAACCTCCTAGTGAGGAAGTGTCACTGAAAGGAGACACCGGTGAGAGACACGCTGTCGCCTCTCGCCTTCTGCGCAGCCCACATATGCCGATATGTCGACAATAAACAACACAGCAAGCTCAACGCGGTTTAGTTGTAGGCCTATTGCACTTGCGTAAAGGGGCGTTACTGCGCTCAGAGGATAGGTAGGTGAGTGAAGGTTTCATGTTTTATTAATGAATATTTGATTGGGCTGAGTAGGCCCCTAACTTAATATTGCTGTTGGATATTAAATCAAGAATATGCCTGAATTTAGTGACACATGTTCCACCTGGATTTGATGTAGACGGTCATTTCAACCAGTCACCAAAACGCAAAAAACATAAAATTACTAATCTCCAAATTATGCTTTCCTAGCATGGAAAGTTAAACTCGAAGATCAATTACATGTATATTGCCTTGCAGTAACGAGACCTAAACACATTCTATAACATAGATCATGACACTGTGGCACTCTCATTTAGGCAAGGGTATTGTAACGACAGATTTCATCCTCTTCGTCTGAAGAGGAGGTGTAGCAGGGATCGGACCAAAACGCAGCGTGGTAAGTGTCCATATTGTTTATTATAAAACATAAACTGAACACTAAGAACTACAAAACAATAAATGTGAACATGAACATTAACGAAAACCAGACCAAACCGAAACAGTCCCGTGTGGCACAAACACTGACACAGGAAACAAACACCCACAACCCAACAGTGAAACCCAGGCTACCTAAGTATGATTCTCAATCAGAGACAACTAACGACACCTGCCTCTGATTGAGAACCATTCTAGGCCGAAACAGAAACCTAAACATAGAAATACAAAACATAGACTGCCCACCCCAACTCACGCCCTGACCATACTAAATAAAGACAAAACAAAGGAAAATAAAGGTCAGAACGTGACAGGTATTGTGCCATACTTGGCTAATGGAGATCTCCAGATATGTAATTGGCAATAGGCTAGTACTAGTCATTCTCCCACTAAATTCGTTCCAGGAGTAGAGTAAGCTAGGCTACTGCTCACAACCCGAGGCAGCAGTGGAAACATTTTATGAGACTTTGAAGCCATATGAACACATGTTGGCAGCAGCAGTATAGCCTAATGCACAGAGCTTACTTAAAAGCCAGGTTGTCTGATATGTTGGACCCATATATATGCCTGTTTGTCAACTACAGAGTATTTTGAATTTGTTAGCTCTGGACTAATTTTAGAGTTTGAAATAGACTACGCCTTTTGGCTATGTTTTATCAGTAACTGTGTTAAAGGTGTGTCCCGAATTTGATAAAGTAGGATTTTTTATTCTGTGTGGAAGTGTGACCTACACCTACAGCAGTGGAGACTCCTCAGAGGAGGACCATCCTCCTCAGGGAATTTCATAAAATGTAAATGGTAAAACATTTAAAAAGTCATAATTTTTTGATAAAATTATACTAAATATAATTATATTAAAACACTATTTTGCAAAGGTCTACAGTCGCCTCAGCAGCCTACCAGAGCTCTTGCAGCATGAACTGACATCTTGTCCGAACAATCAAAGGTTCAGGGAATGAATCTAATAATGAAAGCATAAGCTACAGCTAGCTAGCACTGCAGTCTATAACATGTGGTGAGTGGTTGCATCAAAGAGAAAAGACAATAGTTCACCAGTTTTGAACAAATTAATTTATTCCAAAATGTAGAAGCAAGAGAGAAATAGAGATTATCATTTTTTTTTCACTTTCAGTTTCACTTACTTAGCTAGCAAATGCAGCTAGTTAGTACAGCCTACTGAAACATTCTGCTCAAACAGAGGGATGCTATGTTAGCTAGCTGGCTATGACTTTCTAACACGACACTGGAACTCTTCCAAGTCAAGGTAAGCTTTTGGTATTACAATTTTTTTTGCCAGCGGGGCCCGCCGGTATTACTGCATACTGACTGTACACTGTAACGTTACTGCATGATTGTAGCGGACGTACTAACGCGTTAGCTCTATTAGCTATGCTGACTATGACGTTATTTTAGCTAATATGGTGACAACGATGTAGGCTGTGTGTAGCGGATTGGCGGGTCAAATACAGCTGACGTGTTGTGCATTGAAGTCCACATGCGAAGGGAAGAGGTGAGAGAAGAGCACATAGATGTGAGAAGGAATACAACGTGGCTGCTATGAAAGTGAACTGTTTACTCGTGATCAGGGGTGTATTCATTCTGCCAATTCTGTTGAAAAACGTTTCTTAAATGGAAGCAAACGGAACAAAATGGGGATAAACATACCTGAATTTGTCCAATAGAAACTCTCGTTTGCAACTGTTGGACTAATGATTACACCCTATATCAGCTAGATACAGGCAAGAGTGTTGCTAGGCGGTATTGAATGTCACTGTCTGTCACCTCAAATGTGTCTCTCGATCTGTGTGCACCTACCATGTAAACTTTAATTCATAGGCCAGGTTGTAGCAACCTCAAGATGGGTATAGGGAAAAGTTGAGTATCATGTAGTAACCTAAACCTAAACCTGTCACTGTTACATTGAACTGGGTGAATGGAATATGAATGAGTCATCCAATATGCTGTAATAGAAATAAGGCCATGCTCCTGAAAAACAAATTGTCCTCCCTCATCTTAAACGACACTGACTGCCACTGATCTACAGCATGCTTAATAGAAACATGTTTTTAATAAAGATCTTAAAAAACCAACCACAACTGACCTTCTCACCATTAGTAAGAAGATTATTGTTATTATAACAAATATGAGATCATGAGATGTACTTCTAGTATAGGCCTATAGGCTATTTTCAAACATGGCTTTAAAGGATTTAGAATTTGTTTCTCACTGACCAAGGCGTGATTAGTCCTACTTAAGGGGCACCACTGTTTTCTCTGGCATCCCAACATAAATATTCAGACGGGTACACAACATGAGCATGATAAAATCAACATCTCCTCAAAGGTTTTTTTAGATATTTCTGTGCGACTTGAGAGTCTGTGATGCTCTGCTGGCAACCTTTTAAGAGATGTCAAAGATAGCCCATTTTTTCTTATATCCTATTGGAACAGCTGATTATTTTCTGAAGTTCTATTCTGGTCTGAACAAGGAATCAAAGCGGGCCAAACAAAAGGGGAAAGGCCTTCTAGATTCTGATATGATCTTCAAAGGACCTATTGATTTGCCTCTAGTCTTGGACTGTTAATCACTTTCGGGGTGTCAGTCTAAAGTAAATATAGTCACATTTTTATGAATATAGATTTAGATACCAGGCAACACACAGTCTAAAAACAGTTCAACTTTTGTAACTGGTCTAGAATATTCTCGCAGTGTCTAAGCCAAGATCAGCATGTTGTGATAGGAGGCCTTGATCCTTTTACATGCTTTAATACTATAACTCAAAATGACTGCCAGTCTAAGTACAGAAATATAGAAATAATCCAGTACTGTACTGTTTCATAGTTGTACATAAATACACTGAACAAAAATATACACGCAACATGTTAGGTGTTGGTCCCATGTTTCATGAGCTGAAAAAATACATCCCAGAAATGTACCATAAACACAATAAGCTTATTTCACTCAAAATGTTGTGCACAAATTGGTTTACATCCCTGTTAGTGAGTATTTCTCCTTTGCCAAGATAATCCATCCACCTGATGAGTATGTCATATCAAGAAGCTGCTTAAAAAGCATTATAATTACACAGGTGCACTTTGTGCTGGGGACAATAAAAGGCAACTCTAAAATGTGCAGTTGTCACACAACACAATGCCACAGATGTCTCAAGTTGAGGGAGCGTGCGATTGGCATGCTGACTGCAGGAATGCTGTTGATGAATGAAGTTGATGAAGTTGTTGCCAGATAATTTAATGTTAATTTCTCTACCATAAGCCGCCTCCAACGTTTTAGAGAATTTAGCAGAACATATGGTATGGGCAGGAATAAGCAACGGACAACGAACCCAATTGCATTTTATCGACGGCAATTTGAATGCACAGAGGAACCATGACGAGATCCTGAGGCCCACTGTAGGGCCGTAGGGCCAATTTTTTTTAAGGGATCTGTGACCAACAGATGCATATCTGTGTTCCCAGTCATGTGAAATCCATAGATTAGGGCCTAATCAATTTATTTCAGTTGACTGATTTCCTTATATGAACTGTAACTTTGTTCACTGTATATATAGTGAATTGCTATTTTGTGGTAGTGGGATCAAACCCATATGCACTGCTAATGGTGAAGGACAGCATTTATTTTTCAGTCTAGGCGTTTAGCAGGAAATTATAAGGAGGGTGAGGAAATGGTAGGGCGGGGTGGCAATGGGGTGGGATGGCAATGGTTCTCTTCATAATGAGGGGCAGCCTAATATGGAAATACTTAAAATACCCAATTCTGACATCGGATTTAGCCGTTTCCTGGACGGCAGACAAAGCATAAGTGCATCCTAATGCTGACTTCAAACATCATTAGCGTAATATAAAAAACAGTGCCTGAATCAAAAGGACTAAGGGAGGGTTTTAAGATTAGAAAACGGAAACAATGTATGAAGGTAATGCAGTTGGAGCTGAAATTACAGTAGACGTTAGTCAGCAAATGAGATATTTTCTTGGCACCTCAGTCATCTTAATGCAATTTTCAATACCTGTGTGACTATGACCAGCAATGGGCTTTACTTCCCGGCATGTAATCCTATCTGGCAAATTGGTCAATAATACAGAATAGCTAGAATGTTCACTATATCAGGAGTGTTTCAAATTACATTTGAGTGATCTATTTGAAACTCAAAGTAGGTATTCTATTGAGGTGACCATCGAGTTATAGTGCACGCCAGAGAAGATGAGCAACAAAAGAACAATAATTCAATACTGCACAGGTCACTAATAATATCTTCATATCATTAGCAACCACTGTGCAGTATAGAATTATTGCGATCATTTTTATGGGCGTTAACTCAAGATACTGGGTTAACAGTCAGTCACAGTATTTCATCCAGGTCACACCCAATATCATGTCAAGTAAGTTACGAAAACAAATGTCCTTGATTGTTATGAGAAATGTGAATTAGCATCGTAAAAAGTAAAGTAGTAATATATGTAATATTAATATAGTCATGTAATAATATAGCAATAACTGAAAGCCTAATGAAAATGCTTTTCAAAATATTACAGACAGTGAGTGAAGTTATATATTCGTAGGAACCTTTTGTGACTGAAGCCATTTAAATGGTACTGTTTTAGATGACCTATAACAGCATACTCAATTAAACATAGCAATCACAACAAGTGTATCTGCAGCCCAGTTTGTTGATTAATCACGTCTGGCATCGATGGAACTTGATGTTTCTGTGTGGGGGGGTCAAAAATTTTAGAATATCTACTCATTCAAGGGTTTTTCTTTATTTTTACTATTTTCCACATTGTAGAACAATAGTGAAGATATCAAAACTATGAAATAAAACATGGAATAATTTAGTAACAAAAAAGTGTGAAACAAATCAAAATATATTTTATATTTGAGATTCTTCAAATAGGCACCCTTTGCCTTGATGACAGCTTTGCACACTCTTGGCATTCTCTCAACCAGCTTCATGAGGTAGTCACCTGGAATGCATTTCAATTAACAGGTGTTCCTTCTTAAAAGTTAATTTCTGGAATTTCTTGCCAATCAGTTGTGTTGTGACAAGAAAGGGGGGGGGGGGTAATACAGAAGATAGCCATATTTGGTAAAAGACCAAGTCCATATTATGGCAAGAACAGCTCAAATAAGCAATGAGAAACGACAGTCCATCATTACTTTAAGACATGAAGGTCAGTCAATATGAAAAAATGGGGTAAAATAGTGCAGTTGCAAAAACCATCAAGCAAAAACCACCGCCACAGGAATGGAAGCACCAGCCTACAACAGCATTCTGCGGCGATACGCCATCCCATCTGGTTTGGGGTTTGTGTGACTATTATTTGTTTTTCAATCGAACAATGACCCAACACACCTCTAGGCTGTGTAAGGGCTATTTTACCAAGGTGGGTGATGGAGTGCCGCATCAGATGACCTGGCCTCCACAATCACCCGACCTCAAACAAATTGAGATGGTTTGGGATGAGTCAGACCACAGAGTAAAGGAAAATCCTGCAGTGCCAGACGTGTCCCCCTGCTTAAACCAGTACATGTCCAGGCCCGTCTGAAGTTTGCTAGAGAGCATTTGAATGATCCAGAAGAAGATTGGGAGAATGTCATATGGTCATATCAAACCAAAATATAACTTTTTGGTAAAAACTCAACTCGTCGTGTTTGGAGGACAAAGAATGCTGAGTTGCATCCAAAGAAGACCATACCTACTGTGAAGCATGGGGGTGGAAACATCATGCTTTGGGGCTGTTTTTCTGCAAAGGGACCAGGAAGACTGATCCGTGTAAAGGAAAGAATAAATGGGGCCATGTATCGTGAGATTTTGAGTGAAAACCTCCTTCCATCAGCAAGGGCATTGAAGATGAAACGTGGCTGGGTCTTTCAGCACGACAATGATCCCAAACACACCACCCGGGCAACGAAGGAGTGGCTTTGTAAGAAGCATTTCAAGGTCCTGGAGTGGCCTAGCCAGTCTCCAGATCTCAACCCCATAGAAAATCTTTGGAGGGAGTTGAAAGTCCGTGTTGCCCAGCAACATCCCCAAAACATCACTGCTCTAGAGGAGATCTGCATGGAGGAATGGGCCAAAATACCAGCAACAGTGGGTGAAAACCTTGTGAAGACTTACAGAAAACGTTTGACCTCTGTCATTGCCAACAAAGGGTATATAACAAAGTATTGAGATAAACTTTTGTTATTGACCAAATACTTATTTTCCACCATCATTTGCAAACAAATTAATTAAAAATCCTACAATGGGATTTTCTGGATTTCTTTTCTCATTTTGTCTGTCATAGTTGAAGTGTACCTATGATGAGAATTACAGGCCTCTCTTTTTAAGTGGTAGAACTTGCACAATTGCTGGCTGACTAAATACTTTTGTGCCACACTGTAAATAGTCTCTGGCCAGCAACCTGAGTCAATGAACACATCTTAATAGTAGGGCTTGTGGTAGTACTAGATTCATTTGTGTAATTTGGGGTGTCACTTCAGCAGGGTTGTGGCTTGTTTTGGTTGAAAGCATCCCCCTTGGCCAATGATGTGATGCTCTGATATGGCTTTCACTGCAATCTGTGAGGAAATACATTTAGACAAAAACTGTTAAAGAAAATGCATTGCCTCATTCAATACTAATTCAATTGAAAGCGTAATGGCTTTGAGCTATTTATTCACATTTGTAAATAATGTTTTACTTCCTTGTAGACACTAAACTGAAAGTGTAATTTAGCCAAAGACTTGTCATCCATCCATGCAGTGCTATAGTAGCATGCGGTAGCTGGGCATCTCAGCTGAGGAAGGGAAATTGTGAAAGAATGGAAAACAAAAGCAAAACAGGAAGGAAGACCTTCAAGGAAACAGGCCTGGGGTAGATTTTTTGTTATGACTCCTCCCAAGCCAGGAAACGCCATAGAAAACCATGTTACCCATACTGCTTGGTTACCTTATCTCCTAATAAAATGTTTAATATAACAACGCTGACCTAGTTTAAAACAACAGGGAGTCGGGAGAGTGGGGGGGGGGGGGTGTGTGTGTAATAAGCCTGTAGCAAGGATTTCCGGTACACTGTGAGAAGCAGCATCTTACCTGGGCTTCTCAACACACTTGTAGAAGGACTGCATTTCATTGGAACACAGGGCATCGGCAAAGTTGTTCTGCTTCCAGCATGCCATCATCATGGACATCTCAGTGATACACATGGCATCTGTGGGGAAACAGTGTAATCACTGTCCAGTGTTGTTGTCATTGTCACCAAAAATATTAAAATGTTGAATAAAACACTGAATTATAAGGTACTACTAACTCAGCATGCTGATCTACATTGATTTCAAAAGAGAGTGTATAATTTATGCACACTGCAGTAAAAAGAGGTGTAACAGGCAACATGGCTGACCAATCAAACGCTGAGGGCGTTTTAGTAGACAGAACATGGTGCAGCGTTTAATTCAACTGAAACGGTAGCCTACTGTACTGAACAACCAGTTGAAGAACATTGTGATTATGGTGGCCCAGAGGGCCCAATAAAGGGAAAGTAACTGAATGACTACCAACCCGTAGCACTCACATCAGTCATCATGAAGTGCTGCGAGAGGCTAGTCAAAGACTTCTGTACATTACCTCCTCCCTCCCAGACACACTCAATCCTCTACAGGGAAGAGGTTGGCACTAAGACGGTGTGGTACCAGCTAAACAACCTCTCCCTCAACCTGTCCCTCGTCTGTATGAGTATCTAGATACAGTGCTTTCGGAAAGTATTCTGACCCCTTGACTTTTCCACATTTAGTTATTATTTGTATTTAACTTTTATTTAACAAGGCAAGTCAGTTAAGAATAAATTCTTATTTACAATGACGGCCTACACCGATCAAACCCGGACGATGCTGGGCCAATTGTACGCCGCCCTATGGGATTCCCAATCACGGCCGGTTGTAATACAGTCTGGATGCAGTGCTTTAGACTGCTGCACTACGTTACTGCCTTATTCTAAAATGTATTAAATAAAACTATTTCCTCAGCAATCTACACACAAAACCCCATAATGACAAAGCGAAAACAGGTTTAGACATTTTTGCACATTTATCAAAAATAAAAACAGAATTACCTTATTTACATAAGTAAACAGACACTTTGCAATGAGACTTGAAATTGAGCATCCTGTTTCCATTGAATCTTGATTGGAGTCCACCTGTGGTAAATTCAATTGATTGGAGATGATTTTGAATGGCACACAACTATCTATAAAAAGTTCCCACAGTTGACAGTGCATGTCAGAACAAAAAACAATGTTGAAGGAATTGCCTGTAGGGCTCCGAGACAGGATTGTATCGAGGCACAGCTCTGGGGAAGGGACCAAAAAAATTCTGAAGAATTGAAGGTCCCCAACAACACAGTTGCCTCAATCATTCTAAAATTGAATAAGTTCAGAACCTCAAAGACTCTTCCTAGAGCTGGCCGCCCAGCCAAACTGAGCAATCGGGGGAGAAGGGCCTTGGTCAAGGAGGTGACCAAGAACCTGATGGTCACGTTGACAGAGCTCCAGAGTTCCTCTGTGGAGATTGGAGAACCTTCCAGAAGGACAACCATCTCTTCAGCACTCCACCAAACAGGCCTTTATGGTAGAGTGGCCAGACAGAAGCCACTCTTCAGTAAGATGGTGCCGACAGATATAGCAGATCTGCTTCTAGCTCCTAAGCAACTTTTCAGTATTTTTTTGTGTGTGTATTATTTCTTATATTATAAGGCCAGAATTTTTTGGGGTCTTATTACATTCAGCTCGGAAATAACTTTTGGATATCAGAGTGGCGCTAACTCAACAGCATTACGACCAGGAATACGACTTTCCCGAATTGGATCCTTTGTTCGTACCCGCCCGGGAAATGTAACTTATTCCAGAGGCTGCTCCAAGACACACCCGACGGAGAAGAAGTATTTGGAGTGGACTTTAAGTCCGACTCAGGAGGTGTGCAAGCCATCCACCGCTTCCGATTATATTACTCGCTAATGTTCAGTCTCTGGATAATAAAGTAGACGAGCTCAGGGCGAGAATCTCCTTCCAGTGAGACGTCAGGGATTGTAACATACTCTGTTAAACTAAAACATTGCTCTCTCGAGATATACTGTCCCCGTCCATTCAGCCACCTGGGTTCTAAGTACATCTGTAGGCTGTCATTGTAAATATTTGTTCTTAACTGACTTGCCTAGTTAAATAAAATAAAAATTAAAACATAGAGCAGACAGGAATAAAGAACTCTCCGGGAAGAAGAAAGACAGGGGTGTATGTTTCATGATTAACCACTCATGGTGTGATTGTGCTAACATACAGAAACTCAAGTCCTTTTGTTCACCCGACCTAGAATACCTCACAATCAAATGCTGACAATATTACCACATCATCAACCACCCCGAGCCACTGCCTGTTCACCCCTCTATCACCCAGAAGGTGAGGTACAGGTGCATCAAAGCTGGGACAGAGAGACTGAAAAACAGCTTCTATCTTAAGACCATCAGACTGTTAAATAGCCATCACTAGCCGGCTTCCACTCGGTTACGCAACGCTGCAACTTAGAGGCTGCTGACCTACAGTATATACACAGACTTGGAATCACTGGCCACTTTAATCATGTTTACATACTGCTTTTATTTTTTTAACATTTTATTCACCTTTATTTAACCAGGTAGGCTAGTTGAGAACAAGTTCTCATTTACAACTGCGACCTGGCCAAGATAAAGCATAGCAGTGTGAACAGACAACAACACAGAGTTACACATGGAATAAACAATTAACAAGTTAATAACACAGTAGAAAAGAAAAAAAAAGAGGCTATATACATTGTGTGCAAAAGGCATGAGGAGGTAGGCGAATAATTACAATTTAGCAGATTAACACGGGAGTGATAAATGATCAGATGGTCATGTGCAGGTAGAGATACTGGTGTGCAAAAGAGCAGAAAATAAAATAAATATAAACAGTATGGGGATGAGGTAGGTAAATTGGGTGGGCTATTTACCGATGGACTATGTACAACTGCAGCGATCGGTTAGCTGCTCAGATAGCAGATGTTTAAAGTTGGTGAGGGAGATAAAAGTCTCCAACTTCAATGATTTTTGCAATTCGTTCCAGTCACAGGGAGCAATGAACTGGAAGGAAAGGCGGACAAATGAGGTGTTGGCTTTAGGGATGATCAGTGAGATACATCTGCTGGAGCGCGTGCTACGGGTGGGTGTTGCCATCGTGACCAATGAACTGAGATAAGGCTTACAGTGAAGTGCTTACTTACAAGCCCTTAACCAACAATGCAGTTTAAAGAAAATACCTGTAAAAAAAGAGCAGCAGTAAATAACAATAGCAGGGCTATATACTAAGGTAACTGAGCTAAATGACTATCGCCCCATAGCACTCACTTCCGTCATCATGAAGTGCTTTGAGAGTCTAGTCAAGGATCATATCACCTCCACACTACCTGTTACCCTAGACCCACTCCAATTTGCTTACCGCCTCAATAGGTCCACAGACGATGCAATCGCCATTACACTGCACACTATCCCATCTGAACAAGAGGAATACCGATGTAAGAATGCTGTTCATTGACTGCAGCTCAGCATTCAACACCATAGTACCCTCCAAACTCATCATTAAGCTCGAGACCCTGGGTCAAGACCCCGCCCTCTACAACTGGGTTCTGGACTTCCTGACGGACCAACCCCAGGTGGTGAAGGTAGGAAACAACATCTCAACTTCGCTGATCCTCAACACTGGGGCCCCACAAGGGTGCATTCTCAGCCCCACTTGTATTCCCTGTACTCACACGACTGCGTGGCCATGCACGCCTCCAACTCAATCATACATTTTGCAGACAACACAACAGTGTTGGGCTTGATTATCAACAATGACGAGACTGCCTACAGGGAGGAGGTAGGGCCTTCGGAGTGTGGTCTCAGGAAAATAACCTCTCACTCAATGTCAGCAAAACAAAAGAGATGATCATGGACTTCAGGAAACAGCAAAGGGAGCACCCTCCTATCCACCCCCCTAACGGGACACAGTGGAGAAGGTGGAAAGTTCCTCGGTGAACATACTGTATCATCAACAAATTGAAATGGTCCACACACACAGACAGTGTGGTGAAAAAGGCGCAACAGCGCTTCTTCAACATCAGGAGGCTTAAAATATTAGTGTTGTCACCAAAAACCCTCACTGATTTTTACAGGTGCACAATTGAGAGCATCCTCTTAGCCTGTATCACCGCCTGGTTCGGCAACTGCACCGCCTACAACCGCAGGGCTCTCCAGAGGGTGGTGCGGTTTCCACAACACTTCACCGGGGGCAACCTACCTGGCCTCAAGGACATCTACAACACCCGATGTGACAGGAAGGCAAAAAAAGATCATCAAGGACAATAACCACCCCAGCCTCTGCCTGTTCACCCAGCTTCCATCCAGAAGGCGCGATTAGTATAGGTGCATCAAAGCTGGGACAGAGAGATTTAAAAACAGCTTCTATCTCAAGGCCATCAGATTTTTAAACAGTCACCACTAGCACAGAGAGGCGGCTACCTACCTACAAACTTGATATCGTTGGCCACTTTAATAAATGGAACACTAGTCACATCTCACATTACTTATCTCATATGTATATACTGTATACTGTATCCTTCACTATCTTTTGCATCTTAGACTCTCTGTCACGGCTCATCCATATGTTTTATACTTATATATTATTATCCCATTCCTTTACTAGATTCTGTGTATTACGCTTTGTTGTGGAATTTGTTAGATATTACCTGTTAGATACTACTGCACTGTCGGATCTAGAAGCATAAGCATTTCGCTACACTCGCAATAACATCTGCTAACCATGTGTATGTGACCAATAAAATTATATTTTATTTGATTAAGTTATCTATACTTTTACTCAAGTGTGACAATTGGGTACTTTTTCCACCACTGCCTATCCCCTTTCTTAATTTTCCTGTAACCTCATCTTTCAGAGACAGCGGTTTGTTGGGTTTCAGAACGTTTTTTTTCTGCTTTCTGCTCAACATCTGAACGACCTCCTCCTGAAGTGCAGTCCCACCGTGCATCGACATTGCGGCTTGCACAATACAATTATAACACGTAGCTAAATAGCTGAAATAAGAAAGTAAAATATTGCTTTCGCAAATAAATTATGGCAAAACATACGCACATAATATGTGTATTAGTGATATTTTCTCAAACAACTTTTCCACTAGAGACAAACGTGGAGAGCAATCTTTGATCGTATTTTGCTGTTACTGTCGTAATGACTAAGTTACGACCATACATTACAAAATATTAGCGTACACCATTTGTAGTTTTCTGTCGAATAATGAGCTGCACCCAAATAATTAGGAATTAGAATACATTAATAGGATATCTTCGGCTGCACCTCTGAAATGTATTTAAAGCGGCAATATGCGATTGGTACTTCCATTTTTTAAAACTTTAAATTAAGGATATTTGATCATTGATTCTTGAAGAATTTAACTTAGTTCCACTTAGTTCAACTGTCGTACCCCATCAGAACCCCAAATATAAGCTTGTTTTACACCATTTGTAAACAATGTAATTATAGCCCCAAAACATGGTTAAAATGATCATTTTGATATCAAGGATGGTCAATCCATAGCTCTGTCTATGAATTTGAGTGTGGTTACATTTCTCCATCCCCATCCTTCAGCTCTTTACCAAAACAGTGACCATTTTGTTATTGTTTGAACTGAAGTTTTCCCCTTTAATAACGCCATCATTTTTGTCAATTCATATTGTACCAAAGGAGTTACATAACTTGCGTGTCGCATATTTATAGATCACCAATTTTAAGAGCCTTTCTTGAGCTTTTGCGTTCTTGCCCATGGGCTGCAATAATTCACTGGCATTGGCACATTCTAAATGAGACACATTCTGTCTCAAGGATACCTGGAGTTTCCAGTGGAAAGGTAAGCATGCAAAGATAAATATGTTGACTCTCCAATACGGCAGTGTGACATTTTTGTTATAATATAGGGCAAGTCAAAACATTGGCTCACCTCTTGGGGCACGTTGTGTGGGGGCTGCAAACTCAGCAGATATTAGTGTTGATAGTTCTGTCAGGTGAGTTCACCGCCCAACTCCCAATACACAAAAGGGGATCTTCAAGAGATGACGCACACATCTAAGGGACGTTAATGGCAGTATAATAGTATAACAGTTTTATAACTAGGTGAATCACTTGAAATAAATAGTTAGTTATGAAATAAACATATGGTTTTGGGGAGTGGACTTGCAAAATCGATAAAGGAGTAATACACTATTTACATTGCATATAGGAAATGGTCTAATGCGTTCTTTCGTGTTTTCACTGGATGCCATTTCCACTGAAACGTGGCAGTGATTGGGCCATGCACCGTGGAGGCGGCCATAAACAACTGCACAACATTTCATCCAGTATCCATCTAAGACCATTAAAGTCAGACCACGTGACTGCTGCACATAACTTCAAACCCAGATAGAGTTACAGTATAGTAGGTGGGCAAAGTCATGTTCTCCTACTTTTTTTATCACGTGGCGTGGATATAACCAGGATGATGAACGTTTTCCTGTGTGTGTGTGTTTGTGTGTGTGTGAGTGTGTGTGTGTGCGTGTGTGCGTGTGTGTGTGTGTGTTGCAGTGATTCAGTTTGCTGTCGTATTTCCTGACATCGAAGCTGCTCAGAGGTATGCTGGACCCTCAGGGAACAACACAAGGCTCGTTAGGGCTCTTAGTAGAATAATATTTATCACTTAATATGTTTACTGATTATGTTTGCTTTCCGTCCCTAGTCAGGTTTTCGTGGGGGTAATATTTCAGCAGATGGGCTCCAGCATATTCACACTGGCACATTCCATTGATTCACCGCCTCCTGGACCCAAAGTTTCTGGTATTCACTCTGTCTCTGCAAGCTTATACCTGGAGGAAACTTGCATAAGAGCACTTGATAAAATAGTTGATGTGCAGCCAGCATCAGTTTCTCCTCAGGAGCCTAATCTCACCGCAGTCAATTAGGTATAGCTTGGACATCCAAAGGTTTAGGGCTCAATGATACACATAGTTGGAAAGAGACAATCACCCGACAGTATCTACAGATCAGGGAATGTAGTCCATTCAAAGCTATATCCTGGTAATTTGACAGGGGAAATGCAAATGAGATATTGATGATGAATGTGCAGGCGGAAACTCTTGGGATGGACAATGCTATGGAGACATTAAGTGGCCCCTGCTGAACTCTAAACCCTGAACCTTCCAGACACTCGCTTGACTGAGCAGCACTACATGGCAAATACACACTTAATCACTCGCTCGCTAACTCATTCTCACTCTCTGTCTCTCTCTCTCTGTCTCTGTCTATATCACGCTCTCACACACACACACACACACACACACACACACACGCGCGCGCACACGCACGCACACACGCTCACAAAGAAAGACACTCTCAGAAAGGTTTGTGAAGTTCCTCCTTTTGTGAGGATTTTAATCGTAAATCAATCTGACACTTTCTATTTGAGCATTCAAAATAGTCAAAATTCCAAAGGCACTCGCACGTCTAAGCTATCTTTGTTGCAGGTGCGTAGTAACAATTGAATAACATGAGAGAAAAGAAGAAGAAACCAGCACACTGCTCTTGCTACTGTCACTGCTCTTTATTTAGCTTTTACGTATCGGCCTCAAGGCCTTTCGTCAGAGCCACAAAACGCTCTGACAAAGGCCCTGCGGCGGATACATAAAGAGCAGTGACACTAGCAAGAGCAGTGTGCTGGTTTCTTCTTCTTTTCTCACACATCTGCATGTCACCATATGGGAAAGGTTGATCTTTTTGTTCAATTCCAGAGCTCTTGACTCTAACTTGAGGTTATTATCAGTATCACTCATGCCAGTGATAAGTCAAGTTGTAACACAACCCCAGCATTTTAATGTAATTGCTGTATGATAATGAAATCATTTAGATAAGCTAAATTGGCACAGGGAACACTTGTCATGTGGTACAATATATGGCTGTCATGAAAAAAATGCCTTGTTTAAGCATAACAGGCATTGGGCCTTTGACAGCTTGATGTAGATGATGCCTTTGTGAACCACAGCATTGGCAAATATATTACATTGTTTGTGTACTAATGGTGACAACCAATATCCTGTGTGTTTCATCACCCTCAATATGAGCATGGTGTGGTCAACCAATGGAACAACAAAGAGTACAATGGATTAAGATGATGAAATGAAAATTGTTGATGAACAATGGAATGTTTATTGCTTGAGGCTTCCGGTATTGCTGTTAAGCTCAGTGTCAAAAGCCTGTCCTCCACAATGTTGTCAATGTTCACCAACCATAACCACCTGCCTACCAACTGGAGCAGAACTGGGCTGGCCTGTCAATTACAGGACTGTTGGTATTGAAACAGCTCTCAGAAAGTCAACCCTTAACTGGTAAGTTGGTCAACCGGAGCCCCCATGGAGTTGTCGCCCCATTCTCCTGTCACAGCCCCAGTAATGATGCAGTGATGTTTTAGGTGCTAACAATTTGCAGATGTACTAACAGTGGGAAATAATGTCTATGTACACTGTCTGTTAATTGAGGGAAAGTTTGTGTTTGTCAGGAGGATGGTGCTGCCTCTACAGCTTTGACCTGTCCTGTCTTGTTCAGCTTTATGCCCAGGGACTTCTGAATCACTCTGAAGCGCTCAGTGAATCTGCATATTTACTAGTGACCTTGTGGGGAGGGGGTAGCTGGCTGCTGCTGAGGTCAACTCTGCTTTCTCAGCCTCTCACCTCTCTAGTGTGCCTGAGAGACGGGTTCACTGGCTACAGACAAAGGAATAACAAAACATGTACGGTCTGTATGTCTATCTTACTTCCCCGTCATTAGGCTATACATTCCCTGTTTATAAACTATGGAGAACTTGAAGTCCTCTTCCTCCGCACTTTCTGATACAGTATATAGGCTAGCCTCTAGTTGATGATCACTGGTATGAATATTGCCTCTTTTTTTAGATTTTTATGTTGGACTTATATGTGTCTACTTACACATATAGGTCAAAACGAAGATCAACATTTCCATTTTAAAGACTTTTGTCAAAAGGTTCAACTAACTTTCAACTAGTCCGAGTAAAACTTCTATCCTTAACGCAAAAACTGGCGCACTGGAATTTTCTACGTCAGGTTCGGCAGTTTACCTGTCTAACATTAGCTGGCTTGCGCTGAGGTGGGAGGGGTGGCAATATGAGGGGTTCCTTAAAAGCAAGTGCAAAAGTGACAATTTCATGCAGCGCCAATGGGAAGTTTAGACCCACAAAAAGCATGTGTTGAAGGTCACGCAGTTGATAATGGCATGGAATTTGACTGTGCAGCCTATCCAGTCATGATGCACAGTGGCCATGGAACGACTTACAGTGCATTCGGAAAGTATTCAGACCCCTTAACTTTTTCCACACTTTGTTTCAGCCTTACTCTAAAATGTATTAAATACATGTTTTCCTCATCAATCTACACACAATAGCCCATAATGACACAGCAAAAACAGATTATTTTGAACATTTTTGAAATGTACTACGAAAAAAAGAAATATCTTATTTACATATGTATTCAGACCCTTTGCTATGAGACTCACATGCATCTTGTTTCCAATAAACATCCTTGAGATGTTTCTAACACTTGATTGGAGTCCACCTGTGGTAAATTCAATTGATTGGACATGATTTGGAAAGGCACACACCTGTCTATGTGAGGTCCCATAGTTGACCACGCATGTGAGCAAAAACCAAGCCATGAGGTTGAAGGAATTGTCCGTAGAGCTCTGAGACAGGATTGTGTCAAGGCACAGATCTGGAGAAGGGTACCAAAAAATGTCTGCAGCATTGAAGGTCCCAAGAACACAGCTGGCCGCCCAGCCAAACTGAGCAATCAGGGTAGAAGGGCCTTCGTCAGGGAGGTGACCAACACCTGGTCACTCTGAGAGCTCCAGAGTTCCTCTGTGGAGATAGGAGAACCTTCCAGAAGGACAACCATCTCTGCAGTACTCCACTGCAGCACTCCGGTCATGGGACCGATATAAGCATTTTTCGCGCATATTTTTAAAAAAAAATTAATTGGTGAGCTTCACAGTCAATTTCAGAAACTTTTTGGATGATTTGGACATGATGGACGAAAAATACTAATATCGATAATTGTCTTGAATGAGATTTGTGCCACAAATGCTAGAACATAGTATTTGGAAACTAAACCAGCATGGATTGCTGTCATACCTTGTTCATAGACTGGTGACAGGGTAAAGAAACTTTAATAAAGATTTGAAATTGACAGCCCATCTGCCTAGGGAGACTACTCTTCATAATGATGATCAAAAGATTGGATATTACAGTAAGCCTATAACCAAGCCAACTATAATGGGTATGAGGTAGGGAGGGATGTAATTGATGTTGGTCAAGATTGACATTAGCCTAATCTATTTGAATGTTGAAAATGTAAACCATAATGTTGATTCGATCAAAGTAGGTAGGCTAATCAATATGTAGAAGTTATGCTTTGCTTATTGGTTATGTGGTGCATTGGCACAGAAACCTGTTGGTGGAAGATGCATTATGTATATTTTATGTAACTATAAATGTAGCATTAAAATGTGTGCCAGCTCTTTGAATACCCCCGCGATCTTGCTTTAAAACAGAATCTCCTTATGACAAAATGTGTACAATTTCAGGAAATGCATTTAAAAAAATATTAAAGTATATTTTTCAGGAGGAGGGCCACTAAAATGTTTTGCCTGTGAGATGGGGCCCCCAGCAAAAATGTGCTTAGGTGTCACTGAAAATGCATCATAGTCTAATCCACAGTTTCACCTGTTATCTTCTCAGTATTTAATAGCTGTTGTCAACACTAGCCATATGGCCAAGTAACTTTAATGAGCTACACAATCAGTTTCAGACTCTTTGAAATTATTTGGGCATGAAAGATGCCACAATGCTCTTTGCCATACTGTCCTTCCGAGTGATTGAAAATAAAGAAAGAAAGAAAGAAAGAAGAGTGACCAAGTGAGATACAAAATATAAATATATATATTTAAATAAACATAACATTTATATATATATTTTTTAAATAAAAATACTAAATATAAAAGCTAAAATCTTGATGATAATAATAATAGATCATAGTAACAACACTCTGAATACTTATGGAAATAAGGTATTTCTGTTTGTATTTTAATACATTTGCAAACATTTCTAAAAACCTGTTTTCCCTTTGTCATTATGGGGTGTTGTGTGTAGATGGATGAGGAAAAAAATTCATTTAATCAATTTTAGAATAACGCTGTTATGTAACACGATGTGGGAAAAGTCAAGGGGTCTGAATACTTTCCAAATGCATCTCTAGCTTAAACTGACAGATTGTTTTATTATGTTAATTCGATTGACGCACAGGATTTGAATGAATGTAGGGTGTTATAATCTAATTGACAATGTTCCAGCTTCAATGATACAGATGATTTAATGCAAGTCTGGCTCAGCTAACTGTCTGATTAATATACGGTACATGCTAAATATTGAACTATGAGTCCCTCTACCTTCCTCTGCTGTTCTTTCTCCTTTAGGATGTTCACATACTTATAATGAGAGATGTTCTACACATGTAGACGAAAGAAACCCCCTATTCATTTAAATTGTTACTGTGCTGTACAGTTAATGAGAATTCATGCCTCAAGAGATTGCCCTCACCTCCTTTGCCTGTGTCGGAGTGGGCGGGTTTTACACTCTAAATAGTGAGGAGTTATGGAATATTGGATGTAAGTGGAGAGGTGGGGGAGAGTGAAGAAGCAGGAAACCAGCATGAAACTGAATTATCATGAAGGAGAGAGGAGTGAATTAATGGATTCTCCTTTGGTAGGATACATGACGCTTAAGGATTTGAGGATCAGAGTTTAAGCAGGCCAAGAGGAAGGGGGCAGTGCACTGTCAGAGATTTAAAAGTAATTTGCAAGGGGCAATGATGGGTCACAGAAAATCCACAGTAAAATAACCGTTCCAAAATTACGTCTATTTTTGTCCAAAGTCTATTTTTTGCACCTATACAAGTTCTGTCTTTGTTTTACAGTTTAATACTTACTGTAACACTGTACAGGGTAGATGTTTAGCACATGGGACCATACCAGGCAAACAGATTCACAGAACTACTTCAGAAATGGATGTTTTTCCACATTGTAGCAAGCTTTTTTTTCAAGGAAAATCAAAACACAACATGTGTGTTATTATAAGCCATATGAGAGCTTTGGGATTTGAGTCTGAGCGTAGATATCTCAGGCTTTGAGAGTTTTGGCATAATGGTCCAGGATGGCTTTGAGGAATTCATCAGTTTGTGTCAAATCTCTCTGATTGATCAGTTTACAGCTTCATCTGGCAAAACAACACACAGTGGCGGCATCTATAAAAGTGAGCTTGAAGTAGTTATCTAAGAGCCTCTGGCACTGTAAAATCTCTACACTCCACATGAGAGCAAATGAAGAAAAGTGAGAGAACACGTGTGTTTAGATGTGTGCGGTGTATCTTCACTCTGGATCTTTCATTTTGTATTTTTGCCCCAGGTCAAGGGGTGCACGTCTCCCTCCATATAGTCTTTAAATATGCAGTTGTGAGTGTACTGTAGGGTCGTCATTATGCTTCAAATGATTTGCATGACGTGGGTACTCCCCAGGGGATGGAGGGGATCCCTGTGTTTTCGTGCTGTTCAATATTTGATGAGGGCGTAAGGTCTGGGAGCTGTCTCAGCTGGCACAGGGGGTAACATCCCTGACCCCCCCCCCCCCCCCCCCCCCCCCCATAGAGCCTTGGTCCACCGCCCCAGCTGTCAGAGAGAGAGAGAGAGAGAGAGAGAGAGAGAAGAGAGAAGAACCCCACACCCACTGATAAACTTATCAATTTTGAAACCTTTAGGGTACTTATTCGATTGCCAAACATTTTACTTGAATGGCCCTCTAATGTCCTATACGACTCCACAGATAATAGTTTTTATTTGAATAAATGTTATCATTTAGTTGGTAGTTATTTTGAGGAGACTGTAGTAAAATCACACTGCGTCATGACAGGCCCCTTGGGCAGTTGAACAGGGAAATGCATGAGCACGTACAGTATCTCCAATGTCACTGCTGAGGGTAAAAGACAGACAGAAACAAAACAGGGTTTCTGAGTGGGTGGGAGGGATGGAATGAGGAGAAAATAGAGAAACAGGGAGGGAGGGAAGGAAGGAAGGAGGGTGGGAGAGAGTGAAAAAAAGAGAGCACAGAATGTGACTGCGTACTGTCTAGGTTTGAAGATGGATGTCTGGGAGACTGAATTGATTAGTTGTGGACAAGGCCATTAGCTAATGAAGGCTGTCTCGGGAAGACAACAGCACCTCTTCCAGAAATTACCTTCCTTCCCTCACAACTGGATTCATGTGGCAGGTAGAGGGAGGGAGGGAGGGAGGGAGGGAGGGAGGGAGGGAGGGAGGGAGGGAGGGAGGGCACTGCTGACAGCACTACAGCATCCACTATCATTGTCACATACCATACGTAAAGGCTGTGAAATAGATTCATTCAGTCTGGACCAGATGTGGTTCTCTGATGCAAGAACTACAACATGAACTACAGCCCTACTTCACAGACATTTACATAAGGGAATTTAGAGAATGCCTGATGCATTGATTTTGACATAATCCGGAAAGGCACAATGAATCACAAAGCTGCCCTTATGCTCTTGTGCATTAGTGTGAATAATGTCTCTGTTATAAGTCATGACATGAGGAAGGAACCTGTGTGAATACGAATCCGTGCTTCTCCGCCGTGAGAGCTGATGCACTTCAGAAGTGCTCCTGGAGTCTTCTCTTAACATACTCCAGAGGCTGATCTTAAACTTGCTCTGTCCATTAAACAGTTATCTGAACTGTAACTCCAATCAGATTGGTAGGTCATTTGGTTACGTGTTGTCTCTGTGGCAGGTGCACTCAAAGAAAACACTCCTCATGCTGTGAATAAAAGTGAATGGTTTTGTTGCGTCAGTCTAACTAAATATGATTCCCTGTGTATGTATGGAGCATTTAACATACAACGATGCACTTAGCCATGTAATTCACTTTATCTGAGTCTGGGATGGACGTATCACTGAGTAAGATCTATCTCTCTAATAACTCTGAAGCCTTACCATAGGTCGGACTCTATGAGGCTAAATAGTCCCTCAGTGGCCAGGAACCCAGCTAACATGACCTTCTGGGGCCTATTCAGACCCTCTGATACATTAGGCTGACTTGTCTGGGGGGGAAATCCCTGTTAAACTGTGTCGGAGCAACCGTCTTTGAGGCCAAGCTGGTCAGAGAGACTTGGGTTTCCTTACATTCTCCGTGCTTCTCCTATGATTGTCCTGTGATAACATGTCTTGTCGGGTCATGATGGATTTCGTTCATGGGGTTAGAAGCAGATAGCCAATAAGAGGGCAACTATTTACAGACTTACTTACTTAGTCCTCTTCATCCCGAGTGGGACATGACTCATATACAAAGAATAGGCCTTGATATTTTGTCCACATTATTAGTATTGAGTGGAGGGATCAAACACGACACTAAAGCTTTGGACAATGGCATTGTCATTTTTGCATGACAGTTTTTCAGTAGATAGCGTAACTGTCACGAATAGTGATAAAAGGGCTGAATTAATTACGTTCCATTGTCTGACCGGTATCTGCATTTCCAGATGGTGATGAATTGGCAGCACAAGGATGTAAGTTGGAGAAACAAAATTGAATCACCAACCTTGGGGGAAGAAACTCTGGTTTTAATGAGCTGTCTTAAACTGCCACCTGCTGTTCAAAACCAAGGCAGCAGAAATGGAACTATCCATGTGGCTCTAAACTGGACTTCTCTTTAACGTCCTCTGTTGGTGACTTCTATACACAACCATGGACATGGTCATGAAATTATTCATGGTATCAATTTGGTGTTAACACTGCCCACATAGAGGTTTGTGATCTACCAGTATTGATCAACTCGCTCACAGAGCCTCTTAATCTGCCCCAGAATTTCCTGGCACCCCTACAGTAATAGGTTCTATCTGGATTTGTAATACTTTACATTACGTGTCGCCGGTGTGGCTTCATTTAGCTACTTCTTATGAAATGAAGGTCTCACGCTCTGCTGGCCCAGTAAATCTTATTGATAGGAAGGAAATATGATGTAATAAGAGGTAATAAGATGATGTCATATACTAGTGATAGTCCTATCACAGTAGCCTCTGTGTTGTAGTTTATATTGCATTATGACCTTTATTTAGCAATCAAACCATGATTTTTTTATTTGTTGTTATTGTTCCTTTTTAAAGTAATCTTTAAAGGTTTACAGGGAGGCTGGACGAGTAAAGGGAATCCGTTTTTGCGTCATTGTTGTGGCTTCTTGTATTTCAGTCTCAGTGTCTCCTAGGAGCTAATAGTCGACTGATGAGCTTTGGAGAGATTTAGGATTTAGAGCGTATTAGAAAGGGAGCGAGAAGGAGGGCTGGAGGGAGATAGAGAGAGCATGGATGGGAGTGAGAGAAAGAGAGAGAGAGAGAGAGAGAGAGAGAGAGCGAAAGAGAGAGAAAGAGAGGCAGAAGGGCGGGGTGGGGGAGGGATTGTGTGAGAGAACTAGAAGGAGAAAGACAAGAGAGAATTAAAAAACAGAGGCAGGGAGTGAGTGGTACAGAGAAGAGAGACAGTGTCTACTGTGTGTGAGACAGAGGGAAATAAAGACAGAGAGGGAGAGAGGGAGAGGGAGAGGGAGAGAGAACGCAAGCGCAGTGACTGAAGACAGGGCACGCCTGGCCTGAAGCAGGGCTGCTGCTCTCTCATTACTGAGTCAAACACACACACTCACACACACACACACATACACACATACACACACATACAGTATCGGCAGAGGAAGGAAGCCAGAGAGCCGGGATAAAATCCCAGGGAGACAGTAGTGAGCGCCTGCCGACCTGCAGCCATGGCCGACGTGGGTGAGTAGAAAAACCCTTTCTGAAAACCTCCGTTACAGCGTGTGCATGCCAATGAGTGAGTATAGCAGTGAAGGCATTGCCAATATTTGGAGCAGGGGATGTACAGTACAGTGGGAATCAACAAGGATGTAGCTCAGATTCCAAGACACAATCAGCCTGTCTATTTTAGTTCCCTGTCTTGTGTTTAAAGGTCATAGTAATATAGGCTGACATTACAGGCCCAGGTAAACATTGTGGGACAGAGACAGGGCACAGCGGGATGTCTCAGAAGCAACCCTGGAAGACAGGGAGAGGAGGGGAGAAAGAGAGAGAGATGGGAGGGCTGGAGATACCTAAAGGAAGCACCTCGTTTGTGGTATGTCAGTGGTAATAAGGACCATGGGGGGGGGGGGGGGGGGGGGGGGGGGGCTATATCTATATCAGTGGAACAGATTAACACTCTGCTGTACGCAGCATTTCCCTAGACTCTCACACATATGCACACACGCACTCATGCACACACACTATGAATGACAAACGGAAACTGTGAAATTGGGGTCTGTGTGGTACTTGACTCTGTGTATTTACTAGGTATCGCCGTAACTATACCAGTATCATCATGTTTTTTCCATGGCAAAAATAAAAACACGAAGCAGACCAAAGTCTTTTGGTCCTTTAAAAACCTGCTGTATGTAAAATGTTGTGTGCTCTAGCTTGGTAATGAAATAAATGGGACTCTGGATGATTGTTTCCAACATTGGGGCTGTTTTACGAAATACGTTTAGTTTCCTTGCCACGATAATGACGAGTATTGTGATTCTGGTATCGTTCCGGGCCTATATCTAACCCTGATAGCCCCCTACTGTAGGTTCTATTTTCCCACTGCTTACCAGGGATTAGCCAAGGTGATTACTCTCTGTCTGTGGCTCTGCTTGGAAAGTATGTGTTGACGACACAGCACAGAGGACAGCTAACTATCACACCCACACATTGACTAAGCTCTGCTTTACTCTCTCTTACTCTCTGCGCTCAAGTCAAGGGTTCTCTGCTCTTTTTTGTTCATATCGCTTTATTTTCAGATAGGTTCAATGAAGTTGTAAAGTCATTTATATAGAGAGAATTTTGTATATATATATACAGTGCCTTGCGAAAGTATTTGGCCCCCTTGAACTTTGCGACCTTTTGCCACATTTCAGGCTTCAAACATAAAGATATAAAACTGTATTTTTTTGTGAAGACTCAACAACAAGTGGGACACAATCATCAAGTGGAACGACATTTATTGGATATTTCAAACTGTTTTAACAAATCAAAAACTGAAAAATTGGGCGTGCAAAATTATTCAGCCCCCTTAAGTTAATACTTTGTAGCGCCACCTTTTGCTGCGATTACAGCTGTAAGTCGCTTGGGGTATGTCTCTATAAGTTTTGCACATCGAGAGACTGAATTTTTTTCCCATTCCTCCTTGCAAAACAGCTCGAGCTCAGTGAAGTTGGATGGAGAGCATTTGTGAACAGCAGTTTTCAGTTCTTTCCACAGATTCTCGATTGGATTCAGGTCTGGACTTTGACTTGGCCATTCTAACACCTGGATATGTTTATTTTTGAACCATTACATTGTAGATTTTGCTTTATGTTTTGGATCATTGTCTTGTTGGAAGACAAATCTACGTCCCAGTCTCAGATCTTTTGCAGACTCCATCAGGTTTTCTTCCAGAATGGTCCTGTATTTGGCTCTATCCATCTTCCCATCAATTTTAACCATCTTCCCTGTCCCTGCTGAAGAAAAGCAGGCCCAAACCATGATGCTGCCACCACCATGTTTGACAGTGGGGATGGTGTGTTCAGCTGTGTTGCTTTTACGCCAAACATAACGTTTTGCATTGTTGCCAAAAAGTTCAATTTTGGTTTAATCTGACCAGAGCACCTTCTTCCACGTGTGGTGTGTCTCCCAGGTGGCTTGTGGCAAACTTTAAACGACACTTTTTATGGATATCTTTAAGAAATGGCTTTCTTCTTGCCACTCTTCCATAAAGGCCAGATTTGTGCAATATACGACTGATTGTTGTCCTATGGACAGAGTCTCCCACCTCAGCTGTAGATCTCTGCAGTTCATCCAGAGTGATCATGGGCCTCTTGGCTGCATCTCTGATCAGTCTTCTCCTTGTATGAGCTGAAAGTTTAGAGGGACGGCCAGGTCTTGGTAGATTTGCAGTGGTCTGATACTCCTTCCATTTCAATATTATCGCTTGCACAGTGCTCCTTGGGATGTTTAAAGCTTGGAAAATCTTTTTGTATCCAAATCCGGCTTTAAACTTCTTCACAACAGTATCTCGGACCTGCCTGGTGTGTTCCTTGTTCTTCATGATGCTCTCTGCGCTTTTAACGGACCTCTGAGACTATCACAGTGCAGGTGCATTTATACGGAGACTTGATTACACACAGGTGGATTGTATTTATCATCATTCGTCATTTAGGTCAACATTGGATCATTCAGAGATCCTCACTGAACTTCTGGAGAGAGTTTGCTGCACTGAAAGTAAAGGGGCTGAATAATTTTGCACGCCCAATTTTTCAGTTTTTGATTTGTTAAAAAAGTTTGAAATATCCAATAAATGCCATTCCACTTCATGATTGTGTCCCACTTGTTGTTGATTCTTCACAAAAAAATACAGTTTTATATCTTTATGTTTGAAGCCTGAAATGTGGCAAAAGGTCGCAAAGTTCAAGGGGGCCGAATACTTTCGCAAGGCACTGTATATACATATATATATATATATATATATGTAATGTATATACTGTATGATAATTCTTTCATTTGTCTGTATGGAGGGAGACCAATGGAGAGCCTGAACGGGGAGACCGCCCCCCAAACACTCATGCACTCACACACGCACACAGTGTCCCCTGTCACAACAACATCATCAAGCAGAAAAGTGTGGGATGTGACAAGACAGCGTCACGCACCAAGCAGTCCGATATTTGCTAGCTGGAGGGGACAGAGGCATGTTGCGGAAATAATGTACGCACACACATTCCCCACTTCTCTCCCTTCTACTCCTAGCCTCTGGCATGGGGGATACCGTTGCCAGCCACCCCTTCGCTGTCTCTGATGTATAATCCATGACGCAACTTGACCTCTTTGCCTGTGTATTCATATATTCATATCACTCTGGTCCTATACTCTATGTGCCAATGTGTTTGGCTGAGATGAATTGCACCAACAGTAACAAGTGCAATACATTTGACATGTATGTGCATTGGTAAGCCACTATGAGATTGGAAGATCCTGAAGGTTCATGAGGAGTTGCAGTGTTGATGTTTATACAGCATCAGGGTGTACGGTTACCAGCATGTATTATTTGTACAGGAATATTTTGTTGTATATGTGAGCAAGGTAGTTGTTCTGCAGGAGGATATGACTAATACATGATGTGTCTCTCTTCCTGTGTGTGTGTGTGTGCTTGTTGTGTGTGTGTGTGTGTGTGTGTGTGTGTGTGTGTGTGTGTGTGTGTGTGTGTGTGCTTGTTGTGTGTGTGTGCTTGTTGTGTGTGTGCTTGTGAGGGTGTGTGTGCGCTTGGTGTGTGTGTGCATGTGTGTGTTGTGTCTGTATATGTTGCAGACTCCCTGACTGAGGCACTGAATGCCATCAGTGTGAGCACGGAGTTGGTAGAGCAGGAGCTGAAGCCTCATCTGGACACCCTGCTGGCTGTACTACTAGAGAAGAGTGAGTCTACACACACATTTGCAGTAGACACTGACCTCTGATTCATCAATCTCACTATTGCCTGTTCCCATCAGACAGCTTTTATGGCATTGCTTTGGCCATGGCAAGCAAGGCCTTAGCTTCTAGAAACTATAGTAGCAATGTGGATCTATCGTCTCAGCTTAAATTATCTCAACGTTATTCATCAGGTTGTTTTGGAATCTGTCCTTCCCCCCTTGAAATGAACGGAAGGAAGTGTGATAGGGACAGTTCAGGTTATTCTCCAGCTCTCTCTCTCTCTCTCTCTCTCGCTCTCTCTCTCTGCTCCAGCAAATATCCAGTTTATCTGAAGTTGCACTGTGCACGGGCAGCTAAATTTGGTTCCCCTCAAAAACGGACAAGGGGACGTTACCATAGCAGCGCAGCGTAGCCTGACAACCTGACCTGCCTCCTTGGCTGTTGTGTCATTCTTTGAAAGGGGAAATGCTAATATCAGGTCTTCCTCTGTGTCTATTGCACGTTGCTGCTTTAATGACAATGAATCTGCCTCCCAAACTCAACAGAGGAGGATTCTATTTTAGTTTCTCTCTCTGGTCTCTTGACTTTACAGAGGGGTTAGAGTCACTGTTAATCAGAAACAGGAGTAGAAAGAGGAAGGCCGAAGACAACCTCTGCACCCAGTGATCCTGATCAATCTCAACACAGAGAAGATTGACAGGAAATGGAATTATATCTACTGCTGGGACACTTACAGTACATTAGCAAGAGTTTTGTGTCAGAACTAATTTCTGGTTAACAATTAGCAAGTTGTCAATAGGTCAATAAAGATATTTATGTTACTATGGAGCCAATGGTAATTTTCCATCCTCAGTTATATTCCATTTTATTCTATATCCATACCCAGGGGTTGTTGCCATATAAGTATGTGTTATCTGTCCCCAGAGAAGGGTGCCGCAGTGGAGATTGCCTCCAGTGGTATCGTTCCCATCCTGGCCCAGTCCCTCGGAAAGAAGAGTCTCCTCACCAAACAGGTGGCACTGGTGGTGGCAGAAATGGCCAGGGAAGGTGAGATTAGATGCCACCCTACTACTGTAGACAAAGGGACAGGGGTTATGGGGCATGAATACCAATCTGCAACCTGGACTCAGGGGTAAATGTAACGGATGTGAAACGGCTAGCTTAGTTAGCGGTGGTACGCGCTAAATAGCGTTTCAATCGGTGACGTCACTTGCTCTGAGACCTTGAAGTAGTAGTTCCCCTTGCTCTGCAAGGGCCGCAGCTTTTGTGGAGCGATGGGTAACGATGCTTCGAGGGTGACTATTGTTGATGTGTGCAGAGGGTCCCTGGTTCGCGCCCGGGTATGGGTGAGGGGACGGTCTAAAGTTATACTGTTACATAAACGTAACATAGTAAACGAGAATCCAGAAAACTCTAATTAGTATGATACTGTATGTTAGGTTTGGTATGGTATGCATTAATTTGTCGATGTCCATAATCCATTTTGTATGATATGTTACGAATTACAATTCATATGATATGATATAAATTATAATTTGTACAGTAGTACGAATTTGCAATACGTATGATATGTTACAAATTCCAATTTGTTGTGGCTAACATTAGCTAGGTGGCTAGGTGGCTAACGCTAACGTTAGGGGTTAGGGTTAAGGTTAGCGTTAAGGTTAGAGTTGGGAGTTAGATTAAAGGGTTAAGGTTAGGCTTAGCTAACATGCTAAGTAGCTAAAATGCTGAAGTTGTCCATGATGAGATTAGAAGACGCAACCTTTGGGTTGCTAGACGTTTGCGTTGTACACCCACCCCGACCAACAACGCTACTTTAGTTTTTGCCTTAAGTAACCTTCTGTTTTATGTAACCATACCAAACGTAACATATCATACTAATTTTAGTGTCACCGATTTTCATTTACTATGTTATGTCTAGTCTGAGACCAGCCTGCAATCTGAGTTTAATGTAGAGAACCAAGGCCTTAATCACTACTACTCTGACTCATATTGTGTCAGAAAGACTCACTGATTAAAACAAAATAAGTTGATTTTGCTATGGATGTTGACACATTTGATGTTGACACATTCTAACTTTATGTAGATGATACTGGATCGATGCATAATATCTGTTACTGATGTGCCCTGTCCTTCTTTCACTATACATTGTTATTTATTCTATGCCTTATTCTGTGCTATGCTTAAAGCACCTCTGCCACTCAGTTATTTGCATTCAGTACTAACCACCCCCTAAACCAAAAATGAGGGGGTGGTTTTGGTTATCACTCACTGACAGTGCCAAGAGTACTTTTCATTTACATCTGCCAAGATCCAGTCCAATGCCATAGGCTCACTGTGGGTAGAATCAGAGGTTGATGAAATTCTGTCCCTGTGTTAAAGCGGCCGTGAGGGACACGTGCATTGAGGCAGGGCTAGTGAAGGTTCTGGTGCCCCTGCTGAACAGTGCAGATGAGGAACTGCTGCTCCACACTGGAAGAGCCATCGGACGCATCTGCTTCGACAACAGTGAGTGAGACTGACTCTAGCAGGCCGGGGCCTTCCCACAGGGAATCAGGCTTCACCTGCAGTGACAGGATGAATTTTACCCTATTAATACAATTAATTCTGTAATCTTAGCACGCAATGCTTGTCCTGGTGGATTTCGTGTGTGTGGATGTGTGTGCCTCCACCTCTCTATGTCTATTTATCTCAGTCTCAATCCATTAGACTTTCCCTCCTTCTTTCCCTTTCTCTCTATTCTCTCTCCTCCTCCCTCTCTCAGCGGCCCAGCAGGATCAGCTGGTGCAGAGTGGGGTGATCCCCAGGCTGGTGGCCATCATGAGGGAGTATCCAGAGAATGACCCACTGGTCAACGTGTGTCTGCTGGCCCTCTGTAACCTGGCCGACATGGGTGAGGACCACCGGAGGAACTTTAGAGGGTCACAGAGACGAGGAATGACTCATTTGTTTTGGAGACTTTACACTGTATACTGACTTGAACCAGTTGATATTGTGTTCCTCACATCTTATCTGCGAATGATAATTGTTTCATAACTGAAAGACCTGGTTAGATAAAGGTTTAGACAAAAACGTTTGGCCTCTGATCCCTGCAGACACGGCGCGGGAGGCGCTGGTAGAGGTGGGCGTGGCAGAGGTGCTGACAGCCCAGCTGAAACGGGCTCCTGACGCAGAGAGAAGACACATCATACTGGAGGTTCTGGGATCCCTGGGAGAGAGTGGTGAGTCTGGACAAGGGCCTGAAATATAATTTATACAGAGACACGCGAGATGAAATAGGCTGTATGGGGTTTATGCTTTTCACATGAAGGGTTGAATGAATGTGTGCTCAGACTAACACACCCCTCCTGTGCTGCTGTTGTCAGACGTGCTAAAGCTGCAGTTTGTGGAGTCGGGGGTGCCTAAGGCTCTGTCTGAGATGATTCGAGGTCTACAGGGTGGCTCTGACCCCCATGATCTCTGCAGCATCAAGATCGGCTCCAACCTCATCGTGTCTCTCCTTCTGGGAGGTAAGGAACTCAACCTGACCTGGAGGCACCAGAAACCCTTTACTATCCTCCCCTTCAACCTAACCCTCTGTGTCCATGCCTCACTCACACACACACACACCATTTCACTGTCTATCAGCTCATATCTCTCACGACTCAGAATATGACTCAGATGCAGACACAGGAGGTGGATGGTTCGGTTCTCAAAATATTTTTCATGACAAAAGGGCAGGCAGAGGTTCGTAGTCCAAAGCAGAGTCTAAAAGGGACAGAGCGGCAGGCAGGCTCAGGGTCAGGGCAGGCAGAAAGGTCAGAACCGGGAAGACTATAAAGCAAGAACAAGGTAACAAGGTAACACACGGAAAACATGCTGGGACATTTGAAGAGACAAAATGAGACAAGAAGAACTGGAAACAGGAGACAACGGGCTGTGAGACAAAGGTTTAATCCTAGACCCATGGAAAGTGGGATGTATACAGAGGGTACGGGGCAATAGAAGACAAACAGCAGAGGGAAAAGTTTTCCAGACTCCACCCGTAGGGGCAATCACTGGAGGACAGCCATACCCTCTGTCTGGGCCGATAGCGGTGAGATGGGGTCCGGTGGCGATCCTCCTGTCGCCGATACCTAGAGGTGGTCTTAAGAAGAGTGGACCAGGCTCTCTTCCAGGTACGCGACAGCTGACCTCTTCCTCTTTCTCAGGGAAGAGCACGGGCTGGTAACCCAAGGAATGCTCGAAGGGCGAGAGTCCAGTGGTCACGCAGGGAAGGGAGTTGCTGGTGTACTCCAGGTGGTGGGGTTGACAGAGACGAGGCAGCGAAGAGTAGTCTCCAGGTCCTGATTGGCTCGCTCCGATTGGCCGTTGGACTGAGGATAAAATCCGGAGGACAAGCTAGCCGATGACCCAATGAGGGTGCAGAATGCCTTCCAGAACCTGGACGAGAACTTAGGACTCCGATCAGAGACAATGTCGACCCGGAAGTCTATGGATCCGGGAAGACATGCTGCACCATAAACTGGGCTGTCTCCTTGGCTGAGGGTAACTTGAGAAGGGGAATGAAATGTGCAGTTTTGGAAAACCTATCTACCACAGTGGGGTTGCCATCTGACGGAGGGAGACCGGTGACAAAGTCCAGGGATATATGGGACCAGGGGCAATGAGGAACAGGGAGTGGTTGAAGGAGGCCAGCCAGAGCGATGGCCCGAGCGGCATAGGCAAGGTGCAATAGATGGTATAAAATACTGTGCTGTACATGTGATATGAGTAATGTAAGATATGTAAACATTATTAAAGTGGCATTATTTAAAGTGACATTGTTTAAAGTGACTAGTGATCAATATATTAAAGTGGCCAGTGATTGGGTCTCAATGTAGGCAGCAGCCTCTCTGAGTTAGTGATTGCTGTTTAGCAGTATGACGGCCTTGAGATAGAAACTGTTTTTGTCTGTGATGTGTACTCATAAGAACTTAAAACTTTCCACCTTCTCCACTGCTGATGTCCACAATCATCTCCTTTGTTTTGTTGTCGTTGAGTGAGAGGTTGATTTCCTGACCACACTCCGAGTGCCCTCATCTCCTCCCTGTAGGCTGTCTCGTTGTTGCTGGTAATCAAGCCCACTACTGTTGTGTCGTCTGCAAACTTGATGATTGAGTTGGAGGCGTTCATGGCCACACAGTCATGGGTGAACAGGGAGTACAGGAGAGGGCTGAGAACGCACCCTTGTGGGGCCCCAGTGTTGAGGGTCAGCAAAGTGGAGATGTTGTTTCCTACCTTCACCACCTGGGGGGCGGCCCGTCAGAAAGTCCAGGACCCAATTGCACAGGGCGTGGTTGAGACCCAAGGCCTCCAGCTTGATGATGAGCTTGGAGGGTATTATGGTGTTGAATGCTGAGCTGTAGTCAATGAACAGCATTCTTACATAGGTATATTATTTTTGTCCAGATGGGATAGGGCAGTGTGCAGTGTGATGGCGATTGCGTCGTCTGTGGACCTGTTGGGGCGGTATGCAAACTGAAGGGCGTCTAGTTTGGCCGGTAAGGTGTAGGTGATATGAGCCTTGACTAGCCTCTCAAAGCACTTCATGATGACAGAAGTGAGTGCCTCAGGGCGATAGTCATTTAGTTCTGTTATCTTTGCCTTCTTGGGTACAGGAACAATGATAGCCATCTTGAAGCATGTGGGGACAACAGACTGGGATAGGGGGTGATTGAATATGTCCGTAAACACACCAGCCAGCTGGTCTGCGCATGCTCTGAGGACGCAGCTAGGGATGCTGACTGGGCCAGCAGCCTTTTGAGGGTTAACACAGCGAGCCGCGACGGTGGCACTGTATTATCCTCAAAGCGGGCAAAGAAGGTGTTTAGTTTGTCTGGAAGCGTGACGTCAGTGTCCGTGACGTGGCTGGTTTTCTTTTTGTAGTCTGAGATTTCCTGTAGACCCTGCTGCGACTCCACCTTGTCCATGTACCAGCATTTTGCTTGTTTGATTGCCTTGCGGAGGGAATAACTACACTGTTGATATTCAGCCATATTCCCAGACCTCTTTCCATGGTTCGCGCTTTCAGTTTTGCGTGAATGCAGCCATTCAAAACCTACTCTGGTTAGGGTAGGTTTTAATAGTCACAGTGGGTACAACATCTCCAATGTACTTCTTTATAAACTCACTCACCGAATCAGCGTATAGGTCGATGTTGCACTTCACTCATGCACTTCACTCCGAAATGGCCTGCATCAATCTCGGTTAGCACGGCCTCTATCTCCACTTTAGTAAAAAATCATCCTCCTGAGTGGCTGTCCATCCTTCCCCCGTAGGTACATTTGCCATTTGACTTGCACTTTCATCGTCTGCACATCTTTCACTCCAGTGTTTAAATTGCTAAATTGTAATTATTTCGCCACCATGGCCTATTTATTGCCTTACCTCCCTTAACTTACTTCATTTGCACTCACTGTACATATACTTTTTTTCTATTGTGTTATTGACTGTATGTTTGTTTATTCCATGTGTAACTCTGTGTTGTTGTTTGTGTCGCACTGCTTTGCTTTATCTTGGCCAGGTCGCAGTTGTAAATGAGAACTTGTTCACAACTAGCCTACCTGGTTAAATAAAGGTGAAAAAAATAAAAAAAATAATTATAAATTAAATAATGATCACAAAAAAATTATAGTTGGTGGTTGACTAGTCTGATGTGCTGCCTTTCCCTGTGTGCTGTGTTTTGGTGCATTAGATGAGTCCATGCAGAAGTGTTTCGGCGAGGGCACAGGGGTGGTGTACCAGGACGTGCTCTCCTGGCTGCAGTCCTCCAACACTCAGCTGCAGCTGTCTGGAGCCCTGGCCATCGCCAATTTTGCCAGGAACGGTAAGATGGCAAAATGCCTTCAGATTGACTTATCTGCATTGTCTGATTTGGTTTTGACATGAGAATGGATTCTCACCCGTCTCTGATGTTCTAAGCCCCTGTCTATCTTCATATTTGATTACCTTATCACCTCTTTCTCTCTCTGTATCTTTTCACTGTCTCTTCTCTTCTCTACCCTCTCTCTATCGCCCTTCCTCTCTCAACCTTCTCAGATAGTAACTGTGTGAAGATGTTGGAGTTGGGGGTGGTTCCTCATATCCTGACCCTGCTAGAGCAGCATGTGGACGAAGGCGATGTGTCCGTCCAGCATGCCGGACTGAGCGCTCTCAGAAACCTGGCCATCCCAGGTGCATATTAGGATGGATAACCACATACACACATGCATACACACACACACACACACACACACACACACACACACACACACACACACACACACACACACACACACACACACACACACACACACACACACACACACTGACCCCACCACTGAATTACAAACTGACACCATGAAAGGAATCACTAATGGTATTCTCTTGTAAGCTCTTCTCAGGACTGTCAGCTCTGACCTTTGAACCCTCTTCTCCCTGGTGTTTCAGCTACTAATAAGGTGAGGATGCTGAAGGACGGGGTGACAGAGAGAATCAGGACCTTGCTGCGCTCTGACATGCCCCCAGTGCAGTTCAAACTACTGGGCACCCTGCGCATGATGGTGGATGGCCAAGGTGACTGGAAAAGGTGTATGGTGGAAGAGGGGTGTGTGCTCAGTGTAGATGTGTGGGTTATACTGTATCTGATTAAGCTAAAATCATAAAGGCATGATGCATTTAGCCGGTATAGAGGTAATTATACGGTAGCAGCCAAACATATTGGGACCCTTGCACTTTTCTTTAAAAAAATCCCGATTTCTTTTAAAATATGTAGAAATTTGAGGAAAAATACTTTTGGTCTCCACACATTGTTATTATATTTTCAACATTGCACAACCAATGTATTTTCGGGAAACTTAAAGGTGCTACACAAATGATTTGCAAAAATCATTGCATTATAATTTCAGAAAATGTTGATAATATATCTGGCACTAACAGTGGAATGATGATGTTTCAGAGTATTATTTACCTGCCAGTGTTGTGATTGGCTGTGATATTTGCCTATTGATTTTTCCCGCCCGAGTGGCATCTGTTGATAAACTGGGATAACTGTTCTTTCTGGCTGTTTTATCTAGTGGAACTCGCACTCATTTTCTGGCTGTAAAATTCTTCAGTTTATGTGAGAAAACAATAGTGTAGGGAGTTATTGTACCGTCTATTTTCAATAACAAAAATGTAGTTTTTACAGCTATTTGAAGATGATGGACCTTTCTGTCTTGGTCCATCAGCTTCAAACAGAGGTTTTGGTCCATCAGCTTCAAACAGAGGTTTTGGTCCATCAGCTTCAAACAGAGGTTTTGGTCCATCAGCTTCAAACAGAGGTTTTGGTCCATCAGCTTCAAACAGAGATTTTGGTCCATCAGCTTCAAACAGAGGTTTTGGTCCACCAGCTTCAAACAGAGGTTTTGGTCCACCAGCTTCAAACAGAGGTTTTGGTCCACCAGCTTCAAACAGAGGTTTTGGTCCACCAGCTTCAAACAGAGGTTTTGGTCCACCAGCTTCAAACAGAGGTTTTGGTCCATCAGCTTCAAACAGAGGTTTTGGTCCATCAGCTTCAAACAGAGGTTTTGGTCCACCAGCTTCAAACAGAGGTTTTGGTCCACCAGCTTCAAACAGCTGTAAAAACACTATTTTTTGTTAGTGAAAATATATTTCACAGTGATTTAGATGGCACAATGATATATGTTATGGACATTTTCTGAAAATACGATGCTAAAATTCAACAAAGAAATACCTATATGTAGCACCGTTACTTTTACAATTTTAATTACGAAAATAGAAACAAATGGCATTGACAAAATGTTTGGCACCCGGAGCTAGTACTTGGTTGCACAGCCTTTGGCCAAGATAACTACAGACAAACACTTCTTGTAGCCATCAATGGGCTGCACCTTTCTACTGGCAATTTGCCCTACTCTTCAACTACTCCAATTCTTTAAAGTTTGAGGTGTGCCTTCCACCAACTGTTTTCAGATCTCTCCATAGATTTCCGATGGGATTCAAATCTGGATTCATCGTTGGCCACTCCAGAACTGTGCAACGTTTCTTCTTGAACCATATCTGGGTGTTTTTTTTAACGTGTGTTTTGGAGAGAAACAGTTTTTGGACACTGGGTTGAACGCTGCACTCCAAGACACCTTTGTAATCTGCTGATTTCATGATGTCTTGCACACATTCAAGGCCCCTAGTGCCAGAGGCAGCAAAGCAACCACACAGCATTATCAAACCTCAAGGACAGACCTTTTTCAATTTCAAAGTCTTTTTTGAACAAGTAGGGAATTGAACAAGTAGGGAATTGAACAAGTAGGGAATTGAACAAGTAGGGAATTGAACAAGTAGGGAATTGAACAAGTAGGGAATTGAACAAGTAGGGAATTGAACAAGTAGGGAATTGTAAGAAAAGTGCAAGTGTGCAAATACACTTGGCTGAAACTGTATGTGGTGGGAGTCATTTTAGTTGTGATAAATGTGTGAAACAGGGCTGTTGTTCCCACAACCAACCATCTGTAATTGATAGTTAATTCAGCTCCATTAGATGTTGTAATGTTATACTATGTCCAACGGCACTGTTGGAATCACAGCCTATTTACACTGTCTGTGGGAGGTCTCAGCGCCAAACAATAGAGTAAATGCCAAGCCGCCACAGGCGCTGCTATGACCTGTCACGGTAAATTGCAGGGTACTGTGGCTCCCCTTGATTACTGGAGTCTACTGAGGTAATACACTAGTCTAAAGGGAGTCACCACTCTTGAGTCTGCTTTCTCACTCCTGCTCTCTTTACTCACTAGCCCACCTCAATCTTGACTGTTTCTTTGCCCGTCTCTGTGGTTCTCTTTCTAACTTCTGCAATCCCCTTTCCCTTGACACTTTCTAATGTCCTCACCCTCTCGGATCCTTTCTGTTCTTTATTTTCCTGCCTTCTCTTTTTTGTCTCTCTCCTCTATATCCCTCTCGTTCAATCATCCCTTTCTACCCAACATATTTCTCTCATCTCTACTCTCTCCCTTATCTCAATCTCTCACACCCGCTCTCCATCTCCGACTCTCTCTTCCTCCGCTCCTTCCTTTCGACCTCTGTCAGAGGAGGCAGCTACGGTGCTGGGCAAAGATGAGGTTCTCTTGGCGAGGGTCATGGAGTGGTGTGAGGCAAGGGACCATGCAGGGGTCAGGGGAGAGGCAAACCGCCTCCTGGCTGCCCTTATTAGACACAGTCGTGCTCCGGTGAGACACACACACATGCGCACACGTGCACTCACACACATACCCACACACACACGCACGCACACACACCATACATACAGTACGTAATCCCCATCTCTTCTAGAGGCTGATTCTCTCCCTCCTGACTTTGACAGGAAGTCATCAACGCTGTAACCAAAGCAGATGGGGTGCGTCACCTCATCTCTATGGCAACCAGTGAACACGTCATCATGCAGAATGAAGCCCTGGTTGCCCTGGCGATTGCATCTGCCATTGACATTGGTGAGGGATTTTTCTATCCTTTGAGCGCATTCAGAGGGAAAGACCAATACATCTAAACCTACCATTTGGACTAGCATAATATAACTAGATACAGGTTTACTGACAGCAACCAAAACTAATACACTGAGTATACAAAACATGAAGACATAGACTGACCAGGTGAATCCAGGTGAAAACTATGATCCCTTATTGATGTCACTTGTAAAAATCCACTTCAATCAGTGTAGATTAAGGGTAGGAGACAGGTTAAACAAGGATGTTTAAGCCTTGAGACAATTGAGACATGGATTGTGTATATGTGCCATTCAGAGGGTGAATGGGCAAGACAGAAGATTTAAGTGCCTTTGAACGGGGTATGGTAGTAAGTACCAGGTGCACCGGTTTGTGTCAAGAACTGCACCGCTGCAGGGTTTTTCATGCTCAACAGTTTCCTGTGTGTATCAAGAATGGTCCACCACCCAAAATACACTCAGCCAACTTGACACAACCTTGTCGAGTCCATGCCCCGACAAATTGAGGCTGTTCTGAGGGCAAAAGGGGGGTGTTCTGAGGGCAATATTAGGAAGGTGTTCCTAAAGTTTGGTATACTAAGTGTATATTTGTAATAATGTCAGTATATATTATATTATTATCGGTATGTAATAATATACTGCTAATGTAATAATATCAGCTCATATTTTACAATGGCGAATTACTGTAAGCTTATTCTAGTTTATACTAATTCCCCCGCATACCAACGTACATATATCGTAATGTACTTACTGTAAATGAGAGTGTGTGTGCCTGTGTGTCCTGCTGTTCTCCAGACTCCATGCAGGAATCCTTCCAGGAGGCAGAGCTCTTGCCTACACTGCAGAAGATGCTGGAAGACCCAGTGGGGGCAGTGGAGGTCAAGTTCAGTGCCCTAGGCCTCATCTGTAGCCTGGCCAACTCCAGTAGGTACCACACACACACACACACACACACACACACACACACACACACACACACACACACACACACACACACATATATGCATGTCCTTTCTCTACTTCTTTCTCACTCTCTCAGGCATGATGAAGGAAGAAATGGAATCTCTAAACCTGAAGGAGACGCTCACCAAGCTCTCTGGTCACTCCAGCACCAAGCTAGCCACACAGGCCGACACAGTGCTGGCCATGCTCTCTGAAACGAACTAGACTGTCCTGACCGGACCACTGCCCTGGTCAATGTGATCATGGACTCTCCGCACCACGTGCCACCACAATCACCCCTACTACCGTGACCACACCATCCTACCCATCAACCGCACTTCACCAGAGAACAACCCATCCCTCGCTCTGAAAGGGGAAAAGAGGTGGAGGGTTTGAAAATACATATTGACAGTCTTCCAAAGCTGGGTTTTCATTCACCTGGCCTATGGAGAACACAGTTGGACAGAGATATACTAGGACTGACCAACCCAATCTGACAGAGAGGTCACAAGGTGATTGCCGATGTTCGAAGCACAAGCTGAATGAGCCAACCCATGTAAAACGCACACGAATCACAACATCCCCGGTTCACTCATCATGACCATCTGTAGAAAGAGTGTTTACTGTATGTGTGAAATAGCTATTCTAATCAGTACACCAATCAGTTGAATGTACACTATGTAGATTTCCTGTAGGGATCAGTGTATATTGTCAAAGGAAATGTTTGCGTATGTATGCGCCATAGAGTTAACGATGGCTACTATTCATAGCATCTACTGTGTTAACCCTCAATGGAAAACATAAAACTAACATCTGACACTGTTTATCAATGTGATGTTCTATATATGCTCTGTATTGACCAATGTATATGGATGTAAATGTTCCAAGAATATGACCATGCCTGTCTCTTCTCTGTGGATCTCGTATAGTGAGATTCTCTTGGCAATATCTACAGTGTACAGGACAAGAAAAGCATTCAAAGTCAATATCTCAATCATGATCTTTTACCAAAGTACATTCTAATTGTTAAAACTGTGCGCGAGGAAGTAAGAAATCTAATCTGATTAACAATTGTGTGAGGCGTTTGATTCTTTGATTGTCATCCAGGTACCAGGAAGATAACAGTAACTGTAGACCTAAGAGGTTTTTATCCCATGTTGTCGGAGGGAAGATCTCCAGACATTTATCCCCCCAAAAAATTCCTACTGACACATCTAGCTCAGTCCTAGTTATGTAAGAGCCCGGGTGGGTGGGCACTGGGCAGGGTAATCATTACAGAGCTGTGAGAGTGTCAGGCAGCTTTCCCACTGGGTGCCAGCTCCAACATTCTGATGAAAAGAGATCAATATGTTGTGTGAATGCTGGGGCAGCAAAGGGCTCGTGATGAAGGGCGCTTTAATGTTGCACTCAGAGCCACGCTGATTCATCCAACTCCTTTTAAGACCAATTTGTTAAGGTGTCTAGAGCCCAACGGAGACTGGCTGGCTATTTCAAAAGCATTTACATAGTGAATATCAACTGAAAACAGCCCTCCGTCCCTCTGTCTGCCCTTAATAGTACCTAATAAGCTACTCAATGGGAGCTGAGTTGTTGTTATTGAATTTATCTTTGAAATATAACTATTTTGATGTTTTAAAAAGAGTGGCTTACAGAAACAACTGGAAATAAAATAAAAATATGAATGGCCATGGCCTGTGACTCTTTTCTGTTCATTGGAGTATATATGAATGACTGTGGGTGTGTTTCAGTCCTCTAAAAGACTTCCTGTCCTTGTCTCCTTTCCTTCGTCTGCACTGATCTGAAAACACAGGACAGGTGAAAAAATTGGAGGATGGCTGCTGGTCTTTTTCCCCCCTACAATTCAATACTGGGTCTGCTGTCTACTTGTCATTTTCCGAACATGGTGGCTGCTCTTCTCACTCTGCTAACGTATTCGAAACACTGATTAACACATTGTTTCACACAGACTCCCTTAGGCTCTTTCCCTGTGAGGAGAATGAGTTGTGGTAAAGCCTCCGTGGTTACAGGAGAGGTCATGTTTTTTCGTTGGGTTTTAAAGGCCCGTACTGTGCTTTACACCATACATACTGTGTAAAAAGCCCTTGTATGTCCCGCCTGTAGAAGGACAGGGAAACAACAATGTAGCACATTAGAAAGGAAGACAACCATTCTAACCACTAGGTGGCAACATAGTTTTAGGGTACAGTAGATGCTTCTCCAGGGCTCCTTATTGAAATGAGTCTCTGTGTGTGTGTGTGTGTGTGTGTGTGTGTGTGTGTGTGTGTGTGTGTGTGTGTGTGTGTGTGTGTGTGTGTTTTCGAGTGTGATCTATGTGTGTGAGTACATGCTTGTACGTGTATCATTGGGTAGCCACAGATTTTCACAGATTGCACAGTGGCCAACATATGGGTGATCTCCGCAGGAGAGTGGGATACTGGGCCACGGGCCCAGACAGTATTCTTGTGTGTGTGTGTGTGTGCGTGCGCACGCGTGTGTGTGTATGTGCGTGTGTCTCACACCAGGCAGAGCACAGCTGAGTCCTGAGTGTGTCATTAACACTGCTGCCAACCTGCCCCAAGTTCTGCACCCTGAGCTAATCAGATAACCACCTCTATAACCAACATGGTTGTATACCAGGTTGACTTTATTGGAGTCGCACTGCACATCTCGCAACATTGGAATTAGAACCTGGAGCGTGACCGTCATGTCAGTGGCTTCCATTTCTGTTGCAGTATGTACCAAGTCATCTGTGTGGGATAAACATTTAGGACCACATACCACTAGAAATATACATCTGTAAGAGCCATCCATGTTAGATCTGTGTATCACAGTATACCAAGTTATCTATGGAAGCGTACAAGTCGTGTGACATTTGAATGTCATTTGTATGTCACTCTTACATCTTCTTTGTACTCTAGCAGAGCATTCCCCAGAGACTGTGAGCACTAGACAGACAGGAAGCACACATGAAACACTGCTACAGTTTACTATAGAATACTACAGAACTCTGTAGTAAACCGTAGTATACTGTAGAATACAACACTACACACTGTAGTATGGTGTGTAGTACTTTACTATAGAATGTTGTAGAATACTGTTGATTATTATAGTGAATACTACATTATTATTCACACAGAAACACTGTACTAAATACTAAAGTAATGTCTGCAATAAAAACACAGTTCTATAAAACACTACACTTTTTAACTATTATAAATAGTACAGTATTTCATTTGCATATACTCTGCCCATTCCCCTCACCGAAATCCCAGTTTGCGAAACCTACATGCCATGTATAGACCAGATACAGCATTCCCCATAGCATCTAAAAAAAGAGCAGAAGCTTTGAACTACAGTGGGGAGAACAAGTATTTGATACACTGCCGATTTTGCAGGTTTCTCTACTTACAAAGCATGTAGAGGTCTGTAATTTTTATCATAGGTACACTTCAACTGTGAGAGACGGAATCTAAAACAAAAATCCAGAAAATCACATTGTATGATTTTTAAGTAATTAATTTGCATTTTATTGCATGACATAAGTATTTGATCACCCACCAACCAGTAAGAATTCCGTCTCTCACAGACCTGTTAGTTTATTTTTAAGAAGCCCTCCTGTTCTCCACTCATTACCTGTATTAACTGCACCTGTTTGAACTCGTTACCTGTATAAAAGACACCTGTCCACACACTCAAGTGAAAACATATTTTTAGACATTTTTGCAAATGTATTGAAAATTAAATGCAGAAATATCTCATTTACATACTGTAAGTTTGGCAGTAATTACAGCTGTGAGTCTTTCTGGATAAGTCTCTAAGTGCTTTCTACACCTGGATTGTGCAACATTTTCCCATTGTTATTTTCAAAATTCTTCAAGCTCTGTCAAATTGGTTGTTGATCACTGCTAGACAACCATTTTCAGGTATTTCCATAGATTTTCAAGTAGATTTTAGTCAAAACTGTAACTCGGCCATTCCCGAACATTCACTGTCTTCTTGGTAAGCAACTTCAGTGCAGATTTGTGTTTTAAGTTATTGACCTGCTGAAAGGTCTCTCAGTGTCTGGTGGAAAGCAGACTTAATCCGGTTTTCCTCTAGAATCTTGCCTCTGCTTAGCTCCATTCCGTAAATGTTTTATCCTAAAAAACTCCCCAGTCCTTAACGATTACAAGCATATCCATAACATGATACAGAAACCACTATGCCTGAAAATAGGGAGAGTGGTACTCAGTAATGTTTTGCATTGGATTTGCCCAAAACATAACACTTTGTATTCAGGACAAAAAGTGAATTGTTTTGCCACATTTTTTGCAGTATTACTTTTAGTGCCATGCTGCAAACAGGATACACATTTTGTTATATTTCTATTCTGTACAGGCTTCCTTCTTTTCACTCTGTCAATTAGGTTAGTATTGTATTTGGGGCGGCAGGGAGCCTAGTGGTTAGAGCATTGGGGCACTAACTGAAAGGTTGTGAGACCAAATCCCTGAGCTGACAAGGGAAAAATCTGTTGTTCTGCCCCAGAACAAACAAGGCAGTTAACCCACTGTTCCTAGGCTGTCATTGTAAATAAGAATTTGTTCCTAACTGACTTGCCTAGTTAAATTTAAATGATTGTGGAGTAACTACAATGTTGTTGATCCATCCTCAGTTTTCTCCTATCACAGCCATTATACTCTGTCACTGTTTTAAAGTCACCATTGACCTCACTGGGAAATCCCTGAGTGGTTTTCTTTCTCTCCGGCAACTGAGTTAGGAAGGACACCTGTATCTTTCTAGTTACTAGGTGTATTACTACACCATCCAAAGTGTAGTTAATAACTTCAACATGCTTAAAGGGATATTCAATGTCTGCTTTGACATTTTTCACCCATCTACCCATAAATGCCCTTCTTTGCGAGGCATTGGAAACCCTCCTTGGTCTTTTTGGTTGAATCTCTGTTTGAAATTCACTGGTCGACAAAGGGACCTTACAGATAATTGTATGTGTAGGGTACAGAGACAAGATAGTCATTAAAAACACTATTATTGCACACAGAATGAGTCCATTCAAATGATTATATGACTTTTTAAGCAGTCTTACTGCTGAACTTATATAGGCTTGCCATATCAAAGTTTGACTACTTATTGACTCAAGACATTTCAGCTTTTCATTTTTAACTAATTTGTAAAAATTTAATTTCACTTTGACATTATGCGGTATTGTGTGTAGGCCAGTGACAAAAAATCGAAGTTTAATTCATTTTAAATTCAGGCTGTAACACAACACAATGTGGAAAAAGTCAAGCTATGTGAATACTTTCTGAAGGCACTGTATAACAGACAGACAGTGTACAGATGTGGGATCTTAATTTGATTACTTTGCTGTCGCTGAGAATGTTCCCTCCGTCACAGGATTTACATAAATTCACTAAAAACCTGCACTAACACATGGTTATATTAACAGTACTGCACTTTCATGTAGCCTAATTTTGGCCAGCTAATTGCCTAACCACGATCAAGCAACATTACATCTGGAAAAGAGTGAATGGACTAAATGTTCATTATTTTGCTGCGACAATACTTGTCAAATTACGATCCTACACCTGTACATGGCGGACAAAGATGATAACCCAGCATTTTTATATACCACAGGAGGTGAGGGATCACATACAAGCATCTTTTGTTTGACCTTCTGTAGATTTCTGCTTGCTAAGCCCCCTATAATAGCCACCATCAGGCCTCTCAGCATTCCTGTGGGAAGCAGGTCTTGCAGATCTTGATGCATAGATAGGAATCCCTTAGTTCCACTCTCCTCTGACATGACTGGGAGGGCAATAACTAGTTTCCAAGGTGACACAGGTCTCAAGTGATAGGGTTTGTCCTTGGTCTCTGTTAAGTGGGTCTCATGTTTACACAACACACCCCACATTGCTTTTGTACAGAGTAGAGGGTTTGAGGATGTTGTTTGGTAAGGGATAAGACAGGAAATCATACTGCGAATAACACCCCCTGTTGACTCAAAGAGTTGTTGTTTTATCTGTAGGTTTGATCAGGATGTGAACCGCCTTGCGGGCCACAAATGTATTTTCTTTCCAAGTACTTTTTTTTTTTTTTTTTTTTTTTCCAACATTTTCCAAATGTTAACTGTTGCTGAGAGACAGTGCAATGACCTGAAGAGAGCTTTCTGTGCACATCACTGGGTATCACTCAACCTCATAAATAAAAAAAATACTGTAAATTAAATCAAATGTTATTTGTCACATGCGCCAAATACAACAGGTTAGACCTTACCTTGAAATGCTTACTTACAAGCCCTTAATCCATTCACAACAAAATGTGAAATAAGTCAAGAGGTGTGAATACTTTCTAAAGGCACTGTAGCTCCATCGCCTTAATCTTCATTTCAATTGGTGGTGGTTGACCCTCGCCCTTTGACCTCTGTGGATTACAGGCTATGGCATCTGATAGCTAACGATCCCAAAGCTTTGAAAACTTCTACTGTCAATGTGAAGGGTGTGGATAAAGTGTGACTAAGCAACCCAATAACAACACATCCAGTATATATGGTTGATGAGGAGTCACACTTTGTAGATTCTGCAAACTGTGTCTTACATTATAATATTTTGTTCCAGTTTTGATATGAGTTCCTTTATTTCAGCTCATAATGTTCTCCTGGGTTTCAAAATGAAACAGTGCTTTGCATAAATCATAGAAAGCCATCAGATGATAATTATGCATACTAGGCAGATTCTTCTATCAGGGACTGAGAACTGTGAAGCCAGAATAGGAGAAACAAATTGGCTTGGGATGCATTCTAGGTCAAGGTGTGAGCCTGAGTGTGAAACTGAATATGCAGATGTAGAGTAGGTGTGTCTCAGATTTGCGTGAGTAGGCGTGTTTGCAGGGCCAGAAAAAAAGGAACTGAGCTCTAAAAAGCACCTGCGAATGAACAATAGTGCACTTTGGAACTGCCGATACGCGTTACCCCGAATCCACAGTTTTCACAGGAACAGGTGTGAGCTCCACAGCCATAGAGGTGTGTTGTGGCTAACGCTGAGGTAGCTAAAGCAACAGAACAAAGAAACTAGAGAGGAGCACTGGAACAACACAGACCTGACCCTTTATGAAGGTAATACGAGACATTAAATTGGACAGGACAAGTTATAATGCCTTCCAATCCTTCCAATTACCACATACATGCATGGCTTTGTATTATAACTTCATTCAGTCGGTGACAGGTGGTTATATAAGATTGTTACGGGTTTGTATGCGGATAAGAGTTTCAAAGAGTGTCCAATAGGTCAAATGTTTTGCTGTGTTGTACCATATGGTCCTGTTCCTTTATGCACACGTACGAATGTCCTATATGTACACAGCACAGGGGCTCAAATGCAGCGTATGTGGCACTTTCATTTTGTTTGCTGTCGTGGACATAAACATGGACATTAGTGTTTTGTCTTGTGGGTTTCCCGGGAGACAGGAATTAGATCAACCATTTATCTACAATATGACAACATCCAACTCCCATGATGCTCTGTGGCACAACCCCAATACACCACATCTCCTCCCCACCTACTTTAATTGCCCCCACTATGAACAACAGTCCTGAGAAGGTGACTTTAAACACCTAGGTGACGACTGCTGGGTCAAGGTGTCACCTAGTAACAGTTCTGGACCACTCACGACTTGTGGTTCTGTCGGTGTTGCTTTTCTCAACAGTAACTGATCTGTGTGGCTTTTCCAGATTACATCCTCTGCAGTCTGGACAGTGTAGGACACAGGACCAGTCTGCACAATGACTGTAGCAGGAACCCACTTTGGTCTGTTGAGGTAGTTCCTAGCTAAGACAGTTTCTCCAGGTTTGAAAGCTCTGTCCTTTGCTCTCAGTTCACAACGTTTGACTTGACTCTCCTGTTGACGTAGGACTGTCTCCTTTGAGTTCGGATGTTTGAATAGGTCGAACTTGTGCGCAGCTCTCTCTTCATGAGTAGCGATGCAGGCAAAGCCCTTGTGGTTGCATGAGGCATGTTTCTGTAGGATAGCAGGAAACTGTTCTAGCGTTGGTGCAGTGTCCCTTGACCCTGAGATGTTTCATGGTCTGTACAAACCTCTCCGCCAGCCAGTTGGTTGATGGATGATAGGGTGTGGACCTGATGAGTTGTACGCCATTCACCTGAAGGAACTTAGCCATTTCTTGAAACACTTGCTGTGGTCCGTTGTCACCAATGAGTTGGAGTGGAAATCTGAACCGACTAAACACTTCTCCAATATTCTCAATGGACTTCTCTGCAGTAGTAGACCTCATGATGACAACTTCTGGCCAATTGCTATCAGCCGGTTCAGATCGGTTCAGATGGCCACTCCAACTCATTGTCGACAACGGACCACAGCTAGTGTTTCAAGAAATGGCTAAGTTCCTACAGGTGAATGGCGTACAACTCATCAGGTCCACAGTTTGGTGAAAGCATGGTTTTCCTATGGTTCTTCTGCTTACACCCTTCCCACAACTTTCTGGGAACGGTGCAGGTTAATTGTTTGGCTTTGGAACATTCTCAGCACATTTGAGGAACTTGACAAAAAAAAACATTATTTTCTTAGTATTTCATTACTTTAACAGAACGTTTCCTAAAACATGGTTACATTTCATTTCAATTTTGGTAGTGTACTAGGAACATTCTCAGACTGTTTCAGAGAACGTTATGAAACAATGTTCTTCTGTGGGAATTTAAGTACTTCAGCATAACGTTTCCTACAGGTGTCCTCATGGTTCTATTTCAAGTCATGTTCTCAAATTGTTCTGAGAATGTTAAGAAAACTTTCCAGAAAAAACACGTGAAAACTTTAGTAATGTTCAGAGAACATTCAGTTCTCAGCATCAACAAAACTCCCTCTATCCTCTATCTTGTTAAACCTCTTTGTGCTAGGGGGTGGTATTTTGACGTCCGGATGAAAAGCGTACCCAAAGTAAACTGCCTGCTACTCAGGCCCAGAAGCTAGGATATGCACATAATTGGTAGATTTGGATAGAAAACACTCTAAAATAATGTCTGTGAATATAACAGAACGGAAATGGCAGGCGAAACCCCAATGACAAACCACCCCCCCAAAATAATTCAGCATTACACTGATTTCAATGGCTGGCACATTTATTATAGGGCAAAATCCTCCCTGATTGCAGTTCCTAGGGCTTCCACTAGATGTCAATAGTCTTTAGAAAGAGTTTCAGGCTGGTTTTTGGAAACATGAACGAGAAGTTGTCGTTTTTCTAAGTGGCTCCCATTTTGGCTGTAGTGTTTCCAAGCGTGTGGAGGAAAGCGCGTTCTTTGTTATTTATCTCTGGTAAAGACAATAACAATATGGGACATCGCGAGTGGCGCAGCGGTCTAAGGCAGTGCAAACTGCGTTGCTACGGATGTTGGTTTGAGACCCGTGCCAGCCGAAACCGGGAGACCCGTGAAGCGACGCATGGGTTTGGCCGGCCGGGATGTCCTTGTTCCATCGCGCTGTAGCGACCCCTGTGGCGGGCCAGGCGCATGCCCACTGACATGGTCACCAGGTGTACCGAGTCCGACACCAATTCTGGTCCGATTCAATCAGTTCAGGCCCCTCGAAAGAGGGCCGCTTCTGGGCCGACTCCTCATTACTAGCTGGGTATATTCCTCCCTTTTTAATCACGTTGTTTTCCTGCTTTTCATCCATCTCGAATCCTTTTCTTCCATGCCTGACGATGCTAACACGCTCTCTTAGCTAGCTAGACTCTGCATTTGCCTCTGCTAGTAATACGCTGTGCTAACATTAACTTAGACTGTACCACGGGATATAACATTTTTAAACTTGTAAAAACCGACTTCTTCCAGACAAAATAGTTCCTGTAGGTTCAGACTTACTCATCGCCAATCTTTTGTTATGTCTTGTGGGTTTCATAACCACGTCTTTATAATGATTAAATGATGAGACAGGAATTAGTTCAACCATTTATCTAGAATGTGATCATCTACCAACATCCAACTCCCATGATGCTCTGATGGGACAACCCCAATACACCACATCTCCTCCCCACCTACTCAAATTGTCCACATTATGAACAACAATTATATACAACCTTACAAGTCCAAGCGTCTTGGTGCCCGCCTATCTCTCATAGGGTAACGGCGGTCAACCTGCAACAATGTCTCTAGACTGTAGCGTTGACTCTGGTGTAGGCATGTGAGTAGCCTATGTCACAGTCTCATCATATACTTGTGTGGGTGCGGCTGAGTCAGTGTCCTGAGAAGGTGACTGTGAGCCCTTAGGTGACAACTGCTGGGTCAGGCCTGCAGATGAAGAGTACAGGTCAGGCCTGCAGATGAATCTGTCCCCCAAGGGGAAAACAGTTTGACTGAATATACAAAATGTAACATGAAACTTGACCCAGGAGAATTACTTATTGTGATGGATAATGTCAGAGATTCAAGGCACAGATGGTGCTAGTATCACACTAGTAGTTTTCTCTTTTCAAGAGAAATGGTTTAGCCTATAGTTGACGCTTAAATTGTGCTATGAAGTTTCTAGTCTTACTATGTTAACTGTCTGGTAGTTTCTCAAACCATAGATGTTTTACTGCTACTGCACCTCCTATGTGTTTGCTTCAGCCCAATGGAACTCTGAGGAGATGGTGTATCTTTATCTATGACGGTCTTTGTTGGGGCATACTCAAATACAGCATTGACAGGATATCAATGCCTGCTCCAAAGTTTATTTATACATTGCCATCCCAGCTAGCACTTTTGGTTCCTTGGACGTTGAGGGAACGTTTGTTTTTGGTTTCACATTGGTTGTTGGAATGAAGCCATACGTTTCCTGACCGGTAAAACTGAAATTTTTTAAAACATTCTCAGAACAGAAATGAACATTTTGCTTGTTCTGGGAACATTTATTTTTAGGTTGCAGAGGTTCTGAGAATGTTTTATTCTGGTTCCTTTAAAATGTTCCTGGTATGTTTTATTAATGCTCTGAGAATGTAAATTATATGTTATTTTGAGGTTTTTGTATAATTTCTTTAAACATTTCACTGAATGTTAAAATAAGACTTTTAATAACGCTGCTAACTTATTTGGGATGAACTTTTTTGAACTCCAAGCACAGATAGGACACTTGGAAATGAATTTCCATAGGCATGAATCATGCAAACATGTATTTTTTATTGTGAGATGGCATCAGTGAAATTCAAACCTATAATGATCTATTCTCCATCCATGGAATTAGTCCACTGCGCCACCAGAATGGAGCTAGCATGCAATATATTTTTTTACACATATAAAGCAGTTAATTTTAATCTATTCAAACAGACCCCATTTCAAAGGGAAAATGCACTCATTAATAAGATCAATTGTGACCAATTAATGGGCACGGCGAAAACACTTCAACACACTTAACAAGAGAGTTTTGCTGATGCTGAGAATGGAATTAATGTTTTTAAATAACATTCTGTGAATGTACTCTGAACATTACTTCAGTTTTCTTGTGGTTTTTATGGAACGTTTTCTTAACGTTCTGAGAAAGGAATGTATGTTTTTAAATAACATTCATAGAACTTTCTCTGAATGTTTACAAACATTTCTTCAGTTTTTTTATGGAATGTTTTCTTAAAGGGATAGTTCACCCAAATTACAAAATGACATATTGGTTTCCTTACCCTGTAAGTCTATGGACAAGTCTATGGACAAGGTATGACAGCAATCAATGCTTTGGTTTAGTTCCCATGGCACTGTTTCCACATGCTAATGTTTTAGCATTTGTGGACAAATCCCATTCAAGTAATGGAACCGATATTAGCATTTTTCACGCAATTCTCAAAACATCTATAAGTGACTTTGTTGAGCTTCACAATCAATTTTTGATACTTTTGGATGATTTGGACATTAAGCACGAAAAATGCTTATATCGGTCCCATGAATTGAAATGGATTTATGCCACAAAATGTTAAAACATGAACATGTGGAAACAGTGCCAGGGAAACTAAACCAAAGCATGGATTGCTGTCATACCTTGTCCATAGACTACTTACAGGGTAAGGAAACCAATGTGTCTTTTTGTAATACCAAGAAAATAATGTTTTTGTTGTCAAGTTCCTTAAATGTGCTGAGACTGTATCAAAGCCAAGCAACTATCCTTCACCATTCCTAGAAAGTTGTGGGAAGGTTGTATGCAAAATAACACATGGTTCTGAGAATGTTATGTTCTAGCTGTAACTGCTGATTAAAGGTGTTTTTGTAATGCTTATTCAAATGATCATGGATAGCTTGGACAAAGAATTGGAGAGTTGTTTGTGTGTGCTGGGAGTAGTAGGGGATCTATTCAGTGAGCCGGGTGTATCAGCCATGTTATATCTGAATTATATCTGAATGCATGCAGCTAAGGCTTTCCTGTCTCTGACAATGCCGGGAAAGATATCACGGCCATGCTGGGGCATTGCTGTTGCTGAGATACTATCAGGGTTGTATGATAGAGGATCTCATTTAATTTCAGTCTGCAACAATATGGTTTGCCAGCTGGAGAAACTCACTGATGAATGAAATGTGTCTCAATCTGTCTCCTTACCCTTCCTTATGCCTGATACTATTTAGGTCCTAAAACTGTTACTGTAATTGGTACAGGAGCCCTCCCTGACATTGTTCTTAGCTGTGAAGGCTGTTGGCCAGTAGGATCTTCCACAAACCTCCATCCCTCGCTGACTCTCTCTTTGAAATCTAACCTTTAATCCCCACACGTCTATCCCTGGTACTGCCCTTCTCCAGATGTTCAGTCTGCCGTAATGAGACTTTTGCTCCTAATACTAACTCAACCTCCCTCCCCTCCTCCCAGAACTTCTACTACAACAATCCCAACCCCTGTACTTGAAATACCGACGCACAAGTGTAGCCCATCCAATCACACACAACCCCTCCCCTCACCTCGGTTAACAATGCAAAAAAAAGATTTTCATCATAGCAGTATGCACTAAGAACCGCTAATTACCCAGATCAAAGGTTACTTGTGTTCCTTCTGCCAGATACATATCATTCTTCCATTTGAGCTTCTACAGATGTACAATTACAATAACCCAAACAAGAAATGTGATATGTCTGACAGGCTTTGTTATGACTGCCTTTTGTTTGATCAGACATTTTCTGTCTTACACTCAAACCCCCTGTCTGTTTTTATTTTCCACCTGTTACTGCGGTGAGGAGTGGTCCTTTACTGTAGGCCTCATTCATTGTTCATTGTTCCCCCTAATGGTTAAGGTTTGATTTGGGAAGGGTAAGCTGATCCTAGATCTGTGCTTAAGGGCAACTTCTACCCATAGCCTGTCACAGCCTACTAGGTGTGGTGGGTTGGAATCAGGCGCAGAGAGCAGGGTTCAGTAAATCTTAATTTATTATCGGCAGAAAACGGTCACGCCAACATACAGGGCGCATAAAACAGACCAGCCCAAACACAGGACCAAACAGTCCGGAGAATACAAACATGAAACCACAACCAACAGAGTTAAAAAAAACAATCCCGCACAAAACAAGGGCGGGTCAAACTACTACATATAGGGAAGCTAATTAAACCAAAATACACACAGGTGAAACTAATAAGACAAAACCAACAGACAAACGAAAAGGGATCGGTAGCGGCTAGTAGGACGGTGACGACGACCGCCGAGCACCGCCCGAACAGGCAGGGGAGCTAACTTCGGCGGAAGTCGTGACAGTACCCCCCCCCCCCCCCCCCCCCCCCCCCCCCCCCCCCCCCGGAGGACCCGGAGGACAAGGCGCCGGGCGATCCGGGTGGAAGCGGTGGAAATCTCTCAGGAGAGAAGGGTCCAAAATGTCCCCCACCGGAACCCAGCATCTCTCCTCCGGACCGTACCCCTCCCAGTCCACGAGGTACTGTAAGCCCCCCACCCGGCGTCTCGAATCCAGAATGCCACGAACCGTGTACGCCGGGGACCCCTCGATGTCCAGAGGGGGCGGAGGGACCTCAGGCACCTCACCTTCTTGCAGGGGACCAGCCACCACCGGCCTGAGGAGAGACACATGAAACGAGGGGTTAATACGGTAATACCTAGGAAGTTGTAACCTGTAACACACCTCGTTTATTCTCCTCAGGACTTTGAACGGCCCCACACACTGCGGCCCCAGCTTCCGACAGGGCAGGCGGAGGGGCAGGTTTCGGGTCGAGAGCCAGACCCTGTCCCTCGGTGCAAACACGGGGGCCTCACTGCAGTGCTGGTCAACGCTCCTCTTCTGCCGTTCTCCCGCTAACCTTAGCGAGTCCTGGACGGCTTTCCAGGTGTCCTTGGAGCGCTGTACCCATTCCTCAACCGCAGGAGCCTCGGTCTGGCTCTGATGCCATGGGGCCAGGACCGGCTGGTAACCTAACACACACTCAAAAGGGGACAAGTTAGTTGAGGAGTGGCGTAGGGAGTTCTGAGCGAGCTCAGCCCAAGGAACATACCTTGCCCACTCACCAGGCCGGTCCCGGCAATAGGACCGCAGAAACCTGCCCACATCCTGGTTTACGCACTCCACCTGCTCATTACTCTCGGGGTGAAAACCTGAGGTTAAGCTGACCGACACCCCCAGTCTCTCCATAAACGCCCTCCACACTCTGGACGTGAATTGGGGACCCCGATCAGATACAATGTCCTCAGGCACCCCATAGTGCCGGAAGACATGGGTAAACAAGGCCTCCGCAGTCTGTAGGGCCATAGGGAGACCGGGCAACGGGATGAGACGACAGGACTTAGAAAACCGATCCACAACGACCAGGATTGTAGTACTTCCCTGGTACGGGGGAAGGTCGGTAAGAAAGTCCACCGATAAGTGTGTCCACGGCCGTTGTGGAACGGGGAGGGGTTGTAACTTCCCTCTAGGCAAGTGCCGAGGAGCCTTGCTCTGAGCGCACACTGAGCAGGAGGAGACATCAAATCTCACGTCCTTAGCCAGCGTGGGCCACCAGTATCTCCCTCTAAGACTCCGCACTGTCCTCTCGATGCCAGGATGACCCGAGGAGGGGAGAGTATGAGCCCAAAGGATCAGCTTATCCCGGACCCCCCTTGGCACGTACTGAGTTGGACAGTTAGGGGGGGCCGGCTCTAACCGTGAGGCCCTCTCTATCTCCACGTCCACCTCCCATACTACCGGTGCCACGAGACATGAAGGTGGAAGGAAGGGAGTTGGGTCAAAGGACCGAAACCTGGTGAAAAACATGGCCCATCTAGCTTGACGTGGATTTAGTCTCCTCGCTGCCCGGATATACTCGAGATTACGATGGTCAGTCCAGATGAGAAAAGGGTGTCTCGCCCCCTCAAGCCAATGTCTCCACACCTTCAGAGCCTTGACTACAGCTAACAACTCCCGGTCCCCCACGCCATAGTTTCGCTCCGCTGGACTGAGCTTTCTCGAAAAGAAGGCACAAGGGCGGAGCTTGGGTGGCACGCCGAGCGCTGGGACAGCACGGCCCCGACCCCCGCCTCGGACGCATCCACCTACACTATGAACGCTAAAGAGGGGTCCGGATGCGCCAACACGGGCGCATTGGTGAACAGCTCCTTCAAACGACTGAAAGCTCTGTCCGCCTCTGCTGACCAACGCAAGCGCACCGGTCCTCCGTTCAGCAGTGAGGTGATGGGAGCAGCCACCTGACCAAAACCCTGGATAAACCTCCGGTAGTAATTGGCAAACCCTAAAAACCGCTGCACTTCTTTCACCATAGTCGGAGTCGGCCAATTACGCACGACTGTAACGCGGTCATCCTCCATCACCAAACCGGAGGTGGAAATATGATAACCCAGGAAGGAAACGGCCTGTTTGAAAAACTCACATTTCTCCGCCTTGCAATACAGGTCATGCTCCAGCAGTCGCCCAAGTACCTTACGCACCAGAGACACATGTGCCGAGCGTGTGGCAGAATAGATCAAGATGTCATCGATGTACACTACCACTCCCTGCAAGAGCAGGTCTCGGAGAATCTCATCTACGAAGGATTGGAAGACGGCTGGAGCATTCTTCAATCCATATGGCATGACACGGTACTCATAATGACCAGATGTAGTACTAAATGCGGTTTTCCACTCATCTCCTCCCCGGATACGTACCAGATTATACACACTCCTCAGGTCCAGTTTTGTGAAGAAGCGCGCCCCGTGAAATGATTCCACCGCCGTAGCGATGAGAGGTAGTGGGTAACTAAACCCCACTGTGATGGAATTTAGGCCTCTATAATCAATGCACGGATGCAGACCTCCATCCCCTGTCCCAGCGATTCAGCAACATATGTTTCCATCACTACTGTCTCCTCCTGGGACAATGGATACACGTGACTCCTAGGAAGTGCAGCGTTCTCCAGAAGGTTTATTGCACAGTCCTCTCAACAATGGGGTGGTAATTGGGTCGCCCTCTTTTTACTGAAGGTGATAGCCAAATCGGCATATTCAGAGGGAATGCGCACGGTGGAAACCTGGTCTGGACTCTCCACCGTAGTCGCACCAACGGCAACTCCTATACACCTGCCTGAACACTCCTCTGACCACCCCTTAAGAGCCCCCTGTCGCCAGGAAATCACCGGGTTGTGTTGAGCTAGCCACGGAATTCCCAACACCACTGGAAACGCAGGTGAATCTATAAGGAACAGACTAATCTGCTCCTTATGACCCCCCTGCATTACCATGTCCAGCGGCACCGTAGCCTCCCTAACTACTCCTGACCCTAATGGTCGGCTATCTAAGGAGTGCACGGGGAAAGATAGGTCTAACGACACCAGGGGAATCCCTAGCCTTAACGCAAGCCCACTATCCATGAAATTCCCTGCTGCGCCTGAATCGACTAGCGCCTTATGCTGTAGAGAGGGAAGAAACCCAGGGAAAGAAGTTAACACATATATATGACCGACAGGAAGCTCTGGGTGAGTCTGGTGCTTACTCACCTGGGGTGATCGAGTAGTGCTCCGCCTGCCCTCCCGACTCCCAGACGAGTTTCTCCAGCACCAGTCGGCCGTGTGCCCTCGCCGACCACAACTGGTGAAGGAGGACACTCCTCCTCCGGTCCCCCTCGAAGCCGCCCCTCCTAACTCCATAGGGATAGGGGCAGGAGGGCTGGGAAGTGGAAACGACAGGACCTCATCCGAACGCCCGCGGGCAGCCAGCAGGTTGTCGAGACGGATAGCCATGTCAATGAGTTCATCCAGTGTGAGGGTGGTGTACTAGCTCCCTGCGGACGTCCTCCCTGAGACTGCATCGGAAATGATCTATCATGGCCCTGTCGTTCCACCCTGCTCCTACGGCCAAGGTCCTGAACTCCAGGGCAAAGGCCTGCACGCTCCTCGTCTCCTGACGCAGGTGGAACAGCCGTTCACCCGCCGCACGACCCTCTGGTGGGTGGTCAAACACAGCTCGGAATCGGCAGGTGAACTCGGGGTAATGATCCCTCGCCGAGTCCGGACCATTCCACACTGCGTTGGCCCACTCGAGAGCTCACCCAGTCAAACAGGAGACGAGGGCGCTCACGCTCTCCTCTCCAGAGGGAACAGGACGCACGGTAGCCAGGTACAGTTCCAGTTGTAGAAGGAAACCCTGGCACCAGCCGCCGTTCCATCATACTCCTGTGGGAGCGTCAGCCAAAGAGCCCCGGAGCCAGATGCGGTAGCAGGAACAGGAGGTGCTGGAGGAGGGCATGCTGAAGATGAGGTGGGAAGGCCACTCCTCTCCCATCGATCCATCCTCTCCATCATTTGGTCCATGGCTGAACCAATCCTATGGAGAACGCTCCCATTCCTCCATGATGGGAGAGGAGATGCGGCTTCTCCTGCTGATTCCATGTTCCGGTGCAGGATTCTGTCACAGCCTACTAGGAGTGGTGCAGGGTTGGTAAATCGTAATTTATTCTCCGGCAAAAAACGGTCACGCCAACATCAAACTAATAAGACAAAACCAACAGACAAACGAAAAAGGGATCGGTAGCGGCTAGTAGGAGGGTGACGACGACCGCCGAGCACCACCCGAACAGGCAGGGGAGCCAACTTCGGCGGAAGTCGTGACATAGCCTTATGAACTACAATAAATACTGTTTTATACTCCCATTACTTTCCATTTTAATGTGACTTTTCAAGCAAATTACATTCCTGCTTTTTAATTAATTGTCATGCAAAACACGGACATACCATGGCATGTGACATCCATGCACAAAAAATTGACATAAAATCACATTGTTCTCTTGTTACTTGACAACCATGAGCACTGTCGTTTCCCGCCTGCCATGTTTTGCTGTCTGTCGCCTCACAGTAACATAGAAAATGAACATTCATCAGAGTCCCATTGAGTATTGCAGTTTCCATAGCAACAGGGACAGAGTGATGGAGAGTGGGCGAGATTGATGGGGAGTGTGTAAAGGAGTAGGTGAGGTAGGAGTCAAAACAATGTGTGTGTGCGTGGGTGTGCACGTGTGTGTGTGTGTGAGAGAGAGACAGAGAGAGGAGGATGAGTGGGAGGGAGAGAGACAGAGAGAGAGAGAGAGAGAGAGAGAGAGAAGAGGATGCGAGAGAGACAGAGGCTGACTGTCTGTGTGAGGGGTGGCTGTTTTTTCGCTGTGAAACCTTCTATTCGATAACATCCATTCATGCATTTTTCTGTCTCATTTTTTTCTCCCAGGTGGACGGAGTGACAATGACGCTGTCTGCCTGACTATCTGTGCATCTCCTCATTATCATTCTCCCTCCCCCTCTCCATCCAATCCCCTAGTCCTATCTACCATCCCCCTGTACACCACACACAAAGCCAAACAACCACCACCACCCATCTCTAACAACGTCTCACACACACACACACACACACACACACATATAGACACACACACATTCGCACACACACTACCCCTGTCTCCTGGAAAGGGATTTAAAGATTCGCAGTCTCTCATTTGTAATCAGATGAAAGAGAGGATTATCTCAAGGTTTCCTCCATCTTGTTCACAGCCAGGATAGAGGGAGGGAGAAGGAAGAGGAGGAGACTAGTCGAAGGGAGGGCGCTGTGGATGGTGCGTGGCGAGAGGGGGGGGGGGGGGGAGTCACCTGTGGATGTGAGGGAAGGAGAAGCGCTTTCCTTTTCCTTTCCAACATCCTGGACTAACAGGGGTTCTCCGGGGATCCTGGGGGATAACTGGACTCTGACACTGAGTGATTGAGAAAGAGAGGGAGAGGAGGAGGAGAGAAAAGGAACATAAGGCACGGATCTCATATTCTTCCTGAAAGGTAAGCAGGGGTTACAACAGAGACTTTTCAGGATGAAATGGTTAAATCTCTGTGTGTGGGTGTGTGTGCATGCGTGGCTTGCATGTGTGCGCGTGTTTATGTACTGCATGCATGTGTGTGTAGGGTGGGGGGGTGGATTGATGTAGGCCCCTGAGTGAGTCAATACATGCAGTCAGTCACAAGCTGTCCCTAGTCTCATACAAAGTTCAGATAGTTGAGGCATTGTTATTATTTAGATGTTTGTATAGCATAGCAGAAGGAATATCAATTTGTTGCGTTGTGTGAGGAGGTATATTCTGAAATGTTATTGTAAAGAGAAGCATTACTGTAAAAATAAAAAAGGCCACTAATTCATTAAATTGACTTCTCACATCTCTATTTTCAGACTACCACAGATCAGGTGTTTTGTTCTAGTGTCAGCGGGCAAAGTGTTAGCACGCCATTATTTTTCACTGACTGGTCGCATGTTCCTACACTTTATGGCATATCATCTGCCTGATCTGTCTATTGTCAGAAGTGACCTTTGGTTCAAACCAGCTTAGATGTAGCCAATTTATAGGAGAGAGACAACTCCGTGCTTCGGATCAGCAGCAGCTTGTTAGCTGTGAGGAACATGTGGCTAGTCAGACAATATTAAAGAAAGGCATGCTAACACTTTGCCCACTGACACCAGGCCATACAGTGATTTCATTGCACAACATTAAATGACTTGAGCGTTTGCTGTTGCCTGTCAACATTGTAAACATTGAATTGAATGGGTTTGTCTTGTCTGTAGACAATACGATTTACATATGTTGTAATTCACTGCGAAGACATTCAGCTTGTGAGCTGTCAACACAGATTCCTTCAATAAATACACTGAATAATGCACAGAGACTAACATGAGACTAACACTATCCTGCATGTTATCCCCAAAAAGACTGTAACAGATATTCATTATTCATTATAATATTCATATTCAGCCTGTAGAGCCCCTAACAGAGACCCTACATGTAAATAACGAGGAGGTGTACCATGGGACTGGGGTGGGATGGAGAGCCATTTGGCTCCAAGGGTAGAGCAGACTCATTGGTGATGCTTTTTAAACTGCCCCTAGAGGCCTCATATGTAAAGTAGAATAACAAGACATCAATGGACAATTAAATGCATATTTTTCAAAAGCCCATAGAAGGTACATGATCATTTCTGTATTGTGTGTATATCATTTCAGGGTATTTGACTTAAAAGTTAAAGGTTTTGTGATTGAGGTGCAGCACTCTAGCCGACATCGTATCATCACGCCATGTCACAAGTTAACACATCCCACTACCAAAGCTTTAGAGAGCCTACATTGAAGACACCCCCTAATGCTCTCAAAGAAGACATAGACAATCCTGTATTTCTCTTGTAATCTTATGGATCAGTGAGGGGCTGATCCAGACCTAATCTGAACGGCCTAATCTCTGCCACTGTGAGTGAGAGATACCTGACCAGTTTGCTCATGGCATGCCCCCTTCTGTAGTGGACAAAACCAATGACCCTCTGGTTTAGGCTGGCACCACAATCTGTGTACAAGAGATAATCAAGGCCTTAACGTTTAAGCTGCAGAGACCAAATGGTCGTGTCTGTGTCTCTCTTGTAAATCAACAAAACAACTACACTAACACTGTGAAAACACTTGGGACTAGACTCAACTTCAATTATAAAAATGAAGAAAAAAAAACACTGTGAAATTCTAGCTGTCAAGTCTGGCATTACACTAGACTACTCCCAGCAGGATGATGACTCATCTCATAATGAAGCAATTAGCATGGTACCAGATGACTGGTTTCATCAGGGCGTCCTCATGCATAAACTGTGTTAGCTTTCCTTATCATACAATAAGAGCTTATATCCCTGAGCCATATTGTTGATGCTCTGTTAATTTCCATTGTGTTCCAGGGCTTTCCCATGGCAGAGAGTGGGCATCCTGTGTCTGAGTTATACCCACCAGAGGGCAGTGTTTCCCTTGACTCTGCTCTCTTTACCGACCCCTTTTTACCCCTCTCCCAGAGCTCCACAGATGGGCTGACAGGTCCCCTGAGGCAGGAGGAACTCAGGAGGAGCTCCAGTGAGCATACAGCTCCATGCTCTAACAGAGACAGAAAGAATGACAGCCAGGGGCCTACTCAGGCTGTCCAGCACACCATCCAACAACATGTGGACCCCAGGACTACTGTTCGCCCTCACAGTATGGCTGAGTCATCATACACAGCCCATCACCATGAAGAGGGCATCACCAGCCATGGTCACCAAGCCAGCGGGGACATGTTATCAGCCTTCGGAGAGAGCCAGGAGCCTTACCCCTCGTCATCATCCCAGAAAGACCTGAGAGGACTGGATCTGTCCAGGTTGCCTGTCCAGAGGAGTCACTCACATACCCTCCACATGCTCAGGGAGGTCTCTGCCCCCCCACCCCGCAGTGAGACCAGCTGCCCCTTGTATCCAGGGAGAGACTACCTTTTCCAGGATGCCTCTCCTCAGGCCTTCTCCAGGTTTGCCTGCAAGCAGCCCATGCAGGTCCAGAACTGCAACACTGTCAACACCACCGGCAGAGGGGGAAATGGTAGAGGAGGCAGCCCCACACAGCAGCCTCAGGCCGGGAGTGTCAGGGTCGGTGCCCCTGGCCCCTCTAACACAGCCGCTGAGGTCGGCGATGAGACCCAACAACAACATTCATGTGAGGAGGCCATCTGCTACTGCACTTTTGTCCATCACCACGGGGCGTTGGAGGACACGTTTGCGGCGTACTGCCACCCCCAGCCCATCCTCGCCACTGCCCAGTTGATGCCACGCTTTCCAGGCACCGAAGCTAAGTTCAGGGACCAGAGGGTGCTGCCACCTCACCTGGCGCCTACCCTCATCTCCCTCCCTTGTCTCATGTCCTCTGGCAGTGAGACAGGACTGGATGCCAAGCGCCTGCTGCAATGCTGCAACCTCAATTGCAACCTCAACTGCTCCTGGGCCAACACTCTGCCTCCTAGTGGAGCCCTGCAGCAGCAGGAGAATAGTTGTCCTAGCAGCAACAATAGAGCCACCAGGGACACAGGGACTATGACATCCCACAGGGAGCTCAGGGACGTGGGGGTGCAGACTGGGAAGATCCACGAGGCATGCCTGGCCCATGTGTTCCCCCAGGTCTGCCTGGTGGAGAAGAACAGGAACGAGAATGAGAACGAGAGCGGGAATGAGACGGATACATCCCAGAAGTCCCCAGTGAAGGAGGTGAAGTGGGACGCGGAAGGGATGACGTGGGAGGTGTACGGGGCGTCTGTGGACCCTGAGGAGCTTGGTCTGGCCATCCAAAAGCACCTGGAGCTGCAGATCAAGGAGACGGCTGGCCGCGCTGCTAACCTGTCCTGCCAGGATACGGCCACGTCCAGGAAGAGCAGTATTGGCGCTGGCGACAGGAAGAAGAGGGGCGGGGTGATGGGCTCAATCAGGACCCCAGCCTGCTGCGCAAGCTCCAGCACGGCTGTGGACTGACGGGGGGAGACCTGAACACTGTGCTTAGTGGTCAAGTTGGCAGCAGCTTTATTATGCATCAAATGTGACCCCAAAACACCAGAGACAGTGTGACCAGCCTCACATAGTGAATAAGATCATCTGTGTGTCAGTCAGAATATTGGCATGTGTACAAGAACCTACCATCATATTGATAAAAGAGGTGAATGGACAGAGAGTGAAAGGTTGTATTTGGATGGAATTCATTCGTAATTGTACCTTCATCATCAGCATAGATGCCCAGTGATAGAACGGAGTGCTGCCACAACAGTCAAACAAAGGGATACAATTATTTCTTTATCATTTAGAGTTGATTTATTTACTAGGGGGGAATAACTAGGGGTTTCTGTAAACAGACAAGCTAAAAGTTATTAACAACACAGAGTGGGAAAAGAAAGCATCAATACACCCTAGACTTCTAATCACTATGGCTGGAAATATATGTCTATCTTTCTCATTTCTAATGCTAGGATTTAATCAAATTCTGTGTGAATGTTTGAAGCATGCAATAGTTTTCGTTTTTTTGCATTTCTTTTCACATTATTTCTACTGCCCCATATTCACATTGAAAATATAGAGAAGTTATCGCACACCTGATTTAGCAGTACTTCATTCTACTGGCATATAAAATAAGTCTTTAACTAACCTCAAATTCTGTGATCTCAGATGATTCATCCAACACTGTGATGCAGCGGAGAATACCGTGACATAGAGAAAGGGTTAACAGACTGGAAAGCGTTGATCAAGAAAGCTGAAAAATCTCATCAGATATCATTCAATATATTAATGCACATAACAAAAGGCCAAATAGCCTATTTGTGAATAATACTTTCTTTCAATTTTTCAACATTGTCATATGAACATTTATTGCATTTGACCCAGTACTTTAATATGTCTCAAAAACATTATGGGTAACGGATCTAATGTGTTACATGTTCTGCATGATGATTGTCTCAAAACCACAGCCAATGTTTTAGTCATGTACTGTATCTAACCAGAGGGTTAAAGGTTAACTATCACCACTGTAACAGAATCTTAGCAATTTACTGTGCCATAAAAATGTGCTGCATTGGTAGGCCTTTTGTAAAATGGATGAGTTACAACTAGCCGGTCAGTTTCATAAACCTTTCAAGTATGTCACTTCCATATTGCGTTTGAAAGAGATTTTGCTCAATCAATTATAACCAGATTTAAAGTAGCTTTTACTGTTGCTACAATGCAGGAATAACTGTTTTATCATTAAATCAGTAATATAATGTTTAAGAAAGTTATTCTTGTGTATTAAATAATTACCAAGCTTGGCATTAAAGGGCTCTTTTGTTCTTTATAGTATAATTTGAATACAATTCCTTTATCATATATTGCCGTTTCAGGTCATAGCACAGGCTGTTCATCAGTGTTGGGTTTGTAGTGGAGGGCGTGATGATACGTTAATAGCAGTCCTTATCAGTAGAATATGACTGCTGTTATCAGGTCTTTAGAAACCTGTATTACTGGTTATGTATGTATATCAGTGGAGGCTCCTGTTGGGAGGACGGCTCAAAATATTGTCTGGAATGGAGTTAATGGAATGGTATCAAACGTGTTTGCTACCATTCCATTCACTCCATTCCAGCCATTATTATGAGCCGTCCTCCCAACAGCAGCCTCCACTGATGTATATTAGGACATAACCAGTTTATTAGGTACACCTATCTAGTACCAGGTTGACGTCCTCCCCCTTTGCCTCCAGAGCAGCCTGAATTCTTCGGGGCAATATACAAGGTGTTGTAAACTTTCCACAGGGATGTTGGTCCATGCTGATGTGATGGCATCATGCAGTTGCTGCAGATTGGACGACGGTACACTCATGCTGCGAACAGCCCGCTCCATCTCATCCCAAAGATGCTCTATAGGGTTGCTGTCTGGGAACTGCGCAGGCCCCTCAAGTTAACTGAACTCACTGTCATGTTCCAGGCAATGTTTTTCAACTCTTCAATTGTCCAGTGTTGGTGATCGCGTGCCCACTGGAGCTTCTTGATGACTTGTGCGTTCCCGAGATGCGGTTCTGCACAACACTGTTGTACTGCGCCGTTTGTGGCACGCCTGTTAGCCTGCACCATTCTTGCCATTCTCCTTCGACCTCTCTCATCAATGAGCTGTTTTCGACCACAGGTCTGCCGCTGACTGGATGTTCTTTGTTCGTCGTACCATTCTCGGTAAACCCTAGACACTGTCGTGTGTAAAATACCACGCTCAAAGTCGCTTAGGGCACTGGTTTTGCCCATTCTAACATTAAATCGAACAGTAACTGAATGCCTCGATACCTGTCTGCCAGATTTATACAACAAGCCACGGCCACGTGACTCACTGCCTGAAGAAGTGATCCATTTTCGTGAACGGGGTGGTGTTACCTAATAAAGTGTATGTCCCAGATAATATCTCTTAGATGAAGTCTGAATTGAAGCATCTAGGAAACTGTTTCACTCCTTTTTATTACTGAGGTTAAACGAACCTCTGGTGACACTAATGTCAGGTATTTAGAATGCCACACTGTAATTCAGTCCCTACAAAGAATTCAAATATGTTTTGTCTCATTGTCTACCTTGCGGTAAAGCTCAAAAACAACATCACTGGAGCGGATAATTCACAAAATGATAAATATTTTTCCCCTACGAAAGGTTCAACCTGCAGTTGAGAGCTTGAGAAATGTAACCATGTTCTGAGGCGAGTTTTTGTTTATAATCAAGAGAGTAAAACAAGCTTACTGTATCTTTTGGAATGTATCTAATTAATTTAAAAGTAAAAAAAAATGGATGTACTAATGGAGATTGCCCCTTTAAATGAAACTGCAAGGTGTGTTTAATGAAATGTTTTATTTCACTTTTATTCAACCAGGTAGTCTAGTTGAGAACAAGTTCTCATTCACAACTGCGACCTGGCCAAGATAAAGCAAAGCAGTGCGACACAAACAACAACACAGAGTTACACATGGAACAAACAAACGTACAGTCAATAACACAATAGAAAAAAGTCAATGTACAGTGTGTGCAAATGGCGTGAGAAGGCAAGGCAATGAATAGGCCGTAGTAGCGAAGTAATGACAATTTAGCAAATTAACACTGGAGTGATAGATGTGCAGATGATGTGCAAGTAAGAAATACTGGTGTGCAAAGGAGCAAAAAGTAAATAAAAAAAATATGGGGATGCGGTAGGTAGATTGGATGGGCTATTTACAGATGGCTGTACAGGTGCAGCGATCGGTTAGCTGCTCAGATAGCTGATGTTTAAAGTTAGTGAGGGAGATATGTCTCCAACTTCAGCGATTTTTGCAATTCGTTCCAGTCATTGGCAGCAGAGAACTGGAAGGAAAGGCACCCAAAGGAGGTGTTGGCTTTGGGGATGACCAGCGAGATATACCTGCTGGACCGCGTGCTACGGGTGGGTGTTGTTATCGTGACCAGTGAGCTGAGATAAGGTGGAGCTTTATCTTGCAAAGACATAGATGACCTGGAGCCAGTGGGCCTGGCGACGAATATGTAGCGAGGGCCAGCCGACGAGAGGATACAGGTCGCAGTGGTGGGTGGTTTATGGGGCTTTGGTGACAAAAAGGATGGCACTGTTATAGTCTGCATACAGTTTGCTGAGTAGAGTGTTGGAGGCTATTTTGTAAATGACATCGCCGAAGTTGAGGATCGGTAGGATAGTCAGTTTTACGAGGGTATGTTTGACGGTGTGAGTGAAGGAGGCTTTGTTGTGAAATAGGAAGCCGATTCTAGATTTAATTTTGGATTAGAGATGTTTAATATGAGTCTGCAAGGAGAGTTTACAGTCTAGCACACCTAGGTATTTGTAGTTGACCACATATTCTAAGTCAGAACCTTCAACAGAGTAGTGATGCTAGTCGGGCGGGCAGGTGCAGGCAGCGATCAGTTGAAAAGCATGCATTTAGTTTTACTAGCGTTTAAGAGCAGTTGGAGGCCACGGAAGGAGTGTTGTATGGCATTGACGCTCGTTTGGAGGTTTGTTAACACAGTGTTTAAAGAAGGGCCAGACGTATACAGAATGGTGTGTGTGTGTGTACGTGTATTCTCATTCATGTTTCTGTCTGTGTCCTCTGCTGCCTGAGGAGTTCCAGGTGTATGAGTTGCTCCAGGAAGCCAGAGTTTGGTCCGATGGATCTGCTCAGATAGAGAAAGGTTCTTGTAGACCATCAGATACCCCAGGGCCAGAACATTGGATGCCCATGGCACAGTAAACAAACCCCTAGCCTTCAGGACACACAGAGCATTATACCTTAGTAACCATTGTGTTTCAGTGTGTGTGTGTGTGTGTGTGTGTGTGTGTGTGTGTGTGTGTGTGTGTGTGTGTGTGTGTGTGTGTGTGTGTGTGTAATTGTGTGCGATATGGATAGCTGAATAAGAGGAGAGAAGGATGAGCTGAGACAAGCGAGGGATGAGAGGAGAGAGGGATGGCTGGTGGTCCGTCAGTGGGCTAACAGTAACTCCAGCAGCTCAGAGACAGATGGAGATTCATAGCACCGCTTCTTTAGAGACATGCTGCCACCGTCTGGAGAGGAGGTGTGTGTTAGTTACAGAGACAGAAAAACCTAAGCGGAGCAGAAAACAGTCTGGTCAACAACAATCAAACAAAACCTCTTTCCCATCTGATCCAAGTCAACTTACCTTTAACAGGCAGCACAGCCCCTCCTCTTACCGCATCTGCTCCTCTTCATACACACACACGCACATGCACGCATACACACATACACACCCCTGCAGTTAGCTTCCATTTTTAGCATTCTGTAATTCTATACCTCCTCACCAGTGACGAAAGCATCCTCCAGAATTTACTGGACAGATGACACTATTCATTATGTAAAGGTTTCATAGTTCTTAATATATTAGTAGTACACGCCTGAAAGTAATATAATAGACACCAATCTGAGAGAAAAAAAGTACATTTTAAATTGTGTAATCTCATTATTAATGTTTCAACTGATATATTCCCAGGAGACAATTCTCAACTGCACAACTCACAGCGGGCTCAACATGACAGTGAGCATTGATTGTCATGTGCCTTTCTTTTACTGAGGAGTGGCTTCTGTCTGGCCACTCTACCATAAAGGCCTGATTGGTGGAGTACTGCAGAGATGGTTGTCTTTCTGGAAGGTTCTCCCATCTCCGCAGAGGAACTCTGTCAGAGTGACCATCGGGTTCTTCGTCACCTCCCTAACCAAGGCCCTTCTCCCCCGATTGCTCAGTTTGGCTGGGCGGCCATCTCTAGGAAGAGTCTTTGTGGTTCCAAACATCTTTCATTTAAGAATATGGAGGCAATTGTGTTCTAGGGGACCTTCAATGCTGCAGAAATGTTTTGGTACCCTTCCCCAGATCTGTGCCTCAACACAATCCTGTCTCAGAGTTCTACGGACAATTCCTTTGATCTCATGGCTTGGTTTTTGCTCTGAAATGCACTGTCAACTGTGTGACCTTATATAGACAGGTGTGTGCCTTTCCAAATCATGTCCAATCAATTAAATTTACCAAAGGAGACTCCAATCAAGTTGTAGACAGATCTCAAGGATGATCAATGGAAACAGGATGCACCTGAGCTCAATTTCGAGTCTCATACCAAAGGGTCTGAATACTTATGTAAATAAGTTTTTTTTTTAATGTATACATTTGCTAAAATCCATTAAAAGCCTGTTTTCGATTTGTCATTATGGGGTATTGTGTGTAGATAGATTTTTTTAAATGTAATATATTTTAGAATAAGGCTGTAACGTAACAAAATGTGGAAAAAGTCAAGGGGTCTGAATACTTTCCGAAGGCACTGTATCCATCAGAGAGAGGGTTACAATACAGGGTTGATTAATGAGAGATGGAAATGGAGAGAGAAGGGGAAAGAGAGAGAGAAAGAAAGAAAGAGCAGAGAAAGAAAGAGAGTCATGTAACAGGCATTATGTCACAGCTGAGGTCACCAGATGACAGGAGGGAGGAATGGAGGGGTGTGCATGTGTACTGTGTATGCGTGTTTATCATGTGTGGGTGTCAAAATGTATTGGTTGCGTACACAGTTTTGCAGATGTTATTGCAGGTGCAGCGAAATGCTTATGTTTCTAGCACACATAACCCCCCCCCAAAAAAAGAAAAGAAATTAAGACATATCAGAACGAGCAATATAACACACATACTGTATGTGTGTGTGTGTCAGACCTGGGAAGAAAATTGTTGTATTCGTAGTTTATTTGAAAATACCAACTTTAAAAATACTCAAGGCAGTTGAATATAGGCAATTATTAGTTAAATACACGAAAAGTAATTATTTCCTTTGGCATTCAAATACAGGTTTCAGAAAAACAAATCATATTTGAAGGTATTTCAACATTTGCAAGTTATTTGAAAACAAAAAAATATATATTTGATGGCTGCCAAATATTTGATGAAGAAACATAAACTACAACAGTTAGTTTAATTCATCTAAATCACCAACCTTTTCTGAGTCAAGATCACTTCCTCAGTAAAAAATCAAGCCGAGATCTACCACTTTTTTTTAAAACATGACTTACATTTTTAAAACATTAACCTAATAAAAACTGTTCTGTAGGGAAGAGGCTGGGCAGTAGGCCTGATACATTATCACAGCATATTGGCTATATGCCTAGCCTGACAATATTGTTATTCTCATACCATATTACAGGCTATTTCAAAACTCAACTTTTGGTAACAAAATAGATCGGTGGGTGTAGCACTTGAGAGTTACTGCTGAGCATTAATTTAAATAATTCGCTTTTTTTATTTTACTGGACTGATGGTACAAGCATCTTGTGGTAATGGTGCTGGGACAACTGGGAACTCTGAAGAAGAAAAAAACGATGTCAAATCATAACGTCATAGATCTTCAGGCCGGAGAGTTGAAGATCTAGAAAGATTCCCGATTTGGAATTCCGAGTTGGATGATCGTTCAAAAAAAATCCCAGACGGAGCTCGTTTTTTCAAGTTCCCAGTTGTCTTGAATACACTGAATTCGGAAGTCAGAGATTTCCGAGTTCCCAGTTCCGAGTTGTTTTGAATGTTGCATCTGTTTCCCACCTGATGGCGAAACTCTAGTCGCACCGCATCTGCCATGCACAAATTCATGTTGTTCCTATGACCAGAGAAAGTTAAATATTCCTCATATTAAAATAGACATTACGAGCTGCTAATAATAATAAAAACGCAGGGCTATCGATACACTTGGCTAGGCCACTCAAGCACATTTTATGTTTTGTAATAGTGTTGACAGTGCTGAATAAATAGTTAATCATGAACACATTCGTAAAAACAGCAGCTATTTGGTGTATTCTTTGACAGTCTCGCTGTGGCCATGGTTTTAAAAGTTATTAAATCTTACGTAGGCTAATATCAATGTTTGCTGTGCCGGAGGTCTTGGAAGCGCTGCCGGTGATTTGAGCTATCCGATTGGCCAGCGCACTCTCACACACTCTCACGATCCACAGATCTCCCGGTCCGCCGGGAAAGGCGGAGTTTGTTTTCAGACAAATTAAATGGTTCAAAATGGAAACACTTTGTTTACCCGGTGCGCAGGGCTTCTGAATCAATTGCACCGCGAATAAAAAACGAAATGTTTGGAGATCGACTAATAATGACTTGAAGATCGACCAGTTGGCGACTGGTGAAAATATCCAGTATGAGAATTTAATGTTACTGAGAATACTAACAGTAACTGCTAAAATATGTCAGTTAATTGTCTAAGGGAACTAAATATCCCTAAACTGCCTTCTTGAATCAACTACAGAAAAGGTAGTTGGAAAATCATGTTAATTTGTATTCTGAGTAAACTATCCCTTTAATGATAGCGTGTGTTTGATATAAAAAAATATATAAAAAAGAGTTGCACACTACATATGATATATTTCGGGGATATGTTGTGTAGTGTGTGTTTGAAACAAGAACTCTCAGATGGACAAAGAGGTTCAACATTGTTTTTTCTGAGCATCCAACTTCCCGTTTGCAATGTTTACAAATGGCTTTGAATTATTTTATGGAATCATAAAATTAATTGCAGCTTTTGACCTTTAAAGAGTCATACACTCTAAAAAAAAGAAGTTATGAATACTGTTGTGTGCATTTTTTGTATAATATCTGTATAATTACAATTTTTGGGGATTCATAAACTTCACCCTCTCTACACCTCTGAATATAACATGAAACCTGTTTGATCACCATGCACTGCAAAATCATTCTGGCTATGGATAAAGAGAACATCAACACATTAAAATCAACATGCCAGAGGATATGTAGTTGAGCATCACAACTTATTTATATTTATCTGTACAAAATATCATTGGTTTGACTTGATTTTCTACACCTGGGGCCTGTTCAGGAGATTGGAAATGTGCTGAATGTTCAGATATAAATGCATTATGTACAACAAATATGATCGACTGCAAGATAGATTTGCATAGTGTAGGAAATTGTGTTTGCTCTATTCATTCTATTTCTATCTGCAACATGCATTTCCTGATACAGCCATGCCTTTAGTTGAAGGTAGCTAATCCAATAGTTTATGTTCCAGATACAACCCTACCATTAGTTAAAGAGTGGTTACTTTCTGAGATCTGTATTCAAATAGTCTTAAAAAGTAGTCATTTTTTGGGATCTATAGTCACAGGTATAGTTACTTTCCACAAATAATATTCAAAACTATAGTTATCCCAGGTCTGGTGTGTGTGTATTCAGTCCATTCTCTCTCTGTGAAGAGTGTAGTCCAGGTTAATAAGCTGCATTAGGAAGCCTCTGTTGGGGAACACCCATCGTTTTTGCTGCACCAACCGGATGGCTGCCAGCAGAGGATGATGATGATGGATCATGAGGAAGGCTAGGACCAACGCAGCCGACCGACTCACTCCTACAGCACAGTGCACTAACACCTTGCCTAGGGAAGACAATAACATATTTACATACAGTCATGCATCAGTCACTCACACTCACGCACAGACAACACACACACACCAGCTCACTGTATGGGTCGTGGCTTACCTCCTGACTTTAATGCCTGGTGGATGAACTGAGCAGCAGGGTGAAAGAAAGGTGAGAGGTCAAAGGTGGGTAGGTCATTGGCAGGAACACCGTAATAGCTGACTGTGGTACCATAGTAATCATCACTGCCTTTACAACACATCTTACCATGGGCTGCATTCAGGACATGAGTGATGCCCAACTTCCACAGCTCATACTTGTTATGAGACATATACCTAGGAGAAACAACATAGAGATATCACTACAATAACACACACTATCACACACACACACACACCAACAGAACATACTGATTCAGCCCATACCTATCAAGAGACATGTAGCTGACACACACACCATATCCAAATATATGTGATGTGTAAGTATAGGTGTGTGCATGCACATGTGTGTGTCTGTGTAATTACGACTGGAAAAACAGGTGTACTCACATATCCCCCAGGTATAGGTTGGGCCACACCTCGTCTCCGTGCCTACAGGAGCTCTGGGCTGAATGTAGCACCTCCTCCAGCTCCTCCAGAGATGGAGGCTCACACACATCTGGCTCACATTCACAACTCTGCCCAGTGTCACATGAGCCTGAGACACCTGACACACAACCCAGTAGCTCACCTGTTTTGCTGGACACTGTACTTGAAACTCCCTCACTGGCCATTGTAAAGCCTAAACATAAACAGTGATAGTCCTCAGCTCATACAGGCCTCGAACATAAACAGACCATTGACTCTGTACTGCACTCTGCAAACTCTCCCTAGGCACACTTGTTTTTGCTTGCCTGGTGTGCCAGGTAGGAAGAGTTTTCAAGCTTGCGTTATGACAGCAAGTGACTGACATGAACAGGCGGAACAGTTAGCGGTGTTGACTAAATCTATAACACCATCTTTATACCCCCTCTAGTGGACATTGAAGCCCAATGTCTGCAGGATTGAAGGAAGGAAGAATGCTATTACAACCCTACTACATCTCTGGCTGCATACAGCAGCAGACAGCATGATTCTTGAATGAAGAGTGACAGTCTAAAACGCATTTAGGTTTGTCAGCAAATATACTGATAACTAGTTTTCCCTTGTGTCTTTGTTGTCAGTTTTCATTTTAACTGACGCTTGAGAGCGCCACAATAAGTAGAGCGAAGCTTGTGACGTCATTGAAAACACGAGCTAAAATGGCAGCGACCATGAGCAACGTGGATGAAATTCGGAATAGAGTGATATTAGGTGAATTTGATATAAAAAATGTAAGTGATTTAAGATTATACAATAAAATCTGATAAATTAAGATACTGTTTGTGTCTGAAATATATGTGCAGATGATATTCGAATTAACGGGTAGCCAACATTTGCTGGCGAAACATAATGTGCAGCTAACGCGTTAGCTAGCTAACGTTAGTACGGTAGAAAATACAACACAGTTCGCACACAGCATATTTCTCATGAAATATATGTACTGTGTTTAATACGCCAATAGATTAGTTGATCTGCGACGTATAAGTGCTTTAAAATTGTTCAAATGTTTCCAGGTTCATACAACAGATTACCCTGGCAATTATCCTGGCTACGATGACACATGGAACTTGCAGAAATTTCAAAAGGTAGCTCTTAGCTAGTTAACTAACTATTATCATGCTGGTATAATTTTACATTCAAGTCTGTTAAGTGGAATGCCAATAATACCCTTTACGTCAATATTATGTATTTATTGCAGAATTTCAGAATCGACGTGGTGCAAATGGATGAGACTTCTCTGGAGTTCGACATGGTGGGCATAGATGCTGCTCTCGCCAATGCCTTTCGAAGGATATTGCTTGCAGAGGTAGCTCAAATAGCGCCCTGGCAATAAAAATTATATGTTTATTATGTTTTATATGGTACATAGTGACGTGTATTAATACGCCCTCTCCTAGGTCCCCACTATGGCTGTCGAGAAGGTGCTTATTTACAACAACACATCTATCATTCAGGATGAGATCCTTGCCCACAGGCTGGGCTTGATCCCTATCAAGGCTGACCCACGACTGTTCGAGTACAGAAGTGCAGGTACATTTATGCTGCATACCTTGTCTCCACTTCCTCTGACAATGTTAACACAACGTTCCAAGACTTGTCTTGTAGAGGGTCACTGCCAATTACATCAGTTTTAAGGCATTTGTGCTTTTCCCAGGGGACGAAGAAGGCACAGAAATCGACACAATTCAACTTCAACTGAAGATCAAATGCACCAGGAACCCCAGAGCCACCAAAGACTCCGCTGACCCCCGGGAACTTTACCTGAATCACATGGGTAGGTAAGGCCGTGGACTGGGGCCAGCTCCAAGCAGAAGTGGTCACTGGACGCTCAGGGGCCCATTAGGATGTCAGTGGGAGTCTCAACTTACTGTTGAGAGTTAGAATAGTAGAATACACAAAGTGCAAGTTTCAAATTTGGTTGTGCGTCAGTAGTTTTTATGTCAGTCACTGACTCACTCAATTAGCCATGTCAGCAAACAATTTTTAGATTAAGTTAGTCAAGCCAGTTATCTAAACTTGTCGTAATCATTGTTGAATACCGACCAGGCACGCAGGGCACATGCCCTATTGATTTTTTGAGTCACTCTCATATGATTAACATGGCATAAGTCATGGGAAAATGTGTAGAATTGCAGGAGATATGCTTTAAAACTGCAAAAATGTCTCTGTCCCATGGTAAAATGAGTAGAATTGTATTACATTTTTTACACTGTTTTTCTTCAGTGTACTCTAAGGACATGAAGTGGGCCCCTATTGGGAACCAAGCTGATGTGTTTGCAGATGCTAACATCGGTCCAGTACATGGGGACATCCTTCTGGCGCAGCTCCGGCCTGGACAGGAGCTGGATATAGTCATGCACTGTGTGAAAGGCATTGGTGAGAGGACTTTCTCTGCAAAATGTTATAATGTCTGCACAATGGCAATCTGACGACAGTTTAACCTTTCTCAAGCCCTGTAACCAGTGATGTAGTATACAATTTAAATAATGTGGGTAAATGCTGATATTTGTCTGAATAAGTTAATTCTCCCTGTATTTTCAATGCATTTTTAGCAATGGGTGGGTAAACACTCGTCCAAATAAAAATACTTTATGTTAATTTACCCTCGCCACGCCGTTGCCTGTCGCTACAGATCTACGTCATATTCTGTTGAAATTAGTGATCTTTCTTAGCTGTTCTGGTGGCTTAATCCTATGCTCTATGTTTCCAGGTCAAGACCATGCCAAGTTTTCACCTGTGGCTACAGCCAGTTACAGACTCCTTCCTGAGATCACACTAATGGAAACAGTGGAGGGGGAGAAAGCAGAGCGACTAAAACGCTGCTTCTCACCTGGAGTCATTGAAGTGGAGAACCATGGGGGTAAAACAGTAGCTATAACATTTTGAAGCATTGTCCTTTGCACATACTGAAATTGTACTTTTACTGTAGCTATTTAAGTTCCATGTAGTTAATTCTCCATCTCCGTCTCAGGAAAGGTTGTTGCCAAGGTGGTGAACAGCCGCTTAGATACCTGCAGTAGGGAGGTTCTCCGACATGACGACCTCAAGAATGCTGTGAAACTTGCAAGAGTGCGGGACCATTTTATCTGTAGGTACCCAGGGAATTTAGACATCACTATGTTTCTGTTTCTTGAATTTGTGAAATGTACAGTCATAATGTCTAGTAAACTCAGCATAAAAACAAACGTCCTTTTTTCAGGACCTTTTCTTTCAAAGATAATTCGTAAAAGTCCAAATAACTTCACAGATCTTCATTGTAAAGGGTTTAAACACAGTTTCACATGCTTGTTCAATGAACCATAAACAATTAATGAACATGCACCTGTGGAACGGTCGTTAAGACACTAAGAGCTTAGAGACCGTAGGCAATTAAGGTCACAGTTATGAAAACTTAGGACATTAAAGAGTCCTTTCTACTGACTCTGAAAAACACCAAAAGAAAGATGCCCAGGGTCCTTGCTCATCTGCGTGAACGTGCCTTAGGCATGCTGCAAGGGGGCATGAGGACTGCAGATGTGGCCAGGGCAATAAATTGCAATGTCCGTACTGTGAGATGCCTAAGACAGCGCTACAGGGATACAGGACGGACGGCTGTTACATGTGGTCTGCCTCGCAGTGGCAGACCACATGAAACAACAGCGGGACAGGTTCAGGATGGCAACAACTGCCTGAGTTACACCAGGAAAGCACAATCCCTCCATCAGTGCTCAGACTGTCTGCAATAGGCTGAGAAAAGCTGGACTGAGGGCTTGTAGGCCTGTTGTAAGGCAGGTCCTCACCAGACATCACCAGTAAAAAGTGCTCTTCACTGACGAGTCGCAGTTTTATCTTACTAGCAGTGATGGTCGGATTCACGTTTATCGTCAAAGGAATGAGCGTTACAACGTGGCCTGTACTCTGGAGCGGGATCGATTTGGAGGTGGAGTGTCTGTCATGGTCTGGGACGGTGTGTCAGAGCATCATCGGCTTGTCATTGCAGGCAATCTCAACGCTGTGCGTTACAGGGAAGACATGCTCCTCCTTCATGTGGTACCCTTCCTGCTGACATGACCCTCCAACATGACAATGTCACCAGCCATACTGCTCATTCTGTGTGTGATTTCCTGCAAGACAGGAATGTCAGTGTTCTGCCATGGCCAGCAACGAGCCCGGATCTCAATCCCATTGAGCGCGCCTGGGACCTGTTGGATCGGAGGGTGAGGGCTAGGGCCATTCCCCCCAGAAATGTCTGGGAACTTGCAGGTGCCTTGGTGGAAGAGTGGGGTAACATCTCACAGCAAGAACACTGACTGTTAATTTTGCCCCCCCCCCCCTTTTGTTCGGGGGCACATTATTCCATTTCTGTTAGTCACATGTCTGTGGAACTTGTTCAGATTGTCTGTTGTTGAATCTTATGTTCATACAAATATTTACACGTTAGGTTTGCTGAAAATAAACGCAGTTGACCGTGAGAGGACGTTTTTTGCTAAGTTTAGTACATAGCCCATAGTGTTTCCACTGGAATATTTTTGCAAGGGTTGTGGGAAGGGGGTTGGGGGAATTAAGGCTTTAGATTTTGTTACTTTTTTATTTTAGGTTTTCACTCTGTCCTTTTTAAAAACTTTTTTTTTCTTTTTTCCGAACATCCCATTTTTGTTGTACATAAAAATGTTAAAACCACACCAGGACCACTTTTGAGGTCTGGGAAACATGTATGAAATTGACTTTTGCTTCAGTTATCCCTTAATTCAGGTACATATTCAGGTACATATGAACGTGATGGAGTTTGCAAAACAAATGCCCACTGGATTGCTGCAAATAATAATTATATAATTCTGCCAGGTAGATAGAACTAGCTACAAAGTAACCTATTCAACATTTAATTCAAGGTTTTTGGGAAAGCCTTTCCATCTATCAGAAGACCGATCATTAGCATAGCTATATCTTTTTTCCTGTTCAATATTTTGTTGTGGTGGCAACAATTTAGCAGTGGCGATGCACTGCTGCTAAATGAATACGAGGGTAATACTGCCCATATCGTTTTGCACTGTAGAAGCTAATTGATTCTCAGTGATTCTAGTACTTTATTAGTTTAGTATAGTTTGGCATTCTGTGCATGAATACTGTCATCAATCCTGTCTTTCCTCTTTCCCATACAGTTTCTGTAGAATCCACTGGCATCCTGGCACCTGATGTCCTGGTCACAGAGGCCATCAAAGTTCTCATGACCAAGTGTCAGCGATTCCTCGGTGAACTCGATTCCACAGAGATGGAATAAGAGCTATGTTGGACCAAATGGAAATACCCACTACGGGGGTTGGATATATGCGTGTGTTGAGCCGGTGTGCAACATGCTTTGGATAGTAGAATACAACACCAGTTGGAATAGCAGAACAATGCGGGAATGCTGAGGATGCTTTATTTTAGATTAACTAGACTATGGATTAGTTTGTTCAAATATGTACCCAGCATGACTTTGTCGTCCTCAAATAGTTGTGCTACTTATATATTTTCTATTCTGATTCATGCTAATGTCACTTGCAAATCCTTATGGCTCACCCATGTCATTAGGCCATTTGTAGAATTCTGCCTGAATTCTGTCCTTTTGGGTATACAAGAAAAATAGGTTGATGTCTTTACTGAATGAAGACGGATTTAGAACAAATTTGTCAATGGCGGGATTGGCTCTTCTCAGCCAGGTGCACAGTTGTGTTGTGTTCTGTATGGACTTGTTTCATGAAACAATAAAGGTAAAGCATATTACTCTAAATACTGATGTTGCAACATCTGTGCATACTTTACATTTTAGCAGATGCTCTTTAATTACAGGGCCAATTAGGGTTAAGTGCCTTGCCCAAGGGAACATTGACATCTGTGGGTCACAGGTACCTTAAACAAAATGGGCCACGGTATTTTTGTGCATTCAAATTGCCATCGATAAAATGCAATTGTGCTCGTTGTCCGTAGTTTATGCTTTCACATAGTATAACCCTACTGCCAAATGGGACACTGTTCACAACGTTGACATCAGCAAACCACGCAGATGTCTGTACAGAAAAAAAGATTGGGTAACGCAGCTTGATGATTGCTTCTTGAACAATATCAGTTGTAGCCAATGAGATGACTAAAGTGTAAATCAGATTGACATAATTGTGACACTATAACCCAGGGCTGGACACAGCTGTTTGTAGGGACGAGTGGGTTCATGCAAAATCTTGCTACTTTGTTTACTCAAGTGAATTGAAATAGTTGTGTACAGTCTTGCGAGACTTTTTCGAGCGTTGTTCAGAGAATGTTCCCTATGAAACGTCATTTCCCCTATCTAGCAATTGAAGATGGCTGCCGTTGTAGAAAGAGTCGAGGGAGGTTTTGGAGCCCTGGATTGCGACTCGGCGTTACCGAGATTGTCTACACCACCACCGGATCAACTACATCAGAACAACCCGCTCTTAGGACTTCCCATTGTGGCGATTGAGACTATTCTCAATTTCCTGTCTTACGACGAAATCAGCCTGCTACGCTTGGTGAGAGAAAACAAAAACAAACCATTAAGCAAATACCAATGCAGCGTCTGGCTAATCTAGCTCCTGCCAACGTTGGCTATTTAACGAAAGGTAGTAGTAGTCACTGCTTGCTTATATGTTAAATGTGGATGTCTTTCCCACTTTTAGTAATAATAATAGCCAAGGGTACCGAAATATAGCCAACTAGCTAAGCTAGTTTAGGTTATTTGCATCGGCTTTTATTTCAATTTCATTCCCAGTTGCTTTAGCCAGCTAGGGCCCTCTCCTGGCTGGAACTCATGACAAACATGTCCATTTCAAACAAACAAATGGCTATATTGTTTGTTTAAATCTCTACTTTTCTAGCTAAGTAAATGCGTCATCTAGTTACTTGGTATGTTTGTCAAGATTTAGCAAAACATCAGTGTAATTCTGAATGTCCACACTAAACTGGCTGGCTAAACATTTGAAGTTTGGTTTTATTTCTGCTTTCCACCAAGTACAGTAAGACTTCCCTTTAATTTACAGTGGTGCAATAGGCCAATTGACATCTAGATGTGTGTGTTGGGGAGGAGTAGTAGGCTATTTCAGCTCTACCGCAGCCCTTTTCGATCTGGCCATTGTAGAGTGCCAGTCGGCGTTAAAATGGAACTGACAGCATTATAGCAACATGAAATCTTATTCAAATCTGTTCATATACACTCCCAGTAATGACACTTACCTGACAGGTGTTCACTTAGATATGGTAATTTGTAGAATGTTTGGGAATTGTCTACTAAGGCATTTGTGAAAATGTTATAGTAATAGTGTGAAAGCGGCCATGTGTTTGGAAAATTTAATAGACACTGCAGTAAATAAAAACATCTGTCTCCTCCAGGACCGGAGTCTACGCAGACCGGTGCACCATAGCCAATCAGAGCTACAGTAGGTCTTTATGCAAACAAGAAATTGCCACAGGCCTGCTATCATTAACTTTGAACTGGACTGTGTTTACAGGCAGTTGTAACTGCACGACTTTAGGTCAATAGAACGCATTCACCAAAAGCCACAAATACACCTGAATGGATTTCTGCAGATGTCAATACCATGGGAGTTCTCTTACATTTGGTAACTTTGCAGTCCTATTGCTCAAACCATGAAAAGGTATGCTCTCTCCCTCAATTATGCACAAGATCAACAACTAATGCTAGCCAGAGCAAGAAGCTTACTGACTCCGGTCATATTCAGCAGGTGTTGTGTAAATTCATCAGTTATTCTGCACTCCGGCACACAGATGAAAGCATCTCGTGTTTGCAAATTCACTCTGGCTGTCTGCCAATTTTAGAGCAAACTGGATAAGTCGTTCAAGTTCTTGCTTGCAAACCAAATAACCCCTGCATCTTTAGCTGTGTATAGCCACCGAAAATTAGATTTAGGGGAGGGGGGGGGGGTCACTCAATGATATCCTCCTAGCAGCTAGCTAACGTTAGCCTCTGTGTTTTAAGCTTGCTACATAAATGGGTAGCTAGCCTATTAGCCACGTTATGACTGACTTGTGATCATTGCCCTTGCTAGGTTGATTGTAGTGACATTCCCAGTCTTAGTTACATTTGTCTGTTTTTGTCTGAGATATTGAGTCATTGAAACTGAAACAGTGTATCCTGAATGGATGCAGTAAACAATGTACCAGGCCAGCTGTGATTTACAACCTAATAGCAATATTTGTGGGACTACCAAGAAATGAATTGGGGGAATTATATTTATCATGCATTGAACTGCATCCCATTATTCTACCAAAAATGCCTTAGTGAATGTCTTGGAATGTTGAGTCAAATAGAACCTGTTTTATAAATGTGGTTTTGTAGCATAAACTGGGAATTTTATATCGCTTTCATATCTGCAAAGTTAAAAAAGCTGCCAGTTCCACTTTCAGGCCAAAGTTCAGTCTACTGTAGGGATTCTTCAATGGTCTTTCATTTAACGAAAGATGACACAATTTTCATGCACATTTTATCATTGTTAGATGTAAAATTGCGCGACTAACATCTCCTTGGCAAAACCGGCAAAGTTAATGTCTGATTCCTTGAGTATGCAAGCACACTTGTTTTCCTAGCCTTTAGGTATGTCGCTGCCCCGCACATCTGTGGGAACACAACCTGTGGTTACCTAGGTTCATATGCAATTTTTCTTGTCTGCTTGGTTCAGTCATTACAAAACTACATTAAAGAAAAGTACATGTCTTAAGAGTACTTTAAAACATTGCATGTGTTCTCACTACTTAAAAAAACATATTGCAGTGCTTCCCTCATGCCCCTTTTCATGACTGCGAGCAGCCATGTGAGTGCTAGCTACTCAACATTAAGCTAGCCCAACTGGACTCGGGTAGACGTAACATAGTAAATGTAAATACGGGACACTCCAATTAGTGTATGCTATGTATTAATTTATGCATGTCAATCATCCATTTCGTACAGTGTTAAATTGGGATTTGTGGTGGCTAACGCTAGTTGGGTTAGGGACAGGCTTAGTTAACATGCTAAAGTTGTCTGTGGTGAGATTCAAACATGGAACCTTTTGGTTGCTAGATGTTTGTTATATGCTCACCCATCCGCCCTACTTTTTGTTTTTGTTTTTTTGCCTTAAGTAACCTGTCGTGTGTGTGTGTTTAATGTTACATTTGATGTGTGTGTGTATATAATATATTTCCAACCATATCAAATGTAACAAACTAATTTGAGTGTCCCGGATTTAAATTTACTATGTTACGTGTGGTCTGAGACCAGGTGGGCTAGCAAAGACCAACAACACAAATAAATGGACTTTTCAGCTACACGTGGATTTACAAACGGACTATACTAAACAAGTTAAATGTCTTACCTGTGATGTTTGTATTTATTTCCACACGCATGGCTACGCCTACTTAGACACCGGGTCCGCACATTTCCCACTCTCCCATGCTGAATAGCCTGAAGCCATATGGCTCTTCTCACATGCTCGATTTCCCTACATGGGTGTATTGCAGCATTTTTTTTACCTGGTTACATGTACATTGAACAACACAGCAGCTTTTCGGCATGTTTTGTTATTTCTGTATAACAAAAAATCCATAACGAAGTTAGCTCTTTTTGTTTCCCCAATTTGTGGGCGTGGTCAAGGGGAATTAATTCTTAGTATGAGTACACTGAAGACAGTACAGTATGATGGGAAGAAACTGCTTCTCAAATAGAAATCCCCGATCACAATTGTAGTCGATGTCATGGCGACATTGGCTAGTTTGGCTCATGTGTAGACCTGATGACATGTTTCTAACGGTCGTCTTGCGCCGAACTGCACCTGTGCCGGCAGTGCACTCTTTCGACAGTTTTTAACGTGTCAGTATGTCACTTTCACCAGGTTAGAGTAATAACGTTGGCTGGAATCTAGGTTAACGTTTTAGATTTAGAATGAACTACTCGGGAAGAATTTCACTTCTCATTGGGCTTGTTCAACATTGCACCTGACAGTGCAGGTGACTGCTGACTGATCTACAAGTCACCTTGCATCATAAATAACGACTCGTCATTTGTAAGTCAGTCACTATTTACTCATGATTCATCACGGTTTTGATGCTCTCGAACAGGGACAGATTTCTCACACCTGGGTCTGTTTCGCAAGCATTCTCAGAAGTCTTGCGACATTGTTTCTGGGTTTAGAAACTCTGTGGCTGTACCATCACCCCACTGGTGCACCCTGCAGTGCAAACTGTCACTTTAGTTTGAGGATCACAGGCTGTATGTGTCATGCAAGGTCATGGGGAGGTTGGAGGAAGGGTAAAAGACATGCTACTCAACCATACCTTCCCGACTCTGTTCTTTTCCCAGGTATGCAAGCGCATGGACATGATCAATCAGCGCATGCTGAACCAAGGCTTCCTCAAGGTGGAGCGTTACCACAGCCTGTGCCAGAGGCAGGTCAAAGCCCAGCTTCCAAGGTCAGTCTCAACACCACTGGAGGGAGTTCTATAGTATTTGATGTGTATGCTATTTGAATATACATGTTTTTGCTTGGCCTATGTCCTGTAGCAAATCAATGAGTAAAAGTTGGTCTATTGCAATTCAGGAAATTAAGTCAGAAGTGCTTGAGCTCTGTAGGAACTAGGGCAGTCTTGTTCTTTCGACCTATCGATTGGTGTACATTTTAAGATGTGTATTTTTCCATATAAACACCATATTTTATAAATCATCTAAGTAGGTTGCTGAGCTTGTCTAATGATTTAACATTTCTTCGAGATCGGTGTTCATTCCACGGGACGGTTGAGTTAACGTAGGCTAATGTAATTAGCATGAGGTTATAGGTAACAAGGAAATCTCCCAGGGCATAGACATATCTGATATTGGCAGAAAGCTTAAGTTCTTGTGAATCTAACTGCACTGTCCAATTTACAGTAGCTATTACAATGAAATAATACCATGCTATTGTTTGAGTGAACAATTTTGAACATGAAAAGTTGTTAAACAAATTAGGCACATTTGGGCAGTCTTGATACATTTTGAACAGAAATGCAATGGTTCATTGGATCAGTTTAAAACTTTGCACATACACTGATGCCATTTAGTCGCCAAAATCTAAATTGCACCTTGGCTGGAATAATAATACATTATGGCCTATCTCTTGTATTTCAAAGATGGTAAAAAAAAATACAAAATGTTTTTTTTCCCTTTGTGTTATTTTTCTACCTGATCTATTGTTATGTTATCCTACATTCCACATTTCCATGAACTTCATTGTTTCCTTTCAAATGGTACCAAGAATATACATATCCTTGCTTCAGTGCCTGAGCTACAGGCAATTAGATTTGTGTATGTCATTTTAGGTGAAAATGGGGGGGGGGGGGGGGGTTAATCCTTAAGATTAAAATAAAAAATGCACAAATTACTAAAGCGGGAGCCAGAGATCAGTATAGCCTAACCAGAAGCAAAACTTATCCCGACCAAATGTGCTGAAGGTGAACCGAAGCCTTAAAACGTGAAGTTGCTTGATCCCCATCAAGGGAGGAGTGGATTTTGATTTGACGGGAAAACCATGTGTTGGCTCCTTCAATTCTTGCACATTTTCTCAAACTACTAAATTTGGAACCAATCAGAACTCTCATACATACTTGTTGTAATGAAGGCAGCCAATGGCCTGCTTCTATCTATGATTTAAACACAACCTCTTGTGAAACCGCAAGCTGCTGTCTGATGAAGAGGAACAGATGTAGCTAGCTGGCTCCCCCAGACTGAAATAAGATATCTGTGAGTGAAATATGCAATATGAGTTGTCTTGATGAGGTTACTCATTTTTCTACTTAAAAAAAAAAGCTAGCCGATATTAGACTAGCCAGTTATTTAAAAATAATTAATAAATATATGTTTTACCCTTTTTCTCCCCAATTTCGTGGTATCCATTTGGTAGTAGTTACAGTCTTGTCTCATCGCTGCAACTCCCGTACGGACTCGGGAGCCAGCGATTTTAAATGTCCATTTGTGTTTTCTCTTCGTGAATTCAATTCATGTTTGTCTCATTTTCAAGTAACTAGCTGCAGGCTTAAAAACATTAACTCATATACAGTGACAGTGAAGTTTGGACACCTACTCATTCGAGGGTTTTTCATTAATTTTACTGTTTTCTACATTTTTAGAATAATAATGAAGACAACTATGAAATGACACTTGGAATCATGTGTTAAACAAATACAGCTTTGCACACTTGGCATTCGCACAACCAGCTTCATGAGGAAGTCACCTGGAATGCATTTCAATTAACAGGTGTGCCTTGTTAAAAGTTAATTTGTGGAATTTCTTTCCTCAATGCGTTTGAGCCAATCAGTTGTGTTGTGACAAGGTAGGGGTGGTATACAGAAAATAGCCTTATTTGGTAAAATGTCAAGTCCATATTATGGCAAGAACAGCTCAAGTAAGCAAAGAGAAATGACAGACCATCATTACTTTAAGACATGAAGGTCAGTCAATCCGGAACATTTCAAGAACTTTGAAAGTTACTTCAAGTGCAGTTGCTAAAACCATCAAGCTCTATGATCAAACTGGCTCGTGAAGACTGCCACAGGAAAGGAAGACCCAGAGTTACTTCTGCTGCAGAGGGTAAGTTAATTTGGCTTTACTGCCTCCGAAATTGCAGCACAAATAAATGCTTCACAGAGTTCAAGTAAGACACATCTCAACATCAACTGTTCAAAGGAGACTGCATGAATCAGGCCTTCATGGTCGAATTGCTGCAAAAAACTCCTACTAAAGGACACCATTAAGGGCCAAGAAACACGAGAAATGGACATTAGACCAGTGGAAATCTGTCCATTTGGTCCAAATTTGAGATTTTTGGTTCTAACCACCGTGTCTTTGAGACAGTTGGTGAACAGATGATTTCCGCATGTTTGCTCTTAGTGGAACTATCATTTGTTTTTCAACATACAATGACACAGCCTGGAGGTGTGTTGGGTCATTGTAAGGGATATTTGACCAAGAAGGAGAGTAATGGAGTACTGCATCAGATGACCTGTCCACCACAATCACCTGACCTCAACGCAATTGAGATGGTTTGATATGAGTTGGACTGCAGAGTAAAGGAAAAGCAGCCAACAAGTGCTCAGCAAATGTGGGAACTCCTTCAAGACTGTTGGAAAAGTATCCCAGGTGAAGCTGGTTGAGAGAATGCCAAGAGTGTGCAAAGGGTGGCTACTTTGAAGAATCTAAAATATATTTTAACACTTGTTTACTACATGATTACATATGTTATTTCATAGTTTTGATGTCTTCACTATTCAACAATGTAGAAAATAGTACAAATAAAGAAAAACCCTTGAATAAGTAGGTGTCAACTTTTGACTGGGATTGTAGTTTGCATAGAAACCTAAATAAAAGCATGTAGATGGAAATATGCTAGAATGGAGGTTTAAAAATGAAATGGTGAATAGCACTTGGTTGATATCTGGAGAGCTGAATAGATCGAGTCAAAGAAGAATTAATCAAATAAATCGCAGAAAAGGAATGTAGTGTGCGCGTTTAGTGTTTTTGTTTGCTCATACAGGAGCAATAAAGGCAGAGATTTTTGGGGTAACAGCCAATGTTTCACATTCATTGGTCGGCACGAGAGAAGCTCGATCTCTGTAAAATTCCAAACGGTCTAAGCCATTTGCTTTCGAGAGGCTGGTCCGGATCGTCCTTGAACCAGTCAGACGTCTTTTTGGACCGTTCTGGACCAGCCTTGATTTGTCCCCAACTTTGATGTTCTGTCTTCTGAGCTGTTAATGCTCTGTATTTTGTCATGTTTTGTGGACACCAGGAAGTACTCTTCTGCTGCTGCTTTTGCAACATCTAATGGGATCCTAATAAAATAACACATTTCAATGTCTAGATTTTTGGTCTGGAATAAATCTGAACCAATCAGACGTCCATGATTTTGACTGGACCGGCCTTGATTTGGTCCAAAAATAGACGTCTATAAGAGACTTAGGTTCTGAGTGAAAGTTGAAAATAACTTCAATATCTGGGAAATAGGGATTTTAGACGACTTTTCAAAATGTTGGATTACTGGGTCTACTCTAGATTTGTGGGTTATATGAGGGCATCAATTTATTTGCCTTGCCTAGGGTGTCAGGATGGCCAATTTCATATAATGCAACTTTGGATTTTACCCGTCTCGAAAGTGACTGGTTTGGAATATTATGGAGAAAAACTACATACATTTTTTTTTTAAAAAGGTGCCTACAATTCAAAGCTGATCAGACCGCACCAAATCTGCATTTAACATGGACATCAAAGTTTGGGCCAAATCAAGGCTGGACTGGACCAAACAGATGTCTATGATTTGGTTTAACGCTGGTCCCAACTGCACAAAAAGACAATAGGACCAAAAACAATGCGTCCAAAAAATGTTGGCATCGGTCCATGCTTACTGGGGTGTGGCCTACAGTGTCTGCTGCAATGTAATTTTATAAATGCCCATCCATGTGGCAGCCCTACTGTTTGTAAAACAGGCACTTCCATTGGCTTGACTAGTCCTGATTCCTGTGACTAATCAATTAGCCTATTTAAGCTCTGAATATCAGCTACTTAAATATCAGCTACTTAATCAGGAGTTATCCTGAGACTATTTGCAATGTGTTTACACAGCGGGGAAATGCTTATCACAGGTTCGGCATCAGTGTTCGCCTTAAAATACCATATTCCACTGGTTAAGGTTTAGTTTTATTAATTTGACCAATTTTTTTTTTTTAAAGCGCACACCTTGAAAAGGCCATACATGCACATTTAATAAAATCATTGAGGATAACACACAATAAAGACTTATTTCCATTGTGGTCCTCTTGAGACAAGGTGGCTAGACAAGATCGAACACAGTACGGCAGTGAAATAATAAAACAAAAACAGAGAAGAACATCTATCTCATCATTCCAGTTACATCATAGGGGTTATTCATATATGCACAGAAGACATCAAATATATTTTTTACTTTATTTTTTAAGCTGCCCAGAGAGGACGTTGTTTTTATGGGCAGAGGCAACTCATTCCATTCTGAGGCTCCAGTACACAAGAAAGTTCCTTTCCCAGCATTACTCCTCAACCTGTATAAGCACACATCAGCAACACCTGATCTGGTGCTGTGATTATGTGCATCCCTAACACGAGGAAAGTAATCACTTGTATTTATGGTCCTGCGCCCAGATATCTTCCTGTAAACCAAACCTAGTCAAATCTGGGACACCTTAGCCTCAACAGGCAGCCAGTTTAGTTCCTGAAAGCAGCTCCTGCCTATGTGAGTACGTGGACTCACCTTCAATACTACTCTGATCAGCTTATTCTGGGCTATCTGGAGCTTCCCCTTCATAAGTTTAGATAAGCCCCCAAACCAGGAAGTACTAGCATAGTCAAAATGGCATTGAAATGAGGGCAGTAGCTAGCACTTTCATGGAGTCCTTAACAAGCAGCTTGGACTATTTAGGCAAAAACTTAGTCCTGGCATTAACCTTCCCTAGCACCTTATTGGCCATGCTCACACCTCCCAAGCTTCCATCTAGGATACATCCCAAGTAGCTAACAGAGGTTTTAGTAGTCAGCACCTCACCCCCTAACTCCATTCTGATTTCTGACGACCTACACAATTTAGGTCTGGATCCAAAAATAAAAACCGTAGGTGGACTCCTAATCCTGCCTAATGGGCTAAATGCCATGCTTTCAAAATATAAAAATATTGACATGGTACTAGCTCAACAAATTAAGTTAATCAATGGGTGGGAGTGATTCTGACTTTTTTTTTAAGTATGAAAGTTGTGACAAATCAAATTTCACACACCCGTAATCTGATAGTCAGGTGGAGCTCAGTCTGCCCAATGGCTCAGGTGCCCACACACACACACACAACATTGACAGGCGCACACTAGCAGAGGTCTAATCGGCATAAGGTCCCCTCAGACCGATCCAGCTCAAAGGCCCAGCTTCTGAGATCCCCCTCAGCAGCAGATATTAATTTTAAAATGGAAAATGTCATCTTTATTGACACTTTAAAAAAAATATCAATTCTTTCCCCTACTCAAAATGAATCACTTTAAACTAAAACGTATCGGAGCGTTGCTATTCTAGATCGAATCGTTCATGAAAGAAGATCCATGTTTTCCTTGTTACAATAAGAAAGATGCATTGTGGATGATTAAATAACATGAATCATTTGACCATATACTTGTGAATACTCACCCCAGTGTCAGCAGCACCACCAGTGCATTACAAAAGTGATTACCTCATGCCTCGAGGCTATTTTTTTGTATGGCTATACTTTTATTCCAAACCATTCAGCAACTTCACTTTTTGATGATCCCTCAAGTTTGCATTCAATCGTGATAATGTTACTTGTAATCATAAAGTTCTGTCATCTTGTCCAATGTGTATATTTGGTGCGCTTAGGCCTCCCAAGTGGCGCAGTGGTCTAACGTGCCACTAGAGCTTCTGGGTTCGAATCCAGGCTCTGTGCCGTCGCAGTGCACGCTGACACGGTCGCCAGGTGTATGGCGTTTCCTCATTGATGCGGCTGGCTTCCGGGTTAAGAGGGCATTGTGTCCAGAAGCAGCGCGGCTTGATTGGTTTGTTTCAGAGGACGCATGTCTCTCGACCTTCGCCTTTCCTGAGTCCATACTGGAGTTGCAGCGATGAGACAAGACTAACTACCAATTGGAAACCATGAAATTGGGGATAAAATATTTTGTACTTTGTCTTGTGGCAGGCGGGAGTCGGAGCGGAGGAACCACTCACTGGCCCGTCACGCTGACATCCTGGCTGCTGTAGAAACGCGTCTCTCGCTACTCAACATGACCTTCATGAAATATGTGGACTCCAGTCTTTGCTGCTTCATCCCTGGCAAGGTGCCTAGATTCATCCTCTTTAACCTACCACCCACTAACGACCTGTCGCATCTGTACATTAGATGCTAATTTCTGTTTTATGGTTTTCTTTTACATCGACTAACTTTAGAGCTTCTCCCGTTTGGCCACATGATGGCACTCCTGTTCTTAGATTGACTATAGTTTAGGAAAATTATTTGATTAAATTATCAAAGCATAATTTTTTTTTAAAGTGGAAGACTAGTTCCATCCCAGAATAAACATGCTAGCTACTTCCATTAACTTGGATAGTCTTGGCCTCAACATTACACACACACACACACCAGGATCACATTCTTAACATTCTAAGCCTAAGCGTACAATTTATTCTAAGCTTAAGGTTCCCGGCATGTGACTGTGTCTTTCCCTGAGGTGATTGATGAGATCTACCGTGTGCTGCGCTATGTGAACTCTACACGTGCGCCCCAGCGGGCTCATGAGGTGCTGCAAGAGCTACGGGACATCTCTTCCATGGCCATGGAGTACTTTGATGAGAAGATCGTCCCCATCCTGAAAAAAAGGCTTCCCGGGGCTGACCTGTCAGGGCGCCTCATCGGATCTGCCCCAGGTAATGAACAACTACACTGACCTTTCTATGGCCAATAACGATTCAACAAACATCCATGTTATTTAATATGAATACAATTTAACATGACGATATTTATTGTTCGACTTCGCTACCCATTTAAGAGTGTACCTAAGATCATCACCCTCCCTATTCTCTCTGCCTACCCCAGTGGCCGGCCCCTCCACCTCCCTGACCACCATGTCCCTGCTGGCCAAGAACACGCCGTCACGCTCTGAGATGACCAAGGTGCAGCAGCAGGTAAAGGTGAACGGGGCGTCCATGACGGTGCTGCGGCGGGAGAATCAGGAGGTGCGCGTCAAGCAGCTGGAGCAGCAAAAGCAGCTGCAGGACCAGGAGCAGAAGTTGCTGGAGCAGACTCAGGTTATCGGGGAGCAGAACGCCCGGCTGGCTGAGCTGGAGCACAAGCTCAGGGAACTGATGGACAGTGCGGTGGGGGGAGGTGCCAGGCCGGCCGTAGCCACCTCCACCACAGCAGCTTCTTCCACGACGGGCTCTTCTGCTGTCGCCACGACGTCTTCTGCTGATGTCGCCACGGCAACCAGTGCGGTGGGTAGCCCGCCCTTGAAACGCACCAGGAAGAGCTCAGACCTCCCGCGCCAGTCCAAACGCCTGCGCAGCAAGAAATAGGACACAATGTTTTTTGTTTTTGCCTGATTGCACATCCCACCATGTCCTGTGACATTTATTTTAATTATCATTGTTTGGAATGTCTTTAGGAGAGGGGGGGGTCATGGTAAAGGAGACCGGAGTTGCTCTGTTTCCCTTGCGTTGAATCCCTTTGTCATATCCTTTTCAAATTCCTGCAGAAACTACACCATGGACATGTTTATGCTGATTTGGCCAGCATATTTGGGCAAGAGTGCCAGTAGTCTCCACAGTTTAACCACTGACTCTTAAAGCCACTAAGAATTTGCACACTAGTTGACAAGGTTAAGGTTAGTTTGAAAAGTCAAACACCAATTTTGGTGTTCACTCTTTCTTGTCCATCAACAAAAGTCAATCCACATTAGGTTGTTGGCTCCTAGTTGGGAGAGAGTCTTTGCAGTGAGGCAAGAAGTAATGAGAGCTTTCTAATATGTATCGCTTAACTACTGAAAAGGTTGACTTTGGTTGGTTAGAAATGCATTTGAAATATTGGCTAGACGAGACCATTCAGGATAAAGGATGTTTAAATTCTGCCTCTCAGACAATTTTGTTCTTATTGATGCAAATGTCATTTCTTATTGTGTTGTTCTCTGTTGGCCAGGTGGGATTGCTTGAAAAATATCCTTGAGCAATATTCTTCATTTTCTGAGACGGGCTAAATTTAAAGTATTTGATTCCTGCATCGAGAGGGTTATATCCCAAATGTGGCGCAGTAAAATTAAAGGAAGTTAGTCTCTATTTTGAAAGAAAATGGACATTTGCATATTTTAGCCAGGTCCTGGGAGATCACACATCTTCATGAAAAGGACAGTTTGAGGGTTCCTGTTGTAATGAACACTGTTCAGCTAGCATTAGTGAAATGACACACTTGATTTTAAATGCATTTCTGTGTTCCACATGAAGATGCAGTCTGGCACTCCATGTTGCGTTGAAGACAGGCAGGCTAGTGTGGCTATTTATCATGTAGCCGAGGGCACATCTAAAGCCATGGTGCCTGGGAAATTAAGGGAGTCTTGACATCGGACAACTATAGGATCCCACTAGACGTATAGTTTTCAGAGATCAATCATTTCTGAAAATAGTTCTCGGACACCATGAAATCTTCCTTCAGGGCTAGAGTATTTCTGCTCCCCCGTTATCTGTATTTTTTGCGAATGCCTGTCATTGATCAAATACTAGTCTGTAAAATGGGATTTATATGCAGTCAAGTATCTGCTGTCTTTGGGGGAAATTAATCAAAGCTTTATCGAAGAGGTAGAAAAGACCCTCTGTATTGATTGACCAGACTGGTGATTCTGAGGTCGAAGGTAAATTTGCCACTTAGAAAATGTCTCCACTCCAGTGTATTTAGTCAGTTGTCATCTAGACCTACTGATCTTATTGTTATGGTGTCTTTGTACACAAAGTTCCCATGTAACATGAAGTTCATCTGTTCAAGAAATATTCAGATTTGCCAAATGACTGTTGTACAACTACAGTAGTCTGTCTACCAATGTAAGACCTACTGAAGATGCATTGTGGAAGGAGTTCAACTAAAAGTGACAAGGTTTTTAAGTCTTAGTATTCTCCCTGATTGCTATAAACTCTTGCACAATAGCACCTTTCCAATTTCAAGATCTCAGCACACAGTTCTCTTTTCAGCTTGAGCCCAAAATGCGGCTGGAAACGTAAGAATGACCTCAACTACTTGTGGCATGAAATCTCTGTGTAGCATACTGGGAAACGCAGTTCACAACAGTGGACTCAAGCGTGTATTCTAAACGGACTGGGCAGGAAATAATTATCTATTGGCTTAATTTGAGACAGCGTCTCAGTTTAGAAATGAGTGTTCTATAAACTTCATGTACTTAAAAGTGTAGATTGTGGATTATAATGTATGTATAAGAGTGTAAATTGGCCAAACTGTATGGGTTGCACACTTTACCGTTACAAGTACAAATGACGCATTAAAAGATAACATATTGGTGTGTGTGTTTGAGTAGTTTTGCATAACATTTTTATTTTTACTGTAAAATGTGCCGATACGTGACAAAGCCTGATCCATATGAGGAACATGTGACCTATTCCTCCAGTATGGTTCCTCCTATCCAAAACCTTTTTATAAAAGGTAGCTGTAGTATGAGATCTAGTATCAGGCCTTTTACTTGATGTATTGGTCTGGCTTGTTTCCATTCCACATCTGATCAGATATTATCTACAGGTACTAAACTCTTACCTGGGTAGTCCTCCATCATATATGCTCTGTAAATGAGTTAGAACCCCACACACAAGCACGCTGCAACACGTGCAACTCAAGTCATTACTGTACCCTCCTTCCCAACAGTGACTCATCCGAACTTCAGAACAGTTTCATCAATAGAAAAGACTGCATGAAAGGAGATGTCTGTCCTGCTGTGGGTATGATTGAGGAACAATTTCACAAAACTTGAAAGGCCTTGGCTGATTATGTATTTATTGTTTAACAGAATAGCTTTCATAATACATACTTTGTATTAGAATGCCAATGTTTATGCTTTTTACTGTAGCTGATCAGTGGATTGTTTCAAGAGGACATGGTCTTCTGCACTTTGCTATTTTAAACTCTGCTGTGCAACTACTATAAAGCCTGGTGTAACAGCGACATAGATTAATTTACATGCCAGAGCAAGTTCCTGTTACAGAATTCGAAGGAATTTACATTGCGATAAGAAACGGTGCTGTGTGTTGGTTTAGCAACCCTGTAGGTATTTGCTTACCGGTCTCTTAATTATATTTGGTCACATGTATCCTCCGTTTCCTTTTGGATAAAACAGGAAATGTTGCTTCCACACTGCAAAAGTGAGTCCTTCGATGGCAGACTGGATTACGTCCGGAAGAAAAACATGATCATTAAGAACAGCAGCTAGAAACTGCAGTGCATATATTTGTTTTTATGTTCACTTGTGTGATGCATGCTGTGAGCATTTTGTGAATTCGTCATTCTGTATTTACTTGCGCTAAGTTTAAACATTTGTATCGACCACTATTCAATTGTTGTAATAAAAAAAAATGCTATTGCCACCATTCTGGCATACTTTAAATGTTCAACGCAGCCTACAAAATATATAGTTATGATTTATGGCTAACAAAGTACCTTACTGTGATTTTTTTTATTTTATTAAAATGCAAAAAAATAGCTTCTTGGCAACGGGCTATTTCTCAAGCAAATCATTTAGCTAGAACTGAGTGGAGAGGGGAAATTTCCTGTTATGGGAAATTAATGAAGTTTTTTTTTGGTCTTTGGCTAAACGGTAAAAAATAAAGTCTGTGGTAAACATTTGTTCTGAGATAATCATCAGCTAATATCACTTGTGAATTTTGAAGCATTTATGTATTCAGAAAATAACAAAAATGCTTCATAATTAATAAAGGTCATGTTAACTGACTGATTTTATAACACTATAAGATCTAAGCCTGTTTTAACCTCACCTTATTTTTCCAATAGAAATGGCTGAACGAACCAGAGGTAACTCATTTCTGTTTATTAGGACTACAAACTGGCGAGCTCTATTGGCAGTGGTTTGGAACTTAAAATCAAATCAAAGTTATTGGTTTCGTACACAGTTTGGCAGGTGTTATAACGGCTGCAGGAAAATGCTTATGTTACTAGCTCCTAACAATGCAGTAAAATGTCAAACAAGAAATCAAGAACGGCAAGACTAATCTTATCAACCCAAATAGCATTGTAGCAGTAATCAAATGCAATCTATACGTATTAGTGAGCCATGTCAATAATAAATATGCATTGTGTATAAACAGTGTAACTAAAATACAATGTACAGTAGCAGAAATATTATGAGCTACATTAGGGATACAGTATATACACAGTGTGAAACGGGAAGTGATCAGTGATTAAATGTCTCTATAGCATGGGATAGCAGTGTTGGTTGTGTGTGTGTGTGTGTGTTCGTTAGTATGAGGTGTGTGATAGCTTGTGTGTATGTTTTGAGTGAGTGAGTGTTGATCACCTGGTACATGGCTAGTGATGGCTGTTCAACCGTCTGATGGCCTGGTAATAGAAGCAGTTTTTTTAGTCTTGCTCTTGGCACTGATGCACCTGTACTGACTCCGTCTGTCGGACAGTAGCCAAGTGAACAGTCTGTGGCTCGGATGACTGAGGTCCTTAATGATCTTCATGGCCTTCCTTTGACACCAGGTGCTGTAGGAACTTGAAGCTTCTGACCCTAGCCACTGTGGCCCTGTCAATGAGGAAGGGGGCATGCTCTCTCGTCTCCTGTAGTCCACGATAAGCTCCTTTGTTTTGTTGACATTGAGGGAGAGGTTATTTTCCTGGCACTATTTCGCCAGGGCTCTAACCTCCTTACTGTAGGCTGTCTCGTCATTGTTAGTCATCAGGCCTACCACTAGCAGATCCACAAAGTTCTACAACTGCACCATCAACAGCATCTTGACTGGCTGCATCACAGCTTGGTATGGAAAATGTACCGCCCTCAACTGCAAAGCGCTACAGAAGGTGGTGTGTACAGCCCAGTCACTGGGGCCAAGATCCCAGCCATCCGGGACCTCAATATCGGGCGTTGACAGAAAAACGGTACCAGAGCATCTGCATTCGGAACAAAAGTCTTCAAGACAGCTTCTACCCACAAGAAATAAGATGTCTAAATAGCTACAAGATTCTAAATAGGTAATTAAATGTACTATCTGCACTGACCCTGACTCGATGCACACTCACAAGACTATACATACTGTGCTCATACCCCTTGACCTATTCCACATTTTGTTGTGTTACAGCCTGAATTCAAAATTGATTAAATATATATTTTGCTCACCCATCACCTAATACCTTTTTTTGCACTATTGGTTAGAGCCTGTAAGTAAACATTTCACTGTAAGGTGTTTGTAAGGTGACCTGTTGTATTCGGCGCACGTACACTTTGATTTGATTCGATCTACACACAATACCCCTTAATGACAAAGTCAAAACATGTTTTTAGAAATTTTAACTACCTTGTTGACCCATCCTCAGTTTTATCCTATCACAGCCTTTAAACTCTGTAATTGTTTTAAAGTCATCATTGGCCTCATGGTGAAATCCCTGAGCAGTTTCCTTCAAAATCGACAACTGAGTTAGGAAGGACGCATGTATATTTGTAGTGACTGGGTGCATTGATACACCATCTAAAGTGTAATTAATAACTTCACCATGCTCAAATTAATATTGAATGTCTGCATATTTATTTTTTATCCATCTACCATCAGTGCTCTTCTTTACGAGGCATTGGAAAACCTCCATGGTCTTTGTGGTTGAATCTGTGTTTGAAATTCACTGCTCGACTGAGGTCCATTACAGATAATTGTATATGTGTGGTACAGAGGTGAGGTAGTTATTCAAAAATCATGTTAAACACAAGTTTTGCACACAATGAGTCCATGCAACTTGTTAAGAAAATGTTTTTAACTTATTTAGGCTTGCCATAACAAAGGAGTTGAATACTTATTGACTCGAGACATTTCAGCTTTTCATTTTTTATTCATTTGTAAAAACATAATTCCACTTGGACATTGTGCGTAGGCCGTTAACTTCGATAAGGGAACATATCTTTCATCAATCTGTCATGGAAAGAGCAGGTGTTTTTCATGTTTTGCATACTCAGTGTATACACACACATACATATACACTGCTCAAAAAAATAAAGGGAACACTAAAATAACACATCCTAGATGAGGCTCAGTATTGTGTGTGGCCTCCACGTGCCTGCATGACCTCCCTACAACGCCTGGGCATGCTCCTGATGAGTTGGCGGATGGTCTCCTGAGAGATCTCCTCCCAGACCTGGACTAAAGCATCCACCAACTCCTGGACAGTCTGTGGTGCAACGTGGTGTTGGTGGATGGAGCGAGACATGATGTCCCAGATGTGCTCAATTGGATTCAGGCCTGGGGAATGGGCTGTGCCAGTCCATAGCATCAATGCCTTCCTCTTGTATGAACTGCTTTCACACTCCAGCCACATGAGGTATAGCATTGTCTTGCATTAGGAGGAACCCAGGGCCAACCGCACCAGCATATGGTCTCAAGGGGTCTGAGGATCTCATCTCAGTACCTAATGGCAGTCAGGCTACCTCTGGCGAGCACATTGAGGGCTGTGCGGCTCCCCAAAGAAATGCCACCCTACACCATGACTGACCCACCACCAAATCGGTCATGCTGGAGGATGTTGCAGGCAGCAGAACGTTCTCCACAGCGTCTCCAGGCTGTCACGTCTGTCACATGTGCTCAGTGTAAACCTGCTTTCATCTGTGAACGGCACAGGGCGCCAGTGGCGAATTTGCCAATCTTGGTGTTCTCTGGCAAATGCCAAACGTCCTGCACGGTGTTGGGCTGTGAGCACAACCCCCACCTGTGGACGTCGGGCCCTCATACTACCACCCTCATGGAGTCTGTTTCTGACCGTTTGAGCAGACACATGCACATTTGTGGCCTGCTGGAGGTCATTTTGCAGGGCTCTGGCAGTGCTCCTCCTGCTCCTCCTTGCACAAAGGCGGAGGTAGCGGTCCTGCTGCTGGGTTGTTGCCCTCCTACGGCCTCCTCCATGTCTCCTGATGTACTGGCCTGTTTCCTGGTAGCGCCTCCATGCTCTGGACACTACGCTGACAGACACAGCAAACCTTCTTGCCACAGCTCGCATTGATGTGCCATCCTGGATGAGCTGCACTACCTGAGCCACTTGTGTGGGTTGTAGACTCCGTCTCATGCTACCACTAGAGTGAATGCACCGCCAGCATTCAAAAGGGACCAAAACATCAGTCAGGAAGCATAGGAACTGAGAAGTGGTCTGTGGTTATCACCTGCAGAACCACTCCTTTATTGGGGGTGTCTTGCTAATTGCCTATAATTTCCAACTGTTGTCTATTTTTTTGCACAACAGTACGAAATTTGTCAATCAGTGTTGCTTCCTAAGTGGACAGTTTGATTTCACAGAAGTGTGATTGACTTGGAGTTACATTGTGTTGTTTAAGTGTTCCCTTTATTTTTTGGAGCAGTGTATATAAACTCAGCAAAAAAAGAAACGTCCCCTTTTCAGGACCCTGTCATAAAAAGATCATTTCTAAAAATCTAAATAACTTCACAGATCTTCGTTTAAACACTGTTTCTCATGTTTGTTCAATGAACCATAAACAATAAATTAATATGCACCTGTGGAACGGTCGTTAAGACACTAACAGCTTACAGACGGTAGGCAATTAAGGTCACAGTTATGAAAACTTAGGACACTAAAGAGGCCTTTCTACTGACTGAAAAACACCAAAAGAAAGATGCCCAGGGTCCTTGCTCATCTTCGTGAACGTGCCTTAGCCATGCTGCAATGAGGCATGAGGACTGCAGATGTGGACAGCTGATCGTCCTCGCAGTGGCAAGTAACAAGTAACAACACCTGCACAAGTAACAACACCTGCACAGGATCGGTACATCCGAACATCACACCTGCGGACCAGGTACAGGAAGGCAACAAAAACTGCCTGAGTTACACCAGGAACGCACAATCCCTCCATCAGTGCTCAGACTGTCCGCAATAAGCTGAGAGAGGCTGGACTGAGGGCTTGTAGGCCTGTTGTAACATCACCGGAAACAACGTTGGCTATGGGCCCACCATTGCTGGACCAGACAGGACTGGTAAAAAGTGCTCTTCACTGACGAGTCGCGGTTTTGTCTCACCAGGGGTGATGGTCAGATTTGCATTTATCGTAGAAGGAATGAGCATTACACTGAGGCCAGTGCTCTGGAGCGGGATCGATTTGGAGGTGGAGGGTCCTCCATGGTCTGGGGCGGTGTGTCACCGCATCATCGGACTGAGCTTGTTGTCACTGCAGGCAATCTCAATGCTGCGCGTTACAGGGAAGACATCCTCCTCTCTCATGTGGTACCCTTCCTGCGGGCTCATCCTGACATGACCATCCAGCATGACAATGCCACCAGCCATACTGCTCGTTCTGTGCGGGATTTCCTGCAAGACATCTTATAACTCTTCTGCAGTAACATCTCGTACACCAAGATACTTCTCTGCAGCTGCCACCTCCACTCATTAAAACCCACTACCCCATTCCACTACTTTGACCCTATCTGCTCCTGCACCATGCCAACGGCCTGGGAGGGCGGGACACCACCCCTCGACCCTGTGACTCTTCTGAAGTCAAGTTTCGTATACCAAATATATACCCAAATACTTCTATGCAGCTGCCATCTTAACATCTATTTTCTGAGATGTATGTTCCATTTCTGTGGTAGTTGATAACCATTGCTATGAAATCTAAGAAGCCAACCTTACTGAAGCATAAATCACTCGTTGGCCTATCCCTCTGTGCTGGCACAAATCTACTCATTGGGATCATCTCAGGATCCCTCATGCTTGAACCATCCTCTACTTTCTTCACTGACTCGGCATACGACACCTTCTGCATTACTCTGACCACATCAACCTGCCTCTCTCACACCGGACGCTTCTGATCCCGCAATGGCACCCTTCTTCTTCTTCTTCTTCTTCTTCTATATCATCACTCTTCCTCCCTTCAAATGTTCTTTAATATCTACTGTGGACATAGATATTGGGACTCCAGTGATGACTCTCCTCAATCTAGTGTAAGCACCAGGGACATGGCTTTTAATCTTCTTCCCATTAAGCTTTTCCATTTTCAGAATCTTCTCTTGCTGAGCCTGGCTACCACAACATATGAGCAATCTACCATTTCCAATGAACCAAGCTAATTTGACTTCACCTACCTCCTACGTCTTTCCATTACTGACCATTCCAGTCCTTGCCCCTCATCCTCCCATACCATCAGAACTGACACACATATTATTCACATTACAGTACAGCTTTTGCTTCACCAACTTTTTCTGAATTTCCTCCATTTCATCCGCACTACTCGCTGCCATTTCCGACTCACCAATTTAACAACCTTTCCCCGGTCCTCTTCTCCACCTGTCTCTCAAAGGCAACCCAATTGCACCCTTCTCAAGTTCGAGGCGTGTAAACTGAAATTTTTATTGAAAGAAAGAAAAAGTGGACGGGCAGGCAAGTCCCAGCTCTCAATCAAATAGGCTAAATTACCAGAAACCGTGCACTGCGCTGTATGATGTAGAGAGAGAGATTGTGTGAAAGGGTTAGGAGGCTGGATAGGGTTGGGGTAGCGGGGGGAGGGAAGTGGTGTCTAGGGCTCTATTTTGCCTTAGAGGAACCGGACTAATTAAAGAGAATTGAATGTAGGTAGGCCGTGACTGGCCTCACACTCCAGTACAGTAGGCGGCGGTGTATGCATCTTAAAAGTTGGATGCTATCCGCCAAAACACTCTCAAAGAAGAAGAATGGCGCACTGCGTGATCTGCATTCGGAGTCTTTTCAGTGAGTCATTCACAGATGCGATTCGGTTCCCGACGTTCACCAAAAATAGCCGTTTGTTCGCAAACGACCAATCGACGTTACTGCGCAGTCCCGCGGCGCCGGAGAGGGTGGTGTGAGTCCGTTAGGTAACCAGGGAGTGAACTTGACACTTTTAGTAAAGCAAATGTTTTGAGACGTTCATTTTCGGTTACTTACACCAACAAAAAGATATGGGTAACCGTGTCGCTCGTGAGGATTACGAATGGGTTTATACAGATCAGCCACATGCCGACAGGAGGAAAGACATTTTGGGTGAGCAATCCCCACACCCCAGTAACGTTAGACGCTAACATTAGCTTGTGTATTTTTTTAAACTAGACCTGATATCTAACTTGCTAATGTAGAAACCACATGTTGTTTGCTTAGCAAGCTCATGAATCAATAATTTAGCTAATGTTTATCTTGTCTTGCATCACAGCTAGCTGGCTGCTAACTACTAGTAACTAACGGCAACCCTCTTCATCTTATGTGTGGTACAGTATGCTATGTAGCTAGCAATAGGTCATTGCAGCCACGGATTCATGGTTAGCTAATTAGCTAGCGTCAGTAAATTAGCGAACATTGGCTAGTTACTTACCTTGTTAGCCAGACAGGGAGAGGGGTGTTAGCTAGCAGCTAATCTAGTTTCAACAATAACTGTTGCCAACAAGTAGTTAACATTTTCGTCGTTTAGCTAGCCAGGCCAATTATTCGGTGTAAAGATTTATGTGTACGGGTGTGGTTTTGCTAAATATTGGCTAATTAGCTATTTCTCCAATTAAACACAAACTGGAAACCGTTACAACAAAGTCCCTGCCATGACCCGGGCCCTAGACTCACTGACTGCGCCACTCCCTGAAAGTGAACAGTTAACTAGTCAGCCTGTAACGTTAAGCTATTTGGAGATTACACGATGGTAAAGATTCAGGAGAAAAATACCGTTTGCGTAAACTAGTAAAAGATAAAATCATGAAACTATTTAGCTACAAATACTGATATGTATTATTGTTTGCCAACTCGACCGTTGAGCATTGTCATGGGAATGGAGTGACACAACTGTAACTGAGAACAAAGGGGCGGGGGCAGCACGTACAATTAGAAAAGTAGTGTTGCCAGACGTAAGCCAGAGGCACTGGCACAGCTGATCTCTAGGGCTAGTGTGCCGGCCAAAGCCTTGTGGGTGTGGTACCTGTAGTCCCTTGGCCATAATTACCGTGGCCTTCTTTTGAGGTGCAGATAACCCCTGTGGTGAGCAGCAGGTGGTCTTCTGTATGCATGGTCTTGTCATGTATGATTGGGGTTGAGTGGGCTTTCTGAGGGTCCAATGTTGATATAGTCTCAACATGTTTGGCATGTCAGCAATCAAGTTTTCAATAGCTTTAGAAATACAGTATTTCATACTGGCTATATTTCATATGATGCTAAGTGCATTATACTAGCAGTATTACTGTATTTTGAAACTTGATTGCTGACTTGCAAAACATCCCTTTGTGCTGAGTCCGGGCTCTGTCGATGTCATAAAGAACTCATTGAAAAAGGAAACATATCCTGTCTGAGTAATTCATTGTATGCCCTGGGAGTACAGCAGCACCAGGAGACACAGAGGGACACTGATAGTTTCTATCATAAACAGGGAGGCTACGGGCTACTATTTCAGTCTGGTGATGGCGTTTAACTTTTTATCTCAGTGTAGTTTACTGTAGGACAGCCCATGTAAGGTATGTAGACCCTTTCTGAGCTCATCACATTGAATCAAGCATGTAAAGGCTTATGCTAATCACATGATCAGTGATCACACATGCCTCAGGCCTCTCCCACCACACAGCCCCTTGACGAAACACAGAACAATGTAGCCTACACAGGAAGTGGCATTTCTTTGCATGGACTTGTCCCCTAGATTAACTGCAGTCATCATGGCCTCTCTTTCTCAGTAGCCTATTAAACAAACAAAAAAACATAAGCACTCTTAAAATATGAATTAAAAACACTATGATTTAAAAAAAAAAAAAAAACTATTTACAACTTTTTCTAGATTTTCAGATATAACAACAAAAACAGTACAACCACCAACCCTTCATTCTTCCACTCCCACCCTCCACCCACCCACCAAAGCATCTATAAAAGTAAATTAAATAGGAAAGAAACTAAAAGTAATAGAAACAAAAACAATGGGGGGAGGAAATGTTCTGATTGTGAGCTCAAATGGCCACTAGAACAGCTTACTAAAATATGCAGGTTACACTAGTAAAAGACAGGCTCTCCACGTATTGTATTAATGGGGACTAGGTTAAGTCTAACTTTTGTCGGGAACAGTCTGATTTCTTAATAGTGAAAATTAAACTGTGCTTCCTGGCACTGGTAAAAATGGCCCTAATGAGATGGGGCATGCACCATCGCGCACTTGTTGCTTTTGTCCATCCACACCAGACGCGATAAGGACACACAGGTTGAAATATCAAAACGAACTCTGAAACAACTGTATTAATTTGCAGACAGGTCGAAACGCATGAAACATTCATGGCCATTTAGCTAGGTAGCTTGCTGTTGCTAGCAAATTTGTCCTTGGATATTAACATTGGGTTGTTATTTGACCTGAAATGGACAAGGTCCTTTTTTCTGTATCTTTTTAGAATTTTCAGTCACACACAATCGTGTGTTCTCTACTCCAGTAATTAATCCACAGATAAAAGGTGAATCTTACTTAGTTTCTAGTAATCTCTCCTTCAGTCTTCTTCTGTGGACTTCATATGGCGATTGGCAACCAACTTTAAGGTGCCCCACCAACTGGACTGGCGTGTGGACCTCAGTTCATCTTTCAAACACCCATGTGGGTATATGCTCCTAAAAACCAATGAGGAGATGGGAGAGACGGGACTTGCGGTGCATGCTACGCAGACGCTCGTTGACATGCGCAAGCAGTTTGGATGAAATTATTGAATAACGTGCATGTCTACATTTATTTTGCAATGCTTGCACATGCAACGCGGGCGATGTGGTCAGGAAGTAAGGTAAATATTTTGAAAACCATTATGCAAAGGTGGCTCTGTTATATCTTGGAGACTTCTCTGAATTCTAAGATTTCTCACAGATTCTCTCATCCCAGAGGAATTGTCAGTTCCCAGAAGTGGTAAATCTGACCTTTTAGAATAATTAGTCCAGACATCACACCAAAATCCAATCAAACTATTAATTTGATCACTCCACAAAGTGATAAGAAGTGAAATTGGATAGGATCATTGGACTATTGTCAGCTAGCCAGCCCACCACCTTCCACCTGAGTTTTTCCTGTCTCTGTCATCCTTTATCATCCTTATCATTCAGTACTACTGAGGAAACCAACCGAAGTGTGTTACCCTGTGATGGGACACTGCCCAGAAAGCCAACAATGTAACTTAAGTTGTTGAGTACGATTTTGGTTATAACTAGGGCTGGGAATTGCCAGGGACCTCGCGATATGATATTAGCACTATACTTAGGAGCCGATACGATATGTATTGCGATTCTCACGATGTATTGCAGTTTGATACTGTGATTTTTATTGCGATTTAATGTTCCAAACATATTGCTCACCATATGTCTGTCCTTTGCTGATGGACATGCGAGAGTCGTGAGAAAACAAGTTTTGATCGGTCATGGAAACAAGTGCTGAAAATAAATTAGGTACCTATTTAAAAAGATGGAAACGTTTTGGTGCAGGTGGGTGCAACCAACTAGCACAAAAATAATGTAGCGACATTGTCAAAACAATACGATATATATCGTGAAAAATAATATCCCAATGTGTAACTGTCAAGTTTTTTTTCTCCATCACTAGTTATATCTTTGCCTTATAAACACCACCATTCCCCATTGATACGAAGTTGAAAGTTCATTCATCAAGAAGCACTGCAGTGAGTAGGCTGAACAGTCCTGTCTGTCCACACATCCATTATAAAGTAGCACAGTAAACTCAAGGTCAGCGTGGTTCGTCTTTCACTTTCTAGTTTATAGCCTAGTTAAATAAATCCATGTGATAATGTAGGCTAGGCCAACACATACACACAAAATAATCTTAACTTTTGTCCACTGTAGTAGGTGCTACTAACACTTAAAACATGATTTTTTTAAAAAGTAGGCTACTACAAGCTGGTGATGTTTGGGTCTCAGAAATTGTGGGTGGATTAGGAAGTATCACCACATACATCGTTAGAATGACTTCTCCCTACCTGCTGAAAAGGTTTCCCTATTCCTTTGTATATAACTCGCATGTACAGTGCCGTGCGAAAGTATTCGGCCCCCTTGAACTTTGCGACCTTTTGCCACATTTCAGGCTTCAAACATAAAGATATAAAACTGTATTTTGTTGTGAAGAATCGACAACAAGTGGGACACAATCATGAAGTGGAACGACATTTATTGGATATTTCTAACTTTTTTAACAAATCAAAAACTGAAAAATTGGGCGTGCAAAATTATTCAGCCCCTTTACTTTCAGTGCAGCAAACTCTCTCCAGAAGTTCAGTGAGGATCTCTGAATGATCCAATGTTGACCTAAATGACTAATGATGATAAATACAATCCACCTGTGTGTAATCAAGTCTCCGTATAATTGCACCTGCACTGTGATAGTCTCAGAGGTCCGTTAAAAGCGCAGAGAGCATCATGAAGAACAAGGAACACACCAGGCAGGTCCGAGATACTGTTGTGAAGAAGTTTAAAGCCGGATTTGGATACAAAAATATTTCCCAAGCTTTAAACATCCCAAGGAGCACTGTGCAAGCGATAATATTGAAATGGAAGGAGTATCAGACCACTGAAAATCTACCAAGACCTGGCCGTCCCTCTAAACTTTCAGCTCATACAAGGAGAAGACTGATCAGAGATGCAGCCAAGAGGCCCATGATCACTCTGGATGAACTGCAGAGATCTACAGCTGAGGGGGGAGACTCTGTCCATAGGACAACAATCAGTCGTATATTGCACAAATCTGGCCTTTATGGAAGAGTGGCAAGAAAGCCATTTCTTAAAGATATCCATAAAAAGTGTTGTTTAAAGTTTGCCACAAGCCACCTGGGAGACACACCAAACATGTGGAAGAAGGTGCTCTGATCAGATGAAACCAAAATTGAACTTTTTGGCAACAATGCAAAACGTTATGTTTGGCGTAAAAGCAACACAGCTCATCACCCTGAACACACCATCCCCACTGTCAAACATGGTGGTGGCAGCATCATGGTTTGGGCCTGCTTTTCTTCAGCAGGGACAGGGAAGATGGTTAAAATTGATGGGAAGATGGATGGAGCCAAATACAGGACCATTCTGGAAGAGAACCTGATGGAGTCTGCAAAAGACCTGAGACTGGGATGGAGATTTGTCTTCCAACAAGACAATGATCCAAAACATAAAGCAAAATCTACAATGGAATGGTTCAAAAATAAACATATCCAGGTGTTAGAATGGCCAAGTCAAAGTCCAGACCTGAATCCAATCGAGAATCTGTGGAAAGAACTGAAAACTGCTGTTCACAAATGCTCTCCATCCAACCTCACTGAGCTCGAGCTGTTTTGCAAGGAGGAATGGGAAAAAATGTCAGTCTCTCGATGTGCAAAACTGATAGAGACATACCCCAAGTGACTTACAGCTGTAATCGCAGCAAAAGGTGGCGCTACAAAGTATTAACTTAAGGGGGCTGAATAATTTTGCACGCCCAATCTTTCAGTTTTTGATTTGTTAAAAAAGTTTGAAATATCCAATAAATGTCGTTCCACTTCATGATTGTGTCCCACTTGTTGTTGATTCTTCACAAAAAAAATACAGTTTTATATCTTTGTTTGAAGCCTGAAATGTGGCAAAAGGTTGTAAAGTTCAGGGGCCGAATACTTTCGCAAGGCACTGTATGTGTTTTTGTCCAAAACTTTTCAAACGGGTGTTTATGGACAGTTCTTCAAGTTCTACATTTCACCCATTCTCCATCAGCTGTGAAATCAAGGCAATGAGGATAAGTCAGTTTCTGTTTGGTGTTGCTTCCCTTTACCTGTTATGTGGTGTAAACTGATAGGCCTGCATCTAAAACCCTCTGTAACCACCCATGTCCCAGTCTTGGCCTTCTGTATAATTTGTTCTCATGAACATGACATTTATTTTTTTGGGGTGGTGGACCCCTCACCCCACAGTTTGGGAACCGCTGCTGTAGTAAGCTGAACCCTCAGTGCTTTGCTTTTGTCAATCATCGTCTGGGCCCTAGTGGTTGCAGGCGTAGGCCTAATCTGAAACCACCCTTTGTGCACATTAGGTTACTTTTTAGTCAGGAGCGATAAGATTCATTCTCAGTGATATGACTTTGTCACAAAATGTATGTTGTGACTCGCTGACTGCTTTATTTGCAAGTGGAGGGTGGATTTGGTAACCTTGTTTACATTGCCCTTATTCTTTGAAAGTACTTGTATCATTGTGGTCTCATATCCTGGTGTGGCTGCTAGTCAAATAAGATACTGGTATAATTAGAGTAGTTTTGAATTGCAATTGCCAGACTGTTCCTGCAGGCACCTTTTATAAATTGTGTTTTGTAGTTGACAGTTTGGGATCTCTGGGCCAGTCCTGTCTTGGCTTTAGGGGGCCATTTGACTGAAGTAGCAAAGATGCAAAGCTCCAGGGCTTGAGGTCCTGCAAACAGTTACAAAGATTACAATTTGTAGGAAATGGCTGATTGGTTTGTAGCAATTAAAGTTCTGAATTGGAATGACATTACAAGAAAGGAGTTGTGTATCAGTGTTTTATGAAGTCTTGATTAGTGCTTTGCCAAATTAGAAAATTAACCAAACTTGTATTCTTTCTCTTTTCTAACAGCAAAGTACCCAGAAATAAAGACACTCATGGGGCCTGATCCCAGGCTGAAGTGGATTGTTTGCATGATGGTAATCATCCAGTTCTTAGCGTTCTACCTGGTCAAAGACCTGGACTGGAAATGGGTCCTGTTCTGGACTTATGCCTTTGGCAGCTGCATCAACCACTCTATGACCCTGGCCATCCACGAGATCTCCCACAACACGGCATTTGGCAACAACAGGGCCATGTGGAACCGCTGGTTTGCCATGTTTGCTAACCTGCCCATCGGGCTGCCGTATTCTGCCTCCTTTAAGCGCTACCACCTGGACCACCACCGCTACCTGGGAGGAGACGGTATAGACGTAGACATCCCTACTGATTTTGAGGGCTGGTTCTTCTGCACACGCTTCCGCAAGTTTGTCTGGATCATCCTCCAGCCTCTGTTCTACGCCATCCGCCCTCTCTGCATCAACCCCAAGCCCATCACCGGCCTGGAGCTGGCCAACGTGGCCGTGCAGCTGTCCTTCAACGTGGCCCTCTACTGGCTGTGTGGAGCCAAGCCTGTGGTGTACATGATGGCGGGCTCCTTGCTGGGAATGGGCCTGCACCCCATCTCTGGACACTTTATCGCTGAGCACTACATGTTTCTCAAGGGCCATGAGACCTACTCCTACTATGGCTCCCTCAACCTGCTCACCTTCAATGTGGGCTACCACAACGAGCACCACGACTTCCCCAGCATTCCAGGACGTAGGCTACCTATGGTATGGATGTTGTAAACAACATTGGGGGGTGACTGGGCCCCTTATTGATTCAGGAAAAAACCCTGCTAATAATTATCTTTATTTACTTACTATTTGCATTTGCTTGCTTATCGCGATGAAACAGGATAAGTAATACAACACGAGGGTAATAAAAAATGTTTAAAAAAATATTTAAAAAAGATACAACCATATTCCTCCAAATATGTTTAGGCAGTCTGTCCAGGCTCATTCATAAGAAAAGCATTTCCACAAACACAGGAAGACTTTGACCGTAAGCTCTATTTCACAGAACATTCTGTGTTTGGAGACGTAAATGATTTAAAGCATGAAACACCATTGTGCAAAGAATGCCTATATGTTGGTTTATGGGGAAATGTGTTGCATCATGAGTATTCTTATATGATTCAGGACTGCTGCGATTTCGCTTTATCTGTTGTAGTTTCCCTGATTTGGTACTGAGAGGTGAAAGGGGAATCCCAGATATGTCACATGGGGTAAAAACCTGAAGCTTCTGGTTAGAACTTCCACTCACCACCTAATATTAGGGCATGGACGATACTAGTACTGCGACGCTCGTCCGTGTCAAGGAAACTTTTTTTTAGGAAAGTCTTAATGTTGGAAACAAACATCATTATGTTGTTGCGTTTTATAAAAAAAATGTTTTTAAAGCTTTAGCATACAATATTTGACATACAGTAGGTTTTTAAATTACCAAAAAGTTTAGCTTGCTTAGTGTTTCTTTTTTTGCCATGGAAAAAATATTGCGATACTGGTATTGTCACAGTCCTACCAAATATGGTGATGAGTGGAAGTCCAGTGGCAGGCAGAGGGGAAAGATGAAGCTGGGCCAACGTTCTGCTTATTTGATCATCGATTAAACATCCAATCTCTTACAGTTTTTGGTTCCCTAAACAATAATCTGTGTTATGAGTGCACTAAGTTTTGTAGAATTGACCCTTTGCCAAAGTATAAAAAAATTATATTGTTTAGGAGGAGTGCAAGGGCGAATTGAGTTATTGCACACGGGCACTTCTGAGTAGGCAGAAATACCTGTGTGCACTTCTGGAAATATGTGTTCCCTAATGGAAATATGCAAATACATGTTAAAACATGCCAGGATCTCGCTAGCTTGTGCTTGGCTCTGCCCACCTTCTTGTTTGTTCTGACCACTGTGTATAATTGGTTCCCAATGTCAACAACGTATGTCCTATCTTGGGTTAGTTATAATCATCTTTGATTGTAGCAAACTAGACTAATGTTTTTTTATTTTCTTCCGCTAAACCTAGGTGAAGAAAATAGCATCAGAGTACTATGATGACCTGCCCCACTACACATCGTGGGTGAAGGTCCTGTATGACTTCATTATGGATGACCAGCTCAGCCCCTACTCTCGTGTGAAGAGGAGGCTGAAGGGAGACGTCAAGCAGGAATAAATCCTTCCCTTCTCCTACTCTCGTAACAAAACGACACTGACGCACCTGACACCAGCCCCAACTCGCCACCAAGACTTTTTACAGCTTTTGCATATTAATACACATTTGCACTGAATGTGAAGAGAATGTGTGGACAGGACATGTGCGACATGTATGTAAGAATTTGTTCAGTCCGTCCTTACAAACAAAATAATTTGTTCTACTAGTCAATACACACAATTACAGTTGTCATTTCACCCATTTTTTTGCACTTGTGGTCATTTTAGAAACTTATAATGTGGACAATTTTTTCCAGTCAAATTTGATTCCAGAATTAATTTATATGTATAATTGACATCTTTAGATTTGAGTTTTGTGCCTGTTTCTGCACGTGTAGAATATATTAGATCCTGTTTTTTTATTATTATGATAACTCTCTTGAAAGAGGCTGTATAGCAATATACAGTTACCCATTTCAATGCTACTGATCTGCATTTGCTGTGGATAGTTTGTTCTCTCCTCACTCAATCGTAAAATGTCCCTTTCATTCCATGTAGACGGCACTTAGCACATGACTGTGTGTGTGGACATATTGACTTACGTTCTGAGCTTTAGTTTAGCCCATTTTGATCCAAGTGCCATTTTGTATTGTGATTTTGTCAACACCTCAGTCCAATAACTGATCCAGATAGCCTGAAGCACCAAGTTAATTTGCGCTTCGCTAAATGTCATTTTTGATACAAACGGGAGAAAGCTAGTTCAAAGCAAGGTTAGGTAAGACAAGGGCCGGGATTCAATCGATCATGGGTTGGAGACAATGCAGATTTGAATCTCAGCCAAGGTCAAACGTTGTCTTTGTTTTGTTTAGTTGAGCTTTAACGGAAAAACCAAATGTGGCCTTAAATGTGTAAATTACTGTAATGGAGGAGAATCATTCATATTTTGTCTGATGAACATAAACTTTTCCGGGCTTATTTTACGGGTTCTCCTTCTATAATTAATACTCAATCTTAAATATACTGAATGTTAAAGCTAATTTAGATTTTAGACTAGTGAAGTCTTTTGACAGTAGCTATATTGAGTTTCTTATGGAAACCCAATCGAGGGCCAAATTAATTGAAACCAAATTTCCTTTTGTTCATATACTGTATGCTTTCATATTTTTTTCTTTAACACTTTCACTTGATTATGAAAGATTATTTCCAATTGTGTCCTTAACATTTTTCAAAGCAGTATGCAATGCCGTAAGTAGCCTAATTAATGTGAGAGAAAACAAAATGGCTTTCTTTAGCAGTGATTGACCTCAAGAACAGAGCAGTGCCCCCTTAATCCTAGAGTCCGAAAGCTACTCAAATGTTTAACTTTAAAGTAGCTACCAATGAGGTAGTGGAACCCAATTGATGCATCACATTATGCAAACCGTGATGTGGATGAATATTGTCCAAAGTAGAATGGAAGCTTGCTGACAGCAGTGCTGAATCACAAATTGACCCTTAACCCTAGACACTCCATGTAGATCTGGAATGAACCTTAGCAGTATGGTAATAGCTCCATCTTGCCATCTGATTGGCTTGGAGGGAGATTTGCAGTATTGAGTAGACTTAGGGCTCGATTCAATCTACCGCAGAACTAATATGGAAGATGTATCTTTAAAGGCAATGTTCTCGCGTTGGCAGAGATTGCATTCATGGTAGACGCCTCATATGTCTACTCAATCGTAAATTACCTTTACATTTTTAAAGCAGATCTTCCACCATACGGATTAAATCAACCCCCTATACTTATCTAAAATAGATGTGGCTAGGGGTTGATTTGGGATTCAATGGCTTCTAAAACGGTAAAGGAGCTGTTTGTTCCATCTACATCTATATTAAACACAAGCTGAGCTCATGCTGGGTAGCACCTCATTAGGCCCTTTCACAGTTGTGCATATTGGACTACGGGTGAAATAATTATATAAAGTAGTCTTTATCTTCTTAAATCAAGCATATTCTTTAATGTAGAATACCCCTCAGCACTATGGGAAGGGAGGAGTCATGATTCCACCCTCATTGTGTAACACATGCCTTTTGCATTATTGAGTTTTGTCAGATTGTCATCCTTTTTGCTGGTCAGCCATAAAGGTTCTGTTATAAGATGGAGTAGCAGGTCAGATCTATTGGGTATAGGCTAGAGCTGTACTGGTAATTGGAGTAGGACTTTAACGCTATCTCCCTTTCACCTCATTTAACACCTGAGTACGGGCCTCTTTACACTACAAGATACTTGTGTCGTGTAAAGAAATGGATCTAGATTCAAATCTATCTTTAAGAGATGTCTCCCACACATCTTACAGCGGTAGTATGGGAGACATATACGCTAGTGATGCCAATCCCTACGGTTATAGCAGCGGGTTTAGGGTCATTAAATACTGTGTGGATGAAGGGCGGGCGGGTTGAATAAAGAGAAAACAATACCTTAAATGTATCATTCTTGTACAATTTATATCCATAAGATCTGTAAGCTACATTGAGGTTTTTAATAATTTTTGGCTATCTGGCAGCCTAAGCTTTAGGGCCTAACTGTAAGCGTGCCAAATAGCTTACATGCCAAATGCTTTTGGGAATGGGCAGAAAAATATTGGAGTTTAATTCAATAAGAGGAAAAATAAAGACGAGTAATGTTCGGAAAAGATTTGGTGAAGTTGTCAGAGGATGATAGCAGTGCCTTTTATGTTATGTGTGATTGTAAGGCGCTATACAACTTAAACCGTCACTAGACTGGGACTTTAAATAGGTCTATGGCAAGTCAAAGGAACTGTAGCCAACTGTTGAGATGGGTTAAATGGAAACTGAAATCTGGACACTGACTAGGTCTAAAACCTCTCACATAGCCATAATATTAACTCTTGCAGAATTAAGCATTTCTTGCAGTAAAATAGTACACCAAATGTTGGTACAATTCTGACTAGAGAACAGGAGTGGAGAAATATAATTTCTTTCTTTCAGCATCTTAAGAGAATGCGGAGTTAGCACCTCCACAGACTCTATCTTTATCAGCATCATAAAAGTTGATAGTATTTCAATGACATGAAATATGCATCCGAGCCAAACTGAAATCTTATCAGAAACATGTTGGGTTGGTTTTACAGCTTTCTATTTCCTTACAACTGATGTTATTTGGAAATGTTGCACAGAAAATCTTTCCAGTTTTTTTTAGTTAGGGCCATTGCATTTTCTCCCCGGTCCCTAAACGTCTTTGCTCTACGGAAGAAGCAGAGATGACCGAGATCTTTACAGATTCTATTGAGTTATGACATTCTGGTGAACAAGGGTTTATTTAGCATTCTAGGGCAACATCTACACTGAACAAAAATATAAACACAACATGGAACAATTTAAAATATTTTTCTGAGTTACAGTTCATATAAGGAAATCAGTCAATTGAAATAAATGAATTAAGTCTATGGATTTCACATGACTGGGAATACAGATATATATCTGTTGGTCACAGATACCTTTAAAAAAGGAAGGAGATGTACTGCAGTCAGGATCTGGTGTGACTGCCATTTGCCTCATGCTGCATGACACATCTCCTTCGCATAGAGTTGATCAGGCTGTTGATTGTGGCCTGTGGAATGTCCCACTCCTCTTCAATGGCTGTGCAAAGTTGCTAGATATTGGTGGGAACTGGAACACACTGTCGTACACGTCGTTCTACAGTACCAGTCAAAAGTTTGAACAAACCTACTCATTCAAAGGTTTTTCTTAATTTTTTACTATTTTCTAGAAAAATAGTGAAGACATCAAAACTATGAGATAAAACATATGGAATCATGTAGTAACCAAAGAAGTGTTAAAACAAATCTAAATATATTTGTGATTCTTCAAAGTAGCCACCCTTTGCCTTGATGACATCTTTGCACACTCTTGGCATTCTAATCAAATCAAATCAAATTTTATTTGTCACATACACATGGTTAGCAGATGTTAATGCGAGTGTAGCGAAATGCTTGTGCTTCTAGTTCCGACAATGCAGTAATAACAAGTAATCTAACTAACAATTCCAAAACTACTGTCTTGTACACAGTGTAAGGGGATAAAGAATATGTACATAAGGATATATGAATGAGTGATGGTACAGAGCAGCATAGGCAAGATACAGTAGATGGTATCGGGTACAGTATGTACAAATGAGATGAGTATGTAAACAAAGTGGCATAGTATAGTATAAAGTGGCTAGTGATACATGTATTACATAAGGATACCGTCGATGATATAGAGTACAGTATATACGTATGCATATGAGATGAATAATGTAGGGTAAGTAACATTTATATAAGGTAGCATTGTTTAAAGTGGCTAGTGATATTTTTACATCATTTCCCATCAATTCCCATTATTAAAGTGGCTGGAGTTGAGTCAGTGTCAGTGTGTTGGCAGCAGCCACTCAGTGTTAGTGGTGGCTGTTTAACAGTCTGATGGCCTTGAGATAGAAGCTGTTTTTCAGTCTCTCGGTCCCAGCTTTGATGCACCTGTACTGACCTCGCCTTCTGGATGATAGCGGGGTGAACAGGCAGTGGCTCGGGTGGTTGATGTCCTTGATGATCTTTATGGCCTTCCTGTGACATCGGGTGGTGTAGGTGTCCTGGAGGGCAGGTAGTTTGCCCCCGGTGATGCGTTGTGCAGACCTCACTACCCTCTGGAGAGCCTTACGGTTGAGGGCGGTGCAGTTGCCATACCAGGCGGTGATACAGCCCGCCAGGATGCTCTCGATTGTGCATCTGTAGAAGTTTGTGAGTGCTTTTGGTGACAAGCCAAATTTCTTCAGCCTCCTGAGGTTGAAGAGGCGCTGCTGCGCCTTCTTCACGATGCTGTCTGTGTGAGTGGACCAATTCAGTTTGTCTGTGATGTGTATGCCGAGGAACTTAAAACTTGCTACCCTCTCCACTACTGTTCCATCGATGTGGATAGGGGGGTGTTCCCTCTGCTGTTTCCTGAAGTCCACAATCATCTCCTTAGTTTTGTTGACGTTGAGTGTGAGGTTGTTTTCCTGACACCACACTCCGAGGGCCCTCACCTCCTCCCTGTAGGCCGTCTCATCGTTGTTGGTAATCAAGCCTACCACTGTTGTGTCGTCCGCAAACTTGATGATTGAGTTGGAGGCGTGCGTGGCTACGCAGTCGTGGGTGAACAGGGAGTACAGGAGAGGGCTCAGAACGCAACCTTGTGGGGCCCCAGTGTTGAGGATCAGCGGGGAGGAGATGTTGTTGCCTACCCTCACCACCTGGGGGCGGCCCGTCAGGAAGTCCAGTACCCAGTTGCACAGGGCGGGGTCGAGACCCAGGGTCTCGAGCTTGATGACGAGCTTGGAGGGTACTATGGTGTTGAATGCCGAGCTGTAGTCGATGAACAGCATTCTCACATAGGTATTTCTCTTGTCCAGATGGGTTAGGGCAGTGTGCAGTGTGGTTGAGATTGCATCGTCTGTGGACCTATTTGGGCGGTAAGCAAATTGGAGTGGGTCTAGGGTGTCAGGTAGGGTGGAGGTGATATGGTCCTTGACTAGTCTCTCAAAGCACTTCATGATGACGGATGTGAGTGCTACGGGGCGGTAGTCATTTAGCTCAGTTACCTTAGCTTTCTTGGGAACAGGAACAATGGTGGCCCTCTTGAAGCATGTGGGAACAGCAGACTGGTATAGGGATTGATTGAATATGTCCGTAAACACACCGGCCAGCTGGTCTGCGCATGCTCTGAGGGCGCGGCTGGGGATGCCATCTGGGCCTCTCTCAACCAGCTTCATAAAGTAGTCACCTGGAATGCATTTAAATTAACAGGTACATTTGAGACATCTGTGGCATTGTGTTGTGCGATAAAACTGCACATTTTAGAGTGGCCTTTTATTGTCCCCAGCACAAGGTGCACCTGTGTAATGATCATGCCGTTTAATCAGCTTCTTGATATGCCACACCTGTTCGGTGGATGGATTATCTTGGCAAAGGAAAAATGCTCACTAACAAGAATATAAACAAATTTGTGAGAAAAGCATTTTGTGCATATGGAACATTTCTGGGATATTTTATTTCAGCTCATGAAACATGGGACCAACATGTTGCATTTATATTTTTGTTCATTTAATTGTCGACAAGTTGACTAACAAATAGCCTACCAAAATGTCAGAAATGCAGGTGCTGGCCTCACTTTCAAAGAAAATTGTATTGGTCACATGCGCCGAATACAACAGGTGTAGACTTTACAGTGAAGTGCATACCCAACAGTGCACAGTCAGAAAAGTAAGAAAAATGTTTGCTAAATAAAAAGGAACAATAAATAGGCTATATACAAGAGGTACCAGTACTGAGTCAATGTGCAGTGGTAAGAGGTAATACCGTATGTGGTTAGGGGTTAAAGTGACTAGGCAATCGGGATGTATAATAAACAGTCTATCAGCAACGTGTGTGTGTGTGCACACAGTGCATTCGGAAAGTATTCCTACGTTACAGCCTTATTCTAAAATGTATTCGTTTTTTTCCCCTCATCAATCTACACACAATACCCCAGAATGACAAAGCAAATATATTAAATATAAAAAATGTATATTACATTTACCAAAGTATTCAGTCCCTTTACTCTGTACTTTGTTCAAGCACCTTTGGCAGCAATTACAGCCTCGAGTCTTGGGTATGACGCTACAAGCTTGGCACACCTGTATTTGGGGAGTTTCTCCCATTATTTTCTGCAGATCCTCTCAAGCCCTGTCAGGTTGGATAGGGAGCGTTGCAGCACAGCTATTTTTCAGGTCTCTCCAGAGATGTTCGATCCGAGCTCTGGCTGGGCCACTCAAGAGACTTGTCCTAAAGCCACACCTGCATTGCATTGGCTGTGTCATTGTCCTGTTGGAAGGTGGACATTTACCCCAGTCTGAGGTTTTCATCAAGGATCTCTGTACTTTGCTCCGTTCATCTTTCCCTCAATTCTGACCAGTCTCCCAGCCCCTGCCACTGAAAAACATCCCCACAGCATGATGCTGCCACCACCATGCTTCACTATAGAGTTGGTGCCAGGTTTCCTCCAGACGTGACGCTTGGCATTCAGGCCAAACAGTTCAATCTTAGTTTCATCAGCCATATAATTTTGTTTCTCATGATCAGAGAGTCCTTTAGGTACCTTTTGGCAAACTCCAAGTGGGCTCATGTGCTTTTTACTGAGGTGTGGCTTCCGTCTGGCCACCCCTCCATCAAGGCCTGATTGGTGGAGGGCTGCAGAGATGGTTGTCCTTCTGGAAGGTTCTCCCATCTCCACAGAGGAACACTGGAGCTCTGTCAAAGTGACCATCGGGTTTGGCCGGGCGGCCAGCACTAGGAAGAGTCTTGGTGGTTCCAAACTTCTTCCATTTAAGAATGACGGTGGCCACTGTGTTCTTGGGGACCTTCAATGCTGCAGGCATTTTTTGGTACCCTTCCCCAGATTTGTGCCTCAACACAATCCTGTCTCGGAGCTCTATGGACAATTCCTTCAACCTCATGGCTTGTTTTTTGCTCTGACATGCACTGTCAACTGTGGGAACTTTTATATAGACAGGTGTGTGCCTTTCCAAATCATGACCAATCAATTGAATTTCCCACAGGTGGGCTCCAAGTTGTAGAAACATCTCAAGGATGATCAATGGAAACAGGATGCACCTGAGCTCAATTTCGAGTCTCATAGCAAAGGGTCTGAATACGTATGTAGATTAGGTATTTCCGGGGTTTTTTAAATATACATTTGCAAACATGCAAACTTGTGTGTAGACTGATGAGGAAAACAAAATGTGGAAAAAGGGAAGGGGTCTGAATACTTTCCGAATGCACTGTATGTTGGAGTGCAAGATACAGTGAAGTTGGAAGTTTACATACAGTTAGGTTGGAGTCATTAAAACTTGTTTTTCAACCACTCCACAAATTTCTTGTTAACAAACTATAGTTTTGGCAAGTCGGTTAGGACATTTGTGCATGACACAAGTAATTTTTCTAACAATTGTTTACAGACAGATTATTTCACTTATAATTCACTGTATCACAATTCCAGTGGGTCTGAAGTTTACATACACTAAGTTAACTGTGCCTTTAAACAACTTGGAAAATTCCAGAGGTTTGAGTCAATTGGAGGTATACCTGTGGATGTATTTCAAGGCCTACCTTCAAACTCAGTGCCTCTGCTTGACATGAGAAAATCAAAAGAAATCAGCAAAGACCTTGTAGACCTCCACAAGTCTGGTTCATCCTTGGGAGCAATTTCCAAATGCCTGAAGGTACCACGTTCATCTGTACAAACAATAGTGCGCAAGTATAAACACCATGGGACCACGCAGCCGTCATACCACTCAGGAAGGAGACCCTATCTGTCTCCTAGAGATGAACGTACTTTGGTGCGAAGAGTGCAAATCAATCCCAGAACAACAGCAAAGGACCTTGTGAAGATGCTGGAGGAAACAGGTACAAAGTATCTATATCCACAGTAAAACTAGTCTTACATCGACATAACTTGAAACGCCGCTCAGCAAGGAAGAAGCCACTGCTCCAAAACCGCCATAAAAAAAGATCAGACTACGGTTTGCAACTGCACATGGGGACAAAGATTGTACTTTTTGGAGAAATGTCCTCTGGTCTGATAAAAAAAAATAGAACTGTTTGGCCATAATGACCATCATTATGTTTGGAGGAAAAAAGGGCACGCTTGCAAGCCGAAGAACACCATCCCAACCTTGAAGCATGGGGGTGGCAGTATCATGTTGTGGTGGTGCATTGCTGCAGGAGGGACTGGTGCACTTCACAAAATAGATGGCATCATGAGGTAGGAAAATGATGTGGATATATTGAAGCAACATCTCTAGACATCAGTCAGGAAGTTAAAGCTTGGTTGCAAATGGGTCTTCCAAATGTACAATGACCCCAGGCACACTTCCAAAGTTGTGGACAAATGGCTTAAGGATAACAAAGTCAAGGTATTGGAGTGGCCATTACAAAGCCCTGACCTCAATCCTATAGAACATTTATTGTGGGAAGCTTGTGGAAGGCTATCCGAAACGTTTGACCCAAGTTAAACAATTTAAAGGCAATGCTACCAAATACTCATTTAGTGTATGTTAACTTCTGACCCACTGGGAATGTGATGAAAGAAATAAGAAATAAATCATTCTCTCTACTCTTATTCTGACATTTCAAATTCTTAAAACAAAGTGGTGATCTTAACTGACCTAAAACAGGGAATTTTTATTAGGATTAAATGTCATGAATTGTGAAAAACTGAGTTTAAAAGTATTTGGCTAAGGTGTATGTAAACTTCCGCCTTCAACTGTAAATAAATAATAAAGGAGGTCAATGTAAATAGTCCAGGTAGCCATTTGATTAACTGTTGAGTCTCATGGTTTGGGGGTAGAAGCTGTTCTGGTGCCTTTTGGTCCCAGACTCAACACTCCGGTACCACTTGACATGTGGTAGCAGAGAGAACACTCAATGACTTGGGTGGCAGGAGTCTTTGACCATTTGTAATGCCTTCCTCTGACACCGCCTGGTAAAGAGGTCCTGGATGGCAGGGAGTTCGGCCCCAGTGATGAACTGGGCCGTACGCACTACCCTCTGCAGAGCCTTGCAGTCGGTTTTTGAGAAATTGCCATATGAAGTGGTGATGCAGCCAGACAAGATGCTCTCAATGGTGCAGCTGTAGACTTTTTGAGGATCTAAGGGCCCATGGCAATTTTTTTGTGATCTGGACACCGAGGAACTTGAAGCTCTCGACCAGCTCTACTACAGCCCCATCGATGTGAATGGGGGCGTGTTCGGCCTTCTGTTTCCTATAGTCCACGATATACTCCTTTTTCTTGCCCACATTGAGGGAGAGGTTGTTGTCCTGGCACCACACTGCCAACCTCCTCCCTATAGGCGGTCTCATCGTTGTCGGTGATCAGGCCTACCACCGTTGTGTCGTCGGTAAACTTAATGTTGGTGTTGGAGTCAGAGTATGTGAGCAGAGATAAGCGGTCGGAAAGACATGCTTGCACACGTCCTTTCTAACCATTCTAACCGCTCAGCTAAAAACCGCTCCTCTCTCAAAAAGAAAACAAAACTGCCGCTCCAAATTAGCTCCATTCATTAAAATTACAATTTAACCAACACCCATCAATTTTTGTGACTAAGTTGACCTACCATTTGGTTTTGAATGAAAGGTATTTAAATAAACAGGAAAAGGTGACTCTATGGCTATATAATACAGCAAATATACACTAAATAGGTCAGGAGCCAGACAGGGAGCCTAAGAAGGATCGAAAATGTATTATTTAGGTTATATTATTTCAATTATTTCAAGGCTATAGCCTACAAAGAAATACATTGTGAAGCATTTGCGAGTGCGACACAGTAGACTGGCTGGGACATAAAGCGCACAGCATTTAAACATTTTGTTGTGTTAAATCATTATAGTTTATAAATTGTGCATATAGGCTGTGACTTACTTAGAATGAAATACAAATTCAACAAAAAATCAGTCCAAAGTGCCTGTGAATTCATTTTTAGTAACATGAGTTTGGCCAGAGTACGGCTTCAGGCTCGTGATGGTGCCTGGAGAGCAGGCCAGCAGTAGAGAATACCCTCTCTGCGTTTGCAGAACCACCGGGGATGCTAAACACCCTTCGGGCCACTCTTGCCAGACTGGGCAGGGATGCCTAGTTGTTTATTTTTTGTTTTTCTTTTGTTTGGCCTAAAGATTTTTGGGAAAAATAACCCAATGGAAAGCTCCTTCAAAGAGGTAATATGCCAGGCCTATTGGGCCAAAATCAATGATGGCCTATTGTATAGATAATAGAACGAATATAAACAAAACTTTTAAGAGATAGGATTTATAATCTATAAATACTTAGCTACAATGACACACTTAGCTATGTGGCTACCCACCGCCGTTCCTTTCTGTTAGCATGTGCACATAGTATGTACAGCATCACGCTTTCGGGATACTTGTCTTTTCAGATTCCACAATGATTCTTTAGCTGTAGACACTACATCACCACACTCCCACTCTTGCTCTTGGTCCTCCTCTTCTTTGTAAGTCACCTTTATTTTTCACCTGTGTGTTTTATCAGTTTCTTTATGAAAATATGTATCATACTAGATGACAGTAGCTAAAGCAGGGGGCTATAGCAGCACACAAGTAAGTTACAAATGCATGCTGGGAATGCCGCTGGCTCCCGGGTTAAGTGGGCATTGTGTCAAGAAGTAGCTTGGCTTGGTTGGGTTGTGTTTAGGAGAACGTACGGCTCTCGACCTTTGCCTCTCCTGAGTCTGTACAAGACTGTAACTACCAATTGGATCCCACGAAATTAAGGAGAAGGGGTAAAAAAAAATTATTATGCTATTCATTGACTACAGCTCAGCATTCAACACCATAGTACCCTCCAAGCTCATCATTAAGCTTGAGGCCCTGGGTCTCAACCCCGCCCTGTGCAATTGGGTCCTGGACTTTAATGGGCCGCCCCCAGGCTCACTGAGCCTCAACACTGGGGCCCCACAAGGGTGCATGCTCAGCCCCATCCAGTACTCCCTGTTCTGTACTCCCAATCATCAAGTTTGCAGACGACACAACAGTAGTAGGCTTGATCACCAACAATGATGAGACAGCCTATAGGGAGGAGGAGAGGGCCCTCGGAGTGTGGTCCATCCACACAGACAGGAGGCTGAAGACATTTGACTTGTCACCTAAAACCCTCACAAACTCTTACAGATGCACAATTGAGATTATCCTGTCGGGCTGTATTATTGCCTGATACGGCAACTGCACCGCCCACAACCGCAGGGCTCTCCAGAGGGTGGTGCGGTCTGAACAACACATCGCGGGCAAACTACCTGCCCTCCAGGACACCTACAGCACCCGATTTCACAGGAAGGCCAAAAAGATCAAGGACAACAACCACCCGAGCCACTACCTGTTCACCCGTCTACCGTCCAGAAGGCGAGGTCAGTACAGGTGCATCAAAGCTGGGACCGAGAGACTGAAAAACAGCTTCTATCTCAAGGCCATGAGACTGTTTAACAGCCATCACTAACACAGAGAGGCTGCTGCCTACATACAGACAATCATTGGCCACTTTAATAAATGGATCACTAGTCACTTTAATAATGGCACTTTAATAATGTTTACATATCTTGCATTACTCATCTCATATGTATTTATTGTATTTCATACCATCTATTGCATCTTGCCTATGCCACTCGGTCATTGCTCATCCATATTTTTATATTTTCTTATTCCATTCCTTTACTTAGATGTGTGTATTAGGTAGTTGTTGTGGAATTGTTAGATTACTTATTAGATATTGCTTCACTGTCAGAACTAGAAGCACAAGCATTTTGCTACACTCACAATAACATCTGCTAACCATGTATGTGACCAATAAAATTTGATGATTACAGATGTGAGTGCTACATGGTATTAGTCATTGTAGCATGAAGCCTTAAGAGTTCTTGGGAACTGGAATGGTGGTGGTCATCGTAAAACGTGAGGGAATTACAGACTGGGACAAGGAGAGGTTGAAAATGACTGTGAATATGCCTGTCAACTGTTCTCCGCATGCTCTGAGAATGCACCCTGGAATACCATTGGGCCCCGCAGCCTTGCAGGTGTTGACCTGATTCAAGACCTTACATTGTCCCTAGTATGAGTAATTTACTGTCAGCCTGGGTGTAAAAGGAGAGAGGTAATTGTCTCATGGAAGATCAGTTTACAGATGGAAGATTGTGGTGGATCTTGGGTATACAGTGGGGCAAAAAAAGTATTTAGTCAGCTTCCAATTGTGCAAGTTCTCCCACTTAAAAAGATGAGAGAGGCCTGTAGTTTTCATTATAGGTACACTTCAACTATGACAGACAAAATGAGAAAAAAAATCCAGAAAATCACATTGTAGGATTTTTTATGAATTTATTTGCAAATTGTGGTGGAAAATAAGTATATATATTTTTTAAACATAATTCATAAGGTTTACTCTTTCATAAAATGTGTTATAAAACATGGTTTGGATTAGAAAACAGCAATCCTCCAAAAAGTTAATATAGTAAAAATGTGGTCAAATCCTCATAAGAGATTCCTTTAGCTGCTCATACATATGCTGGTCCTATAGAGAGGGGACAATAAAGTGCATTTGTTTAAATCATTAAAAATCCTTATGATTTTCTCTCTCTCCCCCCAACGCAGTTAAGCCAAAACCACGCCCCGTTATTCTGAGAGATGTTCTACTACGCTCCAATTGGCTAACTAGCGTTGTCTCACTCACAGGCGATCAGTGCAGAGACAGTGACCTTCCAAGGTAAGGATGGAAAGTGTCATTTAACAATTAGCTGCCTACCGTAATGCAGGCCTATTATCATCATCATGTTTGGTAACATTTGCAGATGTATTTATATTCAGAGTTTCAATGAGTTGTAAAAATGTCTCAAGATAATCAACTCAACTGAAGGTCAGCTAAATTAACCTAGGCTACTTAACGTTACTAGCTCGGTATTTGATGTTTTATTATCATTAGTAGTCTATTATCAGGTAAAAGCAAATGCTTATTATTCATAATTTCTCTAATATTGATTAGCTAATCATTCAGTCGAATACGCTATGCTACAGTCATAGAATCTGTCTGTAAACTTGAAATACAAGGGCAAATGTTATTAATCAGTGACTAAAATTTCGAGCTACGTGATATTCACTTCCGTACTTGCAGAGTGCTCAAAGGGTTGTAGAACGCCCCTCTGAATAACGGGGAGTGGTTTTGGCTTAACTGCGTTGGGAAAAAGAAAGACGCGTCTACAGCGGGTGGTCCCTAAAACCACAGAGTATCCATTATATTGACCAGATACTCTAGTGGCCACTCTAACAATGAAAATAAATGTATTCAAAAATGGAAGGCAGTCGGAAGGAGGCAAGATCAGGTGGGACGATTCTAGCCAATGAGCGGTAGGTTCGCTTTTGAACAACAGGCACGGTTTCCATTAGTTACCACAGACAGAAATTCATTATCATATTTTTTTTTAATGCTTTTTGGTTTTAATTTAATGTTAAGCATACGGGTAGCAGTGTGGTTAATGTTTGGTTAAAAATTACATTTTAAAAATAGGTGGTGTTTATAACTCTGGTAACCAGGTGTAACTCCGATAAAAAACCTTTATTTCTCGATGTCGCTGGGATGCCATGTGACCTACTTATATCAGTACACTTGTAACAACCTAATCATTGCGACACTTATATTCGATCAAATAAGCCATTCCATTTTATTTTTATAAATATTTATTTCTACACTCATTGACCTCCATACAACAAAAATGAAAAAACACCACCTGCTGGAGAGCTCCCAGTTGTCCCTCTTGCTACGCCTTTTCCTCTCGGCTAAAACACAGCGTGTAAATAAAAAGCACACGAATTCATTGTATGACCACAGGCTAGACCATGTTTAATGGGCTTAATTTACATCTATCTGTATGGGCCTCCCGAATGGCGCAGTGGTCTAAGGCAGTGCTAGCTGTGCCACTAGAAATTCTGGGTTCAAGTCCAGGCGCACAATTGACCCAACGTCGTCTTGGTTAGTTTAGGGTTTGGCCGGCAGGGATGTCCTTGTCCTATCGCACACTAGTGACTCCTGTGGCGGGCCAGGCGCAGGGCACGCTGCCAGGTTTAGGGTTGCCAGGCGTACACATTGGTGCGGCTGGCTTCCGGGTTAAGTGGGCAGTGCGGCTCGGTTGGGTTGTGTTTCGGAGTATGCCGCTTTTTCCGTGTCCGTATGAGAGTTGCAGCAATGAGACAAGACTACCAATTAGAAACCACGAAATTGGGGAGAAAATAGGGCAAAACATTGTATGCAAATAGGGATGGAAATAGTAATTACGGAACAGTTAGTTCCCCAGAGTCCACAAACCCCCTGAGGCTGTGTGGGAATAATGTGCTGACCCCCTCCATTGTTAATGACCACATTTAGGAATGCTGATCCTAAGGATGACCGAGGCAACTCAAAAAGCCATTACCAGAAACACACTCACTGGGGACATAACTACTTGTCTAATCGATTTGGATTCGAGGCGAGTCACTCACTGGATAAATGATGACAGTGCAGGAGATTTGACTGCTATGGTGTGTGGTCATCCACACCCCCTCCCAAAATGGCTGCTGTGCCATTTCTTCCCCTTGCATGTCTGTGCAGTCATTCATATGTCCATGTCCCAATGCATCTCACCTTTTTAGACACAGACCGGCCGTACTTTCTTGAAGGCGTCCTCAAAGTTCTGCTCCCAATGCATCTCACCTTTGTGAGATGTCGGCCACAGGGCCGTTGGAGTAGCTATGACCTGAGGGGTTAATAAGTACAAACTCAGACGGAGCGGAAGTGGACTGGTGACCTTGAGGCTAATAGCGCAAATCCCTGGTGGAGGATACTGTACAAATGCTATGACCTTGGCTACGGTACTTATCTTGCCTTAGAAAGCGTTGTAAACAGAAATCCAGCTTTCTAAATGGCAGGCATGGGGAAATGCATGTGAGCAGTAAACCAAGTTTGCAGTGTTCCATAAAACAATAACAAGAGTAAAGAGGCAGAGAGGACCTAGATGTCTTTAGGCCAGTATTACCTGTGTAAGATGGGTTGGGTTGAGTCAGGAGGTAGGCTCTCAGAGCATTGACAGAGGCTTCCCTCACCAACACAGACAGGTCTGTCCCACTGCATGGAACATAGACACACATTACACATACGCTCAAACACATCATATCCACTGTGTTATTATAGCCACTGTGTTGAGGAAGGCAGCGTGAACATCTGTAACAAAATCATCAGGGTGTTCTAAGGGAGTGGGTTTTATTTCTCCCGGTGGAGCAGACAGACAAGTTTAGATGCATTTTGCTCTCTCCTTCCTTCTCTGGGACACTCTGGCAAAGCAGTCACTGTGCACGTCACGGGCAATTTGTTCCAGACTCACGTCCTGCTCCAGATGATGTTTGCTTCCCCCCTATGCCAGACACAGTAATCACGAAACAACCCTTCTCCCAGCAACAAACATTATGAGAGGCTCATGGACCATTTACATCGTGAGCTTCCATCCATGGCATTCCACGTTACCCTGGTGATGGTGAGTAAGATGGCGTGTCGGTCTGATGGAGGTGGGAGGCCCACATACAGGGTCTTGTCCAGACGGCCTGGTCTCAGCACAGCAGGGTCAATAATATCTACAGGGACAGCGTCAATAATGGTGAATAACTTCAAGGATTTTGATTGTAGCTTCATACAAGTATACAAAACTGTACATGTGTCAATATAATCATACCTCAAAACAATGAATAATAATCTTTGTGAATATCCATGTCAGTGAGGGAGTGAAATTATGCCAGACGTCCTCCTGGTCTGTTGGTAGCCACCATGATGAAGACCTGCCGCCTTGTCTCCAGTCCGTCCATCTCAGTAAGCAGCTAGTTGACCACACGGACACTGGCTCCAGACTGAGGACACACCGCCACCATCACCCACATGTCAACAATACTACAGTGAGTCAATCTCATCTCTCTCTCTCTCCGACCTACGAAGGGACAAGAGACACAACGATGTCTAACTCATGTCGAAACGCACAGCTTGAATAAAAGAGACGCAAAAATGTCTTAGCTACATAATGCAAAGATAATAATTCAGGTCCCCAGGATCCTTTGTGTTTTACTTCACATTATATAAAGTCAGTGGGCATGAGTTAGGAATCTTACCTCCCAGTGTGAAATGTATCTGATGTAATGCCAATTAAGGTTATTGATGTCTGTGACTACAGGTAACGGGAGCCCTCTCCAAGTAAATAATGCACAATACTTTTTGGGGGGCGGCAGGGTAGCCTAGTGGTTAGAGCGTTGAAATAGTAACCGGAAGGTTGTCAGCTCGGGGGTTTGAACTTGCAAGGTACAAATCTGTCGTTCTGCCCCTGAACAGGCACTTAACCTACTGTTTCTAGGCCGTCATTGAAAATAAGAATTTGTTCTTAACTGACTTGCCTAGCTAAATAAAGGTTAAATAAAGGTTGAGAAAAAGGCTATTGGATCAATTAAGCCTGCTCTCTGTGAGAACGCTTTCGAGAGCTACGGCGATGCTATTGATTTCAGTGGGGCACTTCAGTTACAAATATACATTTCAGCAGATCTACCAACACAGAGGCAATATTACTGGACAGGGCAAAGGGTCACAGGGAAAAGAGTGACGTCGAGGCACTCCAGGAATCTGTATAGCTGAACGTCTCACCATGTTCAGCAACTCTGGCCCCTTGACAGAGATGAAGTTAAGTCCAGACTCATTGGCAACAGCCTGAAATAAGAGAAAATGGTATACTGTTTTAAATGATTAATTACTTAAAACAAGCCTTCAACATTCTACTTATTTTAGCAGTTGGCAAATGGTACCTTGGCCAGCAGGGTCTTTCCACAGCCTGGAGGCCCAGCTAGCAACACCCCTGCAGGAGCACTGAGCTATGAACTGCTCAGGAGAACGCACAGGGGCCTATGGACACACACAAAGTTACACACACACTGCCCTTATTCATCTAAACAGCACACTACCACAGCATTCCTTCTGATGTCAACAACATTGAATGAATGCTGGCATGCTACCAGGACTATTTGCATTGTCCCCCCACCCCCATTTTTACGCTGCTGCTACTCTGTTTATTATCCATGTGTAGTCACTTTACCTCTACTTACATGTACACATTATCTCAATTACCTTGACTAACCTGTGCCCTCGCACCAGTACACCCTGTATATAGCCTCGCTACTGTTATTTTATTGTTGCTACTTAATTATTTGTTATTTTTCTTATTTATTTTTTACTTCCGTTTATTTTAGTAAATACTTTAACACTTATTTCTCTTAAATCTACATTGTTGGTTAAGGGTTTGTAAGTAAGCATTTCACTGTAAGGTCTACCACACCTGTTGTAGTCTCCGCATGTGACTAATAAAATTTGAAATACACCCTACCACAATCCAGTCTGAATCTGGTGTTTAGAACTAGATAGAGTTAAAAGGCCTGTCATACAATTTTTATGTATGTATAACATTTACAATTAGGGACGAGATGATACTAGTACCACTATACTCGTTAGTATTGTAGCAAGCTGACAAAACACTAACTTCTTTAGGAAAACAGCCCTAATGTTAGAAACAAACACCATTATGTTGTCATCCAGAGTCAAATGTATTTTCCAAGCTGTAGCACACAATACTTTACATACAGCAGGTTTATAAAGAACCAATGAGTTCGGACAGCTTGTTTTAATTTTTGCCATGGAAAAGATATATAGATAATGGTATCGTCCCGGCCCCATTTACAATGTGCCATTAACTCTGTGAACACTGCTATTGACCGTGTAAATTGACTGACATCATGCAGTTGTTAAATGAACCCAAAGAGGACATATGGTTCCTTGTGTTGCTACTTATTCAAATCATAGCAGTTGAGTCAAACTACCATGTTGTTGGTGAGGAAGCCAATTATACATGGTTAAGTTCCCACTGTCAATCCCTATTGATCTAAATGACATGCTCAGAACAGGTATATTTCCTTTGTTCTGATGACCTTCTAGGGTGGGGACAATTGCTGTATGGTGTTATACTTTTAGAGTAGATGGTTTAATGTTTCTTAGAGAGCTAACCGCGATAGAGTTTGATATTGAACTTGACCAACTTAGAGACTACAAGAGCAAAGGAACTGGTCAATTATACTTTAAGGAGGAGGCAAGGAGTTTTTCCTGACCATGTGACCTGACCAGAAAAACTCCTGGCTCAAATTAAGTCCAAATCTTAATATGTTGGTGCGCAGTGGCTAACACTGAGCCCAACATATTAGATATCTTGTTTCAGGCCTATCGAGGCGATACCCACCAGGAGGGCCATGGTGAGCTCTTCGCGGATGTCATGCAGGGCCCCCACATCCTTCCAGGTGACGTCTGGCACCGTGGCGAAGCCTTCACTCTTGGCAGAGGGCTGCGGGCTGGCCAGTGAGCCCTGGAAGTCTGACATGAGGATGCACAGGCCAGCCATCTGTTCCTCAGACAGAGATTCACTGCTCTTCAGCAGAGACAGCAGGTGACACAGCTCCCCCTGGTGGTAAAGACAGAAGTGGAACATTTTCACACCACTGAATCTGGTGAACATTCCACCTTAATGGTCAGAGGGAATAGTAGATCCCATACTATGTACAGCATTCTGCCCTGGTGAAAAACACAACTAGTCTACGCTTAATGGAGTCAAATATATCACCCTGAAGATTGTCTCTGTGGCCAGAGGCTGCTGCTCATCTCTCGGTGGTACATTGATTAGGTCTGTCATCTCCTGGCTTTCTGTGTCTGCTAAAGCCTGACAGCTCTCATCACCTGCTCCCTCCTGGACCTCTGGGCCCTGTTGGAGAGGACATGCGCCCTGAGGCCCTTCTGACTCTCCTCTCCCCTCCGCCTTGGGGACCAGCCCCTGGTTCTTGTCCTGCATCTCCAGCAGGACCCTGTCGACGGCGCTCATGGCGGCCTCGCGGCACAGCGCCATGAGTTCAGCTCCCACATACCCAGGGGTCAGGCGGGCCAGCTGCCGGTAGTCAAAGTCCTCAGGGTGCTTCAGCTTCCGACAAAGGGTCTTCAGAATTCTGAGAGCAGGAATCAACACATGGCGGGTGACTTACAGTTGCAACACCAGAGCTAGCAACCACATTCTTGTCAACACCACTATTATTATAGGAGACAAGCCCACTCACCTGAGACGAGCTGCTTCGTCAGGTATCCCCAGACAGATTTCTTTGTCAAAGCGTCCAGCCCGGCGCAGCGCTGGGTCCAGAGAGCCTGGCCGATTGGTAGCACCAATAACCATCACCTGGGCTGTGACAGCTAAAGAGTTCAGGTCTGGAGGAACATATCGATGAGTGAAGGGACGATGAACGTCAACCAAAAGTACCAGAGAACGTGAATTGATCCTCTCCCAAGCCTGCCAACAAAATATGTCATATTGATATTTTTTATCATAAGTACTAAAAACGGAGATATTCCTATCAACAAAATGAAATGATGAAATCAACAAATGTATTCCACTAGCATCTCTCACCATCCATGCAAGTGAGCAGCTGAGAAACAATCCATCTCTCCATGTCCTTGGATGCCACCTCTCTTAGGAGTGATGGCATCAATCTCATCAATGAACAGGATGCAGGGGGAGCTGGTCTGCAAGGGTAAAAGGACCAGGATTGTTAGTCTCAGCAAGCGGTCCTTAAAAAAAGCCACAGTTAGCTGTAAAATAACATTTAAAAAACGTGTGTAGCAGCTTGACAGTAAGGTCTCAGGAGTAGGGCTTTCCCCAACAACAACAAAACATCTTGCTTCCGAGAGTTGGAACTTTGAGACTCGAAATTGAGCTCAGGTGCATTCTGTTTCCATTAATCATCCTTGAGATGTTTCTACAACTTGGAGTCCACCTGTGGTAAATTCAATTGATTGGACATGATTTGGACATGATTTGGCACACACCTGTCTATATATAAGGTCTCACAGTTGACAGTGCATGTCAGAGCAAAAACCAAGCCATGAGGTTGAAGGAATTGTCCGTAGAGCACTGAGACAGGATTGTGTCAAGGCACAGATCTGGGGAATGGTAACAAAAAACTGCAGCATTGAAGGTCCCCAAGAACACAATGGCCTCCGCCATTCTTAAAATGGAAGAAGTTTGGAACCACCAAACTCTTCCTAGAGCTGGCCTCCCAGCTAAGCTGCGCAATCGGGGGGGGAAAGGGCCTTGGTCAGGGAGGTGACCAAGAACCCGATGGTCATTCTGACAGAGCTCCAGAGTTCCTCTGTGTAGATGGGAGAACCTTCCAGAAGGACAACCATCTCAGCAGCACTCCACCAATCAAGCCTTTACACTAGTGGCCAGACAGAAGCCACTCCTCAGTAAAAGGCATATGACATCCTGCTTGGAGTTTGCCAAAGGCACCTAAAGACTCTCAGACCATGAGAAACAAGATTCTCTGGTCTGATGAAACCAATATTGAACTCTTTAGCCTGAATGGATCAAGGGAATGATGAACGGAGCAAAGTACAGAGAGATCCTTGATGAAAACATGCTCCAGAGCGCTCAGGACCTCAGACTGGGGTGACGGTTCCCCTTCCAACAGGACAAGGCAGGAGTGGTTTCGTGACAAGTCTCGATGTCCTTGAGATGCCCAGTCAGAGCCCGGACTTGAACCCAATCTAACATCTCTGGAGACTTGAAAATAGCTGTGCAGTGACGATCTCCATCCAACCTGACAGAGCTTGAGAGGATCTGCAGAGAAGAATGGGAGAAACTCCCCAAATACAGGTGTGCCAAGCTTGTAGCGTCATACCCTAGAAGAGTCAAGGCTGTAATTGCTACCAGAGGTGCTTCAACAAAGTACTGAGTAAAGGGTCTGAATACTTATGTAAAATATATATTTTTTTAATATACATTTGCAAAAATGTCAACCTGTTTTTGCTTCATCATTATGGGGTATTGTGTGTAGACTGATAGGAAAAATTATGTAATGCATTTTGGAAAAGTCAAGGGGTCTGAATACTTTCCGGATACACTGTATATTTGCGACTGCTCGACCAAAAGCCTATCCACCAAACAATCGACTAAATGGTGTCAGCCCTACTTAGGAGTGACACTTACCACAGCTTCTGCTCAGACTCCCCTGACACCCCAGACACCAGCTCTGGCGCAGACACCTTCAGCAAGGGCAACTCCATTTCCTGGTAACGCAGAGGGAAATTAATAAGTCACCTAGAAACCACTATATTATTTGTAGATTTTTCCAGGAAATGTGTAAAAGTGCTACCAAAAAACAGGTTTTGCACAGTAGTGAGAAAAAAATTAAATCAACATTCAGACCAAGGTTATTATAGTAAACAAAAAAAGAATTAAAACAAAATAATGAACAAACCCGTTTGAAAAACTAAAACTATTACACTTGACTACAAAACTAACTAAAATCCATCATGAATTATGTTCAATTAGATTTTTTCTAAACTTCAGCCAAAAACCTAAGCTTTTTGAAGATTGTCTAGTTACTGAATCTGGCAGGTAAAATGTGTCTGGGAGATGGCAATGTTTCAAATAGGCCTAGCTTGTGCATCCCTATTACTAGCGATCACTAGATAACAGAAAGACAAAAAAAGGTTTGTAGGTTGCCTACTAGATTCTGCCTTTTCTACTAAAGTTAAAAAGCAGTGGATTGGTGTAAACATGGGCGAAAGAGTTTTGCTCTGTAACAAAGTTAAGAACGTACCATAAGCTCACGCCACAGCTAGCTTGTAATGTTGCCGATGGAGCTATCGATTAGGTCTTTTTCGATAGCTCAAACGGTTGGTACGTTGTCAAGATAATCAAATTGTCACATGAGTCTAATACAACTGTTGTAGACTTTACCGTAAAATGCTTGCTTACGAGCCCTTCCCAACAATGCAGAGTTTAAAATAGTAACAAGAGGAATAAAATAAAATACACAATGGAGCTACGAGTACCAGCACCAGATCAATGTGCAGGGGTACGAGGTAGGTATTTGAGGTAGATATGTACATGAAGGGAGGGTAAAGTGACTAGGCATCAAGATAGATAATAATATGAGTGAGTAGCAGCACACTGACTCACTTACAGCTACTGAGTAGCAGCACACTGACGTCCATTTATTTCACTGGTGCCATGACCCTAATCGGCTGTTGGGCTCAGCTCAACGGCTGGGGTCGCTCGCTGTGTAGTGAGTTTAAAAGGAGTGAATGTAACGGAGTTAAGAATGTACCGTAGGTGCACTGCACAGCTAGCTTGAAATGTCGCCGATGAGCTATTGAATTAAGATATTTTTCGATAGCTCAAACGGTTGGTATGTTGTCAAGTAGGACGGTCACGTGTGTCTACGAGCAGAGGACCACTGGTTTGAGTCCAGTATGGTGACAGGGAAAGAAGCTACACTGTTAACAGCACAGGACCCGTTTCACTTCCAACATATTTTTTTTTACATCAGTCTCTCTCTCACAGACTATTCCTTTAAAATCCACGTCACATTGAGATGGGTTTAAAATTATAAAATCAAACCTATAACCTGACCCGTCACCTTGTATTACTGCCAACCAGTTGCAAAGTGACATCCCCAAAAAATGATTCAATACAAATAACTAGCCTAGCCTCCCATGCCTGCTTTCTATCCCTAACACTAAATAATATAAAAATGAAATATAAATGTTTTAGTAACCTTGATCCAGAATCACACCAGCCACAGGCTGGGCCAGGAGAGTCTTTCCACAGCCAGGGGGACCATGGAGCAGAAACTCCCATGGAGGGACAACCCCCAGCTGCTGGTACACCTCTGGGTGACGCATATGGATCAGCAGCTTGCACACCTCCTACAGTTACAAAGAGCCAGATAGGAATTCAATCTACAAGCCATTATGGTTCAGCGCCTGGGTCATCATGTTCAGTAGAATACAATGTAGCAAAATGCTTTGAAATGGGAAATGAATACGAGCATTCTTATTGGACAAGTTCAGGTATCATCTCTACTGCATCAAAACACAACCCTGGATACATCTAAATGAGCTTCCACAGCTAAGCAAACAAAATACTAAAGGAAAGATGTCAATGTAACAAGTGTACCGCCAATGTGTCTTCATTGCCACCAACATTTTCAAACTTTAATGTAGAATACTGTAGCTCAATGGATTTTGTCATCGCTAGAACAATCAGAGGACAACTTATAGTTTATAAAACACACACCATTCTGACTTCATGTGCTAATGTAAAATGTCTTGACATGTTCAACTGTTTGCTGTATATTGTTTGTATCCTTGACTGACTACAATGTTAGACTTCTTAAACATCAGCAAAGTAAGGTGGGAAGCAGCCTTTACCTTTCTTGTTAATGATACTGGCCTCTGTCGCCATCATTTCGCTTTGAAACTCCCTCTTTCTGATGTTTCGATTTTTTTTAAATTGGCATTTTTTAAAATTTCTTCTCGGGCTCAAGCATTGAGACATTTGTCTGCTTCTGGTGAAGTCAATAGAAGCATTCAAATTGTTATAGCAAATTGTGAGACAAAGAGACATGTAGCAATCCACAACTGATGAAAGACAGCATAGGAAGCTGTAAGACATACATTTCCTGCAGGACTGGCTGCCTCCTCTTTGCACAGGTCAATGAGGATGCTGTCCTGCTCCGGGCCTCTGCCCTTGTTTTTGAACCACCCCCCTGCAGACACCTTGGTGCCACAACTATGAGGGGTGGACTGAGCCTGGGCAGGGCTGTCTGATGCAGACTGTTCCCTCTTGGGAGAAGTCCCACTCTCTGGGTTACCCTTCTTGTACAGGGACATTGGGGAGCTATTCATGACGTTGATGGGCTGGTCAGGCAAGGGATAATCAGAAGGAAAAACAAGTTCAGTCTATTAGCATAGCATCCTGAAGCTCTTTGCCATTTATTATATTACATGGTAATAAGCAACAGCTAATGATGGTACACCTGACAAATTAATTATATGGGAATTAGTAGAGGATTATGTACCAGTTGTTCGGGAAGGTCCTCATGTCATCCGAGTTACTGCTGCCATCACTGTAAAAGACCAGAATATGAACAGTTTAGTCACGCCACTCAGGTGACAAATCAAAAAGGTTATGAGCAGATGGCGTGACCCTTACCCAGCATCCTTCTGACTGTGTTTGGCTCTCTTGGCTAAGTGCTTGTTCTCCAGATCTGTCATTCCAGATTCATCGCATATCACTCCATGGACTAGAAGGGAAAAGGAAGCGAGAATAACAATATCTGGTTTTCTCTCGGAGAGACAGGCTAACATACTTTCACCAAAAGGCAAGAGAACATTGTGATCGTCAGTGGCATTATTAAACTATCAAAAATGGCTTCCGAAGTCAAATAATAGATTGATTATCTGTATGAAGAAAAGGTTTTTGCTGACCTTTTTCCACCTGAATCCTGAATGCAGTCTTGTTTCGCCTGCCATAGTCCATTCTGAGGGTACAATATTATTTTATTATTTATTTTATTTAACCTTTATTTATGTGCATAAACCCTGAAGGTGTTCAGAAAGGCAAAGCTGTGGAAAGAGTACAGGGGGAAATTATGGCAAACCTCACCTGTGGAGTCTCTGAAGGTCTTCTGCCATTGAAGAAATGTCAACATTGTCCGCTCTGGTTACTCAAATACCAGCAAACAAAATTGAACAGATTCCAATACAGTAACAAACCATTATTACTGTTAATTTTGTAGCTAGTTGTTACCGTGGATAGCTAGTCCAAAATTGTCTTTACCTGCTCAACTTTCTGATTGAGTCGGTTGTCCACTCTGCCGAAGCCACCTTCATTGTGTCCTGTCACATTTGATAACTGCATTAGTGAAGCGTTATTACACGTAAGCTAGCTAATGCAAACTCGCCACATTCCGTACAAATGTGCGCAACCGCAACATTCAAACGAGGCTACAAAGAAAACTAATGGGACTGTAGCGACTGTGTTGACTTCAACATCGGGGGTGTGAACTAGGTTTCTATTCAAGCATTGATCGACATGGTAATGGCTCTATAGTATTGGAGAAAAGTTGGTCTTCCAAATTGACAATGACCCCAGGCATACTTCCAAAGTTGTGGCAAAATGGCTTAAGGATAACAAAGTCAAGGTAATGGAGTGGCCATTACAAAGCCCTGACCTCAATCCTATAGAAAATTTGTGGGTAGAACTGAAAAAGTGTGCACGAGCATGGAGGCCTACTGTCACACCCTGGTCAAAGTATTTTGTGTTTATCTTTATTTATTTGGTCAGGCCAGGGTGTGGCATGGGTTTTTGTATGTGGTGTGTATGTATGGGGATTGTAGCTAGTGGGGTGTTCTAGCTAAGTCTATGGCTGTCTGAAGTGGTTCTCAATCAGAGGCAGGTGTTTATCGTTGTCTCTGATTGGGAACCATATTTAGGCAGCCATATTCTTTGAGTTTGTCGTGGGTGATTGTCCTTAGTGTCCTGATGTCATTGTTCTGTGTTAGGTTACACAAGTATCGGCTGTTTCGGTTTTCGTTAAGTTTATTGTTTTGATAGTGTTTGTGTTTAGTGTGTTACTTCATTAAACATGGATTGCAATAGACACGCCGCATTTTGGTCTGACTCTCCTTCTCATACAGAAAACCGTTACAGAATCACCCACCACAAAGGGACCAAGCAGCGTGTCAACAGGCAAGAACAGCCCAAAGTGGAGTACAGTATGGACTATACTTCTTGGGAGGAGATAGACAGGTGGGCGGTCGACCCAGGGAGAGTGCCGGAGCCCGCCTGGGATTCGATGGAGCAGTGCGCGGAAGGATATAGGAGAATGGAGTTTGCGAAGCAAGCAAGGCGGCGCGGACGGAGGCCCCATAGTCAGCCCCAAAAAATTCTTGGGGGGGGGCTCAGGGAGAGTGTGGCAGAGTCAGGAGCCAGACCTGAGCCAACTCTCCCTGTTTATCGTGAGGAGCCAAGGAGGAGACCAGAGCCGGTGTTGGAGGTGAGCGAAACAGAGACTGTGAAGGAGTTAATGGGGAAATTGGAGGAGAGAGAAATGAGGGAGTTGCTGTGTTGGTGTTTTAAACATGGAATTCGCCCGACGGAGCGTGTCGGGGATTTGATGGCACCTGGGTCAGCGCTCCATACTCGTCCTGAGGTGCGTGTTAGTCGGCTGGTGAAGATGGTGCCAGTCTCACGTACCAGGCCTCCTGTGCACCTCCCTAGCCTTGCACGTCCTGTGCCAGCACCGCTCTCAAGATCTCCAGTACGCCTTCACGGTCTAACCCATCCTGTGCCTACTCCACACCCCAGCCCTCCGGTAGCAGCTCCCCGCACCAGGCTTCCTGTGCGTGTTCTCGGCCCAGTACCACCAGTGCCAGCACCACGCATCAGGCCTACAGTGCGCCTCGCCTGTCCAGCGCTGTCGGAGCCCTCCTCCTCTCCAGCGCTGTCGGAGTCTCCCGCCTGTTTAGCGCTGTTAGAGCCTTCCTTCTCTACAGCGCTGCCGGAGTCTCCCGCCTGTTCAGAACTGCCAGTTAGCATAGAGCTGCCAGTTAGCATAGAGCTGCCAGTTAGCATAGAGCTGCCAGTTAGCATAGAGCTGCCAGTTAGCATAGAGCTGCCAGTCTGCAAGGAGCTGCCAGTCTGCAAGGAGCTGCTAGTCTGCAAGGAGCTGCCAGTCTGCAAGGAGCTGCCAGTCTGCAAGGAGCTGCCAGTCTGCAAGGAGCTGCCAGTCTGCAAGGAGCCGCCAGAGCTGCCAGTCTGCAAGGAGCCGCCAGAGCTGCCAGTCAGCATGGAGCAGCCAGGGCCGCCAGTCAGCATGGAGCAGCCAGGGCCGCCAGTCAGCATGGAGCAGCCAGTCAGCATGGAGCAGCCAGTCAGCATGGAGCAGCCAGAGCAGCCAGTCAGCATGGAGCAGCCAGAGCTGCCAGTCAGCATGGAGCAGCCAGTCAGCATGGAGCAGCCAGAGCTGCCAGTCAGCATGGAGCAGCCAGTCAGCATGGAGCAGCCAGAGCTGCCAGTCAGCATGGAGCAGCCAGAGCTGTCAGTCAGCATGGAGCAGCCAGTCAGCATGGAGCAGCCAGAGCTGCCAGTCGACCAGACTCTTCCAGATCTGCCAGTCGACCAGACTCTTCCAGATCTGCCAGTCGACCAGACTCTTCCAGATCTGCCAGTCGACCAGACTCTTCCAGATCTGCCAGTCGACCAGGATCTTCCAGATCTGCCAGTCGACCAGGATCTGCCAGTCAGCCAGGATCTGCCGAAACCACCAGCCAGCCAGGATCTGGTAGATTCATCAACCTGCCTGAGCTTCCTCTCACTCCTGAGCTTCCTCTCACTCCTGAGCTTCCCCTCAGTCCCGAGCTGCCTCAGTCCCGAGCTGCCCCTCAGTCCCGATCTGCTCCTCAGTCCAGTGGGGTTCTGGGTGAGGACTACTAGGCCATGGTCGGCGGCGAGGGTGGACTATCCAGGGACGCGAGGAGAAGGGGCTAAGACATTAGTGGGGTCCACGTCCCGCGCCGGAGCCGCCACCATGGACAGACGCCCACCCGGACCCTCCCTATTGTTTTGAGGTGCGTTCGGGAGTCCGCACCTTAGGGGGGGGGGTTCTGTCACACCCTGGTCAAAGTATTTTGTGTTTATCTTTATTTATTTGGTCAGGCCAGGGTGTGGCATGGGTTTTTGTATGTGGTGTGTATGTATGGGGATTGTAGCTAGTGGGGTGTTCTAGCTAAGTCTATGGCTGTCTGAAGTGGTTCTCAATCAGAGGCAGGTGTTTATTGTTGTCTCTGATTGGGAACCATATTTAGGCAGCCATATTCTTTGAGTTTGTCGTGGGTGATTGTCCTTAGTGTCCTGATGTCATTGTTCTGTGTTAGGTTACACAAGTATAGGCTGTTTCGGTTTTCGTTAAGTTTATTGTTTTGATAGTGTTTGTGTTTAGTGTGTTACTTCATTAAACATGGATTGCAATAGACACGCCGCATTTTGGTCTGACTCTCCTTTTCATCAAGAAAACCGTTACACCTACAAACCTGACTCAGTTACGCTCTGTCAGGAGGAATGGGCCAAAATTCACCCAACTTATTCTGGGAAGCTTGTGGAAGGCTACCCAAAACATTTGACCCAAGTTAAACAATTTAAAGGCCATGCTACCAAATACGAATTGAGTGTATGTAAACTTCTGACCCACTGGGAATGTGATGAAAGAAATAAAAGCTGAAATAAATCATTCTCTCTACTATTATGCTGACATTTCACATTCTTAAAATAAAGTGGTGATCCTAACTGACCTAAGACAGGGAATTTTTACTTAGATTAAATGACAGGAATTGTGAAAAACTGAGTTTAAATGTATTTGGCTAACGTGTATGTAAAATTCCGACTTCAACTGTATTTTTTTGTATTTTTTTTATAGCTGCTAGTTAAATAAAGGTTTAAAAAAAAAGTACTTGCCATGCTAATCTCATTCCACCGATGGGTTGCTGCGTGGCTCTCAGCATTGGTCATGTCTTCAAAGAACTCCTCACACTTCTGGCAGTAGAACCTGATGACAGGAATTAAAAAGCTAGACCCTGAAAAATATAGGAGTGAAAAGGCATTTAAGAGTCATTCTATTTGCAAGTAATGATAGAATCAACAAATAATGCTTAAATTATGTAGACAGAAAAGATGGGTCTATAATGAATAATATTGTACCATCCTGCTTTAGCAATTCCTCCAGTTCCTTCACAAGAGTCTCTTTCCTTTTCATTTGGTCCTGTCTCGATCTCCTCTGACTCGCATGGTCATCTTTGCTCTAGAAACATACTGTACACAACATACAGTACCAGTCAAAAGTTTGGACACACCTAAGGGCTTTTCTTTATTTGTACATCAAAACTATGAAATAACACATGGAATTGTGTTAAACAAATCAAAATATATTTTATATTTCAGATTCTTGAAAGTAGACACCCTTTGTGTTGATGGGAACTTTGCACACTCTTGGAATTCTGCTCAGCTTCATGAGGTAGGCAAATGGAATGCATTTCAATTAACAGGTGTGCCTTGTTAAAAGTTCACTTGTGGAATTTATTTTCTTCTTAATGCGTTTGAGCCAATCAGTTGTGTTGTGACAAGGTAGGGGTGGTAAACAGAAGATAGCCTTATTTGGTAAAAGACCAAGTCCATATAATGACAAGAAGAGAAATGACAGTCCATCATTACTTTAAGACATGAAGTTCAGTCAACCCGGAAAATTTCAAGAACTTTCAAAGTTTCTTCAAATGCAGTTGCAAAAACTCTCAAGCACTATGATGAAACTGGCTCTCATGAGGACCACCACACCACGGCCCAGAGTTACCTCTGCTGCAGAGGATAAGTTCATTAGAGTTAACTGCACCTCAGATTGCAGCCCAATTAAATGCTTCGGAGAGTTCATGTAACAGACATCGAAAATAACTGTTCAGAGGAGACTGCGTGAATCAGGCATTCATGGTCGAATTGCAGCAAATAAACCACTACTAAAGGACACCAATAAGAGGAGACTTGCTTGGGCCAAGAAACACGAGCAATGGACATTAGACCAGTGGAAATCTGTCCTTTGGTCTGATGTGTCCAAATTTGAGATTTTTGGTTCCAACCGCTGTGTCTTTGTGAGATGCAGATTAGGTGAAGGGAATATCTCCGCATGTGTGGCTCGCATCGTGAAGCATGGAGGAGGTGGTGTACTGGTGCTTTCCTGGTGACACTGTCGGGGGATTTATTTTGAATTCAAGGCACACTTAACCAGCTTGGTTACCACAGCATCCTGCAGCGATACGCCATCCCATCTCATTTGCGCTTAGTGGGACTATCATTTGTTTTTCAACAAGACAAGGACCCAGAACTCACCTCCAGGCTGTGTAAGGGCAATTGACCAAGGAGAGTGATGGATCAGATGACCTGGTCTCCACAATCACCGACCTCAACCTAATTGAGATGGTTTGGGATGAGTTGGACAGCAGAGTGAAGGAAAAGCAGCCAACAAGTGCTCAGCGTAGACTGTTGGAAAAGCATTCCTCATGAAACTGGTTGAGAGAATGCCAAGAGTGTGCAAAGCTGTCATCAAGCCAAAGGGTCGCTACTTTGAAGGATCTGAAATATAAAATATATTTGATTTGTTTAACACTTTTTTGGTTACTACATGATGCCATGTGTTATTTCATAGTGTTGATGTCTTCACTTTTATTATACTATGTACAAATAAATTAAAACCCTGGAATTATTGTTGTATCCAAACTTTTGACTGATACTGTACATCAGGAGTAATTATCATCAGCAATAATTAGTTTTATCTCAGAGAAAAGAGTGTGAATAGAATGATACTGCCAGGCAAATTACCTTTTGTTTGCCTGAAATCCTCTGGGAATGGTTGCTATCATGTGGATCACTCTCGGCACTTTTCTCCCTTGTTGTTAAGAAAGCAAGTGAAATGCAATTAGTCAGGTAAGTAATATAGATTAACATGTTTCCTGTAAGAGTGAATGTGTTGTATATAGACTGCTCTCACCTTTAATAATGGACTATAAAGACTCCAGTGCTTGTCGTATTGGTGCTGTTCCAAGTGCTGGCGAGGCCAGTCTGGGCTCCTGTGATTCCCCAGCTACAAGAGGAAGAGGCAGCATTGGTGCTGGTAACGCCAGTTTCTCCTCCTGCTTCTGCTCCGGTATCTTCCCATCCTTCTGCTCCGGCATCTTCCCATCCGTCTGCTGCTGCAGCTTGATCATCAACTTACTGATCTCCGCTGTGCCCAATGGTTTTCAGCATGGTCTTGATCTTCTCACACTCCTTCACAGTGGGGGCAGGTTTCACATCAGGAGCAGGGACAGGCTGTACCCTCGATTCAGGCCTCACACTGAACTGGACCAGTGGAAGAGGCAACTTGAAGTCCTGGATTTCACCATGGTTCACCATGGTTCACAGAGGCATGCTTTGATCGTAAGGAGGGCCTGCCGGTGAAACCTCTGCATAGCTTTGCTGGGTAATGGTTGTGGACTGTGCAAAAGGCAGGGTGGCAGGGCGTTGTTTTGGTTATCCTCATTCCCATAAAGAAAGTCCTCCTCATCCTCAACCTCCTCCTGTTTCTGAACAGGCGAGACCTCCCTAGTGCCCTGCAGCCAGAATAAATCACAGCCCACTCTCTCGTGGGGGAGGAGATTGCTGTCAGTTTCCTGCTGTCTCATCTGGGAAACTTCCTGTCCACTGACTGGATTAGGCCCATCTGGAACTTGAAGAAATTCCTGTCTTCTGGCCAACCTGGAATACTGCTGCTCTGGATTTCTCTGCTGAAGTTATTGGCCTATGGAACAAATAGAAAAGACAATGAGTTTTATTGTGAGAATTTATTTTACATTTGTTAGATTGCCTAGCCTTCTTCACTGCAGATATAATTAATAGTTTTGCAGCAAAATGGATCTCACAAGGTCTGTAGAACATTCATTAACTTACCATACCCCATGATGACATGTCGTTCTCATACTATACCTGGATTGTGAGAATGGCATTCTTGATGGAAGGCATACTGTCCTCCAGTTTGAGGCACTGGAGCAGGTCATTGTAAGCGGAGGCGTGACTACTGATGCTACTGCCGCTACAGCTCCGACTGGGGCTCCTTTTGTCCCTGTGGTCTGGGTGATGTTCCATTCAGCCCTGACTCTTTCCACGGCTGCGACTCCTACTCCTTGCTCTGCTTTTGCTCCTTGTCTGACTTTTCCCTCGGCTTCGGCTGCTACTACGAGCCTTGCTTTTGCTTCTGACCTGGCTCTTTCCACGACTGTGACTCCTGCTCCGTGGTCTGCTTTTGCTTCTTGCCTGGCTTTTTCTTCGGGTACGACTTCTGCTGCGCGGGCGGCTCTTGCTTCTCACCTTGCTCTTTGCTCGGCTCTTGCTCCTGCTTTCCTTTGCTGGACTACGAGATTTTCTCCGCAGACTTTGCCTCTCATAGCCCCGGTCTTCTGGTACACCTGGTGCCTTGACTGCCTTCCCTGCGTCCGACAGGTTGAGTCCTTTGAGGAAGTCAGGGACTGGCTTATTGGCTGCAAGGCATCTGAGGAATTCTTCACCAGCCGTCAAGTTCTCCCTGATATACAAGTAAAAGCTGTTTAGATTCCTGTCCATTGCAAGCAGCTACAATTGAATGAGGTTGTGAACTAGGGGGCGATTCCACGTCAGCGTAGGTGGAAAATATTTTTGGTATCTCAGATTGTTCTGACAATTCTCACATATAAATTATGTTTGACATGCTTTTTACATTTGTATCTTTCCAGATCCCCTTTTTTCCTTTAACGAGTCCAAAGACAAGGATATACTGCTCTCCCGGGAACAGGCCCAAATCACTGTCATTTGCGTGACGAAAAGATAGAGGATAAGAGGACGCAGATCGGGCTGCCTTCCGAGAATCTGTAGGCGAGGAAGTAAACTTCCACTGCCATCCGTCCTACTTGCTAACATGCAATCATTGAAAATAACATTGATGACCTACGATTACTCTACAAACGGGACATTAAGAACTGTAATATCTTATGTTTCACTGAGTCGTGGCTGAACGACGACACGGATAATATAGAGCTGGCGGGATTTTCCATGTACCAGCAGAACAGAGAAGCTACGCCTGGTAAGACGAGGGGTGGGGGTGTGTGTCTTTTTGTCAATAACAGCTGGTGCACAATGTCTAATGTTAAAGAAGTCTCTAGGTATTGCTCACCTGAGGTAGAGTACCTTATGATAAGCTGTAGACTATATTTGTAGCTGTCTATTTACCACCACAGACCGATGCTGGAAATTAGTTTTACCAAATGTTCACCAGCATGTTACATGTGCAACCAGAGATAATAAAACTCTAGACCACCTTTACTCCACACACATAGTGGGGCAAAAAAGTATTTAGTCAGCCACCAATTGTGCAAGTTCTCCCACTTACAAAAGATGAGAGGTCTGTAATTTTGATCATAGGTACACTTCAACTATGACAGACAAAATGAGAAAAAAAATCCAGAAAATCCCATTGTAGGATTTTTAATGAATTTATTTGCAAATTATGGTGGAAAATAAGTATTTGGTCACCTACAAACAAGCAAGATTTCTGGCTCTCACAGACCTGTAACTTCTTCTTTAAGAGGCTCCTCTGTCCTCCACTCATTACCTGTATTAATGGCACCTGTTTGAACTTGTTATCAGTATAAAAGACACCTGTCCACAACCTCAAACAGTCACACTCCAAACTCCACCATGGCCAAGACCAAAGAGCTGTCAAAGGACACCAGAAACAAAATTGTAGACCTGCACCAGGCTGGGAAGACTGAATCTGCAATAAGTAAGCAGTTTGGTTTGAATAAATCAACTGTGGGAGCAATTATTAGGAAATGGAAGACATACAAGAGCACTGATAATCTCCCTCGATCTGGGGCTCCATGCAAGATCTCACCCCGTGGGGTCAAAATGATCATAAGAACCACACGGGGGGACCTAGTGAATGACCTGCAGAGAGCTGAGACCAAAGTAACAAAGCCTACCATCAGTAACACACTACGCCGCCAGGGACTCAAATCCTGCAGTGCCAGACGTGTCCCCCTGCTTAAGCCAGTACATGTCCAGGCTCGTCTGAAGTTTGCTAGAGAGCATTTGGATGATCCAGAAGAAGATTGGGAGAATGTCATATGGTCAGATGAAACCAAAATATAACTTTTTGGTAAAAACTCAACTCGTCGTGTTTGGAGGACAAAGAATGCTGAGTTGCATCTAATGAACACCATACCTACTGTGAAGCATGGGGGTGGAAACATCATGCTTTGGGGCTGTTTTTCTGCAAAGGGACCAGGACGACTGATCAGTGTAAAGGAAAGAATGAATGGGGCCATGTATCGTGAGATTTTGAGTGAAAACCTCCTTCCATCAGCAAGGGCATTGAAGATGAAACGTGGCTGGGTCTTTCAGCATAACAATGATCCCAAACACACCGCCCGGGCAACAAAGGAGTGGCTTCGTAAGAAGCATTTCAAGGTCCTGGAGTGGCCTAGCCAGTCTCCAGATCTCAACCCCATAGAAAATCTTTGGAGGGAGTTGAAAGTCCATGTTGCCCAGCAACAGCCCGAAAACATCACTGCTCTAGAGGAGATCTGCATGGAGGAATGGAGCCAAAATACCAGCAACAGTGTGTGAAAACCTTGTGAAGACTTACAGAAAACGTTTGACCTCTGTCATTGCCAACAAAGGGTATATAACAAAGTATTGAGATAAACTTTTGTTATTGACCAAATACTTATTTTCCACCATAATTTGCAAATAAATTCATTAAAAATCCTACAATGGGATTTTCTGGATTTTTTTTCTCATTTTGTCTGTCATAGTTGAAGTGTACCTATGATGAAAATTACAGTCCTCTCTCATCTTTTTAAGTGGGAGAACTTGCACAATTGGTGGCTGACTAAATACTTTTTTGCCCCACTGTAGATGCAAACAAGCTCTCCACCGCCCTCCATTTGGAAAATCTGACCATAATTATATCCTCCAGGTTCCTGCTTACAAGCAAAAACTAAAGCAGGAAGTACCAGTGACTCGCTCAATACGAAAGTCATCAGATGACACAGATGCTACGCTACAGGACTGTTTTGCTAGCACAGACTGGAATATGTTCCGGGAATCATCCAATGGCATTGAGGAGTATACCACCTCAGTCATCGGCTTCATCAATAAGTGCATCGACGACGTCGTCCCCACAGTAACCGTACGTACATATCCCAACCAGAAGCCATGGATTACAGGCAACATCCACATTGAGCTAAAGGCTAGAGATGCCAATTTCAAGGAGTAGGACACTTATAAGAAATCCCACTATGCCCTCGGACAAACCATCAAACAAGCAAAGTGTCATTACAGGATTAAGACTGAATCCTACTACACCAGCTCTGACGCTCGTCGGATGTGGCAGGGCTCAAACTATTACGGACTATAAAGGGAAACCCAGACGCGAGCTGCCCAGTGACGCGAGCCTACCATATGAGCTAAATGCCTTTTATGCTCGCTTCGAGGCAAGCAACACTGAAGCATGCACGAGAGCACCAGCTGTTCTGAATGACTGTGTGATAATGCCCTCGGTGGCCAATGTGAGCAAGACCAATGTGAACAGGTCAACTTTCGCAAAGCCGCAGGGCCAGATGGATTACCAGGACGTGTACTCAAAGCATGCACAACCAACTGGGAAGTGTCTTCACTGACATTTTCAACCTCTCCCTGACTCAGTCTGTAATACCTACATGTTTCAAGCAGACCATCATAGTCCCTGTGACCAAGGAAGCGAAGGTAACCTGTCTAAATGATGACCGCCCCATAGCACTCACTTCGGTAGCCATGATGTGCTTTGAAAGGCTGGTCATGGCTCACATCACCAGCATCCTCCCGGATACCCTAGACCCACTCTAATTCGCATACCGCCCCAACAGATGCACAGATGATGCAATCACAATCGCACTCCACACTGCCCTTTCCTACCTGGACAAAAGGAACACCTATGTGAGAATGCTGTTCATTGACTACAGCTCAGCATTCAACACCATAGTGTCCATGAAGCGTATCACTAAGCTAAGGACCCTGGGACTAAACACAACCCTCTGCAATTGGATCCTGGACTTCCTGAGGGGCCGCCCCCTGAGGGTAGGTCCCTCCTGTACTCCCTGTTCACCCACAACTGCATGGCTGCGCACAACTCCAACACCATCATCAAGTTTGCTGATGACACGATGATGGTGGGCCTGATCACCAATGACGATGAGACCGTCTATAGGGAGGAGGTCAAAGACCTGGCAGTGTTATGCCAGGACAACAACCTCTCCCTCAACGTGGGCAAGACAAAGGAGCTTATGATAGACTACAGGAAATAGAGGGCTGAACACGCCCCCATTCACATCGATGAGGCTGTAGTGGAGCGGGTTGAGTGCTTTAAATTCCTCTATGTCCACATCGCTAAGGACCGATCATGTCCAAACACACCAACACAGTCATGAAGAGGGCTAGACAATGCCTCTTCCCCCCCAGGAAGCTGAAAAGATTTGGCATGGGCCCTCAGATCCTCAAAATGTTATACAACTGCACCACTGAGAGCATCCTGATTGGCTGCATCACCGCTTGGTATGGCAACTGCTTGGCATCCGACTGCAAGGCACTACAGAGGCTAGTGCGAAAGGCCAAGTACACCTCTATACGCGCAGTGTCAGAGGAAGGCCCTCAAAGACTCCAGTCACCCAGGTCATAGACTGTTCTCTCTGCTACCACATGGCAAACAGTACCGGAGTGCTAAGTCTGGGACCAAAAGGCTCATGAACAGCTTCTACCCCCAAGCCATAAGACTGCTAAATATACTGAACAAAAATATAAATGCAACATGCAACAATTTCTAAGATTTTACTGAGTTCATATGAGAAAATCAGTCAAATGAAATAAGTGCATTAGGGCCTAATCTATGGATTTCACATGACTGGGAATACAGATATGCATCTGTTGGTCACAGATACCTTAAAAGAAAAATGGGCCTCAGGATCTCGTTACTGTATTTCTGTGCATTCAAATTGCCATTGATAAAATGCAATTGTCTTGGTTATCCTTAGCTTATGCCTGCCCATACCATAACCCCACTGCCATCATGGGGCACTCTGTTTACAACATTGACATTAGCAAACAGAGCTCCAGAGTTCCTCTGTAGAAATGGGAGAACCTTCCAGAAGGACAACCATCTCTGCAGCCTCCACCAATCAGACATTTCTGGTAGAGTTGGCCAGACGGAAGCCACTCCTCAGCAAAAGGCACATGACAGCCCACTTGGACTCTCAGACCATGATAAACCAGATTTGATGGGCTGTACAGAAACCCAGCCTAAAACCCCAAACAGCAAGCAAGGCAGGTGTAGAAGCACGGTGGCTAGGAAAAACTCCCTAGAAAGGCCAAAACCTAGGAAGAAACCTAGAGAGGAACCAGGCTATGTGGGGTGGCCAGTCCTCTTCTGGCTGTGCCGGGTGGAGATTATAACAGAACATGGCCAAGATGTTCAAATGTTCATAAATGACCAGCATGGTCGAATAATAATAAGGCAGAACAGTTGAAACTGGAGCAGCAGCACAGTCAGGTGGACTGGGGACAGCAAGGAGTCATCATGTCAGGTATTCCTGGGGCATGGTCCTAGGGCTCAGGTCCTCCGAGAGAGAGAAAGAAAGAGAGAATTAGAGAGAGCATATGTGGGATGGCCAGTCCTCTTCTGGCTGTGCCGGGTGGAGATTATAACAGAACATGGCCAAGATGTTCAAATGTTCATAAATGACCAGCATGGTCGGATAATAATAAGGCAGAACAGTTGAAACTGGAGCAGCAGCACGGCCAGGTGGACTGGCAAACTTGAGTCAACTTTTTTGATGAGATGGGTCCTATTATGTCTGGTGAAAACCAAACACTACATTCCACAGTAAGAACCTCTTACCAACAGTCAAGCATGGTGGTGGTAGTGTGATGGTTTGGGGATGCGTTGCTGCCTCAGGACCTGGACGGCTTAATAGGAGGAACCATGAACTCTGCTCTGTATCAGAGAATTCTACAGGAGAATGTCAGGCCATTTGTCTGTAAGCTGAAGCCAGGGGCGCAACTTTCACTGGGGACGGGGGCGGACATTCTGAAATTGCAGTTTTGTCATTGGAATGTGATACAATACGAGGCAATGGTGTGCTTTAGGACCATGCGGACGCCTCCGAGGTAGGCTTTGATGTCGTCGTCCCCCCCCCCCCCCCCCCCCCCCCCACACACACACACTTCTAAAGCCAAAGTTGCACCCCTGGCTGAAGCTGAAGCGCAGCTGGGTCATGCAGCAAGACAATGATTCAAAACACACAATCAAGTCTACATGAAAATGGTTAAACAATTTTTTTATTGTTGTTGTAATGGCCTAGTAAATGTTGTGGCAGGACTTGAAACAAGCAGTTCATGCTTAACAATCCACAAATGTCGCGGAGTTAAAGCAGTTCTGCATGCAAGAGTGAGCCAAAATTCCCCAACAGCGATGTGAGAGTCTGATCAACAACTACAGGAAGCGTTTGGTTGCAGTCATTGCAGCTAAAGGTGCCACAACCACTTGTTCAGTGTAAGGAGGCAATTACCTTATCACACAGGGGAATTGGGTGTTGCATAACTTTGTTAGTTAAATAAATAAAATAAGTAGATCTTTTTTTATTTATTTGTAAACTCAGGTTCCCTTTATCTAATATTAGGTTTTGGTTGAAGATCTGACAACATTCAGTTAAAAAATATATACAAAAGTAGAGAATCAGAAAGTGGGCAAATACTTTTTACAGCACTGTATCTCATAATGAGTCATTTATGAGATAGTAAGTTATTTGTATGAGAAAGTTACTTACTATCTCATAATTGACTTAGTATCTCATTATGACATTAATTTAATTATGACTTACATATCTCATAACAAAGACTCAATTCTGATTTACTATCTCATAATTCCGACTTACTATCTCATAACTGGTAGTCAGGTTCATTTTTTTCGTGGCGGGAACGAGCTTCCATATCACTTGGCATGTTTGATTTACAATGATAAATTGTAGATGATCTGTGCCATTTGGCCACCACTAGGGGGTGGTGTCTGATAACACACATTTTACATTTCCCATTTCACTTTAGATGACAGTGAATTCAGACATTTTAATAGAACACGAAAGGCATTTTTTTCAGATGTTGCTTCCTCTTTCTAAATTAGATCTAACTTAACTGTATCTGCTTTCTGTGGGAGACATCCTGTTGTGGACACCCCATCTTCCCTCTCTACATCCCACTGGTTCAACATGTAAAAAAATACTGGTACTCCAGTCTGATAAACAGGAGTCGATTCTTTATTTGGCCGTTTACAGTGTAAAGGTCGATAGTTTACATGCCACATATGGAGAAACAGAATTCGTAGCACTCCAGGGGTTTATCTTTAAGACATGGTGCCCCCCAGTGAAGATACAACACACATAGGTCTAAGCAGAGATAGAGAGAGAAGACAGATTTGGCAAATCAACCCATAGCACATGGTTGACAAGATGGAACAGGACAACATTGAAGCACAGTATAGAGCAGATTTATACATAAAAGTGAAATATGAAAAGATATGGGAAATGAGTAGGCTACTAACAGCAGATGGTTCATAGGAATAATGTAAAACTTCTATAAATACATTATATTATCATCACTTATTTTTCCTTTGTTCAAAAAAACACTGTTTTTAAAGCCCATAACCCCAACATAATCCATCAAGGTAATGCGTTTAACACATAAATAAGGTAATTGACCAAGGTAATGTATATACAGTGCCTTGCGAAAGTATTCGGCCCCCTTGAACTTTGCGACCTTTTGCCACATTTCAGGCTTCAAACATAAAGATATAAAACTGTATTTTTTTGTGAAGAATCAACAACAAGTGGGACACAATCATGAAGTGGAACGACATTTATTGGATATTTCAAACTTTTTTAACAAATCAAAAACTGAAAAATTGGCCGTGCAAAATTATTCAGCCCCCTTAAGTTAATACTTTGTAGCGCCACCTTTTGCTGCGATTACAGCTGTAAGTCGCTTGGGGTATGTCTCTATCAGTTTTGCACATCGAGAGACTGAAATTTTTTCCCATTCCTCCTTGCAAAACAGCTCGAGCTCAGTGAGGTTGGATGGAGAGCATTTGTGAACAGCAGTTTTCAGTTCTTTCCACAGATTCTCGATTGGATTCAGGTCTGGACTTTGACTTGGCCATTCTAACACCTGGATATGTTTATTTTTGAACCATTCCATTGTAGATTTTGCTTTATGTTTTGGATCATTGTCTTGTTGGAAGACAAATCTCCGTCCCAGTCTCAGGTCTTTTGCAGACTCCATCAGGTTTTCTTCCAGAATGGTCCTGTATTTGTCTCCATCCATCTTCCCATCAATTTTAACCATCTTCCCTGTCCCTGCTGAAGAAAAGCAGGCCCAAACCATGATGCTGCCACCACCATGTTTGACAGTGGGGATGGTGTGTTCAGCTGTGTTGCTTTTACGCCAAACATAACGTTTTGCATTGTTGCCAAAAAGTTCAATTTTGGCTTCATCTGACCAGAGCACCTTCTTCCACATGTTTGGTGTGTCTCCCAGGTGGCTTGTGGCAAACTTTAAACAACACTTTTTATGGATATCTTTAAGAAATGGCTTTCTTCTTGCCACTCTTCCATAAAGGCCAGATTTGTGCAATATACGACTGATTGTTGTCCTATGGACAGAGTCTCCCACCTCAGCTGTAGATCTCTGCAGTTCATCCAGAGTGATCATGGGCCTCTTGGCTGCATCTCTGATCAGTCTTCTCCTTGTATGAGCTGAAAGTTTAGAGGGACGGCCAGGTCTTGGTAGATATGCAGTGGTCTGATACTCCTTCCATTTCAATATTATCGCTTGCACAGTGCTCCTTGGGATGTTTAAAGCTTGGGAAATATTTTTGTATCCAAATCCGGCTTTAAACTTATTCACAACAGTATCTCGGACCTGCCTGGTGTGTTCCTTGTTCTTCACGATGCTCTCTGCACTTTTAACGGACCTCTGAGACTATCACAGTGCAGGTGCATTTATACGGAGACTTGATTACACACAGGTGGATTGTATTTATCATCATTAGTCATTTAGGTCAACATTGGATCATTCAGAGATCCTCACTGAACTTCTGGAGAGAGTTTGCTGCACTGAAAGTAAAGGGGCTGAATAATTTTGCACGCCCAATTTTTCAGTTTTTGATTTGTTAAAAGAGTTTGAAATATCCAATAAATGTCGTTCCACTTCATGATTGTGTCCCACTTGTTGTTGATTCTTCACAAAAAAATACAGTTTTATATCTTTATGTTTGAAGCCTGAAATGTGGCAAAAGGTCGCAAAGTTCAAGGGGGCCGAATACTTTCGCAAGGCACTGTATTTGGATGTAGCCTATGAAGTTGCATTTCTTTTATTGCTTTTTAACCATTTTCATTTAGACTTGATTGTGTGTTTTGAATCATTGTCTTGCTGCATGACCCAGCCGCGCTTCAGCTTCAGCCAGGGGTGCATTCATATTATATACATAAATCCAGTATTCAAGTTTGATTAGTTGGTGAATTCTGCCTCTCTAATAATGCATCTGATATTGGACTGCAATGACAGTTTTTTTGGCCTCAGAATGTGTTGGCTTTCCTTTTCCCTCAAACAAAGACTGTCAGCAGGTAACAGGGCACTGTTTCAAAAAATACACAAGGAGTAAAAACACTGCCATATATGACTGGTTTCAGGAAAGCATTGAATGAGAGTTTTCTGTGGTAACCTTCAATAACAATCTGACAATTCTAAACTGAATACTAGGTGCTGAAAATCTGTAGTTTTATACAGTACATTATAAAAATGTGTATACATTTGCCACATCAACAAATAAAATAAAATTGGCACAGAATGGCTAATTAAACAATGCTAGAAAATGCTCTACATAAACAATACATTAGACAGTATGAAAATAGATGAAAAACGTACAATCAAGTGAGAACACACTTTTCTCAAGTAGACCAGTTAAATGTTGATAATAGTGTCATCAATATTGTTGACAATAATTTGACAGGAATAATATAAAGTTGGAATGTGTCCCGAATACAAACAAAGTGTGTCGTTGTAGAAGTGAAGTTGTTCTTGTCGTAATATCCCTTATAGACATGATAACTCAGAACCTTTTTCAAAAACAAGCAAAGTCATTTTGTGGTATTTACAAAACATGACCAAAAGTATGTGAACACCTGCTCGTCAAACATCTCATTCCAAACTCACAGGCAATAATATGGAGTTGGTCCCCCCTTTCCTGCTATAACAGCCTCCACTCTTCTGGGAAGGTTTTCCACTAGATGTTGGAACATTGCTGCAGGGACTTGCTTCCCGTTCAGCCACAAGAGCATTAGTTAGGTCGAGCACTGATATTGGGCGATTAGGCCTGGCTCGCAGTCGCCGTTCCAATTCATCCCAAAGGTGTTCGAGGGAGTAGAGGTCAGGGCTCTGTGCAGGCAGGGGCGGCAGGGTAGCCTAGTGGTTAGAGCGTTGGATTAGTAACCGGAAGGTTGTGAGTTCAAACCCCCGAGCTGACAAGGTACAAATCTGTCGTTCTGCCCCTGAACAGGCAGTTAACCCACTGTTCCCAGGCCGTCATTGAAAATAAGAATTTGTTCTTAACTGACTTGCCTGGTTAAATAAAGGTAAAAAAAAAAAAAAAAAGGCCAGTCAAGTTCTTCCTCTCCGATCTCGACAAACCATTTCTGTATGGACCTTGCTTTGTGCACAGGGGCATTGTCATGCTGAAACAGGAAAGAACTGTTGCCACAAATTTGGAAGCACAGAATCATCTAGAATATCATTGCACGCTATAGTGTCAATATATCCCTTCACTGGAACTAAGGGGCCTAGACCAAACCATGAAAAACAGCCCCAGACCATTATTCCTCCTCCACCAAAATGTACAATTGGCACTATGCATTTGGGCAGGTAGCGTTTTCCTGGCATCCACCAAACCCAGATTCGTCTGTCGAACTGCCAGATGGGGAAGCGTGATTCATCACTCCAGAGAACGCATTTCCACTGCCTCAGAGTCCAATGGCGGCAAGCTTTGCACCACTCCAGCCGACACTTGGCATTGCGCATGGTTATCTTAGGCTTGTATGCGGCTGATCAGCCATGGAAACGAGTGGAGGCTGTTGAGGGGAGTACAGCTCATAATACTGTTTGGAACGGAGCAAATGCAATAGCATCAAACACATGGAAACCATGTGTTGGATGTATTTGATACCATTCCACTTATTTCCGCTTCAGCCATTAACATGAGCTTGTTCTACCCAATTATGGTTGAGATTGCGTCACCTGTGGATCTGTTGGGGCGGTATGCGAATTAAAGTGGGTCTTGGGTATCCGGGAGGATGCTGTTGATGTGAGCCATGACCAGCCTTTCAAAGTACTTCATGGCTACCGACGTGAGTGCTACCGGGCGGTAGTCATTTAGGCAGGTTACCTTCACTTCCTTGGGCACAGGGACTATAGTGGTCTGCTTGAAACATGTAGGTATTACAGACTCGGTAAGGGAGAGGTTGAAAATGTCAGTGAAGACACTTGCCAGTTGGTCCGCGGATGCTTTGAGTACACGTCCTGGTAATCCATCTGGCCCTGCAGCTTTGTGAAAGTTGACCTGATTAAAGGACTTGCTCACATCGGCTACCGAGAGTGTTATCACACAGTCATACAGAACAGCTGGTGCTCTCTTGCATGCTTCAGTGTTGCTTGCCTTGAAGTGAGCATAAAAGGCATTTAGCTCGTCTGGTAAGCTCGCATCACTGGGCAGCTCACGTATGGGTTTCCCTTTGTAGCCCATAATAGTTTTCAAGCCCTGCCACATCCATCGAGCGTCAGAGCCAGTGTAGTAGGATTCAATCTTAAACTTGTATTGACGCTTTGCTTGTTTGATGGTTAGTCTGAGGGCATAGCACGATTTCTTATAAGCGTCCAGATTAGTGTCGCGCTCCTTGAAAACAGCAGCTCTAGCCATTAGCTCGATGCAGATGTTGCCTGTGATCCATGGCTTCTGTTTGGGATATGTACGTACGGTCACCGTACGTTGTCGATGCACTTATTGATGAAGCCAATGACTGAGGTGGTATACTCCTCAATACCATTGGATGAATCCCGGAACATATCCCAGTCTGTGCTAGCAAACAGTCCTGTAGCGTAGCATCTGACCACTTACGTATTGAGTGAGTCACTGGTACTTCCTGCTTTAGTTTTTGCTTGTATGCACGAATGAGGAAGATATGATTATGGTCAGATTTGCCAAACGGAGGGCGGGGACGAGCTTTGTATGCATCTCTGTGTGTGGAGTAAAGGTGATCTAGAGTTTTTTTTCCTTTGGTTGCACATGTGACATGCTGGTAAAAATTTGGTAAAACGGATTTAAGTTTTCCTGCATTGAAGTCCCCGGCCACTAGGAGCGCCACTTCTGGATGAGCATTTTCTTGTTTGCTTATGGCCTTATGGAGTTGTTTGAGTGCAGTCTTAGTGCCGGCGTCGGTCTGTGGTGGTAAATAGACGACTATGAATAATATAGATGAGAACTCTCTTGGTAGATAGTGTGTCTACAGCTTATCATAAGGTACTCTACCTCAGGTGAGCAATACCTTGAGACTTCTTCAATATTAGATATCGTGCACCAGCTGTTATTGACAAAAAGACACATACCCCCACCCCTCGTCTTACCAGACATAGCTTCTTCTCTGTTCTGCTGGTACATGGAAAATCCTGCCAGCTCTATATTATCCGTGTCGTCATTCAGCCACGACTAGGTGAAACAAGATATTACAGTTTTTAATGTCCCGTTGGTAGGGTAATCGTAGGTCATCAATTTTATTTTCCAATGATTGCATGTTAGCAAGTAGAACGGATGGCAGTGGGAGTTTACTCGCTCGCCTACGGATTCTCAGAAGGCAGCCCGACCTTTGCCCTCTTTTCCTCCGTCTTTTCTTCACGCAAATGATGGGGATTTGGGCCTGTTCTCAGGAAAGCAGTATATCCTTCTCGTCGGATTCGTTAAGAGATATAGCTTCTTCCAGTTCGTGGTGAGTAATCGTTGTTCTGATGTCCAGAAGTTATTTTCAGTCATAGGAGACGGTAGCTACAACATTACATACAAAATAAGTTAATAAATAAGTTGCAAAAAAACTGTTGGTTAGGAGCATGTAAAACGTCAGCCATCCTCTTCGGCGCCATCTTATCAAAACATGTGTTTAATGCCATTCCATTTGCTCCGTTCCAGCCATTATTATGAGCTGTCCTCCCCTCAGCAGTCTCCACTGATGGAAACCCATTTCATGAAGTTCCCAACAAATAGTTATTGTGCTGACGTTGCTTCCAGAGGCAGTTTGGAACTCGGTAGTGAGTGTTGCAACGATAACAGACCATTTTTAGGCACTGCGTGCTTCAGCACTCGGGCAAGTCCCGTTCTGTGAGCTTTTGTGGCCTATCACTTTGCGGCTGAGTTGTTGTTGCTCCTAGACGTTTTCACTTCACAAGAACAGCATTTATAGTTGACCGGGGCAGCTCTAGCAGGGCAGAAATTTGAAGAACTGACTTGTTGGAAAGGTGGCATCCTATGACGGTGCCACATTGAAAGTCACTGAGCTCTTCAGTAAGGCCAATCTACTGCTAATGTTGTGTGCTTGATGTTATACACCTGTCAGCAACGGGTGTGGCTGAAATAGCCAAATCCACTAATTTGAAGGGGTGTCCACATACTTTTGTATATATAAGTGTATGTGAATGTGAGACAAGCAGAGAATTCAAAGGTCAGCTTAGTGGCATTCATTAGTGTAACATTATACATGCATGTGTATGTTCTCAATACCCAACACGTAACAACTCCAGTAGAGCTATATAAGATCTGGCACCAAGATCAATGAGAACTTATGCAGACCAATGTACTCGAAAGCAGCTCAGCCAAGCATATGGAAAGAACCTCTGTGGCATCACAACACTTTGCTGTCCTTGATTTTAGCCAGGTATGATGATATTGTGGGTTTAGGAGACCTTGCAGGAATATCACATTATCCATGAGTAGTCCAGCAGCAAGGAGAGTGATATTGCACTGACTCGTGTCACCCACTAAGCACTGAATCATTGTCATCCCTTAAAGGCCCAGTGCAGTCAAAAACGCAATTTCCTGTGTTTTATATGCAGTATATTTCCATAATGCCCTTTGCACAAGAGCTGTTTGAAAAGATTGCCTGAAATTTCAGCCTGTTTTGGTAGGACAGAGCTTTGGTCTGCCTGGTGACATCACCAGGAGGTAAATTAGTTAATAGTCCAATAAGAAAGAGAGTTCCAAACCTCTCTGCCAATAACAGCTCGTTTTCCTCTCCCCTCTCAGACCACTCCCAGACAGTCCTAGCAAAATGATTGCTTGAGAAATTGCTCTTTGCTAAGAATCTATGTGTTTGTTTTCAATTAAAATGGTCAAAAAGAAACACAGTAAGGTACTTAATTGTTACACAAAAATGATTTGATGTTGAGATAAAAAAAAACGGCTGCATTGGACCTTTTTAGCTCTTGTATATGAAGCCTTGGATATCTCTTGCAAATATACACAATATTTCCCCCATGCTCCTCCCCCAACATGGAGTCCTCTGACCCTGCAGTCCTGTTCTTGGCTCTGTCTTACTGTGTCAAACAGAAGGTCAGACTCTATTGTCATTACAGAGACCTCCATGTTAAACTCACCTGCCCGTACCTACTTGTCCCTACCTTGAGGACCTACAAGAAGTCTCTCTACAGATGAAAATAAACTCCCTCCCCTCACGTAACCTGCTGTATCCTTGGTGATGGAGAAACTTACCTGCTCACTCAACTGATGCCTGGCAACCACAGCACAAGCACCTGGGCTCACACCTGGTGCCACTGTAAGCAAGTGCGTAATCAGTGCTCCACTGACTGACTGACTGGCTTAGTGGAGATTCCATTACCTCTGCCTGAATGCAACAGGCTTGATTCTTCAGCTGATGAAAATAGGTCAAAGGTCACTCAAATGGTGTCTCTATTTATGTGGACAATGAGAAACATTGTTGACCCATATTCACATATTCAGCCTGCAAGGCTTTGAAATAACCGGAATACTTTAAACATGGAATCGCCTGACTATCAAATCCCTTTGAAATAATAAGGCTGAAAATAATAACGCTTTCTTGACTAACCAAAAGACAACTTTTCCTTAAATTTATAACACAACTCTCAGTGGTTGCATTGTTCTTTTCCTCATGCTAACACAACAAGTACCATTTCTTGTATTCCAGACTAAGATATAGAACTGGCTCATAAACGATCATCAGTTGTCATGCTACATGTCATGCCACTTTTAATCCATTACCCTTAGAAACAATGTACCTGCCACTTTTTCCCTCATATTCATCTTCACCTTTAACTTTCTATTGCTTTACATCTTGATCTCTTAATGCATTCTCACATCTCCAAATGCATTCTCACGTTGCATCCCCCACCCAGTCCATCATAAAACATTCACAGTGTCCTCAAAATGTCAATGAAACATGATACATTATTGCAACTAAGCCACGTGAACCAAATAACTTAATTTTTTCAGCAAATCAACAGTAGATAACACACATATGTGCTCCACAGACCACACACAAATTCAATAGGAAGCATGTACATGCTCCGACATTCATACAGGCACAGGTGGACACCCGCTCATTTACGTTCAGTCAGTCAAACACTGGTGAGCCCCAACAAACCTAAATCACATGTACTGTAAGTAGTCCAGGATCCTTTTCCAATGACACTGATGGGTTGTGAAGGCAGGGTGTGTAGAGCTGGGGAGCATTGAGCACAAGGGCTTTTTCAGTCCCATCACTCACATCCCTGGTTCGGGATTAAACATCAGTATTCATATGAGGTTCACTGAACACCTGTCTGGATAGGCCAGAGGAAGTCCATCCTACTCCAGGTCACCAAACGGGGGCCTCAAGCAGCCAAGTAATTCGCCCAGTGAGGAGTGCTTCCTGATGCGGGCTTCCAAGGGCCTCCTGGAGCCCTGGGTTCGGCCCTTGGTGTCTCCAAGTCAGCTGTCCTGAGTGCAAGAGGAGAGACACGCACTGTAGTCACATACTCAGAGCTCACGATAGAGGAGAGAAGACAGGAACACACTAGCCAGGTATTCCCAAGAAGTCACTACTGTAAATAGACATTCAGTTATTGTATTCTTGTTTTTCTTTACAATTAGATTGCATTGGTAAGAAATTGGCCAATGATACAGTAAGGTTTTACGTTCTGAAGGCTGGGCCTAAAATAGTGTATAAGAGATCATACAAAAGAGGTTCTGTAGTGATTCCTATGTTGAAGATGTAAAGAATATTGTGTTGTATTGTTTATTGAGGAGCAACCAGACGCCGCACTTGACATATTTATGAAAACAATTTTACTGAGTTACAGTTCATATAAGGAAATCAGTACATTTCAATAAATGAATTAGACCTGGGAGGTCATTTGCCGAACCACTGGGGAATCAAGCCCAGCCACTGGGGAATCAGGCCCAGCAAATCAGAGTTTTTCCCCACAAAAGGGCTTCATTACGGATAGAAATACTCCTCAGTTTCATCAGCTGTCCAGGTGACGAGTCTCAGACGATCCTGCAGGTTAAGAAACCGGATGTGGAGGTCCTGGGCTGGAGTGGTGTCAAGTGGTCTGCGGTTGGACATACTGCCAAATTCTCTAAAACAACATTGGAGGCGGCTTATGGTAGAGAAATGAACAGACAATTATCTGGCAACCGCACTGGTGGACAATCCTGCAGTCAGCATGCCATTTGCCCGCTCCCTCAAAACTTGAGACATCTGTGGCATTGTGTTGTGTGACAAAACTGCACATTTTAGAGTGGCCTTTTATTGTCCCCGCACAAGGTGCACCTGTGTAATGATCATTCTGTTTAAATCAGCTTCTTGATATGCCACACCTGTCAGGTAGATGGATTACCTTGGAAACTGAGAAATGCTGATTTCCTGTAAAATGTGTGGCCAACATTTTTGAGAAATAATATTTTTGTGCAAATGAAACATTTCTGGAATCTTTTATTTCAGCTCATGAAACATGGGACCAACACTTTACATGTTGCGTTCATATTTTTGTTCAGTATAATAATCATGCACCCAGTAAGAAACTGACTCTAAAAATTGCTAAATCCCTGTGGATGATGAGAAATGGAAGCATTATTGTTGAGAGGGACGAGGCAAAAGGAATGGCAAATAAGTCTGTCCACACAGCCGATTGGCAAACGTACTGTAAATTGAGAAATCCTGTGACTAAACAAATAGAAGAAGAAACTACTATGAAACAAAAATAAATGTAAAATCTTTGGAGCATCATAAATTATATTTTGGGGAAAAAGGCAAACTCAGCTCCATCCTGCATTGAATCAGATGTCTCATTCATCACAAAACCCTCTGATATTACCAACTACTTTAATGACTTTTTCATTGGCAAGATTATCAAACTTAGGGAAGACATGCCAACAACAAACTCTGAACCTTCGTGTCCATACATAACTGACCAAATTAAGAAAGACAAGCATTGTAATTTTGAATTCTGTAAAGTGAGTGTGGAACATTTTAAATTATTGTTGTCTATCAATAATGACAAACCACCTGGTACTGACAACTTGGACAGATTTTACTGAGGTTGGTAGCGGACTATATTGCCATTCCTATTTGCCATCTCCTCAATCTAAGCCTACAGGAAAGTGTGTTTCTTTAGGCCGGGAGGGAAGCAAAAATAATTCCGTTACCCAAGAATACCAAAGCACTAGTTCAAACAGCCGACAAAACAGCCTGCTATGTATCAAAAACTAAAAGCATTGAATTTGGGACAAATCATTCACTAAACCCTAAACCTTGGTGTAACCCAAGATTGTAAACTGACATGGTCAAAACATATTGATGCAACGGTAGCTAAAATGGAGAGAGGTCTGTCTGTGATAAAGCGCTGCTCTGCTTTCTTGACATCGCTATCAACAAAACAAGTCCTACCGGCCCTAGTTTTATCACACCTGGACTACTGCCCAGTTATATGGTCAGATGCCAAAATGAAGAACAGAGGCAAATTACAGTTGGCCCAGAACAGAGCAGCACGGCTGGCACTTAAATGTACATGGAGGGCTAATATCAATAATATGCATGTCAATCTCTCCTGGCTCAAAGTACAGATCAGATTGACTGCATCACTACTTCTTTATGAGAGGTGTTGACGTGTTGAAAGCACCTCACAGCACATTGCGGACTGTGAAGAGACACACACACACACACGCACTCATAGGGCTGTGGTGGTCATGACATTTTGTCAGCCGTTTATTGTCGTGCAAATAACTGGCAGTCTCACAGTAACTCACCGTTAATTAACATAAACACATTTAGCATCTTCTGGCTTCCACGCAAGTCTAATAAATCTATGTAATTTAGCCGACACCTTCACAATAAATCCATTATTTGTTTTAGACAGGTCTAAAGAAACATGATATGAAGAAAATGTAGTACATTTTCAGAATAGCATACTCTGAGTTGTTCTTACGTTAGGCTCTGATCTGGCTATGCCATATGGCTGTGGGCTACACTAGTTCTCTTAGCAGACAAGATTTGTTTAGAATTCTGTGGAATTATTTTATAGTATTAAGAATACAATTGAACAAAGCTGAATAAAATAGAAAGGATATTTTCTCCAAGCGATTTGAGTGGTTAACAAAGAAACAGGTCCTACCGTGTGCTTAATTTAGAGTTATTTATGCAACTTCAGTTTGTTTTCAAACGTTGGGTTTTGATTTTTATTTTTAGAATTTTACCCCCTTTTCTCCCCAATTTCGTGGTATCCAATTGTTTAGTAGCTACTATCTTGTCTCATCGCTACAACTCCCGTACGGGCTCGGGAGAGACGAAGGTTGAAAGTCATGCGTCCTCCGATACACAACCAACCAAGCCACACTGCTTTTTAACACAGCGCGCATCCAACCCGGAAGCCAGCCGCACCAATGTGTCGGAGGAAGCGTTTTGAGGAAGTGTTTTGATTTTTAATACATTCTAACACTGCATGATGGGACTCGAACAATGATTTGAAAAAAGTTGTTTGAAAGGCATGACCTCGTCTTTGTTTTTAGCGCAGGCTACACTGCACTTCCTCAGTCTGTCATTCACAAATTGAGAAACACTTGATAATGCCTCAAATTTCTCGGCGGCATCCCCTTTGTGTGGCCGTAATGCCCCCTAAAAACATCCATGCCTTTTGCGGCCAGTGGCGGTTGTGCCCTTGGGCTGAGTATGTGTCCATTGTGGCTGCAATACGGTCATCATAACAGTTCTAACTCTACACACACACACAGTAATGTTATGGTATTGTGAATTTTATATTGTATGTTTGTAATAATTGAGTAATAATGTAATGTCTTTTGATGTTTTCTTTTATTTACGATTGTGTTTGGATGTAGTTGTTTTAACCATATTTGGACCCCAGGAAGAGTAGCTGCTGCCTTGTCAGCGGCTAATGGGGATCATAATAAATACTAAATACAGTGTCTCATAATGGGATAAAGCAATATTTGGTAGTGAGTTTTGTTGAGGCTCTTAGGATGGAAACCACTTGCAAATATGTTTGACTGAATGTCTAAAAATAGAGGAGCCAGCGTGTTTGCAAGTCACCTTCCATCCTTTCATGTATTTCCAAATATTCCTAAGGTAGCTGACCTAATAATACCATTAGTGCCTCAGGTTATAACAGCATGATTTGTCTCGATAAAATATTCAACGCCCTGCTTTTGAGCCAAAATATCAGGTCTTTATTTAACCTCTATAAACTGATGAAAATCAACTTTTTGACACAGGCCACCATCTTTTAAAAAAAGAAATCATTGTTGGACATAAAAGACTTTAAAACATCAGCTTCAAGGGATTTCAATTTTGGACATTTGTGCCCAAATATTCCAGGCATAATAGAGAGACATATGTGATCTTATATAAATAATAATAAATAATGATTGATTGGATTTAGGCCTATGTGGCACTTTTCTACCAACTGAGGTACTCAAAGTGCTTTACATAGTAGAGGGAAACTCACATCATCCACCCTCAATGTGTAGCACCCATCTCAGTGATGCAAGGCAACCATTTTTGTGCCAGAACGCTAATTCCACCTCAGCTATCAGGTGGAGAGGTGATATATGCCAATTTGGAATGAAGGGGATAATTAGGTGGCCATGAAGGGATGTAGCTAGGTTGGGAATTTAGCCATGAAACCAGGTTGAACACACCAGTGGTCTAGTGGAGGGTATACCCACTTATTTTTCAGTGTGCATTGCATATACTCACTTCTTAAATCTCCACGATGGGTATTACAGTGTAGTGGAGGAATGCGCCGTATCAGTAAAGAGGGCTGATAGAACAGATCCGAATGTTTAGCTTAAAATGTTGATCAAACTATTATTTCTTCACATTTTAGGTGCAGCAATGTTCACACTGTAGTAGGTCTATATGTGAATGTTCCAAAATGCAATTTGCAGGAAAACACAGTTCTAAAATACGCACCCCACATGCACGCTGTTTCATGGACAGAGATCAAAATATCCTTTAGAAAGATTGCCTCCACATTTCTATGGCGGGACTTTGGCTATAGGCTACTTTGAAGCAAGGTAAGACATGCCTCATAATATGAAGTAAAAAGATAGGCCACACCATCTTCTGGTAGAAGGAAAGGCTTTCCCAAAAACCTCTAAATGTTAACTAGCTACAAAGTAGCCCATGCCTTGTTGTCAGAATGATATCATGATGATTATTTGCATTAATCCAGTGGCCATTTATTTTGCAAACTCCGTCTCGTGTGCCTGCACACTTGAATTAAAGGATAATTACTCTCAAAAATCTAAATGCCTCAGATTTTCCCGGAACTCAAAAGTGTTCTCCTAATGTGGATTAACCATTATGGGCTTAGAACATATCACTTTGATGTTTTTCTGTTTAAAAAAGTGTGACTTTGAGAACGAAAACCTGAAAAATGTGAGAAAATCTGAAACCTGTGAACTTCGGACTCAGTTTCAATAGTAGGCCTACTATAGGCCTACTGCACAGGGCAGCTAGGGTTGGCCTGACTGTGAAAGACCTACAGTGCCTTGCGAAAGTATTCGGCCCCCTTGAACTTTGCAACCTTTTGCCACATTTCAGGCTTCAAACATAAAGATATAAAACTGTATTTTTTGTGAAGAATCAACAACAAGTGGGACACAATCATGAAGTGGAACGACATTTATTGGATATTTCAAACTTTTTTAACAAATCAAAAACTGAAAAATTGGCCGTGCAAAATTATTCAGCCCCCTTAAGTTAATACTTTGTAGCGCCACCTTTTGCTGCGATTACAGCTGTAAGTCGCTTGGGGTATGTCTCTATCAGTTTTGCACATCGAGAGACTGAAATTTTTTCCCATTCCTCCTTGCAAAACAGCTCGAGCTCAGTGAGGTTGGATGGAGAGCATTTGTGAACAGCAGTTTTCAGTTCTTTCCACAGATTCTCGATTGGATTCAGGTCTGGACTTTGACTTGGCCATTCTAACACCTGGATATGTTTATTATTGAACCATTCCATTGTAGATTTTGCTTTATGCTTTGGATTATTGTCTTGTTGGAAGACAAATCTCCGTCCCAGTCTCAGGTCTTTTGCAGACTCCATCAGGTTTTCTTCCAGAATGGTCCTGTATTTGTCTCCATCCATCTTCCCATCAATTTTAACCATCTTCCCTGTCCCTGCTGAAGAAAAGCAGGCCCAAACCATGATGCTGCCACCACCATGTTTGACAGTGGGGATGGTGTGTTCAGCTGTGTTGCTTTTACGCCAAACATAACGTTTTGCATTGTTGCCAAAAAGTTCAATTTTGGTTTCATCTGACCAGAGCACCTTCTTCCACATGTTTGGTGTGTCTCCCAGGTGGCTTGTGGCAAACTTTAACCAACACTTTTTATGGATATCTTTATTAAGAAATGGCTTTCTTCTTGCCACTCTTCCATAAAGGCCAGATTTGTGCAATATACGACTGATTGTTGTCCTATGGACAGAGTCTCCCACCTCAGCTGTAGATCTCTGCAGTTCATCCAGAGTGATCATGGGCCTCTTGGCTGCATCTCTGATCAGTCTTCTCCTTGTATGAGCTGAAAGTTTAGAGGGACGACCAGGTCTTGGTAGATTTGCAGTGGTCTGATACTCCTTCCTTTCAATATTATCGCTTGCACAGTGCTCCTTGGGATGTTTAAAGCTTGGGAAATATTTTTGTATCCAAATCCGGCTTTAAACTTCTTCACAACAGTATCTCGGACCTGCCTGGTGTGTTCCTTGTTCTTCATGATGCTCTCTGCGCTTTTAACGGACCTCTGAGACTATCACAGTGCAGGTGCATTTATACGGAGACTTGATTACACACAGGTGGATTGTATTTATCATCATTAGTCATTTAGGTCAACATTGGATCATTCAGAGATCCTCACTGAACTTCTGGAGAGAGTTTGCTGCACTGAAAGTAAAGGGGCTGAATAATTTTGCACGCCCAATTTTTCAGTTTTTGATTTGTTAAAAAAGTTTGAAATATCCAATAAATGTCATTCCACTTCATGATTGTGTCCCACTTGTTGTTGATTCTTCACAAAACAATACAGTTTTATATCTTTATGTTTGAAGCCTGAAATGTGGCAAAAGGTCGCAAAGTTCAAGGGGGCCGAATACTTTCGCAAGGCACTGTATATGGGATTTATCATTTATAGGTCATTCAGAGTGTATGTCACTGTTTCACCACTACAACACTGGTACACCCCTACTCATACAATAAGTGCCATGGGATTTTGAATGACCACAGAGTCAGGACACCCGTTTTAACGTCCCATCCGAAAGACAGCACCATACGCAGGGCAATGTCCCTAAATGTAATCAAGGATTGAAATGATTATGTCTCTGTTTCGGCTTCTTGCGGTCAATTTGCAGTCTACAAATGATTTGTTTTATTATGATCCGGCCCCCCGACCATCCGTTTAATAATAAATTGGCCCATGGCTGAATTTAGTTGATGATCCCTGATCTAGATACTCCCAATGAATGAAAGAGAAAATGCCCCTCGTTGCCCTGTAACTGAATCTCTTGTTTCCAAGGGGGGGGGGGGGGGGGGGGGGGGGAATAAATGAGGCTTTAATAACAAAATATTATGAGGTTGTGAGGCCATAGGTAAAATAGATTCATCATTCACTGTGTTATTCTGCATCCCTGAATCTGATCTGGCCAGGTTATCCATTTGGGCTTGATAAGAAAACATGTATAACACAATAATAACTGTAAGGCTGTAATTGGTATTTTATTAGAAAGAAAATACAGTCTTCAAACATCCATGAGAGAGGATCAACATGAACGAACAGGATGTGGGTAATAACCACTTGGGGGAGAATGAGTGATAATGGGAGACTCAATGTGACATATGTTGTGTCACAGATAATTAAAATAACCTTAACCTTCCCTAAAGACACAAAACAATACACACACACACACACACACACACACACACACACACACACACACACACACACACACACACACACACACACACACACACACACACACACACACACACACACACAGGTACTCACACTTTCCAATATACAGACCAATATACAGAGATCTCCTGATCCATCTACACTCTCAACCCACACACACATACACACACACCTCAGCAGCAATTACCTTCTCTCTGTGTGGTATTATCCCGTTCTGCACCACCTCTGCAGGTCTGTCTGTCTGTTCCTGGGATTCCCGCCGACCCCTGGGCTCCTCCTGGGCCTCGTTCTCCCAGCGGGCAAAGCCTTTGCTCTTAGAGGCCTGCCGGTGTGGTCGATACTTCATCTTGGGGAAGGTGTGGGAGCCCCCATCCCCAGGCCCCCAGGTGTGCTCTGGCCATAGGTGCTCCGTCTGCGTGGTCTGGCTGGTGGTGGCCCGCTGTAAACCCACAGAGATCCGCTGGGCTGAGCCCGTCATCAGGGTGATGGACTTATGCTCCAGGTCAGAACCTCCAGGTGTCACCGAGGGGAACTCAAACATCTCGTCCTCATCTGCATGGAAGACAGTACGACAGGAATGAAACACACTGACCAAGACCATGTTAGTTGAAACGCTGTTGGTGTATGTATCACTGAAGTGCTGCTGTACCCTTGAAGGTGGGCATGGTGGGGCTGCTGGGTAGAGAGCTGTGGGTCAGGCCTCCAGGGGAGACACTTTGCAAAGAGGTGGAACGTGGCAGCTTCCTACAGGCCAGTACCAACAGCTCTCTGCACTGCTTGTGGCAGTTCACACCGCAATCTGAAACAGAACACATAACAGCACTGTCAGGCCAAAGCCCTCACAGTGCATGCATTGAAAAATTCCAAATGTCTTAAATATGTAGTTCTATACACATGAACATTACAGTCCATAGAGCCTACCTTTGCACTTGTATCCCTGTTTGATTATTCCCCAGAGCTAAGAGCAACATGTCCAGAGGGGCAGGAATAGGAGGGAGGTGGAAAAATACAAAGGAGTGTTAGGATTTGTAATGTGGAAGCATATTCATGCTGCAAATATGGTCAGAGGGGTCAGTGTAAACCATTGTGTAATACCGTTTTTCTTTTACAATCGCTTTGGTGCAATTTGCACAAATATGTAGTATACTTTCACAACAACTACAAATACAAATACCTAGGTGTCTGGTTAGACTGTAAACTCTCCTTCCAGACCCACATCAAACATCTCCAATCCAAAGTTAAATCTAGAATTGGTTTCCTATTTCGCAACAAAGCATCCTTCACTCATGCTGCCAAACATACCCTTGTAAAACTGACCATCCTACCAATCCTCGACTTCGGCGATGTCATTTACAAAATAGCCTCCAATACCCTACTCAACAAATTGGATGCAGTCTATCACAGTGCAATCCGTTTTGTCACCAAAGCCCCATATACTACCCACCATTGCGACCTGTACGCTCTCGTTGGCTGGCCCTCGCTTCATACTCGTCGCCAAACCCACTGGCTCCAGGTCATCTACAAGACCCTGCTAGGTAAAGTCCCCCCTTCTCTCAGCTCGCTGGTCACCATAGCATCACCCACCTGTAGCACGCGCTCCAGCAGGTATAGCTCTCTGGTCACCCCCAAAACCAATTCTTTCTTTGGCCCCCTCTCCTTCCAGTTCTCTGCTGCCAATGACTGGAACGAACTACAAAAATCTCTGAAACTGGAAACACTTATCTCCCTCACTAGCTTTAAGCACCAACTGTCAGAGCAGCTCACAGATTACTGCACCTGTACATAGCCCACCTATAATTTAGCCCAAACAACTACCTCTTTCCCTAGTGTATTTATTTTATTTTATTAATTTATTTTGCTCCTTTGCACCCCATTATTTTATTTCTACTTTGCACATTCTTCCACTGCAAATCTACCATTCCAGTGTTTTACTTGCTATATTGTATTTACTTTGCCACCATGGCCTTTTTGTTGCCTTTACCTCCCTTATCTCACCTCATTTGCTCACATCGTATATAGACTTGTTTATACTGTATTATTGACTGTATGTTTGTTTTACTCCATGTGTAACTCTGTGTCGTTGTATGTGTCAAACTGCTTTGCTTTATCTTGGCCAGGCCGCAATTGTAAATGAGAACTTGTTCTCAACTTGCCTACCTGGTTAAATAAAGGTGAAAAAAAAACCTCTTAGCACAACATTCAGTAACACTTTATTTGGATAGTCCAGCTGTAGATTCTCTACAGACTGTCAATAACATTTCAACTATCTAGTAACCCTAACTCTAACCTTAACCATTATTCTAAACCTCACCGAAACCATAGCCTGCAGTTACTTATCAACAGATAGTATGGGCATCTGTAGAGCATCTACAGTGCCTTGCAAACTATTCATCCCCCTTGGCGTTTTTCCTATTTTGTTGCATTACAACCTGCGAGTAAAATTGATTTGGATTTCATGTAATGGACATACACAAAATAGTCCAAATTGGTGAAGTGAAATGGAAAAAATTACTTGTTTCAAAAAATTTGAAACAAAAAATGAAGCCCCTAAATAAGGTTTGGTGCAACCAATTACATTCAGAAGTCACATAAGTAGTTAAATAAAATCCACCTGTGTGCAATCTAAGTGGCACATGATCTGAGTATGTATACATACATGTTTTGTTCTGAAAGGCCCCAGAGTCTGCAACACCACTAAGCAAGGGGCATCACCAAGCAAGCGGCACCATGAAGACCAAGGAGCTCTCCAAACAGGTCAGGGACAAAGTTGTGGAGAAGTACAGATCAGGGTTTAAATTTTTTTTTTTATATCAGAAACTTTGAACATCCTACAGAGCACCATTAAATCCATTATTAAAAATGTAAAGAATATGTCACCTCAACAAACCTGCCAAGAGAGGACTGCCCACCAAAACTCACGGACCAGGCAAGGAGGACATTAATCAGAGAGGCAACAAAGAGACCAAAGAGAACCCTGGAGGAGCTGCAAAGCTCCACAGCGGAGATTGGAGTATCTGTCCATAGGACCACTTTAAGCCGTACACTCCACAGAGCTGGGCTTTATGGAAGAGTGGCCAGAAAAAAAGCCATTGCTTAAAGAAAAAAATAAGCAAACACATTTGGTGTTTGCCAAAAGGCATGTGGGAGACTCCCCAAACATATGGAATAAGGTACTCTGGTCAGATGAGCATTGAGCTTTTTGGCCATCAAGGAAAATGCTATGTCTGGCGCAAACCCAACATCTCTCATCACCCCGAGAACACCATCGGCAGGGACTGGGAAACTGGTCAGAATTGAAGAAATGATGGATGGTGTTAAATACTGGGAAATTCTTGATGGAAACCTGTTCCAGTCTTCCAGAGATTTGAGACTGGGATGGAGATCCACCTTGCAGCAGGACAATGACCCTAAACATATTGCTATAGAAATACTGGAATGGTTTAAGGGGGACATTTAAATGTCTTGGAATAGCCTAGTCAAAGCCCAGACCTCAATCCAATTGAGGATCTGTGGTATAACTTAAAGATTGCTGTACACCAGCAGAACCCTTGAACTTCAAGAATGGGCAAAAATCCAGTGGCTAGATGTGCCAGGCTTATAGAGACATACTCCAAAAGACTTGCAGCTGTAATTGCTGCAAAAGGTGGCTCTACAAAGTATTGACTTTGGGGGGGGTGAATAGTTATGCACGCTCAAGTTCAGTTTTTTTGTCTTATTTCTTGATTGTTTCACAATAAAAAAATATTTTGCATCTTCAAAGTGGTAGACATGTTGTGTAAATCAAATGATACAACCCCCCCCAAAAAATCAATTTTAATTCCAGGTTGTAAGGCAACAAAATAGGAAAAATGCCAAGGGGGGTGAATACTTTTGCAAGCCACTATACAGATGGGAAATCCGGACTTTCCAAGTAAGATGTGACCAAAATTCAAAACAGACCACTGAAAAGGCAGTTGTTTCAAACTCTAAGCACATTTTCAATTGACTAAGTATAACAGACAAAATCACAGTCACATTTTCACCAAACTTAATCAGTGATTCATCTAAAGTAATTGGTTTTCACAATGCAATGCTCACATTACCTTTGATAGGATTTTCTTCTAATTTGTTAAACCAATTTTACTATTACTTAATACGAATGCTTTTAATTGATAATCACTTAACCATTTGCTAAACCTACTGGTTTATCTACTATAGATTGAGAACTACATAGTGAAAATGTTTGTAAAGTATAAACATACATATAAAGTTTGATAAATACTGTAATGTACTATTATGACTTCACAGTAAGTTTTACGAAATATAATATTGACCCAAACTGATTTACTGTATGTAATGCATCCTATATACAGTAAACTTGTATCCCAAATGAAGTTGCTAGGGTATTGTAACGTCTGCTTCCAACTCTCAAACACCTAGATCCCCTGAACGCAGCTCACCTTCCAGCCCACTTTCCAGCTCACACTCTCAAACACATAGATCCCCTGAACTCAGCTCACTCTCCAAATCCCAATAACCTGAACTCTGATCACCTGTTCACACACCTGTATGTCATTACACACACTATTTAGTTAAGATCTTTGCACCCCATCATTGTGAGGTATTGTTTGTTTTGTGACACACTTCTATTGGAGTGCTGGTTTGTCCAGTAATTTAATCCTCCCGTGTTTTGATGGTTGTATGATGGTTGTATGATGGTTCTGTTCCTGCCTCCCTAACGACGCCTATCGGATTTCCTGTTATCAACCTATTGCCTGATCTCCCGGATGACGTTACTAGCCTTTTCCCTGCCTGTACTGTTGCCTTTTTGGACCCCTGTGTAGGACCTTCTGCCTGCCCCTGGACCCGGCTAACCTGCCTCCTCCTGTGTATGACCTTCTGCCTGCCCCTGGACCCAGCTACCTGCCTCCTCCTGTGGTCCTTTACCAATAAACACCTGCTGCGCCCTGCGCTTGAAACCAGCTCTGTGTCTCCCATTGTGTTCATTACAGGTATTTTTGATGGTGGGGTTTCACACTACTTTCCTAAAACTGCATTGGCCAATACATTTACTGTACTACTGTGATGTATGCCATTTACGTAGCAGGTGTTTTATCCAAAGTGACAACAGTGAGTCCACACTTTTTTTTAAGTGACCCCAGTGGAAATCGAAACCACTACTCTGATGTTGTTAGTGTCGTGCTTTTACTAACTGAGCCACACAGGACCACTACAATACAATAATGTCAAATAAAATACATGATTACAATACAAGTGGAAGGTGTATGACCGCCATCCCCATGAGCATGCCACCCTCGTCCAGGCCATGGATCATGTGGCAGGTGTGCAATGACATCAATCCAGACGTATACAAGGCTTGGATTCACCATGCCAAATTGTTTTTCCCTAGGTCCATGAACAATGAGGGCATGTACTGCAATGTCAATGAGAACCTATAGCCAAATGTGCAAAACGGGCTTGATGCAGACTACAGTACACCTATGCTGTAGTTATATCTTTGAACAATATACTTTTTGCATCAATGATTGTGAAAGCTGTCTTCAATTATCACACATTTGATTACACATGGGATAGAAATGATGGAAATGGGATTTAACATTTTTGAGGGGTCAAATTTGATAGGTCGTGTAAGTTTATTGCCTAATGTGAAAACAGTGTAATGTACTTTAGCGTACTGTAGTATATTACATTCAAAGAGCAATTTTGAAATATGTATCTTGCATTTTTTGGGTATTGAATTCAATTGTTAAAACAACTACATTGAAAATATCTCATTATGTTGTGTTCTGGTGATTCAATCAATGTTCTCATGGTATTTCACAGTAAACTTATTTGGTTGTGTGGTGAAAGATGTCTCCAAACAAAATGAATGCACAGTAAAAAGGGTTTGAATATAAGACATGCTGTATTGCGAGTGTTAACAGTTTGGCGTTTACAATTAGTTTTGAAAATGTTCCACACTTGTGAAAATAGCACCAAAGTGATGTAAAAAAAAAAACTGTAAACAGGATACAATGTCTCATAACACCCTTCCTGTAAACTCGTATGTGTGTTTTATTTGTGTACCTGTGTGCGTGCTCGTTTAAGAAGAGGAGGAATTCTCTATAGAAATTCTCATTTATTTTCACTAAGTGATGCCTAAATCAACACAAATAGAAAGCTAGAGGGAACATCACTTGTGTACATGTTTTGACACATTGTTGACTATGTGAGTGTTGCCATCACAATGTAAATTGCATTATTGTTCCACCAACGCTAGTCAGTGTTTCTTTATAAACCTGTAAACAATGTAGCCTGCACTCATGTCAACATATTGCATCTCTGTATTTTGAAACCCCTCTATACACTGTGAATAATCTCTGTCTCAGAAGGTCATTAAGAGCCATGGGGTATCAACTTCAAGGAATAAAGATGGACATCTTCTCTCAGCGCTGTATCATTTGGTAGCTGACTGAGGGCTTGACGGCAATATATAGCACAGAGTTCCTGACAGAAACTACCAGAAAGCCTATACTTTTCTTCCAACCGAAATTGCACTGTGTTGCTGAGCATAAACAGTTCATGTTTCTCACATGGTGCACAGTATACATACAAATCCAGCACAGTGCTCGCAGAAGGTAGGCTTCAGATACGTCATCTCCGTAAAGTTGTGGATAAAACCAGGGCCCATTTTACACTGGAGCAAGGGGTTGGCCCTCAGGAAGTAAGCCATCATCTCATCCTTACTAATCAGGCCATCTCTGGAGTGAGGGGGAGAAGACAAAGAATATAGATAAGAGAATAATAAGATGGCGAGAATGACAGCTTTTGTTCTGCAAACATTACAGTAAATCCCAACCCTTATTTCTGTCTTATCCAGACATGGAGAGACCTACAAAAATGCTCTAGATCAGACACCCAGGTGGTTTGTAGCAGCTCCAGCCTCTGCATGTCTCCAGTCTCCCTCCCAAGGAGCTTAGCCTCCCAGACCTATTTCCTGAGTCATGGAGCTGCTCAGGCGATCTGAAATGTGATTTGAGGGCAGAGCACTGTGTGTGGCGCTGCGTGTCCTTCATGGGCTGCCATAACCTTCACCTCCCCCTCCTCCAGCCATGGTGACAAAGCACCACTCCTAGTCAAGGCAGGGCAGGGCTAAAGCAGACGTAACTCTGTTGTGACTTCAGAGTGTTTTCCTGCAGATTTACGATAGGAGGTTTGACAACACCAATGACCTCATTCATACTGTACTGTAGGTTTGTGTGGAGAAAAATGGGTGATGGCCTGTGAAATCACAGGGTTTTTAGAACACACCCACAGTTGCAGTCCTATTGCATCATGGATGCTCATAATTGCTTTAAAGGCAAATATTAGGCACAAGAATCACATTACTGTGTTTGTGTATAAGAGAGAGTGAGAGAGATATGGGGTGCATATGTGAAGGGCAAACAAGGTGAGATGTATGAGGAGATGGGTTAGTGTGGAAATGTCAAAATGTGGTTGCATGTGTGGAACTTGAATCTGTGGGTGGGTGAGTGCTTGTGTGGGTTGGGTGTGTGTGCGCGTGTGCGTGCTTGGTGCCTGTGTGTGTATGAGTGAGAAAGAGGCGATGTGAGAGAGTGTTTGTTGGTGACAGAAAGAGGGAGATAGAAGAGGAGGATGAGGTGACTTAGCTGTGACACTTCTGAAGCTTGAAAATGTCAATGGTAGACAGGGTCACTCACTGGTCCTTGTCCAACACACAGAAAGAGTCCAAGAAAGGAAAGTTGGCAGCAATACTCTCAAAGTCCTCCTGAGAGATGTAGCCATCATGATCATGGTCGTAGTTCCTGAATACAGACTTCCCAGAATAAGACAAAAACAAAGGACTTCAACTGATTTACAAGCCCCAGCAATTGTGTGATTCATATTTTAGTAGTTGTTGTGAACCATCGTGGAAATGGTTCATATACAGTACCTACTCAAATATTTGGTATTCTGACAGAAATAGCCACAGACTGATTCTTGAAGTCATGTATGAGATATTTCTGAATGGGTAACTCATCTTATAGATAATAACATGTTTAAGTCTTGTTGTTTTTTTTGAAAACTTAGTTTTCTACTACAATGTAATTTCATCAGTCAATAAGAGTTTCAGTTCAGACCACAACTTACATCCACCACCTTCCTGATGTGCTTGTTCACCACATTGGGGTCAGGTTTGGTTGTCACACCTGATGCCCAGTCCAGAGGGGCCATTGGCTTGTTGGGGGTTGTTGGAGAAGTAGGCTGTGGAGTGGGAAAAGATGGAGTGAAGATAGGACCACTCAGGTATCAAATATTATTTCTGTTCTTTATACATTTCAGTTGATATTTATAATAACCATAGATCCAACAATGCAGCCTATAGACCCCAACATGGAGACTTACCAAAGACTTTGGGTTCCGTGGTTCCCTTAACAAGGATAGCTCATATATCTCATCTTCAGTGTAGTAAAGGTCTAGAGAGAGCTGGGGAAATCACTTAAGATTAAACATGAAAATAGACTTAGTGTTTCTGCAATAACAAAACCATTTATGATCATGTTACTCTTCTGTATGATCCTACAAAATGTGGTTTGAGACCCACTGAAATGAGAAATGTGACTGAACGATTAACAAGTCCATTTCCTGTTGATGGGGGACCTTTTAGGCCGGGACACTCACAGTGAGCAGGTAGATGAGGTCCATGTTTGGTTCCATCTGGGCTGCAGCACTCTGCAGGGACACCAGCTCGTTGAAGGTGAGGTAGAGCTGCTGCATCTTTACGATGTTCACCTTGTCATCGTTCACCCAGTCGGGGAAGACCACGTGCACGGCGATCAGGTCCTTCAGGTGGACTCCCAGGATGGGGACCTTGAAGCCTTCGGAGTCTGTGAAGGCCTTGCGGTAAGCACAGTAGTTCCCATTGGAGGAGACCAGCTCCGTCATCTCATTCCAGATCTGATGGGAGGGGTAGGACGGCAGGAAGTAGTGGACAGGATCGATATTAGATACAGCACCGGAAAGCTACAGAGAGAGTGACCAGTGCCAGGGAATCTACTATGAACATATAGTTCACCAAGCTACCAATTACTTCACACTGGAAAAAGTTAAGCTACATTAAAGCTTCCCTATAAAAAAATGTGCTGGAGTTCCAATAATTCTCTACACCACATGGCAAAAAAAGTTATGAACTACTGAAAACACTACCAATATTTTAATTTAGTTCAACTACCACCAAGCTTCTGCTAAATGTAATTAAATTACATGTGGTTCACAACTCCCCAACACTGAATGTAACATCAAATGGCAGGAAATGAAGAAGATACCAATTCTGCGTGGTGTGTTTTCTGAAACCATCACTACATGGCAGTTGATGAATTGACCTACATTGTTCCTTAGCAGACGCTAAATGATTATGACCATGATCTAAAGTCAATTCAAGTGTAGAACCCGATCAGATGATATTAGTGAGGCTGTGACAGAGCACAGGCAGGCGTACGTGCTGACCTTGTTGACCTCGGGTGCTAGATGAGAGTGGGTCTCCTTCAGACGGGAAATTGAGCTGTGGCTCAGACCTCCAACCATGGCCATCAGTGTATTAAAGTTCTGCAGTTGGAGGAGTTTCTGAAGGACAGAGTGGCATGGAACAAAGTGGAAGAGATTGGAGGTAGAGTGAGAGAGATAAATAGAGAGATAGAGAGAAATATAGATAACGAGAAAACAGTGCAAGAAAAAATTACAATAAACAACAAACAAACCTAAAATATAAAAATAAATGTACCCCCTTTTTCTCCCCTAATTTCGTGGTATCCAATTGCGATCCAATTACGATCTTGTCTCATCGCTGGAACTTCCCAACGGGCTCGGGAGAGTTGAAGGTCAAGTCATGCGTCCTCCGAAACATGACCCGCCAAACCGCGCTTCTTAACACCCGCCCACTTAACCCAGCCACACTAATGTGTCAGAGGAAACACCGTCCTACTGACAACCAAAGTCAGTCTGCAGGCACCCGGCCCACCACAAGGAGTCGCTTGAGCACGATGAGCCAAGTAAAGTCCCCCCAGCAAAATCCTTCCCTAACTCGGACGATGCTGGGCCAATTGTGCGCCGCCCTATGGGACTCCCGGTCATGGCCGGTAGTGACACAGCCTGGGAACTCACCAGGGTCTGTAGTGACGCCTCAAGCACTGCGATGTAGTGCCTGCTGCACCACTTGTGAGGCCACCTAAAATAACCTTAATAAAAAAACAGTACCTAAAATAACATAAACCAACATAAATTGATCTCTTTACATTGTGCTTATGGAATCAATTGCATGAGGGGAAAGTGCTTGAACATCTTATTTAAAAATGCGAGAAGCTTTACAAAAAAACTAAAGAGCCCTCTTGAGTTAAACGGTCACACTTCTGCATTTAAAGGGTAGGCCATTTCATTGTAGCTGACAGATGACCTGCATAAACAATAGAGGCAGACATGAGCATGAGTGCTTGTCATTGGTCTTCTGAATAATTCCTTTTTCTAAATCCTGGTAGATGATAATGGTAGAGAGAAGCCACCGGTCTCTGATGAGATTGAGAGGCCTAATAGCATGCATGATGCTTAATGTCTGTTAAGAAATACAGACAATAATTGGCACCCCCCCATGCACACAGCAATTAGACATGGAGAATCACATTAATAATGATGAAACGTAATTGCTGGAGGGACGCCCTGTGCTAACATATCATTGTCTTACGTCAGATAGCGCAAGGATTCCGCCTGCACTGATCTGTTTGGTTTATCGCAAAAAGAGCAAGGGGATGGATCAAAAGTAATTCAACGACAATGTGCCACCATAACTATTGAAAATACTATGCGAGTTCGAGTTCAAGGTCACCTATGTAATGATTTTTGTGAAAGTTCTCGTGGATTAATGTTGAGATACGTTGTGATATGCAACCTGCTAAACAGCATTATGAAATACAATTTCTCACAATAAGCTATAGGCTTCAATTGTTGATAGGAAGGGTAACACTGAATCTTAGCCCTCATTCTCATGATGGCCTTTCTCAACTCAGAGAACTCTAGTGGATAATGGTTGATGAAAGGGTCGTTCATCTGAAATTGAGATTGATCCCCACAACATCCTGTATGGCATAGTCCCCATGCATCTTAAAAGCTATTTTACTTCAGTACTACCCTGACTACACCACTCGCATGCGCTAGCTAAAGAGGACAAATTAGCTAGCAAGTGCAAGCTAGCTAGCTAAATTGCCGTAAATGTTTAATGCTTTTCGACATGTCCCCAAATTAATGTAATTGTTACAGAGTTTGTTTTGATATTTTAACCTGCGTGTCGTGATTGCGTTTGGTGTGGGGCGACAAAATAGATTTATGCACGATGGCACACGATGGCGCACGCGCTTAGCCGGTTTGGGTTCCGTGTAAGTGACTCCAGAGGCAGTGCCACCGACTTTGTGCCATGTCGTTTCTAAGAGTTTTTGTATATGTATCTGTTGCCGGGTGTAACATTGTTATGTATTTTAAATTGTCAAACAAAATCAAATAAAAAATACATGAGGAAAGCATATAAGAGAAGGCCTTTCTATAAGACAAAAGAAAGTATGTGTGGGCAGCACACACATGTTCTGATCTAATTGACAATGTTCCAGCTCCATTGATACAGATGATTTAATGCAAGTCTGGCTCAGCAAACTGTCTGATTAATATATGGTACATGAGTCCCTTTCCCTTCCTCTTTCTCATTCGGGATGTTCACATACTTATAATGAGAGATGTTCTGCACAAAAAGATGAAAGAAAGGTGAAAGAAACCCCTATTCATTTCAAGTGTTACAGTGCCGTACAGTTTATATATTTAAAAAAATATTACTCCTTTGTCCAATTGGTAGTTACAGTCTTGTCTCATCACTGCAACTCCCGTATGGACTCAGAAGAGGAGAATGCATCCTCCGAAACATGATCCAACCAAGCCACACTGCTTCTAGACATGATGCCTGATTAACGCGGAAGCATGCCGCACCAATGTGTCAGAGGAAACACAATACAACTTGCAACCATGTCAGCGTGCACTGCGCCCGGCCACAGGAGTCACTAGAGCGCAATGGGACAAGGACATCCCTGCCGGGCAAACCCTCCCCTAACCCGGACAATTGTGCGCCGCCCCATGGGTCTCCCGGTCGCGGCCGGCTGCGACAAAGCCTGGACTCGAACCAGGATCTCTAGTGGCACAGCTAGCAACTGTGAGGCAGTGCCTTAAACCACTGCACCACTCAGGAGGCTAGGGCTGTACAGTTAATGAGAATTTATGCCTCAATAAATTGCCCTCACCTCCTTTACAATTGCTTGTGTCAGAGTGGGCGGGTTTTACACTCTAAATTGTGAGGAGTTATGGAATATTGGATGTAAGTGGAGAGAATGAAGAAGCGTGAAACAGCACCTCCCCAGCTGTCAGAGCGAGAGAGACAGAGAGAGAACTATTTGCAAATCGTTACAACACGGTATATAGACATAACATGACATTAGAAATGTCTTTATTCTTTTGGAACTTCCGTGAGTGTAATGTTTACTGTTCATTGTTATTGTTTATTTCACTTTTGTTTATTATCTACTTCACTTGCTTTGGCAATGTTAACATTTGCTTCTCATGCCAATAAAGCATTGAATTGAATTGAGAGAGATACCATCTCCCTCTTCTTACCTGGGCCACGTTGATGTATTTGGTGATGACCTCAGCACGGTGTTGGGGTGTCAGCTTACTGAGCACCATGAGCTGAACCCACTGGGAGACTCCGTTGAACAGGGCGATGGAGCGCTCCAGCGTTGGGTTGTCCACCAGACATCCATGCATCACATAGCTTTGGTAGTCTGTGAACTGGGTTTGGGGGTTGGAGAAAGAGAGAGTTAGTGTACGTGGCATGTACAGTACCGCTGAGTTAATAACACAGATGCCATTGGCATATTCAGTATACAGTGTTCCCTCAGTCACTGGTGAATTTACAAGTGAACTGCCCAGTAAATAAAACAAACTGAAAGGTAGAGCAAACGTATCTAAGAACATATTCTGTGGTGGTGCGCAATTATCCTGGGGATGAAGTTAGTTGACAGCCAAAGCTTTGTTCTGTAGTTAGTAACAGAAAAAAAAAGAGTTCTGTGGAAAAAGCACTCTTGGAAAGAGTATTGAGGAATGTCACACACAGGGGTTAGATAGGGAGGAAAGGGCACAAGTATTTTTCCACCAGGGACACTCACAGATATCCTCCTGATGGACTTGTACTCCAGGAACGTGAGGTGTTCCGCCAACTCCATGGGCTCTAGGTGGTCAAAGAGGAGTGAGGCTTTGCCCTTCTTGGCTTGCTTCTTCCTCTGGGTCAGCTTTCTCATCCAGTCATATGACGGGCTAGAAAGAAACACACACAGTCTGTTGAAACTGGAAATTCTCTACTGACTGCGTGTGCGTGTGCGTGTGCGTGTGCGTGTGCACGTGCGTGCCCATCCTTGGGTAGTTCCTCACATGGTGGAGATGTCAATGAGTTTGTAGTGTTCCTCACAGCCCAGCTGAGCCGCCACGTCTCTGAACTCCTCAGTGAGGCGTATAAGGCCCATGTCCAGGTTAAACTCTGCAGGAAACACCGTAATCCAGTACCTGACACACACGCACACACACACGGATGGCTGATTTAGCACTAATATGTTAGCAGTTACGCAATATGTTTACTGTTTGCACGTGGACATTATGGCTGGGCAGTCTGGCTGAACATCATAGTGTGTAGCCCCAAGCAGCAGTTCCAATAGAATAGGAATGATTCACAATGACACCATAGTCTCAGAAGGAAAAGGTAGAGTTGAGGGTACTGACCCTGCACAAGGACTGCCGGGGGCTCCTTGCTCAGTGATTTGTAGTGTGATGTGGCTAAGGGGAGTGGTGAGATGGGCAAGTCCAGCAACCATGGTCATAAACGTGGCCTAGATTTTATCAACCCAACAAATCATGTTTCCCTAATGTGGAAATAACAAATGAATACAGAGAACCATTGACAAGGGAATGGTATTCCCCCTTCGGATACAAATTCAATGCAAAATATAACATGGACTTTAGTATGGCGTTACAGTAGTTAACATTAAAATCAGATGATTTATTTAGTGTTTCCTTTCATGTAAAGGTTGCACACAAAATAATAGGACACATTTTTTAATGGATTGGCAGACGGTGGTAGAGAATCGCTTTAAAGGGGTTACCAGTGAAAATGAGTGTCTGTGTACTCTGTTAAAGATGGCCTGAGGACGTTTTTGGGGTAAATAATAGATCACAAGACTCCTAATTCACTGAACGCTTTCGCACAAAACAGTATCTCCACTGCAGATGGCAGGCGGCGACCCACGTCTCATGAGGACAGCCACTGGCTGTCAATTGTAATGACATCCTCTCAACTCTCATTGCACCAGCCAGTCAGTCACAGAGCCCCAAGAGAGGAGCCTACAACCCTCAGGGCATTTTCAGCCTAGCAATACAAAACATCTTCAACACTAAAGAGCGCAGAAACTCATTGGTATGTAGCAGTGTTTTCTTTACCTCATTAAATAGCAGATCTTCAGTCTCGTTCTTTGGCACTCATCTCCCTGGCAGTCACGGTATGTGGGGTTGTGTCAAGGACAGTTTAGCACTTTTTGGAGACCGTGTCCCAAGCCCTATTACGAATGGACACACATTCCACATTTCCAACCCCCCCCCCCCCCCCCCCCCCCAAAAAAAAAATACAACAATAAAACAGCATCTTTCATGAGAAGCAGCAGCTGCACATTTATCAGTTGGACAAAATGTCTCTAATGAAGAATAACTAAAGTGTTCAAAGAGGAATGCCCAGTATGTGGAAATATAAAAACAATGAAAGGTCTGGCCATGTTATGAACCTCTCCACCAATGCGTGTGCACATTCTCTAAATAATTGTCACTTGCCAATGTTTTTCCTCCTCGAAATGTACAGGTAGCTGACAAAATAAAGGAAACACTTGAGAAATTAGGGATACAAAGTATATTGGATGCAGGTCCTTCCACACAGGTGTGGTTAATGAGGTAATTAAACATCCCATCATGCTTAGGGTCATGTATAAAAAAATGCACGGAATTTTGCAACTCTAACCATGGCTAGAGATCTCAGTGACTTTGAAAGAGGGGTCTCAAAAGGAGGATAGGGGGTTTAAAGGTGTGTGTGTGGGTTGACGTATTGAACTATTCTTGTGGGGACCAGAAGTCCCCACAAGAATAGAAAACAAACAACACTTTGACAAACTGGGGACATTTTGTTAGTCCCCACGAGGTCAAATGGTATTTCAAGGGGGTTTAGGGTTAAGGTTAGAATTAGTGTTAGGGTTAGAATTACGTTAGGGTTTGGGTTAGGGTTAGGAGCTAGGGTTAGGAGCTAGGGTTAGGGTTAAGGTTAGGTTTTTGGGTTAAGGTAAGGGTTAAGGTAAGGGTAGGGTAAGGGTAAGGGTACGGTTTAGGGTTAGGGTTAGGGGTCAGGGAAAATACGATTTTGAATGGGACTGAATTGTGTTCCCCCAAATGGTTAGCTGTACAATACTGTGTGTGTGTGTGTGTGTGTGTGTGTGTGTGTGTGTGTGTGTGTGTGTGTGTGTGTGTGTGTGTGTGTGTGTGCATGCCTCAGTCACCAGATCTCATCCCAATTGAACACTTATGGGAGATTCTGGAGCGGTGCTTGAGACAGTGTTTTCCACCACCAACAAAACACCAAATTAAGGATTTTTATAGTGGAAGAATTGTGTCGCATGCCTCGAGTTCCAGACACTTGTAGAGTCTATTCCAAGGCGCATTCAAGCTGTTCTGGCGTCTCGTGGTGGCCCAACGCCCTATTAAGACACTTCATGTTGGTGTTTCCTTTATTTTGGCAGTTACCTGTAGATCTTAGAAGTAGCTTTGGAGAGGCCTTGGGCAGGGAGCCAGGTCTGGAGCGTAGCCTGCCTACTATCACTTTCAAAAGGAACGCAGCTATTTCTCTGCCCAGGATATAATCACAACCATGCAGCAGAGAAGACTAACCTCTGCCTTCTTTGTGGTCCTATGAAACTCTCCCACCATGGAGGGTCAGGATGGATGCTTATTGGATGTATACATGACTGTGGAAAACACACACAATCAGTTGGTCTCGCCTTCTCTCCAGAACACTGAAAGATATTCTCATGGGCTAACTCACAAACGTGGAGGCGATTCAATGAGAAACACATTAGGTGTAGGAGCTAAAAATACACCTCAGCAACAGCTGAAGGACAACGATAAGCACTGTATATTTTGTTGGGTTAATGCAAAAGCAAAAAGTGAGAGAAAGGGCAGAATAGTGCCTTCGTATTCTGTCACATGAAAGAGGCTCTCTGCTCTGGCTCTACTCTGAGGCAGCTTCATACCGCATGGAGAAGGTGAGAGTTTCTGCAAACTGGTCCCAGGTTAGATATTTGTAGCACTTTCCTTACGGTAAGGTTAGGATTGGAGTTAGGGTGATGGCTAATCTGATTATAGATCTGCAAATAGGGGAATCTTCCATCATGAGCACCACAGCCATTACTCCAACCAGCAGCAGGGGAAAGATGGGGTTCGTCAGTGGAGAGGCCTGACGCCAGGCATTGTAATATCTCAGGGTGTCTAACCAGAAGCAAAGACATCAAACCACTTAGTGGTATGGAGTCTCCAGGAAAACACTGTCCAGGACCCTGCTAACTGAATCAGATTCAAATGCACAGTCAAGGCACACTAGGTACAAATCATAAAGAGGAATGGAACGCTAATAGCTATCGATTCGATCCAGGTTGCTCTTCCTTTTGAAGCGGTTCTCCATCTCGAACGTTGCTCTCAAATGCACGTGCACATAACACGTCTAATTCTTCCAGTAGCTTTGATAGGACAATCTGCCTTAACCCAGAGCTGTGCGATCAACCAATCATAATTGGTTGCTAGAAATGACACAAACAGTTGACTGATATACTATCCCTCAAAATAAACCAGATATTTTGTATACTCAGGAAAAGTCATACAGGGTTAGTCAGTGTCCACCCAGAAAATACATTTGGCACAGTCAGGGAACACAGCATTCCATAGCGCCCATATTACAGTATATACTCTGCCATTTCTAAACACTATCAGAAAGGCTTTAAATGGCATATGACAACTGTTCTTTGTTGGTCTGATGAGAATCCACATGGAAGGATATATCATGAGCAGCTTCCCGGCCAGCTCTGTGGACGTGACATACCAGCGATGCATCAGCAGTAGAGTGCGAGGGAGCTGGTTGGACTGCAACTCCCCATTGTCATCTGTGGAGAGGGATCACATCATAGAAAAGGAACAATGAGAACACATCTACACTGAGTGTACAAAGCATTCTAAACACTGTCTCTTTCCATGACATAGACTGACCAGGGGAATGCAGTTGATGTCACCTGTGTAGCTGAAGTGGAGGAGACAGATTAAAGATGGATTTTTAAGCCTTGAGACATTTGGGACATGGATTGTTTACGTGTGCGATTCAGAGGGTGAATGGGCAGGGCAAAAGATTGAAGTGCCTTTGAATGGGGTATGGTAGTAGATGCCAGGCACACCGGTTTGAGTGTTTCAAGAGCTGCAACGCTGCTGGGTTTTACACACTCAACAGTTTCCCGTGTGTATCAAGAATGGTCCTCCACCCAAAGGACATCCAGCCAACTTGACACAGCTGTGGGAAGCATTGGAGTCAGCATGGGCCAGCAACCCTGTTGAACGCTTTCGCCACCTTGTAGAGTCCATGCCCAGTCTAATTGTGGCTGTTCTGATGGCAAAAGGGAGTGCAACTCAATATTAGAAAGACATTCCTAATGTTTTGTCCACTCAGTGTATACTGTATGGATCACATCACACACCACTGAGATAGCTTCCCCACTGTGTTTCTGTGCCATACCAGGCAACTGCACCGCCCGCAACCGCAGGGCTCTCCAGAGGGTGGTGCGGTCCGCCCAAAGCATCACCGGGGCAAACTACCTGCCCTCCAGCACACCTACAGCACCCGATGTCACAGGAAGGCCAAAATGAGAATCAAGGACAACAAACACCCGAGCCACTGCCTGTTCACCCCGCTATCATCCAGAAGGCGAGGTCAGTACAGGTGCATCAAAGCTGGGAACGAGAGACTGAAAAACAGCTTCTATCTCAAGGCCATCAGTCTGTTAAATAACCATTTCTAGGCGGCTTCCACTCGATTACGTAACCCTGCACCTTAGAGGCTGCTGCCATATATACATAGACATAGACTTGAAGTCGCGAGCCACTTTAATAATGGAACACTAGTAACTTTAATCATGTTTACATATTTTTGCTTTACTAATTTAATATGTACATACTGTATTCTATTCTACTGTATTTTTGTCGATGCCACTCTGACATTGATCGTCCCGATATTTCTATATTCCTTAATTCCATTATGTTACTTATAGGTTGTGTGTATTGTTGTGAATTGTTAGATATTACTGGACTGTTGGAGATAGCAACACAAGCATTCTGCTACACTCACAATAACATCTGCTAAACATGTGTATGTGACAAATAAAATGTAATATGATTTGATTGGTCACTCACTAAAAGCCTGGATGCAGGCATCCAGTAGCATGTTGAGGGGGGCTGCCTTCCCCAGCGTCGATGTTCCCATGGTCCCACTGGACGACTCCTCACAGCAGAGATGGGTTCACGCCCCCCGAGCGGGAGAACACATGGTACACCTCCACACCTGGAGGTCAGGGGTCAAAGCCTGCTCAGGAGCTCTCTGTGAGAAGAGGAGACACAGCCAGGCTAAACAAACATTGCTTACATCCCTTCATGGGATTATTGTAAACACATGCAGACATGGGTGTGGATGTCGTTTATTAATCAGCACACAATCATAATTGCTGTTCTAATTGTGAACATATACACAGTCAATTCACCAGGTGTATTTCCATGTACGTTACATATGACCACTACATGGATGCTATACTAGGTTTTTCAATAGACAACAGTGGCTAGTGAAAAAAGCCGGTTCAGTGCATTCCTCCAGCATCATGCTCCTCTCCTCCACATCTGCAGGAGCTGGGCAGTCTTCTGAGAACTCCCATGACAGCCATCAATGTTTAATGAATTTCTGATGTGCTCAGTGCGTGATACCACCAAAACAGCTCATGATTCCATACAAATTGCATAATACTCTTCAGGCCCAGTGAGCCGGACAAGACAGCAATGGCCTGGTTGGGGACTGGGTTTATGTAATCTGGATACTGTGGTTTCTCTCTGTCTGAAGAATATCAGTGATTGTCAGTTCATATCGTATCGCCACTGATGCCAACACAAAGTTAAGAAAAGTACAGACAAGGTCATTTTAGAATGTTTTTCTAGGGTTTTAAGATTCCCAGATTAGATTTTACAACACAACAATAAAGGTTGATATAGCAGAGCGAGTTGTCTGTAGTGATGACATTAGAGGTGGCGTCATCGAAAGGTTTGGTTGGTGGTTTTGGAAACCGTGGCTGATTTGGATTGGTTGCGGTAGTGGTGACGTGGGTAAGATCACTGAGGAGGACAAGCCAGTAAAAAAAACATATTACAACCTATATTGTGATAATTGCGTTGTTCGTTCTATAACCCATTGGTTCATACACCACCGTGATATACAAAAAGGCCGGAACAACAAAAAGACAACAGTCACACAGTGGTGGAATAAATTCAACCACACGTATGTTTGATTCATTACTAAACCAGAGAGCAACATCTGTGAAGTCCCCAAAGCAAACATTGCATGTAACAAACAGTTATATGACCTGCAAAATGGTCAAGCAAGTTGTTTTCGGCAGTTTACGAAACAACTACTGATTTTGAACCACAGAGTTACCGCAAGTCAGCACAAAGAGAACAGGAGTGCTGCCTCCGCTACTCCAGAACCATTTCAATTGAAACATTTAAACATCATCAAATCAACTATGTTATATATATATGCATAGTTTAATACTCTGAAAAACCAACTTAAAGATACCAACAACTATTTATGTTGCTAAATATCATGTGGATGTCTATGGTACTGATTTCTGTCTGTGTGTGCGTGAGTGCGTGCGTGCGTGCTTGCTTGCAAATATTATTATTTTTTGACTCCCCCTACATGCAAACTAGTTGAATGACAATGCCATCCTCCTCTCTTTCATGTTGGCAAAGTGGTCAATGGCTCTGTCATACAATGCACTTTTAGTTTTTGTTGTCATAGGCTACCTAGATAAAATGCTTACTAGCCTGACTTCCTCACATGGGCAACAATCAACCAGCTATGTTAGATTGCTAATTAACGTGAGCCTGAAAGGGCTAGGCTTCACATTGCACTTCCATCGTCTCAGGCCAGTGGCACAACATATTCATTTATGGTTAGATCAGAATCGCCGTCATAATTATTTGTACAAGCCAATGATTTGGTCCAAATCCCATCTCCATCCATGGCTTAGGAAAGGGCGAATTTAACAAGCTAGATACAGCAGGACATCAACACAATCAGACCAGAAATGAAAATGACGTTTTGCTTAGGATGTGATTTGATTGGTGAGGAGCAAAATCCAAACTGGCCTCCAAACAGACCAGAAATGAAAATGACGTTTTGCTTAGGATGTGATTTGATTGGTGTGAAGCCAAATCCAAACTGGCCTCCAAAGAGACCAGACATGGCCTGCCTTGGAGAGCATTTTGCTGCACCAGGACAACCCTCAGTTGAGCTCAGCTCAACGCTGATTGGCTAATTATTGGTGGGGGTTAGGGTCAGGAGTGGTGTGTGTGTGTGTGTGTGTGTGTGTGTGTGTGTGTGTGTGTGTGTGTGTGTGTGTGTGTGTGTGTGTGTGTGCGTGCGTGCCACATGCTTTTTCTGGAAATGAAATCAAGCCCTTGTCCCTTGACTGTAGGATGATTAGTGAGCTCTCTCTAGCTGCAGACAGAGCTGTTAAGATCTTAAAAGATGGACATAGAATGGATGTGTTACCGTACTGACTACTATGTGTCCTTCAACTCCGATTCATCGTCGTTAATGTTAAGATGGATGATGTCCATGGCCTTGACTGAAGGCGACCTTTCTTAATTAAGGCTCGGCGACAAACATACGTAAATCAAGGCCTAGTCTCGGATTGCCTTGGTGCAAACATTAATCAACTCTGCCATGGAGATTCATGTCAAGCTACCTACTTCAATCCCATCTCAAGCCTCCTGCCTACCACAGTTTCAGGTGCATTTGAAATGTAACAAACTGATGTACACTAGTTCCGTGATTAAGTCGCTCTGGATGAGAGCGTCTGCTAAATGACTAAAATGTGAAATGTAAATGTTCTACAACATACAGTATATATTGCATTTGAATAGTATGCACATATATTGATAAATACATATTATGTCAATAGTCTATGCAAAGGGAAGAGCAAATGCGTGAGGAAGATTTGATCAGCATTCAACTCAGTGGAAATATGTGACTCTGTTACGTTATTACCTAGCCAATAGCCTATCACTGCACTGAAACAAAACAGCAGATGCTTAGAGCCGAACTGGACATCATGACAGATATGCCCAAGCTTGTTAATCTCAAGCAATTACAGTTGATTAATAAGCATAAAGGCACTAACAGCAGCCCTCCTAACAGATAAGAGGTTGATCACCACTGTTTTCCATCATGATCTGCGACATGATCTCCACTTCATGGACTTTGAAGCAATTACAAGAGCCATAACAATTGGTCTAATATCCTACAAACTTCTACCCCTTATTCTGGGTATTTCACCTCCAACTCCCTGTGCAGTCTGTCACACAGTCTGCCTTTGTGTAGCTCCGCACAGAGCCAGAGTGCAGCCAAAAGCCAAAAGCCAAGCAGCCTTGGAGGGTCACACTTCAATCAGCTGAGAGGAGCACTGATAAACCAACAACCAACTCAGCTACTGCTTTGACTCCAGGTTCACCATACATTTTGTGCTCAAAGCATACAGTGAGCTATTTGGTCAATACAGTTGTGAACACAGAGTTGTACAGTAGCATCCTGAATTACATAATTAGTCTATGCTGTAAATGTTGTTCTGACCCCATAGTACAGAGGGACAGACAGAACCAACATAAGCATCATCTGTCAACTGGAAACGGCATGTTTCTCCACAAGCATGTCCAGTCAAAATGGTTCCACCTGGAACCAACACGGTTTCTTCAAAGGGTTCTCCTATAGGGACTGCCAAATAACCCTTTTAGGTTCTAGATAGACTAACCACAGTAGCCTTGTGGTTCGAGTGTCCGCCCTGAAAGGTTGGGAGTTTGATTCCAGGCGGAGTCATACAAAGGGCCCTAAAAATGGGACCTGATGAGTCTCTCCTTGGCTCTCAGCGCTAAGGAGTTGGATTGGGGGTAAGGCCCTGCAATAGACTAGTGTCCTGTCCAGGGGGTGTACTTGTACATCAAGCTGCCTCATACTACAGAAACAGGATATTCACTGTTCTAGCGCACACAAGCCAAGGCTCGTTCAAGGCTACTTACTTACTTAATGGCAACACGAATGTTAGCAACACCTCCATTTGGTATATCCAATAAGACCTCGCATTTATGCTTCCACAAATACAGCAGGGAGCGTGTAGGTAATATTATTGCACTACTGTATCTTACGTGCCGTAGTTAGATGACACCGAATGACTGTTGAGTTTGTTGCCCAGGGGTAAACATCCCTAATGTGTCTTCTATATTTACCCATGACACTGCTGATCTTTGAATCCTTAAGACCACCCTGTGGGTGCTTGGAAAACATTCTGCATGTCGAAGAGCCTTTATCTCAGAGCCTTTAGCTCTGATTAACAGAATGAAATGTGAGCGGAATGCTGTGGCAGAGCAGCATGCTGTCTCAGGGATGTGCTAAAAGACATCTATAAAAATGACCACAAAAGTACCTTCTACAATTTCTCCTCAACCAAAAAAAACATTCTGCAACCTCTCTAAATCAAACGTCTTCTCCAACCAGAGAGAGACATCATGGTTAGCCACATCAGGGCAGTGGTGTACAGAAGCGTGCAGCACACGGCTCCTCGCGTGAAGAGTCTGCTGCCTTGAGCCTGAGGAGGACCTGGATCAGTAAATTGATTAATTGTCCATTCCGGGGTTATCAGGCAGGCAACTCCAGCCCTACTCTCCACAAGGACACGCCAAAGCTTGACCCCTTCTATCCCCCTTTAGTCACTCCCCTTGTCCAGAGCTGATAGGAGCGGACGGATGGAAGCAATATGACAGAAACTACTTAGGTATGGGCACCTTAGTACTATAGCAGTACTTAGTACTATTAGGTACTACTACCGCATATGAAAATGGAAGTGATTGTGGGCAGTAAGTGAAAACACTTCTCTGTTGAAAAGAAGCCTTGCTCGACTCAGTATCACTACTTCATAATGCCATCCACAACACAAGTGAACCATGGAGAAATGAGAGGGAAGGAAGCTTGTTCTGGAAATGTCAATTCGAGGTGAACAGAATTCCTTCCTGCATTAAAGAAGCGCAGGAGCCGAAACGGAGCATCCATCGTGAAGGAAAGGGTCATGTGTTATTTATAATCTTGCATTTTCATGTTTGACTCATTTCCTTAACGCCTCATAAATATTTGATTGATTGTTCGGATGTGGATGTACAAGGATGTGTGTATGCTCCGGCTCCAAGGGCGGAAGCAGAACGCCTGTAGAGCTACAGTTAGATGTTGCTTGTTTAAAGGACCCCGAAGTCACTATTTGTATCACAACCCAAGGCAGGGCGCTTGTTTGTAAATCAAATATTCCTTGGTGGATTCAAGGCCTTGGCAGTTTCGTAAACAAAAGAGTTGTGTTTTTCACAGAGCTGCGAGGGTTTTCCTAATCCTACTGACATGGATCGCTGTTTACTGTTCATTTTGATTGTTTATTTCACTTTTGTATATTATCTACCTCACTTGCTTTGGCAATGTTAACACATGTTTCCCATGCCAATGAAGCCCCTTGAATTGAATTGAATTGATCCCATACGATTGGCCTTGGGTGCAAAGGCTATATATTTATTGCCATTCATGTTCATATTCCAAGAAAGTGTGTAATGTGTCCTTCTGTTTGTCACAGATTGACAGCAGGTAATCTGTCTGTTTTCCAGGAAGCTTTACCCTTGAGACCCCTCTCTATACAGCTTTAAAACACTTAAATGGTCACTATAGGCAATCCCACTGCTAGACACACTGCTATATGAATGTGGGCGCATTTGGGGGAAACATTGGAGTACTAAGGAAATGTCAAATTTCAACACAAAGGGTGTCCTCATATAGCAGCTTTGAGGGCACTATATAAATATGGAACAGTTTTATATTATTTGATATTATCAGGAGGATAGGATGATTTAGGATTTTCTTAAAAGAAATACATATTATTTTCAAAGACTATCTGTCAAATAAGTTGTATACACGGAGGGACCTGGAAACGCAGACAAGAGTGGATGGATAAATCAAAGTTTAGCAGGTGTTATAATGGTGCAGCAAAATGCTTATGTTACTAGATCCTAACAATGCAGTCTAGACTTGTTGTAAAATCAAACCAAATCAGATGTCATTGGTCACATACACGTGTTTAGCAGATGTTATTGCGGGGTGTAACGAAATGCTTGTCCTTCTAGTTCCGACAGTGCAGCAATATCTAACAAGTAATATCTAACAATTTCACAACAACTACCTAATACACACAAATCTAAGTAAAGGAATGGAATTAAGAATATATAAAGACATGGATGAGCAATGTCAGAGCGGCATAGGCTCAGATACAGTAGATAGTATAGAAAACAGTATATACTGTACATATGAGATGAGTAATGCAAGATATGTAAACATTATTAAAGGGACATTATTAAAGTGTTTCATTTATTAAAGTGGCCAATGATTTCAAGTCTGTATGTAGGCAGCAGCCTCTCTATGTTAGTGATGGCTGTTAAACAGTCTCATGGCCTTGAGATAGAAGTTGTTTTTCAGTCTCTCGGTCCCAGCACCTGTACCGACCTCACCTTCTGGATGGTAGTAGGGTGAACAGGCAGTGATGGGTGGTTGTTGTCCTGGATGATCTTTTTGGGCTTCCTGTGACATCGGGTGCTATAGGTGTCCTGGAGGGCAGGTAGTTTTTCCCTGGTAATGCGTTGTGCAGACCGCACCACCCTCTGGAGAGCCCTGCGGTTGTGGGCGGTGCAGTTGCCGTACCAAGCAGTGATACAGCCCGACAGGATGCTCTCAACTGTGCATCTGTAAAAGTTTGGGTGACAAGCCACAGTTTAGGTGACAGGCCACATTTCTTCAACCTCCTGAGGTTGAAGAGGCGCTGCAGCGTCTTCTTCACCACACTGTCTGTGTGGGTGGACCATTTCAGTTTGTCAGTGATGTGTACGCCGAGGAACTAAAAACTTTCCACCTCCTCCACTGCTGTCCCGTTGATGTGGATAAGGGCGTGCTCCCGCTGTTTCCTGAAGTCCACGATCATCTCCTTTGTTTGTTGACATTGAGTGAGAGGTTGTTTTCCTGACACCACACTCCGAGAGCCCTCACCTCCTTCCTGTAGGCTGCCTCATCGTTGTTGGTGATCAAGCCTACTACTGTTGTGTCGTCTGCAAACTTGATGATCGAGTTGGAGGCATGCATGGCCACACAGTCATGGGTGAACAGGGAGTACAGGAGGAGGCTGAGAGCACACCCTTGTGTGGCCCCAGTGTTGAGGCTCAGTGAAGTGGAGATGTTGTTTCCTACCTTCACCACCTGGGGGCGGCCCGTCAGGAAGTCCAGGACCCAGTTGCACAGGGCGGGGTTCAGACCCAGGGCCCATAGCTTAGTGATGAGCTTGGAGGGCACTATGTGTTAAGGGCTGAGCTGTAGTCGATGAACAGGATTCTTACATAGTTATTTCTCTTGTCCAGGTGGGATAGAGCAGCGTGCAGTGCAAGGGAGATTGCGACGTTCGTGGATCTGTTGGGGCGGTATGCAAATTGAGGTGGGTGTAAGATGTTGGGTAAGGTGGAGGTGATATGGCCCTTAAATAGATTCTCAAAGCACTTCATGATGATAGTCATTTAGTTCAATTATCTTCGCTTTCTTGTTACAGAAACAATGGTGGATAAGAGACACATTTCAACATCATGTGTAACCTCGTGAAATGTGGGCACAATCAGAATGTGGACAAGATCAGGAAACACAAAGCATGTTATAACCAGGTATAAACAGGGCTTAAAGGGGCAATATATGTTTGCTACATCCATTTTTGGACATTTAAATTCATCATATATACTCATGGATTCCTGAAGAATATACAGTTGAAGTCGGAAGTTTGCATACACCTTAACCAAATACATTTAAACTCAGTTTCACAATTCCTGACATTTAATCCTAGTAAAAAAATCATTGTTTTAGGTCAGTTAGGATCACCACTTTATTTTAAGAATGTGAAATGTCAGAATAATAGTAGAGAGAATGATTTATTTCAGCTTTTATTTCTTTCATCACATTCCCAGTGGGTCAGAAGTTTACATACACTCAATTAGTATTTGGTAGCATTGCCTTTACATTGTTTAACTTGGGTCAAACGTTTCGGGTAGCCTTCCACAAGCTTCCCACAATAAGTTGGGTGAATTTTGGCCAGAGCTGGTGTAACTGAGTCAGGTTTGTAGACCTCCTTGTTCACACACGCTTTTTCAGTTCTGCCCACACATTTTCTATAGAATTCAGTTCAGGGCTTTGTGATGGCCACACCAATATCTTGACTTTGTTATCCTTAAGCCATTTTGCCACAACTTTGGAAGTATGCTTGGGGTCATTGTCCATTTGGAAGACCCATTTGCAACCAAGCTTTAACTTCCTGACTGATGTCTTGAGATGTTGCTTCAATATATCCACATAATTTTCCTACCTCATGATGCCATCTATTTTGTGAAGTGCACCAGTTCCTCCTGCAGCAAAGCACCCCTACAACATGATGCTGCCACCCCAGTGCTTCATGGTTGGGATGGTGTTCTTCCGCTTGCAAGTCTCACCCTTTTTCCTCCAAACATAACCATGGTCAGTATGGCCAAACAGCTCTATTCTTGTTTCATCAGACCAGAGGACATTTCTCTAAAAAGTACAATCTTTGTCCCCATGCAAACCGAAGTCTGGCTTTTTTATGGCGGTTTTGGAGCAGTGGCTTCTTCCTTTCTGAGTGGCCTTTCAGGTTATGTCGATATAGGACTCGTTTTACTGTGGATATAGATACTTTTGTACCTGTTTCCTCCAGCATCTTCACAAGGTCCTTTGCTGTTGCTCTGGGATTGATTTGCACTTTTCACACCATAGTACGTTCATCTCTAGGAGACAGAACGCGTCTCCTTCCTGAGCGGTATGACGGCTGCGTGGTCCCATGGTGTTTATACTTGTATACTATTGTTTGTACAGATACACTTGGTACCTACAGGCATTTGGAAATTTCTCCCAAGGATGAACCAGACTTGTGGAGGTCTACAATTATTTTTCTGATGTCTTGGCTGATTTATTTTCATTTTCCCATGATGTCAAGCAAAGGGTCACTGAGTTTGAAGGTAGGCCTTGAAATATATCCACAGGTACACCTCCAATTGACTCAAATGATGTCAATTAGCCTATCAGAAGCTTCTAAAGCCATGAAATACTTTTCTGGAATTTTCCAAGCTGTTTAAATGCACAGTCAACTTAGTGTATGTAAACTTCTGACCCACTGGAATTGTGATACAGTGAATGATAAGTGAAATAATCTGTCTGTAAACAATTGTTGGAAAAATGACTTGTGTCATGCACAAAGTAGATGTCCTAACCAACTTGCTAAAACTGTAGTTTGTTAACAAGACATTTGTGGAGTGTTTGAATAACGAGCTTTAATGACTCCAACCTAAGTGTATGTAAACCTCCGACTTCAACTGTATGAATGGCCATACGCTTAGTTCAATTGTCTAACCCCATCAGAACCCAATAAAAAAAACGATATATTTGTAAACAAACACTGTAGCACCTCAAAACATAATTAAAACTGTAATTTTACATCCATCGCACTGTCTATGAATTTGAGAGTAGTTCAAATTCTCTCAGCCACAATCCCCCACGTATTTATTTCATCAGTAAAGCTAGAACTTTACATTTGATTCGATACTCCCGCATTCAAATGTTTTATATGAGGCGACAGTACAGAATGTCACCTTTATTTTGACAGCATTTTTATACATAACTGTTTACCGTTTAGAAATAAAAGCACTTTATGTATCTAGTCCACCCATTTGACGGTGTCATAAGTTTGGACAAATGAACTTACAGTGCCTAGATAAAAGGCTACACCCCTCTTGGATTTCACATTTTATTTTATAATAAAGTGGGATTAAAATGTATTTAATTTTGTCAATGATCTGCAGTACACCTAACACTCTGTAATGTCAAAGTGGAAGAAAAATGTAATTTTTTGTGTAAGATTATTGAAAAATTAAACACTAACATACCTTGATTAAATACACCCCGACATTTTTGAAACACCTTTGGCAGTGATTACAACTGTGAGTCATCTTGGATGTGTCTCATAAGAGCTGTATTGTGCAATATTTGCTCGTTATTCTTTTAAAAATTGGAAATCATGGCCGGACAGCAATTTTCAAGTCTTGCCAAAGACTTTCAAGCCGATTTAAGTCAAAACTGTAACTTGGCCACTCAGGAACATTCACTTGGTAAGTAACTCCAGTGTAGATTTGGCCTTGTGTTGTAGATTATTGTCCTGCTGAAGGTCCATTCCTTTACCAGTGTCTGTAAAGCAGACTGAAGCAGGTTTTCCTCTCGGATTTTGACTGTGCATATCTCCATCCCGTTTCATTTTTTAAAAACTCCCCAGTCTTCGCCAATGTCAAGCATTTCCCATACCATGATTCAGCCACCACCACGCATGAAATTAAGGAGGCAATTACTCAGTGATGTGTTGAAATTTCCTCAAATATAAGGCTTTTCATTTAGGACAAAAGTGTATTCCTTTCAATGTTTTTTTATATTATTACTTTACTGCATTGGTACATACATATGCATGTTTTAGAATATTCTGTATATTTTTTTATCTTCTTGTCACTCTGTCATTTAGGTCATTATTGTTTATTCACTACAATGTTGTTGATCCATCCTCAGTTCTCTCCCATCACAGCCATTGAACTCTAGCTGTTTTAAAATCACCAATGGACTTATTTTTGACATCCCTGAGCAGTTTCCTTCCTCTCATGCAGCTCAGTTCAGAAGGACCACTGCATCTTTGATGTGTTTGGGCTGTTTAATACATCATCCACAGCATAATTATACAGTTGACGAGGCTTAAAGAGATATTCAATGTCTTGGTAATGTTCTCCATCTACCAATCACTGCCGTTCTTTATTGAAATTCAATACTTGACTGAGGGACCGACAGATGTTGCATATATGGGGAACAGAGGAAGGTGTAGTCATTAAAAAAATCATGTCAAAGCCCCTATTATTTCACACAGAGTCCATATCACTTATTATGCGATTTGTTAAGGCAAAGGGGGTGAATGCTTCTGCAACGACTATATTTATATAGTTATTACATTTGTATTAATTGGTAAAAATGTGTAGAATTTTCTTTTTAATTTGACCGTATGAAGTATTTTGTGTAGATCAATTACTAAAAATTACAATAAAATCAATTTCAATCCCACTGTGATTTTTAATTTTAAGGTAGTGTAGACTTTCTATAGGCAGTATAAATGTGTACTAAAGTAGTCAAAAGTGTAGTATTTGGTCCCATATTCCAAGCACGCAATGACTACGTCAAGCTTGCGACTCCACAAACTTGCTGGATGCATTTGCAAGACATTCTAACCTCTCAACCATACCCGGGGGGGTTATAATTTGAGGGGGTATGATCCTTGTGCCTCTTACTTTCTCACTCCTCATTATCATGATTATGATTCATTCTAGATTATCCGTAATCATGGTAGAATGCATCCAAATTCACGCAGAAGTATTCAGAAACATATTATACTATAGACCACCCTCTGCCCCCAGCTGTGCTCTGGACACCATATGTGAACTGATTGCCCCCCATCTATCTTCAGAGCTCGTGCTGCTAGGCGACCTAAACTGGAACATGCTTAACACCCCAGCCATCCTACAATCTAAACTTGATGCCCTCAATCTCACACAAATTATCAATGAACCTACCAGGTACCTCCCCAAAGCCTTAAACACGGGCACCCTCATAGATATCATCCTAACCAACTTCCCCTCTAAATACACCTCTGCTGTCTTCAACCAAGATCTCAGCGATCACTGCCTCATTGCCTGCATCCGTAATGGGTCAGCGGTCAAACGACCTCCTCTCATCACTGTAAAACGCTCCCTGAAACACTTCAGCGAGCAGGCCTTTCTAATCGACCTGGCCGGGGTATCCTGGAAGGATATTGACCTCATCCCGTCAGTAGAGGATGCCTGGATATTTTTTAAAAATGCCTTCCTAACCATCTTAAATAAACATGCCCCATTCAAGAAATTTAGAACCAGGAACAGATATAGCCCTTGGTTCTCCCCAGACCTGACTGCCCTTAATCAACACAAAAACGTCCTATGGCGTTCTGCATTAGCATCGAACAGCCCCCGTGATATGCAGCTGTTCAGGGAAGCTAGAAACCATTATACACAGGCAGTTAGAAAAGCCAAGGCTAGCTTTTTCAAGCAGAAATTTGCTTCTTGCAACACTAACTCAAAAAAGTTCTGGGACACTGTAAAGTCCATGGAGAATAAGAACACCTCCTCCCAGCTGCCCACTGCACTGAAGATAGGAAACACTGTCACCACTGATAAATCCACCATAATTGAAAATTTCAATAAGCATTTTTCTACTGCTGGCCATGCTTTCCACCTGGCTACTCCTACCCCTGTCAACAGCACTGCACCCCCAACAGCAACTCGCCCAAGCCTTCCCCATTTCTCCTTCTCCCAAATCCATTCAGCTGATGTTCTGAAAGAGCTGCAAAATCTGGACCCCTACAAATCAGCCGGGCTAGACAATCTGGACCCTTTCTTTCTAAAATTATCTGCCGAAATTGTTGCCACCCCTATTACTAGCCTGTTCAACCTCTCTTTCGTGTCGTCTGAGATTCCCAAAGATTGGAAAGCAGCTGCGGTCATCCCCCTCTTCAAAGGGGGGGACACTCTTGACCCAAACTGCTACAGACCTATATCTATCCTACCATGCCTTTCTAAGGTCTTCGAAAGCCAAGTCAACAAACAGATTACCGACCATTTTGAATCTCACCATACCTTCTCTGCTATGCAATCTGGTTTCAGAGCTGGTCATGGGTGCACCTCAGCCACGCTCAAGGTCCTAAACGATATCTTAACCGCCATCGATAAGAAACATTACTGTGCAGCCGTATTCATTGATCTGGCCAAGGCTTTCGACTCTGTCAATCACCACATCCTCATCGGCAGACTCAACAGCCTTGGTTTCTCAAATGATTGCCTCGCCTGGTTCACCAACTACTTCTCTGATAGAGTTCAGTGTGTCAAATCTGAGGGTCTGTTGTCCGGACCTCTGGCAGTCTCTATGGGGGTGCCACAGGGTTCAATTCTTGGACCGACTCTCTTCTCTGTATACATCAATGAGGTCGCTCTTGCTGCTGGTGAGTCTCTGATCCACCTCTACGCAGACGACACCATTCTGTATACTTCCGGCCCTTCTTTGGACACTGTGTTAACAACCCTCCAGGCAAGCTTCAATGCCATACAACTCTCCTTCCGTGGCCTCCAACTGCTCTTAAATACAAGTAAAACTAAATGCATGCTCTTCAACCGATCACTACCTGCACCTACCCGCCTGTCCAACATCACTACTCTGGACGGCTCTGACTTAGAATACGTGGACAACTACAAATACTTAGGTGTCTGGTTAGACTGTAAACTCTCCTTCCAGACCCATATCAAACATCTCCAATCCAAAGTTAAATCTAGAATTGGCTTCCTATTTCGCAACAAAGCATCCTTCACTCATGCTGCCAAACATACCCTTGTAAAACTGACCATCCTACCAATCCTCGACTTTGGCGATGTAATTTACAAAATAGCCTCCAATACCCTACTCAACAAACTGGATGCAGTCTATCACAGTGCAATCCGTTTTGTCACCAAAGCCCCATACACTACCCACCATTGCGACCTGTACGCTCTCGTTGGCTGGCCCTCGCTTCATACTCGTCGCCAAACCCACTGGCTCCATGTCATCTACAAGACCCTGCTAGGTAAAGTCCCCCCTTATCTCAGCTCGCTGGTCACCATAGCATCTCCCACCTGTAGCACACGCTCCAGCAGGTATATCTCTCTAGTCACCCCCAAAACCAATTCTTTCTTTGGCCGCCTCTCTTTCCAGTTCTCTGCTGCCAATGACTGGAACGAACTACAAAAATCTCTGAAACTGGAAACTCTTATCTCCCTCACTAGCTTTAAGCACCAACTGTCAGAGCAGCTCACAGATTACTGCACCTGTACATAGCCCACATATAATTTAGCCCTATCAACTACCTCTTTCCCAACTGTATTTAATTTATTTATTTATTTTTGCTCCTTTGCACCCCATTATTTTTATTTCTACTTTGCACATTCTTCCATTGCAAAACTACCATTCCAGTGTTTTACTTGCTATATTGTATTTACCTTGCCACCAAGGCCTTTTTTTGCCTTTACCTCCCTTCTCACCTCATTTGCTCACATTGTATATAGACTTGTTTATACTTTATTATTGACTGTATGTTTGTTTTACTCCATGTGTAACTCTGTGTTGTTGTATCTGTCGAACTGCTTTGCTTTATCTTGGCCAGGTCGCAATTGTAAATGAGAACTTGTTCTCAACTTGCCTACCTGGTTAAATAAAGGTAAAATAAAAATAAATAAATAAATACTTTTATTTTGGGTAAAAGTGACTCCAACATGACATAATACATTATTTACCATTCATTTCCAATGTGCGCAATATAATCTGAAACACAACGAAAACAAACTGCAAATGCATCCAACAAGTTTGTCATTTCTAAACGATAAAACAGATATGTAGGAAAATACCCTCAAACACTGTCGCCTCATACGAAACATTTGATTTCAAATCCAAAATGCTGGAGTATAGAGCCAAATCAAAAGTTTTAGCTTCACCGTCCAAACAAATACGTAGGGGAGTGTATTTATCAAATCAGTGGCTGAGTGGCGGCTTGTTTATTGTTTGATCAGCACATTGTCTCTTTAAGTGATATGCTAACTTCTTATTACGTAACAACCCCATGAGTAGATTGGTGTGTGTGTGTGTGTGTGTGTGTGTGTGTGTGTGTGTGTGTGTGTGTGTGTGTGTGTGTGTGTGTGTGTGTGTGTGTGTGTGTGTGTGTGTGTGTGTTCATCCCTGTCTTCCTACGTATGTGTGTGCGTGAGCTAGCATGGTGGGCTGTTTGCTAAGAATCCTCTCCAGGTTTTGTCATGCAGTTCACTTAATCTATTATGTAGCATGTTATGATTAATGTACACAAGTCTTCATTCTGGACTAGGTTCTCTTGTCAAGATACGTCAATATTTCAAGCTCGCTCAATTTCAGAGCGTTTGGCAACAAACAGAAAATGTCATCAACAAAAAAATAATGTGTTTCCAACGATGGGGTGTTTTCTTACGAATCCAGTGGGATTATCCCAGAGAGATGAGGAGAACAACATTAGGTAGAATGTGTTGCATTGTGGGAAAGCTGGTTATTTCACATGAGCTGTGGTGACCAGCTACCAGTAAACAAATGTACTTAAACATGGTCCACTGGTGTCTGTGGTGGGGGACTACGTGTTTTTTGCTTTAACACCAATGTCATACGTGGTTTTGAGGATATTTCTCTCTGTCTCCTCCGATCAAATGGTGGCAGAAAAGGGATTCTCAACGAGGAGGGCCCAGAACCTAGAGGGCCTCAATTCATTTTCCGAGGGGTATTCATGGACAAGCAGGGAAGAACAATGACATCATTTTTTGGGTGGAAGAGTACTGTCTGACTGGAGAATTACACAGAAAACTATAAATATATAGGTCAGAGGCCAGTCAAACTAGACATCGGCAAGTTTTAATAGACAGAGTACAAATCCACAACTCCAAACTACCAGTCTACTAAGTATAAACATTCTTATTGCTTAGCATGTTCTTAATACTGTCCAGGAAGTATAGCACCACTCACACACTACCCTTAAAACCAATTAATCCCAGCCTTCCAGAGTAACAGACCACTCCCCTAACTGCCACCCCATGTGCTACCTACACCGCTCCCAACTGGCCTCTTCTCTCCCTCTGTCAAACTCTCTGTCGGCACAGTCAATGAAACACAGACACCCCCGGAAGTGTGGAGCGAGTGAGCGCTGCCAAACCATGCATGCACACACACACACACACACACACACACACACACACACACACACACACACACACACACACACACACACACACACACACACACACACACACACACACACACACACACACACACACACACACACACACACACACACACACACACACACACTCTATAAATAGCCCCAGGGTTTACTGGAAACAAAAGCCCCGGCCCACGGCTGCTCTGCAAATAACAATCTGTGTAGCCTTGCTGGAAACAGAAGGAGGGAGAGGCAAAGAAAGAGGAGTGAGTGAGATAATAATGAGAGAGAGAGAGAGAGAGAGAGAGAGAGAGAGAGAGAGAGAAATGAGGTGTGTGAACATTTGTGAACCTTTCCCCTCAGATTTGTCCTGTTTTTTAATTTTTTTTAATGTTACATCAAGTACCAAACTTAATTTTGAAGTCCACATTTTATCATCATAATAAAAAAAAGATGTGTCTGTGGTATTTTGCAGAGGGGGCACACTGACTGGACCATGCAAAGACTACTCCTCTAACCCCACCCATTCTCCTCAGTAAGTGGTTCCTTCTGATGTGCACCACGGAGCAAAGATATGCTACGTCAGTGGAGGAGGAGAGAGACAGTGTTGATGGGTGCATGACGCCGCTGTGTGTGTGAGAGAGACAGAGAGAGAGAGAAGGAGAGAGAGAGAGAGGAAGAGAGGGAGATAAAGAGAAAGGTGGAGAAGAGACAGTAAAAGACAGAGGAAGGGAGCACTCTCCCATGTTAGTGATTTATCTCTCCCTCTCAGTTGTCTGCTGGTCATAATTAATCAGCTGGCAGGTGCAGGTGGAGCAGATAGGGGTGCCGATCGAAGAGAGAGCGAGGGAGAGGAAAGAGAGAACGGAGAGAGGGATCGAGAGACAGAGAGGAGAGAGGAGAGAGAAAGAGGGAAGGAAGAGAGGAGGACCTGGCTATCTCTGGCTGGTATCTGACTGGGACCTGACAGGCAATATAGGTGTGGGGAGGACTGTCAAGTGCCTGAGGCACTCTCTGTCTAGTCACAAGCTCCAGATGTACTTTGACATTACGTTTTCAAAAGGGGAATGATCTTTTATGTTGCCTATCTAACAGCTCAGCGAGAGAGACAGAAAAGTTAGGTGAAGAAAGGAATAAGAAAACAAGCATGTGACTAGAATATAGCGTCCTCCGTTCTCTCAGGATCTATAGCTACTGTTGCTACTGCCGACACTGACGCATAGAAAGTCTACAGTGGTAACGCTATTACTATGCATTAGGATCCTCGTATTACTTTTACCCAATATAGCTATTATATCATCAACTATTACACTAACTTAATTAAACTGCTATACTGTTTTAGCATCCTCTGTGTTGATTACACAAGGAGAGCTTGTGTGCTAGATGTGTGATCATCTTCACTGTAGGTAAGTTGCCGCATCCCCCCACAACCCCCACATGTTAACTAATTCATGTTCTTTTATAAATCTCAGTGAGGCTGTCAGGGAGCCACCCCTCTGTGATGTCATCCGCCACGCTTCAAACACGCCATGGGTGACACAGGGCAAAGCTAGATTTAATGTCTTGGACACACACACACGCACACACACACATACAGTATGTATACTGATAAAAAAAATATATAAACGCAACAAGCAACAATGTCAAAGATTTTACTGAGTTACAGTTCAAAGAAGAAAATCTGTCAATTTAAATAAATAAATGAGGCCCTAATCTATGGATTTCACGACTGGGGAGGGGCGCAGCCATGGGTGGGGAAGGCATAGGCCCACCCACTGGGGAGCCAGGCCCAGCCAATCAGAATGAGTTTTTCCCCACAAAAGGGCTCTAGTGCAGACAGAAATACTTCTTGACATGCCACACCTGTCAGGTGGATGGATTATCTTGGCAAAGGAGAAATGCTCACTAACAAGGATATAGCAAGGATATAAACAAATTTGTGCCCACAATTTGTGATAAATTTGCTTTTTTGTGCATATGGAACATTTCTGGGATCTTTTTTTTTCGGCTCATGAAAAATGAGACGAACAGTTGACACGTTTGTTTATATTTTTGCTCAGTGTCAACATGCACACCCACTTTTTTTGTTACAGAAGTTTTGACACGGACACACGCTCACAGCAAATACCACCTCACTTTCAACACTGCTTATCAGACCGGCCTTGAGGCTAAATTAAAGTAGTGCATCTCTCTATGTGCCCCAGATGCTGACACTCGGTCATATTTTTGGCAGAGTTATAAGTTGCTGCAATGGTAGCAACTCATTTCCAGAGCTCATTAACAAACAAACGGGGTGGGATTTCTCCCCGATTTTCTTTAGGAAACACATTGTCCAAAAACACCTGTTACACCAACTTCTCTCAATCAAATATGTATCCTCCAACAACAGCACACCGCGTTCTTTTCTCACCCGTCTCCCTGAAATCTCTACTCAACTTCAACATTCAGGTGAAAAGAGCCTTTGTTGATGTGCGTTATAGTTCAGTTGCTGAGTCTGACAGACACTGTGAGAGTCTCCAGTCTCAGCTGGAGCTGAATTTGCTGTGTAGCATATTGTTCTTACCTCTGTCTCTTCTTCGGTATGGCTTACTCTCAGTGGGACAGGAGTAGTTGAGTCCTGACTCTGGTCATGCTGTGGAAACTTTCCACTCAAGCTTGGGCAGCAGTGCTCTCTGACAGTGTGAGCGACTCTCGCTCTCAGCTGAACCAGAGAGGCTAAACAAAAACAGCGTGCTGTGCAGAGAAAGAAGCATGTGATCACAGCCCTCTGTGTCTGTGTGCCTGCTCTCTCTCGCTCTCTCTCTCTTTCTCTAGTGAACACTCTCTTGAACACATTCTCTTGAACACACTCCTTTTCTCTGTGCTCTACACTCTGAGCGCTCCCTCTTCTCTCTGAGCACTCTGAGCGCTCCCTCTCCCTCTCTGAGCACTCTGAGCGCTCCCTCTCCCTCTCTGAGCACTCTGAGCGCTCCCTCTCCCTCTCTCACACACAAAAAAAGGATCCAAACATTTCAAAGGTCCCTGTATGCATGGCACTCAAGGGCTGAAACACACACGCACGCACGCACGCACGCACACACACACACACACACACACACACACACACACACACACACACACACACACACACACACACACACACACACACGCACGCACGCACGCACGCACGCACGCACGCACACACGCACGCACGCACGCGCACACACACACACACACACACACAATCTCTCCTCTCTATCTCACTATCAATGCTCTTACACTTTCTCTCAGATCACTCCTCTCGCTCTTTGGGGCTGAGTCTGGTGCAGGCTCTCTCCCCACCTCATGACATTTGAAGCTATGTGAAGCAGTTCTGGCTGCAAGAGTAGAGTTGTATCAGCCAATCAAATACTTCCTCCATACATGAATTTTGGCATGTGCACACATTTGAAGCATATTTTTCAAACACGTACGCAAGCAGGCATGCACACACACACAAACAAGCACACACACATGCCTGCCAATCACGTAGTCCCTTCACAGCCAATGTGTGTAATAATTCCACGTGGATTGGATTTGAGAGAGAGGGTCTGTTCTGTTCAAATAGGAGCTGTATAAATCAGATTAGATACTGCTGCCTTCCTTGCTATGGTGGAGAACAGGTTACAGTCCAGACAAGACCTGTCTACTGCAAGTGGTTCTCAAAGCAAACTAACCTAACCCAGATACAGATGAGAGCTGTTAGTGATAGCCACTGACCTGTAGGGTGTTATAGGCTGTAGATTTTCTCTCCAATTCGATACGTCCTGATTAGGGGTGGCGAGCACTGATTGAAGTTACCTCGTTAGTCAGGATGTTGTTGCCCCTCTATGGAAAGATGAGACTCCCACGAACACAATGGTGTTCACAAGCGTCTTGGGACTTGTCTGAAGTCGATACAGCTACACACTAATATGACCCCTCTGTGGAAAGGTGAGTCCCTCACGAACACGTACATGTCGTTATTTTGCTCTAGGAAGCCCACAGGCCTCACAAGACTCGTCTGAAGGTCCCCCAGTACCAGTTGAAAAAATGAATAGTACTGTATAATATGGACACTGATTAGTGCCAACCCTTTTTTTTAATGTTTCCTGATCTTTCTTATATCTCTCAAACATAGGACAGTCACTTCAGAACAAACTTCCTTTAGATTGTTTTTTTTGGGGGGGGGTCTTTCTGTTGTTCCATGTATTGAATCTGTTATTCAATGCTCTTGGATGGGCTAATAGCAGTAAGGCCAAAACAAATTTTTCATTACATTTAAAAACATATATATTGGATATTTTTTATACTTCAAGGGGTCTTAAAATATAAAATCAAATAGCTAAATGATCCTTGGTATGACCTTCTTAAAACAATTCCATATAGCTTAGTAGAACCCCTCCCTGGCATTGTTTTGAGAGGAGATTTTGGGAGAGCTACACCCCACCTTAGAGCTTCCACTTTAGCTAGTCAAACAAAGCCTGAATCTGTTTTTTTATCCCCTGTTAAGTTTGGTCCATATTCTTTGTTACGCCTCATTCTAAATGGGTGTGGGCTTTTCCTTCCAGATTTTCTTTTCAGACTACATTTATTTTGTAGCGTTTTTGTGACTGACAAACAACGTAGGGGGGTTACAAGACTGGTGAAATCAGTTTAACAATGTAATAAGCACAGAAAAAAATACATGGAAGCATTTGTGGAAAATCCTACTTGGGGAGATACTAGATAAACGTAAGAAGGCAAATCTGATTAGTATGACATCTACCCATTCAAAATAAGTTGTCAAATAGTTACTCGATGCTGTTTTGGTGGAGAAGGAAATACTCCTGGAGAGAGAGGACGATTAAAAGGGTGCTACAGGTAGTAGAGCAAACCTTGTAGACGTGTAGCTGCAGGAGGTAGAACTACAGGAAAAAATGGATCAACAGAGATTAGAGTTTGATTTAAAGAAATGGGAACTTGGGTTAGAGCATGCCATTTGATTAAAAGAGTTGGATCTGGAAGCACTCAGTATCCATTCAGGCCATCATGCACTCTCAACAGCGTTCGATCTTGGTAGGAACATCTGGCTTGTACCGCCTTTCAATGAAATGGAGGTGGACGTACGTGTATATTTTACTCTGTTTGAGCCGATTGCCACAGAAAAGGGCCACGCAATATCTGGTCGCTGCTCCTCCAAAAGTGTTTTCATGGGAAAAGCTCAACATCTATGCCACTCTATCTCATGATCAGGGTTCAGATCATGACACTGTTAATGCTGCCATCCTTCGGGCTTACGAGTTAGTCGCAGAGGCATACAGACAACAATTCTGTAAATTGCGAAAGAGAGACACAAAGTATTGTTGAATTCGCAAGGGAACAAGCATGTCTTCTTGATCGGTGGTGTGCTTCTCAAGAGGCAGAGGACCTTGAGGGTTTAAAAACACTCATACTACTTGTGCAGTTCAGAAATTGCCTTCGCGAAAGGGCTGTTACCTACATTAACGAGCGCAAGGATCTCCCTCTCGAGACAAAGTCCTTGTTTGTGTTGACACATAAAATGACTTACTGATCCCTAAACACAAGTCTATCCAGAGAAGTCACCTCCCACTACAAGGTTTCAGTCTTTTTCCCCAGTGCCCAAAGACAGGGATGGGCAGAAAACGGGTTCTTTGTATCCGCTAATTCGTCATTATGAGAAAGGCCATACTACTGTGAGAAAGGCCATATTGTGTCCTAAGTTGAAACAGAAAAATAAGAGAAAGAAAAAGCAGTTTCTTCTTGTGGGAGCCCTCCAGCCCATGAAGTCTCTGGTTGGGACTGGTTTATCTCCTAAACAAGATTTTGGATCAGATTTGTATGAGCCCTTTGTTTCAGATGGGTTTGTGTCTCTGCAGAGTGGTGATGTTGTTAGGTAGCCTGTGAAGAAACAGTGAGACACTGGGGCAGCCCAGTCCTTCATTTTAGAGGGTGTTTTGTCTTTGTCTGACACATCAGCAACTGGTAACAGTGTTTTGGTTCAAGGCGTGGAGATGCATGGAAGTTCATTTGTATAATGTGGAACTCAAGTCTGATCTTGTTTCTGTTCCCGTGGTCATTGGAGTGAGGCCTAGCCTACCTGTGAATGGGTTGTGACAAATAATGTCATTTGTAAGGTGCCCGAGTAAAGGAAACTGATGGGTTATCAGAGAAATACCCTAGAGTGTTCCCAGCATGAGCTGTTACATGTGTTATGTCTAAGATGATTGCCAAGAGCAAGTCTAGTTTTAAGGAGGCTGGGGAAATGGGATACCTAGTCAGTTGCACAACTGAATGCATTCTTCCGCATTTTAACCCAACCCAAATAAAGTGTAATATTTTTTTGCTCATATAATTTAAAAAAAAAGTTGTTAGGTGTAGGCAGGGCCATAAGTAAAAAGGTAAACTGGGATGTGACTAAATGATTCATCAGGGTGATTTTTCCACAAATAGACAGGGGTTATCCTTTCCATGGCAGCAATATCTTATCTAATTTGTCTAACTTTCTATTCAAATGTATTGTAGTGAGATCCTTTCTTTCTTTTGAGATATGAATACCAAGTATGTCTACTTTACTGTGGGACCATTTTCGGGTGAACTACATGGTAAACATTGTATTTTTTAGAGAGCCAATACATAATTTGGTGCATTTATCATCATTTGGTTTTAATCCAGAGAGGTTAGAAAAATTATCTAGATCCTCTATGAGGCTGTGCAGGGATCCAAACTGCGGATTTAAAAGAAAGCAACATGAATCGTCAGCGTACAATGACGCCCTGGATTTCTAGCCCCTTTATATTATTGTTTGATCAGATTTTAATAGCTAACGTTTCGATGGCCATAATAAATAAATATGCTGATAGTGGACAGCCTTGTTTTAATCCTCTTGACAGTAGCCATATTTATTATTTTGCAACTGTGATACTATATTTAACTTTAACCCATTGTATAAGAGATTCTCCAAAATTAAAATAGTCCAGGCATTTATATATAAATTCAAAGCCATCTATGAATACCAGGCCTGCTTTCTCAAATGGTATAATTCCTTTTTTTTCCTTTAAAAAATGTCACCTAAAATGTTTTTGTTTTAAATATGAGTATTGTATTGCATTGCCTCTAAAGGCACATTTAAAAGTGTCCCATGCTGTACCACTGTTATGTCAGAAAAGTTGGTTAGAAATGATTCTGTCCTATATATATATATATATATATTATTTGATGGTCTGACCGCATTCTGTCCCCTATCAACACTTTTTAAACTTTTGGTAGCAGGGAGAATGACATAAGAAAGTAGTCAAGATGACTAGCTTGATTGAGCCTCCGCCATGTATATCTCACTAGGTCAGGATATTTAAGCCTCCATATATACACTAGTTCCAATATATCCATAATATTCGTAATTTCGAGGTTGATAGTTTGTAGTGTGATTTCCATATATTCGATTAAGGTACTTAAAACCTAAATTATAACATTTTAAATGTAACCTTTATTCAAGTCAGTTAAGAAAAATTCTTATTTACAATAACGGCCTACACCAGTCAAACCCGGACAATGCTGGGCCAATTGTGCACCTCCCTATGGGACTCCCAATCATGGCCGGTTGTGATACAGCCTAGAATCGAACCAGGGTGTCTGTAGTGACGCCTCAAGCACTGAGATGCAGTGCCTTAGACTGCTGCGCCACTCGGAAGAGTCATGTATTGCCTGTAAGCTCGCTAAATTATTATATATATTTTCAAAGAAAAGTGGATCATCAATATTTGGACGATATAGATGAATGAGCCAAATGTGTTTATGGACCAATAACATATTTAAAAGGATTCACTTGCGTATCTGTTTGAACAGTTTGCACCTTCAGATCAAAATGATTGTTAGTTAATATCCTTACTCCTTTTGAGTTTCTCTGCCCATGGGAGAAATATATTTTGCCACCCCAATCCTTTTTCCATACAACTTAGTCTAAAGGTGTAGAATGAGTTCCCAGTAAACAACAGATATTATATTCCTTCTCTTTTAGCCAGGTAAAGACTGCTAAGCCATGACAATAATAACTAGCTATACTTATTTCACCATTTACCATAATGAGATACAAGTTTTGATTATACTTACCACCGCGTCCTGTTGAACGCGGAACGAGGGAGAGCTCAATTTGTTGTTTTGAAAGTCTATTCAAAAGTTTCTTGGTAGCTAGCTGCCGTTTGAGTTTGGATCGTGAGACACAGTTGCCGTCATTTGTGTGAATCCCACTTTAAGACCATTGATGGAAAGAGATAGGATGACCACCTCGTTCAGGGATGGGCAATTGACCCTTTTGAAGGCCATTGGAACAAATTATTATTATTTATTTAAGTTGAGGTCTCAACTTACTGTTGCAATTTAGAATAGTGAAATACACAAGGTGCATTTTGGAAATTTGGTTGTGCATCAGCAGTTTTTATCATATTGTCAGTCACTGATAGTCACTTAATTAGCCCATGTCAGCTAAACATGTTTAGATTGGTAAGTTAGTCTAGTGGTCAGCTATCTAAATTTAGTAATCATGGTCGAATTACTGGCAAGGGGGCCCCAACGATTTAGCAAGTAAAGAATGTAGTCTATTCCAGTATCCTGGTGGTGGTGAAAGAGGGATCATGAAACTACAGAAGTTGATTCTGGTAATACAATAATTTTCATTATTGAGAATCAAGACTGGAAAAAGTTTGGGATTTGCTCCCATTTTTCTACATCAGACTCTATGCTTCTTAAGATGGTGTTGAATGTGTTTGACTATTTATTGATTGCAAAGTAGGAAAGATGTATATTCCCAAGTAGTGGAAATGGGGCGGCTGTGAAATACACATTGCTTTGCTCAGGGGCAATAAAGCGGATTTTGTCCAGTTGAGCTATAGAGCTGTAGTTATTAAAAATGCCGAGAAGGTTAGGTAATAACTGAGGTGCATTGCCCAAATAGAACAATATATTGTCTGCATACACTACTCATTCAAGGGTTTTTCTTTATTTTTACTATTTTATATATTGTATAATAATAGTGAAGATATCAAACTATGAAAGAACACACATGGAATCATGTAGAGACCAAAAAAGTGTTAAACAAATCAAAATATATTTTATATTTGAGATTCTTCAAATAGCCACCCTTTGCCTTGATGACAGCTTTGCACACTCTTGGAATTCGATGTGTCGTCTTTTAAGTGCATGACAATGTGTGTGAGGTGTACACTTTTTTTTTGTTTCAAAGTAGATTTGTTTAAGACACACTCTGTGTGACCCTGATTTACCCCACTGCAGTAAAAGGTTGACATTCGAGAATGCCCATCCCTGCAAGTTAAAAGGCCATACAATTCAAATTCTGTATAAAGGCACAGCATTTCATCAACTTTACTGTGGGAAAGTGTATATGTTGATATGCTTCAGTTTGTTGCTATATGAGTGGTTTCACATTTGTCTCCAGCGATTTTAAGGTAAAAACAAGTGTCATTTAGATATCCAATTCACTTATCCAAACGGATTTATCATTTACCTTGCACTTATCAAGTTGTAAATTACAGTGTATGGAGAATGCTGTTATTTTTCTCAGAAAAAATAAAGTACAGTCTTGGCCAAAAGTTTTGAGAATGACACAAATATAAATTTTCACAAAGTCTGCTGCCTCAGTTTGTAGGATGGCAATTTGCATATACTCCAGAATGTTATGAAGAGTGATAACATTAATTGCAATTAATTGCAAAGTCCCTCTTTGCCATGCAAATGAACTGAATCCCCCAAAAAACATTTCCACTGCATTTCAGCCCTGCCACAAAATGACCAGCTGACATCATGTCAGTGATTCTCTCGTTAACAAAGGTGTGAGTGTGGCTAGAGATCACTCTGTCATGCTGATTGAGTTCGAATAACAGACTGGAAGCTTCAAAAGGAGGTTGGTGCTTGGAATCATTATTCTTCCTCAGTCAACCATGGTTACCTGATAAGAGACTTGTGCCGTCATCATTGCGTTGCACAAAAAGGGCTTCACAATCAACCATTTATCGGATCATCAAGAACTTCAATGAGAGCGGTTCAATTGTTGTGAAGAAGGTTTCAGGGCGCCCAAGAAAGTCCAGCAAGTGCCAGGACTGTCTCCTAAAGTTGATTCAGCTGCGGGGTCGGGGCACCACCAGTACAGAGCTTGCTCAGGAATGGCAGCACAATTTTGCCTAAGAACACAGCCATGAAAAAAGAATGGTACCAACACATCCACCAAGAGCAACTTCTCCCAACCATCCAGGAACAGTTTGGTGACGAACAATGCCTTTTCCAGCATGATGGAGCACCTTGCCATAAGGTAAAAGTGATAACTAAGTGGCTCGGGGAACAAAACATTGATATTCAAAACTTCCCAGACCTTAATCCCGTTGACAACTTGTGGTCAATCCTCAAGAGGCAGGTGGACAAACAAAAACCCACGAATTCTGACAAACTCCAAACATTGATTATGCAGGAATGGCCTGCCATCAGTGGCCCAGAAGTAAATTGACAGCAGGCCAGGGTGGATTGCAGAGATCTTGAAAAAGAAGGGTCAACACTGCAAATACTGACTCTTTGCATCAACTTCATGTAACTGCCAATAAAAGCCTTTGACACTTATGAAATGCTTGTAATTATACTTCAGTATTCCATAGTAACATCTGACAAAAATATCTAAAGACACTGAAGCAGCAAACTTTGTGAAAATTAATATTTGTGTCATTCTCAAAACTTTTGGCCACGACTGTACATACATTTCCACGTGGAACTGGCAGGTTCGCTAGACCTTATTTATGGTTTCGTTGCGTGTAAAGCTGGTGGAATTATTAAGGAATTAAGTCACGGTCAGAATATGCCATATCTGTAGACACACCTCCGCCACACCTTCATTTATCCCATCTCCACCCAAAATGAATTGCAGGTGAATAGCTACTATTCTCGAGTTCAAGGTCAGAATACGCAGAGAGAGAAGGGAATTACGTTCCATTTACGCACGCTTAACTCGGGTCGGAATCGGGCCCATGGGGACTAGAAAGATGGACTTTGTGACCTTGGAGGGACAAGTTAAAGTCAGCCCGAACCTTTGGCTGAGCCTGAGCTGATCTAAGTCCTGACATCAGAAAATATCTCATTCACACAACAGGAACCAAGCCCTCAAAAACAACATGGGCTTAACAGGGTAGGAAGTGATGCCACGTAGAGGGCTTGATGACTGAAAAAAACATAATTGACATACTATTGGGGAGTACAGTACATAAGCACTAAACATACAATATTCTTAAAGTAGCAGTCTACAATGGTCAGGGAGGAAGTCAGCACACTATTACAGTTGAAGATTCTACAGAGTGGGCTTCCAATGTGATTGAGAGGCAACATGGGAAATGCCTCATCTCTTCCAAATTACTGAACAGGGGGAATTCTCGGTTACCACCCGGGTCGCTCTTTTGTTCGGCGCAAATTATGGTCAAGCCTGGCGCTGGAGGTGCTAAGCTGAGTTTAATGCTGTTTGAGTCCCCCGTCAAAGGTTTCCGCTGTCCCCTTGTCACTGTGGGAATCCCCATCTGGGTAGCCAGCCAGGAGGAAGGCAACAGTAACGCTTAACATTTATTAACTGACTGGCTGTGGTGTTTTTACACTGGTCCTGCTACTGTGCCATTCAGATCTTAGTGGTTATATCAGAGACACAATCACAAATACACAGATCTATAATAACCAGATCCAACCACTGAGCTTCAGCCATGTCACTGTTGGCCCATAATAAGAACAACAGCAGGGAAACAAAATGATTGCTCAGGTTTACTACGATGTGTTGACATCAGAAGTGTGGTTGCACTGTCTGTGTCAATGGAAAACATGACAGAGGGGACACTGGAACATGGGGCAATAGGGAGGGTGGGGAGAGACAGGCAAGTGCTGAAATCCTCGAGATCTGCGAGCAACAAGAATGCAGCAACAACAGCAGCAAGGTCATTGGTAGTTGAAGCGACCTCGGCCTCTTTTCCTCTGATCAGAGGAGGGTCTTGACACTCTGGTGCCAATTCATATTTCTATAATGCAGAAAACATCATCTCTGACCGAGGTATTTCTCTGCTGATCAACCAGTCCATGTTAAGTGAAGTGTGTTCACCCTAACCCTGAGACTACACATACTAATAATAGCATTGGTCTGAGGGTTATTATGGAGTGACCAAAACAATGACAATTAACAATATGATATGAATTAACCATATGGAAACAGAGTGTTGGAAAGGTGTGATATAAAATGTATTGATAGTAACAGTTGCAAAGGTGTAAACATGACCCATTTCTTTTGTGTCCATTGTGATCTAGCTTGTGTTATCGGACATGGGTCACATGACTATGGTTCTAGGTACAGCTATTGAGCACAATGTGAATAGGTCTTTGTTGCTTCTAATAATAAGTTCCATCACATACCAGGGAGTATAAATATCACCATTTGTGATTTATTACCAGGGGTTTAATATACATCATAATATGAATATTCGTACAAGAGCTATTTTTCATGAACAAATTACAAATACATAAAACTTGGTTTCTCAACTCTTCTGTTTAAATGTACAAAATTTCTCCCACGGCTGTCCCATAGCAGCTTTGCAACCTGGAAAGACTTTTACACATTGCAGTTAGATGCAGAAAAAGGTTTCATTAAAGTGTGAAAAAAATCTGTCGTAGAATTTTTGTTCAAAGAAATAAAACAATATCTCAAGAAAAAAAAAATGGTAGGGAATATGACTGCTCCACAGGGCAGGCAAGAAAAAAAGAATAAAATAAAATAAAGACCTGCTATTGTCCAATGTCCAAGACACAGAGAAGTAGTTTTGTGTTTGCATTTATCATTAATACAAAAAAATGCCTAGAAAAAAAGCTTATTCCAATGAATTTACATGAACAAAATGATATTACAGTAGTGTGCATACTGTATGTTTGTGTGAAGCCGCGGAGCAAAGATCTTATGGCTGTCCATTCATGACCAGGCAGGCAGTCCTCCACAGCCACTGTACGGGGACGAGGACTGTGAGGAAGAGGGAGAACGGGGAGAGCAAAGGGACGGCTGGCCTCTTCACTGAATTAAATATCCACACACAAGGCGTTTTGGGCTGGGTAGAAAATAAAACGTTATCCCCCAGTAAGAGTTCATAGGGTTTGTCGTTGCGTTAGGAGAGCGAAAGCTCCTAAACTCATTGCATAAACTCCTTCTAATATAAAAAGTTAAACTTACAAAAAACAAACATACATTTTATACAATGTTGTGTTTCTCCGTCACAAGGCACCACATAGTTGGTTAAATTGGATCTTCATCTCAAGTAAATGATTTTGTTGTTTTGTTTAGTGTGTTTTTATACAGTGCAGGGTATATGGGCTTGGATTAAATAAGTGTGTTTTTAGTGTGTTGGGTGTCCCTCTACTGGCCATGGGGGCTCACTCCCTCTCTGTGCGCGCTGCTGCTGCTGCCTCTTGTTCCCTGGCCACGCAGTAGTTAGGCTGCTCAGAGGGGGTGTATCCTGGCAGGCACACACACTTGTAGGATCCTTCCGTGTTGATACATTTGGCGTTCTTGCAGAGGGACATCCGGTTGTTGAGCTCGGAACATTCATTCACATCTGTGAGAGGGAAGAGGGGTAATTAGGTTAGCACAGTCTACGTACACTCAGTGGACAGTTTATTAGGCACTCCCATCTAGTACCGGGTCGGACCCCCTTTTGCCTCCAGAACAGCCTGAATTCTCCGGGGCATGAAAATATTGCTCAATTGGTATCAAGGGACCTAAACGTGCCGTTCTGCACACCACTGTTGTACTGCGCCGTTATTTGCCCTGTTTGTGACCGGCCTGTTAGCATGCACGATTCTTGCCATTCTCCTTCGACCTCTCGTTAACAAGCTGTTTTCATCCACAGGACTGCCGCTGACTGGATGTTTATTGTTAGTCGCCCCCATTCTCTAAGACCTAACGCTCAACGGGAGTTGAACATAAAGGGCGTGACCGTTGAGGAAACTGAACTCTTAGGAGTAACATTGGACGATCAGTTACAATAGTCAAGTTGCTGTGAAGATGGGGAGAGGTACAGTGGGGCAAAAAAGTATTTAGTCAGCCACCAATTGTGCAAGTTCTCCCACTTAAAAAGATGAGAGAGGCCTGTAATTTTCATCATAGGTACTTCAGCTATGACAGACAAAATGAGAAAAAAAAATCCTGAAAATCACATTGTAGGATTTTTTATGAATTTATTTGCAAATTATGGTGGAAAATAAGTAGGAGAGATGTACTATTTTCCTTCTAGTCTATTCAGTGTGTGTGTCCTCCACCCATGTCTTACCCACACACGCCATGCGGGACATATCCAGGGTGTATCCGTCGAAGCAGTCGCAGGTGTAGCCCTCCTGTACCCGCACGCAGCGCCCGTTCTCACAGCCGTTCAGAATGCCACACTCTTCCGCTCTCAGGCCCTCAAACGCGTCGTACGCGACTGCAGGACGAGGGCAGGGAATGAGGTGTTTCATTAATCCAAGTCAGATGAAGCTATTATGAATGATCATTTTTGAATGTGGTGTAATGATGATTTAAAAATCCTCTACATTTAACTAGCTTGACTAGATAAACTAATGAATAATTAATCATCTCTTTTATGTTCTTGGAGGACCTTGGTTACCTCTGTGCCTACCAACTGAAAACAATTTGTGGTCATGGCATGTAGTAATTCATGTGGACACAAGATGGCAGAAAAGAGCTATCATTGAGAGAATAGGCAGCTTGTCCCAAGCTCCCCATGCCATATCCCCTCTCTCTGCATGTTTGAGCTTCATCAGTGTGTTGTGGTGGGGACTGGTTCACTCACTCTCCTCATCCTCGTACAGGGGCAGGGCACCAGGCTGGTCGGGGCGAGGTTCATAGTCCAAGTTGACCTCATACTCCTGGACGGGCTCAGCCACAAGGGCGTCGCGACCATATGGACGCCCCTGTCCTTCCCTCATTGGCACGTTACACATGGAGGCATAGTCCTCTGTGAGAGAAGGGAGAGAAACTGAGACATGGCCCTCAGAGAGAGAGAGAGCGAGAGAGAGTGAGAGAAGGGAGAGAGACTGAGACATGGCCCTCAAGGAGAGAGAGAGAGAGTGAGAGAAGGGAGAGAGACTGAGACATGGCCCTCAGGGAGAGAGAGAGAGAGTCTTCTGAGAGAGTGACAGAGGGAGAGAGACTGAGACATGGCCCTCAGGGAGAGAGAGAGAGAGAGAGAGAGAGAGAGAGAGAGAGAGAGAGAGAGAGAGCGAGAGAGAGTCTTCTGAGAGAGTGACAGAGGGAGAGAGGAGACTGAGACACAGCTCTCTGAAACAGAGATGGAGATGTAGCCCTGTGACCACAGCTGAGATCAGGAGCTAGAGAATGCATGTGATGCTGGGCGCTATTTACAATGTACTCATAAAGACAGAAAACATGACAAAAACCTACTATGTTTGATCAACACAACACGTTTCTGTGATTTATAAGAACTGAAGCTTATTCAAATTTCAACACAAGGTTTTTCAAAGTAATTACATTGCCATCATCACTTGGCTTAGTAGCCAGGGGATACTTGACTGAACTGAATAGTCAGGTTGTGACTAGCGGCCCACTTCCCTCCTGAACGTGGCGTTCAACACACACCACAGCACGGCACCTGCTCTGAGGTCCCTCCTCATTGGTCACTGTACTGTGGGAACCTAAACCAGAGTCTTTCATCTGCACGCCCCGGCCAGCCATCCCCTACAGTCCCCTGCTAATCCCACGCACCTGCTTGCCTCTGTTCGCTCCCACAAGAACGTCTACACAGGAAACGCATCAGAGAGGGACCGCAGAGCGATCTGGATGGGCCTGATGAGAACAAACCGACTGTGTGTTCTGTCCTCTCTGCGGAGAGCAGGGGTGAGCTCACACACCTGCATCTCAGTTTCTCAGTAAGGATCCAAGTGGGGACCATGTTGGCCGATGTTGGACAAGAAGTCTTAAGTGGAACTCCAAAGGGTGTTCCACGGAATCGTTGAAAACCTGATGAGGTGCTCTCTGTTTAAAAGTGGCCCGGACGTGCAACTTTGAAATGGCTAACTTGGATTTCTGTCGATGTTTCTCAATGACGTAACAGAAACAGATTTTATAAAGAGAGTGTGCAACTGTCATAGCTGTAGGCCTATGTTGCACAGCTGCAACGTTCCTGGAGAGCTCTCGTGACTTAACCGGGCCCACTAAACTTAACCGGGCCCACTAAACTTAACCGGGCCCACTAAACTGTCGGTTCAACATCACTCTCACATGAAGCTACGAATTCCTAGTCAAACTGCTGGGAAATCACTCAACATTTAAAAATCCCCAACTCTACCAGTTCCATCTTCCAGTGGGTTGGAATAATAGTCTTATTTTATCAGAGGGAGGAAAATGATCCAGTTCAGAGCCCTGAGGACTGTCCCCACATGTTCCAGTCCACAGGTCCCCATAATGCACACTGCAGCCATCTTCCCTGGCAGCATGGTGAGGACATGCATCAGAGACCAGACCTCCCTGCCTAGACACACTCCAGGTATTGGATAAGGGAGGCGAGGAAACGGGAAAGGGGGGGGGGGGGGGTCAACGATAGAAGATAGGCCCCAGGCAGGCTAGATCTCAGAGGCTCCAGCAGACAGGAGCATTAGCAGGCAGCTGGCAGACTCCAAGCCTAATGAGGTGTCACTAGTCCTGGGTCTGATGTCTGAGAGGCCCTGGCCCATCTGGTTTAAGCACTGACCAACATCATCACTCTGAGACCAGCTGAAATATACTGTGTGGGGTTCTATATTATATCGCACACGAGACTAGACGAAGCATCTGCCTCAAATGAATGACTCTACATATATGAAGAAATGACTCTAAGATCTCTGAATGTTAAGTGTTCATAGCAGGACAGTGTAAACACAGTGTATTCACTCCAAAGATAATGGATCATAATCGGTCAAGGACAAAGTCATTATAACAGTAGAGTTGATAGATGGACATGAGTGCTGGTGTGGAAGGGTTGTATTGTTGAACCTGTGTTCTTCAGGGGGCAAAGGGCACAGTCCATGCCCCAGGCCTCTCCATGCAGACAGCAGCACTCTGTGAAGGTGGTCTTTCTGTTGGCTAGGGGCTTGGTGCAAGTCTTCCGGGTGCCCGTTACCGTCTGCCAGCAAATACCCTGGTAGTCAGTCTGCACAGAGTGTTGCTCTGCAACAGACACGTTACATCTCAGTCACAATCATTACCTCACTATCAAGGCACACTACGACTACGACACGGCAAGGCATGCAATCGCCATGAGAAAGACGTCAACAAAAAAATAACATGTTTCCAAAGAACAGAGACAGTACGAGAGGATGCTTCTATTTTTGCATCCAGCGTTCTTACCAGCCACTTCAGGGGCGATCACGCAGCGCTTGTTGTCAGAGTCCAACACCATGGGGCGGGTACAGAAACACATGTAGGAGCCCTGTGTGTTCAAACACTCTCCTCCCACACAGCTCGACTCATCCTGACACTCATCGATGTCTGCAGGGGAGGAGAGGAAGGGAGAGAGATGGAGACCAAGATGTCAAGAGGCCCCGTTGGGAGTTCTGTCGTCTCACAGCCCGATTCTCAAGGAAAACGCACCGTAACTCTTCACTTGGATATTCCATCTGTAGATGCTCAACCGACTGTCTGACGTTTCAACTAACTATCTACTAACCCCAGCCCTTATCCTAACCCTAAACTTAACCCGTACCCTTATTCTAAACCCAACCCGAGCTGTAACCTTAGTTGCTTATCAACAGTTTGCTAATAGTATGTCCATCTGTAGAGCATCTACGGAATTGAGGAGGAATCACCCACTCAAAACATGACTAACAAACCAACTGCATTTTCTCCATCGCATTGATGAGAGCTCAAATCTGTTTTCCCTGTGTCCGTGAAAATGTCTGTTGCAGAGACGAGCGGCGCAGTTAACAAGTTTTTGTGAATTCTCGGTAAACTAATACAGCTTCAAGGGGATTATTTTGCATACATTTTGAAAAATAAACCTGCTATTTGGATTGTAACTTCGTCCCAACTGAAATCCCATGTATTTCTGAAATATACAGCCACAGTGAACGCATTAGATACACATCAGGCCTGTGGTTTCATAATTACTGAGGAAATGATATATATATTTTTTTAACTCAATGGTTTCATCCATCCAGACATTGAACTGAAATACACATCCACTTGATATTCTACACTTTCAAAAATACCCCTCCATCCCCTTTTTAAAAATATCCCATATAGAGCACGGCTCCAGGGCTGGTGGTGGTAGTGGTTGGTTTCTCTAGTCCACGCGTAACGGGGTAAAACCAGGACCGTCCAGGGTAAAATGCCAAACCTCCGCTGGACCCTCCGCCCAATCTCAGCCTGTCCAAATAATCAAATGCAAATATGGTGGAACTCTGCAGACGGCCCCACGGGCATTCCACTGCTGCCGACCAGGGGTGCGGTGTGGGGCCAGGGGGTGCGGTGTGGGGCCAGGGGGTGCGGTGTGGGGCCAGGGGGTGCGGTGTGGGGCCAGGGGGTGCAGTGTGGGGCTAGGAGTACGATGTGGGGCTAGGGGTACGATGTGGGGCCAGGGGGTGCGGTGTGGGGCCAGGGGGTGCGGTGTGGGGCCAGGGGGTGCGGTGTGGGGTCAGGGGTACGATGTGGGGCCAGGGGGTGCGGTGTGGGGCTAGGGGTACGATGTGGGGCCAGGAGTACGGTGTGGGGCCAGGGGGTGCGGTGTAGGGCTAGGGGTACGATGTGGGGCCAGGGGTACGGTGTGGGGCCAGGGGTATGGTGTGGGGCCAGGGGTATGGTGTGGGGCCAGGGATGCGGTGTGGGGCCAGGGGGTGCGGTGTGGGGCCATGGGTACGATGTGGGGCCAGGGGGTGCGGTGTGGGGCTAGGAGTACGATGTGGGGCTAGGGGTACGATGTGGGGCTAGGGGTACGATGTGGGGCTAGGGGTACGATGTGGGGCTAGGGGTACAATGTGGGGCCAGGGGTGCGGTGTGGGGCCAGGGGTACGGTGTGGGGCCAGGGGTACGGTGTGGGGCCAGGGGTACGATGTGGGGCTAGGGGTACGATGTGAGGCTAGGGGTACGATGTGAGGCTAGGGGTACGATGTGGGGCTAGGGGTACGATGTGGGGCCAGGGGTACGATGTGGGGCCAGGGGTACGATGTGGGGCCAGGGGGTGTGGTGTGGGGCTAGGGGTGCGATGTGGGGCTAGGGGTACGATGTGGGGCTGGGGTACGATGTGGGGCTAGGGGTACGATGTGGGGCCAGGGGGTGCGATGTGGGGCCAGGGGTACGATGTGGGGCTAGGGGTGTGGTGTGGGGCTAGGGGTGCGATGTGGGGCTAGGGGTGCAATGTGGGGCTATGGGTGGGATGTGGGGCCAGGGGTGCGATGTGGGGCCAGGGGGTGCAGTGTGGGGTTAGGAGTACGATGTGGGGCTAGGGGTACGATGTGGGGCTAGGGGTACGATGTGGGGCCAGGGGTACGGTGTGGGGCCAGGGGTACGATGTGGGGCCAGGGGTACGATGTGGGGCTAGGGGTACGATGTGGGGCTAGGGGTACGATGTGAGGCTAGGGGTACGATGTGGGGCTAGGGGTACGATGTGGGGCCAGGGGTACGATGTGGGGCCAGGGGTACGATGTGGGGCCAGGGGGTGTGGTGTGGGGCTAGGGGTGCGATGTGGGGCTAGGGGTACGATGTGGGGCTAGGGGTACGATGTGGGGCCAGGGGGTGCGATGTGGGGCCAAGGGTACGATGTGGGGCTAGGGGTGCGGTGTGGGGCTAGGGGGTGCGGTGTGGGGCTAGGGGTACGATGTGGGGCCAGGGGGTGCGGTGTGGGGCTATGGGTGGGATGTGGGGCCAGGGGTGCGATGTGGGGCCAGGGGGTGCAGTGTGGGGCTAGGAGTACGATGTGGGGCTAGGGGTACGATGTGGGGCCAGGGGTTGCAGTGTGGGGCTAGGGGTACGATGTGGGGCCAGGGGTACGATGTGGGGCTAGGGGTGCGGTGTGGGGCTAGGGGGTGCGGTGTGGGGCTAGGGGTACGATGTGGGGCCAGGGGTACGATGTGGGGCTAGGGGTGCGGTGTGGGGCTAGGGGGTGCGGTGTGGGGCTAGGGGTACGATGTGGGGCCAGGGTGTGCGGTGTGGGGCTATGGGTGGGATGTGGGGCCAGGGGTGCGATGTGGGGCCAGGGGGTGCAGTGTAGGGCTAGGAGTACGATGTGGGGCTAGGGGTACGATGTGGGGCTGGGGTACGATGTGGGGCTAAGGGTACGATGTGGGGCCAGGGGGTGCGGTGTGGGGCTAGGGGGTGCGGTGTGGGGCTAGGGGTGCGATGTGGGGCTAGGGGTGCGATGTGGGGCTAGGGGTGCGATGTGGGGCACGGCAGAAGGCCAGGGTCCATCCAGTTTGACCGGGTTGGTAGTTTGGGCGTGCTGCCTGAGCCTGCTGGGTTTGGCCCCTAGGTCACTGCAGTCTGGCCTTGTGTCACCCCCAGTGTCCCGTGTCCCCACCCTGCCTCTCACCCTGCTCTGACCCCCACCTAACCCAGGGAGGGGACCCACTCTGCACACCCTGGCCCAGCCAGCCAACACACACAGGCTGTGGTACAGTAGCACTAACTGCTTTTAATGTGCGTGGACAGTTTAATGACACAGGGCTGTGGAAATGGTATATTAGTAGGCTGAGGGCTATTGATTCCAATTTTTTAATTGTCGCAAAAAAACAGCATGTTGTGAGTAAATCAAGTATGTTTGGGCTGAATTAACACTAACTAATGTGAATGACCTGCCCACTGACCTCTGCACTGCAGCTTGACCTCGTCGTAGTACAGGCCAGTCTTACAGTAACACTCGTAGCTCCCTGGGCTGTTGAGGCAGAAGCCATCCTTACAGATCTCCTGGCCAAACAACGCACATTCATCTGCATCTGGGAGGGAGAGGACAACACGGGTTTAGTAACAGCACGCACGCCCACACACACACACACATTTTCAATGCATCTCTTACTATTTAGACAACAATGTAATCATGCAGTTACTTCCCCGCTGAATCTGAGGGAACACCAATACCACTCAACGGGAATATACATGTCCAGTATTCAAACAGTCTCTACTCTTTATGTTTACAGAAAGGGGAGACCAACTCAACGCTTTAATGAGATGAAATCCGGAGAGGCGTAGAGAAAACCTCCATCAACAAACAGTTCTGCGTTTCAGTACTCTACTCTTCCTTCGGTTGGGCGTTGGTGTTTGCAACTGAGACCAATAATCAGCCATGCAAACAGGTTGACTAATTGAAGACATATCCAGACGTGTCTGAACGTGAACGTGTCTGGCAACTCGCCTTCCCAGCCCGTCTCAGTCTCTCTCTCGGAATATACCACATTCACTTGCTGCCGGCCCCTCTCTACCAGAGATAATAAATTACATGATTGAATTAAGGCTGTTGGTTCGATGAATTAGCTTTCGCGCCAGGTGAACAATCTAGGCTTGAAGGGGCTGGGAGAGGAGAGGTGAGAGAAGAGGACAGTGGGAGAGAAGAGGACAGAGGGAGAGAAGAGGACAGAGGGATAGAAGAGGATAGAGGGAGAGAAGAGGACAGAGGGAGAGAAGAGGACAGAGGGAGAGAAGAGGACAGAGGGAGAGAAGAGGACAGAGGGAGAGAAGAGGACAGAGGGAGAGAAAGGAGCAAGGGAAAAAAGCAGGAGAGAGGGGAGAGGAGAAGATGCGGAGGTCATATGTCTCCAGACATCTAAAGCTGGTATTTCTGCTCTGTGACTCCAAGGCTGAGAGACAAAGACCACAGACAGAGACACACACATAAACAAACACTTACACAACAAGAGCACAGACACAAGCCATTCAAAATCGTGGGGTTTGTTGCGACCTCATTATCTGAATCATGAGGTTCTCACAGCATTCTCTGAACACTACCGTTGTGAGCGAAGGCTCCGCTCAGCCTATACTGGGTCTCTGAGTTCACATACCTTTATAACTCTCGGCTGCGGTCACTCCGAACACAGCGTCACCAGTGGGGACATTGCCTCTCCCAGCTGGACACATCTGGGAAAACTGATCTGTCGAAGAGATAGACAAGAATATGTGTAACAAGTAGTGTGTGTGTGTGGATATAATAAGTGTGTCTGTGTGTTCATGTGTGTGCTTCCTCACCGGTGCCCTGGACGGGGCAGGGGTGCACCTCACAGTTGTCCCCCCAGCCTGCCCCCAGCGTACAGCAGCACTCCTCCATGGTGACACTGCTGGTCAGCACGTTCTCACACAGGTTCTCATCATTGAGGTTGTAGTAACACTCCTTCCTCTCTACTGACGAGGCTGGGGCAAACAGGGGAGAAGAAACATGATTACACATGAATAGATCAACAATAAGTGTTCAGTAATATTTGCAGTTGTGGGCGTGAAGGAGTAACGCTTTTTCTTAACCCAGGAGGAATGAGACTCTTTCGTAAACTGGGACAATTTGCAGCCTGATGGAGAGATGGGCCACATGATGACTGTGATCTGGGTCTTCGCACTGCTTTAATGATATACCTGGAGAGAAGAGAACAACCCCCCTTCCCTTCCCCTCCTATCTCCACCTCCTCTCCTTGGTTTCCCCCAAACCCTCCACATGCACTTACGCACATGAACACACACACACACACACACACACAGCGGTGTCTTTATCACAGTTTTGTGATCTGTAAATGCCTCTGATAATTACAGATTACCAGAGATTCGTATCTAATTGCCCATTCTCAGAAAAACACAGCTTTTATTGCTTCAACATGGAAATGGCTTTTATACATTCTTCTAAAGCAATCCTACTATTACGTAACGTCTGGGGTTGTGAGCACAGAACATGCTCTAATTCCTAACATTATATAATGATACACTATCCTCCTTAAATATTTGGGAGTGTTCTCAGAGGTGAGAGAACATACTTGAGGTCATCGGGTGAAGTCTGACAAGGAGCCCAGGTTAATGTTAAGCTTTGGGACCTAAAGCCCTGTATTATACAGTATATCCGCCAGACAGACAAGACACACCGTTGGCTCTGTTTCTCATTAGGGTTTTACACTAGGCAAAGACAAAGGAGGCCCCTAACCTGCGGCTGTGTTGTTAAACAGAGCCAGGCCCCCTCATTCATCAGAGCACCACTCTACTCAAATGAAACTCCAAGCTATGAAAGGTTAATATTGTCCTCTGAGACAATGCGCTACCACTCAATATTCAATATTTAAAATGAAACATTTAAACTGTGCTTTATATAAGCTTCATTTCTCTTCAGGCAATGTGTGGGTCACCTGTGGGAGCGGGACTGCACTTGGCGGTCATCTGGTTGTACTCCTGGTCCTCGTCGGGGCACATACACAGGAACGAGCCCTCCACGTTCTCACACAGGGCCTCGCCACACACACCGCTCAGCAATTCACACTCATTCACATCTGCAGGGAGAACACAACACCTTGGTTAGCGGTTAGCACTAATGAGCATAGTTAGCAACCTCACAGGATGCATCTTATTTACATAATATCTCACATATGTGGCATGTGTGGTTTCATTCACAAGACAAGTAGCTAATAAAGATACATTAAGATACTAAGTGGTGTACTGTATGGGGAGCTGGTGATATACTCTTGGAAATAGATGAATCAATGAATAGGCCTATACATTGAGGAAGAAAAACACTCAAATATCTATTTCACACTCCAATAACATTGTCTGTTTTCCTTTGACCTGGCTGTGGTTATAGCTGTGCATCCATCCATGTATGTCTCTCCAGTTATGAAGGAACGTGCAGAGAAAACACATACATCAACCCCGACGTGGAGCTTAATGTAAAAAGACAACAAAGTCTCGTGGTTCCGACGTGCTCTGAGCTGCTCTGCATTCCCAACACCCTATCCAATACTTCACACTGGGGTGTGGGCCAGTTTGTCAATGAGCTAGAAAGTGTTAAGGAGAGAGCGGGGAGGACGAGAGTGGGTGTGTCGCAATAGGGGAGCACTAAAAAGGGGAGAGGTCCAGAACGACAATGGAAAAGGCAGATTTTTCTTCATAGGATAATATATTTCAATATATTTCACGGCCTTTCCCGCTCAGCGGAATGGGACTACCATTTGGAGGGAAATTTGTTTTCCATTTCAGTGGATTCTGTCCTCACGCATCTGTGACTCCTTTCAGGAAACTAGGTGTATGTCGCGGGTCACTACTTCACAGGAGGCATTTGAACGTAAACATTTTTTATTAGATCAAAATGCCTTTTATGGCAGAAATTCCTTCTGGAACTTGTGCACCTTCATGTGCCTTAATAACAATCTTGTATGCCATCTGTAAATATGAATACAATTGTTCAATTATGAGCCTAGTTGGTATAGCCACACAAAAAAAGACAGTAACCTTTCCCCTAGCCATGACTGGCTAAGATAATGGATGGGCTGGACATGCCGAGAGAAGAGTTCGGATTCCATGTAGCGCGCTTCTGTCTTTCACATGAGCTGCTCAGTATGTGCAAGTAATCCTTTCTAACGCTGCTTTTTTGAAAGTTATCACAAAGAACTGTGATAATGTTGCTAATGCTCTCCACTTTCTGGAGGACCGAGTTTTGAAATATGTGGAATGCTCAGTGGAAGGTAAGGAGATTCAGGCGTTTGATTATGCGGAGGGAGAGAACACACAAAGGATGTTGTATAAAACAACTGTCTCCGGATTACATCTTCAAACTAAGGGCAACCATGGCATCCATGACAGAGAGGGAGAAGCGTTCATCCATGTATATGGGTAAGAGAGTGTCAATGATTTAGTTATAGGAGAAACGAGACCAAGATGAGACTCTGGACAAGGCGGATACGGTATATTTGAGGCATTTTAATCTAGCATAGTAATATCTGGCAAACGTGCAGCACGGCTCCTATCGTCCACTCTTAGGGAGGTTTCGGAAAAAGAGGGCGTAACACATATTTGGGCAGTACATTTATACATTGAAATGACGTAGGTAGATTCTAGTAGTCCTGGCTCCTGGTTGGTTGTTCGTAGGTGATAGACAGTCCTCTCCAGCCTGTTGTCTGTATCACATTGGTTCTTGACAGAGTTCTTTGTCTTTGTAGCCCATCCCAAAGGGTTTGGAGCAGTGTATATTCATGGGTTATCAGTGTGTTTAACAACAGTCCGTGAATGCGTCATTACATGTTTTAATATGTTATTACAACAAGAGTCTAGCTAGCTACATTTTCAGATATTATAAGTTTCAAATATTGTCAGAAAGTCGTTTCATTGCAAGTTAGCTAACGTTAGTTGGCTAGCTGGCTCGCTAGCTAACGTTACATGTATGATCTGTTTAGTGATATTATTTGTATCTCAGAACCATTTGTATTGCTAGTTATAGCCTAACGTTAGCTAGCTAGCTAACATTGAACCTAGTTGGTTAACTTTAGCTACCTGTAGATTCATGCATGGTAGTAATGTTATGAGTTGGGATTATGGTTCATTGTTTAGCTAGCTAGCTACATAAACAAAAGACTCCACTATGCAAGTAACCATTTCACTGTACCATTTACAATTACTGTATCCTATGCATGTGACAGATAAACATTGATTTTATTTTATATGGTGTGCATTTACCAGAGACGGTAATGTGAAGAGCAACATGACCTGCACCAAAGTCAAATTATGACATAATGTTAGGCCAACCAAAGTTCTAAAATTCTCCAGTAAAATGCCCTACTTTTATTTCATTACACTCCCAACCGTAAGCTATTTTCTGTAATTATCTCACCATTAACTTGTAAATAATGATCTTGTTATGAGTTTATTTTCCTGTAATAAGAAATACAAATTAGTTAAGGCATTGTCAGCAATATGATATGGCCATTATTTGAACTGGTTAGCAAGCTCACATAACAAGCTAGATACTAACCAAAATATTGTTTAGAAAATTGCTTTTAGTTACCTGGTTTGCTAGATTGACACATACAACATTAATTTTTAAACAGGTGGGTTTATTGGTGTTAAAATACGCCAGTCATGCTATTTTGAACCACCAGGCTGCTGATGTCATGCAGCCTGTCGTTTTTGTGTTTATACTTTTTCCTAGCGACAAGTTTTATGTCGGACAACAATAGAATGTTCATGATGTCACTGCGACAACTGTCTACAAACATGTCGATAGACGTAGTATAAACCAACCTTTAGACTTGATATCTTTGGTTGTTTAGTACACAACCATACTCACTCTGTTTAGCACATGGCCTCACGTGTGAATCCTTAAAGAGATGGGTGGGGATAAGGCTTGAGAGGGTGTGAACAATGCTGAATGGGTGTAGACAAAGAAGAGCTCACCAGTAGGTGTACCTAAACATTCAAGAGCCATTTGCTCAAAAGTGGGGTTTCAAGTTGATCAACTTTCAAAGCAGAATTACTTTCCCATTGTTCCTCAACTGCAGTGTACGGTTTACCATGTTCCAGCTCCGAATCAATTTTATCCAATGTAAAAAAAACTCAATTTAAAATGTTGCTATATAAGACCAAATCGAGCTGGTCGAACACATTTAGGTTTACCACAATTTGGCTATATAGTACATCTCTACTGCCCAGCCAATGGAAATTATGTTTTCATGTGTAAACGTAGAGAAATGCTGAGTTACAGTAAAGTACAGACAGGCTGGTTAGAAGAAGGATTTAACCGTGGCTCTATTTCCATGGCTATATACAACTTATTTTTATGCAAACATGCTTTCCTGCGTAGTTAACTTTATTGTTGTTAATTCAGTATGTGACTGGGCAGAAATAGCCAGTCGCAAGAGCCATAGAGACTGTATCATAGTTTGATTCAGAGCACAGATGGCTTGGCATACCCTTCCACAATGACCGTCACCGCATATATCTGCTGCCACGGATTGGAAAGCTCATTAACGGCCAGGTACACAATGCAGGAAGCAGACAAAAATAAAAATAAAAAGTCCCTCCTCCTCTCCCGCCTCTAGTTACAAACCTTCCTCAACGCTCAGCTCAAAGCGCACCGCTACTGAGGAGAATCTATAATTCATTAGCAGACATTAAAACCTGCTGCTGCTTCTCTGGTTATAGCCCGCACCGCAGTGCCCTCATTAAAAGCCAGTCTGTCTGGCGTGACCCTGAAGCACCTTGTTCGCCTTGCACAGTCACCATCTGGGTTCAGCCCCAACCGGTATCCCTACCCCAACCCCTGTCCAGCAGAATGAGAAAACGCTGGTTGAATCTTGATCTTGATCAACGTTGCAGCTGGACTAGAGGGAGAGAGAGGGAGTACTGTCAATGACACGTGTCACTTAAATCACTTGACAGTGAGAGAGAGTTCCGTTCAATGACATGAACTGTGAAATGAAAGGACACAGACAGATAAGCTACGTTATCTGATTCCCAGTCTGAAGAATATGTACCAAACAACACTGAATGCCAACACAAAGTCATTGAACTCCAAAACAGCCTCTTAATCTGGGAAGCAGCAAACAATCCCAGAGGCTCAGGGGTTCATCTGTCTAGGGGTAACCAGAGACAGGGAGAGGAGCGGGGGGAGAGAAGGGGTTGGTTGTGGACTACTTCCAATAGTTTTGGGGGGAAAAGTGAGCCCATCTGTGCAAGACACAACAGAATGATGGGCTGGCAGGAGAATGGAGGCAGCTGGCTGTACAGGGCTGGGGTGGGACCAACCAACACTTGCCAAGGTACAGATGGAGAGTGTGTGTGTGAGAGAGAGAGAAAGCAAGAGAGACCATACGTGTAGGTTTGCATGACTGTGTGTGTGTGTGTTTGTTGCGTGGAGTGCGTGTATGTGTGTGTGTGTGTGTGTGTGTGTGTGTGTGTGTGTGCGCACAGGTCAGGGGAGAGATCTGGCTGGAGGAAGTGTTCTATCAGCTTCAATAGGGGAGTGCCTGTGACCCACTTTCAGGGCTCTGACAGACCTTCCTGTAGGAACGAAAATTGTAAAGATGGAAACTGCATGGGCCCAGTTAAAAAAAAAACAAGACAAACAAGCTCCAATTCTTCACCTTGTCCCAGAACATGAACTCACTGACTCTCTATCTGATTGCGATCCCCCCACTCACCCAAACCCCCTCAAACGATGAGAATGAAATTGAAAGCTACAAACAAAATGGCATTCTGCTGATTGAGTGAGAACTGGCTTCCTTTGAGTCTGCGGAAGAATGTCCTCAATGCCCACTGGCTTGGCTGAGGAAGACATTAATCCAGGATGATGGTTTGATTTGGTGGCAGGGATGGACTTTCTGACAGAACACTCTCACCTTTTCTCACTGCACCCCGAGGCTGAAATGAAAGCCACGCATCATTGACAGTTAGCGGTGCCACCACAGCACAGCCCAGACCAGAAAAAGCTATTGACTGAGAAATAACCTGGTCGACCACACATGTAGTATATCACATCAAGAAAGAACATTGAGTGTAACCTACACTGAGTGTACAAAACATTAAGAACACCTACTCTTTCCATGACAGACTGACCAGGTGAAAACTATGATCCCTTATTGATGTCTTTAATCAGTGTAGATGAAGGGGAGGAGACAGGTTAAAAGAGGATTTTTAAGCCTTGAGATAACTGAGACATGGATTGTGTACGTGTGCCATTCAGAGGGTGCATGGGCAAGGCAAAAGATTGAAGTGCCTTTGAACTAGGTAGGTGCCAGGGTAGTAGGTGCCAGGCTAAAAACTGTACCCCTGCTGGGTTTTTCACGCTCAACAGTTTCCTGTGTGTATCAAGAATGCTTCACCGCCCAAAGGACATCCAGCCAACTTGACAGAAGTGTGGGAAGCATTGGAGTCAACATGGGGCAGCATCCCTGTGGAACACTTTCAACACATTCTAGAGTCCATGCCCCGACACATTTAGGCTATTCTGAGGGCAAAAGGAGGGGGTGCAACTCAATATTAGGAAGGTGTTCTTCATGTTTTGTACATTCAGTGAATAGATCGTATTCAGACAGCTCCAGTCTCGAAACAAATCAAATCAAATGGCGAAAATGTAAACACAAATCTAGGTCTTATAGTCAATCTTTCTCTTCAGTGAGGATAAGCAGACAGGAACCAGAGGCCCGGGACTCACACCGACAGAAAGACAGACAGCTGCCATACAGCTTCATGGCTCCGGCTCCATCACTTTCACTGCAGCGGAGTGTGTGTGCCCATGTGTGCGCCAGTGTGTGGGAGACAGCTTGGCTAAGAGTCTAAGCTCCGGTGCGTTTCCAATCCCAGGGTCTGAGGAGCGCTGCAGACACGGTGGGGATATGTCTAAAACATCACAGAGAACGCCGGCTACACCTTCAAATTGAATGAAAATAAATGGTCACATCAATCAAGCGTCTGCCATCTTTCTTTTTTTTTTCCTGCAGAGAGGGAAACCACTGTCCAAATTTGAGAGGACAGGAGTATTTAAAGTCCCATCAATCTGCCCCAATATGGCCCATACCACATCATTACATTCAAGTCTTTCATGACATATGATTTAATGTCTACAATGCTTATACTATCTTTAAGAGAAGCATGACGCATGACGCATACGTGTCTAGCACTGCCACCACCAACAAACTTCAGAGGGAAAAAAGCTGTCAGGGAAATACACTCAATCATACTTCCTATTGCTTTGCATGGACCACTTCATGTTTGTAATTGGCAAAACGGCTACAGCAGTTGTCACTGAGTCAGAAAATAAATCTCATTTGAAGATTAAAAGGTTACTGTCGGTATTCTCGGTTGGCAGACACATCCATGGCAGACTACCCAGCATGTCCATAATAGGGGTGAGCTGTCCTCCCGTCGTCATGACAACCCCGCTGAAGTTCTCAAGGCGGGAGCAGACGTTTTAGCCATCAGAGTGTTCCAGTGCTTTCAGCAGGACCCTTCAAGGAAAGCCTTGTAACTTCCTTGCAAAGAATGAGCACCTATATCATCAAAGCACACACATGCACTGACATGAAATAGGCGCTTCTGAGTATCAGACCAAAAATATATCAAAAGATAGACCATAATGTCATTGAACATTTGAACAAAAACTTGCAGTGGCTTTGCTCTAAGTCAAAGCAGGAGCCAACTGTTCAGTATATTCTAGCACATACTGTCGATGTACTAAAGACTATACCAGATGGTCTCCATGAAGAAGCAGACCTATCCATGCCCATGTCATACACTACTGTCTTCATTCCTTCTCTGGCCCTCCTGGGACTTTTTTGTAACCCCCTCCCCTTCCCCAGACACCCAACCACCCCCAACCCCCACCCACCCACCCCCAACACCCACCCAACCACCCCCAACACCCACCCCCAACACCCACCCAACCACCCCCAACACCTACACAACCACCCCCAACACCCACCCAACCACCCCCAACACCCACCCCCAACACCCACCCAACCACCCCCAACACCCACCCAACCACCCCAACACCCACCCAACCTCCCCCAACACCTACCCAACCACGCCCAACACCCACCCAACCACCCCCAACACCCACCCAACCACCCCAACACCCACCCAACCACCCCCAACACCCACCCAACCACCCCCAACACCCACCCAACCACCCCCAACACCCACCCAACCACCCCAACACCCACCCAACCACCCCCAACACCCACCCAACCACCCCCAACACCCACCCAACCACCCCCAACACCCACCCCCAACACCCACCCAACCACCCCCAACACCCACCCAACCACCCCAACACCCACCCAACCTCCCCCAACACCTACCCAACCACGCCCAACACCCACCCAACCACCCCCAACACCCACCCAACCACCCCAACACCCAACACCCACTAAACCTAACCCTTACCTTAACCCCTAACCCTAACTCCTAACCATAATTCTAACCCCAACCCCTAAGCCTAAAACAGCCTTTTTACAAGTGAGGACCTGCAAAATGTACTCACTTCTTTGAATTGTTGTTGATTTACTATTCTTGTGAGGACTTTTGGTACTACAAGTATAGTAAAGTACACACACACACACACACACACACACACACACACACACACACACACACACACACACACACACACACACACACACACACACACACACACACACACACACACACACACACACACACACACACACACAAACACACACACCACTCCTACTCACCCACGCAGCCGAGGCCCTCCTGGGACTCCTGGTAGCCCCGGTCACACAGGCAGCGGAAGGAACCGACCGTGTTCTCACAGAAGCCGTGGTTACCACACACCGTGGCGTTGACGTTGCACTCATCAATATCTGCAAAACGAGGAGGAGGAGGGTCAAGAGCTAGTTAGCCACTCTTCTTTACAGTCTCAGTGGCAAAGGTGGTCCCACAGTTAGGACCAGTTGACCCACAGAACAGCACCCACTGAGCTGCAGTGGAACTAGTCTCAGGTTTAAAGCACATCTCTCATTGGTGCCATTGCGATGAGTAGGAGCATCCAGAGTTCAAGCTGACAATGTGTCCGGAGTTGAGGTAAATCAGAAGAGTGCAGCACACCACGAACACACAGAGGGAAGAGCTAAATAAACAAAAGGCAGATCCATACACTGAAAAAGAGTGTGTGTGTGTGTGTGTGTGTGTGTGTGTGCGTGCGTGCGTGCACATCAGACTCCACACCTTGCGAAGACTATAATAAAATTGCTCAAATATTAACACTAGGGAATTCATGGAGAGTGATAGACAAAACACTTCACACACAAACATCCTCTTGGCTGAGCTGAGCAAACAGAGCACTCTAAACTGTAGCTGGAACACTGTGTAACCCAAACAGTGCAAACAACCGCCTGACTCCCAAACAAGCAAATGCAACAGATGTAATGTTGCTGCCTCACGACAGATGCTCAGAGTGAGTTACTATGGTCAATGAGGGACCTGTTCTGTGGAGTTCATTCGTAGAGAACCAGCTTTAGTTAGCTGGACCAAAGAGACAGTACAACTCCGTTAGAAGACCCCCCCCCCCCACATACATGTACAGGGGTCAAGTCAAGTTGACTCTTTGTGGTGATCAGTGTCTAATACAAAGCAGAGTTGATAGGACAGAACACAAATGTTTGAAGATGGATGGGGAACAGCATGGAAAGGCGTGTTGATGGGTGAGGGAGTAAGGTGATGGATGGATGGATGGATGGATGGATGGATGGATGGATGGATGGATGGATGAAAGGATGGATGGATGGAGGAGGGTAAGATGAGATACATTGATGGGTAGAAGAGAAGCACAAAGTAAGACACTTGATTGGCACGTGAGCATTTCAAAGAATTGGATGGGGCAACAGCTGAAGCAACGGAAAGTTGGCATGGCTGTGGCCTCCTTTTTGATGCCCCCGTGATGCTGACTCACCAACACAGATGCCTTCTGGGCCACGGTCGTGTCCAGGGGGGCAGTCCACCAAACACCTATAGGAGCCCTCTGTGTTCTCACAGAGCCACGCCCCACAGATACTCTGGCCCAACTCTGCACACTCATCGATATCTGGGAGAGCACAGCACCACAGTACCCCAGTCAACACTCAGCTAAACACCTGTACGCCCCACTGAAGTGAACACAGTAGCGATGCTTGAATTGCAGTCCTCGGGATATCATGATCGGTATAGAGAATGATGGGATATGTAGTTGTGTTACCAACCCAGGCATGTGTCAGTGTCTGGCTGCAGGCGGTAGCCAGTGTCACACTGGCATCTGTAGGAACCCTGGCTGTTCTCACAGGAGCCGCCAACACACCTGGTGTCATCCGAGCACTCATCCATATCTGCAAAGAAACACACAGTCACGCTCGGCATACCGGTATGTACCACTTCACATGCCAACAATAAACCTTCTCAAAGGGGGTGTTGGAAACAAACATCCAACACCTTTCTTAGAGTCCAAGGACTTTGATGTCTTTGGATACCCTGAATGTCCGTTGACTGAGACTCAAAGAAACAGCATCCCGCCATAAGAGCCTAGAGATGAAAGAGACAGGGAGAGACAACAACGAAGCAGATGGGACAGGCCAAAGCAGGTTACATCTTCCTCTTGATCTCAACTGGACACAATTCAATCTGGCTGTCAAACAGGCCCTCCCTGAAGCCCAACCATTCTTCTTCGAGGGGTCAGAACATCCTTTGGCTGTTACAGGGGAGGACAGTCTGTGGGGGTATTACGGTGCTTAAGCCAAGCTTGGGTCTGGGTAGAGGAGCAGGGAGCCATGACCCCTCTGCTTTTATTGTGTTCCAGGCCTCAGTCCCAGTCTGCTCCTCAGCTGTGGTTCTACTTGTCCAATATAAACAGGGGGGGGCTGAGTTGGGGGGCGCTGAGGTGTTTTATGGCCCCTGTCCTGTTGCTGGTTCACTGGGCCCGTGTTCCCAGGATCAAACAAGGTCGGGGCCCCACCTCAGGGGGGCCTATCATGGGGCCATGTTCAGGCTGAAAACATGTTTATATCACAGGGAGGAGAGGAGAACTCCCCTAACAGTAAATGCTATTTCTCTGCTTGCCTCCTTTCAGCTTGGGAGGATCATGTGTCTGTAGTTCAGTCTCAGTGATGACACCTGCGAAAGCCATCTGCTGTAAACTCTGCTTTATAGACTTACACAACATGCAGGATGCTCACATACTATGGAGCATCCGCCTAATTCATTTCCTTAGTAATGGGATTAGTGAAATTACATGAAAAGAGAAAATTGTATGACTGCAGATTAGGACCAAAAACGGTAAATTGTCAATTGTAGTGGTAAGTGTGGAATATGTTGTCCGCCACACACACACACACACAGACACACACTCTCGCACGCACGCACGCACGCACACAGACACACACTCGCACGCACGCACGCACGCACACTCACACAGACACACAGACACACACACACACACACACACACACACACACACACACACACACACACACGGGGGACCTCACTGACTGAGCCTGAGATCCTGCATAAATCAGGAGTAACAGAGTACAGCAGAAAATATTCCTCCTAGTCTAGACAGCGAGCTCAAAGGCTTCCTTCTTTGTTTTTTCTCATTTTTTACTGCAGGAAAGGGCATTTAAAACAACTCTGGCACGGGGCAAGACTCCTGGCATGAAGGTCTTTGGTGGAAAAATAGCCGGAGCCATATGTGAAAGAAATGAAAGTCACTCTCTTCCAGGAGTATCAAGGCAACGGCAGGGAGAGAGACAGAGCCGGAAGTGCGGAGGGACCAGGCGGCAGCATACGGAGGAGGCGTTAGACAAGCATCCTACTAACGTCAGATAAACAATCAGTTGAACCAGAGGAAACTACAGCCAAACATGGGACTGCTGTCAATCAAACCACAACTTTAACAACGGGTGTTGAGGAAAGATTGTGTACGTATGACTATGTGTGTGTGTGTGTGTGTGTGTGCGTGTGTGTGTGTGTGCGTGTGTGTGTGTGCGTGTGTGTGTGTGTGCGTGTGTGTGTGTGCGTGTGTGTGTGTGTGTGTGCGTGTGTGTGTGTGTGTGTGTGCGTGTGTGTGTGTGTGTGTGTGTGTGTGTGTGTGTGTGTGTGTGTGTGTGTGTGTGTGTGTGTGTGTGTGTGTGTGTGTGTGTGTGCGTGTGTGTGTGTGCGTGTGTGTGTGTGTGTGCGTGTAGTGCTGAAGTAGTAAAAAAAAAAAAATTGGGTAAACTCTTGCGCAAAATAAAAAAGGTGCGTAAATAGAATTTACTGTACGTGCATTTACCCAGTACTACACACACTGCATGTGTGTGCATAGTGTGTGCATACGCTCAAGAAAGAGTGACGTGAGAGAGTGACGTGAGTGAATGACCGTGTGAACGCGTGACAAAATGACTCAGTGAGTCAGTGAGCCGCCCCCTAACACACCTAACCACTCTAACAGCGTATCATATACTGTACCACCAGTCCTCTCGGGCCACAGAAACAGAGCTACAACAACTACAGATCACTGGAAGACGCGGAGCGTCGTATTCTTCTGTGGCCTACTGTACCACCAGTCCTCTCGGGACAAAGAAACAGAGCTACAACAACTACAGATCACTGGAAGACGCGGAGCGTCGTATTCTTCTGTGGTCTCTACTGTACCTTCACAGGTGTGTGTGTCCTGGCCTGCAGCGAAGCCTCTCTCACAGACACAGTAGAAGGAGCCCTCGGCGTTGAGACACTCCCCGTGTGGGGAACACAGCTCCGGGTCGTCCAGACACTCGTCAACATCTGTAGGGGACAACCAGCCAGACCAAGACACAGGTGTGAGGTCATTCAACTTGACACACCAGGGAGGGAGGGGTGGATACAGGCAAGAGGCTTGTCAACAGCTGCAGGTGCCCCTGTCTCTGATTACTCCGTACACACAAACACACACGTACACACACACACACACACACAATGAAGGACGACAGCAGCGTTACCACAGGCAAGGGAGACATCTGACATCACCTGGTACATCAGACTGACATCACCTGGCCTCTCAACTTCTCTGGCACGCTCACATGATGTGTGTGTGTGTGTCAGAACAAGTTAACGTATGAGTGAGAGGGTGTGTACAGCTGCATGTGTGTGTATTCATGTGTGTGTAGGTACATCCCCTAAAAAAAGAGATGTATATACAGCACTAGTTAAAACGTTGGACACACCTGCTCATTCAAGGGTTTTTCTTCATTTTTACTAGCTTCTAGATTGTGGAATAATAGTGAAGACATCAACACTATGAAACAACACATATGGAATCATGTAGTAGCCAAAAAAGTGTTAAACAAATATTATTATAATATTATAATATTAATATTATATTCTTCAAAGCAGCCACCCTTTGCCTTGATGACAGCTTTGCACACTCTTGGCATTCAATCATACAGTCGTATGAAAAAGTTTGGGCACCCCTGACAATTTCCATGATTTTCATTTATAAATAATTGGGTGTTTGGATCAGCAATTTAATTTTGATCTATCAAATAACTGATGGACACAGGAATATTTCAGTAGTGAAATTAGGTTTATTGGATTAACAGAAAATGTGCAATATGCATCAAAACAAAATTAGTCTCCTTTTGCTAAAATAACAGCCCGTAGACGCTTCCCATAGCCTCTAATGAGTGTCTGGATTCTGGATGAAGGTATTTTGGACCATTCCTCCTTACAAAACATCTCCAGTTCAGTTAGGTTTGATGGTTGCTGAGCATGGACAGCCCGCTTCAAATCATCCCACAGATTCTCAATGATATTCAGGTCTGGGGACTGGGATGGCCATTCCAGAACATTGTACTTGTTCCTCTGCATAAATGCCCGAGTAGATTTTTAGCAGTGTTTTGGGTCGTTGTCTGTTGAAATATCCAGCCCCGGCGTAACTTAAACTTTGTGACTGATTCTTCAACATTATTCCCAAGAATCTGCTGATATTGAGTGGAATCCATGCGACCCTCAACTTTAACAAGATTCCCAGTACCGGCACTGGCCACACAGCTTGTGGGTAGCAAGTGTTTTTCTTGGAACGCTATGTTCTGTTGCCACAATGCATAACGTCCCTTGTTATGACCAAATAACTCAAATCTTTGTTTCATCAGTCCACCGCACCTTATTCCAAAATGAAGCTGGCTTGTCCAAATGTGCGTTTGCATACCTCAAGCGACTCTGTTTGTGGCGTGTGTGCAGAAAAGGCTTCTTCCGCATCACTCTCCTATACCGCTTCTCCTTGTGCAAAGTGCGCTGAATTGTTGAACGATGCACAGTGACACCATCTGCAGCAAGATGTTGTAGGTCTTTGGAGGTGGTCTGTGGGCTGTTTTTGACCGTTCTTACCCTCCTTCGTCTTTGCCTCTCTGATATTTTACTTGGCCTGCCACTTCTGGCCTTAACAAGAACTGTGCCTGTGGTCTTCCATTTCCTCACTAAGTTCCTCACAGTGGACACTGACAGCTTAAATCTCTGCGATAGCTTTTTGTAGCCTTCCTCTAAACCATAATGTTGAACAATCTTTGTTTTCAGGTCATTTCAGAGTTGTTTTGAGGCCCACATGTTGCCACTCTTCAGAGGAGAGTCAAAGAGAACAACAACTTGCAATTGACCACCTTAAATAACTTTTCTCATGATTGGGTGCACTTGTCTATGAAGTTCAAGGCTTAATGAGCTCACCAGACCAAATGTGTGTTCCAATTAATCAGTGCTAAGTCGTTACAGGTATTCAAATCAACAGAATGACAAGGGTGCCCACATTTTTGCATAGTCTATTTTTCACATCTGATTTAATTTCATACAACTTAATATTGCCACACTAAAGATCTTTGTCTGGACAATACCCCAGTACTCAGCTTTTATTAGAAAACGAATGGCATGCCACTGTGATCATTTTCTGTGACGACAGAGTAAATTATTATGCAGCCTCAGAGGGGTGCCCAAACTTTTTCATACGACTGTATGTGCTATTTTATGGTTTGGATATCTTCACTATTATTCTACAATGTATAAAATAGTAAAAACCCTTGAATGAGTAGTTGTGTCCAAACCTCTGACTGGTACTGTATATATAATACATGGTTTTTGTGTCTGTTTGCATCTGTGTGTGTGTGTGTGTGTGTGTGTGTGTGTGTGTGTGTGTGTGTGTGTGTGTGTGTGTGTGTGTGTGTGTGTGTGTGCATCTTTGCATGTACGTTTTGAGAACGTGAGGGAGCGAGTGGCCTATACCTAGGCAGCTGGTGCCGTTGATCTGCTGGTAACCCTGGGGGCAGCTGCAGTGGTAGGAGCCCATGTTGTTGACACACTGGCCCACACTGTCACAGGGCATGGGCAGCTCCTGGCACTCATCCACATCTGCAACCACAGGTACAGCTCTCAATGCAGGCAACACACACACACGTACATACTGTAAGTGTGAACACACACAAATACACATAAAGACGTACATAATGTGCACGCACACACACACACACATGCATGCACACACACGCACACACACACACGCAGGCAGGCACGCACGCAGGCAGGCACGCACGCACACACACACACACACACACACACACGCAGGCACGCACACACGCACGCACACACACACACACACACACACACGCACGCGAACACACATACATGGACCAAAACACAGACACTATGCTTTATGGGCAGATAGATGATATGAGTGCGGAGGGTGAGTCCGTTTTAGGGTTTTAATTAAGGTAGATTCTATGAGGGGTTGGTGGGATTCATCAAACAGGAAATCAACTCCTGAACCATCAACAAACCTGAGCATCTGACAGCAACACAAGTTCAACAATCAAAAGGAAGAGAGTGTTATAAATAGATTGATGGATTGATGCTGTACATTACATGATTCAAAATACATTCAACTAGATTAACAATATACATAATATTGATACTGTATTTGCTGATGCTGAGTCCAAAAATGCAATCTTCAGAATCATTATCAGAACCGAGTGGTTTAAATAACTTTTTTTCAGATCTATCTAAATACAGTTAACTGCAAAGTGTCCCAAAACATCCACTGCACAGTAGGACATTGTACCACATGAGACAGTGTGCAGTTCTGAACGTGAGGGTGTAATTGTATGAGTAAGTGTACAATGGTATGAGTCCGCGTATAACGGTGTAAGTCAGTGTGTAATCGTAAGCGTCAGAGGGTAGTAAGAGTCTTACCGTCACACTGGTCCACCGCCGGGGAGGCCCTAAAGCCCGGCCCACAGATACACAGGTAAGAACCCACAGTGTTCTGGCAGTGCCCCCTGGTACACACCTGCTCATCCTGGCACTCATCCACATCTGGGGCACAACACACAGCACTGTTAGGGCAAAACTAGCATACAAATCATCAAACAAAAGCAGTAAGGTATTTGTATTTATTCAGGATCCCCATTAGCTGCTGCCAAGGCAGGGGTCCAGAAACATTAAGGCAGTTATATACAATAAAATAAATATATGACATGACATTTGGAAGGTACAGATTAGAGGTCGACCGATTATGATTTTTCAACGCCGATACCGATACCAATTATTGGGGGACCAAAAAAAAGCTGATACCGATTAATCGGCCGATTTGTTTTTAGTTTTTTTGTAATAATGACAATTACAACAATACTGAATGAACACTTATTTTAACTTAATATAATACATCAATAAAATCTATTTAGCCTCAAATAAATAATGAAACATGTTCAATTTGGTTTAAATAATGCAAAAACAAAGCGTTAGAGAAGAAAGTAAAAGTACAATATGTGCCATGTAAGAAAGCTAACGTTTAAGTTCCTTGCTCAGAACATGAGAACATATGAAAGCTGGTGGTTCCTTTTAACATGAGTCTTCAATATTCCCAGGTAAGAAGTTTTAGGTTGTAGTTATTATAGGAATTATAGGACATTTCTCTCTCTACCACTTGTATTTCATATACCTTTGACTATTGGATGTTCTTATAGGCACTTTAGTATTGCCAGTGTAACAGTATAGCTTCTGTCCCTCTCCTCGCTCCTCCCTGGGCTCGAACCAGGAACACAACGACAACAGCCACCCTCGAAGCAGCGTTACCCATGCAGAGCAAGGGGAACAACCACTCCAAGTCTCAGAGCGAGTGACGTTTGAAACGCTATTAGCGCACACCCCGCTAACTAGCTAGCCATTTTACATCGGTCAAAAAGATTTCCGATTGTTATGAAAACTTGAAATCGGCCCTAACTAATCGGCCATTCCGATTAATCGGTCGACCTCTAGTTCAGATGCTACATTGAGGATTCTGAGGTGCGTCACTAAAAGTCAATAACATCAAACACGGCCCGTTCCCATTTGAGGCTGAAAAGAGGCATAACATACCATTTTTGGAATAATAATACTTGAAATAATGTGAATTAAATGCGAAAGCTGTGTTCAAGGAATTGTCAATGATGTTGGCCTTTCTACCGCATCTTGAATGCTAGTGCTGTCCACACCATAGAGAATCTATTAACTTAAGAAATAATAGGGAGGAAGGATGTTATGGATGCAAACAATATCAAAAACATTTTTGAAAATCCTGATGAAAGTGGCAATTGTCCGCTCGTTTTAGACCTATACGTGTCTCTTCTAAGACCCTATGATCCATGAACCGTACATAATACAGACACCATCTTGGTTTCATCATACTTCTTAGGGTGTGCTCTCAAATAGGGAGTATTTTTCACATTCATTTATCAAAAATGAAACATATTGACAGGAATATCTCAAAGTACCCATTTTTATTGTGCTAATTTGTATACATATTGTTTTAAACAATATACTCTACAAGCTAGTGGGCTCAGAATCTAGACATCCTCCATATTTGCACACTATAAGAGTATAATGACCAAGATGTCGTCTGTATCATGTAATGTTCACAGATCGTAGTGTTTTACAGGAGGCATGTCTAGGTCTAAAAAGGGCCTAAAATGGCCACTTTCCTCATGATTTTCAAAAAAATGGTTTGTGCTACAAATGTAAAAGCATGTAAATAAAACATTTCCTGAACATATATTCTATTTTCAAGTTTTCCTGGGGTTGAATCGCCTCACACTTTGATACACAGACTCCAAGAGCAAGGTAGCAGGGAAAAGATTATTCTCATTTCAGGTGCAAGAGGTGGGCCAGGGAAACAGAGAGAGATATTGATGCGGCGTATTGGGAGAAAGATGACGAGATATTGATATACCGCAACTCTTAAGGGTTTCATATACTTTCATTACCCCAAACAGCCCAGGGTGATTACTGAAATTCCATCATTTATTTAGCAGGGCCCAATAGCTTCACTGTGGGCACAACGGTCCGCTGAAAAGGTCGAGCGCTGCCAGGCCAATTCTGAATGATTTATAAACCTGCACTACAAGGTCTCCATCTTAAGCAAGGCGCCTTGTGACTGGCATTAAAGACACTGTGGGAAAAGTTTGGGAAAAGTGCTTCGCTGTGCTAAACTGACTGTCTTACACAGGCAGAGTCATTCATTATGTCACATATACAAACAGTGCCCAAACAAATAAGTGATTATGAGGTAATATGTGCTTACTTTTACGGCATTCGCTCTTTGCCGCTATTATGCTGTTTACATTTATGGGTTTTCTGGAAGATTCTAACCAGTGGCTAATTCAGTTTGGACAAAATGGTGATTCTCTCTAAACTATGATATCATCCAGTAATAATGGAATCCAGTCTTCTAGATCATTCAGGGACTTGGTAGAGCTAGTTTTGAGTTGTCACTTGAAAGTCCCATAACACCATAAAGCACTAGAATTAGGGTGTTACCTTCACATGATTGTCCATCTAGGCTGAGCGTGAATCCATCGTTACACGAGCAGACAAAATATCCCTCAAAGTTGGAGCACTTCCCATTGGCACAAGTTGACTGGTGCAGGCATTCATCTACATCTGGGCAGAGTCAAGAAAACAGGAGGGAAAGAATTGTAGTCAAAGATTTTTACAATGTGTTTAATATCTCAAATGTCTAAACATGCTGCCATGTTGGATATGATATTAGAAAACCAAACTCCAGCACAATGTTATTTTTTCATGCTTCACAGTGTGTTTAATGGATCTCAAAACCAATGTCTGGGCCAACCTTCACTTGGCTTAAGGTAATGCACCTGGAACTGCATTATAATGTGTGTAAACAACCCTCATTGTCTTGGATAAGATACAACCACACGAAACAGACCCATTGAAAGTTGGCATGACCTAGCTAAGGACCTAAACCAGCACCACTACCTTAAATGAGACTCTAGAGGTCTCCCTATGTGTCACATGGCCTAATGATTTCCTGTCCCAACCTGCACCCTGCCTACCCACTGTGGCTGGGCTGGGTCAGGACACTGTGTGAATACTGCTCACAACCTCACAGTCAACCATCCACCACATGCAACACGTACTCTCTGGAAGGGCTGAGTGATGCACCTATGGTTTCAACAGAAACCGGTCGACTTCCAGGAAAATGTGGGTCCATATGGTGGCTTTTTAATTGGTTGATTTGTGGGACTTATACTGTACTGAGCGTAAACAGAAATACTACATTTGTTTCCTGAGGTGTTCTTTGTCCATTAAACAGAAACGGTTTAGGAATGAGATTAGATTATTCCTTGAAACTCATGGTTAAATAATACGGCTGTGGAATACTGTCTATAAAGTGTAGGAAATTCACTCATCTCCCAGGCAGCTCACATGATGTCCTGGAGCTAGGATTAAAGCTGATGTGAGGCATCATGTACCTCACTGACAATACAGACTGTACCCAGCGACCTACTCTGCATTCCAAATCTAGCTAGTGCGTTTCAGAAGGTGGCTACAGCTAGGGCTGTGGCGGTCATGACATTTTGTCAGCCGGTGATTGTCAAGCAAATAACTGCCAGTCTCACAGTAATTGACTGTTAATTAACTTAAACACATTTAGCATCTCCTGTCTTCCAAGCATAGCCTACAAGCCACTGATGCAGACCTTTGGAACATCTACATTTTAAAAATAAATACATGTAATTTAGCCTACACCTTCACAATAAATCCATTATTTATTTTAGACAGGTCTAAAGAAGCATGATATGAAGAAAATGTAGTCTATTTCAGAAGAACAGAATAACAGACTCTGCGTTGTCCTTATGTTAGGCCCTGATCTGACTATGCCATATGGCTGTGGGCTACACTAGTTCATTTAGCAGACAATATTGCTTAGAATTCCGTAGCATTTTTTTATACAAAATATATTTTCTCCAAACAATTTGAGGGAGTGCGCACATGCACATGCGGCTATTCTGTGTTGAGCAGTTAACAAAGAAACAGGTACTATTATATGATTAATTTAGAGTTATTTATGTAACAAATGTAGAGCTATATGTTTTGATTTTTAATACATTCCAAGGCTGTATGATGCGACTCTAAGGACAATTTGTTTTTTAAAGTTGTATGAAAGGTTTGAGCTCTGCTTAGTTTTTTTGCGCAAACTGTACACACTTCATCAGTCTCTCATTCACAATTTGACAAGCACTTGATAATGCCTTGAATTTCCCGACCAGTGGTGCTATGCCCAGTGGTGCTATGCCCTTGACCTGAATATGATAATTATAATTCCCTTCAAACATAGTACAGGACAGTTGTGGGATGCGATAGATCCCAAATTAATACAACCACTAAAAAAAAACTGTTTTTATGCTTTGAGCCTGAAGCAACAGATGAGAACATTTAGCTTAAAATGTTGATAAACTATTAGGCTATTTCTTAACATTATAAGCGCAGCAATGCTTCTTGATTTAATCATGTCTTTACATACACTAAATCATATATGCGGGAAATAATGTTTTGATTTGGAATGGACCATTATCATGCACCTGTCTCGAAACAGGGGCAGCGGGAAAAAAATACATTTAATCGCTGCATTTTAATAGTGAATGAAGGAAGCTTTCCCTGTGGTTCATTTATATATCAGCCAGGTAGGCTTTACTCCTGTTTTAAAAAGAAGCAACGTGCTTAATATTCGGAAGGTTGAGAAATAAATATAGTAGGCCTAGCATATAGAAAGCTGATTGGATCCTCCTCTTTTTAATAGAGGCCATCACTCTGTTTTCTCACGCAATTGCATAGCCTATAGAAATATTGCACAACATGAGCTCATGGGCTCTCATGAAGTGTTTGATTAGATTTTCTATTACATTTGCATTGATGTCAGAGTGATTAGAGGGACAATGGAGTGCAGAGTACCAGGCAGTTAGTAAGTTTGGTAGGCTACTAATGACCATCGGCAGCATCAGAGCTTGGAGATGTCTAATTACCGTAAACGGTGGAACATGGAATTTGACTGCCATCATGACTCGTGACCGCCGGTGTGGCAGTAATATGTCACCGTAACAGCCCTAGCTACAGCACTGTATTCTGTATATGACCAACAGCAGGGTAAACACTTAGAACTGTCAGTGCAGGGTAGTATTAGAAATTCTAAATAGTGATATCCTCTCGATATATACCCTGTTGGAAATACAGTCTGTGTCCCAATTCCCCTGCTTTCAGTCTGTGTGAGGGCTTTGAGAAGACAGAAAAGCAGTGAACCAGCACTGTGGCTCAGGGGTTCTGAGGAAACTCTTGGACTTCGTAGTAAAGGCGGAGTGTAAGAGAGATGGAGTGGGGGACGAGCCAATGCCCCAGGACAAAGCACACACCTAACAGCTTTGTCCCCCCCCCCCCCCCCCCCCCCCAGGCAGTATAGAATTTCAATTCAGAGCCAAGCCACTCCAGTAATTTGGATGCTCCTGATTATTTGTGTGAGAGAGAGAATGTGCAGTCACATACCGACACACTGTCCTCCCTGGCCCTGGAAGCCCTCTGGACACGAATCACACTCATAAGAGCCCAGCAAGTTGACGCACATGCCGGATGGACACACACCCATGTCCAGACACTCATCTATATCTGTTCGAGAGAGAGAGAGAGAGAGAGAGAAAGAGAAGAGAGAGAGTGAGAGAAAGTAGAGGTGGGGGGAAAGAAAGAGAGAGGCGAGGAGAGAGGCAAGCACTGAATCAACACCACAAAAGGCCAAGGATTTAAGTGTGGGTGATGTGTAAGTCGGCAATATGCATATAATGTTGTTAATATGTCAGAAACAACCATGGCATTGTCTTACCATGAACCCCCCTCTAATTCTCTTGCCCCTAAAGCTCTCCAAATAGAACCCAAATCGTTGAAGGGCGCTTCTTGTACCTTCACACTGGCCTGTTGGGCTCATCCTGAAGCCGCTGTCACAGTGCCGACAGATGTAGGAACCCACATTGTTGACACAAAAGCCATCCTCAGGACAAGCGTGGGAGTTCAGACACTCGTTTAAATCTGAGCGAGGGATACAGAGAGGAAGAGGAGGGGAGAGAGAGGGATGGAGGGAAAGACGGGGGTGGGAGCGAGAAGGAGATATTTGAGGATAGTAACTGGCTCCAACAAAGATACTCAATCTTTCAAGAATAATCAACCCTTTCTTGGTACTCACCCAAACCCATTAAGAACATAAGCATAATCCCCAAAACCCTGGAGAAATGTGATGGGGTACACATCATTTTAGTGCTGTGTCACTTTTGTTTTACAAACATGTCAGACATTACTCCGTCCAATATCAACAAGGGCAGCGGAAGTTCAGGCTAAAGTGATGGAATCCCCTGGTCTGTCCGTAGATCTGTGCCAGATCTCTATGTACCCCAGTCTGAATGTGATATCCATCGATCTAAACGATTTGGACAGTCTGGCATTACAGATAGCTAGAAGAGTGACTCATGACGCTCTTTCCTTGACTTTAACTGAATATCATGGACATTGCTGATTCATGCCAGGACTTTCTCTGCTTCATGCCCTCCCAGCCCCCTAAAATGGACCAAAGCCAGCTTAAGGTGACATAAACTTCCTCTGAGGGCCCTGGGCGGGACTTCCTGTGGGACATTACAAAAGACAGAACCAACAAGGAAGGAAACAGGGACTCTAATTAGAGGGGAGTGGTATCCAGGATACCACTCCCCTCGTTAGTAGCCAAACACCCCCCCCCCACCTTGAAGTAGAGAGTGTAAATGCATGACTCAGCAAAATGACGACAGGCAAGAAACAGACTGGACATGGAGTGGAAAACTTTATTTCGGTTTTAACTCGTCATGTAGTGTTGCCTCTGGTTAAGTAAGTGTTTTCAAAGTATTTTTAAACTGAAAAAAAATATAAACGCAACATGCAACAATTTCAAAGATGTTACAATTCATATAAGGAATTCAGTCAATTGAAATATATATTCATTAGGCCCTAATCTATGGATTTCACATGACTGGGCAGGAGTGCAACATGGTGAGTGGTGGGTGGGCACCCACTACCCACTTGGCAGCCAGGCCCACCCACTGGGGAGCCAGGCCCAGCCAATCAGAATGAGTTTTTCCCACAAAAGGGCTTTATTACAGACAGAAATATGCTGTTTAATCAACTTCTTGATATGCCACACCTGTCAGGTGGATAGATTATATTGGCAAAGGAGAAATGCTCACTAACAGGGATATAAACCAATTTGAACACAACATTTTAGAGAAATAAGCTATTTGTGTCTGAAACATTTCAGGGATTTTTTATTTCAACTCATGAAACATGGGACCAACACACTGCATGTTGTGTTTATATTTTTCTCCAGTATAGTTTCGTTTTCATCATTGGATTCAAGTATAACCAGTCACTCAATGTTCCATCTGTCTTATTGAAGATTTAGGGCTGTTGTCCTCCAAGTTGCCTGTTTTTGCACTCTTCTTAATATTAATAATAGATCAAGTACTCATATCCACATAGAAATCCCTGGCAAACGGTGATAAATTATATCCTCATATTTCCTTTTCAGATGTTTGACTGTTACAGTACAGTACAGTTACGGGGAAATAATCATTGGCTTTATGCCTCCGCAAACCTCATTTTCTGTCATTTTGTGGAAGAGAAAATCTGTGTAGAAACACCAGAAACCACCTAATGACAGTGTTCACAGTATTTATATCCCGGGATGGGGAGGAGGATGGGGAGGACGTCGCTAATGGGCCACACTGTGGTCATCTCCTAAAATGCAGCCCCTATCTCCAGGGAGGGGGGACAATGCCAATGGGGAACTATACTGGAGACAACTGGGGAAATAACTAGGGGTTTCAACAAAAATGAAAACACCCAAACGGCTATCCAAATGTGTGCTGCTGCGGTGCACAACACGTATTGAATCTCAGGGAGTGTGGTGGTATGTGTGTGAAATGACTTTACCAATGCAACTGGTTCCCTCCTCATCTGTCATGAAGCCTGGTTGGCACACACACAGGAAGCTGCCGGGAGTGTTCCTGCAGCGGCCGTTGGAGCACAGTGATGCAGACTCCAGGCATTCATCAACATCTGTAGCAAGGCAGGAGTCATGGGATGGAACATGGGTCAACTTGCTAAGAGACATACTGACATACTAATGTAAGTGGATTAAAGTATTATGAGTATAGATAGTGTTTATTTCAAACCACCACTGCACCAGAGCGGTAACTAAATGATTATTCTACAACATTCACACATAACTCCAAAATGCTGAAAGGCTAGTTAAATCATTATATATCACAAGTATATTCAGAAAAGGCCGTCATTGTAGGCAGTCATTGTAAATAAGAATTTGTTCTTAACTGACTTGCCTAGTTAGATAAAGGTTAAATAAAATAACAAAATATTCCCATTTACTGATGTAATTCAATTAATATATGTTCTGGGGCAAATGTGAAGAGTGAAAACCTAATCCAATCAGACCAAATGACAAAAAGACTCCGTTCCCATTGGTCTGATAAATGGACGTGACCTTTGACGTCTTGTTTCTTACCGACACAGGTGGTGTGTGTCTCATCCATCTGGTAGCCCTCTCTACAGATGCAGGTATAACCCTCCACAGTGTTGTAGCAGATCCCCTGGCCACAGATGTGAGGGTTGACCTGGCACTCATCCACCTCTGGCCGAGAGCGAGAGACAGAGAGCGAGAGAAAGAGACAGAAAGAGAGAGAAAGAGAGAGAAAGAGTAGAGAGAAAGAGAGAGGGAGAAAGAGAGAGACAGACAGAGAGAAAGAGACAGAAAAAGAGAAAGAAAGAGAGAGAGAGACCCAAATAGCAGGATTTTGAGTATGCATGCTGAACACAATCATGGAGGAAACCTCATGCTACTCTTCAAATACTAAATACATAAATACTGTATCTATATGCGCAGCATAAACAAATCTATTCCATTCCTGCAAATGGCCTTTCCTCTCCCTAGCCGATATTCTCATCAACTTCCCATTCATGGCTGCAAATGTGTTTCTGTATGACAAATATTGGCAAGGATTCAGCACGCCCAACCAACAACTGCTGATAAGCCAATGCTTATTAGCTTGGAAACCCCCTCTAACTTTAAATCTCATAAGGTTATTGAACTGGCGAACTTAAAGACATGCTCCGTAACTTTGCATTTTTTAAACCTCACGCTTTGGGCTGGATGTGTCAATGTTAGGTTCATGTCAATGTTTTGTTCATACATGTATAATCTATGAGCAGAATTACTGTCTTACCTCAATTAGCCGCAAAATTCCTAGTTTGATAGCAACTGTTTCCTGGAAGTTGTGTGGCGCCATTTCCCCTACATTTTCCCCCACGTGGGCCAGCTCCCTAGCAATTCGAGTTCCAGCCAATGAGCTTCAGCCCCTCCCCATTTGAATGACAGCTAGCAAGATGCACACACATCAGAGCGAGAGAGCGCAATGATGTGGTGCACATATCTGCACGTGACATAATATGAAATTTGTGTGGACCACTTTTGGCTCGTGAGCGCTACTTTCAGAACTACTAGCTAAAAATTATAGAAAATATATTTTTTTAAATGTGCAGAGTATTCACTCAAAAATGTATATGTTAGGCATTTGGGTCCAAGATACTAACCCTGACATTATTGTACTCTCTGAAACTTGGTTCAAACAATGTATAGCTGAACACCGCAGCTCAATCAGGTGTAAGAAAACCGACTGCACAGTAGAAGCTCACTTTGTTGAAGCTAAACATCCTATCTCCTCCCTCAAATACACAGGTATCGAGCATGTTACTCTCTCAAGGAGAGGTAACATCGAGACCAGTTGCAGGCTACTCAGAGGAGGAAAGGGAGGACCATCCTCCTCAGTTACTTTCATAAAAATAAAAATAGTAAAACATTGTAAAAACATATCCTTTTTAGATGAAACTATACTAAATATAATCACGTCACCAAATAATTGATTAAAACACACTATTTTGCAAATAAGGTCTATAGTAGCAGCAACAGCACTCTGTAGGGTAGCACCATGGTGTAGCTGGAGAACAGCTAGCTTCCATTCGCCTCTGGGCACAATGACTTCAATACAAAGCATAGGAGGCTCTTGGTTCTCACCCCCTTCCATAGACTGACTTACACAGTAATTATGACAACTCCCAGAGGACATCCTCCAACCTATCAGAGCTCTTGCAGCATTAACTGACATGTTGTCCACCCAATCAAGGATGTGAGAAAGGATCAAAGAATGAATCTGGTACTGAAAGCATAAGCTACAGCTAGCTAGCACTGCAGTGCATAAAATGTGATGAGTAGTTGACTCAAAGAGAGAGAAAGACAGTAGTTCAACAGTTTTTAACAAATTCATTTCTTCCAAAATGAAGGAGAAGCAAGAGAGAAAAAAGGAAGAGAGAGGGAGAGATGTAAATGTGGCCATATAGTCTAGCCTACTGAAACACACTGCTGAAACAGAGGGATGCTATGTTAGCTAGAGGCTATGACTTTCCAACACAACACTGGAACTCTTCCAAGTCGAGGTAAACTTTTGGTTTTACTAATTTATTGCCACCGGGGCCCGCTGGTGTAACTGCTTACTGACTGTACACTGTAACGGTTACTGCATGATTGTAGCGGGTTTACTAATGCGTTAGTTCTATTAGCTATGCTGACTATGATGTTACTTTAGCTAATATGGTGACAATGATGTAGGCTGTGTGTAGCGGTTTGGCTTGGAAAGGTTTTTCTGCTTGGTCACATACAGCTGATGGGTTGTGCATTGAAGTCCACACGCGAAGGGAAGAGGTGAAAGGAGGAGAGCTCATGGATGCAAGAAATAATACAACGTGGCTGCTATGAAAGTGAACCGTGTCTAAGCGTGATCAGGGGTGTATTTATTTCGCAGAAAAAATGTTTCGCAAACGTGACAAAACTGGGATAAACATACCTGAATTTGTCCAACAGAAACTCTTGTTGGCAACTGTTGGACTAATGATTACACTCTATATCAGCTAGATGCAGGCGATAATGTGCAAGGCAGTATTGAATATCACTGTCTGTCACCTCAAATTTGTCTTTCGACGCACCTACATTGTAAACTGTCATTCATAGGCGAGGTTGTAGCAACCTCATGATGGGTGTAGGGAAAATTTGAGTATCATGTAGTTGCCTAAACCTGTCACTGTTACATTGAACTGGGTGAATGGAATATGAATGACAGTCATCCAATATGCTGTAATAGAAATAAGGCCATGCTCATTAAAAAAATATTCGTACTCCCTCCTCTTAAATGGCACCGACCGCCAAAGATCGGGACCCTACTACTACAGAGGGAGGCCTAATGGATCTCCTATCTAAAAACACGGACTCCTAGTGGTCTGATTATTGAATTTGACCTCAGGCCATTTCAACCCAATGATTTTTTTTTGGGCCACAGTTTCTTAGCTTATACTGCATGTCATGTTTCCCATGGTGATGATGCTCATTATGCATTATGTTTGAACCACAACAAGATATGAAATTAAGTAATGAAACAAAGATGAAAGTAAATTAAATGTAAGAATAATGATTGTTGATATTAGCATAATGTATTCCATTATATCTAATCATGTTGACATAAGATTATGTAAATAATTGTCCGCATGTATTGCCATGCTGTTTCACTGTTTTTCATCCCTCCTTACCTTAATTACTATGACACACCCCTCACTGTGTTCATTGGCTCCACTAATTGCACTGCTTGTCTACATAACTGTATCAAGCAGTTACAATGTAACCCTGAAGGCAGCACTGCGTTCCAAAATGTTGGTTACTATACCCATTAAATGTTTGGGAGTGTGCGACCTTCTTTCTTTTTTATAGCCCTATCCATATAGGCCAATTTCTACAAGTGTAAAGGGTTAAAGCCGTTAGATGTAGTTCACCACAGTGCACTTTCCGTTTTATAACGGGGTGATAGGTTTTGCACTCATCACTACTTGCTCTATCAGAAATTAGGATGGCCCTCTTTGACCTCATGTAGGTCGAAACACTGCATTTTGTAAAAACTCCCTCATTACCTTACATCTTTACTTACCTATAGAAGTACGAGTTACCATACCAGGTCACAGGGATGGATATCTATGGAAATTCCGTCTGTTGCTACAGACTTTTAGCTTTAAGTTTCTTTGCACCCCAAGTATGGAACAATCTTCAGAGTTCCCTACAAATGGATGTATTGGTGCCTTTCAGACTATTTGCATTCACTGTTATTTTATTGTTGCTCTTAAATTATTTGTTATTTTTCAATGTTCTTATTTTTAAATTTTATTTATGTATTTATAAATGTTTTACTTCAGTTTATTTAGTAAATACATTCCTCTTAAGGATCGGCCCCTTTTTCCCCCCAGATTTTCGCCTAAAATGACACACCCAAATCTAACTGCCTGTAGCTCAGGACCTGAAGCAAGGACATGCATATTCTTGATACCATTTGAAAGGAAACACTTTGAAGTTTGTGGAAATGTGAAATTAATGTAGGAGATATCACATATCAGATCTGGTAAAAGATCATCTTTGAAATGCAAAAGAAAGGCCACAATGTATTATTCCACTTTAGGCTCTATTTAGATTTTGGCCACTAGTTGGCAGCATTGCATGTGCAAAGTTTTAGACTGATCCAATGAAACATTGTATTTCTGTTCAAAATGTTGCATCAAGTCTGCCCAAATGTGCCTAATTTGTTTATTAATACATTTTCAAGTTCATAACTGTACACTCTCCTCAAACAATAGCATAGTATTATTTCACTGTAACAGCTACAGTAAATTGGACAGTGCAGTTAGATTAACAAGAATTTAAGCTTTCTTCCCATATCAGATATGTCTACGTCCTGGGAAATGTTCTTGTTACTTACATGCTAATCATATTAGCGCACGTTAACTCAACCGTCCTGTGGGGGGGCACCGATCTCGCAGTTAACACTTCTTAAGAAAGGCATTGTCGGTTGTAGGCTTGTAAGTAAGCATTTCACTGTAACATCTACACCTATTGTATTCGGTGCATGTGACAAATACAATTTGATTTAAAAGTGTTGATTGGGGACCTCTTTGCTGTGGAGTGTGATTGTTTTTCACGAGTGTGCTTTATTGAATTTTTTGTATTCTCTTTGTATTTTGTATTTTCTGGTGTATTTCCTATGTCCAATTTGTAATTGTAAGATGCAAAACAGATCTTGGTCTCAATGGGACTACCTGTTAAAATAATCGGTAAAATCCCAAAACCTACTCACTGGGTGCATCAATCGGTCTACTCATGTCTCGACATGAGGTCAGCTGTGGGACATAACACAGTGGGAAAGTATGGAATGGAGTAAATCATAGTGTCTAATGCCCATCAAAAGGCACCAATATGCAGACATATTACAGAAGTGGGCCACTGGACCTACAGTTCCAGAGACTTAAGGACTCCGCCATATCAGCCGAAACTGCACAACTGTCCAATCACAGTGACGGAGCGGTTTGCCATTTCAGGACTTGATGAGAAGAAGAGAAAATGAAAGGGGTATTAAATTTGTGGTGATCGACGATGAATATAGTATTTAAGAATTACAGTGTTGCTGAGGAAATGGTCGTCAAAATGTCAGCAAGCTTCGAGATCACATTAACAATACATTACGCATCCCTGATGTATGTGATTATTAATGGCTGGGCTTCTTCAAAGCTCAGCAGGCCAGTATGGTGGAATTACAAAGAATTGAAGTATTACTGTACACATTTCAATAGGCGAGGTATTATTGCTCAAATATGCCACAGCGGCATCTCCTCAGAAATACAGTTACATTCAATTACTGCTGTGTTTTATATAGGATTTAGGGAAGACATCAGCCAACCAGAGGAGGATGGGCTCCTGCTCTAGACTCTGCTTCCTGTCAAGGTTTCTTCCCGCCTAAGGAGATTTCCCTCATCCGTTCGGTCAAGCGTTAGTTATATTTTAGCACTTTGTTACAAATGTATTTGTAAAATGCACAATCATTTGATTGACTGACTGACTGATTGGTTGATTGAGCTACAGAATGATTAGCGAGTGTAGTTGCTTTTTCACCTCAAAGAGCATCTCCGCCATGTTACAATCAAACGATTGTTGTGTTCTGTCGAGGATGTACTTTAGAAAGAAACGTCATGTTGAGAATGATTAGCAAGCGTTGAGGCACAGAGGCCAGAGTCTAATCACAGTAAGGATGACAGAATGATTTCAACAAAAAAAAAAAAGAGAGACGCAATTATGTATCACAGTTTACCGAGTACCTGTCATCAGGTGGCTTAATTGCTGTGGCTTCTTAATATGGTGTCACCTTTCCGGGACACCGGGACGTAAAACGCTGAGATGAGAGCGGTCTGGGTGCTTGGATGTCCGCCTAGCAAATATAACCCCAAATACCCCAGATGTCCCCTGATTGGTCCAGGTGCTTTTTGTGGGCCTGGAACCAGATAGTCCCACTCCCTTCCCTCCACACTTGTCTCCGTGCCGACACTAATCTCTATTCTACTGCTCTGTGAAGTCCCCCCTCTTCCTCGCCCTGGGTATCAAAACAGGTGCGTTTCACACAAGTGGTTGCCTAGCGATGGCACAAATCTCTGGCCTCACTGGCCTTTCCCTTCCGATTCAAATAACCACAGCAACAACTTCTAAAATGGGAGTCTCTCAAATACAACAATACAGGACCCAAATACATTTCTCTAAGGGTCAGGAGAGAGAGAAAAAGTTGCTCTGCATTTTCATTGGAGTGAGTTGAAGCCTTTATGAGGATGTTGTTAGACTATTGTTAAACTATTCCCATCTAGAAAGTGGAGAGAGAGACTTCATGTTGCCACGGCCCCTCAATAACAACACAGGATTCCTAATTATAGAAGAAGCCCGAAATACAACGGGGTAGAACCCCAAGGACAAAGAGAGGAGGCCCGGAAGAGTCAGAAAGTGCCATGTTCCCAGTCTGCGGGCCTCTATTCATTCATGATTTTTACACAATCAGCTTGGGATAGCTTAGATAGAGTTTGTAGCAGGGATAGTAGTTACTAACCGGCCAGCAGCACAATGACCAGTCGACTAAACTGTGTCCAGATGTCACCGGGTTACTGCGTGTCACTGTATGTCACTGTGGGCTCTTACCTGCTGACTGAGTCGGGGCGATGTCCTGGCCAGCGTTGGAGGGGAGGATCAGGGCTGGAGCAGGGGGCGACGTTTTCTCCACAACCTCTGCGAGACCAGGACAGATAGAGCCAGGGGAGAGAACAGCGCAGTCAGACTTTCCGTGGTCTTTAAAATGAGTGTTTCAATGTTGAGTTGTTGTCATGAAACTGTAACACGGAGCGCTGCAGAAATCAACAATCCCAGCGGACAGAGATAAATCACTCTTCACCGTCACGTGCTGAGCTGACAGTTGTTAAAAGATTTTTCCAGCTTGGATACATATTGAACCCTTTTTACAACAATTGAAACCTTGCATTTCAATGAAGATAATCCTATACTAGAGCCTGGAGAACACCCATCACAAATGGCAGGTGCTCTTTCCACTATGACGATTAGACCTGTCACAAGGGAAAGAACATCATATATTTTTCAAACCAACCCATTTTCATTTCTATTCTTTCAGGTCAAATTGACCGAAAGTACAGTGCCAAAACAACATAAATCATAATTAAATTACTTCCACACTTTGCCCTGTGAGGGTGGGCACCAGCCCAGTGAGACTGAAATAGCAGCAGAGAGAGTAGAGGGGAAGGGAATGGATGAGACACCTGGGTAGGCCGGCTCCATCCTCATGGTAGAGACACCGGGAGAGAGCTGTGGCTGGCCAGCCTCGACCTCAACTACTGGCCTACTACTAGTAGCCTCCAGAATAACCAGCTCCTTGAAGGACAAAACACAAGACAAACACAATATGGACCTCGGGGTCAGTGGACTGATCCGTATAGACATGTGTGAGGTTTCGGTGAGCAAGCGCCGCTCATGCACCGCTGTCATGCGTGAGCTCGTCATATAGGCCGCTCGGCAGTAAACTATTTACAAATCAGCTTGCATGGCAGCTGAAGGAAAGAAAGTGCTTGAAAGGATTGTAAGAGCAAGATTTCGGATTGTGAGAGCAACATTTGTTGTCATTGAGTGGACAGGGTCTATAGAATGCCCAAGTCAGTTGTGTGGACTCCAACTTGACTTCAGCTTTGTAGACATTTGGAGTTTCTCAGAGTGTACTGCGCAACAGTGTTCACTTACTCCACCCTTGTCAAAGTGCTTTTAAAGAGTTTCAAGCAGCTGAGTCTACTTTACCGCTGAAAGAACCAAGACCAGATCATGTAAAAGAGAGCTTCTATATTTAATTCAAAAAGTCATAATACAATACTAAATCCATTACAGAAAGGTTTCAGGACTGTTCAGTGTTTGAGGCTCTAAGGCTGCACTTAAACATGCAGCCCGATTCTGATCAGTTGCTCAATTATTGGCAAAAGAGCTGATCTGATTGGTCAACTGACCAATTTGTGGAAAAAGATCAGAATTGGGCTGCCTGAGTAAACGCAGCCTTACAGTATGAGGCTGGACAAAAGCGCAAAGAGCAAAGTCTTGCCAGCTGCGAACGGCATTGACATAGACGTTCCACTGTGAATGCTTTAAGTGCGCTTAGGCTGAAAGCATGGAGCATTGATTGGCTCAAAGTCATGCAGTGGTGATGCCGACTTCATGCAGAGGTGATGCTGCAGGCTGCTTCTGCAGGTCGCTGCCATAGAGGCTGAAGGATGAATACTTCTTGTTGCATGCAAGAAAGCTTATTTCTGTTCCGTTGTTTTTTTGCAGAAGAAACCCAACCTACCTGCTCAGGTGCATCTGTGGCAACTGGCCATGAAGACAAAATAAAAACAACACAAAGAAAGAATGAGTTCAAAAAAAGAGTGGGACCGTTTGAAAGCACAAGGCTGGATATACCTGCCCTTGACTACCAAGGTTTGTCAGAGGCAAGTACATCATTTATATGTATTTTTAGGACAACATTCACATTATAGTTCCCCATTAAATATAGTCAGGCTTTTGAATACATCAATTAACCCGGCTGGGGCCAGAGAGGATTAATGATTTGCAATCCATAAGATGGTCACCTTCACAGGTACTTTTAGCTGTTCATGACCGCATCAACATGTGATATTTTTCATGGCCACGTACAAATGTTAATCAGTAACAAGGATGTTCCACTAACACCTTATTTTAAACACTGGCCAAATGCCATGTCATAACTCAACCCTCTTGCATTTTTACGGAGGTCATAAAGACCAACGGTATTGTTACGAATGACGCATAACATTAGGCGTAAAATAAATTCCCTCCGACAGGGTTCATAGCGCCTTGTGGCATGCAAACACTAATCAACACAGGTTTGGGCAGTGACTTTCTCCTCTTATTTTTTGTCTGAGTCTGTCCTCTGCATTGGATCCTCTGTGCTCAAGAGAAGTTTAGCTGAAGTTTGCATAAGTCTGTGCACTCTACCGCTGGCCAAGTTTCTCTCTCCCTCACCAGCCGCCAAGCATGTCCTGAACAATAAAAGAGAGGAACTCCATCTCTCCTCTCAGAATCCAGCGGTTTGAGTGGTGAGGGCAAGCCAAAGCATGTGAATCCTCATCATCCTATCCTGGGTGGAACTGAATTGGTGTCTGGGTGAGCAATGTTTTTAAAGACCCCCACACACTCACGCATACAAGTCGGTTCTGTCTTTTGTTTCACTTATGTGCTGCCTTTTGTCGAAGGGTGGATTACGAAAAAAGTGCGCTGGCACTGAAGGTACACGATATTCCACATATCAAAACAGGACAGCATCGTGAAAAGACAAAAGCATGGCCCCAGGGCCCATGTGTTACAGTCTATGATGCCAAATTCCACAGAGCACTACTTGAATTCTAAAAGACCAAGCAACTCCCATCTATGAGTCACACTGAGGCCCAGCTCATCCCAATGTTCTGTCTCTGTCTTTCTGGAGTACATTAGTAAAGATGGCTGCTCTTCTACTGGTGCTTGCTGTGTGATGTTGACTCAGCTGGTATAGAGGGAATTGTGTGATGTTGACTCAGCTGGTATAGAGGGAATTGTGTGATGTTGACTCACCTGGTATAGAGGGAATTGTGTGATGTTGACTCAGCTGGTATAGAGGGAATTGTGTGATGTTGACTCTCTAGGTATAGAGGGAATTGTGTGATGTTGACTGAGCTGGTATAGAGGGAATTGTGTGATGTTGACTCAGCTGGTATAGAGGGAATTGTGTGATGTTGACTCACCTGGTATAGAGGGAATTGTGTGATGTTGACTCAGCTGGTATAGAGGGAATTGTGTGATGTTGACTCACCTGGTATAGAGGGAATTGTGTGATGTTGACTCAGCTGGTATAGAGGGAATTGTGTGATGTTGACTCTCTAGGTATAGAGGGAATTGTGTGATGTTGACTGAGCTGGTATAGAGGGAATTGTGTGATGTTGACTCAGCTGGTATAGAGGGAATTGTGTGATGTTGACTCACCTGGTATAGAGGGAATTGTGTGATGTTGACTCACCTGGTATAGAGGGAATTGTGTGATGTTGACTCAGCTGGTATAGAGGGAATTGTGTGATGTTGACTCACCTGGTATAGAGGGAATTGTGTGATGTTGACTCAGCTGGTATAGAGGGAATTGTGTGATGTTGACTCTCTTGGTATAGAGGGAATTGTGTGATGTTGACTCTCTTGGTATAGAGGGAATTGTGTGATGTTGACTCCCCTGGTATAGAGGGAATTGTGTGATGTTGACTCACCTGGTATAGAGGGAATTGTGTGATGTTGACTCAACTGGTATAGAGGGAATTGTGTGATGTTGACTCTCTTGGTATAGAGGGAATTGTGTGATGTTGACTCTCTTGGTATAGAGAGAATTGTGTGATGTTGACTCAACTGGTATAGAGGGAATTGTGTGATGTTGACTCTCTTGGTATAGAGGGAATTGTGTGATGTTGACTCTCTTGGTATAGAGGGAATTGTGTGATGTTGACTGAGATGGTATAGAGGGAATTGTGTGATGTTCACTCACCTGGTATAGAGGGAATTGTGTGATGTTGACTCTCTTGGTATAGAGGGAATTGTGTGATGTTGACTCCCCTGGTATAGAGGGAATTGTGTGATGTTGACTCACCTGGTATAGAGGGAATTGTGTGATGTTGACTCAACTGGTATAGAGGGAATTGTGTGATGTTGACTCTCTTGGTATAGAGGGAATTGTGTGATGTTGACTCTCTTGGTATAGAGAGAATTGTGTGATGTTGACTCTCTTGGTATAGAGGGAATTGTGTGATGTTGACTCTCTTGGTATAGAGGGAATTGTGTGATGTTGACTCTCTTGGTATAGAGGGAATTGTGTGATGTTGACTCCCCTGGTATAAAGGGAATTGTGTGATGTTGACTCACCTGGTATAGAGGGAATTGTGTGACATTGACTCAGATGGTATAGAGGGAATTGTGTGATGTTGACTCACCTGGTATAGAGGGAATTGTGTGATGTTGACTCAGCTGGTATAGAGGGAATTGTGTGATGTTGACTCACCTGGTATAGAGGGAATTGTGTGATGTTGACTTAGCTGGTATAGAGGGAATTGTGTGATGTTGACTCTCTTGGTATAGAGGGAATTGTGTGATGTTGACTCCCCTGGTATAGAGGGAATTGTGTGATGTTGACTCACCTGGTATAGAGGGAATTTTGTGATGTTGACTCAGCTGGTATAGAGGGAATTGTGTGATGTTGACTCACCTGGTATAGAGGGAATTGTGTGATGTTGACTCAGCTGGTATAGAGGGAATTGTGTGATGTTGACTCTCTTGGTATAGAGGGAATTGTGTGATGTTGACTCTCTTGGTATAGAGGGAATTGTGTGATGTTGACTCCCCTGGTATAGAGGGAATTGTGTGATGTTGACTCACCTGGTATAGAGGGAATTGTGTGATGTTGACTCAACTGGTATAGAGGGAATTGTGTGATGTTGACTCTCTTGGTATAGAGGGAATTGTGTGATGTTGACTCTCTTGGTATAGAGAGAATTGTGTGATGTTGACTCAACTGGTATAGAGGGAATTGTGTGATGTTGACTCTCTTGGTATAGAGGGAATTGTGTGATGTTGACTCTCTTGGTATAGAGGGAATTGTGTGATGTTGACTGAGATGGTATAGAGGGAATTGTGTGATGTTCACTCACCTGGTATAGAGGGAATTGTGTGATGTTGACTCTCTTGGTATAGAGGGAATTGTGTGATGTTGACTCCCCTGGTATAGAGGGAATTGTGTGATGTTGACTCACCTGGTATAGAGGGAATTGTGTGATGTTGACTCAACTGGTATAGAGGGAATTGTGTGATGTTGACTCTCTTGGTATAGAGGGAATTGTGTGATGTTGACTCTCTTGGTATAGAGAGAATTGTGTGATGTTGACTCTCTTGGTATAGAGGGAATTGTGTGATGTTGACTCTCTTGGTATAGAGGGAATTGTGTGATGTTGACTCTCTTGGTATAGAGGGAATTGTGTGATGTTGACTCTCTTGGTATAGAGGGAATTGTGTGATGTTGACTCCCCTGGTATAGAGGGAATTGTGTGATGTTGACTCACCTGGTATAGAGGGAATTGTGTGATGTTGACTCAACTGGTATAGAGGGAATTGTGTGATGTTGACTCTCTTGGTATAGAGGGAATTGTGTGATGTTGACTCTCTTGGTATAGAGAGAATTGTGTGATGTTGACTCAACTGGTATAGAGGGAATTGTGTGATGTTGACTCTCTTGGTATAGAGGGAATTGTGTGATGTTGACTCTCTTGGTATAGAGGGAATTGTGTGATGTTGACTGAGATGGTATAGAGGGAATTGTGTGATGTTCACTCACCTGGTATAGAGGGAATTGTGTGATGTTGACTCTCTTGGTATAGAGGGAATTGTGTGATGTTGACTCCCCTGGTATAGAGGGAATTGTGTGATGTTGACTCACCTGGTATAGAGGGAATTGTGTGATGTTGACTCAACTGGTATAGAGGGAATTGTGTGATGTTGACTCTCTTGGTATAGAGGGAATTGTGTGATGTTGACTCTCTTGGTATAGAGAGAATTGTGTGATGTTGACTCTCTTGGTATAGAGGGAATTGTGTGATGTTGACTCTCTTGGTATAGAGGGAATTGTGTGATGTTGACTCTCTTGGTATAGAGGGAATTGTGTGATGTTGACTCCCCTGGTATAAAGGGAATTGTGTGATGTTGACTCACCTGGTATAGAGGGAATTGTGTGACATTGACTCAGATGGTATAGAGGGAATTGTGTGATGTTGACTCACCTGGTATAGAGGGAATTGTGTGATGTTGACTCAGCTGGTATAGAGGGAATTGTGTGATGTTGACTCACCTGGTATAGAGGGAATTGTGTGATGTTGACTTAGCTGGTATAGAGGGAATTGTGTGATGTTGACTCTCTTGGTATAGAGGGAATTGTGTGATGTTGACTCCCCTGGTATAGAGGGAATTGTGTGATGTTGACTCACCTGGTATAGAGGGAATTTTGTGATGTTGACTCAGCTGGTATAGAGGGAATTGTGTGATGTTGACTCTCTTGGTATAGAGGGAATTGTGTGATGTTGACTCTCTTGGTATAGAGAGAATTGTGTGATGTTGACTCACCTGGTATAGAGGGAATTGTGTGATGTTGACTCAGCTGGTATAGAGGGAATTGTGTGATGTTGACTCTCTAGGTATAGAGGGAATTGTGTGATGTTGACTGAGCTGGTATAGAGGGAATTGTGTGATGTTGACTCAGCTGGTATAGAGGGAATTGTGTGATGTTGACTCACCTGGTATAGAGGGAATTGTGTGATGTTGACTCAGCTGGTATAGAGGGAATTGTGTGATGTTGACTCACCTGGTATAGAGGGAATTGTGTGATGTTGACTCAGCTGGTATAGAGGGAATTGTGTGATGTTGACTCTCTAGGTATAGAGGGAATTGTGTGATGTTGACTGAGCTGGTATAGAGGGAATTGTGTGATGTTGACTCAGCTGGTATAGAGGGAATTGTGTGATGTTGACTCACCTGGTATAGAGGGAATTGTGTGATGTTGACTCACCTGGTATAGAGGGAATTGTGTGATGTTGACTCAGCTGGTATAGAGGGAATTGTGTGATGTTGACTCACCTGGTATAGAGGGAATTGTGTGATGTTGACTCAGCTGGTATAGAGGGAATTGTGTGATGTTGACTCTCTTGGTATAGAGGGAATTGTGTGATGTTGACTCTCTTGGTATAGAGGGAATTGTGTGATGTTGACCCCCCTGGTATAGAGGGAATTGTGTGATGTTGACTCACCTGGTATAGAGGGAATTGTGTGATGTTGACTCAACTGGTATAGAGGGAATTGTGTGATGTTGACTCTCTTGGTATAGAGGGAATTGTGTGATGTTGACTCTCTTGGTATAGAGAGAATTGTGTGATGTTGACTCAACTGGTATAGAGGGAATTGTGTGATGTTGACTCTCTTGGTATAGAGGGAATTGTGTGATGTTGACTCTCTTGGTATAGAGGGAATTGTGTGATGTTGACTGAGATGGTATAGAGGGAATTGTGTGATGTTCACTCACCTGGTATAGAGGGAATTGTGTGATGTTGACTCTCTTGGTATAGAGGGAATTGTGTGATGTTGACTCCCCTGGTATAGAGGGAATTGTGTGATGTTGACTCACCTGGTATAGAGGGAATTGTGTGATGTTGACTCAACTGGTATAGAGGGAATTGTGTGATGTTGACTCTCTTGGTATAGAGGGAATTGTGTGATGTTGACTCTCTTGGTATAGAGAGAATTGTGTGATGTTGACTCTCTTGGTATAGAGGGAATTGTGTGATGTTGACTCTCTTGGTATAGAGGGAATTGTGTGATGTTGACTCTCTTGGTATAGAGGGAATTGTGTGATGTTGACTCCCCTGGCATGAAGGGAATTGTGTGATGTTGACTCACCTGGTATAGAGGGAATTGTGTGACATTGACTCAGATGGTATAGAGGGAATTGTGTGATGTTGACTCACCTGGTATAGAGGGAATTGTGTGATGTTGACTCAGCTGGTATAGAGGGAATTGTGTGATGTTGACTCACCTGGTATAGAGGGAATTGTGTGATGTTGACTTAGCTGGTATAGAGGGAATTGTGTGATGTTGACTCTCTTGGTATAGAGGGAATTGTGTGATGTTGACTCCCCTGGTATAGAGGGAATTGTGTGATGTTGACTCACCTGGTATAGAGGGAATTTTGTGATGTTGACTCAGCTGGTATAGAGGGAATTGTGTGATGTTGACTCACCTGGTATAGAGGGAATTGTGTGATGTTGACTCAGCTGGTATAGAGGGAATTGTGTGATGTTGACTCTCTTGGTATAGAGGGAATTGTGTGATGTTGACTCTCTTGGTATAGAGGGAATTGTGTGATGTTGACTCCCCTGGTATAGAGGGAATTGTGTGATGTTGACTCACCTGGTATAGAGGGAATTGTGTGATGTTGACTCAACTGGTATAGAGGGAATTGTGTGATGTTGACTCTCTTGGTATAGAGGGAATTGTGTGATGTTGACTCTCTTGGTATAGAGAGAATTGTGTGATGTTGACTCAACTGGTATAGAGGGAATTGTGTGATGTTGACTCTCTTGGTATAGAGGGAATTGTGTGATGTTGACTCTCTTGGTATAGAGGGAATTGTGTGATGTTGACTGAGATGGTATAGAGGGAATTGTGTGATGTTCACTCACCTGGTATAGAGGGAATTGTGTGATGTTGACTCTCTTGGTATAGAGGGAATTGTGTGATGTTGACTCCCCTGGTATAGAGGGAATTGTGTGATGTTGACTCACCTGGTATAGAGGGAATTGTGTGATGTTGACTCAACTGGTATAGAGGGAATTGTGTGATGTTGACTCTCTTGGTATAGAGGGAATTGTGTGATGTTGACTCTCTTGGTATAGAGAGAATTGTGTGATGTTGACTCTCTTGGTATAGAGGGAATTGTGTGATGTTGACTCTCTTGGTATAGAGGGAATTGTGTGATGTTGACTCTCTTGGTATAGAGGGAATTGTGTGATGTTGACTCTCTTGGTATAGAGGGAATTGTGTGATGTTGACTCCCCTGGTATAGAGGGAATTGTGTGATGTTGACTCACCTGGTATAGAGGGAATTGTGTGATGTTGACTCAACTGGTATAGAGGGAATTGTGTGATGTTGACTCTCTTGGTATAGAGGGAATTGTGTGATGTTGACTCTCTTGGTATAGAGAGAATTGTGTGATGTTGACTCAACTGGTATAGAGGGAATTGTGTGATGTTGACTCTCTTGGTATAGAGGGAATTGTGTGATGTTGACTCTCTTGGTATAGAGGGAATTGTGTGATGTTGACTGAGATGGTATAGAGGGAATTGTGTGATGTTCACTCACCTGGTATAGAGGGAATTGTGTGATGTTGACTCTCTTGGTATAGAGGGAATTGTGTGATGTTGACTCCCCTGGTATAGAGGGAATTGTGTGATGTTGACTCACCTGGTATAGAGGGAATTGTGTGATGTTGACTCAACTGGTATAGAGGGAATTGTGTGATGTTGACTCTCTTGGTATAGAGGGAATTGTGTGATGTTGACTCTCTTGGTATAGAGAGAATTGTGTGATGTTGACTCTCTTGGTATAGAGGGAATTGTGTGATGTTGACTCTCTTGGTATAGAGGGAATTGTGTGATGTTGACTCTCTTGGTATAGAGGGAATTGTGTGATGTTGACTCCCCTGGTATAAAGGGAATTGTGTGATGTTGACTCACCTGGTATAGAGGGAATTGTGTGACATTGACTCAGATGGTATAGAGGGAATTGTGTGATGTTGACTCACCTGGTATAGAGGGAATTGTGTGATGTTGACTCAGCTGGTATAGAGGGAATTGTGTGATGTTGACTCACCTGGTATAGAGGGAATTGTGTGATGTTGACTTAGCTGGTATAGAGGGAATTGTGTGATGTTGACTCTCTTGGTATAGAGGGAATTGTGTGATGTTGACTCCCCTGGTATAGAGGGAATTGTGTGATGTTGACTCACCTGGTATAGAGGGAATTTTGTGATGTTGACTCAGCTGGTATAGAGGGAATTGTGTGATGTTGACTCACCTGGTATAGAGGGAATTGTGTGATGTTGACTCAGCTGGTATAGAGGGAATTGTGTGATGTTGACTCTCTTGGTATAGAGGGAATTGTGTGATGTTGACTCTCTTGGTATAGAGGGAATTGTGTGATGTTGACTCCCCTGGTATAGAGGGAATTGTGTGATGTTGACTCACCTGGTATAGAGGGAATTGTGTGATGTTGACTCAACTGGTATAGAGGGAATTGTGTGATGTTGACTCTCTTGGTATAGAGGGAATTGTGTGATGTTGACTCTCTTGGTATAGAGAGAATTGTGTGATGTTGACTCAACTGGTATAGAGGGAATTGTGTGATGTTGACTCTCTTGGTATAGAGGGAATTGTGTGATGTTGACTCTCTTGGTATAGAGGGAATTGTGTGATGTTGACTGAGATGGTATAGAGGGAATTGTGTGATGTTCACTCACCTGGTATAGAGGGAATTGTGTGATGTTGACTCTCTTGGTATAGAGGGAATTGTGTGATGTTGACTCCCCTGGTATAGAGGGAATTGTGTGATGTTGACTCACCTGGTATAGAGGGAATTGTGTGATGTTGACTCAACTGGTATAGAGGGAATTGTGTGATGTTGACTCTCTTGGTATAGAGGGAATTGTGTGATGTTGACTCTCTTGGTATAGAGAGAATTGTGTGATGTTGACTCTCTTGGTATAGAGGGAATTGTGTGATGTTGACTCTCTTGGTATAGAGGGAATTGTGTGATGTTGACTCTCTTGGTATAGAGGGAATTGTGTGATGTTGACTCTCTTGGTATAGAGGGAATTGTGTGATGTTGACTCCCCTGGTATAGAGGGAATTGTGTGATGTTGACTCACCTGGTATAGAGGGAATTGTGTGATGTTGACTCAACTGGTATAGAGGGAATTGTGTGATGTTGACTCTCTTGGTATAGAGGGAATTGTGTGATGTTGACTCTCTTGGTATAGAGAGAATTGTGTGATGTTGACTCAACTGGTATAGAGGGAATTGTGTGATGTTGACTCTCTTGGTATAGAGGGAATTGTGTGATGTTGACTCTCTTGGTATAGAGGGAATTGTGTGATGTTGACTGAGATGGTATAGAGGGAATTGTGTGATGTTCACTCACCTGGTATAGAGGGAATTGTGTGATGTTGACTCTCTTGGTATAGAGGGAATTGTGTGATGTTGACTCCCCTGGTATAGAGGGAATTGTGTGATGTTGACTCACCTGGTATAGAGGGAATTGTGTGATGTTGACTCAACTGGTATAGAGGGAATTGTGTGATGTTGACTCTCTTGGTATAGAGGGAATTGTGTGATGTTGACTCTCTTGGTATAGAGAGAATTGTGTGATGTTGACTCTCTTGGTATAGAGGGAATTGTGTGATGTTGACTCTCTTGGTATAGAGGGAATTGTGTGATGTTGACTCTCTTGGTATAGAGGGAATTGTGTGATGTTGACTCCCCTGGTATAAAGGGAATTGTGTGATGTTGACTCACCTGGTATAGAGGGAATTGTGTGACATTGACTCAGATGGTATAGAGGGAATTGTGTGATGTTGACTCACCTGGTATAGAGGGAATTGTGTGATGTTGACTCAGCTGGTATAGAGGGAATTGTGTGATGTTGACTCACCTGGTATAGAGGGAATTGTGTGATGTTGACTTAGCTGGTATAGAGGGAATTGTGTGATGTTGACTCTCTTGGTATAGAGGGAATTGTGTGATGTTGACTCCCCTGGTATAGAGGGAATTGTGTGATGTTGACTCACCTGGTATAGAGGGAATTTTGTGATGTTGACTCAGCTGGTATAGAGGGAATTGTGTGATGTTGACTCTCTTGGTATAGAGGGAATTGTGTGATGTTGACTCAGCTGGTATAGAGGGAATTGTGTGATGTTGACTCACCTGGTATAGAGGGAATTGTGTGATGTTGACTCAGCTGGTATAGAGGGAATTGTGTGATGTTGACTCTCTAGGTATAGAGGGAATTGTGTGATGTTGACTGAGCTGGTATAGAGGGAATTGTGTGATGTTGACTCAGCTGGTATAGAGGGAATTTTGTGATGTTGACTCAGCTGGTATAGAGGGAATTGTGTGATGTTGACTCTCTTGGTATAGAGGGAATTGTGTGATGTTGACTCAGCTGGTATAGAGGGAATTGTGTGATGTTGACTCACCTGGTATAGAGGGAATTGTGTGATGTTGACTCAGCTGGTATAGAGGGAATTGTGTGATGTTGACTCTCTAGGTATAGAGGGAATTGTGTGATGTTGACTGAGCTGGTATAGAGGGAATTGTGTGATGTTGACTCAGCTGGTATAGAGGGAATTGTGTGATGTTGACTCACCTGGTATAGAGGGAATTGTGTGATGTTGACTCACCTGGTATAGAGGGAATTGTGTGATGTTGACTCAGCTGGTATAGAGGGAATTGTGTGATGTTGACTCACCTGGTATAGAGGGAATTGTGTGATGTTGACTCAGCTGGTATAGAGGGAATTGTGTGATGTTGACTCTCTTGGTATAGAGGGAATTGTGTGATGTTGACTCTCTTGGTATAGAGGGAATTGTGTGATGTTGACTCCCCTGGTATAGAGGGAATTGTGTGATGTTGACTCACCTGGTATAGAGGGAATTGTGTGATGTTGACTCAACTGGTATAGAGGGAATTGTGTGATGTTGACTCTCTTGGTATAGAGGGAATTGTGTGATGTTGACTCTCTTGGTATAGAGAGAATTGTGTGATGTTGACTCAACTGGTATAGAGGGAATTGTGTGATGTTGACTCTCTTGGTATAGAGGGAATTGTGTGATGTTGACTCTCTTGGTATAGAGGGAATTGTGTGATGTTGACTGAGATGGTATAGAGGGAATTGTGTGATGTTCACTCACCTGGTATAGAGGGAATTGTGTGATGTTGACTCTCTTGGTATAGAGGGAATTGTGTGATGTTGACTCCCCTGGTATAGAGGGAATTGTGTGATGTTGACTCACCTGGTATAGAGGGAATTGTGTGATGTTGACTCAACTGGTATAGAGGGAATTGTGTGATGTTGACTCTCTTGGTATAGAGGGAATTGTGTGATGTTGACTCTCTTGGTATAGAGAGAATTGTGTGATGTTGACTCTCTTGGTATAGAGGGAATTGTGTGATGTTGACTCTCTTGGTATAGAGGGAATTGTGTGATGTTGACTCTCTTGGTATAGAGGGAATTGTGTGATGTTGACTCCCCTGGTATAAAGGGAATTGTGTGATGTTGACTCACCTGGTATAGAGGGAATTGTGTGACATTGACTCAGATGGTATAGAGGGAATTGTGTGATGTTGACTCACCTGGTATAGAGGGAATTGTGTGATGTTGACTCAGCTGGTATAGAGGGAATTGTGTGATGTTGACTCACCTGGTATAGAGGGAATTGTGTGATGTTGACTTAGCTGGTATAGAGGGAATTGTGTGATGTTGACTCTCTTGGTATAGAGGGAATTGTGTGATGTTGACTCCCCTGGTATAGAGGGAATTGTGTGATGTTGACTCACCTGGTATAGAGGGAATTTTGTGATGTTGACTCAGCTGGTATAGAGGGAATTGTGTGATGTTGACTCTCTTGGTATAGAGGGAATTGTGTGATGTTGACTCTCTTGGTATAGAGGGAATTGTGTGATGTTGACTCCCCTGGTATAAAGGGAATTGTGTGATGTTGACTCACCTGGTATAGAGGGAATTGTGTGATGTTGACTCCCCTGGTATAAAGGGAATTGTGTGATGTTGACTCACCTGGTATAGAGGGAATTGTGTGATGTTGACTCCCCTGGTATAAAGGGAATTGTGTGATGTTGACTCACCTGGAATAGAGGGAAGCTGTCTCTCAGTGACGCTCAAGGCCTCCACTGGTTTCTCGGGTGTCGGGAAGGGCAGAGGCGGGGCCACAGCCTCTTGGTGGGTGATCATTGGCTTGTTGATGGTCTCAGGTTGGCTGGGAAGTTTGGGTAGTTGATTGGGTAGTTTGGGCTTGTAAGAGCCTGTGACAGTGTAGCCCATCCCACCAGGGCATATCTCCTTGAATTTAGCTAAAAATGTTAAAAGAAAAATAAGTATTCTTTACGCAAGAAAAAAAAACACATCAGAAACCACTTCCATCCCAAAAAACAGATCGAAATGTCCACATTAAATATATTTACTTTGCATAATTCATAGCTATATGACTAATTTGATTGATCTTTTATTTGATGTAACTCATATGTAAAGTACAATAAGTTAGGTTAGGTTTTTGTTGAAGCAGATTCACCACGTGTATATAATTCTCTGAGTTCTTTCCGAGCTCCACATACAGTGCATTCGGGAAAGTATTCAGACCCCTTGACTTTTTCCACATTTTGTTACGTTACAGCCTTATTCTAAAATGGATGAAATAAAAAAAAATCTCATCCATCTACACACAAAGTGTGACAAAGTGAAAACAGGTTTATAGACATTTTAGCAAATGTATTACAAATAAAAAAGTATTCAAGCTCAGGTGCATCCTGTTACCATTGATCATCCTTTAATGTTTCTACAGCTTGATTGGAGTCCATCTGTGGTAAATTCACTTGATTGGACATGATTTGGAAAGGCACACACCTGTCTATATAAGGTCCCACAGTTGACAGAGAATGTCATAGCAAAAACTAGGTTGAAAGAATTGTCCGTAGAGCTCCGAGACAGGATTGTGTCGAGGCACAGATCTGGGGAAGACTACCAAAAAATGTCTGCAGCATTGAGGTCCCAAGAACACAGTGGCCTCCATCATTCTTAAATGTATGAAGTTTGGAACCACCAATACACTCACTAGAGCTGGCCACCCAGCCAAACCTAGCAATCGGGGGAGAAGGGCCTTGGTCAGGGAGGTGACCAAGATCCCGATGGTCACTCTGACAAAGCTCCAGTTCCTTTGTGGAGATGGGAGAACTTTCCAGATGGACAACCATCTCTGCAGCATTCCACCAATCAGGCCTTTATGGTAAAATGGCCAGACGGAAGCCATTCCTCAGTAAAAGGCACATGACAGCCCGCTTGGAGTTTGCCAAAAGGCACCTAAAGACTTTCAGACCATGAGAAATAAGATTCTCTGGTCTGATGAAACCAAGATTGAACCCTTTGGCCTGAATGCAAAGCATCGCGCCTGGAGGAAACCGGGCACCATCCCTACGGTGAAGCATGGTGGTGGCAGCATCATGCTGTAGGGATGTTTTTCAGCAGCAGGGACTGGGAGACTAGTCAGGATCGAGGGAAAGATGAACAGACCAAAGTACATAGAGTACATAAAACCTTCTCCAGAGTGCTCAGGACCTCAGACTGGGGCGAAGATTCACCTTCCAAGAGGAAAACGAGCCTAAGCACACAGCCAAGACAACACAAGAGTGGCTTCAGGACAAGTCTCTGAATGTCCTTGAGTGGCCCAGCAAGAACCCAGCCAATTGCAGTTAAAACACTACATTTAACATTGATAGTGAAACAAATATATCAGATCAAACAGTAACTAATCCAGCTACCTTGGTAAACATTCCAACAAACGAAGAAGAACACATTGAAAAGATACCTTAAAAAACGCTGCACTTCACATCAAGGTTAGTCCTGAAATGATTACACCAATCCTATATGTCTACTCAAGTTTATTTCCTGATTATGGAGCACAAGTCTATAATTTACTCTTATCTTCTTATGGCTGCAGGGGCAGTATTGAGTAGCTTGGATAAAAGGTGCCCAGAGGTGCCCAGAGTAAACGGCCTGCTCCTCAGTCTTGTCAGTCTCAGTATTGGATAGAAAACACTCGGAAGTTTCTAAAACTGTTTGAATGATGTCTGTGAGTATAACAGAACTCATATGGCAGCCAAAAACCTGAGAAGAAATCCAAACAGGAAGTAAAAAAATCTGAGGTTGGTCGATTTTCAACTCAGGTCCTATTGAATTCACATTGGGATATGAATGAAGTTGCACTTCCTAGGGCTTCCACTAGATGTCAATCGTCTTTAGAAACTTGAATGAGGCTTCTACTGTGTTGTGGGACTGAATAAGAGCTGAATGAGTCAGGTACTGGCAGAGAGCCATTTCCTGGTCATGCGCATTCCACATGATATCGACTTTGCTCCTCTAGACACAAAGGAATTCTCCGAAGATTCTGAAGATTTATGATAAAAACATCCTAATGATTGATTCTATACTTAGTTTGAAACGTCTCTTCGACCTGTAATATAGTTTTTGTCCGAAGTAATGCACGAGCGTTTGATATGTGTACTTAATGCTAGCTACTTTTGCTATAGATAACGGACATTATCGAACAAATCAAGCATTTATTGTGGAACTGCGATTCCTGGGAGTGCATTCTGATGAAAATCATCAAAGGTAAGGGAATATGTATCATGTAATTTCTGGTTTCTGTTGACTCCAACATGGTGGCTAATTTGATTATTTTTCTGAGCGCCGTTTCAGATTATTGCATGGTTTGCTTTTTCCGTAAAGTTTTTTTGAAATCTGACACAGCGGTTGCATTAAGGAGAGGTATATGTATAATTCCATGTTTATAACTTGTATTATCATCTACATTTATGATGAGTATTTCTGTTGAATCGATGTGGCTAGGCAAAATCCCTGGATGTTTTTGGAACTAGTGAACGCGCCAATGTAAACTCAGATTTTTTAAATATAAATATGAACTTTATCAAACAAAACATACATGTATTGTGTAACATGAAGTCCTATGAGTGTCATCTGATGAAGATCATCAAATGTTAGTGGCTAATTTTATCTCTATTTGTGCTTTTTGTGACTCCTCTCTTTGGCTGGAAAAATGGCTGTGTTTTTCTGTGGCTTGGTGGTGACCTAACATAATCATTTGTGGAGCTTTCGCTGTAAAGCATATTGATATCGGACACTGTGGTGTGATTAACAACAAGATTACCTTTAAAACGGAATAAGATACATGTATGTTTGAGGAATTTTAATTATGAGATTTCTGTTGTTTTGAATTTGGCACCCTGCACTTTCACTGGCTGTTGTCATATCATCCCGTTAACGGGATTGCAGCCCTAAGAAGTTATAACAGCTCTTAATCTTACCCACAGAGATGTTCTCACTTGGGCCCCATTCCAAGATATCATCCTCTAACTCTACCACCCACACTCTCTATAACAACCTGCTGTACCAAACTGCAAACCTGGAGGATCTGGCAACCAAAGGAATCTGGCAACCCAGATTAATTTGACTGGTGTTGTTAATTAGGCAAAACGAGGTAATTTAGTAATGTCTCTCGGAGCCCAGACAGACAATACAGGCACAGACGAAGAAAAGGGTTAGACTTATTCCCAGATAAACTCCCAGGTCTAATGGAATGTTTGGCTCGACGTCATAAATTAAATAAGACAGACCTTTTTGAGTGGAAGTGTGAGGACTCAGCGAACAGCTTCTATCTATTTAGTGTGGCTGTGGTCCACATGATCTGCAAGCGTCTGCTATTGTATCACCAAGGCGAACACTGACCATAATACCCGTACAGGTTGCACTGACAGAGGGGGAGCCGTGGTGGAGTAAGGGGAGACAGTGGGAGTGTGGTGGTGGTGGTGCAGTAAGGGGATACAGTAGGAGTGTGGTGGTGGTGGTGGAGTAAGGGGAGACAGTGGGGGTGTGGTGGTGGTGGTGGAGTAAGGGGAGACAGTGGGAGTGTGGTGGTGGTTGTGGAGTAAGGGGAGACAGTGGGAGTGTGGTGGTGGTGGTGGTGGAGTAAGGGGAGACAGTGGGAGTGTGGTGGTGGTGGTGGTGGAGTAAGGGGAGACAGTGGGAGTGTGGTGGTGGTGGAGTAAGGGGAGACAGTGGGAGTGTGGTGGTGGTGGTGGAGTAAGGGGAGACAGTGGGAGTGTGGTGGTGGTGGGGATTTAACTGCATCTAAAAGCATATATTTGGCAAAGCAGTTAACCACATGCACAGAGAGAGAGAGAGAGAGAGAGTGTCTGTGGGGGGGGGGGGGGTCGGATGAATGAATGCCATTGGTCCCATATTTCCATCTCTCAGTGTGAGATTGGTGGAATAGATGGATGGGTAGAGGTGTAGTCTGTCTGGAGCTCAGAGGTGCCAGCGTTGGGGACCTTACCTGTTCCTGGCAGGGGGCACTTGTCGCAGCGCGGGCCCCAGGCCTTGCCCACACTGCAGCAGCACAGCTGTTTGCTCAGCTGAGCAGGCACCGGGTGCAAACACTGCTTCCCCGAACTGACCAATCGGAAACAAGCCCCTTTCTCCTCGTGGACGGCAGGGGTGTCAGCTGAAGAGGTGCGGCGGAGGGTGGAGGGAGAGGGGCGAGGGGAGGTGCGCCACAGTGGGGGGGAGACACATACATGGGGGAGAGAAGAGAAATAAAGAGAAGAGAAGTAAAGAAGTCCCCCTTCACCGGAATCTCCCCGCCCAACACAGAGTCCAGTAGTCACACATTTATAACAACGACATCAAAAATACCAAGGAAAATGTGAAACATCTCGGCGTAGTTAGCTGCTACCGCTGAGACCTTTCATATCTTCGACGCAGGATTTTTGAGCTATGAAGAAAGTGTTGACTCAACTAAACGCTCAAACACAAAACACACGCGACACATACAACATCGAAAGCTCTTTGGGTGTACACACATTGAGCGCTTCATGCCATGGCTTCATGCACTAGTTAGCAAAGTCAAACGCTGACTCAAATAACAGCATGCAGTAGGGTTGGTTGAGTGTTTCTGAATGGTGCCCATCATGAGGGGTTGAAGCAGCTCAAATCCTGAAGTGGGGGAGCAGGAGTGGAAACTGTGGCACGGCAAGGCACCAACGGAACAAAGACTCTCTAAGGCTTTGACCTCCAAGTAGAGCTAGAGCCATATGATGTTCTTTCAGCATTTCTTCATTTTTCAATTGGTAAGCCGTCCTATCAACGGCAAATCAGTGCTAACACATATGGACCATGACATTCCTTTATTTCTCTCGCACAACAGTCTCCAAAACCCCAAATGTGACTGTGTTGTACTGTTCAGACCAACAGCAGGCATTAATGAGTTAATGGACGAGTTTACAAGACATCATTCCAACAACAGTGAAAGGTAATAGGCTTTTCTTTACCAATTCCTGTACAAAAGGTCACAAAGGCTTGTTCCAAAGTTTTAATTCCTCTAACATTTTCCCCTTCAGGCAGTTTGTGTGGTGCATTGATATTCGTCAAAACAGGCGGAAAGAGTTCTCAGGTTTCCAGTCATTATGTTGACAAAGCTGAGCGTGTGTGTGAGCATGTGTGTGTGAGAGTGTGTGTGAGCGTGTGTGTGAGTGTGTGTTACTGTTGGAAAGGCGGGCTCAAACCACTGAACCACTGTCCCCCCAAACCCTCTACAAAAAATTGTGACGGCGCCTCTGAGTCTCACACTTCACAGCTTGGACACACGGTGGAAATCGTGCATGACAGGCAGCAATCATTTTTGCTCTAGTCTCCACTCACTTCCCAAAACTCCATCCACCCCCCTCCTCCCTCCTTCTTACCACCCACAGTAAAGTTGCCACCAATTAATACCAGTGACTACCAACTCCCTGATATGGCAGCACCACCGTGTTTAACACACTTGAGTCTTTTTGAGTCTCAGTAACGGTCCAGCTAAAAGGGCTATGGCTTGGCTATTGGGTTCAGTTGCTAAAGGCTAAACTAGAGCAGTCCCATGAATAGGCCAGTGAATGACCCAATGTTAGAATCTCTCTCGTTGTCAGATGTTGGGAGGTAGCCCAGTAGAGGGTAGTGGAGATAGAGGGATAGAGAGAGGTGAGATTTCTGGGGTTCTGTTAGATTGCCCTGGATGGCCCTCCCTCCATTCCAAGTCAGTTGCTCTATTTGTGTCCCATCATGTTACCCTATTTTGGAGCTTGATCACGTGTGGTTTGTGAACTTCAAGCAGTCATTATTTTTAACCTTTTGGTCAAGAATTTGTCTAAAATTACAGTCTTGCACCAGTGGAATGTTTGATGACGTGTCAAAATCCCCAAATACAAATTAGTCCGAGATTTTTTAAGTGCTACGCATGGAATGCATTGGTTTATTTTTGTTATACGTTTAGTTGGACACAGGATGTACACGTAAGTAAATGTCAAGTGTCGCTCACAATGGGTACGCGAGTTTTGGTTGGTTACTGTCATGCACACTATAAGCCAATCAACACGCAAAGGCGCAGTACAGGGGAGGGTCAGGCTATATCCTGGTCCTTCATCGACACCAATATGTTTCTCTCCAAATTCCACTCTGCTTTTCAGGTCAGTAGAGAGCCAGAGAAACTCAGTAACTCAACACACACAACGAGGGGAGACGTCTAGACCTGACATTGGGGGTTCAATGACAGGCAACATATGCAGGGGAGGGGGCAGACACAATGGCTGATGTCACTGATGAATTTCAAACGCCTCCTTTTTCCATGTAAGAACAAAACGGTAGCAAGGCTCCTTGCCGTAGCCAGTGATGTTGATGAATGGCCACTCAGGTTTCATTAGCAATGAGATAAATAGAGGGGAACCAGGAATAGAAGAAAAAACAAGAATGACAACGCACACACGCATACACACAAACACACATACACAAACACACACACACACACACACACACACACACACACACACACACACACACACAGTGGTCGGACTGGGAGAGACAACGAGCCGACAGGGAAACACAGATTACATTGGAACAGTGATTAAAAGGCCATCACTGTTCAATCGCTCTCCGACCAAAAACCCAGAGAACGTAGAATCAGGTCAATAGGATTTTAATCCCCCCTCCCTCCCTCCCTCCCTCCCTCCCTCCCTCCCTCCCTCCCTCCCTCCCTCCCTCCCTCCCTCCATCCATCCATCCATCCCTCCTTCCGTCCCTCCCTCTTTCAGTAGAGAGAAATGAGATCTGCTGTGTTTTCAAATGCTGTGCCTTGTGTTCCATGCTCTAGGGGGAATCTGATTAATTTGATAAACACCATGCTTTTCATCCATGCATTTTCATCTGTTCCCACATTCGTATGCATTTCATCAAAACGCAGCCTTTGCAGTACGATTTGCGGCATTCACAACATTCTTAGACTGCAACCCAGACTGTATGGGCTGAATTAATACAAATTCAAAGAAATGTATGGGAAATGTATGTCACACCCAAAAATGGCACTGAGAGAGAGAGAGAGGGAGGGAGAGAGGGAGGGAGAGAGAGAGAGAGAGAGAGAGAGAGAGGGAGAGGGAGAGGGAGAGGGAGAGAGAGAGGGAGAGGGAGAGAGACAGAGAGAGAGAGAGACAGAGAGAGAGAGACAGAGAGAGAGAGAGAGAGGACTTACGGATACAGGTGGAGAGGGTGGGGTCAGGGATGAAGCCGGCCTTACAGCTGCACCTGTAGCTACCCATGGTGTTCAGACAGTCTCCGTTGGGACACACGCCCTGCAGCTGGCACTCATTAAGATCTGCAACAGAACAACAAGGAGAGGAACAAAGTAATGCACTGTTGATATACATATTAGTGTTTATTACACAGTACAGAAAGGAACATGAACTGAATGTGCATAGAATGGAGTTGTGTGCAAAACACAGCCTGTATGCCTGACACATATTACCATCATTTTATTTGTTTCCGTGCATGAGTTTGTATAATAGCTCACAACAACCACATTCATATCATAACCCTGGTGTAGCCGCATAACCCTGGTGTAGCCACATAACCCTGGTGTAGCCGCATAACCCCGGTGTAGCCGCATAACCCTGGTGTAGCCCATTAACCCTGGTGTAGCCGCATTACCCTGGTGTAGCCGCATAACCCTGGTGTAGCCGCATAACCCTGGTGTAGCCCATTAACCCTGGTGTAGCCGCATAACCCTGGGGTAGCCGCATAACCCTGGTGTAGCCCATTAACCCGGGTGTAGCCCATTAACCCTGGTGTAGCCCATCAACCCTGGTGTAGCCGCATAACCCTGGTGTAGCCCATTAACCCTGGTGTAGCCGCATAACCCTGGTGTAGCCACATAACCCTGGTGTAGCCGCATAACCCTGGTGTAGCCGCATAACCCTGGTGTAGCCGCATAACCCTGGTGTAGCCCATTAACCCTGGTGTAGCCCATTAACCCTGGTGTAGCCGCATAACCCTGGTGTTGCCCATTAACCCTGGTGTAGCCCATTAACCCTGGTGTAGCCCATTAACCCTGGTGTAGCCGCATAACCCTGGTGTAGCCGCATAACCCTGGTGTAGCCGCATAACCCTGGTGTAGCCACTACATAACTGTTCTGGTCCAAGGCAGCCCTGTAGTTTTAGGTAATTTATGTGGAGTTGAAGAGACAGTTTCAGGTCTTAGGCATGAATCCTGGTTATGTAGTAACCTCACAGAAGAGCAGGTTCATTTCCTTAGTTCAAGGTCTGGGTTATGAGGCTGGCTGTGGGACTAACAGCTTTATGCTTTATGTCCTCAGGGGTTCATTGGCTCATTGCAGCTGGGCTGTGTCAGCCAGTCACTAGAGAAGGGTTTCTCAAACCCGGTCCTCGGGACCCCAAGACGTGCACGTTTTAGTTTTTGCCCTAGCACTACACAGCTGATTCAAATAATCAACTAATCCTCAAGCTTTGATCATTTGAATCAGATGTGTAGGGTTAGGGCAAAAAAACTAAACATGCAGCCTTTGGGTCCCGGGGACCGGGTTTGAGAAACCCTGCTTGTTCATGAAGCAACAGCAGGGTAGACATAATATGTCCGGCTGGAAGAAGGTCAACAGAATGCTCTCCCCCATATTCTTCCTCCTAACAGGAGACAGGGAGCCTTTGTATCCCCTTCCAACTCAGCTGCCTCTTAGCTGTTTACATATACCTGGCTCATTTCTTCTGGCATCCAGTTTACAAGTGCAGTTTGTTATTGAGAGGGCTAAATACGAAGCATGTGTCTGAGTTATGTATCGAAAGGAGAGCTTTGTTTTCCCTCTAATTCTGCTCCACAGGACACATATTTTCACTTTCTGTTTGCAAAGTGAAAAGCAGAAGCAGTACAGGAGCATCATGTACACAGAGAGTGTGCTAGACGCCTGACACTAAGTGGATGGTGTCATGACAAGAACAGCATCACATCACCGTGTGGCACTCTAACACCAGCCGGCAGCATGTTGATATCCTTCCATGTAAGTCATGAATATTTCAGCGGCTACATCACGCCCAGGTCCATAACACAGGAGGCTCTGTCAAACTGTCAAAGAACCACTAATCAGGGGCAGAGACGTCACTTCCCAGTGACGTTTCCCCTGGGGTGGGTGAATGAGGGTGTTGCTTCCTGCCCTACAGGATAGATGATCAAAATCCCCCTTTTTTTTCTCGGGCAGATCTCAAGAGGAGAAAGATGTTTGCGTTAACATTCTTTTCTATGACACCCTCTGTCGGGAATATCAATGAATGGCAATTATCATCTTACGGGACGCGGCGTGTCCTCAAACACGTCTCCACTGGTGGTTTCACAGTTTCAACACCTGCACCGCTCCTCTGAGCCGTGCCCACCTGCGCTGTCAATCACCGCACTGACAGAATAATTACCCACAAGGCAATAAAACGGCCCAGCGGTGAGCCGAGTGGAGGAGAGATGAATGGACTATTTCTGGCCCCTTGGGGCCCCACAGAGAGCAGCCAATTGCCTCTGATGACACACGGAGAAATGTGTCATGCTAGGTTGAGGAGAAGCATAGGAGCACAGCTACCATTGGAAATGAGACCCTGGTCACAATGGGTTCTCCTGGTTAAATAAAGTTGAATAAATCACTGCTCCCTCATCACCTTAATCACTTTGTACTCAAATCCTCTGCCTGGGCTGGAACCAGAGCATGTGAGCAGAGTGAAGCAAGTTGCATACCGCTCTGGCGCTTCATGTCCTTTCCAACCGCTCCGTGCTCACAGAAAAATAATGCCACTCCAAATTCGCTCCATTAATTAAAATCAATTTAACCAACACCCATCTATTCTTGTGACTACCTGGACCTACCATTTGGTTTTGAAGTATTGAAACCAAACCATTTGGATTTGAATGAAAAGTATTTGAATATAGCCTACAAAGAAATACATTGTGAAGCATTTGCGAGTGCGACACAGTAGACTGGCTGGGACATAAAGCGCTCAGCATTTAAACAACATTTTGTTGTGTTAAATCATAATAGTTTATAAATTGCGCATATAGGCTGTGACTTATTTAGAATGAAATTAGTGCATTTGAATTCATTTTTAGAATGAATTTGCAGAGCTACTGGGATGATAAACACCCTTTTGGCCACTCTTGCCAGGCTGGGCAGAGATGCAAAGTTAGTTTTTCTGTCTATAGGTAGGCTTATAGGTAGGCCTTTCTCTCTATAGGTAGGCCTATAGGTAGGCCATTCTCTCTATAGGTAGGCCTAAAGGTAGGCCATTCTCTCTATAGGTAGGCCTAAAGGTTTTTTAGGCACAATAACCCAATCAAAACGGAAAGCTCCTCGGACGTGGGAATATGCCAGGCCTATTGGGCCAAAATCAATGATGGCCTATTGTATAGATAATAGAACAAAAATGAACGAAACGTTTAAGAGATCTGGTTTTGAGTTTAGAAATACTTTGCTACAATGACACACTTAGTTATCTACCCGCCTCGTTCCTTTCTGTTAGCATGTGCACGTAGTAAGTACACCATCACGCTTTTGGGATACGTGTCTTTTCAGATTCCACAATGATTATTTATCTGTGGACGCTACATCACCACACTCCCACTCTTGCTCTTGGTCCTCCTCTTTGTAAGTCAGATTGATTTAGCACCTGTGTGTTTTATGTCTTTCTGAAAATATTTAGCGAACTCCATGAGAGTAGCTAAAGCAAGGGGTTTACAGCCGCACACAAGTAGACTACAGACGCATGCTCCGCCAGGCCCTGAGCTCGTGAAGTGAACGCTACTGGGCGAGAAGGCCGATGCTCCAGCCTTTGGGAATCTCGCTCCCTGCTCTTGTCAAATTGGCCACGCTCCACTCCTCGCTCCACTCCATCTCCGCTCACATAATCTGTCTGGGACGCACCTGCGCATTAGCCCCCACAACATTCAGCAGTGCCTGAGAAGTGCTAACCTAGAGTATGTGGGAGGGAGATTGGCTTGTCCAAGTGAAATCATACTGAACTTAACCATGCCTAACACCACACTTTGCCCCTAACCTCACCGCTTCAGAACTCAAATGGCTCACTCGGGAATTTAATCAGAACCTGGATCAGACCGGGGACCAAACATCTTTAAACCAGCCAAGCAATCCTCTACCTTGTCTCTTTTTCCCTCCACATCTTATATTGGACACAGTCACACCATGTCTGGCGATTAGTAAACACACGTACCTAGCTCCAAGGAAAACAAATTGGAAATGAAATCCCCCAAAAAAGGGTGAATAATAACGGGAACAGGATGTGGTGGATTACAGGGTGAGTCACAGCACCTCCACAGGGATAGCCAAGTCTGGGCTCCTGGGCCCTGGGCCGGCGCTCTGTTCTCCTCAGCCTGGCAGCTCTCCGACTAGGCAGCAAGCAGGCTTCAGCTCCCCTTTCAGAGCCCTTTGCGCCTGGCAAACGCTTCGGCGTGCTGGCGCTCTGCTTCATGGCGAACCAGTGTAACCCTGGCAGATGCCCTCTATTGGTTGTGCCATGCACGACAGTACCAGTGCTGCCAACGAATGGGATTCCTTTGAAGAGAGCAGGGAGTGATGCCAAATGATGTCCCCTGATATCATCAATGTCTTCAATGTACCGTCCACTGTTCCAATATATCATTCCTCAATGATGTGGAATAATGTAGTGTACTAAGTGTTGGGCAGTTGCTATTGTCGAACAAATGGCACAAGCTCGATTTGAAGGAGAAGCCTTCACTAGTTCAGAATCCAATCAAATCAAATCAAATGTATTTTGATATCTCAAAGTGCTGTACAAAACCCCTCTCTGTAAGATCTGACCGTTCAAACAGCCAGCTACCATGGAGAGGAGCAGAGGTCTGGGTTTGCAGGTGAGATGATGAGAGCGTTAAGGGTTATAAATTACTTCTGAAAAAGTGAGCAGTCAGTTAAGTCCCTGAAGCAGAGGCCTGTGGCCCACATGGACCCCCACCCAGACACTGAGGCTGGCCTTCTCTCTCTCTCTCTTTCTCTCTCCATCTTTCCCTCTCTATCTCTGTCTCCCTCTCTCTCCCCTTGAATGGAGTGCTGAGTGAATCTTTTAAGATGGTGCCGACGTGCAAGGCAGCTCTGCTTCTAGCAGCAACTTTTCAGTATTTGTTTTGTGTGCGTGTGTGTTATTTCTTACATTATTAGCCCAGAACGTTTTTTTTTGCATCAGTACATACAGCCGGAAATAACATTTAGCTATAAGAGTGCCAGTAACTCACCAGCATTCCAACCAGAAATACAACTTTCCCGAATTGGATCCTTCGTGACAAGCATTTCGCTACACCCGCAATAACATCTGCTAAATATGTGACCAATAAAATGTGATTTGATTTGAATTGGGCCACAGTGGGTTCAAAAGTCGCTGGCGCGGAGCAGGCTTGATTTAGAGTGACTCCCCTGAAAGTGGTCAGGCCTGCCAGCCCTGATGTATTGTAGTCATCACTTGCTATCATATTCAAATTCAATACAGATTAGGGAAATCTATCAAATATGGCACCTGCCTCTTTTTTCCTCTCTCTCCTGCATGGCTGTTATGGTGTTTGGGGTCCTGTGAAAGCAGGATTGATCACTGACGAGTGAGTGGAGCAGGTCAGGAGGAGAAAGAAAATAATTTAAATTTTTTTTAATCCTTGATGGATTTCAGGCAGCTCTGGGAGACAACAAATGGCAGCTGGCACACTAGGGTTGTAAATTAAGAATATATTCTCTCTCGCCTCAGAGTTGGCTGAGTGAGTGCGTCTGTGGAGGACCGGAAGGTGAGGGACCAGCAGAGGGTGCTGTGTACAGGTAGACAGGCCCACACCGCCCAAGGAAGGAGTAGAGCAGAGAAGAGCGCACAGGACACCAACACAAAGCGAGAGAATTATATCATTGTCAAAAGGAAGCATATTCATTCCCATTTCTGGTTTGCAGCCCTGCTCTCTAGCAGGGTTTTATGTGGCTGGTGACAAATCATTTCTTTGGGGCTCATTTCTCTTGGCAAAGCCCTCCTCCACGCTAAGAAACGCTCTCTGTGTGGGAAAACACAAGCAAAACAATGCCAGCGGGTCGACGCAGAGAGGTTGAACTAGAGGTGGGCCGCAGCTCTTACCTTGGCAGTGGGAGTTGTTGATGCGCTTGTATCCCTGGGGGCAGTCCATCGCCTGTCTGGATCCTCCAGCTGTCAGAGGAATAGCTGGAGAGAAGAGAGAGAGAGAGAGTTCTTTGTTTTGACGCCCATCATTCCATCTCTGAGGCGTATATGACTCAGAGCAAATGTAGGTGGAGTATATACGCTTCATTCTCGCACATAAACACGTTTGAGGACATGTCAAGGTTTTTTCAAATGCGTTATGCATTTTCTACTGATACTTTGGGGATTCCTTCTGACTTCTGAGTAGACCGCATTTGAGGACTCATCCAGAATTGTCTAGGAAGGAGGAAGGCCACTCTGACAGTCTCTACTCTGACCTGTTCAACACAAACACGATCCATCAAACAAACACCCTGAGTAAGAACCAGCGTTTCATCTGACACACGTGCATGCATGCGTACAACACACACGCACGCACGCACGCACGCACACACACACACACACACACACACACACACACACCATTTTGTTTATCGCACTGGAAGTGTCACCTAGAACAGTTCCATAGTTTATCATGACTCCAGGCTAGAGGTGGCGTCAGGAAACCTGCCAAGAATAAAAACCATCACACTTGGTTTTGATTGATGACAGGTTGCTTTAATCCCACTTTGATCTGAAATCACGAATGCATGGTGTGGTCCTCCTGACGCAGGCCTCTCTGCTTACTAGCATTGTCTGATAGCTGTTAAAGGACAAGAATAGGGATCTCAAGCTGACCTCTAGGGAAAATGAGAATCACGGCAAAATAAAAACATTTCTGCTCCCACATGGATTTGAGTTGAACGACAGCACAAGCATCCATAATATGAAAACAAAATGAAAGGGAAAATAGGGGTAAAACCTCCCTTCTCTCACGTGGTGTGCACATGCACGGCAACTGATCAAACCCATGAACAAACACTTCCTCTCATGCATTCAACTTTCTTATCCCTGGCCACACAAGCCTCAAGGACAGAACACTGTGCAAAAACACCCTCCTACCTCCGCTTCCAAATGCCAAACACCACGTAGCCTTACTGTTTCATTTCCAAAGGTTGACATTAATTGCTTTCATTGTAAAAACTCAACGAAGGGAGCTGACATCTGTTAATCAAGACTCTGGTTGAGTTCCGATGGGTTGACAGGGGATGAGAGCCCGAGGGCACAGTCAGAGTCCTCAAAGAGGAACCATTAAACCGCATTGCCCATGGTACCGCTGGCTCAGAATAAATCAAACCATTTCAATGCTGATGGGTGATTGCAGATGGAGAGTTAACTCAAAGTCTGCTTACGGTAATAAGGGGGAATCTAGATCTACTCTGGCAGACGGAAGTACTCATGGAGGGCTTTTCAGGCCCCGTGACAGGGTGGCACCCAAATACCTAAAAGCAGATTGATAACTTGCTAGCCTTGTCAACAGGGAACAAGGCTGTGTTTGTTTGCGCGTAAGCCAATCTATTTAACAGCGAAAACTGTCTCCGGGGGCATAATGTGGCTGTTAACACGACGCCCACACATAAACACTAACCTCACGCCCCTGCCATTCCTGACTCCCAACACAACCAGTCAGTATACTGTGCCTCCTTTGTACCTCTCAATAACAGGAGACTTTTGGGAACAAACTGGTGAAGGGCTTTAGGTTTTGTTCAGTGTGGAAAACAGGGAAGTAATGGTAGAAAAATATGTGTGGTGATTTCTGACCTTGAAAGAGTCTACCTGTCAGGTAAGACAGGAGTACAAACTAACCAAGTTAAACTTGATTCTCAGGCCCAACAGGGAAAAGTCTCCCTGACATAAAATGAGAGTTAATGAAAAAGCTGTCATAAGATTATTTGATAATGATTAAAGCGTAGTTATTTCATCTCCAAAGTGCACTGAGGGCACAGAGTACTTTGATGCCTGTCTGATTGAGGCAGACTAATAGCTTTTTTCTGGGTTACAAATTAGTTGTTTTTTTTATGAGCTCTTCTTGAGTACAAGCTATTCACGCGAGGATATCCACCGCCCTCCAGTTAATTGATGAAAACACATATCTCTAACCGCGTCCCACCCCCGTCTCCTCCCACCATCCCCTCAGTCTCCCAAGCTCTCAACGGTCCCATAGCTTTGGTGCGAAAGAAACAAAGATCATTCTTTAAGCAGCACCCTTGGGAGATGGTTGGAAGGGTCTAATGCAAACATGGGCCTCACCTTCCCCCACCGGGTAACAACAAGCTAAAATAGCCCAGGAAGAGAAAGACAGGACAGCCACGTGGGAACACAGACTACTGATATGGAGACATCCAGGTTTTTTTCTCTTTTTAAACAGATCTCTTCTCAAAATAAACCCACAGGGCCAGAAGCCAGCCACCTTTTTTTTTAATCTGGATAAACACAAGGGTCATATTATGTTCCCAAATGAATGTGACTCTGCGTCTTTATTTTGCCTGTTGCCAGCTGATACAAGTGACTGGGCAACTCGTGAGAGTGCATTATTTTGTATTTGATCTTTATTTAGCTAGGCAAGTCAAAGCTAGGATTTTCATTGGAGGTAGGCTAGCAGTGCCTCAAGAGCAGCTGCTCTGAAATGACTGGGCTGGACATTCTGTTGTTACTTGCCGTAACTAGGCTACATTGTGTAATGTGTCTCAGGTGATGAGAGCGAGGCTGTGTCATGTTCATTTGAAAACAGATCTCCCAATTTCTCATTCCTAGCATATTTTTTTAGCATCCCAGCATAGTTCAACATTTTCCAGAACTATAAACACAAAAAGACGAAAGATCAAGATAATGTGTCTGGGTTTCAGTCTGGGTCTTGTACAAATCATTATTTCACCAAATATGGATGATACAAGCACGGCAATGTTGTAACGCTCGTCTGGGGGTATTAGAGGGAACGATTTTCACCTATTGTAGCCCTTTCCACTTGTGCCCGTATATACGGGTTGATAATTGCAGATTTGGGCACTGATAAGCCCATAAATTAGAACGCAGTGTCTGTATAGTAACATGCTATAAAAGATGCCAGAGATCAGGCTCTGCGCTTCACAGCGTTGTATGGGTTTTGACTGACAGACGTTCTGAATTTGAGCACAGCACGCGACAAGAAGACGCCCCCGTCCCTCCCGCTAATTGGGCAACTTTATAAAACATTGTTGTTGTCATCCTGTCTGGGTTGGCCCCCCCCTTGGGTTGTGCCGTGGCGGAGGTCTTTGTGGGCTATACTCAGCCTTGTCTCAGGATGGTAAGTTGGTGGTTGAAGATATCCCTCTAGTGGTGTGGGGGCTGTGCTTTGGCAAAGTGGGTGGGGTTATATCCTTCCTGTTTGGTCCTGGGGGTGTCCTCGGATGGGGCCACAGTGTCTCCTGACCCATCCTGTCTCAGCCTCCAGTATTTATGCTGCAGTAGTTTATGTGTCGGGGGGCTAGGGTCAGTTTGTTATATCTGGAGTACTTCTCCTGTCCTATTCGGTGTCCTGTGTGAATCTAAGTGTGCGTTCTCTAATTCTCTCCTTCTCTCTTTCTTTCTCTCTCTCAGAGGACCTGAGCCCTAGGACCATGCCCCAGGACTACCTGACATGATGACTCCTTGCTGTCCCCAGTCCACCTGGCCGTGCTGCTGCTCCAGTTTCAACTGTTCTGCCTTATTATTATTCGACCATGCTGGTAATTTATGAACATTTGAACATCTTGGCCATGTTCTGTTATAATCTCCACCCGGCACAGCCAGAAGAGGACTGGCCATCCCACATATGCTCTCTCTAATTCTCTCTTTCTTTCTCTCTCTCGGAGGACCTGAGCCCTAGGACCATGCCCCAGGAATACCTGACATGATGACTCCTTGCTGTCCCCAGTCCACCTGACTGTGCTGCTGCTCCAGTTTCAACTGTTCTGCCTTATTATTATTCGACCATGCTGGTCATTTATGAACATTTGAACATCTTGGCCATGTTCTGTTATAATCTCCACCCGGCACAGCCAGAAGAGGACTGGCCACCCCAAATAGCCTGGTTCCTCTCTAGGTTTCTTCCTAGGTTTTGGCCTTTCTAGGGAGTTTTTCCTAGCCACCGTGCTTCTACACCTGCATTGCTTGCTGTTTGGGGTTTTAGACTGGGTTTCTGTACAGCACTTTGAGATATCAGCTGATGTACGAAGGGCTATATAAATAAATTTGATTTGATTTGATTTGATTTTGTTCTCTGAGTGAGGGACATGCTGTAAATGAAGATGCCTCGTTGTATTTTGAAAGATGAGACACTGACGATTAGAATAAATACTGCTGTGAAGTTATACAAGCAAGCCAAACACCCGTGAGTAAAAATGTGCACTTCACATTTCCATATCCTAAAACTCGTGTCATATACAGTGTCAGGAAAATGTTATCACTGTGTTAGATGTACAGTTACAAGATGACAATCTGCCGCAGAACACACACCTGAATGCAGTCATGACTTCTTTCTATCCGCACCAAAATGACAATCTGTTTCTCTGAATAGCCCTGTGAAAGCCTAACACTGGTAGATGGTATTTTATTGCTTATAGCTGGTCATGTTTTTGGGCCGTTTTTGGATTGCTTAAACAACAGTAACTGTGTGATGGCGGGGACGCAGGGTTGTGTTCCAAACAACTACAAGTGTGCTTCCTCTAGTTCCTCAACAGCACAGCTAGAAGAGCCCAGAAGCACCTTATAGTTGAAGACTCTTCTTGAAATAGTTTAGGAACTGTGCGCACTTTGGAGAGGTGTGTGTGGCCAGTTAGTCCTCTCACTCAAACCCGTGTAACTTTTTTGGTCTTATGTCGCACCTACCCCACATTTTCCAGGAATATTCGTATCATGTTACTGAATGTATCCAGAGTATTTTCAGATTTCGTGGTCAACAAACGCGAGGAAAAGTACAGTAAATGTAAAATGCGTGTAAAATCAACAGTGTGATATTTGGATTCAGTTTTGTGTCCCAGGTGAACTGTTGTGTCCTCAACTTTGGCCTAATCATTTTCCCATAATCTCCAAACTGTTCCGTTTCAATTGCTACCATGCCTGCATATGCTTTTCATACTTCTTCTGCAATAAACATGAACATTTAGCCTTACCCATATAGGCCAATTCCCACGAGTGTAAAAGGTCACAAGAAAGTTATTAGAGGATTACCATGAGGTGAGTCCGTGGACTGGACACCAGGGGTCCGGTTGTTGGAACATAACTGTGGGTCAGTGTCTGGTCTGGGTCTGTTTGCTATGTGAGTCAGCACATTCACACTTGCGTGTCTTCACTGAATTCTACCATTTCTCCAACTCCCCCCCACCCGCCCATTTCCTTCTGCCCCCTTCTCTGTCATTCTCTGTGAAAAACCATTACCCCTCCTTTTTTTGGCAGAAGTCGGGTTCCAATGTGTTGATTGTCTCGACACAAAAAAACTCATTTTCTTGGAAGCAGTTAGGAAGTGAGAAACTGCACATGCCAGTAAACTGCTTCCACAGTGCCAGTAAGGTGCATTACCGGATCTATCTTCAACTACTGTGTCTCGGCAGCAAATAGCCACACAGCACTCACATAAGCTGAGACAAATTTCATTGGGCTGAGACGTCCTTAATTGGGTGTACAGTTCATCTGTCTCTGTCGCTGCCTGTCTATCCCACGACAGTCTCTCTCACTCCCCATTCCCCTTCTGATAAAGGCCAAGCATTATAATCTACACCGGTCAAAGAGTGTTACTTGTATTACATCGGTACTTACATGGTTTTGGGCACTTCTGGCATTTGTGGAACCCCCAGGATGTTCCGATGCTCTGACAGCATTCCTCCTGCTTGCTGAGACCAGGGAGGGCCTTGCCACACTGGCATTTAGAAGAGAAAGAGAGAGAAAGAGAGAGAGAAATAGAGAAAGGGAGAGGGAAGGAACAGCAGAGGGAAAGACTGAGTGAGTTCAGTATTTTCAGCCGGGAGAAAACTCCATATTCCTCTATTTGGCTGGCTGAAGTAATAAAAAAAAGCTGCAGAACAACGACATGGGCTTGTGAGCCATCAGCATCACACAATGCCCATCTGTCACTCCAACTCCAACTCTCAGACAGAACAGCTCTATTATAGAACACATCCTGTCGCCAAGCCTCCCTCAGATGGACACACACTGATAAGGGAACAGTCGTCGGCGCCTCGCCTGCTGATGGAGCCTTATCACCACAACGTCCATTTGACTGCAAAATGCAAACCAAATTGAATGGTGATCTGGAGTGGATAAGATGGGCGAGTTGCCAATGCTGCTAATAACTTTGGATGTATTTAAACACTGACCTGGGTTAAGGGACTATTTCTAAGATGGGAAAAGTTGCTTGGTGTTGATAAGATCTTTATTCTCTGGGTATAAAGCAGGCTGAAAAATGACAGGAAGGCTCTTACACCTGCATTGATTTAAATTGAGGCATGGTTGTTCCCCCCCCCCCCCCCCCCTTTAAACACACATCAATTTAGATTAGCGTAGATTAGTTTGATGCACAAACAGCTACTTTGATTGTAGTTTTTCCAATGCAAAGAATGATAAATGGCTGGCATTGAAGCAGTACTCATTAACCACAAATCCTAACAAACTCTCCCCCTCTTATTTCCACTCTCTTTCTCCAACCCCCACTTTTCCACTTGTCCTTCTCTAACTTGTCTTCCAATACTCTCAATCTGCACTCTCAACACTTCCAGTTATCCTCTCTCTACCCCACTCTTCACCACCATCCCTCCTCTCTCTCTCTCCATCCCTCCCCTCCCCCCTAGTCCCTCTCTGACCTGTGTGCCAGTGGTCTCTTGGAAGCAGCGCCCCAGCTGGCTGTTGGAGACAGGCTGATACTGGGGTACGTAGCTCTGCAGGTTGGGGTAGATGATGTTGTGTCCCTGCTGCTGGATCTTCTGGCTGCTCTCTGAGTGGTGGTAGGTGTAGTGGGACTGGGTCTGGGAGTGGCCATTCTGCCCATTGGCATCCAACTGGGAGACCTGGTGGATCTGCACCGAGGCCTCTGGGGGATGCTTCACGTGGATGTTCACGATGCTGGGGGCATATTTCACTAGGGGAGACAAGGGAAAGAGGAAACGTTGGGTCAACGTTATTGAAAAGAGGAACTTAATGTTCCCCGACTGCACTTACTGGATGTACACTTACTGGATACTCCTTCATTTTTGTACCTCTATGCCTGTGCATGAAAAACTAACATTTTCAAAAAATCATCCTTAACTCCATGTTTCTGGACTCTATCTTACCAGGGTTCTGTCCATTGCTGAAGGTGAGCGGCAGAGTGTGAGTGGAGTGAATCTGGGACGTCTGCTGCTGTCCATTCTGGCGCTGCTGCCCATTCCCATTCTGAACAGGCATCTGACAGAACTTCCCTGTGAAGGTAGGCGGGCACTGACACTTGTCCCTGGCACTGCACTTCCCTCCATTCATGCAGGGAAGATGGCACACCACTAAAGAACACAAAGAACGTGAAGTTTAGCCAGCTGTGTCCACAGGTGACAGCGAACCCAATGATAATACACACACACACACACACACACACACTCTGAGCATTTCACAGCAGTTTATTGTTGGAAACGTTTTTTAACTCGGAGGCTGATCAACCTTTAAATAAAGAGCAAGTAGACAAAACAACCACTGTTTATGAACTTTGTTTGACATTTCTCCAAGAGTTATCGTCTTCCAATATTGTTTTCTTCTCTGAGTGCTCTCTCTCTCTCTCCCACTCCAGCGTCCATATGCCAAAGACCTCCTCTAGGAGGTTTGTGCTTTGGCACACAAAGATATGAAGCCGGAATCACAAGCTGCAACATTAAAAAGCATGATGGATCCATCCAGACCAGGGAGAACAAAGCCTGTGTTGTTCAGCCATCGTTCACATCTCCGTCCTCGTCTTCCGGGGTTCTACGCCATTACACATTCAGCTCAGTGTCCAAACACTGCCTGGCTCCCCCGCCATCAATATTCATCACAAAGAAGCAAGGAGGGGGATGGCAAATGATCCATTATGCCTGGAGACTGCATAATTCCTCAGCAAACCTGGATTAATTGAGGAGCCTGTGATGTATTCATGTATTCAGCCCTAGGGTGTGTTTTCCATCCGGACTCTGACAGTCATGAAGAGCTCAGCCTGGTTCTGAGGGAGACTTCAGGCCCAGATAAGGCTGCTTGAGGCTAAGACCCAAACCAAATGACAGAGGTGTGACCAGGAAAGTATTACTCTCCAGAGGGGGCAATGACACAGAAATGCCTTGATGTTCATACTCAAAATTGAGTAAGTGTTCCATTCTTTTTACTATCTCTCTCAAACCATCATTCACACCTACAGTCTCACTTTTCACGTTCTCTCTCTGTCTCAGTTGTCAGTCACCCAAGGCGTATTCATCCACAAAGGAATTTCTTCATATTTCCAGCTAGTCTCCGCACGTGCCGCACATGCCACCACACCCCTCAGCTCACCACACGCACCACACGCCAGATTTAAAGAAACAAAAACAAATGAGAAATATAGAATCCAAAGGAGAACATTAAAGGCTCCATTCAGGCAGTAAGTTTCAATAATTGCCAGGCTGAAGGACCTTCTGTGGAGGGTTTGTTTGCCGATCCATCCTCTGACAAGGTCTGAGGGAACTGAATCCCCCCCCCCAGTGTATTTGAAATATTTGTCAATGGCGTGTGGGTCGCCAGCATGAATCAAGCTGTCAGTCCAACCAGCAGACAGAGAGGCGGTCTCTCTCTCTTGCTCTCTCTCTCTCTCAAATGGGAATACCTGCTGCCTACGGGGAACACCACAGTCTCTGCCGTCTAGGCTTCCTGGGTCTGTCGCCCTTTCGACCAGTGCAGGAATCTCCTCAGCAAACCGCGAGTCGATTGCTCAATTGAGCGAGAGAGAGAGAAGTAGTAATCACGCCTCTTCTGGCACTCTATTGCAACGTTGTAGTAAAGCATGTCAAACAAAGACACACAGCAGAAATCCCTGGTGGTGTTACGTGTTCTGACGCAAATCACACACTTTTCAGACCTTCAGAGGCAACCGTAGACATTAGCCTCGCGCTAGTGTTTCAAAATGAAAATGGTGTTCCAAATTCCTCGAAAGAGGCATTCGAGTTTATTATAGCGAAAGTTATACATGTTCCAACTGTAGCAACAACATTAGTATATAGTAGCTCTTTGCCCTGGGACCTATAGTCTTTGTGTTCAGTGCCTCCGGGTCACTACCATACTGCCCACATATTGTATCCACGTTTTTTCCCTTTCATTTAGTGTGTTTTTCCTAGAAAAGGGACAGGCAAGGTTTGTTAGGATTTGCAGCGGTGACACAATGACAGCTGTAATAAATCTGCCTCTCCCCAACCCTCTCATTATGGTGACTACAACACCGCTCCCAAACCTCACATTCCGGCTGCCTCTGATCCTATCTGGCCCATACAGGGACCTGCTCTAGAGTTCTGTTTGAAGTCCTCTCTGACTCTGCCCTTCCCCAGCACCAGTCCCCTCCCAGGTCTGACCCATGTCATTACCATGCAGCTGGTGGCATTAGGAGCATCAGGTGACATCCTGTTTGCTAGGCATCTCAGGGACAACGGGTTATTGTTGACATATGGGGTGTCTGGAAGAGACAGCATCGATGTAAAATGTGCTTTGAGAGAGTATATATGGCTAATCAAACTGGTTGACAAGCCGTTTGCCACATTTGTACTGACTGGTCATTTGAACAGAGCAGGATCTACACATGATAATCATGGGTTTGGTGGGCCCCAAATCAAACCGAATTGGATGAGTACGTAGGGTCGGTCATTTTTCCTGACCACGTGACCCGACACCTCCAGTCTCTTTGAATGAGGTTCATTCGCGCATTAAAAATGTCAATCACAATGCCTAATGTGATGAGTAACTGTGTCTCTTGTTGACTGACATCCGGTTTGCCCTCCTCCTCCTCCGCAGCCCTCAGTATGATGTCATAGAGCCTCCACCAGAAGCCACAGCTGTGGTTCCCAGAGCCTAATGAGATCATAACTACATAGACTGCTTACCGGGGTGAATGACCCCCAAAACCACCCAACTTCATCTGATAGAACGTGTTTTGTCAACCCATCCCCTAGAACCACTAACCACACCATAATGGTTACACACTCATCTTGTTGTGGGCGGAAAACAAGCTACTGGAGCTGTGTGTGCCAAAACATCACAGGGTGGGAAGGGAAAACCCACTCTTTCAAACAGCCATTTAACTTTATCAGACCTGATCTGATTGACCTCTGATAGTCAGCCACTTAAGGGAAATCAATGTAAGAGCATTCAAAGGAAATTAATCCACACATCGTAGTAGTCACAAAATATTCAATATTCTTTTTACATTTTTTTTTTTGTACAATTAATAGCAATGTCAACATCAAATCAAATCAAATTTTATTTGTCACATACACATGGTTAGCAGATGTTAATTCGAGTGTAGCGAAATGCTTGTGCTTCTAGTTCCGACAATGCAGTAATAACAAGTAATCTAACTAACAATTCCAAACTACTGTCTTGTACACAGTGTAAGGGGATAAAGAATATGTACATAAGGATATATGAATGAGTGATGGTACAGAGCAGCATAGGCAAGATACAGTAGATGGTATCGGGTACAGTATGTACAAATGAGATGAGTATGTAAACAAAGTGGCATAGTATAGTATAAAGTGGCTAGTGATACATGTATTACATAAGGATACCGTCGATGATATAGAGTACAGTATATACGTATGCATATGAGATGAATAATGTAGGGTAAGTAACATTTATATAAGGTAGCATTGTTTAAAGTGGCTAGTGATATATTTACATCATTTCCCATCAATTCCCATTATTAAAGTGGCTGGAGTTGAGTCAGTGTCAGTGTGTTGGCAGCAGCCACTCAGTGTTAGTGGTGGCTGTTTAACAGTCTGATGGCCTTGAGATAGAAGCTGTTTTTCAGTCTCTCGGTCCCAGCTTTGATGCACCTGTACTGACCTCGCCTTCTGGATGATAGCGGGGTGAACAGGCAGTGGCTCGGGTGGTTGATGTCCTTGATGATCTTTATGGCCTTCCTGTGACATCGGGTGGTGTAGGTGTCCTGGAGGGCAGGTAGTTTGCCCCCGGTGATGCGTTGTGCAGACCTCACTACCCTCTGGAGAGCCTTACGGTTGAGGGCGGTGCAGTTGCCATACCAGGCGGTGATACAGCCCGCCAGGATGCTCTCGATTGTGCATCTGTAGAAGTTTGTGAGTGCTTTTGGTGACAAGCCGAATTTCTTCAGCCTCCTGAGGTTGAAGAGGCGCTGCTGCGCCTTCTTCACGATGCTGTCTGTGTGAGTGGACCAATTCAGTTTGTCTGTGATGTGTATGCCGAGGAACTTAAAACTTGCTACCCTCTCCACTACTGTTCCATCGATGTGGATAGGGGGGTGTTCCCTCTGCTGTTTCCTGAAGTCCACAATCATCTCCTTAGTTTTGTTGACGTTGAGTGTGAGGTTATTTTCCTGACACCACACTCCGAGGGCCCTCACCTCCTCCCTGTAGGCCGTCTCATCGTTGTTGGTAATCAAGCCTACCACTGTTGTGTCGTCCGCAAACTTGATGATTGAGTTGGAGGCGTGCGTGGCCACGCAGTCGTGGGTGAACAGGGAGTACAGGAGAGGGCTCAGAACGCACCCTTGTGGGGCCCCAGTGTTGAGGATCAGCGGGGAGGAGATGTTGTTGCCTACCCTCACCACCTGGGGGCGGCCCGTCAGGAAGTCCAGTACCCAGTTGCACAGGGCGGGGTCGAGACCCAGGGTCTCGAGCTTGATGACGAGCTTGGAGGGTACTATGGTGTTGACTATGTCATTAACAGCAGTGATACAGTGTACATGGTTTGGTTTTATGATCACTGCAAAGGTTTAAAAAATATGAACGGCCTAAATGCCTTAATCAGCTGAGTCAGAGAGAGTGACCTCAGTACCTCAGTTCCAAAATCAGCCACAGTCTTATGCGCTCCAGATGTTTCCTTTTGACTACCACAGAGTAAAAGAGTTTAAGGAGACTATTTCACCTGGTGGACTGTGGACACACACACACACACACAGATGTACACAGATACAGTTAACACAAATACCCTAACGGCAAGGGCGCAACGTTCACTGGAGACGGGGGGGACATGCCCCCCACACATTCTGGAATTGCATTTTGTCCCCCCCAGTTTTATCACTGGAATGTGATCCAAACGAGGCAATGGTGTGCTTTAGGACCACGCAGACGCCTCCGAGAGGTCGGTAGGCTGTTTGGCATGTTTATCCGACTGGATAATAAAAAATAAAAAAATAATAATTATGTCCCCCCCACTTCTAAAGCCAAAGTTGCGCCCCTGACGAACACACACACAACCACACTGACTAATTTCCTCCTCATCCACTAAATGGTTGAGAGTGGAAAGTGAGAGAGGGAAAGAGAGGGACGACCGGAGCCCTGGAGCCCTGGAAGTTGTTCATTAATGCAGGCTGCTGTGCTCCTTCCGCGGGCCAGGGATGTGTGATTAGAGGAGGCTGGGTCAGCAGCAACACAGTGTAGGGCCCCTGGGTGCCTAATGAGATTTTAAGACGTGGTGTCTGGCATTTCACAGAAAAATCACACTTAGTGGTTAGAGCAGTGAGGCAGGTTGGCCCAGACAAGGCAACCCTAGACTCACGAGAGAGGCTAGTGCCTGGTGTTTACTGTGGGCACAGGATCTGGCAACCAGAGAAGCCCCCCATCGCTTCCCACTCCACCGCAGGCAGCCCATCCACTGAGACTGTAAAAACAGGGCAGCGCTTCCCTGCCTCCCAGGTAGGGATGACAAAATAAATGCAATCTACAAAGAAGAAAACAAAACTTGGAGGGAGGAAATGACAGTGCGGTGATTATAAACTAATGAAATCTGACAAGGAGGAAATGACAGATACCAGAGGAGCAGTTGACTCCAGCCATCTCCAGCTCCATATAAGGCTGGAGCTGCACAGCTCATAAACTCTCCAGCACGCTCCGCCACTGGCAACCGCTGGACTCTCCCCTTCCTCCATAGCTACAGGTTTTATTCTTCACCAGATGATCACCCAGCCATAACTTGCGTACGTGGGAGAGAAGGGAGCCTATAAAACTCAGTGAAAGTGTTTCAGTTAAATACCTGGCACTCTCCTTTACAAGGCAGACAGAGAGAGAGCTGCAGACTTGTTTCTTTCCCCAGGAGCCTCACATGCTTTCAATTAGGCACAGACCAAACACCTGATTACACTCCTTTGGTCCAGTGAAAGCCTAAACGCACTATTAGTGTGTAATGCTCATTAATCAAGTCTCATGCAGGACTCCAGACACATAGGCCTCCAGACAACTACCTCCACCCAAAGTCAACATGGACGTCCAAAAAATGGAATGGGAACCCCTCCATTACGGTCCTTCTCACCTCTGTAAAAACTGAACAGGTTACCTGAGGAATTAGAACATTTATGGAAATTGTCCTGAGAGCCGGGGAAATCTATCGGCTTCTTTCTTTACCTCCTCCCTGAAATGGGACATACACTACATGGCCAAAAGTATGCGGACACCTGCTCGTCAAGCATCTCATTCCACAATCATGGGCGTTAATATGAAGTTGGTCCCCTCTTTGCCGCTATAACAGCCTCCACTCTCCTGGGAAGGCTTTCCACTAGATGTTGGAACATTGCTGTGGGGACTTATTTCCATTCAGCCACAAGAGCATTAGTGAGGTCGAACACTGTCTCGCAGTTAGCATTCCAATTCATCCCAAAGGTGTTCGAAGGAGTTGAGGTCAGGGCTCTGTGCAGGCCAGTTCTTCCACACCGATCTCGACAAAAAAATGGACCTTGCTTTGTGCACGGGGGCATTGTCATGCTGAAACAGGAAAGGGCCTTCCCCACCAAACTTTACAGTTTGGCACTGCATTGGGGCAGATAGCGTTCTCCTGGTATCCGCCAAACCCAGATTCATCCGTCAGACTACCAGATAGTGAAGCGTGATTCATCACTCCAGAGAACGCGTTTCCACTGCTCCAGAGTCCAATGGCGGCAAGCTTTACAACACTTCAGCCAATGTTTGGCATTCTGCATGGTGATCTTAGGATTGTGTGCGGCTGCTTGGCCATTTCATGAAGCTCCCGACAAACAGTTCTTGTGTTGATGTTGCTTCAATTTTTACCTTGCTACGCGCTTCAGCAGTCGACGGTCCCGTTCTGTGAGCTTGTGTGGCCTACCACTTCGCGGCTGAGCTGTTGTTGCTCCTAAACGTTTCCACTTCACAATAACGGCACTTACAGTTGACCGGGGACGCTCTAGCAATGCAGAAATTTGAGGAACTAACTTTTTGGAAAGGTGGCATCCTGTGATGGTGCCACGTTGAAAGTCACTGAGCTCTTCAGTTGCGGCCATTCTACTGCCAATGTTTGTCTATGGCGATTGCATGGCTGTGTACTCGATTTTATACACCTGTCAGCAACGGATGTGACTGAAATAGCTGAATCCACAAATTTGAAGGGATGTCCACATACTTTTGGCCATGTCGTGTATTTGTAGAGGTGCTGTGTGAAGAAAAGGGGTATATATAAAATGCTTCCCTCCATCTCACCTCCATCTTGAGTTCAATCGAGTACAGGTTTAACTGGATGAACAACAGAGACAGATTGCAAAATAGAATTGTATTAAATAGTTTGGGATATGGCCTTGTCTCTGAGGAATGCAGTTTGAAGGAAGTTGCTAACTATCGCTAGTACAATTGCTAACTAATGCTAGTTAGCATTGGCTCGCAAAACTACCTCCAACTTCCTTTCTACTGGACACAAATACATACAAATGGTATCCATCAGTTTCTCTGACTCTGCCAATATCCCGAAGTATCTCTTTAAGGGTAGTATAGCTGGTGGTGGGGAGGGGGATGGTTGTCGACAACTGTTGCTGAAAAACAGCAAATATGAGAGAACATGGGGAAGTTGACATATAAATACATCCCAAGGTTTACACTCATTGGTTGAGAGAGAGTGATAATTGCAAGAGTAAGCCCAGAGGCCAATCGCCAAGCGTGTGGAAAGTGAATTACTGTACAGTGACATGGTTAATAGGAAGAGGAGAAGAATGAGACGCCATGCTGATACATTTGTATTAATTCCCGCTATGGCCGTATAATAGGAAACAGAGGAATTATTTTGATGAAATCGTCTAGAACGAAGCTAACACACAAAATGAACTGGCAGCCGTGACCATTTTTAAATATGAAGCCTGGACCGATCCAGGAGGCTCACAATACTTGGACAGGCAATGCGCACAACAGGGGACACAACACGCCAAAAAGACCACTGAGGTCTGGAGAAACACCACTCTGAAAGAGTCCCTTATCCCCCATAGAATACTGTGACAGTGGAGAGAGACAAAGAAGAGAGAGAGAGAGAGAGAGAGAGAGAGAGAGAGGATGCGAGGGAGAAATGTTATTCCGTTATCAGTAAGGAGCTGATATGGAAACTGAACAAGACCGTTATACAATCTGCAAGCCAGTAGACTGTACAGCTGGGTCCTTCTCTCTTTCCACATACAAGTCTAGCGGAGTTGGACTGCAGGGAGAGTTGAGGGGCTGTCTCCATCGGCGACAGAGGGTAATATGGCGGCCCAAAACCACCAGGCCTCCAGCCCTGAGCGCTGACTAGGCAGGGCAGCAACCCAAAAAGGAATGTGGAGAAAATGAGACTGCTGCTGCTTGTAAATCAGACGGATGCTTAAAATCACCGGCAGGTTTTTTTCCCCCCTCATCTTAACGCCTTTGTTTTCCCCAATCCAACCCACATCATCAAATTATTCCTATCATATTCTCAAAGGATGTATTGTGTTTTAATTGCACAAAATGTCGTAAGAACAGCACAGTTCAACCCACCACTATGATCTAACCCTCTTTCCACAGGACTGTAAAATACATTTTTCCTTTGCAGAGCCTCCAACAGGCATTTAGTACCGTGTTAAGTGGGTAAAAAGAACAGTTGCAACTCGCCCTGGATAAATGAGTCACAAATCACAAAACAACTTAAGCTTGTTATGGGCTTGGTAAGCGTGTTAATTAGCCAACACCCTGTAGCAAGCAGGGACACATCCCCCCCCCCCCCCTTTTGTTATTATGAAGCAAAACTCTCCCTCCTCCTCCTTCTTTCTCATCACTCAGGTATGATAAACAACCATGGGATTTATTCCATCTCTGCTGCTGGAGATGGGCCCGCACACTGTAAATGAAACGTTGCTCTCCTTTTTTTAGGCTCTCGTCTGTGCTACTTAATAGCTCTCTTGGCTCTGAGCATGTAGGGAAGAGCCGGCCTGGGACAGACTGCATGCCTCGACGGGTACATTAGGCTGATACTGCGCCAGGTGCTCTCATTTAAAGAGACAGTCACACGGACAGAGCAACGCTCGAGACTGCAGATCTGCACAAAGAGCAGGAAAAGGCAAGTTAAGCTGCTAAATTTGCATGCACTTCACAACATGAGATAGGCATTTAGTGATGATTAAAGAAAGTATCTTGAACCACAAACTGAGTAACAACATCAAATGGTATTGGTCACATACACACATTTAGCAGATGTTATTGTGGGTGTAGCAAAATGCTTGTGTTCCTAGCTCCAACAGTGCAGTAGTATCTAACTATGCACAACAATACACACAAATCTAAAAGTAAAAGAATGGAATTAAGAAATATATAAATATTGGGACGATCAATGTCGGAGTGGCATTGACTAAAATACAGTAAAATAGAATACAGTTTCTACATATCAGATGAGTAAAGCAGTATGTAAACATGATTAAAGTCACAGAAGCAGAGCGAGCGCTCTCCTATCTGTGTTTGCTGCTGAGTCAGACAGGAATTGGTTTTCTTTGGGTTTTCCCACATGTCTGTGTCAAGAGCAAGGGGCAACAGACAGTGGTGAGCTCCGTATAAGGATTGAGACAGATTAACATACTAGACTTTTCCAGGGTCTGTGCAACACATTAAGGAACACCCACCTTTTGTGATCCTGTATTGGAACAGTCACTATTCTATTTTGCATATAGCAGGGTTCCCCAACTGGCAGCCCGCGGGCCTAATTTGGTCCGCGAATGATTTCATTTGGCCCCCCAAGTTTTCTGACCATCATTGATGGACATCAAATACTGTAAAAACACCAGGAAATCATCTCCAAGTGATTTACATTTTGAGATCGTATGAAAATGTAAGCAAGGTTTGAAATGATTATGTTTTAGTCAAATTTGATATTTGTTTGGGCTTCTTGCGGTCAATTTGCAGTATACAAATGATTTGTGATTATATTCTGGCTCCCTGACCATCCGCTCCAGAAACAATCGTCCTGCGGCTGAATCCAGTTGATAATCCCTGGTATATAGCATGTAAATCAGATACTACACGTTTATACAGGAAAATACAGTCGGCACATAATGTAAACATCAATCATCAAAATAGTTTCTCACCTCATACAGAACGCAGATCATGCGCACACGCACCAACACACACAACATAATAAACCACCCTGATGCCGGATGCTTTCTACCGCATTAATCACCAGACACAAGACAGCGACCACATTGGATGAACACAAGACAGAAGCAGGTGGGGAAGAGTGATGATAAACTGGACCAGAGATCACTCACCTACTCTGAAGTTGGGGGCAGTGAGGGTGTCTGCGGCATGGCCGTTCTCACTGACGATGGTGGTGGTGTTCCCCAGCTCACAGTTGTTCTGGCACCGCCCCCCTGTGCAGGTCACTTTGCAGATGGTGGGTGTGAAGACCACCTTGATCCGTCCCGTGTGGTTCCCCACTGCCAGTCGGGACGCACAGCACACCATCAGAAAGAAGAGGGAAGGGAGGGAGAGTCTAGTCAGTCTTGTATCCATTGGTTAGTCAGTAACACCTTGAGTGGCCTGTCACAGACGATCACGAACAACGAGTTCAGTCAAAACAATAACTGAAAGGACTGTTGTCCTCTCTATTCACATATACCCCCGTTGTGTCTCTCCTTTCCCCTTTTATCTTTCTCTTTCATTCCCTCTCTCTTTCTCTCCCACTGCTTCTAAATCCGGTGGCGTCTCTGAAACATGAGGAGGGAAAGAGAAAAAACAGAGGGAGAGAGAGCTCAGCAAACAAAACTCTGGGATGCACTCCAATTCTTCATCAAAAGTCAAGTTCCCTGAGAGGTGGGTATTGGCAGATCACAATGCCATGCTTTATTCCAAGACGCACAACGAGTGGGCATGGCGGTGTAGTCGGCCCTGGTTTCTCTGCCTTCCACCCCTCCCTCTTCTTATTTCTCTCTCTCACTTTCTCCCTCCCTTTCTCTGCCTTCCCCCCCTCCCTCTTCTTATTTCTCTCTCTCACTTTCTCCCTCCCTTTCTCTGCCTTCCCCCCCCCCCCTCTTCTTATTTCTCTCTCTCACTTTCTCCCTCCCTTTCTCTGCCTTCCCCTCTCCCTCTTCTTATTTATCTCTCTCACTTTCTCCCTCCCTTTCTCTGCCTTCCCCTCTCCCTCTTCTTATTTCTCTCTCTTACTTTCTCCCTCCCTTTCTCTGCCTTCCCCTCTCCCTCGTCTTATTTCTCTCTCTCTCACTTTCTCCCTCCCTTTCTCTGCCTTCCCCTCTCCCTCTTCTTATTTCTCTCTCTCACTTTCTCCCTCCCTTTCTCTGCCTTCCCCTCTCCCTCTTCTTATTTCTCTCTCTCACTTTCTCCCTCCCTTTCTCTGCCTTCCCCCCCTCCCTCTTCTTATTTCTCTCTCTCACTTTCTCCCTCCCTGTCTATGCCTCCCCCCCTCCCTCGTCTTATTTCTCTCTCTCTCACTTTCTCCCTCCCTTTCTCTGCCTTCCCCTCTCCCTCTTCTTATTTCTCTCTCTCACTTTCTCCCTACCTTTCTCTGCCTTCCCCCCTCCCTCGTCTTATTTCTCTCTCTCACTTTCTCCCTCCCTTTCTCTGCCTTCCCCTCTCCCTCTTCTTATTTCTCTCTCTCACTTTCTCCCTCCCTTTCTCTGCCTTCCCCTCTCCCTCTTCTTATTTCTCTCTCTCACTTTCTCCCTCCCTTTCTCTGCCTTCCCCCCCTCCCTCTTCTTATTTCTCTCTCTCACTTTCTCCCTCCCTGTCTATGCCTCCCCCCCTCCCTCGTCTTATTTCTCTCTCTCTCACTTTCTCCCTCCCTTTCTCTGCCTTCCCCTCTCCCTCTTCTTATTTCTCTCTCTCACTTTCTCCCTACCTTTCTCTGCCTTCCCCCCTCCCTCGTCTTATTTCTCTCTCTCACTTTCTCCCTCCCTTTCTCTGCCTTCCCCCCCTCCCTCTTCTTATTTCTCTCTCTCACTTTCTCCCTCCCTTTCTCTGCCTTCCCCTCTCCCTCTTCTTATTTCTCTCTCTCACTTTCTCCCTCCCTTTCTCTGCCTTCCCCCCCTCCCTCTTCTTATTTCTCTCTCTCACTTTCTCCCTCCCGTTCTCTGCCTTCCCCCCCTCCCTCTTCTTATTTCTCTCTCTCACTTTCTCCCTCCCTTTCTCTGCCTTCCCCCTCCCTCTTCTTATTTCTCTCTCTCACTTTCTCCCTCCCTTTCTCTGCCTTCCCCCCCTCCCTCTTCTTATTTATCTCTCTCACTTTCTCCCTCCCTTTCTCTGCCTTCCCCCCCTCCCTCTTCTTATTTCTCTCTCTCACTTTCTCCCTCCCTTTCTCTGCCTTCCCCCCCCCCTCCCTCTTCTTATTTCTCTCTCTCACTTTCTCCCTCCCTTTCTCTGCCTTCCCCCCCTCCCTCTTCTTATTTCTCTCTCTCACTTTCTCCCTCCCTTTCTCTGCCTTCCCCCCCTCCCTCTTCTTATTTCTCTCTCTCACTTTCTCCCTCCCTTTCTCTGCCTTCCCCCCCTCCCTCTTCTTATTTCTCTCTCTCACTTTCTCCCTCCCTGTCTATGCCTCTCCCCCCCCCCCTCCCTCTTCTTATTTCTCTCTCTCACTTTCTCCCTCCCTTTCTTTCCTGTCTCCCACCTAGCAAATGTTCTAGGTCTTTGGCACCTCTGTCCGAAAGAAAGTTCTCCCAAAATGCTTTTGCTGTCTCTTCCTAAGATCACCTCCTCTCTCTCTCTCTCCCTCTCTGCACTTTAGGATGAAGTCACAGGCTACCCACTGCACCGAGATAGAAACTATCAGCCTACCCGTCCACCCATTCGCCTATCCTCTCCCCTTCCTTCCTCCCTCACCACCAAACCCAGCCCTCATATCAGACAGGCAGAGAAAGAGAGGGGGAGGGAGAGAGAGAGAGAATGAGAAGGAGACTAGCGAGACAGAGAGAAGAGTATTGATCACAAACATCTGTACGAGGTTTACCGCATCCCTTCCCAGACTAGCCTCCTCCAACCTTTCCCCTTCTACTTTTCTGCATTCAGTGACACAAGTCTTTATAGAAAGTTCCTCAGCTCCCCTTCCTTTTTTTTCTCCCATTCACATCTTCCTTTTCCCTTCACCAACGTCTCTCTCTACGTCCTGTCTTTACTACTTTGCATGTACCCCCGCCCACCCACCACCCCACCCCCCACCCATCCAAACTTCCCCAAAACCCCAGACTCCTGAGCTCAACATTTCGTCTGCGGCTGTCAGCTGTTCACACCAGACAGGGCAGAGATGCAGGGAGCATGGCCAAGGGGAGAGAGGGCTTTTTCCTCTAAACCAGAAAGCAGGCAAAACCACTGGATTACAGACTTTTGGGCCGCCTAAATATTTGCCATAAGATTTTTAAAAAAAGATGATGTGGACATAAAGGGGAACTAATATGATGTAGTCATATGCCAAGGACTAATAGACTGGAGCCAACTGTATTATATACATAATAGACATAGTATTTAAAAGACAAGTTTGCCAAATGTCATTTCCAAGTAGAAGGAAGGAGCGCCGTTCCCATGTAGGAAGGAGCATTGATCTGACTGATGCTGGCATGGGAGAGCTGATGGGGGAAAAGGTCTGCTTTAACAACCTGCTCTGCTTCTTTAAGACCCTATAGACATATCAGGCTCCACTCATGAGAACCGTCAACCTCTCCATCAAACTGCCGCTGCCTGCTGAAAGGTCCTGCGTTCTTTACCTGCAGTATAATCCCCCGTGTCACACCAGGGCTTCCTGTGTCTGCTACGCTGCGCCATCGCTCCAGACTACGCAGAGTTCGGCCAGCGGAGTGTCCCTTTTTAGACATTGCCTCTCATGTCGTTCAGTCTCTCTGCACTCTAGCGTTCACTGTATTATGCCGGTTTACCTCCATCAACCTCATCACACCGTGACCCAAAAAACGTACTGGTTTCTCTCTGGGGGCTGAGCATTAATTTGGCCGTTACCTCCCAGTAGTTTGTAGCTCTTTACTTTCTGGGGTTTCTGGGTGATTAAGCTACTTCTGGGTGATTAAGGCTCTGCTGTTGTCTGACAGCCCCCCTGCACCATGTTCAACACATGCCTTAACTACTCTGACACAGCTTGGAGTCCCTGGCCTCAACAGTGATAAAACATGTCCGCCTTCATCCCTCTATCCCTCTTCTGCCTCCATAAGAGCTGCCTCCGTATGTAAGCAGATCCTTCGCACGGCACGGTAGACTTCTCCAGCTCTGTGGAGCAGCTCTGTGGAGCATATGGAGAGAGAAGCTGGAGGGGCGTCTCAGACAGAACGCAGACATCAATCAGCATGGAAGACGCAAGGGGATGCAAGAGGAAGGGGCTGAGAACACACATGCTAGGCTAGACTGGAGGGATGTGGGGGGGGGGGGGGTATGGAGAAAGCGAGTCTGCAAGGAAAAAGAGGGTCTTCTTTTGAGCTCCCCTGGTGGAACTCTACTGGTCCAATATTTCCCTGTATGGGGTCAAAGACAGCAGTCTGAAGCCAAACATGTAGCCTGGTTTGTCTGTGTGGGAGAGCTGGGGGACAGTGGCCGGCGGGGACCATAGCTAGCTGCTGACAGGCTGTCTGTGTGGGAGAGCTGGGGGACAGTGGCCGGCGGGGACCATAGTTAGCTGCTGACAGGCTGTCTGTGTGGGAGAGCTGGGGGACAGTGGCCGGCGGGGACCATAGCTAGCTGCTGACAGGCTGTCTGTGTGGGAGAGCTGGGGGACAGTGGCCGGCGGGGACCATAGCTAGCTGCTGACAGGCTGTCTGTGTGGGAGAGCTGGGGGACAGTGGCCGGCGGGGACCATAGCTAGCTGCTGACAGGCTGTCTGTGTGGGAGAGCTGGGGGACAGTGGCCGGCGGGGACCATAGCTAGCTGCTGACAGGCTGTCTGTGTGGGAGAGCTGGGGGACAGTGGCCGGCGGGGACCATAGCTAGCTGCTGACAGGCTGTCTGTGTGGGAGAGCTGGGGGACAGTGGCCGGCGGGGACCATAGCTAGCTGCTGACAGGCTGTCTGTGTGGGAGAGCTGGGGGACAGTGGCCGGCGGGGACCATAGCTAGCTGCTGACAGGCTGTCTGTGTGGGAGAGCTGGGGGACAGTGGCCGGCGGGGACCATAGCTAGCTGCTGACAGGCTGTCTGTGTGGGAGAGCTGGGGGACAGTGGCCGGCGGGGAGAATGGCTTTCCCAGACAAGGCACCATAGCTAGCTGCTGACAGGCTGTCTGTTGGGTGGGACAGGGCTGACAGGAAGGCTGCAGGCCCAGCGATTTAGGAGCACAAACATTCTCCCCTGTCTGCTACTCCATCAGTCAGGTAGCACACCAACACCACTGCACACTGGGCTAAAGCCAACAGTGACATCCCTACCAATGGGGAGCTGAAGGCCTGAGGCGCCATTCATTGTAACATAGGCAGTGTATCTACTGTAAGTGTTTTGCAAGATGGAGTAAAGTGTTTTGTGCGGGAGGCAGGAGGCAGGGGGCAGGAGGCATGGGATGGGATGGGGATGGGGGTGGGAGGCAGGGGGCAGGGGGGCAGGGGATGGGGGCAGGGGGCAGGAGATTGGGTTATATTGTGCCCTTGTACAGGTGCATTCATTTTCCTTTTAAGACCTCTACTGTGTCTTAGTGATGTGCAGTTTGTGAACAGTTCAATATTTTTGAATGACTCTTTTTACTGACTCAAGAGTCATGATTCACTCATTTCACTTGTTCGTTTGACCTGGGATTAATACGCCCTCCTCCGGCTTAGCAGCTCTGGATACGTGCTCCAACCAACTAATGCTGCAGGCAGCATAGAGAAGAAAAATACATGTTCGAACTGATCATTGATCGCATGGTGCAAGAACGAATGCAATTCATTGATTATTGAATGTTATTGATGTTCAGCTCAACAAACTCAAACTCGAGAGCTAATCGTTTAAGGGGCTGCTGCAGTTCGCAAACGATATTGTGCTTATCTCCCTCGCTGCAGTCAAGCATTGTGTTCTGCCAAGACTAGTCCACAATGTAGTCCAATTGCGGCCCCAAAGACATCGTTTCAAAGTTAGAGAAATAATCCTATTTTTATGCCTACCAATCAAAACGGTACATTGTTTGAAGCACACTTTTATAAGTCTCAGTCACAAATGACAGCTCTAATACCCCTATAGAGAACGAGAGGCTTGTAGAATCATGACTCTTTCTTGTTCATCAGTAGGGGGTCCTGCGTGCTCTGGGCATTACAAATGAAAGAAATTAGTCAAAAATATTTTTATTTTTTGAACAGAAAGAGTTGTAAAAATCAGTAAAGTCCGTAAAAAAGAGCCGAACTTCGCATCGCTACTGTATTTCTCCTTTCGTCCCCTCTTTCCGTCTCCCCTTCTCACCATCTATGTCTCTCTCTCTCTCTCTCTCTCTCTCTCTCTCTCTCTCTCTCTCTCTCTCTCTCTCTCTCTCTCTCTCTCTCTCTCTCTCTCTCTCTCTCTCTCTCTCTCTCTCTCTCTCTCTCTCTCTCTCTCTCTCTCTCTCTCTCTCTCTCTCTCTCTCTCTCTCTCTCTTCTCTCTCTCTCTTCTCTCTGATGCCTGGACATATCCCTGATGGTCCCACACTGGAGCTGTATGAGAGTGGACTGGGGTTATTTGTAGCTCTGTGGCCAGGCTGGGGCTGGCTGAGCACTGCAGCCACAAGGGCCCCAGAGGGGAGAGGGAGGAAGACGCAGACAGAGACCAGCGGAGGCTGTTGTGTCTGCAGACTGCTCCATTTATAGCACAGAGACTGTCTGGGTAGATGGACATGATGGTAGATGGACATGGAGCCATTCACTTCCAGGTCAGCAAATGACTTACTTACCTAAGGAAGTCTAACAGGAGGTTAAAATATGTATATCCTCTGCCAACACAGTAGAGAGTATACCTCTAGGTGTACAGCATATCAGATGTACAGTATAACCTTAAATACATACCATGAGATGGGAAATCATCATAAAATCCTCCAAGCCACTATGCGTCCAACCACAAGCCATGCATTATTCATGTATCTCACTTTCAAAAGCCACTTGACTGTTCGGCCACATCGTAAAGTGTAAATGGAAGACAATGTGTCTTCCATGAAGGGGCCGCAAGGCTATTCAGCGGGGGAGCTTTAAGAGGAGCAGATAACAGCTATTCAACAGCTCAGCACACTGGAGATGGCCTCTTCCATTCATATCAGTCTGTCACAATTGTTGTTTCAGCAATTGAGGGGTTCTCTGTTGGATGACACAGTGTATCACCTTGCTCTGTCATTTAGTTTTCTCTCCCACTCCCTTCCTGTATCTGAAATTGCCCACTGAAAATGAGGCTAATAATTCATTTTAGACAGAGCCGAGCAGCAGGCAATGCTTAACTCTTTATGCCATTACCGCTGGGGCTGCAATTTGAACAATCCCATTGCTGCCCAACTTCAAGCTCCAGTTACAGCAGACGTGAGTGAGTGTGTGTGTGTGTGTGTGTGTGTGAGTGTGTGTACTGTTTATGCCCATAAGGAACAATTGCTGCCTTTTATCCATTTAGATGAAATTACTTTTGAGTAAGACAATGTATTTACCATGCAAAGACTTATCTGACTAGAGGCAGCTGACAATGTGACAGATGTTTCTATATAGATCCCATCTAAAGACTAACATACCATCTTAAATGTTTCAATGGCACCGGAGGAGATGGCTGCAGTTTTACGGGCTCCTAATCAATTGCGCTATTGTGTGTGTTTTTTCACATTATTTGTAACTTATTTTGCACATAATGTTTCTGCCACCGTCTCAAATGACCGAAAGGAGCTTCTGCAAATCATGACAGCAATTACTCACCTCGTACTGGACGAGTCGGATGCAAAGGATTTACTTCGGACAAGGACCAAATCCCTGCATTCGCATGAAGAAGAGACGGCGATATCGGGGACGTAGGTCGGGTGCCTTGTAAGGATCCGACGGCGAGTGGGTAATCCGCCACCTCTACCATCAGTCCTATTAGCCAACGTGCAATCATTGGATAACAAACTGGATGAGCGTAGATCAAGGCTATCCTACCAATTGGACATTAAAAACGGTGATATCTTATGTTTCAATGACTCGTGCCTGAACGACGACAATATAAAACAGCTGCCACCGGTAAGACGAGGGGTGGTGATCTGTGTCTATTTCTCAATAACAGCTGGAGCATGAAATCTAATATTAAGGAAGTATCAAGGTTTTGCTCGCCTGAGGTGGAGTATCTCATGATAAGCTGAAGCCCACACTATTTACCAAGAGAGTTATCTATATTTTTTGTAGGTGTCTATTTACCACCACAAACCGATGCTGGCACTAAGACCGCACTCAACGAGCTGTATAAGGCCATAAGCAAACAAGAAAACGCTCATCTAGAGGTGGCTATCCTAGAGGCCGAGGACTTTAATGCAAGGAAACTTAAATAAGTTTTACCTAATTTCTACCAGCATGTTGCAACCAGAGGGAAAAAAACTCTAGACCATCTTTACTCCACACACACAGATGCGTACAGAGCACTCCCTTGGCCTCCATTCCGCAAATCTGACCATAACTCTATCCTCCTGATTCCTGCTTACAAGCGAAAATTAAAGCAGGAAGTACCAGTGACTCACTCAATACAGAAATGGTCAGAAGACTCAGATGCTAAGCTACAGGACTGTTTTTCGAGCACAGAGTGGAATATGTTAGGGGACTCTTCTGATGGCATTGAGGAGTACACCACATCAGTCACTGGCTTGATCAATAAGTGCATTGATGACGTTGTTCGCACAGAGACTGTACAGAGTAGCCTAGTGGTTTGAGCGTTGGACTAGTAACCGGAAGGTTGCAAGTTCGAATCCCCGAGCTGACATTCTGTCCCTGAACAGTTCCGGACGACTGTGTGATCACGCTCTCCGTAGCCAATGTGAGTAAGATCTTTAAACAGGTTAACATTCACAAGGCCGCAGGGACAGACGGATTACCAGGACGTGTACTCCAAGCATTCACTGAACAACTAGCAAGTGTCTTCACTGACATTTTCAACCTGTCCCTGACCGAGTCTGAAATACCAACATGTTTCAAGCAGACCCTGTGCCCGAGAACACCAAGGTAACCTGCCTACATGACTACCGACCCGTAGCACTCACGTCTGTAGCTCACATCAACACCATTATCCCAGAAACCCTAGATCCACTTTAATTTGCATACCGCCCTCCCAACATATCCACAGATGACGCAATCTCTATTGCATTCCACACTGTCCTTTCCTACCTGGACAAATGGAACACCTACGTGAGAATGATATTCATTAACTACAGCTCAGCGTTCAACACCATAGTGCCCTCAAAGCTCATCACTAAGTTAAGGCCCCTGGGACTAAACACCTCCATCTGCAACTGGATCCTGGACTTCCTGACGGGCCGCCCCCAGGTGATAAGGTTAGGTAACAACACATCTGCCACGCTGATACTCAACACGGGGGCCACCCAAGGGTGGGTGCTCAGTCCCCTCCTGTACTCCCTGTTCACCCATGACTGCATGGCCAAGCACGACTCCAACACCATCAGTAAGTTTGCAGACGACACAACAGTGATAGCCTGATCAACGATGAGACAGCCTATAGGGAGGAGATCAGAGACCTGGCAGCGCTGTGCCAGGATAACAACCTCTCCCTCAACATGATCAAGACAAAGGAGATGATTGTGGACTACAGGAGCACACCCCCATTCTCATCAACGGTGCTGTAGTGTAGCAGGTTGAGAGCTTGTCAACATCTCCAATGAACTATCAGGGTCCAAACACACCAAGACAGTCATGAAGAGGGCACGAATGTGCCTATTCCCCCTCAGGAGACTGAAAAGATTTGGCATGGGTCCTCAGATCCTCAAAAAAGCTCTACAGCTGCACCATAGAGAACATCCTGACTGGTTGCATCACCGCCTGGTATGGCAACTGCTCGGCTTCAGACCGCAAGGCACTACAGAGGGTTGTGCGTACGGCCCAGTACATCACTGGGGCCAAGCTTCCTGCCATCCAGGACCTCTATACCAGGCAGTGTCAGAGGAAGGCCCTAACAGAGGAAGGCCCTAACATGTGCCCCCGCACATTGACTCTGTACCGGTACCCCTTGTATATAGCCTCGTTACTGTTATTTTATTGTTGCTCTTTAATTATTTGATATTTTTCTATTTCTTTTTTATGTATTTCTTTTTTACTTCAGTTTATTTTTGTAAATACTTAACACTTGTTTTTCTTAAAACTGCATTGTTGGTTTGGGGGCTTGTAAGTAAGCATGTAAGTTCTACACCTGTTGTTTTTGGCACGTGCCAAATAAAATGTGATTTGATTGATAATTTGATGTTATCTTCCTCGCCATAAACTAAATCTCCTATTACCATAAACAATCTGGCTTTATATTCAACCATGGCAGATCATTTTCTCAAATTGTTAGATATTTCATCTTACTAAATAAAGTACATATAAACTTGAATGCATCTTCCACACAGTGATTGGGATACCATCAGTGCAACCCCTCCCCTCCCCACTGGAAACACCCTATCCCCCAGCCCCTACCCCCGAACTCGCCAATTAGGCTATGTGTGTTTTTATATGACTCAGAGTACAGCAGGAACCCATTCCACAGGGGGAGAGCGGGCTACTGCATAGCGCTGAAATCGCACTGGCTCCCGTAACGTGAGAAATGGGTGCAGTCCAAACCCCATGCTAAAATAATGACAGGCTGACCTAACTAAAGCGTCACTACAGTGTCCGTTTGGCAGTGATTAATGGTCGGCCCGATAAATCTCCAGCCCTGAAATAACAAACAGGCCAGTGTAATTGGCTCAGCTGGATCTGCTGACACTAGCTGGTGTCGTGCGGTCTGCTCAAAGAGTAAAGAGAGAGAGAGAGAGAGAGAGAGACAGAGAGAGAGAGAGAGAGAGAGAGAGAGAGCCTGTCACGGAATTTTCCAAACCTCGGGTTCAGTCGTCCCCAGTCTCTGCCCCGTGCCAGCGAAGCCGTGCCTGGGAGAGCTCAGGAATTTTAAAGCCGAGTCGACGACACTTTTATTAAAAAATTAAATTAATTTGTGAAATAACATCTTTAAAGTGTTTGAGGACTTTGCGTACCGCCACAGAACCAATGGTTGGCAAAATGTGGGAAAGGCCTCAGACTCACAAAATCATCACTTAGTGAATACTAGCTGATTTAAGAGCAGAGGTTTGTGACAATATAGTGCTGCCCTATGAGTAAAGATGACTGTTTCTTAGCTTATTTTGCACATCGTAAAGTCACCTGGTGTTTGAGGTGCACATCCAAAGCTTCCAAAGACTTAAATTACGTACATCTGTGGTTAGAGCTTCAATAAAGCCACCTGTCAGTCCAGTACAGTAGCTAACCTTCCTGTTAAAAACCCTCTCTCTTTAACCTTCTCTCTGGGCCTGTGAGAGACACAAACTTTGTAGCCTTTTACAGATGAGGTAGGAATCCATCACCCTTCTCAGCCTGACCCTATTGTACAGTGGCATAGGGCACATCACACCTATGTGTTAGGGACCAGTTTTCCAGGGAAATCAGTCAGCTGACCAGGGCCAGCCTGGCTCTCCCTGCTGGTGGTAATAGACACCCATTCCTGCTTGTGCTTTAGTTGCTTCCAGGAGGGCAGGGTTAAGAAGGTCGCTGTAAACTACTTGTGTTGTTATGTGTTAATAACATTTAGGCTATGTTACCCAGCAGGCTATGCGGGTGGTTGAAGAATGCCCTGCATGGCTAAACATGGAGTTTTCTAGCTGAAGTATATGTTCATTAAAAGTAGTTAAACCCATGCCCCGGTTTGTCATTATATAAGGAACAAACATAACATGGTGTCAGATTTGTAGTCGAGACAGAGAAAAGAAAGGAGTAACAAATTTCCGCGATGAAAATGGAACATTCTACCACAAGTCAAGTGACGTGAGTAGTTGAAGACGCTAGCTTGCAAGAGCGAGGACAGCGAGCCGCAGCAGCGAGAGTGACAGCAGCGAGAGCGAGGCTGCATTGGAATCTGTTGACGAGCAAGTTGATGAGCAACATACTGAAGTAAGAGAAATTGACACTGTTCCTGTTCTCCGTCATGGATAGGCGTAGTCCTCCTACTCCCATGCAGTTAACAGGCAATCTAGCTGACAATTGGAAACGTTTCAAGCAGAGATTCAATATCTACCTAGCAGCCAGTGGTGCAGGGGGAGATGATGACAAATTGAAAGCTTCCATTTTTCTGCATGTTATTGGAGAGGATGCATTGGACATTTACAATAACTTTCAGCAAGACGAGGCAAACTTGACATTGACTGTGCTAATGACTAAATTTGAGGAGTACTTTGTACCAAGCCAGAACGTCACGTTTGAGAGATACAGGTTTTTCTCTCATGATCAGAGACAGGGAGTCAGTTTTGACCAGTATTTGGCTGAGCTGAACACACTGAGCAAAACGTGTGAATTTGAAAATCTGAAAAACTCACAAGACAGGATAGTCTGTGGCATCCTTGATAATGGACTCAAGGAGAGATTGCTGCGTGAGCAAGATTGAACTTTGGATAAAGCAGTGAATATGTGTTGAGCAGCTGAAACCACCAGAGCACAAGCTAAAGAACTGCGCAGGGATGAGACGTCAGTGTATACAATAAAAAGAGAGGAGCACCACACACACAACGCCTTACAAAACATAAACAAGCAAAAGAGAGAAATCAAAACACTACATGTGGAAAATGTGGATTTATCCACAAGCCAAAAAAAATGCCCTGCATATGGCAAATCATGGGACAACTGTGGGAAAAAATAATAATTTCTCAAAATGCTGCAAAGCTGAGGCTACAAAGAAAAAGGTTCACACAGTCGAGGAGATTGAATAATTCTTTGTTGATTCTGTGGAAATATGCAATGCAGTAAATGCTGAATGGATTGGACTGTGAATGAAACTATAATACCATTCAAGCTTGATACTGGAGCACAGGTAAACCTGTTATCTCTGGAGGACTACAAAACACTGAAGGTGAAGAGCAAAATACACCCGGGGAAAATGAAGGTTACTGGTTATACTGGGGAGAACGTACCAGTCAAAGGAAGCTGCATAGTAACTTTACAGCACAAAGGAAAACAGTTCAGAGCACAGCTGCTGATTGTGGAAAAGAGTGTACAGTCTATTCTAGGAATTAATGCAAGTGAAAGGCTCAATTTGTTGAAAATAGTGTATGTAGTGACATCACAGACTGAAAATGACCAAGAATCGCTACTGGCTGAATATGAGGATTTGTTTGAGGGTCTTGGATGTTTACCAGGAGAACACAAAATATGTACTGATGACAAAATTACTCCAGTTGTGCATGCATGCAGAGAAGTTCCATTTGCACTGAGGAAAAAGCTCAAAGAGGAACTCGGACGCATGGAAAAGATGGACGTCATAACAAAAATGGATGAACCTACAGACTGGGTAAGCTCACTGGTTATTGTGGTGAAAAAGAACAACGATCTCAGGATATGTCTAGACCCGAGAGATCTCAACAAAGCAATCAAGAGAGAGCATTTCAAGTTGCCAACCAGAGAAGAGATAATGTCGCAGTTTGCTGGAGCAAAGTGGTTCAGTAAGCTTGACGCCTCATCAGGATTCTGGCAAATGAAGATAGATGATGCAAGCTCAAGGCTATGCACATTCAACACACCTGAGGGCAGGTACAGATTTCTTCGTCTACCATATGGGATTCTCTCAGCGCCAGAGGTCTACCACAAGACAATCCACATGATCTTCGAGCACATTCCAGGAGTGGAGAGTCTGGGGGTCCACAAAAGAAGAACACAATGCGAGAGTAAGACAAGTGCTGGACCTGACACGGAAAGTCAACCTAAAACTAAACAAGGACAAATGCGAGTTTGGTGTGAAAACACTTACCTTCGTGGGAGACATACTTTCAGAGGATAGAGTCAAACCAGACCCGAGGAAAACATCAGCCATCAACAACACGGAGCACCCGAAGAACAAGGACGATGTGAGAAGCTTCATGGGCATGATCACCTACCTTGCAAAGTTCATACCTCAACTGTCAGCACAGTCCGCTCCACTCAGATGTCTTCTGGAACAGAAAAATAAATGGGAATGGTCCCATGAATAGGAAAACTGCTTCAAAAACCTAAAGAAGACAATCACAGAAGAGCCAGTGCTCAGGTTCTATGATCCAAAGAAAAGCACAAGGATTTCTGCAGATGCGTCACAGTTTGGCCTGGGAGCAGTTCTTCTGCAACAGCATGACGACACATGGCAACTCATCGCTTATGCGTCCAGAGCCTTGACAGGCGCAGAGACAAGGTATGCACAAATAGAGAAAGAACTACTGGCGAGCACATACACTTGCGAAAGGTTTCACCAATACGTCTACGGATGAGACTTCGAAGTAGAAACCAACCACAAACCATTGGTGTCAATCATGTCTAAGCCACTGAATGATTGTCCAATGAGAATCCAGAGAATGTTGATCAGACTGCAAAAGTATGATGTGAAGATGATCTATACCCCGGGAAAGTTCATGTTCGCCGCCGACACTCTTTCTCGAGCAGTCGACAAGAAGGAGAGCTTCGACAAACAGAAAAATACAGATTCAGGCCTCCGTCGACATGATCGTAGCATCACATCCTGTGTCCTCTGAGAGAATGGAGCAGATCAAAAGAGAGACTGCAGCTGACCAAACAATGACAGAGTTGAAAGAAACAACACTGATAGGATGGCCCGCACAGAAAAACAACTGTCCAAGGAGAATACAGGATTACTGGATGTGCAGAGCAGAGCTCACCGTTGTGGATGATATAGTGTTCAAAGGCAACAAGATTGTCATTCCCATGACACTACGCAAAGAAATGCTACAGAAAATACACGAGGGCCACTAGGATGAGGAAAAATGCAAATGACAAGCACGAGAAGTAATGTACTGGCCAAGAATGAACCAGGAAATCAGCCAGACCACTGATTCATGTGAACTGTGTTTGACCTACAGGCCAAAGCAGCAAGCAGAGCCGCTAATGCCTCATCCAGTACCCAATAGACCCTACTACAAAATTGTCAAAGGTCTGATGAAAAAGGCACATGATGGAAAGGAGGATTTCCTAAAGAATCTGATGATGTACCGCAGCGCACCGCTGCAGAACGGACTTTCAACTGCACAAATGTTGATGGGACGTCGCATCAGAACCGACCTACCCATCCATGAGGACTTGCTAACACCCAGAAGTGCTCACAAAGTCAAACTCACGAAGGAAAAACAGAAAAGACAAACAAAAACAACGACACGACAAAAGTGCAAGACGCTTACCTGAACTGAAACCTGGAGATCATGTACGACTCCGAGACATCACTACAGGAACCTGGATGCAGCAAGGGTGTGTGCAGAGAGAAGTTGCACCGCGATCCTATGAGATCCAAACGGAGCATGGATCACAACTGAGACGAAACAGAGTGGATCTAAGGCTGCAGCCATCCACTCAAGGGACTGAAGATCATCAGGAGGATACTACTGAAGCGTCAAATGCCTTTAGAAATGGACAATTCAGTCAGAACACCCTGACTGACAATGAACGCTGTCCAACTGTTTCAGGAAGCACTTTAGCAGAATGACCAAAAAGGACTGTCAGAGCTCCTGAAAGGCTTATTGAGAATTGCTAAAAAAATATTTAAAAAAAGGGGCACCTGGACTGAATGTTTTGTTAATGTGAAAAGAAAGAGCCACAATAGAGTATTGTTGGAAAAAAATAAAAATTGGGGGGAAAGAAATGTGTGTTATTGAAAATGGCATGTTATGCAGGTTGAGTAAACAAATGTGATGTGACGTGTAGTTACATAGAAAAGTAATTTTATTTTAAAGGAAAGAAGATGTGTTGTTATGTGTTAATAACATTTAGGCTACGTTTCCCAGCAGGCTATGCGGGTGGTTGAAGAATGCCCTGCATGGCTAAACATGGAGTTTTCTAGCTGAAGTATATGTTCATTAAAAGTAGTTAAACCTACGCCCCGGTTTGTCATTATATAAGGAACAAACATAATACTACTGTCCTCCACTACAACTCATAACTGGACATTCCTTAAGGGACAAGCCTTCCCTCCAATCAAATCCAAGTTTATTGGTTGTGTACACAAATGTGCAGACGTTATTGCAGGTGCAGCAAAATGCTTGTGTCTCTAGCTCCAATAGTGCAGTAATATCTAGCTTTTTTTTAATACACACATTTAAAAAAAAGTTATGTAGGATGAGGAATGACTAAAATACAGTATATACATATAAAGTAGGTGAAACAGTATGTAAACATGATTAAAGTTATAAGTATTCAATGACTCTATGTACATAGGGCAGCAGTCTCTAAGGTGCTGTGTAGAGTACAGGGTGGTAGCCGGCTAGAACAGTGACCAAGTTTCAGGGCAGGGTACTGGGCGGAGGCCGGCTAGTGGTGACTGTTTAACAGTCTAATGGCCTGGAGATAGAAGCTGTTTCTCAGTCTCTATATCCCAACTTTGATGCACCTGTACGGTCTATGCCTTCTAGATGGAAGCGGGGTGAACAGGCCGTGGCTGGATTGGCTGAAGTCCTAGAGGGGGAGCAGTGTGCCCCTGGTGATAGGCTGGGCTGATCGCACCACCCTCTGGAGAGCCCTGCGGTTTCAGACAGTGCAATTGCCGTACCAGGTGGTGATAGAGCCCCGACAGGATGCTCTCAATGGTGTATCTGTAGAGTTTGTGAAGGTTTTAGGGGCCTAGTCAAATTTCTTCAGGCTCCTGAGGTGCATCACTGAACATGAAAGAGAGCTTTGTTATGATTCATCTGTATATTTGATCTGTTATAGGTTGCTATTGCTTTGTTAGTATATGCTAACATCCTTGTGTATATGTCAGGATTGTCACCCATGTCACATACTTCACACATTCTGCCCCTTTGGCATAGTTCTGTATACCTTTATGTTCAAGCCATGAGAAAAAGGATGCATTTATTGTAGCTGGGGATTTTAACAAAGCAAATTTGAGGAAAACGCTACCGAAGTTCTATCAACACATTGACAGTAGTACTCACTTAGGAAAAGCACTAGATCACTGCTACTCACCTTTCGAGATGCCTACAAGGCCCTCCACCGCCCTCCCTTCGGCAAATCAGATCCAGATTCCATTTTGGTCCTCTCTTCCTATATGCATAAACTAAAATAGGAAGTACCCGTGCTAAGGTCTATTCAATGCTGGTCTGACCAATCGGAATCCATGCTTCAAGATTGTTTTGAACACGCGGACTAGGATAAGTTCCGGGTAGCCTCTGAGAATAACACTGACGCTTAAACAGACACGGTGACTGAGTTCATCAGGAAGTGTATAGGGGATGTTATTCCCACTGTGACTATTAAAACCTACCCAAACCAGAAACCGTGGATAGATGGCAGCATTCGTGCATAACTGAAAGCGCGAACCACCACATTTAACCATGGCAATGTGACTGGGAATATGGTTGAATAAAACTGTGTAGTTATTACCTACATAAGGCAATCAAAGAGGCAAAACGTCAGTACAGAGACAAAGTGGAGTTGTAATTCAACGGCTCAGACACAAGACGTATGTGGCAGGGTCTACAGACAATCACTGATTACAAAGGGAAAACCAGCCAGGTCGCGGACACCGACGTCTTGCTCCCAGGCAAGCTGAACACCTTCTTCGCCCGCTTTAAAGACAACACAGTGTCACCGACGAGGCCCGCTCCCAAGGACTGTGGGCTCTCGTTCACCATGGCCGAAGTGAGTAAGACATTTAAGCGTGTTAACCCTCGCGAGGCTGCCGGCCCAGACGACATCCCTAGCCGCGTCCTCAGAGCAAAGGCAGACCAGCTCGCTGGAGTGTTTACGGACATATTCAATCTCTCTCTATCCCAGTCTGCTGTCCCCACTTGATTCAAGATGTCCATCAAAGGTAACTGAATTAAATGACTATCGCCCCGTGACATTCACTTCTGACATCATGAAGTGCTTTGAGAGGCTAGTTAAGGATCATATCACCTCTACCTTACCTGACACCCTAGACCCACTTCAATTTGCTTACCGCCCCAATAGTGACACATTGGTGTGGCTGGCTTACGGGTTAAGCGGGCATTGTGTCAAGAAGCAGTGTGTCTTGGTTGGGCTGTGTTTCAGAGGACGCACGGCTCTTGACCTTCACCTCTCCCGAGTCCGTACGGGAGTTGAAGCGATGAGACAAGACTGTAGCTACCAACTGGATACCAGAAAATTGGGGAGAAAAAGAGGGTAATTTTTTTATTTTTTTAAATGATGTTCATTCCCTATAGCAAGCCTTCAACACCATAGTACCCTCTAAGCTCATCATTAAGCTTGGGGCCCTGGGTCTGAACCCTGCCCAGTGCAACTGGGTCCTGGACTTCCTGACGGGCTGCCACCAGGTAGTTAAGTTAGGAAACAACACCTAAACTTTGCTGATCCTCAACACAGGGGCCCCCTCCTGCGTGCTCAGCCCCCTCCTGTACTCCCTGTTCACCCATGACTGCGTGGCCACGCACGCCTCCAACTCAATCATCAAGTTTGCAGACGACACAACAGTAGTAGGTCTGACTACCAACAATGACGAGACAGCAAACAGGGAGGAGGTGAGGGGCCTGGCAGATTGTGGCCTGGGAAAAAACTCTCTAAACGTCAACAAAATGAAGGAGCTGATCGTGGACTTCAGGAAACAGCAGAGTGAGCACGCCCCAATCCACATCGATGGAACCGCAGTGGAGAAGATGGAAAGCTTCAAGTTCCTTGGCATACACATCACTAACAATCTGAAATGGTCCACCCACAAAAAAATTGTGGTGAAGAAGGCGCAGCAGAGCCTCTTCAACCTCAAGAGGCTGAAGAAATTTGGCTTGTCCCCTAAGACCCTCAGAAACCTTTACAGATGCACAAATGAGAGCATCCTGTCGGGCTGTATTACCGCCTAGTACAGTTACTGCACTGCCCGCAACCGCAGGGCTCTCCAGAGGGTGGTGCAGATTGCCTGCCCTCCAGGACAACTACAGCACCCGATGTCACAGTAAGGCCAAAAAGATAATCCAGGACATCAACCACCCGAGCAACTGCCTGTTCACCCCACTATTTTCATTTTTTTCATCATTTTTTAAAAACCTTTATTTAACTAGGCAAGTCAATTAAGAACAAATTATTATTTACAATGACGGCCTACACCGGCCAAAGCTGCATCGCAGTGCCTTAGAGACTCTGGGTTCGACTCTGGGTTCGAGCCCAGGCTCTGTCGCAATCGGCCGCGACCGGGAGGTCCATGGGGCGACGCACAATTGGCCTAGCGTCGTCCAGGTTAGGGAGGGTTTGGCCAGTAGGGATATCCTTGTCTCATCGTGCACTAGCGACTCCTGTGGCAGGCTGGGCGCAGTGCACGCTGACCAGGGGCACGGTGTTTCCTCCGACACATTGGTGCAGCTGGCTTCCGGGTTGGATGCTGTGTTAAGAAGCAGTGCGTCTTGGTTGTGTTGTGTTTCGGAGGACGCATGACTCTCGACCGTACGGGAGTTGAAGAGATGAGACAAGTTAGTAACTACTAAAAACAATTGGAAACTGCGAAATTGGGGCGAAAAAATAGGGTAAAAAAAAAAATCTGGAACCATAGAGACTGAAAATAAGCTTCTATCTCAAAGCCATCAGACTGTTAAATAGCCATCACAAGCCGACTATCACCCGGCTACTAAACCCTGCACCTTAGAGGCTGCTGCCCTATATACGGTTGAAGTCTAAAGTTTACATACACCTTATCCAAATAGGTTTTTCACAATTCCTGACATTTAATCCAAGTAGAAATATCCTGTTTTAGGTCAGTTAGTATCACCACTTTATTTTAAGAATGTAAAATGTCAGAATAATAGTAGAGAGAATGATTTATTTCAGCTTTTATTTATTCCATCACATTCCCAGTGGGTCAGAAGTTTACATACACTCAATTAGTATTTGGTAGCATTGCCTTTAAATTGTTTAACTTGGGTCAAACATTTTGGGTAGCCTTCCACAAGCTTCTCACAATAAGTTGGGTGAATTTTGGCCCATTCCTGCTGACAGAGCTGGTGTAACTGAATCAGGTTTGTAGGCCTCCTTGCTCGAACAATCTTTTTCAGCTATGCCCACAAATTTTCTATAGGATTGAGGTCAGGGCTTTGTGATGGCCACTCCAATACCTTGACTTTGTTGTCCTTAAGCCATAAGTGAAATAATCTGTCTGTAAACAATTGTTGGATTCCTTGTGTCATGCACAAAGTAGATGTCCTAACCGACTTACCAAAACCATAGCTTGTTAACAAGAAATGTGTGGAGTGGTTGAAAAACGAGTTTTAATGACTCCAAGTATATGAAGACTTCAACTGTACTACTGTGTGCTATTACTTATAGCCCTGCTAGCTCCCACTGTACAGTTGTGGCCAAATGTTTTGAGAATGACACAAATGTTAGTTTCCACTAAGTTTGCTGCTTCAGTGTCTAGAATATGTTTGTCAGATGTTACTATGGAATACTGCTGTATAAATACAAGCATTTTATAAGTTATAAGTAAAGGCTTTTATTGACTATTACACGAAGTTGATGCAAAGAGTCAATATTTGCAGTGTTGACCCTTCTTTTTCAAGACCACTGCAATCCACCCTGGCATGCTGTCAATTTACTTCTGGGCCACATCCTGACTGACGGCAGCCCATTCTTGCATAATCAATGCTTGGAGTTTGTCAGAATTCGTGGGTTTTGGTTTGTCCACCCGCCTCTTGAGGATTGACCACAAGTTCTCATTAAGGTCTCGGGAGTCCTTAATGATTAAGGTCTCGGGATTAAGGTCTCGGGGTTAAGGTCTCGGGGTCTCGGGATTAAGGTCTCGGGAGTCTCCTGGCCATGGACCCCAAATATTAATGTTTTGTTCCCCGAGCCACTTAGTCATCACTTTTGCCTTATGGCAAGGTGCTCCATCATGCTGGAAAAGGCATTGTTCATCACCAAACTGTTCCTGGATGGTTGGGAGAAGTTGCTCTGTTCCTGGATGTGTTGGTACCATTCTTTATTCATGGCTGTGTTGTTAGGCAAAATTGTGAGTGATCCCACTCCCTTGGCTGAGAAGCAACCCCACACATGAATGGTCTCAGAATGCTTTACTGTTGGCATGACACAGGACTGGTAGCGCTCACCTAGTCTTTTCCGGACAAGCTTTTTTCTGGATCCCCCAAAATATCGGAAAGGGGATTCATCAGAGAAAATAAGTCCTCAGCAGTCCAATCCCTGCACCTTTTGCAGAATATCAGTCTATCCCTGATGTTTTTCCTTGAGAGACGTGGCTTCTTTGCTGCACTTCTTGACACCAGGCCATCCTCCAAAAGTCTTCGCCTCACTGTGCGTGCAGACGCACTCACACCTGCCTGCTGCCATTCCTGAGCAAGCGCTGTTCTGTTGGTGCCCCGATCCCACAGCTGAATCAACTTTAGGAGACGGTCCTGGAGCTTGGTGGACTTTCTTGGGCGCCCTGAAGCCTTCTTCACAACACTTGAACCTCTCTGCTTGAAGTTCTTGATGATCCGATAAATAGTTGATTTAGGTGCAATCTTACTGGCAACAATATCCTTGCCTGTGAAGCCCTTTTTGCGCAAAGCAATGATGACAGCACGTGTTTCCTTGCAGGTAACCATACTTGACAGAGGAAGAACAATGATTCCAAGCACCACCCTCCTTTGGAAGCTTCTAGTCTGTTATTCGAACTCAATCAGCATGACAGAGTGATCTCCAGCCTTGTCCTCGTCAACACTGACACCTGTGTTAACGAGAGAATCACTGACATGATGTCAGCTGGTCCTTTTGTAGCAGGGCTGAAATGCAGTGGAAATGTTTTTTGGGGGATTCAGTTCATTTGCATGGCAAAGAGGGACTTTGCAATTAATTGCAATTCATCTGATCACTCTTCATAACATTCTGGAGTATATGCAAATTGCCATCATACAAACTGAGGCAGCAGACTTTGTGAAAATTGATATTTGGGACATTCTCAAAACTTTTAGCCACGACTGTACATATTGTATACTATGCTAGTCACTAATTGCATCCCATTTTATACTGCCTATGCTATTCTAGCCCATACTACAGCATGATACCATTTGTCTTTTGTAGCCTGTTCGCCTGCATTACTGCTCTGTAGCATGTTAGCTTACTAGCCCCTGTGTATTACTGTATATTTATTACCAGACAATAATATTACCATGCGAGCACCGCTAACACTACTATAGCCATTACTATCATGTGCTATCCCATTGCTATGCCATTGCCGATTTGTATATATTGTATCACTGCTATTACTACTGTGTATCCAACACTGCTGCCACGCTGTTGTAATATATATTCCCTGTTCCTTCTGTCCTACAGAAAACCAATATCACGTTCACTGATTGTATTCCTCTTCCTGTTTGATGTGTGGTAATAAAGTGTGGATTGTATTTCTGTCCTCTGAACAAGACCCCCGGGACAGTTGTACCTATAATCTAAAACAGCACCTCTTTCGGAAACCACCACATGGTGGCGCTCTTTTCCAGTTCTTATGGAGCTTAGGTTAAGTTAATACAGGAACAGGATAGGGTAAACGAGGTGGGCTACTCACCGTGGATGGGGTTGTGTCCCACTGTCAGGGGAATGGGTCTGTCAGGCTGATGCTGGACATGTGTCTGTGTGTGTGTGGTTTGTGTGTGGTAGTACTTGGGCTTCCGGACAAACTGCTGGCTACCAGGATGGATTCTGTAAGGGAGAAGAAAAAAAATCTGTCAAACACTGTAAAGAACAATTTAATCTATGCACATTATCCACTGTGTTCACATCCTTGAAATAATACATGAACAATTAAACTCAGCACAAAAAGAAACCTCTCCTGTCACTGTCAACTGTGTTTATTTTCAGCAAAATTAACATGTGTAAATATTTGTATGAACATAACAAGATTCAACAACTGAGACAAACTGAACAAGTTCCACAGACATATGACTAACAGAAACGTGTCCCTGAACAAAGGGGGGGGGGGGTTCAAAATCAAAAGTAACAGGCAGTATCTGGTGTGGCCACTAGCTGCATTAAGTACTGCAGTGCCTTGCAGGAAATCACGCACAGAACGAGCAGAACGGCTGGTGGCATTGTCATGCTGGAGGGTCATGTCAGGATGAGCTTGCAGGAAGGGTACCAAATGAGGGAGGAGGATGTCTTCCCTGTAATGTATGTAGATTGCCTGCAATGACAACAAGCTCAGTCCGTTGATGCTGTGACACACCGCCCCAGACCATGGCGGACCCTCCACCTCCAAATTGATCCCGCTCCAGATTACAGGCCTCGGTGTAACGCTCATTCTTTCGACGATAAACGCAAATCCGACCATCACCCCTGGTGAGACAAAACCGCGACTCGTCAGTGAAGTGCACTTTTTGCCAGTCCTGTCTGGTCCAGCGACGGTGGGTTTGTGCCCATAGGTGACGTTGTTGCCGGTGATGTTTATTTTTTTAACCTTTATTTAACTAGGCAAGTCAGTTAAGAACAAATTCTTATTTTCAATGACGGCCTAGGAACAGTGGGCAGAACAACATATTTTTTTACCTTGTCAGCTCGGGGATTCAATCTTGCAACCTTTCAGTTACTAGTCCAACGCTCTAACCACTAGGCTACTTCCGGTGAGGACCTGCCTTACAACAGGCCTACAAGCCCTCAGTCCAGCCTCTCTCAGCCTATTGTGGACAGTCTGAGCACTGATGGAGGGATTGTGTGTTCCTGGTGTAACCCGGGCAGTTGTTGTTGCCATCCTGTACCTGTCCTGCAGGTGTGATGTTCGGATGTACCTGTCCCAGCGCAGGTGTTGTTACACGTGTTCTGCAACTGTGAGGATGATCAGCTGTCCGTCCTGTCTCCCTGTAGTGCTGTCTTAGGCATTTCACTGTACAGACATTGCAATTTATTGCCCTGGCCACATCTACAGTCCTCATGCCTCCTTGCAGCATGCCTAAGGCACATTCACGCAGATGAGCAGGGACCCTGGGCAGGGACCCTGGGCATCTATCTTTTGGTGTATTTCAGAGTCAGTAGAAGGGCCTCTTTAGTATTCTAAGTTTTCATAACTGTGACCTTAATTGCCTACCGTCTGTAAGCTGTTAGTGTCTTAACGACCGTTCCACAGGGGCATGTTCATGAATTGTTTATTGTTCATTGAACATGCATGGAAAGTTATTTGTGAAGGTATTTGGATTTTTACTAATTATCTTTGAAAGACAGGGTCCTGAAAAAGGGCAGTTTCTTTTGTTGCTCCCAAGGCAAAGATTATGGGGGCGGGGCTACGGGACTTAAATCATGGCGTCAGTCGTCTCATGTCCTCCCACTAAGAGAGAGGGACATGAGACAAGAGCACCGGCCAGAAACCCAGAGAATGAACCTAACCTAATCTCTCCCAGTGAGACGGGTGAGGAAACCCAGACACATCCTCAACACTGGAAGAGGGAGGGGAGAGAGGAGGGGGTCCGGAGCTGGTCCAAAACAACCAGACCACCCTGTAGTCCCCCTGACAAGGCCCAATCAAACATGACAGACAGAGTGAAAGGACAGCAGGGTGTGGTTGGCAAGGGAGTGTGGAGAGCAGAATTGGGGGTGAGTGGGCAAGGAGAGGAGGGTGAGGAGAACGTAAGAGTTGAAGTAGAACAAAACCCTCCAAAAGCAGCCCTGCAAAGCCTCTCTACTCCTAACCACTCTGCTAAATGTCCCCCAGTCCAAATGAAATGTGACTTGTTTACACGGGAGGAAGAGAAATCTGGTAATCTGGGGCAGGGCTGCTGAGGGAGACAGCAGTAGTAGAGGTTTTTTCTTCACAGCATAACCGTATCAAGTTGTCAGCTGCCAAACTAAAATCCCTCAGACAGGTCTGGGTCATGGTAACAGAGGACAAAGGACAAAAATAAATTTAATTTTGACAGGAGAGAAAAGAGCACAACAATATGGGTGGTGTTGTGCGCCATATCTAAATGGTTTATAAAGGGGGAGGATAAAGAGACAAAACATCGGAGACGTTCAGACTTTTCAGAGCACTGAACAATCTTCATATGCCTACAGGGAGACAACAATGTACTGGCCGAGAAATAGCTTATCATTAGCTGAGGCATAGCCAAGTCCCCATTTCCATAAAAAATGTATGTAATTAAAATGTCATTTGAACAGCTTGATAGAAGCCTCCCTCAACCTACTGCAATAAGTACTGTACATACATCTAACATAAAATAAACACACTTGTGACAGACTCGTCCTCCACACCCAGACACACACCCGCACACATACAATAAAGTTGTCACTCAAGGCCACCCGTGGCTGTGAGCTTGACCTTGACTGTTGACCCCTTTTGTGATCATCTCATCTCATGTGAGTCCATCTCAACAGGGCCTCTACTCACTCTCTCTGTGCTAATTAGACCTGGCTCTGCCTGCCACCACAACAACCATGTGTGTCATGTAGCCCCTCATCACGTTCACAACAGACAACAGAGATTGTGTAAGGAAGAAAAGAAAAAGAGGATATTGTGTTGACAAATGCCAGTGTCAATCACTGTGAGTAAACTCCTCCCTTTCCTCTCCTCCCCTTTCATTCCTCCCTCTCCCTAATGCACACTCACAGACTATCAAACAATGGGACCCTTTCACTCCTCCCTCTCCCTAATGTACACTCACAGACTATCAAACAATGGGACCCTTTCACTCATCCCTCTCCCTAATGTACACTCACAGACTATCAAACAATGGGACCCTTTCATTCCTCCCTCTCCCTAATGCACACTCACAGACTATCAAACAATGGGACCCTTTCACTCCTCCCTCTCCCTAATGTACACTCACAGACTATCAAACAATGGGACCCTTTCACTCATCCCTCTCCCTAATGTACACTCACAGACTATCAAACAATGGGACCCTTTCACTCCTCCCTCTCCCTAATGCACACTCACAGACTATCAAACAATGGGACCCTTTCACTCCTCCCTCTCCCTAATGTACACTCACAGACTATCAAACAATGGGACCCTTTCACTCCTCCCTCTCCCTAATGCACACTCACAGACTATCAAACAATGGGACCCTTTCACTCCTCCCTCTCCCTAATGCACACTCACAGACTATCAAACAATGGGACCCTTTCACTCCTCCCTCTCCCTAATGCACACTCACAGACTATCAAACAATGGGACCCTTTCACTCCTCCCTCTCCCTAATGCACACTCACAGACTATCAAACAATGGGACCCTTTCACTCCTCCCTCTCCCTAATGCACACTCACAGACTATCAAACAATGGGACCCTTTCACTCCTCCCTCTCCCTAATGCACACTCACAGACTATCAAACAATGGGACCCTTTCACTCCTCCCTCTCCCTAATGCACACTCACAGACTATCAAACAATGGGACCCTTTCACTCCTCCCTCTCCCTAATGTACACTCACAGACTATCAAACAATGGGACCCTTTCACTCCTCCCTCTCCCTAATGCACACTCACAGACTATCAAACAATGGGACCCTTTCACTCCTCCCTCTCCCTAATGTACACTCACAGACTATCAAACAATGGAACCCTTTCACTCCTCCCTCTCCCTAATGCACACTCACAGACTATCAAACAATGGGACCCTTTCACTCCTCCCTCTCCCTAATGCACACTCACAGACTATCAAACAATGGGACCCTTTCACTCCTCCCTCTCCCTAATGCACACTCACAGACTATCAAACAATGGGACTTCAAGGAATCTGGCTGAGTTTCATCTTTTGTTTGATCCTATGGGGTGGAGGGTGGTCGCAGGGTGTTGGGGGGGGGGGGGGCATCAGGGGCTGAACAACAGCAGTACGGCTTCTCATGTGCCTGCTTTCATCCCCACATTCACCCCCCCCCCCCCCCCCACCACCACCACCTCTATCTCCACCTCCAACTTACTGGGTGAGTGTTGTTTAACTTCTGCAGTCTTTCATGTACCAATACAGTCATGGTGAGGTAGACTGTCACAACAAACCAATACTTGGGTTTCTTTGCTACAAGACCGGGAGTTGTAAACCAAAGCCTCTCACTGTCAAATGCAAGCATGGCCCACAGGCTACAGTATGCATGGCTGGTTATATATTTATTTGTAATTTTCTGTTATTAACTGTTTACGGATTTCTGTGATGCAGTTTTATTGGCTGTAATTCCAGTATTTGACATTCCTTTATGGCCCCCTGGGGGCAGAAACCAAACACCTACAGCTCATACAGTACATTCCTCCCGTTATAAAATAATTATCAGCCTATATATAGACTATTCGGTATGCTTGCGACTGACTGTATCTATGTGGATTAGCTAGGATAAGGTTGGTTTTATGTAGGAGCAAAACTAAGTGGATGAACCCGTCTTCTCCCATTGGCAACTGTAGAATGGAAGCATTGTTGTGGGATGTGTTGTTGATCGTGGCCCGACATGCATTTTATACCAAAATTAATATATTAGGAAGAGTTTACAAGAGATGCAGACTCAGAAGAATCTCAAGAGAGGACAGAAAGAGGGTAGGGGAAAAGGAGTTTATGGTAGGGGAGAAAGAGGGAGAGGCTCACTGCCAGAAAGATTCAAATACAAAAAAAAAAGAGCGAGAGGGTGAGAATGGAATTGAAAGAGAGAGAGAGAGGGACTAGAGGGTGTATTTCACAATAGTCCTCAGTTGTCTTTCTCTCCTGTCTCTCTTTCCAAATGCCCTGCGGTGATCTAATCTGCAGTGTCTGCCATGCTCTAACGCCTGCCTGATGCAAAGTGTTTGAACAAAGGAGAAACATATTCCAGCCCCCCGGTTACATCACAGCCCTGCTTGGAAAGCAGACTAAAAAGTGTCAGTAATTCTCCCCTTTTATTGGAGGGAACATGGCAAAACCAACCCTCAGACAACAGGAAAGACATTGGAGAGTCTATTTATCTCCATGCAGAATGGACAACCTGTATTTTCTGTATCTTCTCGTGTCTTGTTGACATAGTTTGGTTTCATTGGAGTTCAGAGGGAGTGAGAGGACATACTATGGGGTAAATGTGCACTTTGGCCTAACTTGCCATCCTGAAATCATGAGCTTGCCTAATCTAAGTTGTCTGTGAGAGATATTTTACGGGTCACCAACAAACCAGATTATGTGCCACCCAGGGCCTAGAAAGACTCTTCCCAGGGTTACCGTCAACAAATACAAAGAAACCTTTACGCTTATTTCCCCAGCAATAAAACCTAGCGGCTTTCTTTCCCCCGATTTTTTATGTGACGGGAACACTTGCAGTAAATACTGGGAGATATGTGTTAAGCTCTTCCACATGCTCCTATTTGGCCCATTGACTTTAGCAACAAGTTCAGCTCTTACCCTAACCATCTCCAACATATCAATTAGCTCAACTGAGAAACACTGAGAAACACAGAGGAGGATTACATCAATTCATTTGAAGTTGTTTGAAAAAGATTGTGTGCTGTGCAAGGTCGCCTTAGTCGATCTCGACACAAGCTACTTATCAAAATATATTTTGATAAATAAAACGTTGAGGTCGAATAAACTGCTCTACTTTAAAAAGAGGCACAGTAACGCAAAAAAAACATTGAAAATCTTCTGAGATTAGGTGGTTATCAGGTTTACTGCTATGGGCCGTATAGGCCTTCAGCATATCATCCACCAACTGTCCTTTCTCCTCTACCACAGGTGTAAAGTTTCTGTTGTATCATTCCTAATATACAAAACCACAACTCACTTAAACTGGCTGGCCAAGCTTCAGTTGGGCTCAAGTAGAAGAAAAACAACAGTGAAAACATACAGAACATATTAGAAATGTGGAAACATTTTTACAATCAAGGTTGTCTTTTTACCAGACCCATGAATAAAATGCCGACTTACTGTACAGAAGGTTACGATGGGCTACTGTTCTTGTAAAGTTCCCCCTGAACTCACTAACTTCACCAACCCCAAGGAGCACGGAGGGGATTCTTGGCATCATCAAAACACTGGGGTGTGTTTCAAACAATTTGCAGGACAAATGATTTCCCTGTAGGGAGCGGGACTGATGGGTGCTTGCCATTTTTTTTTCTCTCCTAGAGATGTGGTTTTCCTGCACATGAAGACTTGAGGAATGCTGGTGTGGAACAAGTTCTGAGGCCAGTTGGCAGGTTTGCGAGCTTCTCACAGACGACATCCATCAAAGCAGAGATTTGTCATGTTATCCCCTGATTGAGGGGACTGCTGGTCTCGGCCTCTCTCTCTCAGCTGTGATTGGTGAGGGGATACCTGTGTCTCCCCCTCTGTCTACACTGCCTACCACAACACCACCAGGGTTTTTTCTGAGGACTTCTGACAGGAGTCTGGAGACAGACAAGGCAACCCACCCAAATGGAGGCTTACTTCTCATTCATTTTTACAGCTACGGCTTAAAAAGGGAGACTGGGTTGTATTTCTAGACAAAACCAACAAGCTAGAGAACCTAAAGAGTTCAGCACCTGTGCAGGACTGCTTCAAGACATCTCTCCTCACCAAAATGATCAATGAAGACAACATGCAGAAACATTATTGTGTCTGGGGCTGTAAGGATGCAAATACACAGGGGACCATCTTTTTGCGTAGTTTAATTTTGGAAATAATATGTATATGAGTATATTTTACAATAAATCACTGCCAACTTAGATATCCAGCGATGGTCAGTTTGTAAAAACACAGCGTACTTGTGGGAGTCTTTTTACATTTCAGTATATACTCTGCAATTCTAAACAAGCACTATCAAATAACATTGGCCTCCTAAACTCATCCCTTGCAGTAAGACTGCACCTACAGAGGACTAGAGAGCCATTAAAGATGTAAGGATGATTAGGTCAGAACTGGCATTGATAGAACAGAGTGCAACATATTCCCTAAGCTGAAGCTGAAGCATCCCGAGTCAGGGAGTCTTCCGGTCTATCCCTGTCTGTCCCCCACTGTAGTGGTATCTGCATCCTTTTGAGTTGCTATTGAGCTTCAGTTTGTGTAATGACACAGCTTGCCAGAGAGTAAGATAAGGACACCACAATGTCAACAGTTGACTCATGTGGTGGCAAACAGAGTGATAACCACTCACGGTCAATCAAGACAGATGAACTGTAAACTCTCAAATCGATGAGGACAGTTCAACAATGATGGTCCACCTCTACTAGATGACGACAAATCATTTTAGAGGGGAGGTGACTTTGATGCAGCCAAAGAGTGCGTCAGAGGGCTGCTGCTGGAGTGTCCACGTCCCTCTGGGCCAAGTGATAGCAGGTAAAAAAGGGGGCTAAAGTGAAATTGCTCACTGTGAGGTCTGAATGTAATGCCTCATTAAAAACCACAATAAAGGGACTGCAGCATCGCTCAGCAGCCCAGAAACCCTGGGGGAATTATTCATCGTAGCAGTCAAATAAAAAAAATGGGCGCAATAAAGACTGCATAGATGGCTATCCAAATAGATTTTCTACACTCAGTTTTTTTCTTCTTTGGTGAGACTTTTTGCGGTTGCATGCATTGTGACCTCTAGCCAGCATGGGCCTTGTGTCACTTAGCATTGAAGTGTGGTGAAAATCGGCAGTAAATCTATTTCAGCCGGTTCTTCTGGCGAGCATGGGCGTAAAAATAAATGTCAATCTGAATAGATCTATCTATACTCCTCTGTTTGGCCAGCTGCTAGCTTCGGGAAAAGCCTGGCAATTCCATCGTCTAATATTTAAACTCCAAATGGAGGGGTGGGATATGATTGCCCAAGGGCTGGTTAGAGGCATATTTCACATCCTTTATCTTTCCAAATAGGTCAATTATATACAGTGGGCCCATCTACTGAGTGTGTAAATGCCAGAGCTTGCCTGCAGTCACATGGGGCATGTGCTCCGAATTCTGATCATGCAGTATGACTTTATTCAAGATAAGCAGCTTATCTCTGCTTAGTCCCAGGGATAGAAACGTTGAAAGTCCCAGGGAAGAAAACGCTGAAAGTCCCAGGGATAGAAACGCTCAACGTCCCAGGGAGACTGCTAAAATGAAATCCAAAGGATTCTCTGGTGTTAACAAAGCACAACATAATGACTGATGATCTCTTTACAAACACATCAATTCAGTGCTAAATGAAAGGGAGCTGCCACTGCGTAAATGAGTCATCTGAAATACAGTGGGGCAAAAAAGTATTTAGTCAGCCACCAATTGTGCAAGTTCTCCCACTTAAAAAGATGAGAGAGGCCTGTAATTTTCATCATAGGTACACTTCAACTATGACAGATAAACTGAGAAAAAAAATCCAGAAAATCACATTGTAGAATTTTTAATGAATTTATTTGCAAATTATGGTGGAAAATAAGTATTTGGTCAATAACAAACAAGCAAGATTTATGGCTCTCACAGACCTGTAACTTCTTCTTTAAGAGGCTCCTCTGTCCTCCACTCGTTACCTGTATTAATGGCACCTGTTTGAACTTGTTATCAGTATAAAAGACACCTGTCCACAACCTCAAACAGTCACACTCCAAACTACACTATGGCTAAGACCAAAGAGCTGTCAAAGGACACCAGAAACAAAATTGTAGACCTGCACCAGGCTGGGAAGACTGAATCTGCAATAGGTAAGCAGCTTGGTTTGAAGAAATCAACTGTGGGAGCAATTATTAGGAAATGGAAGACATACCACTGATAATCTCCCTCGATCTGGGGCTCCACGCAAGATCTCACCCCGTGGGGTCAAAATGATCAAAAGAACGGTGAGCAAAAATCCCAGAACCACACGGGGGGACAAAGTGAATGACCTGCAGAGAGCTGGGACCAAAGTAACAAAGCCTACCATCAGTAACACACTATGCCGCCAAGGACTCAAATCCTGCAGTGCCAGACGTGTCCCCCTGCTTAAGCCAGTACATGTCCAGGCCCGTCTGAGGTTTGCTAGAGAGCATTTGGATGATCCAGAAGAAGATTGGGAGAATGTCATATGGTCAGATGAAACCAAAATATAACTTTTTGGAAAAAACTCAACTCGTCGTGTTTGGAGGACAAAGAATGCTGAGTTGCATCCAAAGAACACCATACCTACTGTGAAGCATGGGGGTGGAAACATCATGCTTTGGGGCTGTTTTTCTGCAAAGGGACCAGGACGACTGATCCGTGTAAAGGAAAGAATGAATGGGGCCATGTATCGTGAGATTTTGAGTGAAAACCTTCCATCAGCAAGGGCATTGAAGATGAAACGTGGCTGGGTCTTTCAGCATGACAATGATCCCAAACACACCGCCCGGGCAACGAAGGAGTGGCTTCGTAAGAAGCATTTCAAGGTCCTGGAGTGGCCTAGCCAGTCTCCAGATCTCAACCCCATAGAAAATCTTGGGAGGGAGTTGAAAGTCTGTGTTGCCCAGCAACAGCCCCAAAACATCACTGCTCTAGAGGAGATCTGCATGGAGGAATGGGCCAAAATACCAGCAACAGTGTGTGAAAACCTTGAAGACTTACAGAAAACGTTTGACCTCTGTCATTGCCAACAAAGGGTATATAACAAAGTATTGAGATAAACTTTTGTTACTGACCAAATACTTATTTTCCACCATAATTTGCAAATAAATAAAAAATCCTACAATGTGATTTTCTGGATTATTTTTTCTCATTTTGTCTGTCATAGTTGAAGTGTACCTATGATGAAAATTACAGGCCTCTCTCATCTTTTTAAGTGGGAGAACTTGCACAATTGGTATGAATGCAAATAAAAATGAAAGCATTTCTGTCTAGATTCACATTGAATATAAAATCCCCTAATAATCTCTTACGTCAGTCTTGACCACATTAACGCAAATTCCACTCTTTTACACCAGAAACCTGGCAGGGTACAAGCAGATAATCTGCATTTAAATTGAGGGGAAATTAAATGAGAGAGGCTTTCTTCATCTTTACAAGACATGACTGATACATTTCAAAGGCTAGATAGTCCTGGCCTTTCCAAGAATAATTATTGTTTAAGGAGCAGCAGGTGAGATTACCAGGCTTCCAACAATCATGCGCTGGGAAACCTGAGAGGGGACAATCTGTTACATGGGCAGTCTCTTTCCTCTTACAGTAGCAAGTCATGGTTAGGGAGGAGAGAGCATTCTACTACCTCAACCCAATGGCTGCCTATTAAAAGGGAATTTCACATGCAACTATGAATGCATACCACTGGGACTGGAGGGGAAATACCACCCATTAAATTAAAAAAATGAACCCAGGGCAAAGTTCACCCTGCATAAAAGAGCTAATATTTACACTGGTGGTCTGATGAGAGCTGGGACATGTATGAGGAAGCCCAAAGTCCTCTAGGATGGGCAAGGTCACAGGAAGAGCAGGTTTCTGTTGATGTTCCATCTGAGAGCTGAGTGGAGGAGTCATGTGGGGTTGAAGGTTGAAAGTATAGGCCAAGGCTCTTCCTGTCTGATTGGCAGTCTATGTGCTAGGATCCCAGTCCACACCGGGGCTCAAGGCAGGCCACAGTATGTGGGAATAGAAAGAGGGCTGTTGGGCGAGGTGAGGGACAGGAGGAACAGTCATTCGGCACACGGCTCATATCATAGCCCATCCACAGGCCCCCTGGAACAGTATAAATAAACAGAACGTGATAGCCTTGTAAATAGCCACCTCTTTCCACCACCGCTTCTTAAATAGCCATTCTGTTTTCGTATGTGAATACATGTGCATGTTTGCGTATAAGAGACTGAGTAAGTGAGAAATTTTGTTTGATGTCTCTGTGTGAGCGCTTTATGAATGTGAATATGTCTGTGTATGTGAGAGAATACTAGAATGTCCAGTAAATATGTATATGTGAGTGAATACTAGGGTTGAATATTTTCCTGGTATTTTACAAATGTTCCATCCCTTGAATAAATAACTTTTCTCCTGGGTAACCCGGTATTTTAAAACCGGAAGCGTCATTGAAAAGTATTATAAAGCATTTAAATAGACTTATAAGCCTGATGCTACCTGATCCTGATGAGTCATTAAAGGAAAGGGGCAGATACAGATTAAATACGTTTTATGAGTACTATATTTAATACATTTAATGAGCCCAAGCCCAAAAAAGGCCAAATGATTGTGCCGTTATCCAATACATATATGATATAGGCTACTGCACATTACGCACAACAGAAAAACATACAAGCCCATAGATGTAGCTAGCTATATGCTCGTTTGGGTAAATTAATGAAACTAGCTCCAGTTTGCTAATCTTTTTGAGTGTGAACTGTATTACTGTACTGTATTGTATTATACTGTATTATATGGATGGGAATTACGCACATCTTTCAAACCATGATAAAGCAGGGAGAGAACATGCAATTATGGTGCAGCACATGAGGCCTACAACATTACAAATATAGGCTGGGGAATTAGATATTCATTTTGAAATATAATAGAGCTTATTTGTATAATTAGTAGGCTGACGCATTTATACCTTTCATAATATTTCCCCTAATGTTATTAGCTTACCTCCTATTTCTCTCTCTATTGTTGCTTCATTCCTTCCTCTCTTTCAACAGTTAAATTAAATAAGTTAAGTTGCCTTTATCTTCATCATTCTAATGACATCCTTGAATAATATAGTGGCTTGCAAAAGTATTTACCCCCTTGGCATTTTTCCTATTTTGTTGCCTTACAACCTGGAATTAAAATATATTTTTTGGGGGGGGATTTATATCATTTGACACACAACATGCCAACCACTTTAAAGATGCAAAATATGTTTTATTGTGTAACAAACAAGAAATAAGAAAAAAAATGGAAAACTTGAGAGTGCATAACTATTCACCCCCCAAAGTCAATACTTTGTAGAGCCACCTTTTGCAGCAATTACAGCTGCAAATCTCTTGCGGTATGTCTCTATAAGCTTGGCACATCTAGCCACTGGGATTTTTGCCCATTCTTCAAGGAAAAACTGCTCCAGCTCCTTCCAGTTTAATGGGTTTTGCTGGTGTACAGCAATCTTTAAGTCATACCACAGATTCTCAATTGGATTGAGGTCTGGGCTTTGGCTAGGCCATTCCAAGACATTTAAATATTTCCCCTTAAACCACTCGAGTGTTGCTTTAGCAGTATGCTTAGGGTCATTGTCCTGCTGGAAGGTGAACCCCTGTCCCAGTCTCAAATCTCTGGAAGACTGAAACAGGTTTCCCTCAAGAATTTCCCTGTATTTAGCCCCATCCATCATTCCTTCAATTCTAACCAGTTTCCCAGTCCCTGTCGATGGAAAACATCCCCACATCATGATGCTGCCACCACCATGCTCCACTGTGGGGATGTTGTTCTCGGGGTGATGAGAGGTGTTGGGTTTGCGCCAGACATAGCGTTTTCCTTGATGGCCAAAAAGCTCAATTTTAGTCTCATCTGACCAGAGTACCTTCTTCCATATGTTTTGGCAAACACCAAACATGTTTGCTTATTTTTTTCTCTAATCAGTGGCTTTTTTTCTGGCCCCTCTTCTGTAAAGCCTAGCTCTGTGGAGTGTATTACTTAAAGTGGTCCTATGGACAGATACTCCAATTTCCGCTGCGGAGCTTTGCAGCTCCTCCAGGGTTATTTTTGGTCTCTTTGTTGACTCTCTGATTAATGCCCTCCTTGCCTGGTCCGTGAGTTTCGGTGGGCGGCCCTCTCTTGGGAGGTTTGTTGTGGTGCCATATTCTTTCCATGTTTTAATATTGGAATCAATGATGCTCCATGCGATGTTAAAAGTTTCTGATATTTTTCTATAACCCAACTATGATCTGTAATTCTCCACAACTTTGTCCCTGGCCTGTTAGGAGAGCTCCTTGGTCTTCATGGTGCCGCTTGCTTGGTGGTGCCCCTTGCTTAGTGGTGTTGCAGACTCTCAGCCTTTCAGAACAGGGGTCTATCTACTGAGATTTTGTGACAGATCATGTGACACTTAGATTGCACATAGGTGGACTTTATTTAACTAATTATGTGACTTCTGAAGGTAATTGGTTGCACCAGATCTTAATTAGGGGCTTCATAGCGAAGGGGGTGAATACATATGCACTCACCACTTTCCATTTTTTTTTTTTTTATTATCATTTTTTTAAACAAGTAATTTTTTAAATTTCACTTCACCAATTCTCCCAGTTTCTCCCATTCTTCTCTACAGATCCTCTCTATCTTTGTCAGGTTGGATGAGGAGCGTCGCTGCACAGCTATTTTCAGGTCTCTCCAGGGATGTTCGATAGAGATCAAGTCCGGGCTCTGGCTGGGCCACTCAATGACATTCAGAGACTTGTCTCGAAGCCACTCCTGAGTTGTCTTAGCTGTGTGCTTAGGGTCGTTGTCCTGTTGGAAGGTGAATGTCTGTCTGAGTCTGTCCCAGTCTGAGGTGCTGAGCGCTCTGGAGCAGGTTTTCACCAAGGATTTCTCTGTACTTTGCTCCATTCATCTTTCCCCCAATCCTGACTAGTCTGCAGAGATAGTTGTACTTCTGGAAGTTTCTCCCATCTGCACAAAGGAACTCTGAAGCTCTGTCAGAGTGACCATCGGGTTCTTGGCATCGGGTTCTTAGTCACCTCCATGACCAAGGCCCTTCTCCCCCGATTGCTAAGTTTGTCCGGGTGGCCAGCTCTAGGAAGAGTCTTGGTAGATCCAAACTTCTTCCATTTAAGAATGATGGAGGCCAATGTGTTCTTGGGGATCTTCAATGCTGCAGAAATGTTTTGCTACCCTTCCCCAGATCTGTGCCTCGACACAATCCTGTCTTGAATTTCTAAGGACAATTCCTTCGACCTCATGGCTTGTTTTTTTCTATGACATCCACTGTCGACTGTGGGACCTTATATAGACAGGTGGGACTTTCCAAATCATGTCTAATCAATTTATATTTACCACAGGTGGACTCCAATCAAGTTGCAGAAACATCTCAAGGATGATAAATGGAAATAGGATGCACTTGAGCTAAATTTTGAGTCTCATAGCAAAGGCTCTGAATAGTTATGTAAATAAGGTATTTCTGTTTTTTACTTGTAAAAAATGTGCAAACATTTCTAAAATCTTGTTTCGCTTTGTCATTATGGGGTATTGTGTGTAGATTGATGAGTTTTTTTTCTCATTTAATCAATTTTATAATAAGGCTGTAATGCAACAAAATGTTGAAAAAGTCAAGGGGTCTGAATAATTTCCCAATGCACTGTAAGTTAGAAGCTTATTATGCATAACCCATCACTAATTAGCTAAATATAAGGCTAATACTGCATGGAATGTATTACCTGAAAGAGGTAGGCTAGGACATAGAATATATATATATATATATATATATATATATATATACAGTGCCTTCCGAAAGTATTCGGCCCCCTTGAACTTTGCGACCTTTTGCCACATTTCAGGCTTCAAACATAAAGATATAAAACTGTATTTTTTTTGTGAAGAATCAACAACAAGTGGGACACAATCATGAAGTGGAACGACATTTATTGGATATTTCAAACTTTTTTAACAAATCAAAAACTGAAAAATTTGGCGTGCAAAATTATTCAGCCCCTTTACTTTCAGTGCAGCAAACTCTCTCCAGAAGTTCAGTGAGGATCTCTGAATGATCCAATGTTGACCTAAATGACTAATGATAATAAATACAATCCACCTGTGTGTAATCAAGTCTCCGTATAAATGCACCTGCACTGTGATAGTCTCAGAGGTCCGTTAAAAGCGCAGAGAGCATCATGAAGAACAAGGAACACACCAGGCAGGTCCGAGATACTGTTGTGAAGAAGTTTAAAGCCGGATTTGGATACAAAAAGATTTCCCAAGCTTTAAACATCCCAAGGAGCACTGTGCAAGCGATAATATTGAAATGGAAGGAGTATCAGACCACTGCAAATCTACCAAGACCTGGCCGTTCCTCTAAACTTTCAGCTCATACAAGGAGAAGACTGATCAGAGATGCAGCCAAGAGGCCCATGATCACTCTGGATGAACTGCAGAGATCTACAGCTGAGGTGGGAGACTCTGTCCATAGGACAACAATCAGTCGTGTATTGCACAAATCTGGCCTTTATGGAAGAGTGGCAAGAAGAAAGACATTTCTTAAAGATATCCATAAAAAGTGTTGTTTAAAGTTTGCCACAAGCCACCTGGGAGACACACCAAACATGTGGAAGAAGGTGCTCTGGTCAGATGAAACCAAAATTGAACTTTTTGGCAACAATGCAAGACGTTATGTTTGGCGTAAAAGCAACACACCTCATCACCCTGAACACACCATCCCCACTGTCAAACATGGTGGTGGCAGCATCATGGTTTGGGCCTGATTTTCTTTAGTATTTGGAGCCAAATACAGGACCATTCTGGAAGAAAACCTGATGGAGTCTGCAAAAGACCTGAGACTGGGACGGAGATTTGTCTTCCAACAAGACAATGATCCAAAACATAAAGCAAAATCTACAATGGAATGGTTCAAAAATAAACATATCCAGGTGTTAGAATGGCCAAGTCAAAGTCCAGACCTGAATCCAATCGAGAATCTGTGGAAAGAACTGAAAACTGCTGTTCACAAATGCTCTCCATCCAACCTCACTGAGCTCGAGCCGTTTTGCAAGGAGGAATGGGAAAAAATGTCAGTCTCTCGATGTGCAAAACTGATAGAGACATACCCCAAGCGACTTACAGCTGTAATCGCAGCAAAAGGTGGCGCTACAAAGTATTAACTTAAGGGGGCTGAATAATTTTGCACGCCCAATTTTTCAGTTTTTGATTTGCTAAAAAAGTAAATATCCAATAAATGTCGTTCCACTTCATGATTGTGTCCCACTTGTTGTAGATTCTTCACAAAAAAATACAGTTTTATATCTTTATGTTTGAAGTCTGAAATGTGGCAAAAGGTCGCAAAGTTCAAGGGGGCCGAATACTTTCGCAAGGCACTGTATATAGGCTATATATATATCAATATAGAACAGGATGATCTATTTTGGATGCAATTTGAATGGAGGTGATGAAGAGGGAGAAAGACTGAGTGAGAGTCCGTGCGCGCGTGCACTGATTTAAAGCAACAATATTCGAGTGATTGGCTGTATTAAACATTTCCAGCTGCAATTTAAAAAAAAAGATCTTTACACTAAAAATATGAGGTGACCCCCGAAAGCCAGATGGAGATGGGTCAATTGGATGCGCATTCGGTCTTGATATTACTGTAGCATAGACTATGCCTGTCACAAGAAATAAAGCTACCATGATGAGATGATAGGTCTACATGCATTGTGAACTGCGCTCCATTCTGAGATGGGCTGTCTGTCCCCACCCTGAGCATTCATGGTACATCATGCAAAGGCCATTGAGAAGCCAGATTTAGACATTGCATATAATTTAACAGTTCAATTTCACGCCATGCTGTTCATATAAATCATTTCTTATAAATTCTCGCAGTTATTTATCCCGGGGAAAAGGGAGTGGTTTTGGCTGGTAAACCCCGGTAAATTTGTATAACCGGGTTCCCACCATTCACCCTAGTGAATACTATATACAGTAAATGTGTGTGTGTGTGTGTGTGTGTGTGTGTGTGTGTGTGTGTGTGTGTGTGTGTGTACACGTGTTCATGTGAGTGTGTCGGCGGTGCCTTCATCACTCCCCATTCCTAGAATAGAAGGGAGTATCTCTTTACCTCCTCCCCAATGACGAGAGGTGAGAGGTCAGGCTGGTCTCTCCCTGACCCAGCTCTGCTAAATACTCGCTGACACACGGCAAAGCTACCTGCTTAGGAGGCTTTGCCCAGCCTTCTCACAGCCACAGAGGCATGAGTTTGGCCCTCCAACCATCAACCACAATACTGAAACAGAAGCCCTCTGTTGTAGTAAGAGGGTCGCACTGTATTCTTCCCAGCCACTGCAAATCCATCTCATCAGCAGCAGTCGTAGAGGGGCAAATCCATGGTATCGAATTACGCTTTGAGTTTTTTCACTTCAAAATGTATGCCAAACCAAAATCATGATTTCAAAGTTTAATAAACCATACAACTCTATGCACAATGACTACATTTAACAAGTCCCACTGTAAAATGTAATAAAACTAATTTAGTGGATTAATCAAACTTTGGTAATGAAATTAGGGAAAAATCTCCCTCAGGTTTTATTGTGACCATGTTTTCCAAAAACTCTTAAATATCTGCTCCGAATGAAGATTCAAAGATGTCCGCAGAAATAATGGGGTGTTAGCGATAACACAACACCTTGACTTTGCAAGAAATCTATTTTGGTTATTGAACTACAGTAAGCAAAGTGCATTTACATGAGTCCCTGATCTGTGCTACACAGAAATGCATAATTATGGATATTAATGTAACTCTCGTCTTGTTTCACAAGTTTGAACATCACAGCACAGCACAGCACAGTAAAGTACAGTGCAGTACAATATAGCAGAGCAGAGTAGAAGTAGTGTAGAGTTCAGTACAGTAGAATAGACTAGAGTACAGTAGATTACAGTAGAGTACAGTACAGTAAAGTAGAGTATAGTTCACTACAGTAGTGTACAGTATAATATACTGTACTCTACTCTACTGTACTATACTCAAATGTTCTTTACCTTACTGTACTGTATTATACTGTACTACTGTATTGGAGTATACTCTACTTTACTCTACTCTACTCACTGTACTGTATTGTACTGTATTACTCTACTGTGCTCTACTTACTGTACAGTACTGTGCTGTACTATCCAAACTTGTGAAACATGCATCTATGATAGGTTTAAATTTGGTCCAGGGACTGGCCAGGGTGGACTGACCAGGGTGGACTGACCAGGGTGGACTGACCAGGGTGGACTGACCAGGGTGGACTGACCAAATTTCAATCACTTTTCAACTTCCATTGACGTCCGGTGTCGGTCGGTGCTTAGTGGGTGAGGGTGCTGGTTACAGTAAATGGAAAGAGATGGGGCTCATGGGTAGGTGTCAGTAAGAGCTGGGAGAGGTGACATTAACTGGAGAGAGAGAGGCAGAGAGAGAGAGAGGGGGGGGGGGGGAGAAAGGGAGGGGTTGTCCAGATTTAGACTGTTTTAACACTGAATATACCATTATGCCAGTGGAAGGGAGGACAGTAGCAGGTGACCCAACTGTGGTTTGTGACTATTATAATTACCCTTTGTAGCCAATCCAGTTGCAGCAATTCCGTTACAGATCTGGTAACGGAATTACGAGTTTTAATCACTTAATAATAAAAAAAGGCAATATTTCATAAATTCCAAAACAAAATGTAAGTGTGATATTTGTTGGCAGGGGTCTTAACCTCAACATTATTGTGTTTTGATATATTTCTGATACGTTTAAGACTTTTCTGGGAGACGTTTTCCAAGACCCATTTTCCATCTGCTTATCCAGAAATCAAAGCCTTTACTTATGCCTAATGTGTAAGATGGAAAATGGTTGAAAAATGTAACTATGCCTCAATTTACCAAAATTAGAAACGCTTAGCCGTCATTGACACCCAATTTGATACGCTACTATCAACAGGTTGGTGCTCATGGGTCCTTTTCAATGGAAATGCCCAGAGTCAGAAAGGGAGAGAGAGGTAGAGAGAAAGAGAAAGATAGAGGATGGACAGATCTGTTCTCTAGCACTTTAGCCTGCTGCTTGGGAGATAGATACCAACTGGTTCCGTGTAGATGAGAAGCTCTGGGGTGGATTGAGAGGGTCTAAGGAGAACGGGTGCCGAATGCCATTGACACCAGCATATCTATTTAAGCTGGTCTCCTCTCAAGGGCATAGCCAAGGTTTCAGTGACACAAGAGCCTCATCCACTCTTTGTTGTTCTTACCACTTTGACTTGATCTATGAGGCTGGCTGTAGTCTGAACGGGTGGCTTCAGACATCAAAGGGCTTTAATAATAGCCAGACCAAACAAACAGGTAGTTTAAGGGTGGTTTACAAAACAAGGAAGAGGATTGTCACGGAATGTGTGAAGTCAACGGGAGGTCAATGATTTGTTGTGACTGGAGCAGACACAACATGAACACTAATATGTTTGTTTGGGGTTATTTAGGGGTGGGGGCTTTGACCATCGTGGCAAAGCACAGTCCCATCAGAACCTGGCTTCAGTGTGAGATTTAAATGATTTCTACCACCGATGGCATGCATGAAGTGATGTTACTCTGTCAAATAAATACAGTGGGGTCTACTGCAGCTAAGCTTTAAATACGCCAGCAAAAGAGAGCTGAAAAGTCAGGGTAGGCAGAGGGAGAGAGAAAGAAAGAGGGAAAGGGAGAAGTTGTAAACATAAGATCTTATTCCAGTCTCAACAAAATATCTGGCAAGACTAGGTGTGCTGGCAATGGCTGTGCAATTAAATAGAAAAAAATTGATATTTTTTCAGCGTTTCACTTTATTCAAGGAATGGTTACAAGAGCCTGGTTGGTAGTCTGAAATATCAGAGCAGAGATCTTGCTCATTTCTATATAAACAGACCATTGACAGGGGGGGTGAACCTGTGCAGTCTCGACCTTCAGCACTCAAATTCTCTGGCCACGCTCACACACTCCACCACTGGCCCCGTTACCATTCCCAGTCCTCCCCAAGAGAACCGACACACTCTGCTCTACCGTAGTGAACCCAGTAAATGTAAACAGAGCCCGCTCATAGTTTATCAGCACGAATGTGTCAGATGAGAGACAGAGAGAGAAAGATAGAGAGACAGAGAGGAAAAAGAGAGCGCGCGCAGGAAATCCACGTTTTGTCAGTGCTCCGTTGCGGTTAGTTGATTCTCTGGTTCCTTGATTGACTCAATACCCAGAGCCAGCAACTTGCACACTTGGAATTTGGAGCTGATCCCATGTGATTCACTTGGTTTCAGTGGGATTCTACTCAAAAGATGGATGCCTGGATACAGTTCCCATTTTCATTTTATACAACCAGAGAAAGGAGAAATAGCCAACTTCCTGGGTGTAACTAGGAACATATTGGCACCACAAAGAAATTCCTGCTCGGGGAGTTACACACACACACACACACACACACACACATACACACACACACACACACATGCACGCACAAGGACCTGGAAACATCAGCACACTCCCAACAAGTTTGTGGCTCACGCTGCGAGAGAGAGTGGAGAAGGAGGAGGAGCAGAAAGGAGAGCGTCATTTGTCTATACCTATCTCCACAAGTGCTGAGAGGTAAGGTCATTCGTTCCTTGGAAATGGGGAATGTTACTTCAAACCGATGTGGGCGGATGACACATGGCTCTGCTGGGGTTTTCTCAGAGAAGGGGGTAAAGACAGAACGATAGAGAGTGCAGAGGGAGAAAAAGACACACACACATCACTTGACCCACTCCAATACCAGGCATGGCATTATCACACAGGCATGATCACACAGGCATTATCACACAGGCATGATCACACAGGCATTATCACACAGTCAGTGTATCCAGCACTGCCATGTGTTCCGAGGCCTGTCAGGACACAGGGTCAGGACACAGAACCACAGGGGCAGGAGTTAGACCACAGCCTGGCCTACTCCTGGGACACACCATACAGTACCACCATAGAGGTCCCATTACAGGAGCAGCGCTATACATTTAGAGACTCATTTCCCTTACAGTTTACAGTAGGAATGTCAGCAAATATCCTTAAACCTTTCCTGCTCTACTGTAGATGCGGGTCTGTGTAGGAGACAGGCGGACGGTATCACGCTGACTTTAGGAAGAAAAGAGGCGATAGAGCCACCTGTGCTGCCCGCCTCGGCTTCCAATTGCTTCACTCCTCTTGTTTCTGTCTTTTTTCGTACCTTGAGTAAATGAAGTAAAAACAAAAACGGCACGTAATTTCCCTCTGACAGCACAGAAGGGCTTGTTTTGGCCCCTCAGGTATGACAAGTAGTGCTACTCAAAGTTATTTTGTCTGGATGAGGTTCTTTACTGCAGCCGCGGAACACACACACACACACACACACACACACACACACACACACACACACACACACACACACGATTTCCTTAGCTCTAAATCTCCCTGTGAACAATGCCAGAGCACATTCCAGAGGCAAGCCCAATATGGGGCGGCAGGTAGCCTAGTGGTTAGCGCAATGGGCCAGTAACCAAAAGGTTGCTGGATCGAATCCCTGAGCTGACAGGGTAAAAATCTGTCACACTGCCCGTGAATTTTTATTTTACCTTTATTTAACCAGGCAAGTCAGTTAAGAACAAATTCTTATTTTCAATGACAGCCTAGGAACAGTGGGTTAACTGCCTGTTCAGGGGCAGAACAACAGTTTTGAACCTTGTCAGCTCGGTGGTTTGAACTTGCAACCTTCCAGTTACAAGTCCAATGCTCTAACCACTAGGCAGTTAACCCAATGTTACCCGGTAGACCATCATTGTAAATCTGAATTTGTTCTTAACTGACTTACCTAGTTAAATAAAAACATTTAAAATCCAAACCTCTTCTATCACACTTTGATCTTTCCTGAGAAATCAGCACTCGCAACTGACAAATCACCCCCTGTTTGCCCAAGTCTTTGTAAGGTTAGTCTGGGTATTCTATGAGGTCAGACACTTATAATAACAATGGCACATTCACCCACTACTTTAGCTATTCAAAGGTTAACGGTTCAACAAAGCTCTCGATACCAATTGAACCATACTAGCAGACATTACAGTAACAAACTTTTCCCCATGATTTATGTGTTTAACAGAAATGATGGGGCGAGACTCCTCACAGCACAGCATGGATGACTGAACCTAAATGACTGAACCTACAACCGCACCAATGCTGTCTCATTGCAATCCGTCAACCAATGTGGATACGCAAGACTAACAAAAGAGTGATACAAAAATCCTATACTAGACATAATAGCATAGGTATTAAATAAACTAGAGTGATGAAAACAGGTTAATCAATTAAGTGACATCACTGTTGGATCTGACCAATGAAATCCCATCAGTCAAGGAGCCCCCTTCCACTGCCCTGACGACCCTCTCTTTGATGGCGTCACAGGGCATGTGTTTGGCTAGACAACCCGATCATTTGTCATTTTAAGGGTCAGAGGGGACACTGAGACCAGCCATTAGCTCAGTCATCCATTTATCACACTAGACAATCTCTCTGGGTGTCATACCAAAATATAATCTGAAATCTCTTGAAATTGAACAGAAATGTGACCCATTTAGTAAAAATGCAGTTTGTAATGGCATAAAAGGAAACCGTTATTTATCTTGCCCTGCCGCTGCTTTTGCATATCTAACTGATCTGATTATGAATGATAGATCTGGAGAGTATGTTTTTATTTGAAATATCAGATAACATGTTCCTGCACTCATATAAGTGATGGGGGAATAGCTCCCCGTGAGAAATAATCCTCCTAAATTGAGAGCAGCTTTCGAGCACACAGATCTGGGTGCAATTACACCGCCTGAGCAACGCAAAACCTCCGATGTTTTACAGTGAAGACACGCAAAACACAGCACATAAAATGGATTCATTAACATTTGAAATATCATTAATCGATACCAGAACTAGGCCACCCGTGCCAACATTTGTTGGACCTGATGTGAGGCAATTTTGGACATTTCTATCAACACGCTGCCCCACATTCGAGTGTGAACTGAGATTTACACAGTCTGCATTCACGCTGATTACTCTTGACAAGTCGAGGGCCTTGCGCCATGTCCGATATGACGGCACATTTTCCAGCAGTCTACTGTGGTGACAGGCAAAACAAACCGATAGGCCAACCACAGGAGGAGTTAGCATCTTTTCAAATACAGTCTTAAAATGGTGTAAGTGATTCTACCTATCACACTGATGGATGGTGATAAACCCCAAGAACACAGTCAACACGGCAGGAGGGAGTACAGTTTAAAGCACATTGTGAAAACTTTCACAGGGAAACATGATTTCTGTTCAGTGGGCTGGGGGCCTCACTGTCCTCTCTGGCACAGTGTGGGGCACCAGCAGTGTCAATATGATTATTTACAGATGAGCCCTCAGACCAACTCTGCCTTTGTTTGACAGTATGCACCCCTTCGACTCCACTACTAATAAACTGTGAAGAGCGCAAAACAAAAACAGATTGGAAGAGAGTGATGGCTTAAACAAACCATTCCAAGCATTCTCATAACTTCAATATAGATTGCAATAAATGGAGTGGGTGTTGTCAACCACATGCTGCACTTGTAGAGAGAATACTCACTGCTGGGGCCGGACCAGGTGGGGGGATTGCTTGACAGTCAGGGTCATCTGGGCCATGTTGCTGACAGGGACTGGCCCAGGAATATAACCCTGCTGGGGGATGGGCCGCTGGGGCACTACGTTGTGTCCCTTGGTGTGCCCATTGCTGTGTCCATTGGTGTGGCCGTTCCCTGGCTGCGCTGGGTAGGAGGAGGTGGGCATGGTGTTCTGTTCACATGCTTTGCCCTTGGAGCCCGCTTTGCAGACACAGAGCTGGGGCCTCAGACACATTCCTCCATTCTGGCACTGGGGCAGACAGTTGGCTGCAGCACAAAACATAGGGGGGGAAGAGAGAGAAAGAGAGAGTGAGTGACATTGCAACGTGTACATATTCACACACACATGCATACATACACACTCACACAACATATACAAACCCCAAGAAGCAGACATAATATACCATGTTAAATGCCAGTTATATGACGTTGTCTCAGGGAGCTATTTTCAGACATTTATTGAGGAAACTCAGGTAGTGGGGGTTCATTTAGGTGCCATAGAGTCATTACTCAAACCAGAAGTAATGTACGATTTAGGACAAAAGTATCATGAATGAATAATGCATTACCAAACATAGAGTCGCTGTTTTTCCTGGTTAAAAAATGAATCTCTACAGTACTTAGCATTCGTAATAAGATTTTTGTCATGGAAAAGGCAGAGGGACAGGGATAGAAACCCCGGTGACAGAATCTAAATCCCTAACAATCATAGTCGGAGAAAGCTGTTCCCGTGTCTCACTCTCATTATTAGTATTAGCAGCCAAAGTAAATACCACCTCCACGGTTCCCCACACTGTGAATGTACCCTCCCAAAGCTGAGAGTTTGACAGTGCTTTACACAAGCTGAGGCTCGGTAACCAATTACTGGAGTCCCCGGCACAATGACATATGTGCGGTGGGTTGGGGCATCAGAGAGAGGGACTGTTTGTGTGTGTATGTGTGTATGTGTGTGTGTGTGTGTGTGTGTGTGTGTGTGTGTGTGTGTGTGTGTGTGTGTGTGTGTGTGTGTGTGTGTGTGTGTGTGTGTTTGAGTTGTTACAGGAGGCTGGCAGGTAGCCTGTAATTACACTGTGCTCCCTTCTCTTAAAAAGGCACAGGACTGGGACTGTCATTTTTCAACTACAAAGCCTGCCTCGAGGCCACAGTGGCCAATTCTCACACACTCCAATGCGCGTGTACACACACACACACACACACACACACACACACACACACACACACACACACACACACACACACACACACACACACACACATTGTAGATAATCAAATCAAACCCACTTTTTGTGCTTTCATTGGAGCCATCATTCCAGAGGTGGTGTGTGTGTGAAGTGTAAGAGCAAATGTCTCTGCCCAGCCCCACAGGCTCCCTGAGGAGGGCTCCTCCACCACACTCCTCTCATTACCATCACTAGTTCCTTTTGATTTGTGAAAGTGATTAATGACAGAGAGAGAGAGAGCAAACTGCATCAAAAAGCAAGTCATGCATCGCCCAAGGACATGAAAACAAATCCAAATCCCTCTCACTCTCAATAGGCGTCTACTAATGACTCACCACTGGCTCAAAGCTTTTTTTTTTTTTAACCGACTGAGCTATTTAGACACGAGTCCTAATAAACGCTGTGCAACAAGAGACCCCCCCTTAGAAGCATCAGAGGGCGATTACATCTACAGATTACATCACTCCTGCTAAATTATGTTTTGGTTTATACATACCCCACACTATCATGCTTTTTTTGCTTTCTTTTCTGAGTAGAGTAAATGGTTAGATTTTTTTCGCCGCTGGACCTGAGTAAGGCTACCATCGGTTTGCGAATAGGGCTACACAAGAGCGCTGTTCTGTGACAAGGGCACGGTGTACGTGATGCCGATTTCAGCACTAGCTGGGGAGGGAAAATAAGTGACGTCCCACTTTGATAAGACGACACCTCTGTTATAGGGAGTGTTGCTGGGTTCTGCAAGGGTCTGTCGTGGAACACAAAAATGTATTTGTGTGTGTGCCTACATTAATCACCTGGGGAAATCAAGGTGCAACATCATATGCTTATACTAGTGGACATACAACCGACACTACCTTTCTCAGGAAATAATTTTCCACGCCGATGATCCAGTGCAGATGTTACGGGATGTCTCATTAGTTGAACAACCCCCCATCCTACAGCCTGTCCACACCGATCCCGAAGGTCTCACTGATTCCCAGGGCATCAGATGACCTAAAGTTTATATTTCTTGATTTATTTCTCGACCACAAAGTTAAATTGGATCTGAAATGGTGCTGCAGTTGTGTGAATACAGTTTTTTGACAAGAAAGAAAATATGTCTTTGTCCTCGCTCATAAACTGTCTTTCTGCCCACTTCCTGTACAATATGTAGGATACAGACAGAGCACCTGTGGCTACAATGCTGACTCAAGCAGTTCTGGGCCTCAATGGACATTTCTATAAATGATAATTCATCATTGTGTTTATCGCTGGAGTTGACACAAGACAGCATTGTAAACTTCCAGCCAACTGTCTGACATTATGCTTCACTAAAGCAGGTGGAGAGCCAAGTCAATTAAGACATTCCTGTTGCCATGGTATTGTGCCCATACTTAGTCCTCACCCCACTTAACTGCTGCTCCAGATCCAGGGAATCCGAATGGGCGCTGCACAATGACAACAGCCAGATACGTTCCCCTCAATCAGCAGACTAATCATAAATCACCAGGTGCTGGGCTGGGATGAAAACTGCTCTGTTTTCTCCATCTATCGTGTCACTTATTTCCATTGTCTAAGAATGGACAGATTAACCGATTTCCCTGATAAGAATTAGCCTCCTCTTTTCCTCCATCTCTTTTGATTTCCCTCCCTTTAGCTCTCTGACTTGGAAAAAAAACCTGTCCAAGTCGTGCTCGCCTGGTCTTGGCAGGCGGCTGCGATCTCTGAAAATAATTATGGCATGCATGCATAGAGGAGATGAAGAGACTAAACACATCACTACATGACTAAAAATATGTAGACACCTGCTCGCCGAACATCTCATTCCAAAATCATGGGCATTAATATGGAGTTTGTCCACCCTTTGCTGCTATAACAGCCTCCACTCTTCTGGGAAGGCTTTCCACTAGATGTTAGAACATTGCTGTGGGGATTTGCTTCCATTCAGCCACTTGCTTCCATTCAGAATTAGTGAGGTCGGGCACTGATCTTGGGCGATTAAGCCTGGCTCGTAGTCAGTGTTCCAATTAATCCGAAAGGGGTTCAGGTCAGGGCTCTGTGCTGAAACAGGAAAGGGCCTCCCCAAACTGTTGCCACAAAATTGGAAGCACAGAATTGTCTATAATGTCATGGTATGCTGTAGCGTTAAGATTTCCCTTCTCTTGAACTAAGGGGCCTAGCCCGAACCCTAAAAAACAGCCCCAGACAATTATTACTCCTCCACCAAATTTTACAGTTGGCACGATGCATTCTGGCAGGTAGAGTTCTCCTGGTATCCGCCAAACCCAAATTCGTCCATCAGACTGCCAGATGTTGAAGCGTGATTCATCACTCCAGAGAACGCGTTTCCACTGAGTCAAATGGCGGCGAGATTTACAGCACTCCAGCCAACGCTTGGCATTGCACATGGTGATCTTAGGCTTGTGTGCGACTGCTTGGCTACGTGCTTCAGCACTCTGCGGTCCCGTTCTGTAAATTTGTATGGCCTACCACTTTGCGGCTGAGCCGTTGTTCCTCCTAGATGTTTCCACTTCCTAATAACAGCACTTACAGTTAACCAGGGCAGCTCCTATGACGGTGCCATGTTGAAAGCCACTGAGCTCTTCAGTAAGGCCAATCTACTGCCAATGACTGTCTATGGAGAATGCATGGCTGTGTGCTCGATTTTGTGTCTGAACGGGTGTGTCTGAAACAGCCGAATCACCTCATTTGAAGGGGTGTCCCCATACTTCTGCATATATAGTGAACCTGACGGCCCTGAGTAACCAAAGAAATCTACAAAGAAAACGTCAAGTAATCAGGAATATAAAACCTTGATATGAGATCTGCAAAGGGGAGTCCTGGTATGGCAACTGAGAGGCGAAGACATAATGATATAATGGTGGAATTACCTGGATAACAAGAGCATCTTAATACCGTAAAGGAAAAGTTTACAGTATAGTTTTTAGCTCTTCCTTGTTAATCTTCGAAAGAGGTAATTTTCCTCTTCCAATAGGCTATAGTCCTTATATTTCTCCCATAGGTTGGACTAACCCAGTAGCGCTAAAGCCTGCTTAAATTATCCTCAGATAACGATGAGGACCAAGAGCACAAAGACACTTTTGCGAGTCCATCCTATCCACCTCACTATAGTATCTGGCTGCCTCATTTGCTTTCAACACCCTGTGCTGTTTTATTAGGGACGCGCAAGGCAAAGGCACAAGAGAGCTTAAATATATAAAATGGTTGAACCTGTCACCTTCTCTTAATTTTGGGGGAGTTTCAAGCGTCCTCTTCTTGAGCAATCCTTCATGAAAAATGAAGACGGCTCCTCCGCTGTGCTGTGCAGCTACGCCGAAGTGAAATATTTTCTTGTTGTTTTGTCTGGCCTGGTCTGCCTACTTTTGGGTTGCACTCGGTTAAGGGAGAAATGAGCTGGGCAGCTTTTCAAAGCGTGCGATTGCCATGCGACTCCACATTGTGAATAGCCATGCCAGACTCCAGTGGAAGAGGAGGAATTGAGCCTGGTGGAGGTGCTGCTGCCTAAGGCCAAATGGATCTCAAAGACCATCTAACACATGTCTCTCTCAGACAAACAAGTGAAACTAATCACTGCATCTTTAATTTTTACATCTCTTTTCATTTTCTTTCTCTTGAATTGAACTTCTGGAATTTTAAAGAGGAACACTGGAGTTCTACAATTAGTGAACAGGTAGAACAGGAACAGGAAATTACTGCTCCAGAGTGTTAATACACAGCTAAGTGTTGGTAAGAGCGTAGAGCTGGCAACTCCAAGGTCTTGGATTGAATTCCCACAGGGATCACAAAGGCCTATACACTCTAAAAATGAATGCACTCACTGTACTGTTAGTCACTTTTGTATTAAAGTGACTGCTAAGTGACATGTATTCTATATTATAAGCCTATTATTACTAAAGCCATTTTCTCTTGCGGATAGTCTTGAACCTAGCAGAAAAGACAACAGAGTGCTATTCTGCTCTGCAATTCAATAATCATATGTCATTGGACTACCTGCTCTGCGTCTGGACTAGACTGAATCAATCCTTGGGATGTTTGCTCAATCTCTATTAGACTACAATCCATTAAGAGGACAGAGAGGAGTTGTTAGTATCTGCATCACATGACTGGAACTGTCTGGATGCCATTGAGACAAAAACAATTATAATAATAATATTCTAAGGCACAAAACATTTATAACATATTTTCAACATTACTGTTGTGGTTACACCATGATGTCATCTAATAAGGAATGCCAATAACAGCTTTATGATTAAACATGGTTGGTCCATTTTCCATGTAATAAATAGGTTTTCATCTTTCTCCATCTCTGTCACTGTTTAAGGAACGTGTTAGAATGAGCTACACTCACTCTTAAATGCACATGAAGTCTTGAGTGTGTATTGTGTGTGGCTTTGCATGGACAATATCCTGGATTAAATATCCTAGTGGTGAAGTGTTGTAAGATATTCACAGCTTCTACTTGCTATCTGGAAAATCTCAAAGCTTGCCTTGGTGGGAGGTTGGGGGTTGTTGGCGTGACTGACAACCTGAAAGAACACTTTATGCAGGGTGCTAGCAAGCCATGTCTAAGGCATTGCCAGAACAAACAAAATACATTTCTATTAAGAAACCCTTTTGTTGGCATTTTCAGTGAGGGTAGTGGGTGGGGGGCTGGGTTGTCCTGAAAATCAAACGCCATTAAACATTTAACGGGTGGATTTACAACATAGTCCATCTCCCATGACAAGGTAGGTGGAGCAAAGTAAAGAGCTGATCCTGAAAAACCGATTGAGCAAAAGATATATAGGACGATGGAAATCTATCCATAAAACATGTGACTGACTATCGTATTTTTTTCATATCGGAAAAAACAAGCAGAATAAAAATAAAGAAATAAGGGGGGAAGCCAAGTATATGTGTTGGTCAGTTAAAGTAATTTATCAATCATAGTTTTCATTATTCATCATATTTAGTAGGGTTGTCTAAAGCAATTCATGCTATTGATTAATGGGAATCACAGAGAAAACCTCTCACAGTGCCTCCTTGTGTTATACTACTGTACATATTAATATCACAGCCAATGGGAAATCATAATCAAATGAGTGCTGAACACCGGATGATCTGAGGTTGAGTTTAGAAAATAAAAGGATTTCAAGAACATACAGACATTTTTCCAGAAAGAGAAGCTGTACACTAAAATAAATCTAGTGGCACAAAGATCTTTGGAGGTTTTTCTCAAGCAGTCTTGAAACTCTCTGTAACATTTCATATTTATGTTGCGTTTAGATTTTACAAGTTAGACGGCAAACCGGATATCATTGTTTTCAATGAGAGCACAACGGTAAATGCCGTCAGCTGCCACGGTAGACAGGCCATGCCAGAGTTCAAAATATTCTACATTTTGAACTCTGCGGCAGCCTTGTTTTCTACTGGATGTCGATTTACACGGTTCGTTTACGGAAATCACCATAGCAACGCATACCGTTGTGCTGGTTTGCTTTTGCCGTCACGCTCTTTCTTGTTTTCTTGACCCGCTATGCCGATTGGTCTGAGGTCTAAACGCAGCATTACTGCATCCTGTCCACCCCCCTGGTTCCAGCATCTGGCTACAGTAGGGAGTACTGGGCTCTGATCCTGACATCAAAAAGACCAATCCAAACCATGGGTACTGAAGGAATGTCCACTGTTGGTTATTTTCCAGAGGCCTTGCACAGCGTTCCCCATGCCCATGTAAACAGGAGCATTCCCTCATGGTGCATTGCATGCCTGCCCCCACTTCTCCACCTAACCTCTGCCAATGAGAACAGCTACGATATTGGACACTGGACAAGAGTAGTGGGAATTCCAATGAGTTAAAAAAAAAAAAAAAAAAGGTCCCACAAAAAAAATCTGTGCATGTTATCAAGGAGCCAGCGCTGCACGGTTAATGACAACTCAACACTGAACGATAAACACACACTCATGCAGCGCCTTCAGGAAGTATTCACAACCTTTACTTTCCCCACATGTTGTTGTGTTACAGCCTGAATTTAAAATACATTACATTTAGATGTATTTTCACTTACCTACTACACACAATAGCCCATAATGTCAAAGTTGAATTAGGTTTTTCATTTTTATTTTTTTTTTTACAAATGAATAAAAAGTTAAAAGCTGAAATGTCTTGAGTCAATAAGTATCCAAACCCTTTGTTATGACAAGCCTAAATAAGGGCAGGAGTAAAAATGAGCTTAACAAGTCAGATAATAAGTTGCATGGACTTACTCTGTGTGTAATAATAGTGTTTAACATGATTTTCGAATAACCACCTAATTTCTGTACCCCACACATACAATTATCTGTAAGGTCCCTCAGTTGAGCATTGAATTTCAAACACAGATTCAACCCCAAAGAACAGGGAGGTTTTCCAATGCCTCGCAAAGAAGGGCACCTATTTGTAATTGGGTAAAAAAAAAAGCAGCCATTGGATATGCCTTTGAGCATGGTGAAGTTATTAATTACACTTTGTACGGTGTATCAATACACTCAGTCACTTAGATGGGTATGTTTATAATTGTTACAGACTGCAAAGTTTTTCAGGATAAAATTGAAACGGAAAGGAACTAACCGCAGGCAAAATCCTAGAAGAAAACCTGGTTCAGTCTGTTTTCCACCAGACACTGGGAGATGAATTCATCTTTCAGCAGGACAATATCATAAAGCACAAGGCCAAATCAAGAAGACAGTGAATGTTCTTGAGTGGCCAAGTTACAGTTTTGACTTAAATCTACTTGAAAATCTATGGCAAGACCTGAAAATGGTTGTCTAGCAATGATCAACAACCAATTTGACAGAGCTCTACATTTTTGGAAAATAATAATGGGCAAATGTTGCATAATACAGGTGTGGAAAGCTCTGAGACTTACCCAGAAAGACTCACAGCAGTAATCGCTGCCAAAGGTGCATCTACAAGGTATTGACTCAGGGGTGTGAATACTTATGTAAATGAGATATTTCTGTATTTAATTTCCAATATATTTGCATACATTTCTAAAAAAATGTTTTCACTTTCTCCATTAAGTAGATGAGTAACAAAAAAATAAATACTGAATCCATTTTGAATTCAGGCTGTAACACAACAAAGTGTAGAATACGAATACTTTCTGAAGGCACCATATATACACATACACCCAAACAAACACCAACACAGACGTACACACATACCACTGGCACCAAGGCAGCGACAAAGAGTCCCTGTACTAAGTGCAGTCCAGTCTTAAGCGTGAGTAGACCAGAGCAGAGTAGAGCAGAACAGGCGCACTGGGCCTATTAAACGTATGAACCAGGGGTCCTAGACTAAAACGTAACCCTGGTTTCCCCAGGAGGTCCACCAGACTCGTCGCAGAAGAAAGCCGTCTGTCTCTTATATAACCAGCTGGCAAGGCCTTACGGTCGAATAAGACAGAGATCCCACTGGTGGGGCCGAGCCAAGAGGTATAATACACTCTAAACCTGCTTCTCTTTCGGCCGGCCCTGCGCGCCCAGTCCTATGCAATAACAGTGTCCTCATGACTCTGCAACACGGGCCATAACACACTGACAGTCCCGGCATTGTTCCCAGGTGGGTAGAGCCACTGCCAGCAATGCCAGTTACTTATAAAGAGCAACATAGAAAGGTGTTGTTCTCCAATCTGGCGCTACAAATCAGCTAAAGGCGCCTTGAAAACATATACGTATGTATGCTTGGGTGAGTTTCCAAGTAGAGTAGGGGAGGGGGTATTCTGGATGGATTATACATGGTATGATGCTGGGGTTCTGGCACATGTGCTGTCTGATGAACAACACGAGCGAAGACGATTGTGTACATTTTCCAAAGGAAGAAGTTATGAGGTGCCAAGTATACTCTTAGATAAAAAGGTTCCAATAGGGTTCCCTCGGCTGTCCTCATAGGAGGTCTATTCTTGGTTCCAAGTAAAACCCTTTTTGGTTCCAGGTAGAACCATTTTGGGTTCCATGTAGAAGCCTCTTGTGGAAAGGGTTCAACATGGAACCCAAAATGGTTCTACTTAGAAGCAAAAAGGGATCTACCTGGGACCAACAAGGGTTCTTCAAAAGGTTCTCCTATGGGGACAGCCGAAGAACCCTTTCAGGTCCTAGATAGTACCTTTTCTTCTAAGAGTGTAGAGTGAATCCAAGACTGTTGTCAATAATTTGGAAAAACATTTTGATCAACTGCAACGATTTGGCAGCGGTGGCTCGGCTGTGGTGATGTAGTGTAGTGTATACTCACGCTTTGTGCACTGCTGCGATCCAGAGGCCTTACTCCATCCATGACAGCACTGCCCTCCACAGACATTCACCCTGCAATAACACCCAGAGACACAGAGAGAAAGAGAGAGCACTGTCACACACAAAAGACCAGCTCATACTGGCTAAAACTCACACACGGGTGGTTCGAGTGACCCACCTGTGCCGCCAAGCCTGGGCCAGATCTGGTATTAGGGGCCTCCTTTCATTGGAGGTAAAGCTGGGCACCCCTAGCCTGGTGGCCCCTGCTGAGAGTGTGGGAATGTCCCCACTAATCATACATCTGAGAGTGCTGCGACTAGGACCCTGCACTTTGAGGTCATGCTCCTGAACACAACAGGATATGGGCCATTTTGTTTTATTATTTAGTGTCCTTTGAGGATAGTACTTTAAATTGGCTGTTTTAGTTTCTGTCTCTACTGAGTGGATGTTAAGACATGTATTTTGTATCAACTTGAAAGTTTTGAACAAAGTTCATTATTGACACATTACATTCATTGGGCTAAATGTCTGAAATGAGTACAGTATCGTATGTTGTTTTAATTGGTCAGAAATATGATCAAATTAGCTACCTGAATCAAATAGAATATAGAATGTATTGTAAGTTACAGACTATTTATTTAATAATGCACAGTGAGTGCACAAAACATTAGGAACACCTGCTCATGACATCGATTGAATCCAGGTGAAAGCAATGAGCCCATATTGATGTCACTTGTTAAATCCACTTCAATCGTTGAAGATGAAGGGGAGGACACAGGTTAAAGGAGGATTTTTAAACCTTGAGACAACTGAGACATGAATGGTGTATGTGTGCCATTCAGAGGGTGACTGAGCATGACAAGATATTGAAGTGCCTTTGAATGGAGTATGATAGTAAGTACCAGGCACACTGGTGTGGGTGTGCTAAGAACGGCAATGCAGCTGATTTTTCCATACTCAACAGGTTCTCATGTGTATCAAGAATGGTCCAACACCAAAAGGACACCCAGTCAACTTGACAAAACTGTGGGAAGCATTGGAGTCAACATGGGCCAGCGTCCCTGTGGAATACTTTCGACACCTTGTAGAATCCACGCATTGAAGCCCTTCTGAGAGCAAATGGGGGTGCAACTTAATATTAGAAAGGTGTTCCTAATGTTTTGTCCACTCAGTGTATATTTAACAACCCTAAGACCATGCTGTATGCTCATGTTGATGATGACAGTGAATGTTGTAGGCCAGTCTTATAGCACGTTTCTTTACCAGGTGCCAGGCATGCCTATACTGTAGGCTACTATATATAGTAAGTTGACCCAACAACATTATATATTTTATAACAGACCACCTGGCCATCCAAGAGGATACGTAGCCAATAGCCATTCACTGTTCTGTAACATCAACTATTTTTTCAGAGACCCGCAGGTTATCTTACCCTGACATTTTCATTTGGTGACTCTGTTGAACGTTGTGGCTGGTGCGCCGAATGACTTGCTGATGCTGCGTAAACTGTGTGTCCTGGCGAAGCGGGATCGGGTTCGCTTGGTTACCCATCCTACGGGTTCGGACCTGGCCACTGTAACTGGCCGAGAGCTCCACATTGTAGGCATGGGGCTGTCCCGTGGCACCGGAGCGCGAAGAGATGGAACTCACATGTACTCTGTCCGTCCCGCTCGGTCCTGGCTGCAACACGTAGTATCTCCTAAAGCCACTCTGATCCGTGGAGACAAATGCCGGTGAAATGAATAAACCTATAGAAAATAATAGGTCCCATCTGATCCAAGCCATATCCACTCCGTATCCGCGTAAAGACAATATACTTTTTTGGAAACTTTATAATAAATTCCTTGAAGAAGGTCCGTATCTGGAAAATAAAAACTTCTGTAACTTTATAGCAAGTGAAACAGTTATATATCCCTGAGTATATTTGTCTATGGTTCGCCTTTCAACCCGAATTAAAGACGAGAACTAAAACGTAGGCTTAATTTTAAAAAGTACAAAATAAAAGAGGGCATGTATAAACCTGAATATGGGTCTAAAACGGAATAAGCACTGCTTTATCTCTGCGCTGGGTAGGGGGAAGCTGGGCAGCAGATGTTACGGCTGCTATGGCTACGTTTGTGCAATACTTTACCCTGCAGATGCGATTGAAAACTCTTTTAAAAAGTTTCACTGTGTAAGGGCAGGAGTTAGTGTCAGAACTGAACAGCCAATCTCCGGCAGACATGACGTCAGGAGTGGGACGCTTATTGGAACAAACTTGTGGGGCTGAACCCTAAAATAAATGTTTGGAGTGCGTAGTGTTCATAAAGTCGCCAAAGACCTAAAGAAAATCTATTCCTGAAGATGCATAAACTGTGCTGTCGGCAGGAGCGCGAGCTCATCAAAGTGACAGAAGGCATAAACCTTGTTGTCCAGCAAGTTCATGAGTGATAAGAGTATAAATACACGCTTATAAGAATGACACGTTATAAAATAATAAACAACCAATAAGCCACGTGTAATGTGTAATACTTTGGAATACTAATAATGTGTCAAGTTTCTTAACTCGTATTTATAAATAACAAATATTTATTTAAAGTACACGCTGTCAAAGTGCTCTATGTCATTGTTACTTCGGTTCCATACACTCCCGCATGAATCAGATAGGAACTACCATGCGAAATGCGTCATAAACTATAGTCAAGTAATTCATAAAGCCATGTTCGTACCATTATTCATCCAACAACCCACGAGTTGACCACAGTTGCGCAGCGGGCCATTCCTGGTGCGGTTCTAATTTTTGATGCTTATCCCTAGTTACTGTCCTCCTACACTGCAGAATTACCAGCGACCCCTTGGTAAATTGTTCAGCAGTGACTCATTATTCCATTGAAGACTGCAGGGGATATTCCAGTACAGGAGTGAGTTCATTGAAGACGTACTATAGCGCATACACAGTGATTTTGAGGACCTCCACCCAGATCAACATAAGCCCCATGAAGTCATTGCGTGTGCTTTGGAAAACATACAAAGTAGAATTACGTCTGACGTTGGCTCTCTGAGTGGTATCTAATTGTTTTCTTAAAAACTCTATGTCCCCCATTGAAGTTTTAAGTGGGTGGATACTTGATACAGTGGTGTCATACACTTATTAATAGATTTTTTTTTAAAAAGGCCACTAGACTCTTCCCTCCAGAATGCGAGGGAAAGGGGGGACAGTCGAGAAACGTTTGAATTTGAAACACAAGGGGTGATGGTAACCAGAGCTCAGTGTCTGTGGAGCTGCATCATCTGAGAAGGGGATAGATATGTGGCGAAAGACAGGGCACATGCAGTCACCGATTACATCTGGGTCAGCCTCATGTGCCAGATCAAATCTGACCAGGAAACAGTCATCCAGGATGATCAAGGACGGAAGAGTCAGACATGAATATATGCATTCACTACTTACTGTATTTAAGTCACTCTGGATGTGTAAGATGCTTCTGGGAAATACTGAAGTCATAGTAAGACTGTGGGAAGGTACCAACATAGACATGCACAAGTTGCATGTAAAATGTGAATGTTGGGGTCTTTGTTCCAGTGAGCTTTCAGGTCACACATTTTCTATAAAGAAAGTTATTCTTCTGAAAAAGATTCTGATAAACCTTTTGTAATCAAGTCCTCACTCTAGGTCGTCCTGACCAAGAACGGCTCATGGTGATGATCAGTTCCTTACTGTTAATTCATACCACTCAATGAATAACATGAAAGGTGATGTCATTTTGTTGTTCCTCACTGGCAATGACCTCACCATCGAACTTCAGCTGCTGTTGGAACTTTATGAGGATGTTGTCAGGTTGTCACTGGGAAACACCAGGAATGTTGAAAAGAAACAGGAGGCTGAACAAGCATTTTGTTCTCCTGCTTCAAAGGGAGGCCTCTCCAAACATATGTCATGGCAGCAAATCAGTGTAATGATGTTTGTCATGAATATTTATGACTATATTTTCCCTGTGTCTCCTGGATATATGATGTAATGGTGTAGGATAGTAAATAATGACAACACACTCGTAATGACCATTATTTTACATTTTTATTAAATTACTGACATTTTGGGCCAGAAATCTGGTTCTGATCGAGTGGTTTGGTATGCAAACAAGTTGTGTGATCACAAACTGTGGAAAAGATGGAAGGTAAACAAACATACAGTATACTTAAGGGTGACGCACACTTCCTTCCCAATCCAGAAATGATCACCAAATCGCAAAAAACTAACAACATGAAAGAGGACTACAGCTGTGACATAACACATGTACATATCTACTCGTATAAAAGTCATTTCCTCCTTTGTCAGTCACCCACACTGTGGGACTTTACTTCAAAGCAAGGCAGAGACAGTCCTTGACAAAGGCATAGGCAAAGAAAAAACCTGTACAATATCAATAAAACAATAAGTATGATAAAACAAAGGCAATGTCAAGGTCATTTTCCTTTCGGAGAGAAAACCCAAGAGGAGAAGAGTGTAGGATCTCTGTCTGTAGCCCCTGAGCATGATGAGTTAGCTGTGCAGAGTCTGTTCTTCTTCCATGGAGTCTGTTCTGTGTGAGCGAGGCGAGATGACACTTTCATGGCCCGCTGCTTCCCCGGTGATGAGTGTGTGTGTCCACACTCTCCTGTTGTGCGTCTGCATCGCTCTTATATTTGGCCCACATGCTTACATTTCTCATCTGCAAAGCTCTCACTGCGCCTGGGGGAGTGGGTTATGACTAGTACATACTAACAATAAGGTAAGCGTGGTTCTATGATCATAAAGCTTCATCTTTGTACAATGTATGGTTGTACACATTTTGTGATTTCTTTAGATTCCGTAGAGTTCATAACATGATTGAGCTAGCAATTCCTCAACCATGCTTTACACAACAAATAGCACATACCTCAAGGGGGAACTATACAAAATTACACTTTGTATATACAAATGTATCCAGTTAAGTCCCCTTGGCAAGGAAGAGGGTGATGGGTGCAGGTCCCCTGACAGCGTCCCTTGTAGCCATGTCTGCTCTGGGACAAGTTTGCTGTAGGAGGTCTTTAGAGTCCTTCGAGGTGTGTCTATAGCGAGGCATTCATGCTGATTCTCTGCGCAGCTCCGTGATAAGCTGCTCAAGCTCTTTGACATCATCACTCAGGTCGCCATGGATGTCGCCAGTTGCGACATCTGCGTGCAGTGGCTGAGGAGAAACGGTTTAAAAGAAATACGATTACTACATTTGGTTAGAAGTTACCGCAAAAAAACAATGCGAGGTCAGTGATGTAGTAATGACTGGATGTGAGCAGTCCGATACATCTGTGTGATGTGGTGGGATGCTGGCATGAAAGCCAAGTGTTTAGTAGTGTACCTTCGCTTTGGTGGCGAGATGAATGGAGAACAACATCTGCAATGACTCCTGGGGGTTACTCTTCTTCTTACTACAGCCGAGGGTCACTGTGAACACATACATGTGAGAAATAGAGACCAAAGATACCTATTAGCACGTAAATATTCGTGATTAAAAGACAGAGCACGTAAGTTGTGTATTAAAATGAGTGATTGCTAGAGGGAGAGACAACCAACCATCATGCATGGGGTACCATGGAGGGGTCAGGAGGGGAGAGATCAGGGGTTTCTGGTTCAGGGTCCAGGGGCCATGGCCCTGCCTGCCCTGGTGAGACACTGTGGCACCATGGACCTATGCATGACTAACAGGTCCCATATAGACACAGGACTGTGGGTTATACTGCACATGTGCGGAGAAGTTGAGGAGAGGAGTCATTTCTCCTGGGACTGGTTAATGAGGGCTCTACCTCCCGCAGGGTGACTTCGCAGGCCTGCAGTCAGTGACTCCGTTCAGTGGGTCTCATCTCGTTACGCCGAAAGACACTTCGCCGTTCACCCCCGCCGTGACAGGCCTGGCAGCTCGCAAATAAATCATTAGACCAAGACCTTTTTCCACAACGCCTGTTTAAATCACTCCCGTGATCACTGTCCGAGATAACGTGATCAAAATGTTCTCTGTAACGCCTCTACTTACTTTTTCAGAGGACATCACAGTGAATATTCATTCAGCGGGATGAAACACCATTCATTTCCTTTGTAGAATTGTACCAATTTCGACAAACACCTTATCCATGGTAGCTATGATCCACACAAAGTGATGAATAAAGCTCAGGAGAACCTGTTATTCTGTGACTCTTTGAAAAACATACCAACACAAAGCCATGTTCCTGAGCCCAGTGAGGATACTGATAGGCTATTTCCCCATCGCCGCAGTCTTTTGTCCTGGTGTTTACCCAACACCTTTTATCTTCTTCTTGCACACGAGGAAAGAGAAAACAAGCGGCGGTCCCTTCTACTCTATCTGAGCTACACCTTTTCCCTGTATGGTCTTCTTCAGCCGCGACAGGTCAAAACAGCATGATTTATGGATGAGGACCTTTTCTGCTCTACCCCCCTCCTCGTTCTCATCACTTTATTTTTTCGCATCCCTCTCAGCTCTGTGGATGAAGTGTCCAGGCCCATCATAGAGGTTACAAAGCTGAGTTGAGTGAGGAGGTTGTGGAAGAGGGGGCACTCTACCACAACCTGTATCTCTTTATAAAGCTTTGTGCTTTTCTGAAGGACACAGGGGCAGCATATTGGAGGGTTTTGCGATTCACACCAGAACCTGTGTGTGTGTGTGTGTGTGTGTGTGTGTGTGTGTGTGTGTGTGTGTAATGAAGTATATGTGTGGGGTGTAAAGTATGTGTGTGTGAGGGACAAGGTGTGTGACCTGAGTGAAGATGAGCCTTAGCGACAGCATCAACCCCAGAGATGTGTTGGAGAATGCACATTGCTATTCCTCCCGTGTTGCCCCGGTGCCCTGACTCCTTCTGATGTTTAATTCAAAACAGCATCCGGCTGTAATGAAAAACCTGGGGATTTTTGAGATTAACAACTTTATTGAAGTTCTTCTATAGGACACTCTCCTCCATCCTTCCTGCTGTCTTCATCTCCCAACCCCCTTGCCTCCACACTAACTCGCAGAGTAATTGTTTGGATGGCGATTGCGTTTCGCAGAGGGCAGTGGGGTAAGACGGATTTGTTTGTCTTCTTTTTACTCTTCTCGTGGCTGCCATCGATCATATCTCCTCCCCGCGCGGCCTGACGCAAAGACCTGCAGGAGACTTGACATTAAGCATGACGAGTGTTCCGTGTGTGTCGAAGAAACGTGTGTGGGGGGATGAGGTGTGTGTATGTATAGGGGCAGGGAGTGCAACACTCACCGTTGGCCAGATCTATGGCTCTCTTTATAACCTCCATGAAGGTCCCAGACCTTTTCTCCAAGCCTCTGGCCTGCACCTCACAGCGATGGGCCTTGGACAGGAAATGCAACGCCTGCCAAGCAAACAGACACACACAAGAAAATGCATTAAAACAATTATCCCTCTAACACATAGAATGCTGTGGCCACCTATTTTTCTTTTTTTAATCAAATATTGTCACACACCATAAAGCCTGACCAAGCTGCTGGCAACATCAAGCCATCTGGTTTATAATGAATACAAAGTAAACACATTTAATGAATAAAACAATTAACAGAAGCCATCGCTGTGGCATGACTGGCCTATGGGAGGGGGGAAATGGCAGTGGAAAGATGAATGGAATGACAAACAACATGCCAGTGCTATGGGTCTTTGGGTCACAACTCACACTAAGGATATGATCAGGGTGGGAAATAACATTTTTGGTCCACCAGCCACTGTGGCAGGTAGAGTTAAAAAAATCTAAATCAACCAGCCACTCAGATTTTTTACCAGCCAAAATATTTTTGGTGGCATTATTATAATTATTATACTTTTTTTAATGATATAAAAAAAAAAGGGATGAGCACGCTTTCGATTTTTCTAAAACAAGAAATGTATTACTAGTAAGAAGTAAATGGGGTTTATTGCTTAATTTCATTAAATTTTTGTGACCTGCGTCTTTTAACCAAAGTTAAAATACATAATTAAGATACAATAGTAAAAACAGATAAACAGTTCTACACTGAACATCAATAATCAACAAAGTGCTTACCATGCCACAAAAGGCTGATAATATGGCTTATTTATTATAATAACTAAGGACTAACAGTGCCTAAAATTAACACCCACCACCTGCCAAATGCGGGTAGATTTTGGCATTAAATTTCAGTCAAGGGGAAGGTTTACTATTTTTTTAATTAGTCCAGGGGAGGGTAATGTAATTTGTAATTGATGAAACTTTAATATTTCTCAGTGTTTTAGGATTTGTTGCTTATTAGGCCATACAGTACCTTCAGAAAGTATTCATACCCTCAACTTATTCCACATTTTCTTGTTACAGCCTAGCTTTTTTCCCCCTTCTCACCCATCAACACGCAATACCCCATAAACGACAAAGTGAAAACATGTTTTTAGAAATGTGTTGAAAATGAAATACAGAAATATATCATTTATATAAGCATTCAAAACCCTGAGTCAATACATGTTAGAATCACCTTTGGCAACGATTACAGCTGTGAGTCTTTCTGGGTAAGTCTCTAAGAGCTTTGCACACTTGGATGGTATAATATTTGCCCATTATTCTTTAAAACATTCTTCATGCTCTGTCAAGTTGTTGGTGATCATTTATAGACAGCCATTTTCAAGACTTGCCATAGATTTTCAAGATGATTTAAGTCAAAACTGTAACTAGGCTACTCAGGAACATTCAATGTCCTTGTGTTTTAGGTTATTGTCCTGTTGAAAGTTGAATTATTATCCCAGTGTCTGGTGGAAAGCAGACAACCAGGTTGTCCTCTAGGATTTTGCTCAGTTTCTTTTAATCCTAAAAAACCCCTCACTAGTCCTTCCCGATGACAAGCATACCCATAACGTAATGCAGCCAACAACATGCTTAAAAATATGAAGAGCGGTACTGAGTAATGTGTTGGATTTGCCCCAAACATAACTTTGCCTTCAATACGAAGCGTTAATTTCTTTGCCACATTTTTTGCAGTTATACTTTAGATCCGATTATATAAAGCATCCCGGACCAAAGCTCTGTTATTGATGCTTTATGTTACAAACAAGCTGTAAAATACCCGGGAAAGACATTATGGGGATACTGTACCATTGTTGTGTTTCTTTGACATTCAGAGGCTGAGCTATAGCCGAGAAGATGAAAAATAGACTTTGGGGAAAGAGGGATACCTAGGTCAGTTGTACAACTAAATGCCTTCAACAGAAATGTGTCTTCTGCATTTAACCCAACCCCTCTGAATCAGAGAGGTGCGGGAGGCTACCTTAAATCGACGTCTTCGGCGCCCGGGGAACAGTGGGTTAACTGCCTTGCTCAGGGGCAGAACGACAGATTTTTACCTTGTCAGCTCGGGGATTCAATCCAGCAACCTTTCGGTTACTGTCCCAACACACTAACTACTAGGCTACCTGCCGCCCCAGCTTGGGAAGTAATCGAATTCTGTTACGATCAAATGATTAAGCTATTCACTTTCTGTACAATAGAAGATGTTTAAATCCAGACAGCTTTTAGGGAAACACTTGTGACCTTCTCTCGTTGGGTTAAGCCACGGAAGAAGAGTAGCTAGCTAGTTAAAGATGAAATTTTTCTGAATCGGTAGGCCAACTCTGTCTGGGGTGGAAAGGTAGGCCTAACTTTTCTAAGTACCATGCTCTGATGATGTCTCAGATGTAATTATTTGAGAACAAGACACAAGGATTTGGCATTGGAGAAATATGATAAGATTAACACATACACCTCTCTCTATGTCCATTCTGAGCCGGTACACTTCGGTAATTTGTGCGGTGTTAAAAAAGATTCCGCTAATATGTAAAATGGCGAAGAATTGCATGAAATTTGTATTAAAAGGCTATTTTCTTTCCTGACCTGTAAATACGATGACAGATGCATGCAATGCTTTTACTATTAAGGAGATCTTTCCACCCCTACTCTTGTCCACGGTGGTCTGCGAACCCACAACCTTCTGGCCCGCAGCCCCGTGCTCAATAAAAATTCCTGCATTGCCATGTAACGCTTACAAGATGAAGAACAGTTTCTAAAACTGAATATCTAAGTCTGTCCAATAAGTGAGGGTAAACGGGAGACATATTCTCTGCTATCCACTTGTTTAAATTATTATTCTTGGTATAGGGAAGGGTCTTTATATTTTTTTCTTATTTATTTATTTTTTCAAGAGTTCAGAGAGGGTTTAGGTAAAATATATTTTGCTTAAGGGAGTACCATCCATTTTCATTTCAGAGGTCTGTACTATAAATAACGTTCACTCCCTAAGAACGTCCAATTCACCAGCCACGTTGTCAGGTGGTCACACTCAGGGCTATACAGTGTGAGCATTTCATAAAAATAGTCAAGTATGGGCACAAGTGCAAGTTGTGATTTATAGCTAAATAAATGCTGCAGTAGCTGTTTTCAAAGTATTTCTGCCCTTTTGTTTAATTTTTGGTAATGCACAAAGAAATCTGAATCCTAACGTTAATTTATCCCACCTTCCGCAGCCATACTGCCTGTCTGGGGTGGCTGTGAGCACTGAGGGATGTGCTGAAAGATTCATTTTTAGAAGCAATGAGCACAGGTATAAATGTTGGTCTAATTCATTCTAAAGTCTACTAAAGTGAGACTTTGTCCTCGTGTTTCTTGGCTAGTTACACTGTTTTGCTCACAAGCTAGGTTGCTTTTCAATGTGTGAGTTTGCTTCCACTGCTAGCAAAAAGAGACATCTTCGGTCTTTACTAGTGAGATTCTCACAGGCACACATGACAACTGGAGTGGCACTGTTACCAGGGTAACCTTAAGGGGGCAGCAGTTTTTATTTTTTTGACTCAGATCACAGAATATTAAATTAAATAGAGCATTATACAACATTACTTCTTACCAGTAATACATTTCTTGTTTTCGAAACATTACGAAGCATGCTCATGCGTTTTCATGTGTTATTATTAGTAATAAAAATAATTGGAGTGGCTGGTAGATTTTTTTTATCCACCTACCAAAAAAAAGTTAATTTTAGGCCCTGCCTTATGCTGACACGATGTGCTCCTAAGTAAAAATGTAGAAGCACACAAATACATCTAAGATAACAATTAAAGTATAAGTATTGTAATGACAAGAACCAGCAAAAAGTGAATGCTCAATCAAGCACAATCCTTACTGCGGTAACTTGGGAAATCGCTTGTCTGTGATGAAAAAAAGTCTCAGACTGCTATGTCTTCCTAGCAGCAGACAGTTTCTAACATTGAAAAAAAACCTAGTGTGTGAACAAAACACTACAACTGGCCAATAAACACGAGGACAAAGTCACACTTTAATAGCTTTTTTCTCTCAATTTGACCAACTTCTACATGTGGCCTTTGTATGAAGGAAAAAAAAAACTCATCAGCCCACTGAGTCGGACAAATAGGAGCCATCTATCACCGTGTGGCTAAGTGCAACACCATTAGTTACCAATGCCTATCAGTTACTAATGAGCCTATGAATAGCTTATTAACAGGCGCAAAGTCCATTACAATAATTACTTTCCCCCCTCTCCTCAGAGCACATACAGTAAGTATATTTCATGTGTGGTGTTTGCACAGCTAAATGTCAAGGGATGTTAGGGGAATGTTAAGGGGGCCTACTAACTCGTCACCAGGCCTGGTGCTCTGTCCGTCTCCATACAGCAGGGCGTAGTGACGCCAGATCTCAGCGTCGATGCTATGGCGGGACAGGAGCTCCTGGATCTTGGCCCGCAGGGACGAGGCCTGGTCGCCATGGTTATCCATCATGTCCTCCACCACCGCATGCACCAGGAACTCTTGAATCTGGAACACAGAGAACAGGGACGAGTGGGAATGTGAATGGAGCGCTACTTTGGTTTGAAGAGAGAGAGGAGTCAGAAAGGGTGGAGTGACTACTTTTGTCTAAATCGAAGAGAAAGTGGTGGGTGGTTTGGTGTGTGAACCTGACCACACTGGCTTGAATTACATATGTCCTCTCTCAACATAGGCCAGTTGGGTTTCCTCAATGTCTCGTGGCTGCGTCATCCTCTGTTTCTAGTTTGGTGACTGCCATCTGAGCAGGAGAGTATTTCACACCGACGCTTTCCGCACTTGGTTTCAATTTCCCGTCACACCCACTCAAATGCAATACGATAGGGACTGAGACTGGAATATCAACACCGCACAGGATTTGTCTGGCTTGTTTTCCATTGTCTCAATGGAAATGTATGCATAGTCACGATCATCATGCAGTACAATTAAAAAGTGACAGGGCAGAGCAATGCCAGATTTGAAAATATGACCTCACCCTCTTTTACATATTTTAATTAAATACTTTCCCATATGAATAATAAAATGATTTCATCATCAGCACACTGAAAACAAATAATTAAGTTAGAAAGCAACACACACAGGCATGTAATAGTCATAGCTATACTGAACAAAAATATAAATATAAAATATATATATATATATATATATATATATATATTTTTTTTTTTAAATCAGTCAATTGAAATAAATAAATTAGGCCCTAATCTATGAATTTCACATGACTGGCAGGAGTGCAAACATTGGTGGGCCAGGCACACCCATGAGCTCTTGTCTAAAGTCTAAAGAAGGCCAGCATCCCGGAGTAGACTCTTCACTGTTGACGTTGAGACTGGTGTTTTGCGGGTACTATTTAATGAAGCTGCCAGTTGAGGACTTGTGAGGGGTCTGTTTCTCAAACTAGACACTAATGTACTTGTCCTCTTGCTTAGTTGTGCACCTGGGCCTCCCACTCCTCTTTCTATTATAGTTAAAGCCAGGCTCTTCGCTGGCCATGTCGCTGGCAACTCACATACCGGTCTTGCAGGGAATCACGCACAGAACGAGCAGTATGGCTGGTGGCATTGTCATGCTGGAGGGTCATGTCAGGATGAGCTTGCAGGAAGGGTACCACATGAAGGAGGAGGATGTCTTCCCTGTAACGCACAGTGTTGAGATTGTCTGCAATGACAACAAGCTCAGTCCGATGATGCTGTGACACATCGGACCCGACCATGACGGACCCTCCACCTTCCAATCGATCCCGCTCCAGAGTACAGGCCTCGGTGTAATGCTCAAATCTTCGACAATAAACGCAAATCCGACCATCACCCCTGACGAGACAAAACCGCGACTCGTCACTGAAGAGCACTTTTTTGCCAGTCCTGTCTGGTCCAGCGACGGTGGGTTTGTGCCCATAGGCGACATTCTTGCCGGTGATGTCTGGTGAGGACCTGCCTTACAACAGGCCTACAAGCCCTCAGTCCAGCCTCTCTCAGCCTATTGCGGACAGTCTGAGCACTGATGGAGGGATTGTATGTTCCTGGTGTACCTCGGCCAACTGTTGTTGCCATCCTGTACCTGTCCTGCAGGTGTGATGTTTGGATGTACCGGTCCTGCACAGGTGTTGTTACACGTGGTCTGCCACTGCGAGGGACGATCAGCTGTCTGTCCCGTCTCCTTGTAGCGCTGTCTTTGGTGTCTCACAGTACGGACATTGCAATTTAGTGCCCTGGCAGTCCTCATGCCTCCTTGAAGCATGTCTAAGGCACATTCACGCAGATGAGCAGGGACCCTGGGCATCTTCCTTTTGCCGTTTTTCAGAGTCAGTAGAAAGGCCTCTTTAGTGTCCTAAGTTTTCATAACTGTGACCTTAACGACCATCCCTCAGACCGTCCTGCATGTTCATTAATTGTTTATGATTCATAGTATTTGGTAGCGTTGCCTTTAAATTGTTTATCTTGGGACAAACGTTTCAGGTAGCCTTCTTCAAGCTACCCACAATAAGTTGGGTGAATGTTGGCCCATTCCTCCTGACAGAGCTGGTGTAACTGAGGTTTGTAGGCCTCCCTACTCGCACACGCTTTTTCAAATTTTCTATAGGATTGAGGTCAGGGCTTCGTGATGGCCACTCCAATACCTTGACTTTGTTGTCCTTAAGCCATTTTGCCATAACTTTGGAAGTATGCTTGGGGTCATTGTCCATTTGGAAGACCCATTTGTGACCAAGCTTTAACTTCCTGACTGATATCTTGATGTTGCTTTAATATAATATCATTTTCCTTCTCATGACGACATCTATTTTGTGAAGTGCACCAGTCCCTCCTGCAGCAAAGCACCCCTACAACATGATGCTGCCACCCCGTGCTTCACGGTTGGGATGGTGTTCTTCGGCTTGCAAGCATCCCCCTTTTTCCTCCAAACATAATGATGGTCATTATGGCCAAAGAGTTCTATTTTTGTTTCATCAGACCAGAGGACATTTCTCCAAAAAGTACGATCTTTGTCCCCATGTTCAGCTGCAAACCGTAGTCTGGCTTTTTTTTATGCTGGTTTTTGAGCAGTGGCTTCTTCCTTGCTGAACGGCCTTTCAGGTTATGTCAACATAGGACTCATTTTTACTGTGGATATAGATACTTTTGTACCTGTTTCCTCCAGCATCTTCACAAGGTTCTTTGCTGTTGTTCTGGGATTGATTTGCACTTTTCGCACCAAAGTAAGTTCATCTTCTAGGAGACAGAACGCGTCTCCTTCCTGAGCTGTATGACGGCTGCATGGTCCCATGGTATTTATACTTGCGTACTATTGTTTAAATAGATGAACGTGGTACCTTCAGGCGTATGGAAATTTCTCCCAAGGATGAACCAGACTTGTGGAGATCCACAATTTGTTGTTGTTGTTGATTTTCCCATGATGTCAAGCAAAGAGGCACGGAGGTTGAAGGTAGGCCTTGAAATACATCCCAAGGTACACCTCCAATTGACTCAAATGATGTCAATTAGCCTATCAGAAGCTTCTAAAGCCATGACATCATTATCTGGAACTTTCCAAGTTTTTTAAAGGCACAGTCAACTTAGTGTATGTAAACGTCTGACCCACTGGAATTGTCATACAGTGAATTATTAGTGAAATAATCTGTCTGTAAACAATTGTTGGAAAAATGACTTGTCATGCACAAAGTAGATGTCCTATCCGACTTGCCAAAACTATAGTTTGTTAACAAGAAATTTGTGGAGTGGTTGAAAAACAAGTTTTAATGACTCCAACCTAAGTGTTTGTAAACTTCCGACTTCAACTGTACACACACGCACACACACACAGTCAAAAGTTTGGACACACCTACTCCTTCCAGGGTTTTTCTTTATTTTTACTATTTGCTACATTGTAGAATAATAGTGAACACATCAAAACTATGGAATCATGTAGTAACCCAAACACCGACATACAGGTAACTGACAAAATAATAGAAACACTTGAGTAAATTAGGGATACAAGGTATATTGAAAGCAGCAATTAACACCCCATCATGCTTAGGGTCATGCATAAAAATTATGCGCAGGCCATTTTTTTCGCTACCATGGCTATGCCTCGATAGGATGACAATTCCCCCATCCACAGGGCACGAGTGGTCACTGAATGGTTTGACGAGCATGAAAATTATGTACACCATATGCCATAGCCGTCTTGGTCACCAGATCTCATCCCAATTGAACACTTATGGGAGATTCTGGAGCGGCACCTGAGACCCCCCCAATAGAGGTCCAGACACTTGTAGAATCTATGCCAAGGTGCATTGAAGTTGTTCTGGCTCGTGGTGGCCCAAAACCCTATTAAGACACTTTACATTGGTGTTTCCTTTATTTTGGCAGTTACCTATTTGTGTTCCATAAACAACGAGCGGGCGAGACAGTAGAGGATGATCTCACACGGACACATCTCAAAAGATCTGTCCATGTGCTCCACTAAAAGCCAGGAAGTGCAGCAGCGTTCTGGGCCTCATTCTGTCTGTACAGGGGAATGTTATTTATGAAGCCCTCATGCACTGCATCGAATACCAACACTCTAGTCTGAGCACGCTCAGTAGAGGTAGGGGAAAGGCACGAGAGACCTCAAATGGATGAAAGGTGGGGCCTAAGGGTTGGAGATATCTCCCCTGTGTTTGTGTAGTATGTGTGTGTCTCATCATGCATATCTGGGCAGTGTGTGTGGGTATTTGTGGTCTGGAATGGAGGGGTTTGTGAAAGGGGGGATACCTAGTCAGTTGTACAACTGAATGCCTTCAACTGAAATGTGTCTTCTGCATTTAACCTTTCCCCTCTGAATCAGAGAGGTGTGGGGGCTGCCTTAATCGACATCCACGTCTTCGGCGCCCGGGGAACAGTGGGTTAGCTGCCTTGCTCAGGGGCAGAACATTTTATTTGACCTTGTCAGCTCAGGGATTCGATCCGGCAACATTTCGGTTACTGGCCCAACGCTCTAACCACTAGGCTACCTTTGTGTGTGGGTAGTATGTGGGGTTAAACTGCAAGTTGTGTGTGTCTCCCTATGTATTGGTGGGAGTGTGTGTGGGTGTCCCCATGCTAGACTTTGAGAGTGTGTGCATGTCTCCCACACGCATGCCTGTGCGAGTGGTTTCCCAGAAGTCAGCTAGGCCTGCTCCCTTTGAAGTTGTGGAACTAACAGAAAGCCAGCTAGTGAACAGCTTGAAACTCGGGTGCTTGCTGAGCTAAGGATTTTTTTGTTGTTGCTGTATCCCACTTTTGATTGTTCACAGTAACATTTCAGCCAAACATGACACCTCTAGCCTACTGTACATATCCATACAACCACTCACAGGGAGGGATTTCACCTTCACAGTGACTGAATCAACAGAGCCAATGCATTTCTTATGATTGTGTGTTTGAAAATCTCTTCCCAAACTGCACGTCTAAAGAGGCCGTTTAAAGACTCCACACCAGAGAGTCTTGACACCAAGTGATCCAATGACCCAGCTTTTAGTTAAATGGGCTGTCAGTTCAGCTGCACGCAGATGGCGGGAGGGCAACACTGCCTCTGCTAATGCGCGCCTATATTATTGTTTTGTCTCCAGTTGACTGTGGCCTGCCCGCCGGTGGAGGAGGAAGAGAATCTGTGAGGAAGTGGATCTGATAGCTTCAAGTGGTGTGAACTTCAACAGGCAGGAGGGAGTGGAAAAGCCAACTTCACACTAAACCAGAGGGTTGGATCTGGTCCAAACCAGACTCCTCTCCTCACTACCACCCTAATCATACAACTGATAGTCAAGCCACCCAGACACCTACACACAATACATACTTTTGTATGTGGAATCCAGGATTCTCTCCCCTTTTCACTACAGCTATTGGCATTCCACGGGAGTTCTGATTTTTAAAACGTTTTATTCCCCTTCTCAACACTCACATGTAACAAATGACTCGTCTTCAGAGTCTCTTGGGTGCTCCAAGTTTAGTTTTCACAGTGTAAGTCCAAGCTGTATCACATCCGGTCGTGATTGGGAGTCTCAACTGGCCCAGCATTGTCCGGGTTTGGCCGTCATTGTAAATAAGATTTTGTTTGCCTAGTTAAATAAGGATTCAATTTAAAAATAAAAAAAATACCTCTCCCCCATCTCTTTGTTTAAAATGTAAACTTTCAATATATGAGCAGATCCTCAGATGCTGGAACAAATGTAATTCTGTATACCATAACAGTGTGGCAAATATCTCCCTACACCCCTCTCCTGACCCTCAGATAGGGTGCCAGTGTATACAGTGGAAAGAAAAAGTATGTGAACCTTTTGGAACTACCTGGATTTCTGCATAAATTGGTCAGAATGTGATCTGATCTTCATCTAAGTTACAACAATAGACAAACACAGTGTGCTTAAACTAATAACAAAAGCAATTATATGTTTTCATGTCTTTATTGAACACACTGTGTAAACATTCACAGTGCAGGGTGGGAAAAGTATGTGAACCCTGGATTTAATAACTGGTTGACCCTACTTTGGCAGAATTAACCTCAACCAAATGTTTTCTGTAGTTGCGGATCAGAACCGCACAACGGTCAGAAGGAATTTTGGACCATTCTTTTTTACAAAACGGTTTCAGTTCAGCAATATTATTGGGATGTCTGTTGTGAACTGCTCTCGAGGTCAAGCAACAGCATCTCAATCGGGTTGAGGTCAGGACTCTGACTGGTGTTTTCTTGTTGAAGACATTCTGTTGTTGATTTACTTCTGTGTTTTGGGTCATTGTCCTGTTGCATCACCTAACTTCTGTTGAGCTTCAATTGCAGGACAGATAGCCTTACATTCTTCTGAAAAATGTCTTGGGAAATCATTGTTCTGTCGATGATAGCAAGCTATCCAGACCCTGATGCAGCAAAGCAGCCCCAAACCATAATGCTCCCTCCACCATACTTTACAGTTGGGATGAGGTTTTGATGTTGGTGTGCTGTACCTTTTTTCCTCCACACACAGTGTTGTGTGCTACTTCCAACTGTAGTTTCATCAGTCTACAGAATATTTTGCCAGTAGCACTGTGGAACATCCAGGTGCACTTTTGCAAACTTCAGACTTGCAGCAATGTTTTTTTTGGACAGCAGTGGCTTCTTCCATGGTGACCTCCCATTAACACCATTCTTGTTTAGTGTTTTACTTATCGTAGACTCGTCAACAGAGATGTTGGCATGTTTCAGAGATTTCTCTAAGTCTTTAGCTGACACTCTAGGATTCTTCTTAACCTCATTGAGCATTCTGCGCTGTGCTCTTGCAATCATCTTCGCAGGACGGCCACACCTAGGGAGAGTAGCAACAGTGCTGAACTTTCTCCATTTATAGACAATTTGTCTTACCGTGGACTGATGAACATGAAGGCTTTTAGAGATACTTTTGTAACCCTTTTCAGCTTTATGCAAGTCAACAATTCTTAATCTTAGGTCTTCTGAGATCTCTTTTGTTCGAGGCATGGTTCACATCAGGCAATGCTTCTTGTGAATAGTTTTTTATTGGGCAAGGCAGCTCTAATCAACATCTCCAATCTCGTCTCATTGATTGGACTCCAGGTTAGCTGACTCCTGACTCCAATTATCTTTTGGAGAAATCATTAGCCTAGGGGTTCACATACTTTTCCCAACCTACACTGTGAATGTTTAAATTATGTATTCAATATAGACAAGAAAAATACAATAATTTGTGTGTTATTAGTTTAAGCACACTATGTTAATCTATTGTTGTGACTTAAATGAAGATCAGATCCAATTTGATGACCAATTTATGCAGAAATCTAGGTAATTCCAGAGTTCACATACTTTTCTTACCACTGTGTGTCTGTGGGCCAGAGGGAGAAAAAAAGTCTATCAGTGTGTATGTGAGATAATGTAGTGAGAGGCAGGGTACAATAAATATGTCACAGTAGAAAGCTGTGAAAGGCATGCTAACACCCATAAACAGGGTTTCCCTCTGTCTACTGGCTCTGAGAAGGGGTTGGTCTGACTTATCAGTTAGCTGCCATACTGGCACAGTCGTTGATGGGAGTCTGTGTGTTGGAGGGAAATCAAGGGGGGCGGTGCTGGGTAAATTAGTGTTAATGTTGATTGACAGCTCTCTTCTGCCACTGGGACACCTCAGCGTCTGAAGCTAATTTTTGCCTGGAAGGTCTCAGACAGGATTCATCTGAGTGTCGATTTCGATGAAAATGTGTAACAAATGAAATCCCTAAATGGGACGGTTTATGATGGTTTCGCTATGTGGTCAATTCAGAAAAAAAGCGAGGGAAAATTAAATGGGGGAAATTGAATGGATCGCTCTCCCAGATTCGTTCTGTATCCTGTTATAGCGTGAAATTAAGAGGAAAAGTAATATCCTCCCACGGGGAATGAGCGAGATGGGAAAACGCAGTCAAGGTTTGATGTACGCGGAGTAACGAGAGCACAGTAAAGTGAGATTTGATCCATTTTGAATTAGACTTCCTAGATTTAGAACAAGGGAAAGAAAAAAACGTTAATTATTTTCTCTGTCTTAAAGGAATGCGTGAGTGTGTGTTCATAGACGGCTGGTTTAACTTAACCCATCATTTCTCACTAGGACCTCACTAGGACCCTGTGGATAAGGAAAATACAGAGCGTATGTGACAGAGGTCCTCGTAAGTCACTCAAGCAACTCTAGAGTTGATTATCCTCTGCATTCCATAGAAGAGGAATGCATCATTGCCATGGCTCAAAAGCGCAACCATTTTGGTCGCATATGCTCCTAAATATTTTGCTGTGCAACGTGACATTTTATTTTGGGAGCAACGGGAAGAAAAAATAAATAAATACATAATCGCACAGATAATTGTGGTAATGATTAGGCCTCGCTGTACCCGAGTGCCCAAGAGAAAATGGTCTCTCTCGAAAACTCCTCGGACTAGCCCATTATTCAAGCCATTATTAGAGGCACAGCGCATGAGCAGAGAGAGGAGTTTGCAGACCACGATGGGACCACTGGGCACCGGGGCTATGGTGCTAAAATGTCCCACCTCTCAAAATGTAGGCCTACTGCTAATAAAGTTAACAACGCACTGGCTATTTTATCTAGCTAGCTACTGTAATGAATAGGTAGATGCAGTTATGCTGATTACAGAAACGGTGCAGAGCTGGTGTACACGGAAATGCGCCATTCTCCTGTTTAGCTAGACGCCGCTTGTAATAGACTTGGGCGCCCTTGTCTCCACATTTTCAGCGCCATAGCCAACTTTCAATTACTGCTACGGTCATTTCAATAAATCTATAAGTAGCACTAAGTGGTTCAAATGAGGTAGCCTACATTTGGCTGGCTGTCATGTTCCAGTAAATTCATTAGATACATTTTTCAACTGTGCTTATTACGCAACAAGATTAAAGCCACCAATTTAGTGCATGCATGCATTGCATGATCAATGTTGCGAATGTGAAGCGCAAACCATAGGCCAATCACACGTGACATTTATTTTTATTTCAGATGCCTATATTAATGAATAGGCAGGTCCATCTTAATTCTGGTATTAGGCAATGGGCTATCGATTTCATAAAAAATAAACATCCGTTGTTCCTGGTTATTTCAATGACCTCTGGTATAGAAATATGCTGCAGTTGCTTGCCTGTTTGCCCTACTGACGTCAAAGTCCATTGTTTCAGAATGTCAAACGTCCAAATGAACTTTACAAACCTTTAGTTTAAAATGAATATAGTTTCTTTTTTAGGGATCAAATGTAATGAATCTCAATAGTTTGTGTAAATGCACTATGTAGAAACCTAATATTCCACCAATGACTTCCTCTCAATGACAGATATCAACATTGTAGCTTTTATAATAAACAAGCGTCTTTACAGTGCTACAGATTCGTTTTTAGGGCACAACATGTGCTTCACAAGTAGCTAGAATTCATAAAGGCCCAATACATGCTATATACCAATCAATTTCAAAATTGTACTATCTTCTGGTGCTCCAAATGTTATGTTGTGCTCCTAGCTTTAAGTTGGGAGCACGAGTGCTACCAATGCATTTAATAAACTGCCCTGGTCATGGTCCATAGGGAGTACAGTTGTAATATACTCTCTCCCACTCAGACATACAGTCCAGTATACACGAAAAACAGTCACAGGAAGCAAACAAAATGGAAGAAAATAAACAAAATATGAGGTCAGAACAAGTGAAGGAGGGGAAAGGAAAAGACATTGGTGACAAACAAGCACTTCCAAGAATAGATTTAATGAAGTGGGTTAAGAGGTACGACGTTAACTGTCGCCTCTCTTTAAACAATTCAAAATACAATTCAATGACGCGAGTCAGGCATGCCTAAAAATAGGGTGCCGAATATAGCCTGCTCTTCAAATACAAGCGCTTTTAATTGAAACAGTGCTGAGTTGAGGAAGGGAGGAGGGGCATGGCATGGGGGGGGGGGGGGGTAGAAGTTATGGGTGGGGACTTTACAATGTCAGCAACTCAGATAGCCCCACCAAACTATGCACATTGTGTGAGTGGAGAGGGGCTAGGGTATCAGACAACCACATTAAGCACTCATAAACCGGATGGGAACACATTTTAATTTGATGCTCAAAAGCCAAATAAGCTGGGGCCTTAGGAACTGACCCATCCTCCTTACGCAACCCAGAGAGTAAAGGGCAGAAGGAAAAATAAAGAGAATGAAGACTGTGGGAAAACAGTTAAAGAATGTGAATCTAGATCCCAATTACTGGGACATATCCTTCTCAACAGCGGGTGGCTGGTTGTGACCTTTTCAACTTGTGTGCTTTTACATCTCCGACCCTAATTTATGAGGCACTAGCATCTTGCCAAGCATAAATGAATCCATTGAGCGAAAGAAGAGTAAAAGAGGGAGAGCGGGCAGGAAAGGAAATAACACTTTTTGAGCAAACCCCTACTGACTTTGCCAAGCTAATTAGGAAAGGCAATGAAACAGCTCCAAACATGGCTGTGAATGTTAAGTGGCACGACGGTGGCGGTGCAAGACGAAGCAAGGGCTGGGTATTATGACTGTACACCCAGGAGCACCCAGCCCCAAATGGCTGGGTATTATGACTGTACACCCAGGAGCACCCAGCCCCAAATGGCTGGGTATTATGACTGTACACCCAGGAGCACCCAGCCCCAAATGGCTGGGTATTATGACTGTACACCCAGGAGCACCCAGCCCCAAATGGCTGGGTATTATGACTGTACACCCAGGAGCACCCAGCCCCAAATGGCTGGGTATTATGACTGTACACCCAGGAGCACCCAGCCCCAAATGGCTGGGTATTATGACTGTACACCCAGGAGCACCCAGCCCCAAATGGCTGGGTATTATGACTGTACACCCAGGAGCACCCAGCCCCAAATGGCTGGGTATTATGACTGTACACCCAGGAGCACCCAGCCCCAAATGGCTGGGTATTATGACTGTACACCCAGGAGCACCCAGCCCCAAATGGCTGGGTATTATGACTGTACACCCAGGAGCACCCAGCCCCAAATGGCTGGGTATTATGACTGTACACCCAGGAGCACCCAGCCCCAAATGGCTGGGTATTATGACTGTACACCCAGGAGCACCCAGCCCCAACCTCCAGACATCTAAAGATCTGTTTGTTATTTAGAGCGTTCACATTCAGACCGAAACATCTTTAAAGTGAATTGCTCTGAAGGCAGACCATATGTAGTCCGGGACAGAGGACTTATACTGCCGTTCTGCTCAGTGGCGATGTTAGGACTTGTTTATTCGAAGTCGCCGGGTAAAGTTTCTATTTAGTATGCGTTGGTGGATTTCTAATTAGCGAGCGATGATTCACTGATTGTACATGTACATTTTTGAAAATGAAACCAAATGAAAGTCCCTGATAAGCCTAGCAGGCAGGGTACAACTATTGGCGTGGACATTTTGCAGGGACATCTTCAGAGAATGTGAGCAGGGTCCTACGGATCCCATTTCAATATCGACACCTGACATTCCATTAGACATCGTGGGGTTAAGAGCCTCAGCAAAATAAGAGACTGGTGTTCAAGTGGTGTGTTGTCATGGAGGTCTAGAAGGTTCAGGTCTCCGAATGATCGGGCTCCCTGACCCAAGTGATTTCAGTATTAAAGAGGTGGTAGCAGGTGGTGGTGGCTTTTCTCAAACAGATTACAACCTCCCTCATAGTTTTCATTCCCCTGGGTTCATTCTCTGGGTGGCCCTGGGTTTTGTGATGGAGCTAAGAGGCGGAGAGAGGAGGTTGAGTGCACCCTTCTGTGCCCTGGTAAATTATGGAGGCTAAATCCCAAATGACACGGCTGAGACTTCTCTGTTAAACACACATTATTAGAGGGGCAGCAGGGTAGAACAAGCAGATGAGGTGTATGGTGAAATCAAATCCAATTTTATGTCACATGCTTCATAGACAACAGGTGTAGACTAACAGTGTATATATATATATATATATATATATATATATATATATATATATATATATATATATAGGGAGTAGAAAACATGGCTATATATAGGGAAAATAACATGGTTATATATAGGGAGTAGAAAATAACATGGCTATAAAAAGGGAATACCAGTACCGAGTTGATGTGCAAGGGTACAAGGTCATTGAAGTAGCTATGTAGGTAGGGGTAAAGTGACTAGCAGCAGTGTATGTAGTGTGAAATTGTGTGTGCATGTTGTGTGTGTTGGCGTATGTAGTGTGTGTGTGTATATTGGGGCGTCTGTGTAAGTATGTGTGAGTGTGTGGGTAGAGTCCAGTGTGTGTGCATGTTGTGTGTGTTGGCGTATGTAATGTGTGTGTGTGTATTGGGGCGTCAGTGTAAGTATGTGTGAGTGTGTGGGTAGAGTCCAGTGTGTGTGCATGTTGTGTGTGTTGGCGTATGTAATGTGTGTATTGGGGCGTCAGTGTAAGTATGTGTGAGTGTGTGGGTAGAGTCCAGTGTGTGTGCATGTTGTGTGTGTTGGCGTATGTAGTGTGTGTGTGTGTGTATATATTGGGGCGTCAGTGTAAGTATGTGTGAGTGTGTGGGTAGAGTCCAGTGTGTGTGCATAGTCAGCGCAAGAGAGTTAGTACAAAAAAGGTCAATGTGGGCAGCCGTGGTTGACATTTTATGAGCTATTTATCAGTCTTGTTTAGAAGTCTTATGGCTTGGGGGTAAACGCAGTTCAGGGTCCTGTTGCTTCCAGACTTGGTGCATTGGTACGACTTGCTGTGCGGTAGCAGAGAGAACAGTTTGTGGCTTGGTGGCTGGAGTCTTGGTGGCTGGATACATTTTTTGGGCCTTCCTCTGACACCGCCTGGTATAGAGGTCCTGGATGATGTACTGGGCCGTATGCACTACCCTCTGTAGTGCCTTGAGGTCGGATGCCAAGCAGTTCGCAAACACAGTGGTGATGCAGCCAGTCAAGACGCTCTCCATGGTGCAGCTGTAGACTTTTTGAGCATCTGATGGCCCATGCCAGCTCTTCAACCTCCTGAGGGGAAGAGGCGTTGTCATGACCTCTTCATGACTGTGTTGGTGTGTTTGGGCCATGATAGATACTTAGTGATATGGACACCGAAGAACTTGAAGCTCTCGACCCGCTCCACTACAGCCTCGATGTGAATGGGGTGTGGCTGTAACAATTCCTGTAGTCCAGGATCAGCTCCTTTGTCTCACTGTTGTCGAAGGAGAAGTTGCTGTCCTGGCACCACACTGCCAGGCCTCTGACCTTCTCCCTATAGGCTGTCTCATCGTTGTCGGTGATCAGGCCTACCACCATTGTGTCGTCGGCAATCTTAATGTGTGCGCAGCCACACAGTCATGGGTGAACAGGGAGTACAGGAGGGGACTAAGCACGCACCTCAGAGGCCCCGTCAGGAAGTCCAGGATCCAGTTGCAGAGGGAGGTGTTCAGTTCCAGGGACCTTAGATTAGTGATGAGCTCCAAGGGCACTATGGCGTTGAATGTTGAACTGCAGTCAATGAACAGCATTCTCACGTAGATGGGGATTTGTTTGGCGGTATGTGAATTTGAGAGGGTCCAGGGTGTCTGGGACGATGGTGTGGATGTGAGCCATGACCAGCCTTTTAAATAATTTCATGGCTACAAATGTGAGTGTTACGGAGCGATAGCCATTTAGACAAGTAATCTTTCTTGGGCACAGGAACTATGTGGTCTGGGAAAGGTGGAAAATGTCAGTGAAGACACTTGCCAGCTGGTCAGCGCATGCTCTGGGTATGCATCCTGGTAATCCATCTGTCTCTGCGGTCTTGTGAATGTTAACCTGTTTAAAGGTCTTACTAACATCGGCTACGGAGAGCGCGATCACACGTGTCTGGAACAGTTGGCGCTCTCACGCATGAGTCAGTGTCGCTTGCCTCGAAGCAAGCATAGAAGGCATTCAGCTCGTCTGGTAGGCTTGTGTCACTGGGCAGCTTGTGGCTGGGTTTCCCTCAGTAATCTGTGATATTTTGCAAGCCCTGCCACACACAACACGCGCCAAAGCCGGCGCAGTAGGATTTGATCTTAGTCCTATATTGATGCTTTGCCTGCTTGATGGGTTGTCGGAGAGCGTAGCGCAGGGGTGTCAAACTCATTCTATGGAGGGGCTAGTGTCTTCGGGTTTTGTTTAAGACCTAGACAACCAGGTGAGGGAAGTACTTTACTAATCTGTGATCTTAATTCATCAATCAAATATAAGTGAGGAGAGAAAACCTGCAGACACTTGGCCCTCCGTGGAATGAGTTTGAGAAGTGGCATAGCAGGATTTCTTATAAGCGACTGGGTTAGTGTCCCGCTCCTTGAAAGAGGCAGATCTAGCCTTTACCTCAGTGTGGATGTTGCCTGTAATCCATGGCCTCTGGTAGGGATATGTACATGTATGTACGGTGCATTTATTAATGAAGCAGGTCACTGGTACTTCCTGTTTGAGTTTTTGCTTGTAAGCAGGAATCAGAAGGATAGCGTTATGGTCAGATTTGCCAAATGGAGGATGAGGGAGAGCTTTGTATGTGTCTCTGTATGTGCAGTAAAGGTGACCCCTCTAGTTGCACAGGTGAGACGTTGGTAGAAATTAGGTAACGGATTTCAGTTTTCCTGCATTAAAATCACCGGACACTAGGAGCGCTGCCTCTGGATGAATATTATCTTGTTGGCTTATGGCCCTATAGAGCTTGGTTTGTGGTGGTAAATAGACAGCTACAAAAAATGGATGAAAACTCTCTTGGTAAATAGTATGGTCTACAGTTGATCATGAGGTATTCTAACTCAGGTGAGCAGAACCTCGAGACTTCCTTAATATTCAAAATTGTGCACCAGCTGTTGTTAAAGAGACATACATCCCCACCCTAGAGTTTATGAGATGTTGCCGGTCTGTCCTGCAATGCATAGAAAAACCAGCTAGATTTATATTAACCAGGTCCTCGTCCAGCCACGACTCCTTGAATAATAGGATATTACTGTGCCATTATAGGCAAGCTCCTGGTGGCATATTGGGTCCAGCATGTTCAAATTCTAGGTTGCTTTACACGTACCGCCCACTGACACCGATCTAAGATCCATTTAGCATTTCCTCCTAAATGGTTTAGGCTGTGATTTCAGGATGACTGATCTTAGATCTGTGCCCGTGGGCACTATCGTTACCTGTACATCCTTGAATTTGTCCCTCAGGTCCATGAGGCGGTTGTAGGCCTTGATGGCCTCTGCAAACTCTCCAACGCCGGTGCAGACAGCGATGAAGTGCTCCCAGGTCTGCCAGTGTTCGTGGTTACACTTCAGAGCATCCTGCAGGTTGTGGAACGCCTTGGTCCTGACAGACAGTGGGACAGACAGGGCCTGGAATTAGTGGTGTCAAGTGAAGTGTTTTTACATGGCTGGTGCTCATGATATTTTTCAGGAGCAGCTTACAAAGTCTTATGGAATTAATATTAAGTTGAGATGCACACAGACTTTGGAGTAAATCATGCATTACTGTCAATGGGATATTTGTACCAATTTGAGTTACTCAAAGGGATAGTGCAAGATTCTGGCAAACAAGCCCTTTCTCTACTTACCCAGATGAGCTCATGGATACCATTATGTTTATGTACAGTTTGAAGGAAGTTGAAGGTAGTTTCATGAGCAAATGCTAACCAGCGTTAGCGCAATGACTGGAAGTCTACCGGTAAGCTAGTTAGCACTGGCTCACGAAACTACCTTCACTATAATTATCAAAATCTCGCACTATTCCTTTAAGTTTGGATTCGGTCCTACCCGTCATTTCTACAGTTCAGTAATTAGTCACGATTTCAGGTGAGGTGCCAGTATCTCTGTAACTTCAGCAGATGTCCAGAGGTGGAGCATAGCCAAGCATGACTGACATGGCTGCCTGCCCTCTGTGTCTGACACCTCAGTGAGACGCAGGCTACATAGTTAGCACCGGGCTGTCACAACCGCCCTGATTCTCTCCCTCTGATCCACCTGCACTCACACACACACACCACAGGCTCCAGCCTCTTCAACAGAGAAGGCTTCGACTGAATTAGCCCAAGCGCTAACCAGGTAGAAGTCTCCACACTTTTTAATTTCAGGCCTGAAAGCACAGACCTGATTTGAACAGGGGCTGAGGGGGGAAAGTTTCCAAGAAAGAAACAGTGGCGAGTCCTGCTTCCCAAACAGAGAGTCCTGCCAGCAAGAGCTTGTGGTTTTCAGGGGAAATAAGCGAACCTGCCCATCTTGCAGGGGTGAGAATGTTCTAATTGACTTAAGCCTAACAAATCTGTCTGATGCCCTCATCAGGGTCAGCAGGGGTGTACCTAGGTCCTGTGGTAAAATCAGGAGGGCGCTACGATGTTATCTTTCCCATTACTACTGCCCGGTGAGTTTCGGGAAGTAATTGAAAAGCATTGAAGTCAGTTACGAGACCAAACTAATGACCAGAGAAGTTGGAGTGGGGTGAGAAAAAAAACAACCTTGTAAACATCAATCTGTTTCACTAGTGTGTAAATCAGTGCTATCTGTGGGGTTATGCAGGCTGGCGATGTACTGTTTGATAAGTGTTGTAATGTCCTTCCACAGACAACATCTCGTCTCAACCCCCACTCTTTGATACCCCTCTCCAGCCAAAAATCAATACGGTCAGGTTGAATGGAGGCCTGCTGGCTGACAGTGCGATTCCCTCTCGCTGTCTCTGTGAGAGTGACATGTCTTTGATCAGTACGGGTAGCGTCCTGGGAAACTCAGGGATATCAGGGCTGATCACATCAACGTTTGAGTCCTCTGTCTTTGTTCTAGCCTTGTGTCAACCGGCACCAGGGGGGTGGATGGATGGGCGGGTGAGTGAGTGACCAAGTGAGTGAGTATCAGTGAGAGCCACCAAGACCAGTTGGCTCAATAATATAATTCCTCACCCTAAAGCGAACCTCCAGTCCAGTCAATTGTTTGTGAGCTGGGGAGAGGAGGCTCTCGACTAGACTGAGGGACCCTAAATTCAAAACCAGGAGACATTCGAACATTGAGCCAGTCACTCGTACGTATGACTGAATTCTACATCTTCCATAGTCCTAATTCTGTTCAATCATTGACAGGTTAATGGCCCAGGGGGTGCGACTGTACAGTACTCACTTCTGTCTCAGGCGGATGTAGGCCGTGGAGAGGTTGTTCCACGCCTCTGCGTTCTAAAGGAGGAAAAAGAGAGGGAAAGAGAAAAACAGTTTACACACAAGTAAGCACAGGGTTGTTTAGATACCGTGGCAGAAGACTAACTCCCTCAGAGCAGAAATCGGTTCTGCCGAGTGCTCTAGGAGTACATTCCCTCCCGATGCATTGGGCACACAGGTGCCGTATGGGTCATTAAGTTGGATTGGAAAGACTGCTGGAGGACAAGAGTGTTATAACTGGGGCTACGGTAAGGGCGTGTTCTCAGTTTGTCTGAGTGTGTTTGTGTGTGGGAATGTGTGCGCATTTGTGAGAGTAATGGAAAAGGAGAGTGGGGGGAGGGGGTAGAGGGAGTGACAAAATGAGAGAGGAATGGTATTTTAATGGTCCCACTGCGCATTCATGTGATCGACTCTGTCTTCCTATACAGTGCCATCAGAAAGTATTCACACTCCTTCACTTCTTCCACATTTTGTTGTATTACAGCCTGAATTTAAAACAGATTAAATGGAGATGTTTTGTTATTATCAATGGCCTACACACATTACCCCATAATGTCAAAGTGGAATGTTTCGAAATGTTTACAAAATAATAAAAAATGAAAAGCTGAAACGTCTTGAGTCAATAAGTATTCAACCCGTTTGTTATGGCAAGTCTAAATAAGTTCAGGAGGAAAAATATGATTAACAAGTCACATAATAAGTTGCATGGACTCACTCGGTGTGCAATAATAGTGTTTAACGACGACATCATCTCTGTACCCCACACACACAATTAACTGTAAAGTCCACCAGTCAAGAATTTCAAACACAGATTCAACAACAAAGACCAGGGAGATTTTCCAATGCTTCACAAAGGGCACCTATTGGTTGTTGGTGAAAAAAAAAGAAAACAGACATGGAACATCCATTTGAGCATTGTCAAGTTGTTAATTACACGTTAGATGGTGTATCAATACACCCAGTAACTACAAGGACACAGGCGTCCTTCCTAACTCAGTTGCCGGAGAGGAGGAAACCGCTCAGGGATTTCACCATGAGGCCAATAGTGACTTTAAAACAGTTACAGAGTTTAATGGCGGCGACAGGAGAAAACTGAGGATGGATCAACAACATTGTAGTTACTCCACAATACTAACCTAATTGACAGAGGGAAAAGAAGGAATGTTACACAGAATAAAAATATTCAAAAACATGCATCCAGTTTGCAACAAGGCACTAAAGTAATACTGCAAAAACTGTGGTAAAGCAATTAACTTTTTGTCCTGAATACAAAGTGTTATGTTTGGGGCAAATACAATACAACACATTACTGAGTACCACTCTCCATATTTTCAAGCATAGAGGGAAGTTTTTCTGGATGAAAAAGAAACGGAATGGAGCTAAGCAAAGGCAAAATCCTAGAGGAAAACCTGGTTCAGTCTGCTTTCCACCAGATACTGGGAGAATAATTCATCTTTCAGCAGGAAAATAACCTAAAACACAAGGCCAAATCTACATATGAATTGTTGTCATGTTGCGTCCCTCCTGTGCATGTATGTTTGCTTTGGAGGAAAGCCCACCTGTCACGGGGGGAGTGGCAGGTCCCGCTCTGCAACTAACGGGCAGGACCCATCTATGCAAATCAGCTGTGGTGTCAGTCCCCCGGACTCTTTCCCGCTCCCCCGTTTATTTCCCTTTCTTTTCCTCTCGCTCTCTCACCCTCGTTTCCCCCCCAGCTCTGATATCTGAGCCACACTCGAGTGTCTTTCCCCTCTCACCACAACATCTTATTGCTCATATCAAAGGGAGGTGGGAGACGGGCATGTAGAGTATATTCCCCTATATTCTGTTTATCTTCATTCTCCAAAGAATAGCTAGAGTGATCGGTTACAAGGGCTCTCATATCTCCTTGGCAATACTTCAACAACTCCTTGAAAAATGGAAGGGGGAATGTCATTATGGCAAAACAAACTAAATTAAAACATCCTATTGCTGGCTGACCTGCTGAATTAAATATGGACAAAGGGCAGAAGAGTGAAGGAAAACAGGAAATTATTTCCCTTTCCTCTGTTCCGCTATGGCCTGGGTGAAACTGACTCCTGATTTCTTCTCTTTACGGTGCCAACCTTCTCTCTAAAGTGCTATTGAATGATTGATTGAATCCATCTATTCGTTAAAAAATGTGGAAATATCACTTGTAGGGAGGTTACCAGCAGGTCAGGTAGTTGAGTTCCACCCTATGAGTAGTCCTGACATGACAAGAATCCACTTCAGAGACTCAAATAACTGTTCAAATATCCTACCCAAAGCTAGCCATATCAGAGGTTAGTTTACCTGCATAGTGGTGATGCGGAGTGACTTCTTGAAGCACTCCACACACTGTTAGAAGTCCTTGGCCCGGAGGTATAGCAGGGCCTTGGAGCGCATGGCGCATGCGCTGCGATGGTTTGACAGCTCCCAGGCCTGGTTGTAGTATTGGTGGTCCAGCAGCACGTCCCCCAGCAAGCAGTACAGACTGGGGGACTCCTTCTCCAGCTCCCTACGCAGGATCTCCTCTGCCTGGGAGAGAGGGAGTGAGAAAGGAGGGAGGGAGTAAAACAGAGGGAAGAGGGAGGAGAGAGAGAGGCATGGAGAGAGGGGGAAAGAGCTTTGCTCCTTAAGACCCTCAGAGCCAGCACACTGAACATTCTCTGCTAACAATGATCAGGCTTTGATTTGGTCTGGGAATGCCACAATACACTCATTGGTTAACCTCTTGAGTGTAGGGGGCAGTATTTTGATGTTTGGATGAAAAACGTACTCAAATGAAACTGCCTATTTCTCAGGCCCAGAATATGCATATAATTGTCAGATTAGGATAGAAAACACTCTAAAGTTTCTAAAACTGTCAAAATATTGTCTGTGAGTATAGCAGAACTGATATTGCAGGCGAAAACCTGAGGAAAATCCAAAGAGGAAGTGCCTTCTATTTTGAAAGCTCCCTGTTCCATTGCATGCCTTCCCTCCATTTAAAGGGATATCAACCAGATTCCTTTTCCTATGGCTTCCACATGGTCTGAACAGTCTTTAGACATAGTTTCAGGCTTTTATTCTGAAAAATGAGCGAGAAAGATCACATTGCGTCAGTGCATAGCTGGGTGCCAGCAGCGTTTTGCATGCGCCAACAGAGTGGAGCAAACATTTTCTCTCTCTCTCCTATTGAAAAAGCTACGGTCCGGTTGAAATATTATCAATTATTTATTGTAAAAACAACCTGAGGATTGATTATAAAAAACCGTTTGACATGTGTCTACGAACTTTACGGATACTATTTGGACTTTTCGTCTGCCCTGTCGTGACCGCTCAAGCCTCTGAACATAACGTGCCAACCAAATGGAGGTATTTTGGATATAAAAATTATCTTTATGGAACAAAAGAAAAATCTATTGTGTAACTGGGAGTCTCGTGAGTGCAAACATCCGAAGATCAAAGGTAAGCGATTCATTTTTATTGCTTTTCTGACTTTCGTGACCAATCTACTTTGCTGCTAGCTGTTTGTAATGTTTTGTCTGGTGAGAGAGATGTCCTTACATACGCTTGGTTTGCTTTCGCCTAAAAGCTTTTTTGAAATCTGATCTGAACTGAACAAATCTGAACAACAAGCTAAGCTGTGTTTTGCTATATTGCACTTGTGATTTCACAAAATAAAATGTTTTTAGTAATTTAATTTGAATTTGGAGCTCTGCAATTCAGCCGTATGTTGACGAAAATGATCCCGCTAAAGGGATGGGTGCGCCAAGAAGTTAAAGGAAGCTCAATCAAGATGTTGAAACAAGCCAACAGACACTGAACCTCTCAAAATAGCTGATTTGAGTACTGTACTCCCTGATTTGGAGAGTGTAGAATAACGATCAGGTTTCACTTCCCTTCACTTTGAGAAGTGCTTCTGTTCATGTCGAAGCGTCCCAATCTACCCACAGCTCAGGGTGAGTGCTTTTGAGCGCAAGGGACTCTGGGTTTTCATTGCATTCCTTTACCTCATGGAGTAACCGTAGCCCTCTCTTCCACACCACTCATCAGACCACATAACCCTGAACTCACCTCCAACAAATGGAATTACAGCGCAAAAACAATACGGCTGGCAAAGTGGAATATTTGTTTGGACGAAAAGTGTTTTTGGTATAAGCTTGAATAGTAGATGGACATGGACATCTGCAAATCACAGACTGGGTTGATAAAAGGGGATTAACACCACAGAAAAGAAAGGTGAGTCCAGCAACTCTACCGATGACAGAAAATTGCTGTAGACTATTATCTATTGGTCAATCTATTGCACATATTTGTATTTTCACTGATCCCACTAAACTATATAGTACAACAAGGGAAAACTTATCTCTGAAGACATGTGCATTTATATTAGAAAGAAAGCATTTCCCCCCCTCTACTGAGGGAGGGAGCAAGCCAACAATTTACAGCCCATTAATATCGTCCTTAGGGGCCATCACATCAGCACACTAGTGCTGCTGGTCAAAACGACGTGGGCTTCCATGGCCTTTTCCAGACCACACCCCCTCCGCTGGCGGAAGAGCCTGATCCCTTTAACAAATATTTTTAACAGATTCACAGTCATCGGTACTGCAGCGAATCCTATAGTTACCGCCATTCAGTTATTTGGAGGGGTGCTGCACACCCAGGAAAGAGGGAAAACGGCTGACTGCTTCCCAGAAAGGCAGGCAAGATTTTATTACCATGATAAAAATCATATTAGGAAGGTTATATTCACAACATCAATTGGGCACTCCTACAGCCAACTGCTGGTTAAGAATTAGGCTAATTGATTAGAAAGCGCACACACGCACACTTGACACGCTCTCACCAGGAAATAAGACAGACTTATGTGCATTTCACTGGAGAATGACTTTCAGTAGAAGCATTTCACTCGATTTTCTGGGGGAAATGGAAAAAAAAGGGTTATTGTGAATTGGATTTTAATAAACTTGGAGAATGGCCCACCAGTTAGAACCCCCAGCATGCCCCTCCATAAAAGAGAGAGAGAGCGAGAGGTAGAGGGAGAGAAATGGAGGGATTCAGTACTCCTCCAAGTACAGACACCCTTATTGTGCTGGGAAAACCACATAAGGAGTTCTCTGAACTCACTGACCCTTGCTTAAGGGTAGAGTGGAAGCACCCTTTGGCTATATCTGTCGCTTTTATAAATGGGGCCTGTCTTACTATGGGGGCCATGACACATTTTGTTAAGGGGAGAGTAATTTTCCATGGTGTGGTAGCACATCGAAGGGAATCCAATCAGGCTTGGAATATTTCTAGAAATTGAACAACATTCATGAGTTCTGTACGCGAACATATACTCTCTAAATGGGTTCTCTGTCTGAACTGCATGTCCCGGGATATTCATATGTGATTTACTGTCCCATTTGTGAAACAGAGGTGCTTTAAACATTTGTCAATACCATACATTTATTTCAAATGTGGCTATTTTGGCCTGGGTTATACCATATAAGTGTTGTTCAATGTTTCATCTTGTTTATTTCCATGTAAGGTTTACACAGATGGCTCATCCATAAGGCTGGTGTAATACAACAATTACATTCTAAACTCAAGAGCTACCATACGAATTCAACAGAAATCGACTTAATGCAGGTCTCCCTCTCTCTCCTAGTTTCTCTATTTTAGTTACATTCTTTTTTTCTCATGGTGCGGCAAGGTCAGGCTCAATCACATTCAGCATGCATTCAGACACAACGAGAGCAGGAACAGCACGTTTAGTACAAAGAGACTACCGGCTGGAATCCACCCAAGTCTTCTCCAGACAAATGGATTGTCTAGCCTTTTTTATCATGTTACATGGAGTACTGACCGGGGCCAAAGTGCATGGTTTTAGTGTGGAGGACTTATTATATTGACCAGAATGCACGTCTGTAATCAGATTGGAAGACAAAACCAGCTGTAATTCACTAACGGAGCACAATGGCCTGCAGGACTCGCATTCAGGGTTGGGACTGTGAGCAGCGGCTACGTACGGGTCAGCTGGAGGGAGCACTGGTATGTGTGTGTGCTGGCATGCATGCGTGTGTGTAGAATACTCATTTCTGCTCAATCTGTCCAAGCCAAGCCCTGTTGATCCAGAGAGATTGATGTGGTGATATTAGCTATTACAGAGCATTTATGAAAAAGAACCCTGTGAATCATGCTGAGACGTCACTTAAACAGGTCGATCACTAAAAGGACAAGGGGAAAGAAAATACTTCAGCGAGAATCTTACTGACAATTAACCAGATGTCCATTGCGTAACAGTTCAGGAGAACATCCTCAGAGCATTTGTGACAAATCTGGCACTGGTTTCATCAATGACTTTCAGAACCACAGCAAGATGGGGGACAGTGTTACAGGATTCTCTTCTTGGCCTGGTGTTAGAGGATGAATGATTAATCAGGGCCGATTTCAAGTTTTCATAACAATAGGTCATCTGCATTTCTGGATGTTGATTATAGCCGATTACATTGCAATCCACGAGGGGACTGCGTGGCAGGCTGACCATCTGTTACGCGAGTGCAGCAAGGAGCCAAGGTAAGGTGCTAGCTAGCATTAAACTTACCTTGTAAAAAACAATCAATCTGAACATAATCACTAGTTACAGTGCCTTGCGAAAGTATTCGGCCCCCTTGAACTTTGCGACCTTTTGCCACATTTCAGGCTTCAAACATAAAGATATATCACTGTATTTTTTTGTGAAGAATCAACAACAAGTGGGACACAATCATGAAGTGGAACGACATTTATTGGATATTTCAAACTTTTTTAACAAATCAAAAACTGAAAAATTGGGCGTGCAAAATTATTCAGCCCCCTTAAGTTAATACTTTGTAGCGCCACCTTTTGCTGCGATTACAGCTGTAAGTCGCTTGGGGTATGTCTCTATCAGTTTTGCACATCTTATCTTTATGTTTGAAGCCTGAAATGTGGCAAAAGGTCGCAAAGTTCAAGGGGGCCGAATACTTTCGCAAGGCACTGTAACTACACATGGTTGATGATATTACTAGTTTAAGTAGTTTGTCCAGCGTTGCATATAATCAATGCGGTGCCTGTTAACATATCATCGAATCACAGCCTACTTCGCCAAATGGGTAATAATTTGACAAAAGCACATTCGCGAAAAAAAGCACAATCGTTGCACCAATGTACTTAACCATAAACATCAATGTCTTTCTTAAAATCAATACACACTACATATTTTTTAAAACTGCATATGAAAATTACAGGCCTCTCATCTTTTTAAGTGGGAGAACTTGCACAATTGGTGGCTGACTAAATACTTTTTTGCCCCACTGTTTATATTTTTTTGGTCCTCCAATAAATCGGTATCGGCGTTGAAAAATCCTAATAGTTCGACCTCTACCTGGTGTGGCACGCCACCATTCTGCTAGGACGTGACAGAACATCGTCTGACAGAGGAGGTTGCCTAACCTCTGACTCTTTATTCTTGCTCTGCTTTATTACCTCAGTCAATTCTGACCGAGAGCCCTTGCAGGTTGGGCGAGAAAAAAAACAACAACAAAAAACACCTGTGTAAACATTGAGACTTTTCCAGCAAAAAAGAAAAGAAAATGAAAACGATCCGCTATCAAAAAGGAGGACCAACAAAAACAAACAGCTGCCATATGTCCACATCTTTGATTCTTTACTGTCTGCCTCTGTGGAAAACAGTCTAAAACCAATGCCATTGGTTCTGCCGGCTACCCTTGTGACCTGTATTTCCACAGCCTGTTGTTTCACCATCAAGAGATAAAAGAGAACGTTCAAATCAGCGCCACCAAGAGGACACTGACTGAAGGATAGGGGGACTCAGAGAGTGATCCAACCCAAACATGCTATATTTCTGTCTATCTGGGAGTGTGTGAGTCCCAGGGGGGCCCTGGGGGCCAGACAGGTTAATAATAACGCCAGAGACACAGAGCCAGATCTCCCTGGGACTGATTCGTCTGACAGCTGGAATGCCCGAGAACACAAATGAGTGCATAAACAGGTGCGCACTAAAGACAGACAGACAGATAGACGGGGGGCGAGAGAAGGCAGGGAGTAGGGAGCAGAGCGAGATAGCTAGGTAACAGGGTAGATGGAAAGAGCGGTGATATTCACTGTTCTTCCAGTGTGGGCAAGATGAGCTTCTCTCTTGAGTGTTTTGTGTGGTGATGGTGCCCATGTTTAGTACGAAGAATGTCCTTTGACTGTTGTGTAAAGCAATGAGTATTAAATGCGCCTGAGAAGGGAAGTCACCGTTTTTCTGGTGGTTATAATGGCTGTGTTGTACCTTGCCATGTTGGCCCATCCTCTCCAGGCAGATGACAGCATCCTCCCACAGCTCCAGCTTCTCGTAGATTAGCAGGGCTGAGCTGGTGCAGCCCAGGTCTGTCAGCAGGTTGGCCAGCTGCTTCTGGAGATGGGAGATAGGAGAGCTGTTCAGACATGGGATAGCACAACTAGGTTTTGAAGGTCCAATGCTGCCATTTTTACCTCAATATCAAATTATTTCTTGGTAACATTTAAGTACCTTCTTGTGATTGGCTTTAAGTAAATTTGGTTAAAAGGAAACAAAAATAGCTTCTTAGCAAATAGCAATTTGTCAAGCAATAATTATGCTAGGACTATCTGGGAGTGGTCTGAGTGGGGAGGGGAAAACTGAAAACTAGCTGTTATTGGCAGAAAGGTTTGGAACTCTTTGGTTTGGAACTCTTTCTTATTGGTCTATTAACACATTTCCCGACTGGTGATGTCACCAGACAGACCAAAACTCCATCCCAACAAAACAAGCTGAAATTTCAGCTCTTACACAAAAATGGCATCATCATCATTTTCACAATTTCACAGTATTACTCCAACCTCAGTGTGGAAATACAGTATTTAAAACACAGCAAAATCATGTTTTTCACTGCACTGAACCTTTAAAACAACCACACCAGTAGAAATGAGGCGTATAAAGGGTTGGGTCTGCACTGTGAACCCGAATGAATACACAAAAATGTAAGCACTAGGCCTGTAGGCTATGGCTACACTGTGTTGTATGTAAATCTGAGTAAATCTAAGCTGAAAGAACAGTGTAGGCTATTCCGTTAAAACAACAAGAGCCTATGCATACATAGTAATCAAAATTCAAATCTTAATTGCCGCATTTCAAACTATCCTTTTGAGGTGCAGCTGGAAAGTAGTTCTGTACGAAGGCGAGTGCTGGGGTGGACAAACCATAATTGGAGGATCCTCAATCATCATTTAAAATCTCCAGTTTGGGAACTTTTTGAACTTAGTAGGAAATGAACTAAATGTATTGAATTTATTAGAACATTCATCAATTTGCCCAAGATGATGATAAGACATTAGGGCTGTTCCCGACAACAACAAAAAATTATCTTGGTCGACCAAGAATTGTCTGTTCTTTCGACCAATCGATTGGTCGAAATGTTTAAACATTTATTTTTCCAAACACATCCTACAGTGCATTTGAAAAGTATTCAGACCCCTTCCCATTTTCCACATTTACAGCCTTATTCTAAAATGTATTACATTTTCCCCCACATCAATCTACACACAATGCCCCATAATGACAAAGCGAAAACAGGTTTTGGCCGGGGGGCCATATTTGCAAAAACATCCCCACAGCATGATGCTGCTACCATCATGCATCACCGTAGGGATGGTGCCAGGTTCCCTCCAGACCAGAGGTTGACCGATTAATTAGGGCCAATGTCAAGTTTTCATAACAATCGGTAATCGTCATTTTTGGACGCCGATTACATTGCATTCCACGAGGAAACTGCGTGGCAGGCTGACCATGTATGCGAGTGCAGCAAGGAGCCAAGGTAAGTTGCTAACTAGCATTAAACTTATCTTATAAAAAACAATCAATCTTTACATAATCACTAGTTAACTACACATGGTTGATGATATTACTAGGTTAACGAGCTTGTCCTGCGATGCAAGAAATTGTGCCACTCCTCTTGCATTCATTTAGCAGCCCTAGCGCAGGGTAGGCAAAGTGTCCCCATTTTGAATAATTTTCAATAAAACAATGAGGCTACATAAAGGGGGTACCGGTACAATGTGTGGCGGTACAGGTTTGTTGAGGTAATTTGTGACTATGCATAGATAATAAATAGCGAGTAGCAGCAGCGTAGGGGGGGGGGGGGGGGGGGGGGGGGTGTCAATGCAAAAGGTCAGGGTAGCCATTTGATTAGCTGGTCAGCAGTGTTATGGCTTGGGGGTAGAAGATGTTAAGAAGCCTTTTGGACCTAGACTTAGCGCTACGGTACCACTTGCCGTGCAGTAGCAGAGAGAACAGTCAATGACTATGGTGGCCGGAGACTTTGGCAATTTGTAGGCCCTTCCTCTGACACTGCCTGGTATAGAGGTCCTGGATGGCAGGAAGCTCGGTCCCAGTGATGTACTGGGCACTATCCTCTTAACGCCTTGCGGTCGGAGGCCGAGCAGTTGCCATACCAGGCGGTGATGCAACCAGTTAGGTGCTCTTGATGGTGCATCTGTAGAACTGGATCTGAGGACCCATGCCAAATCTATTCAGTCTCCTGAGGGGGAAAGGTGTTGTCATGCCCCCTTCACGACTGTCTTGGTGTGTTTGTGCCATGATAGTTTGTTGGTGATGTGGACACCAAGGATCTTGAATCTCTCAACCTGCTCCACTACAGCCCCATCGATGAAAATGGGGGCGTGCTCGGCCCTTCTTTTCCTGTCGTATAGGCCTACCGCTGGCCAATCCGATAGCTCAGATCACTATGTCTGAATGGTTTCCTCGAGCCATAGATTAAAAAGAAACCTTGAATGCACAGAAAAGCTGATACTGTGAGATTTCAAAACTTAAAACCAGGCACCAGAAACTCAACGAATAAAGCAGAGAGCTGCTGTTTTTACGAGTGAGTTCATGATTGAGTTGTTATTCAGCAGTGTCAACACTTTTATGAGCCATAAAATGTGTGTTTTTTCTACTTCCACTGCAGTTGCAATGAATGAGAATAGCAAAGTGTTTCGATAAGGTTGCGTTGTTGTTATGAGCGGTGTGTGTTTTTTCATAGAGGAATATTTCACTTTCTCTGGTAATAGGAGTAACATGAATTTGTGCATGCGGCATCAGTCCAGTAAAAAATAATCATATAATTATTATGCTCACAAGTAATAGAATAAATGATCCTTTACCAGTGTGATCATATACTTTTCAAAATGGTCTGAGAAGAACATTGGCAGGGCAATTCAAGCATAGCCAATATGCAGTGATAATGTATTGGGCCTATAACCTACTGAACAAACCTTATTGCTACAAAACTGTTTTTCAATTGGTTAATGTTGCATATGCTTATGTTTTTTAAGTAATGTAAAAATAAAAAATTAATGAACGGTAAAGCTCGGCTTGCATGTTGACTCAAAGTGAGAAAGGGTTGGTGTAGTGTAGATGAAGGGGAGGACATAGGTTACCCCCTGAATATAGCCTTGTTATTTTATTGTGTTACTTTTTTTAAACTTTACTTTATTTGGTAAATATTTTCTTAACTCTTTCTTGAATTGCATTGTTGGTTGAGGGCTTGTAAGTAAGAATTTCACGGTAAGGTTTACACCTGTTGTATTCGGCGCATGTGACAAATAAAGTTTGATTTGATTTGTGTCAAGAACTGCAATGCTGCTGGGTTTTTCCCGCTGAACAGTTTCCCGTGTGTATTAAGAATGGTCCACCAGCCAAAGGACATACAGCCAACTTACCACAACTGTGGGAAGCATTTGAGTCAACATGGGCCAGCATCCCTGTGGAATGCTTTTGACATCTTGTAGAGTCCATGCCCCGAAAAATTGAGCCTGTTCTGGGCAGTGGGGTGCAACTCAATATGAGGAAGGTGTTCGTAATGTTTGGTATACTCAGGGTATATATTTACACAGTATATGTTTTTTGTTTTATCATACATTTTCATCGACCAGCCAACATCAATAAAAGATGGTCCGGCTCTTCTGGTATTTTCCAGAATTGCCAGATGGCCAATCTGCCCATGGCGTCATACCCTTGCTTGTTCTGAACAGAATGAGGCTGTGGATCTATTGTGAAGAACATTTGCCGCGGCACACACACCTGATGCACTCCTTTCTATGAGCACCAAAATTACCATCTGTTATAGAACAGAAATGATGCCCACCAGACCCAGACTGTGATTCACAATGGGCTGTTTTTGGATAGCGAAAAAAAAAAACAGTGTTTGTGTGAGGGCGGGGATGCAGGGTTGTGTTCCATTACAAGTGTGCTTGATCTAGTTCCTCAACAGCACAGATAGTCGTTTGTTAGGAAGTTAGGAACTTCGAACACTTTGGAGATGTGTGTGACCACTTGGAGACACCAGTTAGTCCTCTCACTCAAACCCTTGTCATTTTTTTGTCTTATGTTGCACCTACAGTACATTTTCCAGAAATATTCTTATCATGTTACTGAATGTATCCAGAGTATTTTCAGATTTCATTGTCAATAAATGCAGCGAATAGTACAGTAAATGTAAAATTCACAAAACCAATAGTGTAATGTTTGGATTCAGTCTTGTGAATTGTTGTGTCCTCACCTTTGGTTTAATCATTTCCCCATAATCTCAAAACTATTCCCTTTCAATTGCTACCATGGTTATGCATTTTCATATTTATTCAGTAGGAAACATTTAAATGTAGCCCCATCCATATAGGCCAATTCCCACGAGTGAAAGGGTTAAAGAGCATGGTCGTGACGTAACTAGGGCGGGTTTGTTTACCCGCGGCAGACAGCACTAAGGGTCAGCTGAGGTAATTAATGAGCCAAATCTGAATACTGCTGGGGGGTTGGGAAAGGAGGGAGACTATTGTTATGAATTTTTACAAGTCTCTCCTTAAAAAGGATGATTAATTTATGTCAGAAGCTAGCAGATTCATTACTTACCAACAACAGCTGCAAATCCCAATAAAACTATATCACATTCTGAAATTCACTTTCCTTGCCTTATCTAACACTATCATGAACCTAGCAAAGATATTTTGTGTGTCAGAGTGCAGTATTTATTTAGTTTCTTGGAACAAACATTTGGTAGCAAGTACCAGGGGGTTTGCCTAGCAAAACGTGCCTCGGAGTGAGGCAACATCTGCATAGTGCAACAAATCCCCATGATTCAATGCCATATTTGGACCGAACAGCTAGCACGACAGCAATTGTGTAAAATAAACTATGTTTAGCTAATAGGGAGATCTAACAAAATAAACTATTTACAGTGTCCACAACTAAAGAATCACTTATCCGAAAGAATGATGGTGTACCATGCGCACATGCTAACAGAACCGAGGTGGGTAGCTGGCCAAGTGTGCCATTGTAGCAAAGTCTTTTCAAACTAAAAATCTGATCTCTTAAAAGTTATGTTAATTTTCGTTATATTATCTATACAATAGGCTACCATACATTTTGACCCAACATGCCTGACATATTACCTCTTAAGGAGATTTTCATTTTGATAGGGTTATTTTGCCTTAAAATCTTTAGGCCTAATTTAAATCTCTGCATCCCTGCCCAGCTAATGAATGTAAATTTCACAAAATCAATAGTGTAATGTTTGGATTCAGTCTTGTGTCAGCTGAACTATTGTTTCCTCACCTAATTGTCCCATAACCCTTGAAACTGTTCCCTTTCAATTGCTACCATGGTTATGCATATGTTTTTTATAGGTCTTCTGTAAGAAACATTTCAATTTAGCCCTGTCCATATAGGCCAATTCCCACGAGAGTAAACAGTTAAAGAGCAAGGAGTGAAACGTAACTGGGGCGGGTTTGTTTACCAGCGGCGGACAGCGCTAAGGGCCAGCTGAGGTAATTAATCAAGCAAATCTGAATACTGCTGGGGGATAGGGAGAGTAGGGATACCATTGTTCGGGCAGAACGGCTAGTAAATCACATTTTTTCCAACACAATTTTAGCTAAGAGGGAAAAGTATCTAACAAAATAACTGCATTATAGTATTTGCTTATCATAAACTATTTGCAGACATGTGGGTAGATTTGTGGACAAATTGTTTACTTACTCAACCTTATTAACTACTGTCATGACGTACCCTCTTTGGGTACAGCAAGCCCCATCCCCCTCTCCGTGCCTCCCCCTTTCCTCCTTCAACTAGGCTGCTGTGTTCAGAGAGGGGTCATAAATTCCTGAGGAGAAGACCCTGCCACATGGCCACACAGTATAAGAGAGATTGAGTCTCAATTTTCATAGAGAACAAAGGAGTTTCTTCCACCTCACAGAACTTGAGGTCCGAACAAATTTCATGTTCCGGAGAAAGTATAAAAGATCGGTGAAGAATCCAGCTAGGGAACTGGTCCGTTTGTTACAACTTGGGGAAGTTCATGGGAGACGGTGTGGCCACATTACCATAACGCTGTTTATATAATAGCCTCAGATATGAGGTTTACATCTAATTGTTGTATAAGATGAATGAGTGAGTATGATACTGTTTACACAAATTTACAATGTGATTTTGGACTGTTTAATGAAGGAAATTCCAATTCCCTTTTGAGTTTAACTAAATCAGAGGACCGCCCCTGAGCCCAGTTAGGGTCAGGCATCCTGGGACAGCCCTTTTCTGCAATTCCGAATAAAACCCAACTTTGAGAAATTATCACCAGACCATGTTTCTCTCAATCACGGGAGTACAAAGGTTGCAGACCATTGCTGAATCTTCTAACCATACCACGTGTTTAAACTCTTAGACTATCGATACCGACAGAATAAGAACAAGTCTTTGATATTAATTACTAGTCTGCAGCTAGTCTCCATTCTATAACGAATGTCACTCTGAACAATCCATTCTAACCACGAGAGAGAGAGAGAGAGAGAGAGAGAGAGAGAGAGAGAGAGGAGAGAGGAAACAAACTTTTCACCAGCAATCAAGACGACAGACTGAGCGTAAATATATATATTGATTTCAATTGTTCCCGAATGAGTGAGCGTTCATGTGCAAAGGATTAGCATTTCAATTGTTATAATTATCAACTCTGTAGTGACTTCTCAGCTGACCTATACTTCCCGTTGTGTCCACCAAGCCGCGATGCCGGTTTAGCCCACTAGGGCACATTCTCCTATCATTTCTTGTAACCATATTTACTTTGTTGTTTTGTTTATGCATTTCTGTGAATTACTTAGTTAGTAATAAATAAATGATTTAAGACAATTGATGTATGGATGACTCATAGTGAAGACTGGGTTCGTGCAGATAACCAACAATTTGCGACGTTTGGAATGAGTCTAACGTGAGGTAAAGTAAATAATTAATTAATCAGAAGACTATGGATCAGATATGACAATATCTGAAAGGTTATATTGGGAAATTATAACCTTGTAATCTGAATATTTTCCTTGGTGCCCCGACTTCCTAGTTAATTACGGTTACATGATTAATCAGTCTAATCGCGTAATACTAATTACAGAGAATCTTTGATAAAACTAAGTCTTCAATTTAATGATAGTAAAGACACAACACTACGCACACAGGCCAAAGTATGAGGGTGCCTAATTTGACTGGAGGCTGGAGTGTCGGCTTTTTCGCCCGCTCCGATTTAGCTCCAGTAGCGCTTCACGAGCCCAGGGCATGGTAGATTTTTTAATCTACCTACCACAGTGGCTGGTGGACCAAAAAGTTAATTTTCCACCCTGACGATCACATCTCTCTATTATGCGTGGGAATACTTTGGAACAGATTTCCGAAATTAAAATCACTCAGAAGCTGATTTGCTGGTGTTTTTACATTATGTTCAACAATAAAACAAAATGTATTTTTGCTCAGGAAACTTGGGAGATCAGATAAAATCACTGCGAACAGCAAACGAGAGTTGGGGAACCCTGACCTACAATATCGGATATCAGAACCCATCTCCCTGTCCCTCCTCTCCCAACACAGCTCCTCTGTGAGCAGGCATGGCCATAGTTACATGTCTCTTGCTGAGGAGAAAATGCACAATCAAAGCCCCACGATTCTCTGCCTTGCTTGCACTTTCAATTCCCCAGGCGGAAATAAAAGGGTGCCTTCAATTTTTTTCTTTATTGCTGTTTGCTGCTGTTACATGGAGCCTGGGCTATGTATCCTCTTTTACACTCTCTCCCTCAATCTCCCTCTCCATATCTCTTCCTCCCTCATCTGTTGGGCAGTCCCTGTCAATCTCCTTCTCCATATCTCTTCCTCCCTCATCTGTTGGGCAGTCCCTGTCAATCTCCTTCTCCATATCTCTTCCTCCCTCATCTGTTGGGCAGTCCCTGTCAATCTCCCTCTCCATATCTCTTCCTCCCTCATCTGTTGGGCAGTCCCTGTCAATCTCCTTCTCCATATCTCTTCCTCCCTCATCTGTTGGGCAGTCCCTGTCAATCTCCTCCTCCATATCTCTCCCTCCCTCATCTGTTGGGCAGTCCCTGTCAATCTCCTTCTCCATATCTCTCCCTCCCTCATCTGTTGGGCAGTCCCTGTCAATCTCCTTCTCCATATCTCTCCCTCCCTCATCTGTTGGGCAGTCCCTGTCAATCTCCCTCTCCATATCTCTTCCTCCCTCATCTGTTGGGCAGTCCCTGTCAATCTCCTTCTCCATATCTCTTCCTCCCTCATCTGTTGGGCAGTCCCTGTCAATCTCCTTCTCCATATCTCTTCCTCCCTCATCTGTTGGGCAGTCCCTGTCAATCTCCCTCTCCATATCTCTTCCTCCCTCATCTGTTGGGCAGTCACTGTCAATCTCCTTCTCCATATCTCTTCCTCCCTCATCTGTTGGGCAGTCCCTGTCAATCTCCTTCTCCATATCTCTTCTTCCCTCATCTGTTGGGCAGTCCCTGTCAATCTCCTTCTCCATATCTCTTCCTCCCTCATCTGTTGGGCAGTCCCTGTCAATCTCCTTCTCCATATCTCTTCCTCCCTCATCTGTTGGGCAGTCCCTGTCAATCTCCCTCTCCATATCTCTTCCTCCCTCATCTGTTGGGCAGTCCCTGTCAATCTCCCTCTCCATATCTCTTCCTCCCTCATCTGTTGGGCAGTCCCTGTCAATCTCCTTCTCCATATCTCTTCCTCCCTCATCTGTTGGGCAGTCCCTGTCAATCTCCCTCTCCATATCTCTTCCTCCCTCATCTGTTGGGCAGTCCCTGTCAATCTCCCTCTCCATATCTCTTCCTCCCTCATCTGTTGGGCAGTCCCTGTCAATCTACCTCTCCCCCACTTTATGTCTGTTTGTGGGTCTCCCACTCTGCCTAGGTAAACATTGTATTGACTGATTGTATTGAGGAGCATTGGCTTTAGACAACAGCAAATATCTAATTAAAAAGGGGAAACCTTTCCAACCAGCTGAACATGTAAGCAAATATCACTGCTCAAAACACCTTAGCTGCCAGACGCTGTCATTTCTTTGTAGTAAGAGGAAGAATAAACTGACTATGTGCCAGGAATGGCATAGTCAACACAAAATACAACACAAAATAAACATCCACGGTTGACAAATCATCTTTCTGAAAGCTACAAATATGGACTAACAAAAATACTCACTCACTCATCTCCCAAAATATGTACACAGAGAAAAACAGATGAGCCTTACTTGCATCACCATATATAAACTACCTGGTTGGTGTAGCTCCTACGCTGAGGGGCTGTCTGGTAGATGATGAAGGACATAGGTGTACTGTTTTAGTGGCCATCCTAGAGTGGAGGCGGCCATCAGGTGGCCTTTGGCTTGAAAGCAGCCTGCGCTGACACAGAGCTTGAGCCTGACAGATATATTGTCTTATTGTCCAGATTAGATCAGGGCTCTGACGCACTACCTACTCACATATGACCAGCCCTGTGGTGATGGATGAGACTCCTCTGAGGACAAGGCGTTAGTGGACCTCGGGCAGGAGGTCAAGAGGACACAGTTACAACACCGGAGCAAGGCCCAGCATCCTTGTTCAAATGTGTAGGAGTTCAAAGACAGTCTCCCCCACCGCCCAGCGGATGGATCCCATCCTTTTCTCCTGACTTAGGGATCACTCATATAAACCTGACACATATGTTTATTTTTAAATCATGGCCATGACTTAGAATGGGTCAAGTCATAAGTCAAAGCTTTGATGAAAGACATTGCTGTGTGGTACCTCAGTTAGAGTGAGTCGGCCCTCAACAGGAAGTTAACATTCACAGTGGAACAAAATCAGTTCAAAGTCAATCAGCATAAATCAGAAACCCAATCAGCGGTGACGGTCTAATGAGGGGGTGTTACCTGGACAGCCCACCTGGGAGGAGCCTGGCAGCAGTAGAAGAGTTTCAGACGCTGAGTCACAGGACAGCTCTTCTCAAAGCAATCCACTATAGTCTGGAAGAGAGGAGAGAAAACCAACATCAACTAGACAGTCATACCCAGGCAAAGTGCTAATAATAAATGAAAGGAATTTAAACTGCAAAGTTGGTAGAGCAAGTCAAGAGCAAATTGTAATGTACTAATTGATTGAGATGTGGGTGAAGCAGGTGTAGACAAGCATTGACAGCGTGGGCAACCCTGGTTTAGATCCTTCTTCTGTCTCAATCGCTGTTGTGTTGACCGGTTTGACAATGGCAAGGGGACGTTAGGTACTCCATGAACACATGCTGAGGGCATCCAGGAAGACAAGGCATAAACAGTAAACATAATTCTCTCACAGCTGTGCCAAATGAGCCACAGCTGACTGCTATCCAATTGTTATCGTCTCATTCACGAGACTCCTCTGGCGAGTCAAGTCACTTTATCAGTGGGTCGTTATGCAGAGCAACAACTCACATTCTGCCTGCTATTGGATAGGAGATATTTTGTCTGTGTCTAAATTGGGTCTCGACTCACACCTAAGTATTTAACAACGATGAGATGGTTTCTTAATATCTGAATTCGAAGATCCTATACCATGGCACATAAACCTCAGTCCTGTTGTTATGGCTCGGTTGGGTGGTGTTATCAGTGGGACGTGGACAGGGCCCAGTCTCCTGTAATGAGATTTGGATCCCGACTGCCCAGGATAAAGTGCTTAATTATAAGAAGTGGATGGAGTTGGGCAGCTTGGATGTGATTGGGCTCCTTGTATAGGAAATGAAGAGGACATTGTTTAAGTGATACAGGAGATACAGTATTTTACTGTCTGGGATGAAGAAAATCCAGAGGTGAGTCATGGTGATTGCATTTTCTGGGGACACTGACGGACACAAATAAAAACACCAAAATCTAGACACAGAGACACCAACACAATCAGGAGGGCGGGGGATAAAAAGCACCCCTTCCTTTTAGATTTTTTAATAACTCTGAAAGACAAATCCAATGCCCTGTCCAAGTGTTGACGTCAAACCGGCACGGCTTCCGATGAACGCTGATCTTGATTCCTCAAAGACCATTACTGCCCAAATGATTTTCAATGTTCATCTTTTGTCTCGGTCAGTTTAATGGGTGGTTGGCAAAGTTGTCTTTACCAATAAGAGATGCATGTATCTGGTAACATCTAAACAAACCTAGTCTACAAATGAGTGGGCCCGGTCAACCGTTAAGAGTCCATCTTTCCATTTAAAACAAGTCTCTGACACTGTCAGAGAAAGTGACACAGTGTGTCAAAACAGGCAGCCTGCAGAGTGGGAGCAGGCACACTGCAAGTGCAAGACGAAAACTGTAAGAATGCAACAGAATGAGGAATTTAAAATGGGGCTGTGTGTCTATTCATGCCAAAACAAACAGCCTTTGCACTTGTTTGAGAGCAAGCTTCCAGTCTTCCAGATCGATGTAAGTGCTCTCTTTTGCTACAGAGAAACGACGCACAAAACCAACGAGAGAAAATTACCATTATTCCTTGCTCTAACTTTGTTGGTGCTCTAATTTGATACCGCATGCAGCTGGGTTCTGTTCTTTATAAAACCTACAAATAAATTCCTGAGGACTTTTGTTTCCCAATAAAAATAATTAGATGTAAGATGAAAAAAGGTAGCACACATCCAAGTGACTTACACGGCTGTGCAAAAAAAACAAGGCTGTTATCATCATTGTCAAAAACCTGTACTACCTTTTTGGGGTATATCGGAGAAGTGTCGGTGTAAATCCTGTGCCATGTCATCTGTTGGAGGTTTGACAATCTTACAGCAATGCTCAGAAGAGGAATTCATGAAGGCAAAGCCGATCCAGCTGTCACAATTAAAGGATAGAGCTCTTTGCTTAAAAGACTTTGATGCTCCAGGATGAAATACTTCCTCTGCACATTCAACCATCCCCCAAAATGGGATATGTCAAGCATCCACAGACCAATATCTGCTAGCATTTCAGCGAAAGTGTGGACTGAACAATGTCTCATGTCAGAGGGTAGAAAGGCAGAGAATAAAACCTATGTTGACAGGTGTGAAAGAACTGATAACTAGTCTCACAACACAACCAGCAGTTGGAGGGAAATTCCAGCTACAGTTTGAAAGGAGAGTGAGGACGGTTCTTAGCGATGAACATCAACCTCATCTAGAAATTCAATTTCCAGTTGGCTTGGTGCAATCGGTTTCCCTTAATGGCAAGCAAGGTTTGTTTGAAAGCAGACTGCGGATGACTAATAACTAATTTTGTTTCAACCACGGCCAGTGGATAGCTTCAAAGCACAAACGGGGTTGGTATGTGGTGAGCTCCAGTAGACCAGAGACCCTACAGAAAGAGCCACAGGCTACTGGGGAGTGGTTCAGAGAAGATTGGTGAGTAAAAACATCCAGATTCACTGAACTGAGTTATTAGTTGCTCTGTGAACACAATTATAGCAGATGGTGGTTGTAATGGAAAGTATATTAAATGAGTATACAGTAAGCCAGAAAATACAGATTTTATACAACTGCACAAGGAAGGAAAACATCCCATCTGACAGGTTGCAGAAATATTACGTTTACACATTCAGAATAAGACCAGTGCGCCTCCCGAGTGGTTTAAGGCACTGCATCGCAGTGCTAGCTGTGCCACTAGAGATCCTGGTTAGAGTCCAGGCTCTGTCGCAGCCACGACCGGGAGACCCAAAGGGCAGTGCACAATTGGCTTAGCGTTGCGCGGGTTATGGGAGGGTTTGGCCAGCAGGGATGTCCTTGTCCCATCGCGCTCTAGCGACACCTGTGGTGGGCCGGGCGCAATGCACGCTGACACGGTCGCCAGGTGTTTCCTCCGACACATTGGTGCGGCTTGCTTCCGGGTTAAGCGGGCATTGTGTCAAGAAGCAGTGCGGCTTGGCTGGGTTGTGTTTCAGAGCACGCACGGCTCTCGACCGTCGCCTCTCCCGAGTTCATACGGGAGTTGCAGCAATGAGACAAGACTGTAACTACCAATTGGATACCACGAAATTGGGGGAAATAAATGGGGTAAAAGTAAAATAAAAATAAACAAATAAGAATAAGAAGAATAAGATAAGACCAGTGTACTTTTAATACACTTGTTAATTTGGAACAAGTCTGTTAAACTAAATAAGGACAATTGCTAGGAATGTCCTCCAGCTACATATGTCAAAGTACTCACCACTGCTGTTTGCTTACGACCTTTTTGAAAACAAATACCTAATTATGGAACAAAATAAAAGTAAACAGACTGCATATTATACGTTTACTTATATGTTTACACCACTACTGCCTTAATAAAATAAGAATAAGAATAAAATAAGAAATAGCCTGAGTGGACTAAGAACAGTAAAACCTGTCTGGTAAAAGACCCTGGGCTTTTCAATGTCTACAAGTCTCTGATAGGAGAGTAATAGACTGTCATTAATTAAGTTATTGGCTGTGATAGAATTACAAGGAACCTCATACTGAAATAGCACATTTTCTTCCTGGATATACAGTCTACATTAAGAACGCTTGCCCTTTCCATGACATAGACTGACCAGGTGAATCCAAGTGAAAGCTGTGATCCCTTATTGATGTCACCTGTTAAATCCACTTTAATCAGTGTAGCTGAAGGGGAGGAGACGGGTTAATGAAGGAGTTTTAAGCCTCGAGACGACTGAGACATGGATTGGGTGTGTGTGCCATTCAGAGAGGTGAATGGGCAAGACAAGATTGAAGTGCATTTGAACAGGTTATGGTAGTAGGTGCCAAGCGCACCAGTTTGTGTCAAGAACGGCAACGCTGCTGGGTTTTTACACGCTCAACAGTTTCCGGTGTGTATCAAGAATGGTCAACCACCCAAAGGACATCCAGTCAACTTGACACAACTGTGGGAACATTGGAGTGTACATGGGCCAGCATCCCTGTTGAACGTTTGGACACCTTGTAAAGTGTGCCCCGACGAACTGAGGCTGTTCTGAGGGCAAAAGGGAAGGGGTGCAACTCAATGTAAGGAAGGTATTCTTAATATTTTGTACAGTCAGTGTATATGTCACATTACAAAATGAAGAGAGTGAAGCATTTAAAAGAGAAAAGATAACTCAATCAGACGATAGGAAGGGAATTTCACCTAGCCTTCCCTCAGGTCAGTCTACATCTGGACTTTGGGTGTCCACTCTCAAACACAGGAAATAAGAAGTGGAAATGACAGACAACAAAGACAGGGAAGTGCAGTTTATTATAATCACTCATTCCCTTGAGGGGCCAGCCATTAGTGCCACGGCTATGTATTCCACCCAATGAGGAGCTTGATCGTGATAAACAAAACCCAGTCGGATCTCCATGGGCCCAGCTAACAGCTTCCTCACAGAAGTCGCCCAAGTTGCTTATTGGAGCAGGACGGGGTTAATAATTCCTGCTCCAACATGAAACAACTCAACACATAACATATTTCCTCCACATTTTCCCCCCTTCAGCAGCCAAGGAGATTTTAAGTCAAAACATCACCCTGGGGGAGAAGAAATTTGAAACAAAGGAGGGCAAACTATTTTATTTTCTCCATTCCCTCCAACTCTCAGTCATTGGTGCGTGTGAGCCGCCTGTCAACCCTCGCTCTGATGTGTCTCTCTTTGGGTTCTGGCGTTCTGGGAGAAACGGTGATTGAGCATGTCTGTCTCACAGGGGATTAGGGCCGGGTGCAGATGGGGTTGGTGTCAGTGGTGGGATCATTGAGTGATTGACGTCTTCCTTGCACAGTGATGGACAGGTGACTCCACCACCCCCCTAGATGACCGACCCCCCACCCGCCTGTCACACGGCTCTCCCTAGAGGGCTCCCTCAGCTGTTTCGCCCCCCTACAGGTCCTGTCTGTCAAATCAGGTTTCGGGATAAGAGTGCAGAGCTCCGTGTGCAAACATTTTAGGAGGGGATGCTAGGGAGATGGAAACCAGACTTTCACTTTCCTTTATGTCACAAAACCATGGGGCAGCACTAGTGTCTGGCTGCTTTAAGAGTCTCCTGTTCTATACCAGACGTCGGACCGTCTTATACCAGGCCCCAACCTCCTGCTTTATGACTCTGACCTCGTCTGGCTGCGACTGACAGCTCATTGCACACCTGGAGCACTGAAGCTGGGGCTGGATAGAGCAACAGGCACACACAACATGATGTCATCCCCATCAGTTTACAGCAGCCCTGAGAAGAGCATAAATTATTCCCAGATCATACATCTGTGCATGACCAAGTATAAGCATGTCAGAGAAACTGTCTGCAAAAAAAGGGGTGTGGAAACATTGGTAAAGGAGAAGAGAGGAGGGTGGGCTGGTTTCACAGACAGACACCCATGACAAATATCCTAAACGGGTACAGGAACCCCGGCACAGGGGGAGCGTGTCTGTCCTCTGCTGGGTTTTTTCAAAGGCCCCTGTACTTTCGCAAACACAGCTCAGTGGGAATACTGATTTGGCTGTGCGGATTTCAGACGGCATGCAGCACATGTTCTTGCAGACTGTTGTGCTAATGATGTGACATATGTAACCTACAGAAAATGTAAATCCAGGTTTGGAATGTATATAATTGTGCATGTAAGCCCTGGAAATGGTATGATGCCAAGTGCCTTCACTTGACAGATCAGCATTAATGGCCTTATAAATAATATAGGCTGATTCTGTGCATTCATGTACAGAATCAGACTTGATATTGTGGGCTACCAATAGTGTCGTTCACCATCAGTGTGTCAGAGTATCTCGTAGAATCAAAACTCTTATGTGACCTTTCATCTTTTACCTGTGTCTGCATCATTGTCCTCTGCATCATGGTCCCCTCCACCCGTCGAGAGCTGGTCCTTAGACACAGCGCCGTCACCACAGCCCAGAACTTGGGCTGAGATAGATGCACTGCAGGGAGAGAGTAGAGAGACCGGTAAGGGCATGGAGATTCAAGACACTCACTTTCATTTCATCATGGACCAATAGGGACATCAATCTCAGATAAAAGGGATAGTCAAATCTCTCAGATAGTGATGGCATAATACAGTAGAGGGTACAGAAATACGTAGCTATGAGTTTGACATCTTCAACATGGAAACTCAAATCTACTGTATAGAGCCGATGAAAGCATAAGAACCAGAAAATTAGGACGCTCTTATGACAGATTCGGGAGTTTCCATGAGAATCAAGCTACTGGAAAGCCGGTATAGTACAGCTTATATAACTTAAATAGGCCCTCTTACTCCAACGATGATGGCGGAGTGTAGACAGTCCTGGAGTTTCACATGGGAGTGTGTGTGTGTGTGTGGGGTGTCTGTTTTGTGTGAGCAAGGACAGAAGAGGTGAGTCCTACTTCCTGTCTGCCGCAGGAAACATTACTCACTGTGGAGTCAGAGGCGAACCCTCCCTGCCAGAGCGGCAATAAAATTTGTCTCTCAGGACCAAGGTCACGCCTACTGATTGACACATATACAGTGGGGCAAAAAAGTATTTAGTCAGCCACCAATTGTGCAAGTTCTCCCACTTAAAAATATTAGAGGCCTGTAATTTTCATCATAGGTACACTTCAACTATGACAGACAAAATGAGAAGAAAAAAAATCCAGAAAATCACACTGTAGGATTTTTAATGAATTTATTTGCAAATTATGGTGGAAAATAAGTATTTGGTCACCTACAAACAAGCAAGATTTCTGGCTCTCACAGACCTGTAACTTCTTCTGTAAGAGGCTCCTCTGTCCTCCACTCGTTACCTGTATTAATGGCACCTGTTTGAACTTGTTATCAGTATAAAAGTCACCTGTCCACAACCTCAAACAGTCATACTCCAAACTCCACTATGGCTAAGACCAAAGAGCTGTCAAAGGACACCAAAAACAAAATTGTAGACCTGCACTAGGCTGGGAAGACTGAATCTGCAATAGGTAAGCAGCTTGGTTTGAAAAAATCAACTGTGGGAGCAATTATTGGAAATGGAAGGCATACAAGACCACTAATAATCTCCCTTGATCTGGGGCTCCACGCAAGATCTCACCCCGTGGGGTCAAAATGATCACAAGAACGGTGAGCAAAAATCCCAGAACCAAACGAGGGGACCTAGTGAATGACCTGCAGAGAGCTGGGACCAAAGTAACAAAGCCTACCATCAGTAACACACTACGCCACCAGGGACTCAAATCCTGCAGTGCCAGACGTGTCCCCCTGCTTAAGCCAGTACATGTCCAGGCCCGTCTGAAGTTTGCTAGAGAGCATTTGGATGATCCAGAAGAAGATTGGGAGAATGTCATATGGTCAGATGAAACCAAAATATAACTTTTTGGTAAAAACTCAACTCGTCGTGTTTGGAGGACAAAGAATGCTGAGTTGCATCCAAAGAACACCATACCTACTGTGAAGCATGGGGGTGGAAACATCATGCTTTGGGGCTGTTTTTCTGCAAAGGGACCAGGACGACTGATCAGTGTAAAGGAAAGAATGAATGGGGCCATGTATCGTGAGATTTTGAGTGTAAACCTTCTTCCATCAGCAAGGGCATTGAAGATAAAATGTGGCTGGGTCTTTCAGCACGACAATGATCCCAAACACACCGCCCGGGCAACGAAGGAGTGGCTTCGTAAGAAGCATTTCAAGGTCTTGGAGTGGCCTAGCCAGTCTCCAGATCTCAACCCCATAGAACATCTTTGGAGGGAGTTGAAAGTCCGTGTTGCCCAGCAACAGCCCCAAAACATCACTGCTCTAGAGGAGATCTGCATGGAGGAATGGGCAAAAAAAACAGCAGCAGTGTGTGAAAACATTGTGAAGACTTACAGAAAACGTTTGACCTCTGTCATTGCCAACAAAGGGTATATAATAAAGTATTGAGATAAACTTTTGTTATTGAAAAAATACTTATTTTCCACCATAATTTGCAAATAAATTCATTAAAAATCCTACAATGTGATTTTCTGGATCCCCCCCCCCCCCCCCCCCCCCGCCCATTTTCTGTAATAGTTGAAGTGTACCTATGATGAAAATTACAGGCCTCTCATCTTTTTAAGTGGGAGAACTTGCACAATTGGTGGCTGACTAAATACTTTTTTGCCCCACTGTATGTCCGACCTTATCACAGATGGACTTGGTTGCATACTACACTGTGAAGGAGACATGCAGTAGGAATATGTGACCACTAGTGGCCAGCGGCTGACTCAGTGGGAGGCGGTGTGTAAATGTAGAGATCAGGTTCCGGTGCTGTTCGCCCAGCCGATGTCCCCCTCCACGCAGGAGGAGAGATGGGTAGGGAGCTAGCAGATAGTCTGGGTGTGTCCCATACTGTACACTGAAGGCCACGGGAACCTCAGAGAGCAGTGTTTGCACAGGGCCCTCAAATAAAATCGCCACCGGACAATTTACATTGACCCCCCCCTCCCTTTTATACACTGCTGCTACTCGCTGTTTATCATCTATGCATAGTCACTTCACCCCCACCAACATGTAGAAATGACCTCAACTAACCTGTACCCCCGCACACTGACTCGGTACTGGTGCCCCCTGTATATAGCCTCGTTATTGTTATTCTTATTATGTTACTTTCTATTTTAGTCTGCTTGGTAAATATTTGTCTTAACTCCTCTTGAACTGCACTGTTGGTTAAGTGCTCGTAAGTTAGCATTTCACGGTAAAGTCTACTCTTGTTGTATTCGGCGCATGTGACAAATAGAGTTTGATTTGAGTTTAGCAAACCTGTTGCTGCCTTACCTTAGTGTTTATTCAAGAAAATACATCCTAACAAACGGACAAATAAATAGCTGAGAACACCACCACCTCGGAGCAATATAATGTAGTCTGGTTTATAAGGAGGTTGTGTATGTGAAATATTGAATACCATCACTGGTAACAAATCATCATATGGGGAACAAATTGACAAAAACAAAACAAATCAATAAAAAAAATATATCAAGGAATTCCTTGCCATTGATTTCTGCTTACTGGGGAGTTGTCTGTATTACAGCTCCATTCTCCCTCCCCCAACATTCATCTTTGTGAGAGTGAAGACAAATAGTTTGAGGGCGCAAAGAGGAGCACAAGTCAGAGTTGAAAAGAGAAGAGAAAAGATGGTAAGAAAGGAAAGATGGTAAGGCTTAGCGTTTCCAGTACATTCCTTTGTCTTTGCCTCACAATTTCAAGGGTAATTGTTTAGAGAACATAAACAATTCTGTGCTCGACTCTACAACTTGCAATAACCTTTCAGGAAAGGAGCAGATCAGTTAAGTTTCACACGGAAACATTGCGTGACGAGCTTTGGGTTACATATTTAGCCGCAAAGGCAATGGATATTTTGTCTCTTTCACTAGCTCACTTCCTCTGAGCAGAGTCAACACGTGTTCTCCCCTGGCTATCCTGTCTGGCCTGTGGGCCATGTCTAAACATGAGACCTGATAGAAATCAGCCAAATTAGTAGCAAACTAATGCAGAGGCCTGGGATAGAAACTGAAGGCAACATGACCAGCGGTTCCCAACCCTTTTCCATTCCGGGGACCACCAAATCACCGTCAAAAGCTCTCGAGGACCACCATTCGTGATTTTATAACACACAATATATCTTGGCGGTCGAATGTATTCAATTTCAGCAGTGAATGTAAGAAATTAAAGGCCTATTATTATTCTCAACAATTTGCATTGTGAAAAATCATGTAAAATAATACCATTAATACTCCCAACTGTTATTACATTTGGAAGAAAAAAAAAGATCTCACGTAACCAAAGGGTGAACAGCACAGTGGTGTGATGTATGGAAAACAGAAGCTATGAATTCTAATTATCACCCCATCAGTATGGTGGTGTACTGACAGGGGGACAGAGATTGCCTTGGAGGAGGATGAAGTTAGGACACAGCCCCCATGGGACGCCTCCCCTCTCTCTTTGTCTTTCCTAACTTCCGTGCCAAGTTACGAGATGACTATCAAATCGACTTCCTCTTATGGGGCCAGAGAGAAAATAACAATTTAAGATGGAATCACCCTCCTCCCACATTTTCCTCCTCCCCCCCTCCTCCCACATTGTCCCCCACCCCTCCTCCACTCATACCAAATGTCACTATGGCAACCCTTCCAGTTCGACTACTTAGCTTCTCTTACCAAAACCTTCCCAGAAGCTCTCAGTGGGAAGCGGAGGGCGGACTAGGGAACGGTATTGAGCAAAACAGACCCTATCTTGCCCAAGGCCCAGTCAGAATTTCACTGCAGACTGTATTTTTTGAGTTCGGTGATGTGATAAGTCAGGCTGACACATCTGTGTAGATAGATAAGAAAAAAACTATCTGGATTTTTTTGATTTAACTAACTTATCAATGACGCAGAGGAAATCCTATTTCCAGCCCTAGATGATAACTCCCGCGGATTTGCTGACATCAGGAAAACACTTTTGAAACTGACGTAAGGAGCTGTCTCTGTCTCTCTCTGTGTGTGTGGCACTAAAGAACAGTTGACAAAAAGAAACATCTGGCAAACTCAAACGGAAGCTCTACCCCATTGCAGAATCACTATTGTGGAATGGGATCATAACCACATCCTAAATCTTACATCTTAAACACGCTTTCTTCTTTAGAGTTCCCCCAAAACCAAGGTAGGAGCGAGATAAGATCGGTACTTTTGAAAGCTTTCAATATGTTGGTTGATAAAATCCGAGATAAAAAGGGACCAAGTTCTCTAGCTGAACCAACTGTTCCCCTTGGAAAGGAGACTACTACAGTATGACACCCCCCCCCCCCCCCCCCTTTCCTTTTGTTCAACCTAAGATCAGACAAACAAGGTGAGCTTCGTCTCCATTGACTCATCTCAGATAAGGATTTCATGCTAATATCAAAACCTAAGATTCTGAGATCTCCAGAATGGAGGGAACTTGCATTGACACGACTAAGATTGGGATCTTATTGCTAGCTTGGTGGAATGTGGCCATTATGAAGAGGCCTCCCCCCCTTACCATCTTTGTGCAATATCCATACTCGCAGGCTTCTAAACTCATCAGTCAGCAGTACAGTAATATGGAGAGGGGAGAGAAAGGTCAGCCATTATTCCTCCCAAACACTGTTTCACTGGTGTTATTAAGCCTCAATGACCTTCTCACACAATATTAGAAAAAATAAAAATAATTAAACCATAACATCTTGGTAACGGTATCAGAAACACCTGTGAAACGGCACAGTGCTTTACATAAAACTGGTTAGCTGCCTGAAATGCTTATAACAGTTTTTGACCAGGATGATTGGTAGAGAATAGTCTATTTTGAATAGTATGTTTGTTAGCCATACATTTCATTTATATAATAAGAGTTTGCTACTAATTTGGCTGATTAAAATCCAACACATTAAGATGACATTCAGCAATAAACAAATATGCAGGAAAAAGGCAGCATGAAGTATGAGGTTGTGTACGAGGTTCACATGATCCCGAATGTGTTTGTAAATGCTAAACGAGTCACGATGGAACTCAAAATGGGACATTAGCGCAACAGTAAATCATCATCATTATGTAGTCATTCCGCTAGAAGGTAGAAACAACATTAATCATTGTCCTGAGTTAAAGTGCAATGGCAAACTGATTTAGATGGTGAGGCAGTGCCATTTCAAATGAATATCCAGCAGTGTTTAATTGGCTGGGCTTGCTTGGCCAACTGCGTCACACTATAGCACCTGTCTGCAAACTCCGGAGATGAGAATCCTGGTGGAGCAGCAGGCCAGAGCCCCAGGCCCATTGGGAAGACTGTCGAGGAGCTCAAAGCGCTTAACAGAGTGGCCTTGCTCAGCGGCCCACGTTGAGTCATTTATTACCTTAATTCAAACCTTTTCAAAAGCAGTTCTAACACCGCAGCTGGCTGCATGGTACTGATTTGCCTCCTAGCAGCAGAAAGCTAGGTCAAGAAAACAGACCCGGGTTATAGGCGTGACAGTAGTTCAGACAGCCTACGGGAAGTAGGGAGTCTGTTTGAGAAATGCTTGAAAATAACTAGGGAAGGTCCATTTTAAAATTGGTCAGTCAAATTTTTGGGGTCATTAAAGTCAAAAAGGGGAATTTCAATAGGCTCCAATAGCAAATAGAGAGCAATAAAATCATACTATAAAAACAACATTTGTTTTTAAGAAGGTATTAAGATAAAAATTGCCAAAACAAAATGGTAATCCAGATAAATACATTGCCAAAATTACAGACAACTCCAACTACAGCACATTCAAGTTTACTTCCAAACCCCCAAACTTAGTGAACTGCTGTGAGAATTCACAAACATCAAAGGCAAGTTCAGTTATTGGCTAATGACTGAGAATTCCAAATGTTCCCATAAAATCCTCTACTTGTATTGGCCCTAAAGACTTAAGAGATTGGCTATACATGAGCATGGAACATTTCTCCATCCAATCCCTGACACGGTTCAGCAGTCTCAAATATACTGTAACCACGATGCTTTCGTATCTGTAATGAAAAGAACAATGATGGATGCCATTTTTCCACTGGACCTCAAAGCGCTTTACATTGTAAGGGAGGAGAACTCATCCTCTTCCATCAACAAATGAGCAGCATCCACCCATCTGGGTGATGCGCTGCACTTTTGGTCAAATTTGGGCCAGAATGCTCACAACAAGTCAGCCACATAAAGAGGGAATGAGCACACTAAAATGGTCAGATATATAGGTGGACAGTTGTACTTTTCAATTGGACTTTCTTGCGCTAATTTGAGCTTCAGCAGAGCCGATGGGGCAGGGGCAAAGTGTGTGCACATCCTAACACAGAGCAGATCAGCGAGCATACGCCAGAGCTACTCCGAATTAATAAATCAGACATTAGCTCATAGCCATTGCGTCTTTATCATCAAATTTCACTGGCAGCAGCGAGAGCGACAACCCACACATTCCGCAAAGCTTAGAAGTCTCTCTCTGCTCTCTCATTTCTGACATTACATCCTTAAGTATCATTTATATAAAACAGCAAATAAAATAACGACAACACATCATAAGTCACTTCAAGGGAAAATTGGGAAATTACTTTGTTGTTGTCCTGTATAAAAAAATATGTCAAAAGGAAGAATAACTGACCATAGAGTAAGTAAATAAAAACAGATCATTTTAAAGAGGGCAGGTAAATCTTAAGGTTCAAGCAAATGGTAAAAAGGTTTTGGAGAGATGTGAGTCTGTGAAGAAAAATACATGATGTGTAGTAACAGATCATCTCTATTAAGTCTATGGCTCCACCCTTCAACCACTGAGGATGGCATGACAAGCTAATGCAATCAGCCATGCAGCCGTAATCCTGACTACAAAAATAGCCCTCCCATCTTTTTTTTTTGTGTGAAGCTTGACCTTCTAAGACTCATTTAGCTCAGACCCCACAATCGCAAGCGGGTGACAACAATTTCAGGCTCAAATTGCAGTTCTCTGATTAGTCGTCGAAACATTTTGTGGTCCCACGAATGTGCCGGAAAACGATCTACAAGTGACAGCAGCAATGAAAGCTTTTCATTCTTGATTTATGTTCAACTAGTTTACAGAAAAGTAAGGGCAGGTTTTAGGGCAGGTTTAAAGGAGGACAAATCAGAGGTGGAGATGGCCTTAGTGCTGTGCTGACTGGAGGACATATCTGTCTCAGTCTAGGAGTTTAGGGTATGTCAGCAGCCGACTGCCAGACAACCTGAGTCTCTCATTTGGAGACAAGGCAGCCTTCACACTCCAATCGCCCCTCACAACGTCCTGGCTCAGACCGAGGAGGATACGCTCGGTTCTGCTTAAGTAATGCCCTGGTGATGAGTGGGAGGAATAATCTGATTTGACGTGCTGGGCATTGTGATCAAAATCAAGGCAACACGCAAAATCAATGCACAGAGGAAATTTAACCTCCTGGATGGGTCATGTGGTGTGCTCTGAGCCTATCAGAGTTGTTAGATTTGACACAAGTGGCAGTGCAACCAGTGTTGGAGGAAAAACAGAGTCAACCACTGAGTTACATCTTAAAGGTTTCTAATGCATATAGAGACTGAGTAGCCTAATCCACATAGCAGAGTTTGAGAAATGAGATGCGCAAATATACTTGCTTCATACACCAACAACTATATCTGCTAATAATCTTTGAAAACCACTTTAAACTATATTTAAATAAATGTCTAAATATACATGAAAAGCCAGCTCTGGTTAAGACATCAGCCTGGAGCGGACTGGGGAGATTTACGGCAGAACAGCCACAAACTCCAGGGCAATAAATTTACCTTTGTGACCGTTCTTGCTTTTTTCCCCCTCTGACAGACGTGAGCTTTCCAAATAGATTTCCGAGATTTTTTCCCCTTGAGTGAAGCCTAAGCTGGCCCTTGACATTGCAGAACATTCTTCACCTCATTCCTGGAACGTGAGCCAGCGCAAAGACATCAGTGGTTTGTGACAGAGGTAAGCATCTGACTGTCATTCAGACATGCGTGCATCCAGACTAGTGACACTCATCCTCCGGTAAGAAACGTATACTTCAATACACAGAGAGGTGCACTAACTGAGCTATCGGCAATATTACAATTTATATAATGCCATATGTACATTTTTGTGAACACAAGTAATTACGATCCATTTCATCACCACAAATTGGGTTCAACTAAAGCATGGTAGTCTTGGCACACTGGTTACTGTATCCTGTTAAAGGATTTGTTTACTGGTCACAAACACAGATATTGTAGAGCTTGGTGTTAACAGTACCCTTATATGAGTGTTCCAGACAACCATCAGGAAGGTGACATAAGTAGAGTGCCGATGAAGAAGACCAGACATGTGACAACCATCTAACCAGCCTGCAGATTCCTGGATCCACATGTAGGCTGGGAAGATGCCTGCTCACACAGCCAGCAGAGGCTCTGGGGAGTCCAGCAACGGTGAGATGACTGGTGCCAGCCCATTGTTTCAGCTGAACTAAAGGCTGGATGGACATCAACTCCAAGCTGATGGAGTGACCTTTTGATTTGAATTTTTGAAGAACGGAACAGGAGGGGGTGGCTGCCGTTTTACGGGCTCCTAACCAATTGCTATTTCTTTTGCATTGTATGTAACATATTTTGTATATAATGTTGATGCTACCGTCTCTTATGACCGAAAAGAGCTTCTGGATATCAGAAAAGCGATTACACAAATTTTTTATTTAATGAGTCTGACGAAGGATTTAATGTTGCTCCCAGACAAGGCCCAATTCCCCGTAAAGAAAAGAAGGAACTATAGGGGGCGAAGATCAGGGTGCCTTGTGAGAATTTGTCAGCGCCTCTACCATCCGTTCTATTGGCCAACGTGCAACCACTGGAGAATAAACTGGATGAGCTCTGTTTGAGACTATCCTACAAACGGGATATTAAAAACTGCAAAATCTTATGTTTCTCCGAGTCGTGGCTGAAAACCACACGGATAATATACAGTTGGCTCTGTTTTCCATGCATCGGCAGGACAGAACAGCTACGTCTGGTAAGACGAGGCATGGGGGTGTGTCTATTAGTCAATAACTGCTAGTGAGAGATGTCTAATATTAAGGTAGTCTCGAGGTATTGCTGACCTAAGGTAGAGTATCTCATTCTAAGCTGTCGATCACACTACCTACCAAAGGAGTTCATCTATAATTTTCTGTCTACCACCACCCGACGCTGGCACTAAGACCGCACTCAACGAGCTGTATAAGGCCATAAGCAAACAAGAAAATGCTCACCCAGAAGTTTTATTTAATTTCTACCAGCATGTCATATGTGCAACACAGAGACAGGTTAAAAAATAAAAAAAGAAGCTATCCCTCATTTGAAAATTCTGTCCATAATTATATTATCCTGATTCCTGCTCACAAGCAAAAACGAAAGCCGGAAGTACCAGTGACACGCTCAATACGGAAGTGGACGGATGAAGGGGATGCTACGCTACAGGACTGTTTTGCTAGCACAGACTGGAATATGTTCCAGGATTCATACAATGGCATTGAAGAGTATAGCACCTCAGTCACCGGCTTCATCAATAAGTGCATCGACAACGTCGTCCCCACTGTGACCGTATGTATATATACACCAACCAGAAGCCATGGATTACAGGCGACATCGGCACTGAGCTAAAGGCTAGAGCTGCTGCTTTCAAGGAGCGGGACACTAATCCGCAAGCTTCTAAGAAATCCCACTACGCCCTGAGACGAACCATCAAACAGGCAAAGCGTCAATACAGGACTAAGATTGAATCATTCTACACCGGCTTTGATGCTCATTGGATGTGGCATGGCTTGCAAATTATTACGGACTACAGAGGGAACCCCAGGCGCAAGCTGCCCAGTGACACGAGCCTACCAGGTAAGCTAAATGCCTTTTATGCTAACTTCGAGGCAAGCAACACTGAAGCATGCATGAGAGCACCAATTGTTCCGTACAACTGTGTGATCAGGCATATGTGACCATGACCTTTAAACAGGTCAACATTCACAAGGCCACAGGGCCAGACGGATTACCAGGACATGTACTCCAAGCATGCGTGGACCAACTGGCAAGTATCTTCACTGACATTTTCAACCTCTTGCTGACCGCGTCTGTAATACCTACATATTTCACGCAGACCACCATAGTCCAAGAACACTAAGGTAACCTGCCTAAATGACTACCACCCCGTAGCAACCACATCAGTAGCCATGAGGTGTTTTGAAAGGCTGGTCATTGCTCACATCAACACCATTATCCCGGAAACCCTAGACCCACTCCAATCCGCCCCAACAGATACACAGAAGATGCAATCAGAATTGCAGTCCACACTGCCCTTTCCCACCTGGACAAAAGGAATACCTATGTGAGAATGCTGTTAGTTGACTACAGCTCAGCATTCAACACCAAAGTGCCCACAAAGCTCATCACTAAGCAAAGAACCCTGGGACTAAATACCTCCCTCTGCAACTGGATCCTGGACTTCCTGACGGGCCGCCCCAAGGTGGTAAGGGTAGGTAACAACATCTGCCACGCTGATCCTCAACACGCGGGCCCCTCAGTTGTGAGTGCCCAGTCCCCTCCTGTACTCCCTGTTCACCCACGACTGCATGGCCAAGCACAACTCCAACATTAAGTTTGCTGATGACACAACGGTGGTAGGCTTGATCACCGACAATGATGAGACAGCCTATAGTGAGGAGGTCAGAGACCCGACAGTGTGGTGCCAGGAACACAACCTCTTCCTCAACGTGAGCATGACAAAGGAGATGATCGTGGACTACAGGAAAAGGAGGGCCAAACCTGTCCTCATTTACGTCGACGGGACTGTAGTGGGAGCTTCAAGATCTTTGGTGTCCACATCACCAAACTACCATGGTCCAAACTAACCAAGAAAGCTGTAAAGAAACAGAAAGAGCATGGTTTCAAACTTTAGAACCCAGTTTCTACATTTGAATATAAAAATGGATTTTTATGAACAACAAAAAACTATGCTACATTTTATCTCTGGGACACTCAGGGTGACAAATCAGAGCAAGATTACTGAATGTAAGTACATTATTTACCTTCAGACGTGAATGAATCAATGCCGTGATAAAAGTTGTTGTTGTTGGGCACTCTACTCAAACAATAGCATGGTATTTTTCACTGTACTAGCTACTGTAAATTGGACAGTGCGGTTAGATTAACAAGAATTTAACATTTCTGCACATATAAGATGTGTCGACATCCTGGAAAGTTGGCTGTTGTATACAATGTCATTCTAGTCACATTAGCAACAACCATCCCGGTAGAGCAGCATTTCTTAAAGTGTGGGTCGTGGACCTGTTTATGATGGGTCGCGACGTGTCAGAGTGAATGTATAATTACTTCATGAATTACTGGAATGGATTTGGCCAAGTGCAACTGCGGTCTCTGTTCAGTACGCTCTCAGCTTAGCAGTTGTGTCTGCTCAGTTTGGCAGCTGCGTGAGTGGGAGAAGGAGATGCCCGTGTGCTTCGTGGTTTACCTATTATTTTTTCTTTAAGATCACCCCGCGACACACGCTGCAGCACTGTCGTTCAGCAGCAGATGATGAGCTGTCAGCCACTGACTTGTCATTCCCACTCGCCATCACCATCAAATTGACTCATGCTAGCAACAAGTTCTGACGGAGCGCAATCATCATGAAAAGCCAATAAACCGATGAGTTTCTCTTCCATACAAACTGTGAGAAATAACGAGGACCTCCGTCAATGTGCTTTGTGCGGGGAAGTGCTTAGTAATGAGTCATTCAAAACTTACAAATTCATATAACAACATGTCCTGACCAAATATCCACAGCATGACGGTATACCCAGGGAATTCTTTCAGAACAAGGCAGAAAGCTTCAGGAAACAGTGCTTCGGCGGTGGAAAAGTCAGCTAGCAAGGCATTGTTGTCATTTTATAACAGGTAAGCAGATATAAAGCAGTACTACAGTTGAAGTCAGAAGTTTACATACACTTAGGTTGGAGTCATTAAAACTTGTTTTTCAACCACTCCACAAACTTCTTCTTAACAAACTATAGTTTTGGCAAGTCGGTTAGGACATCTCCTTTGTGCATGACAAGTCATTTTTCAAACAATTGTTTACAGACAGATTATTTAACTTATAACTCACTGTTTCACAATTCCAGTAGTTCAGAAGTTTACATACACTAAGTTGACTGTGCCTTTAAACAGCTTGGAAAATTCCAGAAAATTATGTCATGGCTTTAGAAGCTTCTGATAGGCTAATTGACATCATTTGAGTCAATTGGAGGTGCACCTGTGGACTTATTTCAAGGCCTACCTTCAAACTATGTGCCTCTTTACTTGGAAAAATCAAAAGAAATCAGCCAAGACCTCAGAAAGAAAAATTGGAGACCTCCAGAAGTCTGGTTCATCCTTGGGAGCAATTTCCAAACACCTGAAGGTACCACGTTCATCTGTACAAACAATAGTACGTAAGTATAAACACCATGGGACCATGCAGCCGTCATACCTCTCAGGAAGGAGATGCATTCCTAGAGATGAACGTACTTTGGTGCGAAAAGTGCAAATCAATCTCAGAACACCAGCAAAGGACCTTGTGAAGATGCTGAAGGAAACAGGTACAAAAGTATCTATATCGACATAACCTGAAAGGCTGCTCAGCAAGGAAGAAGCCACTGCTCCAAAACCGCCATAAAAAAGCCAGACTATGGTTTGCAACTGCACATGGGGACAAAGATCGTACTTTTTGGAGAAATGTCCTCTGGTCTGATGTAACAAAAATAGAACTGTTTGGACATAATGGCCATCGTTATGTTTGGAGGAAAAAGGCGGAGGCTTGTAAGCCGAAGAACACCATCCCAACCGTGAAGCACGGGGTGGCAGCATCATGTTGTAGGGGTGCTTTGCTGCAGGAGGGACTGGTGCAACAAAGTCAAGGTATTGGAGTGGCCATCACAAAGCCCTGACCTCAATCCCATAGAAAATTTGTGGGCAGATCTGAAAAAGCGTGTGCGAGCATGGAGGCCTACAAACCTGATTCAGTTACACCAGCTCTGTCAGGAGGAATTTATTGTGGGAAGCTTGTGAAAGGCTACCCGAAACTTTTGACCCAAGATAAACAATTTAAAAGGCAATGCTACCAAATACTAATTGAGTGTATGCAAACTTCTGACCCACTGGGAATGCGATGAAAGAAATACATGCTTTAATAAATCACTCTACTATTATTCTGACATTTCACATTCTTAAAATAAAGTGGTGATCCTAACTGACCTAAGACAGGGAATTTTTACGAGGAATAATGGTCAGGAATTGTGAAAAACTGAGTTTAAATGTAATTGGCTAAGGTGTATGCAAACTTCTGCCTTCAACTGTTCTCATAGTAGTATATGTGAGTTTCTCTTTAAAACAATCCTCCGGCTTTGTACACAGCTAATAGCTAACCGTAGCTAGCTATGCTAGCTAGCTACTGATAGTGCAACCCTAAGTAACAGATGAAGATGAAAAATGAAAATGAAAAATGATCAGGCCTACTTTACATCTTACTGTAGAAATTATTGTTGAAAACAAATCTAGATTGGAATCGTTGCTGTTAAAATAAAAGTCATCATGTTTATTCTGAACTGGAATAAACTGAATGAAGCAAGATACTTTTTGAGGCAAAAACACACACACAGTTCTGGGTTGCTCATCTACAGCAGGAAGCGGTCTCCTGCCTAACTGAGAAAGCAGTAGATGTTCTGGTCCAGTTTGGCACCACATACTTATGTCAGTCAGGGTTCTCAACTCTGGATTACTTAAGAAATAAGTACAGAAACAGTCTCAATGCTGAGCATGACCTCAGTGTTGCACTGTCAAAAACTGATCCCAGAACAGACATGCTTGTTGAAAACCAGCCACACACAGACCTCTCATTAGGACTGTGTGTGTGTTTTGTGTTTTCTGGTCTACATCCATGTGATTATTTAAAAAATATATTTTTATTTATTTAAATTGAACTTTTTTTAAAACTAGGCAAGTCAGTTAAGAACAAATTCTTATTTACAATGGCGGCCTATCCCGGCCAAACCTGGACAACGCTGGGATAATTGTGTGCCGCCTTAGGGGACTCCCAATCACGGCCGGATGTGATATAGCCTGGATCAATCAGTTTATTCCATTTCAGGATAAAATATATGACTTCTATTTTAACAGCAACAGCTCCAACCTAGACTTTCTTTCGACAATACTTTCTACAGTAAGATGCCACGCAAGCCTGGTCATTTTTCATCCGTACAGTTACTTAGGGTTGCACTATCATTCGTGTCTGTTCTGTTATGCATCTGTGTGATGTGATCAATCAGTTTGTTCCAGTTCAGAATTAAAATTATAGATTGAATTTTAACAGCAACAGTTCCAACCTAGACAGATATGTAAGAGTTTTTAATGGGTGAAAATAAACATGAATAGCTATTTATATGGCTATTTCATTTAATTGTTATTTGTTTTAGTCTATATTGCATTTGTTTTAGGCATAACGGCAATGAAATGTACCAATATGTACATATAGTTGCATATGTTCCTAAGCTTGGGTCCCAGGAAAACACCATTTCTAATTTGGGTCCCAGGCTGAAAAAGTTTAAAGAACCCTTGCCGTAGATGATAATTCTATTTTCTTTAAACTGCATTGTTGGTTAAGGGCTTGTAAGTAAGCATTTCGCGGTAAGGTCTACCCCACTTGTTGTATTCAGCGCATGTGACAAATAACATTTGATTTTGAGTTAACTTCACAAAATGCAAGACCATTTGATAAATGAATCATGTAACAATGGTATAAAAAAAAAATCAATATAGCTCTGCTCATTTCCCTGACAAAATAAGGGAACATTTATTCTAGACAGCCACATTGTCCAAAAGATGGGCCATTTCAAGAGGAAAGTGGAACAACATTTTAAGTTTGGCAGTTGTCCTGGTTAAACTCCATGTAAACAACATGAAAACATATGTTAAAACTCCCTACAATACAGAGGAAAGGGCAGCTATTTGGTTTATTTTCTAGAGCATCATCTCCCAACAGCTTGTAGTTTCTAACAAGCTTGTATCGATCCCACAAATTGAACAAGTATTTGGTTTGTAAATGCTCAAGCGTATAAAACAGATACATCAAATGGAACATCCGGAAGGGATTCTCTTTCCTCCAATGGGAGGAAAGAGACTAATTTAGGTGTTTTCCTTCAACTCATCACCGGTCCCTCAACACTTCAAGGAAGTCAACCCATAACCCTACAAACAAGGATGCCGTTACGTCCACACCCCCAGACACCCATTATCAACCACTCATCGCTGACCAGAACTGTGGTCCTGCAGTTAGAGTAAATATACTATAAACTCCTACCACCTGCTCCCCCACCCAGATTATTAAGACAACCAAAGCAAGAACAGACATGAGCTGTGTTCGAATACCCATACTAACTTATTGTATACTACATACTTAATGAGTATATACAACAAACTATTAGTTAATTTTAGTATACTGTAAACGAAACAGTATCCTTTCAGTTGAGCGTACTAGCTCTTCGCCGGTCTACCGGAAGTTGATGCTGTTGCTATGCAACCTCTTGCTAGCTAGTTAGCATAACACATGACTAGTTAGATATTTTACGACTTTGGATGTGTTCTTCAATTCAATCCGGAGTGCCAGAGTGCGCTCGTAAATTAAATTTCCGAAAGCACGCGAATGTCCATTGTGAATGCACAACAACTGTACCATTTAGCTAAGCATGACGGGAATAATCAAGTCAATAAACGTTGGGTAGTTAGATAGCTTATAGTTAATATACTGGCAAGTTTGATGTATAAGTAGCCAACTGACATACCGGTACATACTGCTGTAATTATATGCTATGTGATTCGTAAGGCCAGCGTAGCTAACAAATGTCAGTCAACATAACGTGTAAGGTAACTTACTGCAAAAGTAATTACTTTTTACAATGCTCAACATTTTGATAACATTTGTCATAATTGGTTAAATGAATTTGTATCTGCTATCGTTGGACTTCGGCTAAATATTTTCCATCATTTTCTTCAAATCTGAAAACGATGTAAAGCCAGGCCCATTTCCTGAAGAATTGCATTATGGACCCTAAAGTACGGAAATAGTGTCCTCTGCGTGTATACTTCATATTTTGACGAATATAGTATGACTTCTGGGAATTTTTGGCATACTAACTATATCCATACTATGACCAATAAGCATACTATATACTCAATTCCCGTCACAAACAGTACGGTTAGTGTGGGTAGAATGAGTACATTTAATTTACCAAAAACACAAATAAATGGATGTGGCCTATTGAGGTTCACAAATGCAGCTTTGGGCTTTTAGCACAAGTAAATACTTCCCCATGCTTTTCAACATCTCACTGTAGGGCTGTGTGGTCAATACAGATGTCTTCATCCTGAGATGGAGGATGCTACCGCCAAACTCACTTTCTCAACTATTAATTAGTACTCCCACCTCTCGCTCTCCCCTTGCTCAACCCTCCACAACAGACTCGCGTCTGGCTGAGGGTGGGAGCGGTAGAGCGAGAGACAGACCAAATATTTCCTTCAGCAGAAAAAAAATTACTTGCACAGAGATGACAATGACAACAGCTTATTTAGGAGAAAATTGCTATTTCCCAGAGGATAGTGCAGGGATCATCAGCGCTTGATGGATTTTGCCTCAAACCCATTTTTGCTCCGATGATATCATATGAAAAGGATATATCAGTCAACGTGTTTCAACAGGACCTCAGGGGCTGAACTGGATATTTGAACCCTTTGTCGACTCGTCTCCAGAACCGAAATCACCAGCCACTGATCTACACCTATGGCGGCTGTACAGCCTATACGCAGTGTGCTTATGTAGACCTACAACTATAATTACCTTTGCCCTATATGTTCATTGTATTCAAGAAACAATGTCTATTTTTACATCCATCTGTTTTATATTTCATGTAAGCGTCACCAAACTGAGCCCGTTGGGAACACACTGCCCTTGGCCTGCCTTTGTTAGTGAGATCAGCCCTAGTGGGGGCGTAAAGACATTCGGAACAGGGAAACAACCCAATTCAAGAGTGCATGACGTGGCCAGCCATCATTGTTCCAACGGTGTGGGAAAATAAAACATGGATCCACTGAGGCAGTCCCACACCTAAAAAAAAATATGGGAAATAAATCGCTGACACAAGCAGCTCAGCTTGACAACACACCAATGGGTGGCAGTTCAAGCCCTCAACACCAGAAAGAGACAAGAAGTGCTGACAAGAGAGGAAAAACATGACAGCTGTCCAGGTGCACAGAGCCAATGTTGGGATCAGTTGATGGACGCCAGCCAGGCTATAGACCAGAACATCAAACACGTCACCAAGCTTAGTGTAGCAGACCAGGACACACTAACAGTTTACTATCCTCAGATAGGAGGGGAGCTGGAGTAGATGAGATCAAATTTGGAGCAGAGCAGACAACATTTTGGTGGGAGTGGTGCTCAGGCAGAGGTCTGTTGCATCATTACCCTTTTTTTGTTTTTTTGTTTGAATTTTGCCCCTTTTTCTCCCCAATTTCGTGGTATCCAATTGTTTTAGTAGCTACTATCTTGTCTCATCGCTACAACTCCCGTACGGGCTCGGGAGAGACGAAGGTTGAAAGTCATGCGTCCTCCGATACACAACCCAACCAAGCCGCACTGCTTCTTAACACAGCGCGCATCCAACCCGGAAGCCAGCCGCACCAATGTGTCGGAGGAAACACCGTGCACCTGGCAACCTTGGTTAGCGCACTGCGCCCGGCCCGCCACAGGAGTCGCTGGTGCGCGATGAGACAAGGACATCCCTACCGGCCAAGTCCTCCCTAACCCGGATGACGCTAGGCCAATTGTGCGTCGCCCCACGGACCTCCCGGTCGCGGCCGGTTACGACAGAGCCTTGGCGCGAACCCAGAGTCTCTGACGGCACAGCTGGCACTGCAGTACAGCGCCCTTAACCACTGCGCCACCCGGGAGGCCCCCCGCATCATTACCTTTTGGGTAATATCGCAATGGGAGGTATCAAATGATGGCGTGGGGACCTCCAAGGGTGTAACTACAGACCTCATACTAGCAAAAACAATTTTACACTAAACTTTATTAGCAAAGAATTTCTCAAGTACTGATAACTCAAGGCTACTGACAGTGCTACTCTTGTTTTCTTAATAGGATAGTGCAGTTTATTGTTCACTTGCAGCTTATGTTTTAAATAGCTTGGATTCAATTTCAACACAGGCCGTTCATAAGCACTTACCTTTAAATTCAAATGAATGTTAGACATTGTAATCATATGGATGAGTTCACAGAGACATTCACAGAGACATTTCTGCAGACCCTACAAAGCTTTGTCAACAATAGAAAACTTCTACGATAATGCATACCAGCTCAACCAGCTCCACACTTAGTTTAAGAATACTTCCTCATCATATAGCACGAGGAATTATGAGCAGTTCCATTTACCGGCAGACATTTGAATTCTGAACCCTACAAAATTACCATTAAAAAAAAAAGTATTTACAGCTCTTAACCAGGGCTGTGAAAAAGTTCTCTGGGGTTTAATTTCAGCAGAAGTGCTAGCTCAGCTGTGCTATCGTTTACAATTTCCTCCAGCGCTCCCCTAAAAGTTAATCTAAAAGAGGAGAAGAAAAGCAGTGTCCCTGGTGAATTATGAATCTCACCTCCCGTCATGCACCAGTGGGCAGGTTATTCTTGGACTCCCTCTTCGCCATAAAATAGGATGTACATTCCATGCATTTAAATACGAGCCAGAGTAAAATGGCAGTGATCGGTCAGTCTTGAGCAACAGAAAGACATTGATTTCTTCTAGAATGGACGTCTGGTAATGGTGGGCTATTCGATGGGCACTTGTGTATCACCTCCAAACTTACTTTACAGGATTGATTGATGGTAGATCGAGGTGGTTTCATCCAACACTGGTATTTCATCCCCAGGACTTGGGATATAACACTTTGCTCTTGCTGTTCATTTATGATCAAGCAAATACTTTTTTTTGATGGCGAAGTTGAAGAAAATGTGGATAGAAATGTCAAATGCCCTTGAAAAGGTCTGGAGAGGGAGCAGGAGATAGTGACTACTTTTCACCAGGTTTATACATGGAAAGAAAATGTAAATTAAAGTGAGAAGGCTCTTCAATATTTGCCAAGCCAATGTAAACATGCTACTGACAGTAGCTCCAGAGCTGGGGGACCCATCCAATCCTCTGACACACTTCCATACCCAGTGAGAAGAGCTACCCAGGGTACAGATGCCGAGATATGCTTCTTGTGACTGTGCGCTGGCATATGTTTAAATTCACAGAACTCCGAAAGTTGGTGATTATTTTTCCAGAGAGACTGAGCTTTAACGGCAAAATGAGATTTTGGCCCCTGGTGATGCCAGTCCCAGGTTCAGTCTCAAGAGAATTTTCATTTTTTACTTTTTATTTCAATTTCCTGTCTCTCACGTTTCTTCAGCCCAGCACAGTCTTTTCCCTGAATGGACAATACCCTCACAGAGCTCTTCCAAAGGCTACTCGATCGGCCGGCCAACTAGGCTATCTGATTACTGAACATGACGTCTCTGAAGTGGTGGAACATCTCCGAACAAGCTTATGGGATCTTGACTTAACTTTGGATGTTTTGCAGTTTTGGCAAATGTTTCTGAGTTACAACTGTGGAAAACCACAGCTGTGAGAAACCGCACCCAGCCCTGTTCTCTGCAGTGCTTAGTATCCATGCATCCACCTGAACCTCGGGCTGCAGAGAGGACTGGTGGGAGAGGGAGGTTAAGGGTTCAGACATTGAGTGGGATGCTGCATTCTCCAAGTCTGTATAAGGTATCTGCTGGCAGCCACTCCAGTATTAATTCCATTCATGAGAGACGGCATCGACCCCTGTATGTTTAAGACATTCTCCTTACGACAGAGGCTCAGTGCTGAACTGCAGAGAATGTGGCCCCTACACCCAAACCCAGGGATGTAGAGATATCACAACCCAATCAGGGTCTGAGTTAGCAGTGCTTTTCCCCAGATAATATGCAATGGAGGACTCTTAATGAATGCAAATGCATTCTGTTACCGTGGCAAATGGAGAGGGAATAATTAAGGTAAGAGGGGGAAACGAAACCAAGGACAAGCCCAAACAATAACCAAGCAAATTATCCCTTCATATAGTTATAAATAATATCAGTCTCACTTACAGGACAGTCAGAGCTCCTTAGACGTCAAGAAGATAGCCGGATCGAGGATGAAGTTTCTGTATGTAATATATAATGCATGTAAACAGACATATGGAGAGAAATAGAGATCGATAGGCATTTAACCCACTGTTCCCCGGGTGCCGACACCCGGGTCCCAAACCCCCTCTCTGATGCAGAGGGTTTGAGTTAAATGTGGAAGACATATCAGTTGAATGCATTCAGTTGTACAACTGATTAGGTATCCCCCTTTCCTTTCAACTACACATACATTTGAGAATGTAATTCATTATCAAGGACACACACTGTGCATTCGGAAAGTATTCAGACCCCTTCACTTTTTCCACATTTTTACGTATTGAATATCCAAAACATACAGTATACATGCAGTGAAGCCGCTCAACAACTACACCACACCAGTCATCCAACAGACTCCCATTCAGAGTGACACACAGAAGCATCCAGGATCAATGCCCTGCTCAAGGGCACGTTGACAGATCTCCCACCAGGCCAAAAAAGGAGAACCCGAACCCTCCAAGATCCCCCCACAGTTCCCCAATAGCTGTCCCTCAACCATTCGAGATCCCTCCCCAAGAAAAAAATTGCAATTAATTCCATTCCCCAACCCCAAGAACCTCCCAATGCACCAACAAAATTAACATTCTAAAATGTATAATTTTTATTTTTCCCACATTATCTACACACAATACCCCATTACGACAGAGCAAAAGCAGTTTTCTTCAAATGTATTAAAAATAAACTGAAATACCACATTTAATAACTACTCAGACACTTTACTCAGTACTTTGGTGAAGAACCTTTGGCAGTGATTACAGCCTTGTCTTCTTGGGTATGACGCTACAAGCTTGGCACACCTGTATTTGGGGAGTTGCTCCTACTCTTTTCTGCATATCCTCTCAAGCTATGCCAGGTTGGATGGGGAGTGTCGCTGCACAGCTATTTTCAGGTCTCTCCAGAGATGTTCGATACAAGTCAGGATTCTGGCTGGGCCACTCAAGGACATTCAGAGACTTGTCCCGAAGCCACTCCTGCGTTGTCTTGGCTGTGTGCTTAGGGTCGTTGTCCTGTTGGAAGATGAACCTTCACCACAGTGAGGTCCTGAGCACTCCGGAGCAGGTTTTCAGCAAAGATCCCTCTGTACTTTGCTCCGGTCATCTTTCCCTGGATCCGGACTAGTCTCCCAGTCCCAGAAAAACATCCCCACAGCATAATGCCACCACCATGCTTGACTGTAGGGATGGATGGTGCCAGGTTTCCTCCATAAGTGACGCTTGACATTCAGGCCAAAGAGTTCAATCTTGGTTTCATCAGACCAGAGAATCTTGTTCCTCATGGTCTGAGTCTTTAGGTACCTTTTGACAAACTTCAAGAGGACTGTCATGTACCTTTTACTGAGTAGTGGCTTCCGTCTGGCCACTCTACCATAAAGGCCTGATTGGTGGAGTGCTGCAGAGATGGTTGTCCTTCTGGAAGGTTCTCACATCTCCACAGAGGAGCTCTTGAGCTCTGGTCACCTCCCTGACCATGGCCCTTCTCCCCCAATTGCTCAGTTTGGTCAGGTGGCCGGCTCTAGGAAGAGTCTTGGTGGTTCCAAACTTATTCCATTTAATAACAATGGAGGCCACTGTGTTCTTGGGGACCTTCAATGCTGCAGAAATGTTTTGGTACCCTTCCACACATCTGTACAGACACAATCCTATCTCGGAGCTCTACGGACGGCTTGGTTTTTGCTCTGACATGCACTGTTAGCTATGGGACCTTATATAGACAGGTATGTGCCTTTATTCTACAGCACCAGTCAAAAGTTTGGACACCTACTCATTCAAGGGTTTTTATTTTTACTATTTTCTACATTGTAGAATAATAGTGAAAACATCAAAACTATGAAATAACATATATGAAATCATGTAGTAACCAAAAAAGTGTTAAACAAATAGAAATATATTTTAAATTCTTCAAAGTAGCCACCCTTTGCTTTGATGACAGCTTTGCACACTCTTGGCATTCTCTCAACCAGCATCATGGGGTAGTCACCAGAAATGCACGGTGAGCCTTGTTAAAAGTTAATCTTTGAAATTTCTTTCCTTCTTAATGCATTTGAGTCAGTTGTGTTGTGACAAGGTAGGGGTGGTATACAGAAGACCAAGTCCATATTATGGCAATAACAGCTCAAATAAACAAAGAGAAACAACAGTCCATCATTACTTTAAGACATGACATTTTCCACATTGACTGACCTTTAAGTGCAGTCGCATAAACCATCAAGCGCTATGATTAACTGGCTCTGTTACGGATACAGGTATTCTGTGTGTGTATCCTGTGTGTGTGTGTGTGTGTTTCTTTTCTCTCCTTCTCCCCTCCTCACAGGTGGCAATCATCATTCCCCAATCATTCCTCATTCCCCTCCTTTTCCCTTACCATATCACATTTCCTTTCAGTTGGTTTAAAAACCCAATCAGTTGTTTTCTCAAGAGCTCAATATCTCTGTCATACAATGTCTCGGTAGTTCTCGTTTGTTTTAGCACCTCCAGATCACTTTGTCCCCACCTGTGAGTATTGTTTGTGTTATGGTGTTTGATGTTGCCCATGGGCATACACTACCCGTAGGACTACTTTGTCTAAGAACCCTAGGTAGAACTGGGCGGACCACCCACTGTATTTTTGGTTAGTTAGTTAGCTGTATAGTAGTAGGCTAGTCTAGCTTAGGGCTGTTTTTGGATATTTGTTTCTTTCCTTGGGTCCAGCTAAGCCCCTTTTCCTGCCCCCCTTTACCGTGTGTTTTCAAATAAACCCTGAGTGTTAGACGGTAATTAAGTTGTCTGTGGTTTTTCGTTCGCACTGTTATTTTGTCACTATTATAATTTGCATGAGTTATGTTACGGTCTCGTTACTATCCTGCCGGGCCAAAAAGGGATTTGTAACAGGCTCTCATGGAGAACCGACACAGGAAGGACCCAGAGTCTGCTGCAGAGGAGAAATTCATTAGTTACCAGCCTCAGAAATTGCAGCCCAAATAAATGCTTCAGAGTTCAAGTAAGAAACATCAACATTAGCTGTTCAGAGGAGACTGTGTGAATCAGGCCTTCATGGCTGAAAAGAAACCACTACTAAAGGACACCAAAAAGAAGAATAGACTTGCTTGGGCCAAGAAACACGAGCAATGGACATTAGACCGGTGGACATCTGTCCTTTGATCTGATGAGTCCAAATGTGATATTTTTGGTTGCAACCGCCGTGTCTTTGTGAGACGCAGAGTAGGTGAGCGGATGTTCTCCGCATGTGTTTCCCACCATGAAGCATGGAGGTGGTGGTGTGATAGTGTTTTGCTGGTGACACCGTCTGTGATTTATTTTGAATTCAAAGCACACTTAACCTCTCTGGGATCGTTCGGGACGCTAGCGTCCCACCTCGCCAACAGCCAGTGGAAGTGCAGGGCGCCAAATTCAAAACAGAAATCTCATAATTAAAATTCCTCAACCATACAAGTATTTTACACCATTTTAAAGATACACTTCTTGTTAATCCAACCACAGTGTCCGATTTCAAAAAGGCTTTTCGGTGAAAGCAGAACATATCATTATGTTAGGTCAGAAACTAGTCACAGAAAGCATTCAGCCATTTTCCAACCAAAGAGAGGTGTCACAAAAAGCAGAAATATAGATTAAATTAATCACTAACCTTTGACGATCTTCATCAGATGACACTCCCAGGACTCAATGTTACACAATATATGGATGTTTTGTTCGATCAAGTTCATATTTATATCCAAAAACCTCAGTTTACATTGGCACCATGTTCAGAAATGCCTCCAAAACATCTGGAGAAATTGTTGAGAGCCACATCAAATAACAGAAATACTCATCATAAACTTTGATGAAAGATACATGTTTTACATAGAATTAAAGATAAACTTGTTCTTAATGCAACCGCTGAGTCCAATTTCAAAAAAGCTTTACGGCAAAAGCACAATATTCAATAATCTGAGAACAACGTTCAGCCACAAATGCAAGCCACACAGTTACCCGCTAAGTTGGTCAACAAAAGTCATATTTGGCATTATAAATCTTCACTTACCTTTGCTGATCTTCGTCGGAATGCACTCCCAGAACTCCCACAAGAAATGTTTGTTTTGTTAGATTACGTCCATATTTATTTCCAAATACCTCCGTTTTGTTCAAGCGTTTAGTTCACTATTCCAAAGTCACAATGTGCGAGTGCAAAATCCAGACGAAAAGTCAAAATAGTTCCATTACAGTTTGTAACATGTCAAATGATGTTTACAATCAATCCTTCGTGTCTTTTTATAATAAATCTTCAATAAATGTTCCAACCGGACAATAGCGTATTCATTACAGAGGAAAAAGAAGGAATGGCACGCCCGCGTGACCGCGCAGTAAACAACTGATTGGCCTCAGCCTAGTCCACTTGTTGAGACAGCTCTTATTTGAGCCCCTTCCACAATAGAAGCCTCAAACAACTTTCTAAAGACTGTTGACATCTGCTGTAAGCCTTGGGAAGTGCAATCTGGCTCAATAGACACAGCATATTGGATAGGCAATCACTTAAATGGAACTACAAACCTCAGATTTCCCACTTCCTGGTTGGATTTGTCTCAGGTTTTCGCCTGCCATATGAGTTCTGTTATACTCACAGACATCATTCAAACAGTTTTAGAAACATCCGTGTTTTCTATCCAATACTACTAATAATATGTACAGTGCCTTGCGAAAGTATTCGGCCCCCTTGAACTTTGCGACCTTTTGCCACATTTCAGGCTTCAAACATAAAGATATAAAACTGTATTTTTTTGTGAAGAATCAACAACAAGTGGGACACAATCATGAAATGGAACGACATTTATTGGATATTTCAAAAAATGTTAACATATCAAGAACTGAAAAATTGGGCGTGCAAAATTATTCAGCCCCCTTAAGTTAATACTTTGTAGCGCCACCTTTTGCTGCGATTACAGCTGTAAGTCGCTTGGGGTATGTCTCTATCAGTTTTGCACATCGAGAGACTGACATTTTTTCCCATTCCTCCTTGCAAAACAGTTCGAGCTCAGTGAGGTTGGATGGAGAGCATTTGTGAACAGCAGTTTTCAGTTCTTTCCACAGATTCTCGATTGGATTCAGGTCTGGACTTTGACTTGGCCATTGTAACACCTGGATATGTTTATTTTTGAACCATTCCATTGTAGATTTTGCTTTATGTTTTGGATCATTGTCTTGTTGGAAGACAAATCTCCGTCCCAGTCTCAGGTCTTTTGCAGACTCCATCAGGTTTTCTTCCAGAATGGTCCTGTATTTGGCTCCATCCATCTTCCCAACAATTTTAACCATCTTCCCTGTCCCTGCTGAAGAAAAGCAGGCCCAAACCATGATGCTGCCACCACCATGTTTGACAGTGGGGATGGTGTGTTCAGCTGTGTTGCTTTTACGCCAAACATAACGTTTTGCATTGTTGCCAAAAAGTTCAATTTTGGTTTCATCTGACCAGAGCACCTTCTTCCACATGTTTGGTGTGTCTCCCAGGTGGCTTGTGGCAAACTTTAAACAACACTTTTTATGGATATCTTTAAGAAATGGCTTTCTTCTTGCCACTCTTCCATAAAGGCCAGATTTGTGCAATATATGACTGATTGTTGTCCTATGGACAGAGTCTCCCACCTCAGCTGTAGATCTCTGCAGTTCATCCAGAGTGATCATGGGCCTCTTGGCTGCATCTCTGATCAGTCTTCTCCTTGTATGAGCTGAAAGTTTAGAGGGACGGCCAGGTCTTGGTAGATTTGCATTGGTCTGATACTCCTTCCATTTCAATATTATCGCTTGCACAGTGCTCCTTGGGATGTTTAAAGCTTGGGAAATCTTTTTGTATCCAAATCCGGCTTTAAACTTCTTCACAACAGTATCTCGGACCTGCCTGGTGTGTTCCTTGTTCTTCATGATGCTCTCTGCGCTTTTAACGGACCTCTGAGACTATCACAGTGCAGGTGCATTTATACGGAGACTTGATTACAGACAGGTGGATTGTATTTATCATCATTAGTCATTTAGGTCAACATTGGATCATTCAGAGATCCTCACTGAACTTCTGGAGAGAGTTTGCTGCACTGAAAGTAAAGGGGCTGAATAATTTTGCACGCCCAATTTTTCCGTTTTTGATTTGTTAAAAAAGTTTGAAATATCCAATAAATGTCGTTCCACTTCATGATTGTGTCCCACTTGTTGTTGATTCTTCACAAAAAAATACAGTTTTATATCTTTATGTTTGAAGCCTGAAATGTGGCAAAAGGTCGCAAAGTTCAAGGGGGCCGAATACTTTCGCAAGGCACTGTATATATTAGCATGTGGGACAGAGTAGCAGGCAGTTTACTCTGGGCACCTTATTCATCCAAGCTACTCAATACTGCCCCCGTCACCAAGACGTTAACCAGCATGGCTACCACAGCATTCAGCAGCGATACACCATCCCATCTGATTTGCGCTTAGTGGGAGTATAATTTATTTTTCAACAGGACAATGACCCAACACACCTCCAAGCTGTGTAAGGGCTATTTGACCAAGGAGGAGAGTGATCGAGTGCTGCATTAGATGATCTGTCCTCCACAATCCCCCGACCTCAAACCAATTGAGATGGTTTGGGGTGAGTTGGTCCACAGAGTGGAGAAAAAGCAGCCAACAAGTGCTCAGCATATGTGGGAACTCCTTCAAGACTGTTGGAAAAGCATTCCAGGTGAAGCTGGTTGAGAGAATGCCAAGTGTGTGCAAAGCTGTCATCAAGGCTAAGGGTGGCTACTTCAAAGAATCTAACATTTTAAATATATTTTGATTTGCTAAACATTTTATGGTTACTACATACGTGTTATTTCATAGTCGAGACAAACTATAATTCCACAATGTAGAAAATAGTCACAAAAAAAAAAAACTTGAATGAAAAGATGTCCAAACTTTTGACAGGTACCATCCATCCATCATTTTACACTCATCATATGCTTCTGCTTATTTTACTCTTGTTATCTATCCTGATGCCTAGTCACGTTACCCTGCCTTCATGTACATATCTACCTCATTCCCCTGCATATTTGATCTGGTACTGATACTCCCTGTACAGTGGCAAGAACAAGTATGTGAACCTTTTGGAATTACCTAGATTTCTGCATAAATGTCCAAATTTGATCTGACCTTCATCTTAGTCACAATAGACAAACTGTGTGCTTAAACTAATAACACAAACATTTTATTTTTCTTGTTTATATTGAATACATAATTTAAACATTCACAGTGTAGGTTGGAAAAAGTATGTGAACCCCTAGGCTAATGACTTCTCCAAAAGATAATTGGAGTCAGGAGTCAGCTAACCTGGAGACGAGATTGGAGATGTTGGTTAGAGCGGCCCTGCCCTATAAAACACACTCACAAAATGTGTTTGCTATTCACAAGAAGCATTGTCTGATGTGAACCATGCCTCGAACAAAAGAGATATCAGAAGACCTAAGATTAAAAATGGTTGACTTGCAAAAAGCTGGGAAGGGATACAAAAGTATCTCTAAAAGCCGAATATAACAGACCTTACAGTGAAATGTGTAGACCTTAAGGTGAAATGCTTACTTACAAGCCCTTAACCAACGATGAAGTTCGTTTTTATTTTTGGATATTTTCTTAAGAAAAAAGTAAGAGAAAAACAAATAATTAAAGAGCAGCAGTGAAAAACAGTAGCGGGGTTATATACAGGGGGTACCAGTATAGAGTCAATGTGCCGGGGTACCGGTGTCGAGGTAATTGAGATAATTACGTACAGGCAGGTGTTACAGTGGCTGTGCATTGATTATAACAGAGTAGTAGCAGGGTGGGGGGGTGGCAGTGAAAATAGTCTGAGTAGCCATTTCATTAGCTGTTCAGGAGTCTTATGGCTTGGGGGTAGAAGCTGTTTAGAAGCCTCTTGGACCTAGACTTGGCGCTCCGGCACCGCTTGCCATGCAGTAGCAGAGAAAACAGTTTATGACTAGGGTAGCTAGAGTCCGACAATTTCTAGGGCCTTCCTCTGACATCGCCTGGTACAGAGGTCCTGGATGGCAGGAAGCTTGGCTCCGGTGATGTACTGGGCCGTACGCATTACCCTCTGTAGTGCCTTGCGGTCGGAGGCCAACAGTTGCCATACCAGGCAGTGATGCAACCCGATGCTCTCGATGGTGCAGCTGCAGAACCTTTTGAGGATCTGGGGACCCATGCCAAATCTTTTCAGTCTCCTGAGGGGGGAATACGTTTTGTCGTGCCCTCTTCACGACTGACTTGGTGTGCTTGGACCATGTTAGTTTGTTGTTGATGTGGACGCCAAGGAACTTGAAGCTCTCAACCTGCTCCACTACAGCCCCGTCGATGAGAATGGGGGCATGCTCGGTCCTCTTTTTCCTGTAGTCCATGATCATCTCCTTTGCCTTGAAAACACTAAACAAGAATGGTGTTCATGGGAAGACACCACGGAAGAAGCAACTGCTGTCCAAAAATAAATCATTGTTGCACATCTGAAATTCGCAACAGAACAACTGGATGTTCCACAGCGCTACCGGCAAAATATTCTGTGGAGTGATTAAACTAAAGTTGAGTTGTTTGGAAGGCGCACACAACACTGTGTGTGGAGGAAAAAAGGCACAGCACACCAACATCAAAACCTCATCCCGACTGTAAAGTATGGTGGAGGGAGCATTATGGTTTGGGGCTGCTTTGCTGCATCAGGGCCTGGACAGCTTGCTATCATCGAGAGTGGTTCACACCAGACATCCTAAGAATAATGCTGAACTGAAACAGTTTTGTAAAGAGTAATGGTCCAAAATTCCTCCAGACCGTTGTGCAGTTCTGATCCGCAACTACAGAAAACGTTTGGTTGAGGTTATTGCTGCCAAAGGAGGGTCAACCAGTTATTAAATACAAGGGTTCACATACGTTTCCCACCCTGCACTGTGAATGTTTACACGGTGTGTTCAATAAAGACATGAAAGCATATAATTGTTTGTGTTACTAGTTTAAGCATTCTGTTTGTCTATTGTTGTAACTTAAATGAAGATCAGATCACATTTTATGACCAATTTATGCAGAAATCCAGGTAGTTCCAAAGGGTTCACATACTTTTTCTTGCCACTGTATATAGCTCCATCCTTGTGTATTTTATTCCTCATGTTACCAGTTTTGTTTTTATAATAACTCTATATAACTCTGCATTGTTGGGAAGGGCTTGTAAGTAAGCAGTCCACACTTGTTCTATATATGTGACAAATAAAATTTGATTTAGGTCTGGGGTTCTTTTCTGCTTATGCATTATGATTTCAACGCTAACCCCACCACTGGTGTGCGTGGTCAAAGAGCTCTATTTTCATGTCATCTGACCATGGCACTGGTTTCAATCCAATTGCCAATGCCGTTTAGCAAACTCCATGTGTTTACAGGTAATTTGTTGGATGACATGAAAACAGAGCTCTTAATGATTTATTTTATACAGTCATTTTTGCTTATCTTTATCAAGGCTGTCAATAATTGCAGGCCCACTGTATCTTTATTTTGCTGTAAAAGTGCAGGAAAAACAAAGAGAGAGGGAGAAGGAAGTTTGAGTTCCATGTGGAAACGATATGATAGAAGCAGCAACTAGAGGCCTGCCACATCCTTTTCTTCCAAACAGAAAAACACTTACACACACACACACACACACACACACCTCTGTGATTTGCCTTGCCAGTGGACAAAAAAAGGGGAAATATTAACTTGCTATGACAACAAAAGCAGCCAAAGCACAGCCCTTGTGTTCCTCTCCTTCACAACTCCCTGCAGTGAAACACAACCGAGAGCAGAGAGCCAAAGCAGTACACACCTCTCTGACACTGATCTGGGGGAGAGAACAAGGCTGGGGGAGCAAGAGAATGGGGGAGCAAAAGGGGAAGCTTAGAGTACACGTAAGGGCATAGGTACTGTACAAGAAACTAGTGCAATGCATTAAAGGTTTAGATGTTGAATGAAGCAGCAGGACTGTTTGGCATTGGTCTGTAATAACACAAACAACATACAGAGAATGCTGGAGATGTCAGGGAGTGTGTAGAGCACCGAGAAGGAGCGGGGAAGGCTGGCACCCGCTGTGGGGGAGGGATTAGCGGAGAGGAAATTATACTTCCCTCCTGGTGAGATGAGGGGACATGACCCCCGCATTAGGGAGGGAGGGAAAAAGAGGAGGGTGACAGAGACGAGCCTGCACGCTGCTTCTTCTCTCATCAGCCGCCAACATATCTTAGATTCCGATCATTCTGCGACTCCCACGCCCCCCTTACTTGTAACCAAATACCCAAGGGACTTCACATGAAACTGTTGGTGTGGTTAGTGATGGATCACTCAAAGCAAAATGTCCCCTTCAGAAGAGAGGGGGAGCAAAGTTTCTTAATAGAGGACGTGCAAGACATGTCACAGAGGAAGTGCTAAAACTAAACATGGTGAGACACAACTTACTGAGGTGAAGGCCAGGAGCTCTTCTTCAGTCAGCTTATGGATAGGGTTGTTCTTCTAGAAATCAGTGCTGCGAGACAGACACGACACACTGTAATCAACATGGAGCTTGTCTCTGCTCTCCCCCGATTGATTGCAGTGTTTTCTCCCATACATCAAGATGTTGACAGGATTCTTTCCCCCCTCCATATTGATTTATTAACGGTCAAGTGCCATTGTTCTATCGCTGAGGACGCTTCAGTGCATTGGCCATTAGACAGAATTGCCGGTTATGATAGAAAGGGCTTTCCTGAGACCATTAATCTACATCACTGCACCATCTGAGGGGCGATTGATTTCAGAATTAATTGTGTTCCTTGTTCTTTTTGATGAACAGTTTGGTGTAGTGTCGCGATCCCTTAGCCATGTGCCTGCCTGGCCAAATCGACATTAGGCAGGTGTGATATACTCCCAGGGGCAACACACACTATGACCTGGAAAAGGCAGAAGGCCAGACAGACATTCTCTACAGTGGTATACTCTCCTTCATGGTAGTAATCTGAAAACACAAGCTAGATGAAAGCAATGTGCAGAATGGCTACCAAGAATTTGCTTTCACTTGTCGAGCAGCCATTTTAGACTATTGAGGTACACCCGTAAATGTATCAAATCAATGCCTGAACGGAAACGTCTGTGGCCAGCTACAAAACCAGATAAGGTTTTGGCAGGAGGTGAGCAGTCAGGTTGTGGGGTGTTAGGGGAGTCTGCTTTCCAGACCAATGACGATTATGATTTAATGGAGGTTAGATAGAACAATAACCAGCCCTCCATTACAAATGTTGTTTGTTCTCCAGCCTTGGACATTGGAGTCCAATTTTGTTTTGTTTTGGGGGGGGGGGGGGCAGTGTGAGATGTCACTGTGTGTGTGTGTAGGGGTGACCTGTGGGAAAGCCACAGAGTTCACAGGGTTCTCTTGGAAGCCTTCAGATGTCCTAAATGAATATGGTCACATTACAGAGGATTTGTAAATATTATAAATCATGTACCACATCAAACCAACAATACATATTTACATATTTCATTCCTTTTGAACGGCTGTTATGGTTTCCTCTGCCACATCATACTTTCTAACCAATTTCGTATTTATGGTTCATTGTGAACTTTTGATTACACAACATTTCAAAAATTCCTAATTTAATGGAGCTGAGCCAAGTTCTTTAACAGTTTGTTGTTTATTAAAAAAGGTCTACTTCCTCCCCAGTTATGAAGGACAGAAACCCTTAGCGCAAATTGTTATTAGAACCTTTTAGAACAGTCACTGAATAATTACAAATAGGGAAGATCTTGCCCAGGGCTCTACAAATGAGAATTTGCTAACAGAATTCCAGTCTGTAATTGTTTTCTGGCATCAGGCCTGTAGTCCACAGGTCCATAATGGGTAGGCGGTGGGAGGATGATGGAAACAGTGGGTCTAGAGTAGGCTGGTCCAATCCTTCAGGTGCATGTCATATGTAAGGAAACCAACACCAGCCAGTGCCATTGACATCAAATATAACAATAATTTACTGAATGTCATTTATAAAACGCCTAAATCCAAAATTACTTACAGTCATGCGTGCACACATTTTCATGTGGGTCGCCTTGGCGGGAACCCACGATCCTAGCGTTGCAGGTGCCATGCTCTACCAACTGAGCCGTAGACTGCACTGTGTGGCAGGAGAGTTTATTTTTGATTTTGCTGGCGGGTGTGTTGCTGGTTATAGGGGTGTTATTAGGAGTTGCCAGGTTCCCAGGAATGGCAGGAGCCCAAGTCCAGGAAAGGGATATTCCAGACTAGGTCACATTCACAAAGCTCCATGGAGCGGCGTGAACTCTGATCCATTCCCAGGTGAAGTGTGAGGGGAGAAGAGGGAGCACAGGGCTGGTGGTGGACTCCCAATACACTCGCTACACATGTGCAGTGTGTGGGATCAAGTATGTGAGTGTGTCTACACTAGCGTGTGTAGGAAAGGGAAAGGGGGGATACCTAGTCAGTTGTACAACTGAATGCATCCAACTGAAATGTGTCGTCCGCATTTAACCCAACCCCTCGGAATCATAGAGGTGCGTGGGGCTGCCATAATCCACATCCACAGCACCCGGGGAAAAGTGGGTTAAACTGCCTTGCTCAGGGGCAGAACAACAGACTTTTTACCTCGTCAGCACAGGGATTCGATCCAGCAACCTTTTGGTTACTGTAACTGTGTGTGTGGAGAACGCACACATCTTTACTATTGAATCTGTGCCATTTGACTCAAGTCAGAGGTATGGCATCAAAACCAGCCATCTCTAAAAAGTTAAAAGTATTGGGTGGGTGGGGGTCCAATGCAGACAATTTTATCTCAATATCAAATCATATCGGGTAAACAATTAAGTACCTTACTGTGATGATTGTTTTCAATTAATATGGTATGGCTAAGGCCCAGCCAATCAGAATGAGTTTTTACCCACAAAGAGGCTTTACTATAGACAGAAATACTCCTCAGTTTCATCAGCTGTCCTGGTGGCTGGTCTCAGATGGATGTGGAGGTCCTGGGCTGGCATAGGTACATGCGATCTCCGGTGGGGAGGACGGTCGGACATACTGCCAAATTCTCTAAAATGACGGCCGCAGTTTATGGTAGAGAAATTAACATTCATTTCTCTGGCAACAGCTCGTTGACATTCCTGCAGTCAGCATGCCAATTGCACGCTCCCTCGAAACTTGAGACAGTGGCATTGTGTTGTGACAAAACTGCACATTTTAGAGTGGCTTTTTATTGTCCCCCAGCACAAGGTGCACCTGTGTAATGATCATGCTGTTTAATCAGCTTTTTGATATGCCACACCTGACAGGTGGTTGGATTATCTTGGAAAATGAGAAATGCTCACTAACAGGGATGGAAACAAATCTGTGAAATAAATGTGAGAACTTTTTGCACGTATGGAACATTTCTGGGATCTTTTATTTCAGCTCATGAAAAATGTGACCAACACCTTACATTGGTCATGTTTATATTTTTGTGCAGTATAATTAACCCCATGGTCAAAGCTCTATCCAACCAAAACAGGCGGCCTTTTCAAACAGCTCTAACACTAAAAAGGCATTATCTTAATTTTTACAATTTCACAGTATTATTTAAACTGTGGAAATATGTATAAAACACTGGGAATTTAAGCGTATACACAGATTGCACAAAACATTAGGATCATGAGACTGACCAGTGTCATGACCTTGGCCTGGGGGTAGGTTTATGACAGTCATAAATACCTGTCTCCACTTTTTCCTCTGTCTACCCTACTGACGTGACATTTGAAAATCCTTTGGTTAAACAGAGATTCTGGGAACATCAGAAGGTGGGGGGAAATTAACTATATTCTGGTAATCCGACCAATTGAACATATGCGGTGGTACTTAATGAATATGATGTCAGTTCGGTTGTCAATGATAGGATGACAAACTCTACAGTGGAAAGTCTGCACATTGTAGTTATCGGATTCACATGGAATTGTTGTTCAATTTAAATGTTTGAATATAAAATTATTGGTGAAAAGATTCAATTTAATTTTAGCTTCCAAATGAGAGATTTAGGTTTTCATAAGGTTAGGGCTCTGCTCAATCAGTGGCCCGCCCCTGTGAAGAGACATGGATTATAAAACTTTTCAAACACACCCTTCTCCCTCCACTATATAAAGCCTTGACGAAAATGTAACCACCTGTTCCGAGGATGTGAGGACAACTGTCCGATGTCAGAATGGTTCAGATAATAACTACAGAACGAAGCCAAAAGCGTGAGCTTTGGTTGCGAATGGTATGAACTTTGAACTCTTATTCACTACAGAAGTGATACCTTCTAGCCGTTGAGTTAGCAACAACAGCTGCAAACGTGGGCTAGGAAAGGACAGAGTATCCTGTCTACCACACAACAATGTTGCTACAACGTATTCAATTTAACACCACATTCTTTGACATTCTTCAAAGGACTCTGTTGGGCAACACGGCCTTCCCTCTACCACCAACCTACCGAAGTGCAGCTCAGAGTAAATATTTATTGCATTTTCCTTTTCCAAGTGGGCGGTAATTTAGAATGCATAAGATACTGGATTTACGAAAGAGACCTCGCTTCTCCCTTTGTTCCTCAGTCTTCCCGCTCTTTCACTCAAACCCAGCCCCTTTTCTTTGTGTAACCAGCTGTCATATCTGTTCAGCCCGCTAGGGACGTTTTCCTTTATGATGTCATTTGTAATCAAGGTATTATTTATTCTGTATACATGTAATTATGTGTAATTAGTTATGTATTTAGTAAATAAATAATTAAACCAAATGTTGTATTGCTGATTCAACTTGTTAGCTAGTGTTCGTGAAGATAACCAAGAATTTACAACTGATGAGACTGAAATAAGACTGAAATAAGGTGACGATTAATATTGACTGCTATTGATGTAAAATATTACTAGGTCTTTAAGAGTTAATTCGGAAGATAACAGCTCTATAAATATTATTTCGTGGTGCCCCGACTTTGTAGTTAATTACATTTACATGATTAGCTCAATCAGGTAATATTAATTACAAAGAAAGGATTTTATAGAATAGCATGTCATATCACTTAATCCAGCATAGCCAAAGACACGACACCAGGTTAAAGCTATGATCCCTTACTGATGTCACTTTAAATCCACTTCAGAATTGTTGTAGATGAAGGGGAATAGACAGGTTAAAGAAGGATTGTTAAGACTGGAGACCATTGAGACATGGATTGTGTGTCATTCAGAGGGTGATTGCAATTAGAATTGTTGTGCAACGACTGGGCTTATAAAAGCATTTGTTTTACTCCAGCAGCAACGGGCCGAGGAGCTGCAAGCAGTACAAGTGTAAATACACAAGTGGCAATTTAAATTCCACCATATCATGCAAATTAACCTATAGGCCTATAAGCATGTCAGTCAAATACATTTTCATCAACTGGTACTTCCATCAATGAATAAAAAGCATTACTAGGCAACGGGATAATGTCTTCTCCTGGTCAATTTGGCCAGAAACAATTTATTTTGGGGAGCCAAAAGCAGGCAATTACCAGCTAATGGAAACCCTGTTCTGCACCATAGGGTCAATATGCTCCAATGTGCAATGCGTCTCCTCTAGGGACGAGCGCCTTGCGGGGAGGGAGATGCAGGTTACGTAAGTAACCTTGAGTTCCATTTGAAACAGTTGTTTCGATGTTTCACTAAGGGATATGGCAAACTGCCGTAACACAGACATGCTCTCCAAAGCCAGGGTACTTTCAACAGCATCACCCCTCAGAGGCTCCCACACTGAGAACAGTATTCCCCAATGGTGCAGTGACATGTAGTCGGTAAAACCTCAAAAGTAGGAGGAGGTGGCTCAACATGCCACCTCGCAAACCTCTTGTAAAGTGATGTCTTTGAACAGTGCCCAAGAGGAAGCCAAACCTCTGGTGGAATGAGTCCTCAGGCCCATTTTAACCCTTGCTATTATAAGTTAATATAATAACCTCTACTATCCAATGGGATAACCGTTGATGAGAGACAGTTGGTCACTCTTGCGCCATGCTCTTGTTCTATGCAAGTAGATGCACAACATGTGTACTGCACATCAACGGTGGAGACGCCCTTCTTCCGTAGAGTTGAAGAGTGGTGGTTGGAAAGACATCAGGTCTAGGTTTTCCAAGATAATTGTAATTGCTGCTGATCTTAGGAATTAAGGCAGGGTTGAATAACAGCATCACCTTGGAAAACACTGGAGCAAGCTGCAGACACGAATGATGGACTGAGTGCGTGCAACTCACTCACTCGCTTTGCGGATGTAAGGGCAAATGGCAAAGCAGTCTCAGAGATTTCGTCTCAAAAGATTCCTGAGAAATCGGCTCAAGCACAATACACGTCTGAAGATAGAGCTAAAGGCTTGGAGACTGGGCGTAAATGGCGCTTAGCCTTCATGAAACAACACAACAGAAGGTGTTTCCCAACTGTGTTATTGTCCAAGCCTATACACTGAGTATACAAACATGAAGAACACCTCTTTCTAGCGAACTTGACAACTGTGGGAACTATTGACTCAACATGGCCCAGAATCCCTGTGTAAGGCTTTTGACATCTTGTAGAGTCCATGTCCCAAACAATTGAGGCTGTTCAGAGGGCAGGGGAGGGGGCGGTCCAACTCAAAATTAGGAAGGGGATCCTAATATTTGTTATATTCAGTGTATGGCAGGCTAAGATGGCTTCTAAATAGACATTAACAGTGGGGAAAAAGCCTTCCCTCTGTCCAAAAAGACCCGCAAGAAGCATAACACCTCAAGATACAGAGCATTGATTGGTAAGGAATTATCAATTTTCAGTGAACCAACTTCTCAAAAACACACCAGTTGTTTCCATACAGTAGTAGGGGCTCTTGTGATCTGGATCGCCTCAATGACTTCGAGAGGAAAGCCTGTCGCATTCAGATTTATTCTCTCACGGGCCAGGCTCAGAAGGCCATGGTTTCAGGGTGGGAAATCTCTGTTTGCCTGGGTCAATAGATCCCTGCTTAATGGAAGCTGTCATGGCTCGACATAAAGCAGGAGTAAAAATTCTGCTAACTAGATTTTGAATGGCCATTGAGGGGCTTCCAAGATAAGGGGTAAATATTGTTCTCTCACTCTGTTCAAAGTGGGGAGAATCAATCATAGGAGGAGGAAATGCATAGCGCATCACCCTTGGCTAAGGGTGTGCCAGCGCGTCCAGTTCCAGTGTTACGTATTCCGCTATCACAAAGACAACGGGCAGTGTCTCTTTGTGTGATGCAAAGAGATCTAGACCGTATCTATCCCAGATTTGGTTCAACACCTGGGGATGGAGTCTCCAGTACCCATATAGGGGATTGCCTATGGACAAAAAGTCCGCTCCCACATTCAATACGCCTGAGACATGAGTAGCGTGTAGTGGAAGTAGGTTTGCCCTGCCCCACAGAAAAATCTTAACAATCTGTGTAGATGCAGAGAGTGAGTGCCACCCTGCTGGTTGATGTATGCTACCACAGTCATATTGTCTGTCCTGAGAAGGATGTGGCAATTTTGAAGGAAGTGCATCAAGGCATGAATCAATGTCAGCCGTTCGAGGTAATGTATGAGCGTGGCGGAGCTGTGGGGACCATAATCCGTGTACTGCCCTTCCCTCGTGAACTGTGTTCCATCCTGTGAGTGCCACATCTGTTGTCTCTACCCTTTGGGGAATGCCATATAAGAAAACGGAGGGGCTACTCCCGTGAGGGAGAGCTGAAAAGACAGTCCTGGGTCACAACTATCTGTCAATTGCTGTGTCGTTGACACCCCAGGCCAGCCCCTCAATTCTGAAAATCTCTCTTTCGCAGTAATCCCAGTAGTATTACTGAGATGGAAACTGCCAGTATTGATGGCTCTGACCCCCCATTGCTTAATAGAGAGGAGATTTCCTGCTCTAGTAAGCAAGAGGAGATCCGACGCAGATCTCGCCCATTGGTCTTGGTTGGCTGTGCTCATCTATTGAGCAAATCGGCCTGGTGCGCCAGCAGTAAGGATGTTACGCTCAAGCCCATACTGAACCTGCCGCAGCAATGTAGACCTTTTGGAAAATGGAGGCGGTAAACACTCCGCTTTCCCAGGGAGAGCAGTGCCGGTCATTGCCGAGGCACTGGGGTTGAGGTGACTAGCCAGTGAAGGCTTGACTACCAGAGGTTTGCCGAATCCCAATTCCTCCATGCCCTGGATGTCAATGCCAACAAAGCGCTAATCTCAATAGCTAGCCATGTGGCGATAGCTAAACAGAAACTGACAAGTAGAAAATGAATTATGCAAAAGCAAAACTGCGAAGGCAGAAATCGAATCGTGCTGACGAGAGCTTTAGTGAACGCAGTCACTTCCGCGAGGAAGAGAGGTGGGAATAACCAGTTTGGAGGGCGAGTGGCTCCCTTTATAGAGAGGGGCTCAAATCATTCGCCTCGCCACTCAACCGGTCTATCCCCAATAGACACTGTGCGATTGGTTACTTCGAGCTTGTGGGCATGCCCTATCGTATCTGGTAGTAAGACATCAAAACAAGTATTTGAAATAGCCCAGGTTCTAACTAAACTTTCTTCTTGACTAACCTTACATACAGCGCCTTCAGAAAGTATTCACACCCCTAGACCTTTTCCACATTTTGTTGTGTTACAGCTTGAATTTAAAATGGATTAAATCAAACTTGTTTTTGTGACTGGCCTACACAATAACCATAATGTCAAAGTGGAATTATGTTTTTAGAAATGTTTACAAATTAATTCAAATGAAAAGCTGAAATGTCTTGAGTCAATAAGTATTCAACCCCTTTGTTACTGCGAGTTCAGGAGTAGAAATGTGCAGGAGTAGAAATGTCACATAATAAGTTGCATGGACTCACTCGTTGTGCAATAATAGTGTAACATGATTTGTGAATGACTACCTCATCTCTGTATCACACACATACAATAATCTGTAAGGTCCCTCAGTCGAGCAGTGAATTTCAAACACAAATTCAACAACAAAGACCAGGGAGGAAAGAGGAAAACCTGGTTTAGTCTGCTTTCCACCAGACACTGGCAGATGAATTCACCTTTCAGCAGGACAATAACCTAAAACACAAGGCCAAATATACACTGGAGTTGCTTACCAAAAAAGAGAGGCAGAGTTAGAGTGACTTAAATCTACTTAAATCTATGGCAAGACCAGAAAATGGTTGTCTAGCAATTATCAACAACCAATTTGACAGAGGGTGAAGAATGTCAAAAAGAATAAATGGGCAAATGTTGCACAATCCAGATGTGGAAAGATCAAGGAGACTTACCCAGAAAGACTCACAGCTGTAATCACTGCCAATGGTGCTTCTATAAAGTAATGACCCAGATGTGAATACTTATGTAAATGAGATCTGTATTTTATATCGAATAAATTTGCAAACATTTCTAAAAACGTTTTCACTTTGTCATTATGCAGTAGTGTGTGTAGATGGGTGAGAAAAATCCATTAAATCCATGTTGAATTCAGGCTGTAGCAAAATGTAGTCAAGGGGTATGAATACTTTCTGAAGGTAATGTATTTTCCACTATATCAATGGACCATAGGAGGATGACAGGGTTGCTGACTTTCCAGCATTGAATAATTATGTAACGTGTATGTAATGAGTAAGAACGGCATTCAACAAAATATTTTTTTGCCCATGTTATCTTGAGTGCTGTAGGTATGTTCATCAATTTGTTCTCGTCAGTATCAATAAGGTGAACCGTATTCCACATACAATGACCGCCTAGCCCTTTATATCTAGTCTCCCAATGGAACAGCTTTGATAGACTATTTTGACCTTTATTGACCTTTGGTGGTACAGTTGAAGCCGGGAAGTTTACTTTCACCTTAGCCAAATACATTTAAACTCCGTTTTAACAATTCCTGACATTTAATCCTAGTAAAAATTCCCTGTCTTAGGTTACTAAATTATTCCATGTGTTATTTCATAGTTGAGGTCTTCACTATTATTCTACAGAGTAGAAAATAGTACAAATAAAGAAAAACCCTTGAATGAGTAGGTGTTTTAAAATGTTTAACCAGTAGTGTACATAAGAGGGAAACATAAGAGGAAAGTAGGCAAGAGATGCAGAAAGAAGAATGGATAAAAGAGGGAGTCAGAGAAGGGAAGTGTAAGAGTGGTTTTTGACTGGAGGAAGCAAGCATCACTCCCCTTTGTCCTGAGTAGCTGTTCTAAAACTTTTGACCAGTAGGGTACTTGGAATGTGGCAGGTCCATTTAGATTTAGTTCCAGGAAGAAATGTTTTAGGTGAAAAAAGTCTGCTGCCATGCATAATGCATTTGTACACATACACCCACCTAATAACACTAAACCATTTTTCATAGCTCATGATTACTGTGAACTGACATCACAGTAAACAAAGGGGATCTGTGTTTTGGCCAATTTTCTAACTTGTAAACAAGTCTAGTGTACACACACAGAAAAAAATACTGAAAATGGCCAAACCCCTTTCCACCCAAATACCTTGGCCAGCATAAACACAGCATTTGACTGCCAGGAACACCCAGTAGAAATCCCACCATCTTGAAAGGTTTGGAAGTCCAAAGTACCTGATAGTCTATTTTCTGTGGCCCTTCTAAAGGAGGTAGCTAATGGCTAAAACACACAAGGTGCCAGATGTCCTGACAAGCTGCACATGCGCCTCAGGTGGCCGGGTCAGAAGACATATGCATGGTTACCCACAAACACACACTTAGGAGAGCAAAGGTTAACCCACCCACCACCAAGGAGAGCCTTCTACAGAATGGCTGCCTGGCTCAGTGGGGGTTTTATTGCGCTTACACCTGCACCCACCACAGACATCAGTGAGACAGTTTAATGATAAAAGCCGAAGTGTTGTTCTATTTGCTTTCCCCATTGTAATTCTCCCATTCCCTCATTCTCTGTGATGTTCTCCTAACCGCTTTACCTCCGTCTACTTTCCCTCACCAGCTGATAAAAGAACCAGCCAGCTGTGGCAAATCTCATATCTGGAGTTTAATCCCATATTGTATTTTTACATCAAGTGCATTGCTCTGACAGAAACCCTACTCAAATGGTGCATGACACACAATATTCTATAGCAGTGGTTCCCAAACTGTGGGGCGGGGGGGGGGGGGGGGGGGGGGGGGTGCGCATGAATACACATGTGGCAAGATGTATAAAGTTGCAAGAAAACTAGCTTTAAAACGGTAGACAAAATGTGTAGAATTGCAGGAAATGAGCTATAAAACCTGCAACATTTTCTCTCCACCAACAAAGAGGGGTTTGAACAGTTTATGTCATGAACAGGGCTTGTACCCATAGAAATAGACATGGAGCGCGCAGGATGTTGCCCCAATGCTGGAAGGGAGGCCTGACTGAAAACGGTTGGGAACCCCTGTTCTATAGGACAGAAAGTAAAATGTATGTATGGACCAATTCAGGAACCTCCTTTTGTTGTATAATGCTTCATAGTTCCCTCTGACAGTGCTTGTCTGCATATTACAACATAGAATTGGCAATTGATCAGAGAAGGTTGTGTCCAATATTGGGTAATATAATACTGGGTAGGTACAGAAATTGCATTTCTTAAATACAGTCCCCAGAGTATCTATACCATGCAAATCCCCCACCCAAAGTCAATGGTTCTTACCAATGACTATGTGAGAATGCTATTCATTGACTACAGCTCAGCGTTCAACACCATAGTACCCTCAAAGCTCATCACTAAGCTAAGGAACCTGGGACTAAACACCTCCCTCTGCAACTGGATCCTGGTCTTCCTGACGGGCCGCCCCCCAGGTGGTAAGGGTAGGTAGCAACACATCTGATCCTCAACACTGGAGCTCCCCAGGGGTGCGTGCTCAGTCCTCTCCTGTACTCCCTGTTCACCCACGACTGCATGGCCAGGCACGACTTCAACACCATCATTAAGTTTGCTGACGACAACAGTGGTAGGCCTGATCACCGACAACGACGAGACAGCCTATAGGGAGGAGGTCATAGACCTGGCCGGGTGGTGCCAGAATAACAACCTATCCCTCAACGTAACCAAGACCAAGGAGATGATTGTGGACTATAAGAAAAGGAGCACCGAGCACGTCCACATTCTCATCGACGGGGCTGTAGCGGAGCAGGTTGAGAGCTTCAAATTCCTTGGTGTCCACATCAACAACAAACTAGAATGGTCCAAATACACCAAGACAGTCATGAAGAGGGCACAACAATGTCTATTCCCCCTCAGGAGACTGAAAATATTTGGCATGGGTCCTGAGATCTACAGCTGCAACATCGAGAGCATCCTGCATCACTGCGTAGTACGGCAATTGCTCGGCCTCCGACCGCAAGGCACTTCAGAGGGTAGTGCGTATGGCCGAGTACATCACTGGGGTAAAGCTGCCCGCCATCCAGGACCTCTACACCAGGCGATGTCGGAGGAAGGCCCTGAAAATTGTCAAAGACCCCAGCCACCCCAGTCATAGACTGTTCTCTCTACTACCGCATGGCAAGCAGTACCGGAATGCCAAGTCTAGGACAAAAAGGCTTTTCAATAGTTTTTACTCCCACGCCATAAGAATACTGAAAAGCCACCCGCCAACCCCTCTTTTTACGCTACTGCTACTCTCTGTTCATCATATATGCATAGTCACTTTAACCATATGTACATACTACCTCAATAAGCCTGACTAACCGGTGTCTGTATATAGCCTTGCTACTCTTACTTTCAAATGTCTATTTACTGTTGTTTTATTTCTTTGCTTACCTACACACACACACACACACACACACTTTTTTTTCTCCCCACTATTGGTGAGAGCCTGTAAGTAAGCATTTGACTGTAAGATCTACACCTGTAGTATTAGGCACATGTGACAAATAAACTTTGATTTGATTCCTATACACTATACAGTGCATTCCGAAAGTATTCAGACTCCTGGACTTTTTCCACATTTTGTTATGTTAACCTGTTAGATCTCTAGGGGCGCTATTTCATTTTTGGATAAAAAACGTTCCCGTTTTAAGCGCGATATTTTGTCACGAAAAGATGCTCGACTATGCATATTCTTGACAGTTTTGGAAAGAAAACACTCTGAAGTTTCAGAATCTGCAAAGATTTTGTCTGTAAGTGCCCCAGAACTCATTCTACAGGCGAAACCAAGATGATGCATCAACCAGGAATTAGCAGAATTTCTGAAGCTCTGTTTTCCATTGTCTCCTTATATGGCTGTGATTGCGCAAGGAATGAGCCTACACTTTCTGTCGTTCGCCCAAGGTCTTAGCAGCATTGTGACGTATTTGTAGGCATATCATTGGAAGATTGACCATAAGAGACTACATTTTCCAAGTGTCCGCCTGGTGTCCTGCGTGGAATTCGGTGCGCAATTGCCAGCTGCTCGTACTTTTCCATTTGATATAGGGGAGAAACCATGTGTCCAAGAACGATGTATCAATGAAGAGATATGTGAAAAACACCTTGATGATTGATTCTAAACAACGTTTGCCATGTTTTCAGTCGATATTATGGAGTTAATTTGGAAAAAAGTTTGCGTTTTGAGGACTGAATTTTCAGATTTTTTTTGGTAGCCAAATGTGATGTATAAAACGGAGCTATTTCTAATACACAAAGAATCTTTTTGGAAAAACTGAGCATCTGCTATCTAACTGAGAGTATCCTCATTGAAAACATCAGAAGTTCTTCAAAGGTAAATTATTTTATTTGAAGGCTTTTATGTTTTTGTTGAAATGTTGCGTGCTGGATGCTAACGCTAATGCTAACGCTAAATGCTAACGCTAAATGCTAACGCTAAATGCTAACGCTAAATGCTAACGCTAAATGCTAACGCTAAATGCTAACGCTAGCTAGCTACTTTTACACAAATGATTGTTTTCCTATGGTTGAGAAGCATATTTTGAAAATCTGAGATGACAGTGTTGTTTACAAAAGGCTAAGCTTGAGAGATGGCATATTTATTTCATTTCATTTGCGATTTTCATGAATAGTTAACAAACGGAGCGATTTGTCCTAAACAAATAATCTTTCAGGAAAAACTGAACATTTGCTCTCTGAGAGTCTCCTCATTGAAAACATCTGAAGTTCTTCAAAGGTAAATGATTTTATTTGAATGCTTTTCTGTTTTTTTGTGTAAATGTTGCCAGCTGAATGCTAATGCTAAATGCTACGTTAGCCATCAATACTGTTACACAAATGCTTGTTTTGCAATGGTTGAGAAGCATATTTTGAAAATCTGAGATGACAGTGTTGTTAACAAAAGGCTAAGCTTGAGAGCTAGCATATTTATTTCATTTGCGATTTTCATGAATAGTTAACGTTGCGTTATGGTAATGAGCTTGAGTCTGTATTCACGATCCCGGATCCGGGATGGGGAGATCAGAAAGGTTAAAGCCTTATTCTACAAAGGTTTGAATAAATAAAATAAATCAATCCACACACACACAATACCCCATAAAAAACAGAAATACCTTATTTACATAAGTATTCAGACCTTTTGCTATGGGATTCGAAATTGAGCTCAGGTGCATCCTGTTTAAATGAATCATCCTTGAGATGTTTCTATAACTTGATTTGAGAACACTTGTGGTAAATTCCTGTTTCAGCATGACAATGCCCCCCATGCACAAATACAGAAATGGATTGTCGGGATCGGTGTGGAAGAACTTGATTGGCCTGCACAGAGCCCTGAACTCAACCCCATCGAACATGTTTGGGATGAATTGGAACACCGACTGCGAGCCAGGCCTAAAAGCCCAACATCAGTGCCCAACCTCACTAATGCTTGTGGCTGAATGGAAGCAAGTCCCTGCTGCATTCTGATGTTCCAACATCTAGTGGATAGCCTTCTCAGAAGAGTGGAGGCTGTTATAGCAGGAAAGGGTGGGCCAACTCCATAATAACGCCCATGATTTTGGAATGAGATGCTTGACGAGCAGGTGTCCACAACACTACATAACCAAAATTATCTCCACAGGGTTAGCATCCCTCAACTCCGATTCCAAATTATGTTTTTCATGGCATAAGGGTATTGGATGTGCATGTCACCATTTTCTACCATTGAGAAGGTCTTATTTCAGAGGAAGACACAAAAGGCAGATAGGGTCAATTGGCACTGGGGTCTCCCCCTGCCGCCGCTGTTGTGAGGTGCTGTGGAGTGGTGTCTACCAGTTCTCTCTATCTCCATTCCAGCCAGCAAGCTCTGGCTAATGATGGGCTTGATTGAGCCCATTTACTTCCCCTCAGCCTGTAATGAGGGCATTACCTGAGTAGCAGAGCCTGGGAGCTAGCTGGATACCCGCCACAGCCAGGAGGACGATGGAGGGAGGCCAGCGCTGTTTTTGGAGATGACTGAAGAAATATAGGACACATAATACTTGCATACAGGAGATGTACAGTATATAGTAGGGGTATTCCAATCTGGATCTCAAGGTCAGCAACACATTTGATTGCAATCCTTCCACTGTTAAGACAGATAGACTTTCCAATCCATCAACAAAAGTGAATAGCCCTGCTGTACAGTACCAGTCAAAAGTTTGGACACACCTACTCATTCAAGAGTTCTTCTTTATTTTTACTATTTTTCTACATTGTAGAATAACATTTCATTTGGGTCTTTTGAGCATCATGCTATACTGTTTAATTATCAGCCTCCAACCTTCTTTCATGATTTCTCTGAATTATTGTCCTTGAGAACAATGATAAAATCATTGTGTTGGGTGACTTTAATATTCATGTTAACAAAAAGACCGACTCCAAGGCCATTGAATTTATGAATCTTTTGAGCTCTATGGACTTTATCCAACATGTTACTGGGCCCATCCATAACCACGACAATACTCTGGACCTGGTTATTACCAAGGGGCTTTCTATTGACATATCCTCTATTCTTGATGTTGCTTTATCTGATCACTGTGTATTTTTTACTACCTTGATGCGCTTAGCACAGGGTAAAACCGAACGCATTATTAAGAAATGCCATCTTACCTCTGAAGTTGTTACAGATATTATTGAGTGTATGAACAATACCCCATCACCTATTCTGTCTTCCTCTTGTGATTATTTAATTGATCACTTTAATATCAAATTAAAAGGCAACCATTGATGCCATAGCTCCAGTGAAGTTGAAAAAGGCCACATCCAAGCAGAAAGCCCCTTGGCTAGGTGAGAAAACAAATAAATTAAAAGACACATTTCAGAAAGGCAAGCGGAAGTGGAGAGAGTCAAAGTTGCAGATCCATTATGATATTCTGAGAGCAACTTGGCATATATAACAAGGCAATTAGAAAAATGAGCCTGTCTGGCATTTCTAACTTGATCACTAATAATCGGAATAATTTGAGAGTGCTCTTCCCGACCATTGATGGATGGCCTGATAAAGCCTACCCCCGCAAACCTATGTGAACTTTCCTCCACATTTAAATATGATGAGAGTTGCGGTATATTTCAGAGATGAGATAAAACTATTTTTGCTGGGTATCAGTCAAGCAAGACCTGATGAGAAGTTTGATGATATGTGCTCCAGTCCATCACGCAAAAGCACTATGGATTTATTCTCTCTGGTTGATACAGACATGCTCAGGAAAGTGATATCACAACTTAAGCCTTCAAGTGGCCTTCGATCCTATCCCCTCCACCTTCTTCAAAACAGTTTTTATTTGCATATCTGAAGAAGTGCAAACTATTGTTAAATCACTCCAACCTCCTATTTTTCATTTTTTTTAAATTACAATCTGGCCCACCACAGCACAGAGACAGCCTTTGTCAAAATTGTAAATTATTTTAGAGCCAACACAGGCGCCAAACAGCTCTCTAACCAACAGTCTCACCTACTGTTTTAGCTAGCTTTCCCAACTCAACACCTGTGATTACTGTATGCCTCGCTGTATGTCTCTCTCAAGTGTCAATATGCCTTGTATACTGTTGTTCAGGTTAGTTATCATTGTTTTAGTTCACAATGGAGCCCCTATTTCCACTCTTCATACCCCTGATAACTCCTTTGTCCCACCTCCCACACATGCGGTGACCTCACCCATTACAACCAACATGTCCAGAGATACAACCTCTCTCATCATCACCCAGTGCCTGGGCTTACCTCCGCTGTACCCGCACCCCACCATACCCCTGTCTGCGCATTATGCCCTGAATATATTCTACCATGCCCAGAAACCTGCTCCTCTTATTCTCTGTCCCCAACGCTCAAGGCGACCAGTTTTGATAGCCTTTAGCCGCACTCTCATACTACTCCTTCTCTGTTCCGCGGGTGATGTGGAGGTAAACCCAGGCCCTGCATGTCCCCAGGCACCCTCATTTGTTGACTTCTGTGATCGAAAAAGCCTTGGTTTCATGCATGTCAACATCAGAAGCCTCCTCCCTAAGTTTGTTTTACTCACTGCTTTAGCACACTCTGCTAACCCTGATGTCCTTGCTGTGTCTGAATCCTGGCTCAGGAAGGCCACCAAAAATTCAGAGATTTCCATACCCAACTATAACATCTTCCGTCAAGATAGAACTGCCAAAGGGGGAGGAGTTGCAGTCTACTGCAGAGATAGCCTGCAAAGTAATGTCAAACTTTCCAGGTCCATACCCAAACAGTTCGAACTACTAATTTTGAAAATTACTCTCTCCAGAAATAAGTCTCTCACTGTTGCCGCCTGCTACCGACCTCCCTCAGCTCCCAGCTGTGCCCTGGACACCATTTGTGAATTGATCGCCCCCCATCTAGCTTCAGAGTTTGTTCTGTTAGGTGACCTAAACTGGGATATGCTTAACACCCCGGCAGTCCTACAATCTAAGCTAGATGCCCTCAATCTCACACAAATCATCAAGGAACCCACCAGGTACAACCCTAACTCTGTAAACAAGGGCACCCTCATAGACGTCATCCTGACCAACTGGCCCTCCAAATACACCTCTTCAACCAGGATCTCAGCGATCACTGCCTCATTGCCTGTATCCGCTACGGAGCCGCAGTCAAACGACCACCCCTCATCACTGTCAAACGCTCCCTAAAACACTTCTGTGAGCAGGCCTTTCTAATCGACCTGGCCCGGGTATCCTGGAAGGACATTGACCTCATCCCGTCAGTTGAGGATGCCTGGTCATTCTTTAAAAGTAACTTCCTCACCATTTTAGATAAGCATGCTCCGTTCAAAAAATGCAGAACTAAGAACAGATACAGCCCTTGGTTCACCCCAGACCTGACTGCCCTCGAACAGCACAAAAACATCCTGTGGCGGACTGCAATAGCATCGAATAGTCCCCGTGATATGCAACTGTTCAGGGAAGTCCGGAACCAATACACGCAGTCAGTCAGGAAAGCTAAGGCCAGCTTCTTCAGGCAGAAGTTTGCATCCTGTAGCTCCAACTCCAAAAAGTTCTGGGACACTGTGAAGTCAATGGAGAACAAGAGCACCTCCTCCCAGCTGCCCACTGCACTGAGGCTAGGTAACACGGTCACCACCGATAAATCCGTGATAATCGAAAACTTCAACAAGCATTTCTCAACGGCTGGCCATGCCTTCCGCCTGGCTACTTCAACCTCGGCCAACAGCCCCGCCCCCCCCCCCCCCCCCCCCCCCCCCGCTGCTCCTCGCCCAAGCCTCTCCAGGTTCTCCTTTACCCAAATCCAGATAGCAGATGTTCTGAAAGAGCTGCAAAACCTGGACCCGTACAAATCAGCTGGGCTTGACAATCTGGACCCTCTATTTCTGAAACTATCCGCCACCATTGTCGCAACCCCTATTACCAGTCTGTTCAACCTCTCTTTCATATCGTCTGAGATCCCCAAGGATTGGAAAGCTGCCGCAGTCATCCCCCTCTTCAAAGGGGGAGACACCCTGGACCCAAACTGTTACAGACCTATATCCATCCTGCCCTGCCTATCTAAGGTCTTCGAAAGCCAAGTCAACAAACAGGTCACTGACCATCTCGAATCCCACTGTACCTTCTCCGCTGTGCAATCTGGTTTCCGAGCCGGTCACGGGTGCACCTCAGCCACACTCAAGGTACTAAACGATATCATAACCGCCATCGATAAAAGACAGTACTGTGCAGCCGTCTTCATCGACCTTGCCAAGGCTTTCGACTCTGTCAATCACCATATTCTGGATGGTTCCGACCTAGAATATGTGGACATCTATAAGTACCTAAGTGTCTGGCTAGACTGCAAACTCTCCTTCCAGACTCATATCAAACATCTCCAATCGAAAATCAAATCAAGAGTCGGCTTTCTATTCCGCAACAAAGCCTCCTTCACTCACGCCGCCAAGCTTACCCTAGTAAAACTGACTTTCCTACCGATCCTCGACTTCGGCGATGTCATCTACAAAATGGCTTCCAACACTCTACTCAGCAAACTGGATGCAGTCTATCACAGTGCCATCCGTTTTGTCACTAAAGCACCTTATACCACCCACCACTGCGACTTGTATGCTCTAGTCGGCTGGCCCTCGCTACATATTCGTCGCCAGACCCACTGGCTCCAGGTCATCTACAAGTCCATGCTCGGTAAAGCTCCGCCTTATCTCAGCTCACTGGTCACGATGGCAACACCCACCCGTAGCACGCGCTCCAGCAGGTGTATCTCACTGATCATCCCTAAAGCCAACACCTCATTTGGCCGCCTTTCGTTCCAGTACTCTGCTGCCTGTGACTGGAACGAATTGCAAAAATCGCTGAAGTTGGAGACTTTTATCTCCCTCACCAACTTCAAACATCAGCTATCTGAGCAGCTAACCGATCGCTGCAGCTGTACATAGTCTATTGGTAAATAGCCCACCCATTTTCACCTACCTCATCCCCATACTGTTTTTATGTATTTACTTTTCTGCTCTTTTGCACACCAATATCTCTACCTGTACATGACCATCTGATCATTTATCACTCCAGTGTTAATCTGCAAAATTGTAATTATTCGCCTACCTCATGCGTTTTGCACACATTGTATATAGACTCCCCCTTTGTTTTCTACTGTGTTATTGACTTGTTAATTGTTTACTCCATGTGTAACTCTGTGTTGTCTGCTCATACTGCTTTGCTTTATCTTGGCCTGGTCGCAGTTGTAAATGAGAACTTGTTCTCAACTAGCCTACCTGGTTAAATAAAGGTGAAATAAAAAAATAAAGTTGAAGTCTGAAGTTTACATACACTTAGGTTGGAGTCATTAAAACTCGTTTTTCAACCACATCACAAATTTCAACTTAATAAACTATAGTTTTGGCAAGTAGGTTAGGACATCTACTTTGTGCATGTTTACGGACAGATTATTTCACTTACAATTCACTGGATCACAATTCCAGTGGGTCAGAAGTTTACATACACTAAGTTGACTGTGTCTTTAAACACCCCGAAAGTTCCAGAAAATTATGTCATGGCTTTAGAAGCTTCTGATAGGCTAATTGACATCATTTGAGTCAATTGGAGGTGTACCTGTGGATGTATTTCAAGGCCTACCTTCCAACTCCGTGCCTCTTTGCTTGACATCATGGGAAAATCAAAAGAAAATCAGCCAAGACCTCAGGAAAAAAAAAAAGACCTCCACAAGTCTGGTTCATCCTTGGAAGCTGTTTCCAAATGCCTGAAGGTACCACGTTCACCTATACAATCGATAGTACGCAAGTATAAACACCATGGGACCACGGAGCCATCATACAGCTCAGGAAGGAGATAAATTCTGTCTCCTAGAGATTAACGTACTTTGGTGAGAAAAGTGCAAATCAATCCCAGAACAAGAGCAAAGGACCTTTGACCTCATGGCTTGGTTTTTTGCTCTGACATGCACTGTCAACTGTGGGATCTTGTATAAACAGGTGTGCACTTTTCCAAATCATGTCCAATCAAATGAATTTACCACAGGTGGATTCCAATAAAGTTGTAGAAACATCAAGGATGATCAATGGAAACAGGATGCACCAGAGCTCAATTTCGAGTCTCATAGCAAAGGGTCTGAATAGAAAAAAAACAAAAACAAAATGTTGCTTTGTCATTATGGGGTATTGTGTGTAGATTGAAGAGGAAAACACATTATTTAATACATTTTAGAATAAGGCTGTAAAGTAAAGTGTGGAAAGTCAAGGGGTCTGAATATTTTCCGAATGCACTGTATATCACCGAGTATGGCTAAGCTATTCTTCGTACTGCCAGTGAATTGAAGTTGAACAGCACCAAGCATCAGTTTACTTTGGCCTAAAATGTCATATCAAAAGTATTGCCTATAGCTTATTTAACGAAACCCTGGCTGGCTGTTGATGTCCAAGGTCAGGGCTCTCCAACCCTGTTCCTGGAGAGCTACCTCCCTGTAAATTTTCACTCCAACCGCATTTGTAACTAACCTGACTCCACTTATCAACCAACTAATTATTGATTCAGATGTGCTAGATTAGGTTTGGAGTGAAAACCTACAGAATGGCAGCTCTCCACGAACAGGGTTGGAGAGCCCTGTCCAAGGGAATCGATCGCAAAGCAGCGTCCCCGCAAAACCTTTTGTTAATGGCAAGTTCACTTTACTCATCCATAAATAGTCAAGTGCAAATACGGTTCAGCAGCTCAAATCAGCAGGATGTTGGGGTATTGTTATCAGGAAGGATAACAATGGATCGCTAAAACAATGATGGATCGCTAAAACAATGATTATGATCACACTTTCATAAATGTAAATATTAAGGGGAGAGCTATACATTTGCCAGCCAAGCACGAGTTATCAGTGTGTAGCCTATTGTCGTCCAGACATGACATTGAAATATCTTCACACCTACAATAAAAGCCTCCAAGCTTCTATCGTAAGAGTCAATTCAATTCTTAAAAAATTAAGAATTAGTGGGATGTTTGGAAAAACTAATCCTGTGTGAATCGTCTTCTGGAATAACGCACATGCTTGGACAATAATTACAAAACCAACGGCTCTACTAATACCGTCCGAATAGGGCTATAACATAGCAAAGATTAGGCTTATCAGTGTCGAGTGAGCCGCGTCATCCGTCAAGGATGCTCATGCGAGTCCTCTAGAACGCAAATGTAGTCTTCCTAGTTGGACTCTGCAATAATGAGGTGGTGTGTGTGTGCGCATTCGTTCCAGCATGTTCACAGGAGTCAGTGACAGCTCCAAAAATCCTTGAGTCGTGCACTACTAGTTTTAAGGTCACTGCACTGGCTGCCTGTGAGTTTTAGAATTACTTTTAAGATTATTCTGCTGGTTTTTAAATCAATCCACGGTTGTCCACCCAATACATGTCAGATATGCTTTTAAAGTTAAGTTATGTGCCCAGTAGGTCCCTCAGGTCCTCTGGCCTTTTAACTATCCCAACGCCTAGGACCAAGAGGCATGGAGAGGCAGCGTTTAGTTACTACGCACCCAGCCTCTGGAATAGCCTGCCAGAGAACCTGAGAAGGGCCGGAAATGTGGGCATACTTAAAAGAGATCTTAAAACATCTTTTTAGCTTTGCTTTTCCTTTTTAGTCATTCCATTTTTGTTATCCTTTTGTTTATCCTCTTATGTTTGTTGTGTAGTAAATATTAAAGTTATTTATTATTTGTATTTTTTTCCTGTGAAGCATATTGTGTTTCAATACATGTCAATACATGTCTGAAATATGCTGTAGAAATAAAAGCTTGATTTGAAAGGAAAAAAAAAGTATTTTTATTTATTTTACCTTTAACTAGGCAAGTCAGTTAATAACAAATTCTTATTTACAATCACGGCCAAACCCGGATGATGCTGGGCCAATTGTGTGCCGCCCTATGGGACTCCCAATCACGGCCGGATGTGATACAGCCTGGATTCAAACAAGGGACATTAGTGACGCCTCTTGCACTGAGATGCGGTGCCTTAGACCTCTGTGGCTCTCAGGAACCCAAACTGTACGAGTATCTTTTTAATTACAGATGCAAAGGCCTACCCTGTTACTCTTTCTGTTAGTTTTTGTCCAATCGCAGTTGTCTCTGTCTGTGTAAAAGGTTTGTTTTCATCCTCCCTAGGGCCAGTAGTTTTTCAAGGAGTTAAAAAAAAAACATATGACCTGATCAGAAATCATAGGCCATACAAAACAGTTTTTTGCTTTCACAGCTGATTCATAACTATGTCAAACGCTACAAATTGGGTAATAACCAAACAGAGTGGTTACAGCATCACTCCCTGTAATTCTTAAATCAGCGGCTTACATATTTCCAGAGTGCAGGTTAATAGTGTTTTAATCAAAGCATGTGTCAATTTATTTATATTTTTATGGTTCCGCAGGAGATGGCTACCGTTTTACGGTCCCCTAACCAATTGTGCGTGTTTTTTCATGTTATTTGTAACTTATTTTGTACATAATGTTTCTGCCACCGTTTCTTATGACTGAAAAGAGCTTCTAGATATCAGGACAGCGATTCAAATCAAATCAAATTTTATTGGTCACATACACATGGTTAGCAGATGTTAATGTGAGTGTAGCGAAATGCTTGTGCTTCTATTTCTGACCGTGCAGTAATATCTAACAAGTAATCTAACAATTTCACAACATCTACCTTATACACAAGTGTAAAGGAAATAATAAGAATATGTACATATAAATATATGGATGAGCGGTGGCCATGCGGCATTGGCAAGATGTAGTTGATGGTAGAGTACAGTATATACATATGAGATGAGTAATGTAGGGTATGTAAACATTATATAAAGTGACATTGTTTAAAGTGACTTGTGATACATTTATTACATCCAATTTTTTATTATTAAAGTGGCTAGAGATTTGAGACAGTATGTTGGCAGCAGCCACTCAATGTTAGTGATGGCGGTTTAACAGTCTGATGGCCTTGAGATAGAAGCTGTTTTTCAGTCTCTCGGTCCCTGTTTTGATGCACCTGTACTGACCTCACCTTCTGGATAGTAGCGGTGTGAACAAGCAGTGACTCAGGTGGTTGTTGACCTTGATTATCTTTTTGGCCTTCCTGTGACATCGGGTGGTGTAGGAGTCCTGGAGGGCAGGTAGTTTGCCCCCGGTGATGTGTTGTGCAGACCTCACTACCCTCTGGTGTGCCTTACGGTTGTGGGCGGAGCAAGTTGCCGTACCAGGCGGTGATACAGCCCGACAGGATGCGCTCGACTGTGCATCTGTAAAAGTTTGAGTGTTTACGGTGATTACTTACCCTGTACTGAAAGAAGATTGTTAATTAACGAGTCAGACGTAAAGGATTTACTTCAGACACCCGACAAGGCCCTCATCCTCACAATTCGTAGGAGAAAGACAGAGATATTGGGGACGTAGGCCTGGGTGCCTTGTAAGGATCTGACGGCGAGTGCGTAATCTGCCTTAACCAACGGTGCTATTAGCCAACGTACAATGACTGGATAATAAAATAGACGAACTACGAGAACGTATATCCGAACAACAGGTCATCTTAAGTTTCACCGAGTCGTGGCTGAACAATGACATGAATAACATACACCTGGAGGGTTTTATGCTTTTTTGGCAGGATAGAACAGCTGCCTCCGGTAAGACAAGGGGTGGAGGTCTGTGTATATTTGTAAACAACAGCTGGAGCACCAAATCTAAGGAAGTCTCGAGGTTTTGCTCGCCTGAGATAGAGCATCTCATGAGAAGCTGTAAACCACACTATTTACCAAGAGAGTTTTCAATATTCTTTGTAGCTGTCTATTTATCACCACAAACCGATGCTGGCACTAGGACCGCACTCAGAGCTTTACACGGCCATTAGCAAACACAAAATTGCTCATCCAGATGCAGCGCTCCTAGTGGCCGGGGACTTTAATGCAGGGATACTTAATACCCTTTAACATAATTTCTACCAGCATGTTACATGTGTAACCAGAGGGGGAAAAAACTCCAGACCACCTTTAATCCACACACAAAGATGAGTACAGAGCTCTCCCTCGCCCTTCATTTGGCAAATCTGACCATAATTCTATCCTCCTGATGCCTGCTTACAATCAAAACCTAAAGCAGGAAGCACCAGTGACTGTCAACAAAAAGTGGTCATATAAATCAGATACTAAGATAGAGGACTGTTTTGCTAGCGCAGGCCGGGATTCTTCCGATGGCATTGAGGAGTACACCACATCAGTCACTGACTTCATCAATAAGTGCGTCGCTGACGCCCCCCCCACCAGTGACTGTATGTACATACTCCAAGCAGTAGCCATGGATTACAGGAAACATCCGCACTGAGCTAAAGCTGCCGCTTTCAAGGAGCAGGACTCTAAATGGGACGCTTATAAGAAATCCCGCTATGCCCTCCGACGACCAGCAAACAGGCAAAGTGTCATTACAGGACTAAGATGGAGCCGGTGTGGTACGATTCAAACGCTCGTCAGATGTGGCAGGGCTTGTAAACTATTACAGACTACAAAGAGAGGGCACAGCCGAGAGGTGCCCAGTGACACGAGCGTACCAAACGAGCTAAAATACTTCTATGCTCGCTTCGAGGCAAGTAACACTGAAACATGCATGAGAGCATCAGCTGTTCCATAAGACTGTGATCATGCTCTCCACAGCCGATGTAAGACCTTTAAACAGGTCAACATTCACTTGGCCACAGGGCCAGACGGATTACCAGGATGTGCGCTCTGAGCATGCTGTGTCTTCGCTGACATTTTAAACTTGTCCCTGACCGAGTCTGTAATACCAACATTTTTCAAGCAGACCACCATAGTCCCTGTGCCCAAGAACACTAAGGTAACCTGCCTAAATGACTACCAACCCGTAGCACTCACGTCTGTAGCCATGAAGTGCTTTGAAAGGCTGGTAATGGCTCACATCAACGCCATTATCCCAGAAACCCTAGACCCACTCTAATTTGCATACCGCCCAAACAGATCCAATCTCTATTGCACTCCACACTGCCCTTTCCCACCTGGACAAATGGAACACCTATGTGAGAATGCTATTGACTTCAGCTCAGAGTTCAACACCATACTGTCCTCAAAGCTCACCAATAAGCTAAGGACCTTGGGACTAAACACCTCCCTCTGCAACTGGATCCTGGACTTCCTGACGGGCCGCCCCCAGGTGGTAAAGGTAGGTAACAACACATCCGCCACGCTGATCCTCAACACTGGAGCCCCCCAGGGGCGCATGCTCAGTCCCTTCCTGTACCTACAAGGTGCCTACAAAATAATAAAAAAATGTGTTTAACCAGTGTTGATAAGAGAATTCAATATATTTGCACACAAGAAAAATACAAAACCATGAATTGAGTTAAAAAGGCAAGCGGAGAGGGCATGTGCTGGAGAGGAAGACAAAACTACCCTGAGGAGCTTTCAAGGCACCTCCACTTTCAAATATTTATACAACAAAATAAATAAACTATATCCTGATTAATAAAACAGAAATACATAGTTGAGGATTTAAAGAAAATGAAAAACAATGCATCAGGGGTTAATCAATAGCAGCAGAAGACTATTGCAATCGGAATGTCCAGGAGATCTTTTTTCATTTTGTATTTCAAGGAGGGCAGTTCTTGAGGTGTTCTGGGAGATGTTACCCAAAATAACTGAGTATTGAATTTGAAAAGATATTGAAAAGAAACAGGGAGAATGGTCATTTTGAATTGGAATACAAAATGACAAATTGAAGTGGATTGATTTCTTAAATGTTGAGAATTTGAAGAGAAGAGTGGAGAGAAATAGGCACGACTGTCAGAATGAGTTGCCATCCTCAAATAGTCTCTAGACCAGAGGTGTCAAACAAATTTGGGCCCATGGGCCGCATTCAGTCTTCAACAAGGTCTGGAGAGCCACACTGAAAATGTGTTAGATTTCCTCGCCGTCAAAATAAAATAAAAAGTTCTCCATCCATCACTTTTTGAATGTTCTATCCTCCGACTGTCTAGCTTTCATTTTGGTGTTCATTAGAGCTGGACCCAGTCAAGAAACTGCATGAATGAAGGTCTATTATAATTTATACCGTTTCCATTTGTTTTCTTTGTCATTTTAAAGTACAATGCATTCAGAAATTATTCAGACCCCTTCACTTTTTCCACATTGTTACATCACAGCCTTATTTCAAAAAATGGATTAAATTATTCCCCCCCCCAATCTACACAATATACCCCATAACAACCAAGCAAAAACAGGTTGACACACTTCAATTCAATTTTCAAAATAAGGGTGGATGCAAAGATGAAGCCTAGGCTGTATAGCAATAGAAATGCCTACTTGGATCACATATGTGTAACTAGATGATGAAGCTACACATTTCATCTAATTTAGAACCGAGAACTTGCGAGGAAATCTGTGGTGAGAGGAGTCTCTGCAGATCATGCAGGCCGGGGATGAGGTGCCTTGCAGTGGCAAGCGGAATGGATATGGAGGAGCACGTAGGGGTGCATGTGTGTGTGTGTAGTGTCAGGGTTTCCGTTAGGAAAATGTGGCGCCAGACACTGAACGGGAAGATTTTTAATTTACCGGCCATTTGAGAAATTTACCGGACCCATATGCATTCGGTCCGTAAACCCATTAGGGTGTCCACCGACGGGGCTCAGAATGACAAAAATCACATTTAGATAATGGTAATTAATCTCATTAATAACATTCAAGTCCTGTAATGAAGCAGCGAGCGAGTGAAACATCTCCCTGGAGTCAATTTTCATCCTGATCTTCCAAGGCTATTTCAGCGCCACAACATGATATCAGTTATGGTCGAGGGGTAGAGATCCCCCTCTGCTGGAGACACTTAGTATCACACTGGATTTGCCCCCCCCCATGTGAGTGAGGGTGAAGGTGAAAGGGGTAGAGAATGCTTACCTTGGGCAGGCAGGCCAGTGGGGTGGGGGAGAGGGTCAGCTCAACGTCTAGCTCGGGAGCTGGGGTACCCTCCTTACTCTTGACATCCAGGATCAGCTGGGCAAGGAAGTTCTGCTGGAAGCGAGTCCGTTTGCACAGAGCACCCGCATGGAGAAAAGACCACGTCACACTTCCATGACCAAAAGCCTTCTAAAGCCCAGGCTGTTACTGTATGTTGAGACTATTACTTACCTATCATGTTCATCTCTAGGCCAATGAGGAGAGTTCCTTGGCCCGTTGGAAGTGCTCCTTGGCTGGGTTGTTCTCATAGTAGGTCAGAGAGGTGAAGCCACATTCATGGTGGAACTGGATGGACAGTTCTGGTGGGTTCCATCAGAGAACAGAGGCTCACACGTCATTACTGCAGAGAAGATGAGGGGTGTTAAAATTAGAAGATGTCCTTTTTCTATTTCAGTTAAATATATTACTATTTGCATTGATATCATAAATCAGTTCAGCGGTGAAATTTTTTTAAAAAAAGATTACATTTTATTTTTCACTTCTTCCAAGTTCTCAAAACATACCATCCCACATCCCATTTAGCACTAAAAGATGGCACATCTACTACTAAAACAAAAGTATTCAGCATTACTTTGATCACAGACGTCCCCTGAAGACCATCCAATGGTCAATTAAAGCTCAGTGCACCTACAGACCAATCCCATGAGGCCGTTGGTCAGCAACATCGTGAGCGAGAGATACCTTGAGGCGACATATTAAAGAGAGAGGTGTTTTGGCTTTGTCCTTGGCTCCACCTCTCCCCGTCCGACATGATTACCAGTTTGGTGTCGTTGAAGGCTGTGCGTGGTGTGGAGATTATTCCTTGCTTCTAATGTGTATAATTCATGGTGCAGTGTACTCTCGCGTTCCCCCATTCAAAATTTATAGAGGCAGCCCAGGCCAGCGCCAAGGAGATTTACTTTGCGCCTTGTCACCTTCATACAAGGAAATTGGCTTCTTGGGCTGTTGTGAAATGTGCAAGGGGAGGGGACAATTTACTTATTTCTTTTACACAAATGACTTGGAGTCAAATATTGATATAATAATGTCCAAAAACAATATTTTGCGATACGTAACTATATTGCCCACCCCATTACTAATAGCTAACCATTTCACTTAGCTTCAAAAAGTTATCCTATTTCATGCCTACTGATCACAACCCTGGCAGCAAATGAGTACAGCGTGACGTGCAAGCAACCATATTACATTAGCATGGGCCCACACAGAACAAATGAGCATTTATCTTGACGGGTTTCCAGCTAATCCTTTTTATTAAGTCTTATCTGGGCATTGTTACAATGAACATTGACTGATTAATGAATTCTCAGGAAATATTATGGTAGAGTGAAGAAGAGAAAATGAAAACAGGTCACAAAATAACAGTCGATGCTTGAAATACTTTTATCCCATTCTCTCGGTGTCAACTCAAAACCCAACAGCAATGCTAGGGAAAGAGAAAGGGAGAGGGTGAAATTGGATCGTAAAAATCCCCTTTTCCATCTGCATGCCTTTCACAACCCGGAGCTCAGAGTAGTAAAAGGGATTGTGTGGTCTTTTGCTGGCTGCTCCTCTGGAATACGGATTGGCTGTTTCATAGCCTGCAGAATCTGGTCACCCTTCACACACTGTTAAGCACCCCTCACACACACCCCCACAACAAAAATCAGCAAACCAACATCTCAAGCCTAGCAGAAGTCAACTATAATTAAGCAGAACAATCTTAAACTGTGATCTGCTACTAATGACCTGGTGGCAGGACGGTAGGACAAACCAACGCTGGGAAAATAAATGGACTATAATGAGCTCTCAAACCACCCTGAAAGGAAGGGGGGGGGGGGGGTTCAAGAGGGATCAGAGTTAAGAAAGTGCCCTTTAGTCTCATTTTCACAATTTCTTAAACTTGGAAGAAAAGGGGAAAACTCAATTGTGCACACTAGCTAAACCAAAATCAAAGACTAAAACTCCATTACGGAAGGGATCGTTCTCAGAAACAAGGCGGAGCAGAGGCCCTTTGCGGAGTTGATTTTTCCAAGGCAATGTACAGAACGGAGGCGTTCATTCAGCTCATACCACAGTTGCCAAAGAAAATAATCCTAAAATAACACTTACCCGTAGAAATACAATTTTGTTCATATACAGTGCATTCGGAAAGTATTAAGACCCCTTCGACTTTTTCCACATTGTTACGTTACGGCCTTATTCTAAAATTAATACAATTGTTTCCTAATCAATCTACACACAATATCCCAAAATGACAAAGCAAATAAACTGAAATACCTTACCCATAAGATTTTGGACCCGTTGCAATGAAACTGGAGGCTGAGACCCATCCTGCCTGAGCCTCCAGTATTTATACTGCAATAGTTTGTGTCAGGGGGCTAAGGTATACCGTTGAAGTCAGAAGTTTACATACACTTAGGTTGGAGTCTTTAAAACTTGTTTTTTAACCACTCCACAAATGTCTTGTTAACAAACTATAGTTTTGGCAAGTCGTTTGGGATATCTACTTCGTGCATGACACAAACAATTTTCCCAACAATTGTTCAAAGACAGATTATTTCACTTTTAACTCACTGTATCACAATTCCAGTGGGTCAGAAGTTAACATTCACTAAGTTTACTGTGCCTTTAAACAGCTTGGAGAATTCCAGAAATTTAGGTCATGGCTTTGTAAGTTCTGATAGACTAATTGACATCATTTGACCGGTAGTGAGTGAATATCTATATAGATTTTATTTTTTGCAACCAGATAAAACAATCCAGTTGTTTGTTCTATATGTTCCCTTGCTTGTTAGCCAAATAGCTACAGCTAACAGTCACAACCTCTGCAGCCAGAATAACAGCAAAGGCGCTGCAGTTTTCTACTGACAATCATTTGGATAAATCCAAAATGAGCAGATATCTGATTCTGCCTGGCATAGCTAGAAAAGTTTACCTTCATCAGGACACGTGACACTGCTCATTACAAGGAGATCGCATTGTATATCAAACGCCAGGCTAGAAGCCAGCTAAATAATTTATTGCTAGCGAGCCTGCAAAAATGACAACCGAATTAAAAAATATCTGTTGCTAAAAAAAAACTGGTCAAACTAGAAAACATGTGGGAAGATTTGACAGCATACCGCCACTTGTGTAATGACTGCAACAGTAGGGACAGGAGAAATGCATGTTCATCACTCACCATGTCGGGTCATCAAATGCTCCCCAAAAAATGTGTCAGCAAAAACAAATAAATGCAAGCTAGTTTTTCTTCATTGGACCTGCAGTAACAATGTATAACATTTTGGTTTGTGTGATTGTCATTTTAGCTTTCTGTAACTTTGTAGCAAGTAGTATGGTCTGATGGTGTAGGCGCATATCGCAAGGTGTCACAATCTCTTTCCAACTGTCCTGTAATCTGAATTTAATGCCCATTCTAGAATGCGCTTCTAGCCAATCAGAAACAAGTATTCAACAATTCTGTGGTATAAACATAAACAATAGGTACTATGTCATGTCTTCAGTGATTTGTTGCCTACCACTGCAGTGGGAATGAAAGCAAAGTACAGCGCAGCCAATAGAACCACCACAGAGGCCAACAGAGAACTGCACAACAACCAAGCCATGTCATTTCTTCACAGCACCACCACACTGGGTGCTATTGGCCAACAATCTGTCAACAGTGAGGTGCAAACCACAGGAGAACAACTGTACATACCTGTGTTTGTGTCACCTGTATTAGGTGTCAGGTTTTTTAGTCATGCTCAATCAACCATCACTTTGGAGAACGCAGAGGGCATATATTTTTCGAAGATGCGGTAAGACTATTAGAGAATGTCTCAGCAAACAATAATTTATTTAAATTCACAATATGGCAGTACATAATTCAATTAATTACAAAAATAAATAACACTTAAGAGAGAAGCAAGCAAACATTGAGAGAGATTGCGTTCAGAACCTAACATCCCCTTCTATGTGTGAACCTCAGCAGAGCTGCTCCCGGGATAAATTCCCCAACATTAAAGCAATGTGTTTGGCAGCAGGGCAGGTTGGCCATGACGCCTGGCGACCTCTCAAACTGGAGCAGGTTTTTACCCTAGCTGTATGATGCATAGATCAGGCCGGGCCCTGGAGGTGTCAGCACGGCTGCTTGGGTTTTTCAAACAACCCCAACGTTCTGCTGTTTTCCCTCGTTGTTTCTGCCGGAACATTGAGCATATATAGACAAAACGCTAGGACGGTGTGGGTGTCAGACATGGAATACAGACTTTATTGACAGCCATACCGACAGGATTAAACACTGTCCGAGTAGTCCATTGCCCTGCTATTCATTACAGGAGGAACCAATGCTGTATTCAGTACCAGTGCATCTACTCATCAACCTACACTAACAGCAACTCTAGCCAGCCCACTAATGATCATGAAATCACATGTTATTAGTCACATGCGCCGAATACAACAGATGTAGACCTTACAGTGAAATGTTTACTTACAAGCCCCAAACCAACAATGCAGTTACGAATAAGAAATAGCACCAGTAGGCCGAGGTAATATGTACATGTAGCTAGAGTTATTAAAGTAACTATGCATAGATGACAACAGAGTAGCAGCGGTGTAAAAGAGGGGGACAATGCAAATAGTCTGTGTAGCTATTTGATTAAATGTTCAGGAGTCTTATGGCTTGGGGGGGTAGAAGATGTTTAGAAGCCTCTTAGACCTAGACTTTGCGCTCTGGTACTGCTTGCCATGCGGTAGCAGAGAAAAGAGTTTATGACTAGGGTAGCTAGAGTCCGACAATTTCTAGGGCCTTCCTCTGACACCGCCTAGTATAGAAGTCCTGGATGGCAGGAAGCCTGGCCCCAGTGATGTACTAGGCCATACGCACTACCCTCTGTAGTGCCTTGCGGACGGAGGCCGAGCAGTTGCCATACCAGGCAGTGATGCAACCAGTCAGGATGCTGTCGATGGTGCAGCTGTATGCATTTGAGGATCTGGGGACCTATGCCAAATCTTTTCAGTCTCCTGAAGGGGAATAGGTTTTGTCGTGCCCTCTTCACGACTGTCTTGGTGTGCTTGGACCATGTTAGTTTGTTGGTGATGTGGACAAGCTCTCAACCTGCTACACTACAGCTCCGTCGATGAGAATGGGGGCGTGCTCAGTCCTCCTTTTCCTGTAGTCCACAATCATCTCATATGTCTTAATCACGTTGAGGGCACAGGGACTATGGTGGTCTGCTGAAAACATGGTGGTATTACAAACTCGAAAATAAAAGAGCCGCACACTCTAGGAGCTCAGACGCAAAAATGTTATTACCAACGTTTCGACAGCCAAGCTGTCTTCATCAGGGTATAATCACAAACACTGCGGGATGACTCGTTTATATAGTGTCAAAAGATACAGGTGTCTGTATTTTCCTTCCAGTAGGGGCGCAAATAGACGTTGTTCAGGAATATCTTGGGGTGGTAAATCAGAGTGTACCAATTGGTCTCTGAAATTTCTGCCCCGCGAGAATACGACCAAGGGAAGGTCCGAAAACACATTACCGAGACTATCATCCGATTTTAGAACGTGCCAATGTTTGTGAACGATTCCCTTAATTTGTTCAGAACGCTTTGAATAGCGGGTAGTTAGAACACAAGAATGCATCTTTTTGTGAGACTGACTTTGAAAAAGGTCAAGTCTCGTTTTGTTTTGAATTTTCTCAATGGCAATATTAATCTGATCATTTTATTACAAACTCGGACAGGGAGAGGTTGAAAATGTCAGTGAAGACACTTGCCAGTTGGTCAGCGCATGCTCGCAGTACACGTCCTGGTAATCCAACTGGCCCTACGGCCTTGTGAAAGCTGACCTGTTTAAAAGGTCTTACTCACATCGGCTGTGGAGAGTGTGATCACAGTCTTCCAGAACAGCTTGTGCTCTCATGCATGTTTCAGTGTTACTTGCCTCGAAGCGATCATTGAAGTAGTTCAGCTCGTCTGGTAGGCTCGTGTCACTGGGCAGCTCTTGGCTGTGCTTCCTTTTGTAGTCTAATGGTTTGCAAGGCCTTTCACATCTGACGAGCACTTATTGATGAAGCCAATGACTGATGTGGTGTACTCCTCAATGCCATCAGAAGAATCCTAGAACATATTCCAGTCTGTGCTAGCAAAACAGTCCTGTAGCTTAGTATCTGATTTATCTGACCACTTTTTTTTTATTGACCGAATCACTGGTGCTTCCTTCTTGATTTTAGCTTGTAAGCAGGAGTCAGGATGATAGAATTATGGTCAGATTTGCCAAATGGGAGAGCTTAGTACGCATCTCTGTGTGTGGAGTAAACATGGACTAGAGTTTTATTTCACTCTGGTTGCAAATTTAACATCCTGATATAAATTTGGTAAAACCGATTTAAGTTTCCCTGCATTAATGCCCCGCCTCTGGATGAGCGTTTTCCTGTTTGCTTATAGCGGAAATCAGCTCATTGAGTGTGGTCTTAATGCCAGCATCGGTCTGTGGTGGCATGTAAACAGCTACGTAAAATACAGATGGAAAACTCTAGGTAGATAGTGTGGTCTACAGCTTATCATGAGATACTCTGCCTCAGGTGAGTAAAATCGAGACTTCCTTAGATATTGTGCACCAGCTGTTGTTTACAAATATGTATGGTCCACCCCCCCCTTGTCTTACCAGACACCGCTGTTCTATCCTGCCGATACAGCTGGCTGGTTATACGCTGTATGTTGATAATGTTGTTGTTCAGCCACGACTCCGTGAAGCATAAGATGACAGTTTTTAATGTCCCGTTGGTAGATTAATCTTCCTCGTAGGTCGTCAATTTTATTTTCCAACAATTGCACATTAGCTAGTAGAATGGAAGGCAGGGGAGAATTATTCGATCGCCTACGAACTGAGAAGGCAGCCAGACCTCCGTCCTCTTTTTCTCCTTCGTCTCTACACGCAAATTTGGGCCTGTTCCCCGGAAAGCAGTATGTCCTTCATGTCTGGCTCATAGAAATTCAACAAAAAAAAAATAACATTCTGCCAGTTCGTGGTGAGTAAATCGCTGTTCGGATGTCCAGAAGTAATTTTCCGTCATAAGAGACGGTAGCAGCAACATTGTGTACAAAATAAGTTACAAAAATAAGCTAAACCACCAAAAAAATACAAACCAAAAACATATTAGGAACATGTAAAATGTCAGCCATCTTCTTCAGTGTGAATCAGGGTATTAGCTCCATGCGGGAGAGGTGGGGCGTTGCTGCAGTATGCCAACTAACACTGTGGTACCATTCTACCTCTATTAAATATCTCATTCATCCCCCTACCGTGGGCTCTCAAGGGATGTCTCCCATTGTTGAGGAAATTAGGTATTTCACTGTAGTGCTCACTATAGCCATTGAGATGACAGGCTGCCTGGCACCAGTACCAATATTTAGATCCCCCACTCCCACCAGCATATGCCCAGGTGCCTCAACCCACACAGAGCCCCTGTAGCAGGCCAAGGTAGAGCAGGGCTGATCCATCCTGCTTTACATCCCTCCTAGGGTCTGAGGCAGACTGGAGTTCTACTGGCAGGCTGACTGACTTCATCCTCCAGGTGGGGGAGAGAGACTCCAACACTGCTAACGTTTCCCTCCTCCACTTTTCCAATTACCTCACTCCCTCCCTCCCTCCCATGCCCCCTCGGTATTAGTCATACAGTGCGGGGGTCAGGCTCCTCAGTAGTCAGACACGAGCGGTGAGAAATGCCAAGGTGCCAGCGTCAGAAACATGTTGTCATGCTAGTACAGGTTGTTATGCAAAGAAATAGACAGGGCTCCAGAGTCTGACAATTTGAGTTGGTTGTGCAAGTTTACTTTTTAATTGGTCGCACTGGTGCAAATTCTAGCTTGTCACTTCACTCAAAAAGTTATATTTTGATTCAGTCAAACAATAGCCCAAAGTGCATTAATACCCTGAAGTGTCTGCCCTGCCCCTATGCCCGTTTATTTATGTGCTCCAACTCAAGTATAGGAGAGGGAGAGAAAAATGCTTTCTGATTGTACAACATTTCTAAATGCAATAGCACTGTTTTGAAAACTACTACTGTTGTGACTGTTGAGAGGGTCTCAGCTTTATGTAGGTATTACAATTATTTTCTCTCAATATTGACAATTTTAGCACCGTTTTAAGTATCTGGTATGGCATTGAGATGTATGGAAAGCGGGAAGCGCGTGCATCTGCCATTTGAGGTGATTACATGTACTGTTAGGTTAATCAATTACACAGCTAACTAGCAGTGTATTTTATCCTCCTGAGACCCCCCAAAAAATTGTGGATATTTCTGTTTGCTAAACTTTATTTTTAAAGAAATACATATTTTAAAATAAGTGCAAAATTGTCCTCTGTAGTGATCATTAATAAATTAATTACACAGTCCTTAACTATTCCTGAGATATTCACATACAAGAACATTTGAATATCAAACTCCCAAAAAGTATAATTACACACTTATTTTAAAATATCCATAAAAATCGGCTAATTTTGATGGCAGACGGGGTTGAAGGTCACACCCCTACACATGTGATATCATTGAAATGGATCTCTCAAATGGACAACAGCACTTCGTGCCTTGTACGACCTCGGCGTTGTCGTGACCGCAATTTCCGGTCGATTTTTCAGCCAAACGTGAAGAACAAACGGAGCTATTTCGGCTACAAAAATAGTCTTTATGGCAAAAGGGAACATTTGCTATCTAACTGGGAGTCTCGTGAGTGAACACATCCAAAGCTCATCAAAAGGTAAACTATTTAATTTGATTGCTTTTCTGATTTGTGACCAAGCTGCCTGCTGCTAGCTAGGTATAATGCTATGCTAGGCTATCGATAAACTTACACAAATGCTTGTCTTGCTTTGGCTGTAAAGCATCATTTCAAAATCTGAGGTGACAGGGTGATTAACAAAAGGCTAAGCTGTGTTTCAATATATTTCACTTGTGATTTCATGAATATGAATATTTTCTAGTAATAATTTTTGTCCGTTACGTTATGCTAATTAGTGTTGATTAGTTGATGACAATTCTCCCGGATCCGGGATGGGTAGTTCCAAGAGGTTTTAAGACTAGTTGAGTATCTGGAGCATCAGCATTTGTGAGTTTCATTACAGGCTCAAAATGGCCAGAAACAAAGAACTTTCTTCTGAAACTCTTCAGTCTATTCTTGTTCTGAGAAATGAAGGCTATTCCATGCGAGAAATTGCCAAGAAACTGAAGATCTCGTACAACGCTGCATACTACTCCCTACCCAGAACAGAGCAAACTGGCTCTAATCAGAATAGAAGGAGTGGGAGGCCCCGGTGCACAACTGAGCACGAGGACAGCTACATTAGTGTCTAGTTTGAGAAACAGACGCCTCACAAGTACTCAACTGGCAGCTTCATTAAATAGTACCCGCAAAACACCAGTTTCAACGTCAACAGTGAAGAGGCTACTCCGGGATGCTGGCCTTCTAGGCTGCATCCTTTTTCTTTCAAAACAAGGACATTTCTAAGTGACCCCAAGCTTCTGAACGGTAGTGTATATCTTTATCTTTTAAACGTTCTCTAAATAATCTTTGTTGTACAATTAACAGTCAAATACACTGCATTTAAAGCGGTCAACATTAATCAAAATTAAGTCAGAGCTTATGAAATTACACATATTCCACCCACAACCATAAGAGCCACTAATAATTTATCAAAATAGTTGTGCATTCTTACTTTTTTTTTTTTAATAATCCCTGATTGTCAGGTCTTTCAATACAAATGTCCTTTTTGTTACAAATTTAACCAGAACCATGCATAATGCACATTCACTAATACTGCAGCAGGCATTATAGAAAATGAACATTGGTCTCAAACAATCTCAAGCACAAGCCCACGTGCTAGTGAGTAACCAGCTAATTAATTAAAATGATGCACACTAACACACACACACACACACATATATACACACAGTTGAAGTCAGAAGTTTACATACACTTAGGTTGGAGTCATTAGTATCACCAGTATCTCTACTTGCACATCTATCACTCCAGTGTTTAATTGCTATATCGTAATTACCTCGCCAGTATGGCCTATTTTATTACCTTACCTCCCTTATTTTACCTCATTTGCACACACTGTATATACACGCTTCTTTTTTTCCCTTCTACTGTATGTTGGTTTATTCCATGGGTAACTCTGTTGTTGTATGTGTTGAACTGCTTTGCTTTATCTTGGCCAGGTCGCAGTTGCAAATGAGAACTTGTTCTCAACGAGCCTACCTGGTTAAATAAAGGTGAAATAAAAAAATAAAAAAAAATGTTTTTCAGCCACTCCATAAATGTATTGTTAAAAAACTAGAGTTTGGGCAAGTTGTTTAGGACATGTACTTTGAGCATTATTTCATGGCTTTAGAAGCTTCTGATAGACTAATTTAAGTAATTTGCGTAAATTGGAGATTACCTGTGGATGTATTTCAAGGCCTACCTTCAAACTCAGTGCCTCTTTGCTTGACATCATGGAAAATCAAAAGAAATTAGCCAAGATCTGAAAAAAAATAATTGTACTCCTACACAAGTCTGGTTCATCCTTGGGAGCAATTTCCAAGCGCCTGAATGTACCACGTTCAAACAATAGTACGCAAGTTTACAAACAATAGTACGCTAGTATAAACACCATGGGACCACGCAGCCGTCATACAGCTCAGGAAGGAGACGCATTCTGTCTCCTGGAGATAAACGTACTTTGGTGCGAAAAGTGAAAATAAAACCCAGAACAACAGCAAAAGGACCTTGTGAAGATGCTGGAGGAAACAGGTACAAAAGTATCTATATCCACAGTAAAAGGAGTCTTATGTTGACATAACCTGAAAGGCCACTCAGCAAGGAAGAAGCCACTGCTCCAAAACCGCCATAAAAAAAGCCAGACTACAGTTTGCAACTGTACATGGGGACAAAGATCGTACTTTTTGGAGAAATGTCCTCTGGTCTGATTAAACAAAAATAGAACTGTTTGGCCATAATGACCATCGTTATGTTTGGAGGAAAAAGGGGGATGCTTGCAAGCCGAAGAACACCATCCCAACCATGAAGCATGGGGGTGGCAGCATCATGTTGTGGGGGTGCTTTGTTGCAGGAGGGACTGGTGCACGTCACAAAATAGATGGCGTCATAAGGAAGGGAAATTATGTGGATATATTGAAGCAACATCTCAAGACATCTGTCAGGAAGTTAAAGCTTGGGTCGCAAACGGGTCGTCCAAATGGACAATAACCCCAAGCATACTTCCAAAGTCGTGGCAAAATGGCTTAAGGACAACAAAGTCAAGGTATTGGAGTGGCCATCACAAAGCCCTGACCTCAAGCCCATGGAAAATTTGTTGGTAGAACTGAACAAGCATGTGCGAGCAATGAGGCCTACAAACCTGACTCAGTCACACCAGCTCTGTCAGGAGGAATGGGCCAAAATACACCCAACTTATTGTGGGAAGCTTGTGGAAGGCTACCCAAAACATTTGACACAAGTTTAAATTGTTTAAGGCAATGCTACCAAATACTAATTGAGTGTAAGCAAACTTCTGACCAACTGGGAATGTGATGAAAGAAATTAAAGCAGAAATATATAATTCTCTACTATTATTCTGACATTTCACATTCTTAAAATAAAGTGATCCTAACTTACCTAAAACAGGGAATTTTTACTAGGATTAAATGTCATGAATTGTGAAAAACATCCGACTTCAAATGTATCTGGAGAATTTATCCTCTGTGTGTGTGTGTGTGTGTATGTGTGTATGTGTGTATGTATGTATGTATGTATGAATGTATGAATGTATGTATGTATATATATAGTCGTGTCTGACATCATTACATTTTATACTTATTTTATCAAATCAATTCTCTAATTATTATTACGTGATTAAACTAATCATGTAAATGTAATTAACTAGGAAGTCGGGGCACCAAGGAAAATATTTAATATCTGATCAATTAGTCTTCTAATTAAATAATTATTCTTTACCTCACATTAGTCTCATTCCAAACGTCGTAAAACGTTGGTTATCTGCACGAACCCAGCCTTTACTATGAGTCATCCATACACCAATTGTCTTAATCATTTATTTACTAACTAACTACAGAAATGCATAAACAAACAATAGATATAGTTACAAGGAAACGATAGGGGAGGTTCCCTAGTGGGCGAAGCCGATATGACGGCTTGGCGGACAAAGGGAAGTGGGTGTGGACTGAGAAGGGCGGAAAAGACAAAAATTAGTCACTACACAGTTGATAATTATATTAATTGAAATTCTAATCCTTTGCACATGAACGTTCACTCGTTCGGGAATAATTGCAATTAATATATATTTACGCTCAGTATGTCATTGTGATCTCTGTTGGAATTGTCCGTCTTTCTGTTGGAAAGTTCATCCAAGCGTCTCACTGCTTCCCTGGAGTATTTCGTAGTTAGAATGGATATTTCAGAGTACCAAATCAAATCAACGTTTATATGTCACGTATGCCAAATACAACAGGTATTTTACAGTGAAATGCTTACTTACAGGCTCTATCCAATAGTGGGGAGAAAAAAAGTGTGTGTGTGTGTAGGTAAGTAAAGAAATAAAACAGTAAAAAGACATTTGAAAATAAGAGTAGCAAGGCTATATACAGACACCGGTTAGTCAGGCTTATTGAGGTATGGTTAAAGTGACTATGCATAAATGATGAACAGAGAGTAGCAGAAGCGTAAAAAGAGGGGTTGGCGGGTGGTGGGAAACAATGCAGATAGGACCGGTTAGCCAATGTGCGGGAGCACTGGTTGGTTGGGCCAATTGAGATAGTATGTACATGAATGTATAGTTAAAGTGACTATGCATATAAGATAAACAGAGAGTAGCAGCAGCGTAAAAGAGGGGTTGGGGGGGGGCACGCAATGCAAATAGTCCGGGTAACCATTTGGTTACCTTTTCAGTAGTCTTATGGCTTGGGGGTAAAAACTGTTGAGAAGCCTTTTTGTCATAGACTTGGCACTCTGGTACCGCTTGCCATGCGGTAGTAGAGAGAACAGTCTATGACTGGGGTGGCTGGGGTCTTTGACAATTGTCAGGGCCTTCCTCTGACACCGCCTGGTGTAGAGGTCCTGGATGGCAGGCATCTTTGCCCCAGTGATGTACTGGGCCATACGCACTACCCTCTGAAGTGCCTTGCGGTCGGAGGCCGAGCAATTGCCGTACCAGGCATTCAGAAATGTTCTTATAGAATAGATGTTTCGGCGGTTGTCGGTCCTCGCATCTCAGGTTCACATAATTCCTAGCTTCAGACTAGCAATTAGTATCAAAGATTTGCTCTTATTCTGTCGGGATCGATAGTCTCAGAGTTGAACCATTTTCATCCGTGTAGCCAATGCTCCACGTGGTATGGTTAGGAATTCAACAACCATTATAACCTTAGCTTATACTTCGCCCACTCAGCTGACCGAGGTAGGCGTGGTCTCAAGAGGATTTCTTCAGATGGGGGTTTTATTTCTAACAGTAGAAAAGGGCTGTCCCATGAGCCAGATCATGCATGTCGGTGCTCATGGAGGCGTGCCAATGACTTAGTTAAAAAGGGAATACAATTATCTGACATTAACAGTTTAAAATCACATTACATAATTTCACAAATAGTTTCATCTTTACTCATTCATTTTATACAATAATTAGACGCAAACCTCATAACAGAGGCTCCTGTATAAACAGAGTTATGGTAATGTGTCTGTATTGTCTCTCATGAGGTCACAAACATGAAACAAAACGGACCAGGTTTCCACCGACCGTTCACACATTCTCCAAAACAAGGATATTGAATTTACGACCTGGGATAATAGAACCTGGGTGTTGGAGGGAGAGGGGGAAGCCACTCACAATACCCAAAGAGGGCCACGTCATGACCTATCCATCCATCCATCCATCCATCCATCCATACACACACACACATACATACATACATACATACACACACACATACCTCCCTAGCATTCTTCTTGCCAATGTCCAGTCTCTTGACAACAAGGTTGATGAAATCCGAGCAAGGGTAGCATTCCAGAGGGACATCAGAGACTGTAACGTTCTTTGCTTCACGGAAACGTGGCTCACTGGAGAGACTCTATCCGAAGCGGTGCAGCCAACGGGTTTCTCCACACATCGCGCAGACAGAAACAAACAACTTTCTGGTAAGAAGAGGGGCGGGGGCGTATGCCTTATGACTAACGTGACATGGTGTGATGAAAGAAACATACAGGAACTCAAATCCTTCTGTTCACCTGATTTAGAATTCCTCACAATCAAATGTAGACCGCATTATCTACCAAGAGAATTCTCTTCGATTATAATCACAGCCGTATACATCCCCCCCCCAAGCAGACACATCGATGGCTCTGAACAAACTTTATTTAACTCTTTGCAAACTGGAAACCATTCATCCGGAGGCTGCATTTATTGTAGCTGGGGATTTTAACAAGGCTAATCTGAAAACAAGACTCCCTAAATTTTATCAGCATATCGATTGCGCAACCAGGGGTGGAAAGACCTTGGATCATTGTTACTCTAACTTCCGCGACGCATATAAGGCCCTGCCCCGCCCCCCTTTCGGAAAAGCTGACCACGACTCCATTTTGTTGATCCCTGCCTACAGACAGAAACTAAAACAAGAGGCTCCCACGCTGAGGTCTGTCCAACGCTGGTCCGACCAAGCTGACTCCACACTCCAAGACTGCTTCCACCACGTGGACTGGGACATGTTTCGTATTGCGTCAGACAACAACATTGACGAATACGCTGATTCGGTGTGTGAGTTCATTAGAACGTGCGTTGAAGATGTCGTTCCCATAGCAACGATTAAAACATTCCCTAACCAGAAACCGTGGATTGATGGCAGCATTCGCGTGAAACTGAAAGCGCGAACCACTGCTTTTAATCAGGGGAAGGTGTCTGGTAACATGACCGAATACAAACAGTGCAGCTATTCCCTCCGCAAGGCTATCAAACAAGCTAAGCGTCAGTACAGAGACAAAGTAGAATCTCAATTCAACGGCTCAGACACAAGAGGCATGTGGCAGGGTCTACAGTCAATCACGGACTACAGGAAGAAATCCAGCCCAGTCACGGACCAGGATGTCCTGCTCCCAGGCAGACTAAACAACTTTTTTGCCCGCTTTGAGGACAATACAGTGCCACTGACACGGCCGGCAACGAAAACATGCGGTCTCTCCTTCACTGCAGCCGAGGTGAGTAAGACATTTAAACGTGTTAACCCTCGCAAGGCTGCAGGCCCAGACGGCATCCCCAGCCGCGCCCTCAGAGCATGCGCAGACCAGCTGGCCGGTGTGTTTACGGACATATTCAATCAATCCCTATACCAGTCTGCTGTTCCCACATGCTTCAAGAGGGCCACCATTGTTCCTGTTCCCAAGAAAGCTAAGGTAACTGAGCTAAACGACTACCGCCCCGTAGCACTCACTTCCGTCATCATGAAGTGCTTTGAGAGACTAGTCAAGGACCATATCACCTCCACCCTACCTGACACCCTAGACCCACTCCAATTTGCTTACCGCCCAAATAGGTCCACAGACGATGCAATCTCAACCACACTGCACACCGCCCTAACCCATCTGGACAAGAGGAATACCTATGTGAGAATGCTGTTCATTGACTACAGCTCGGCATTCAACACCATAGTACCCTCCAAGCTCGTCATCAAGCTCGAGACCCTGGGTCTCGACCCCGCCCTGTGCAACTGGGTACTGGACTTCCTGACGGGCCGCCCCCAGGTGGTGAGGGTAGGCAACAACATCTCCTCCCCGCTGATCCTCAACACTGGGGCCCCACAAGGGTGCGTTCTGAGCCCTCTCCTGTACTCCCTGTTCACCCACGACTGCGTGGCCACGCACGCCTCCAACTCAATCATCAAGTTTGCGGACGACACAACAGTGGTAGGCTTGATTACCAACAACGACGAGACGGCCTACAGGGAGGAGGTGAGGGCCCTCGGAGTGTGGTGTCAGGAAAATAACCTCACACTCAACGTCAACAAAACTAAGGAGATGATTGTGGACTTCAGGAAACAGCAGAGGGAACACCCCCCTATCCACATCGATGGAACAGTAGTGGAGAGGGTAGCAAGTTTTAAGTTCCTCGGCATACACATCACAGACAAACTGAATTGGTCCACTCACACAGACAGCATTGTGAAGAAGGCGCAGCAGCGCCTCTTCAACCTCAGGAGGCTGAAGAAATTTGGCTTGTCACCAAAAGCACTCAAACTTCTACAGATGCACAATCGAGAGCATCCTGGCGGGCTGTATCACCGCCTGGTACGGCAACTGCTCCGCCCTCAACCGTAAGGCTCTCCAGAGGGTGGTGAGGTCTGCACAACGCATCACCGGGGGCAAACTACCTGCCCTCCAGGACACCTACACCACCCGATGTCACAGGAAGGCCATAAAGATCATCAAGGACATCAACCACCCGAGCCACTGCCTGTTCACCCCGCTATCATCCAGAAGGCGAGGTCAGTACAGGTGCATCAAAGCTGGGACCGAGAGACTGAAAAACAGCTTCTATCTCAAGGCCATCAGACTGTTAAACAGCCACCACTAACATTGAGTGGCTGCTGCCAACACACTGACACTGACTCAACTCCAGCCACTTTAATAATGGGAATTGATGGGAAATGATGTAAATATATCACTAGCCACTTTAAACAATGCTACCTTATATAATGTTACTTACCCTACATTATTCATCTCTTATGCATACGTATATACTGTACTCTATATCATCGACTGTATCCTTATGTAATACATGTATCACTAGCCACTTTAAACTATGCCACTTTGTTTACATACTCATCTCATTTGTACATACTGTACTCGATACCATCTACTGTATCTTGCCTATGCTGCTCTGTACCATCACTCATTCATATATCCTTATGTACATATTCTTTATCCCCTTACACTGTGTACAAGACAGTAGTTTTGGAATTGTTAGTTAGATTACTTGTTGGTTATTACTGCATTGTCGGAACTAGAAGCACAAGCATTTCGCTACACTCGCATTAACATCTGCTAACCATGTGTATGTGACAAATAAAATTTGATTTGATTTGATACATACACACACAGTGGGGCAAAAAAGTATTTAGTCAGCCACCAATTGTGCAAGTTCTCCCACTTAAGAAGATGAGAGGCCTGTAATTTTTATCATAGGTACACTTCAACTGTGACAGACAAAACGAGAAGGAAAAATACAGAACACCACATTGTAGGATTTTTAATTAATTTATTTACAAATTATGGTGGAAAATAAGTATTTGGTCACCTACAAACAAGCAAGATTTCTGGCTCTCACAGACCTGTAACTTCTTCTTTAAGAGGCTCCTCTGTCCTCCACTCATTACCTGTATTAATGGCACCTGTTTGAACTTGTTATCAGTATAAAAGACACCTGTCCACAACCTCAAACAGTCACACTCCAAACTCCACTATGGCCAAGACCAAAGAGCTGTCAAAGGACACCAAAAACAAAATTGTAGACCTGCACCAGGCTGGGAAGACTGAATATGCAATAGGTAAGCAGCTTGGTTTGAAGAAATCAACTGTGGGAGCAATTATTAGGAAATGGAAGACATACAAGACCACTGATAATCTCCCTCGATCTGGGGCTCCACGCAAGATCTCACCCCGTGGGGTCAAAAGTATCACAAGAACGGTGATCAAAAATCCCAGAACCACACAGGGGGACCTAGTGAATGACCTGCAGAGAGCTGGGACCAAAGTAACAAAGCCTACCATCAGTAACGCACTACGCCGCCAGGGAAGCAAATCCTGCAGTGCCAGACATGTCCCCCTGCTTAAGCCAGTACATGTCTAGGCCCGTCTGAAGTTTGCTAGAGAGCATTTGGATGATCCAGAAGAAGATTGGGAGAATGTCATATGGTCAGATGAAACCAAAATATAACTTTTTGGTAAAAACTCAACTCGTCGTTTTTGGAGGACAAAGAATGCTGAGTTGCATCCAAAGAACACCATACCTACTGTGAAGCATGGGGGTGGAAACATCATGCTTTGGGGCTGTTTTTCTGCAAAGGGACCAGGACGACTGATCCGTGTAAAGGAAAGAATGAATGGGGCCATGTATCGTGAGATTTTGAGTGAAACCTCCTTCCATCAGCAAGGGCATTGAAGATGAAACGTGGCTGGGTCTTTCAGCATGACAATGATCCCAAACACACCGCCCGGACAACGAAGGAGTGGCTTCGTAAGAAGCATTTTAAGGTCCTGGAGTGGCCTAGCCAGTCTCCAGATCTCAATAGAAAATCTTTGGAGGGAGTTGAAAGTCCGTGTTGCCCAGCAACAGCCTCAAAACATCACTGCTCTAGAGGAGATCTGCATGGAGGAATGGGCCAAAATACCAGCAACAGTGTGTGAAAACCTTGTGAAGACTTACAGAAAACGTTTGACCTCTGTCATTGCCAACAAAGGGTATATAACAAAGTATTGAGATAAACTTTTGTTATTGACCAAATACTTATTTTCCACCATAATTTGCAAATAAATGTATAAAAAATACTACAATGTGATTTTCTGGATTTCTTTTCTAATTTTGTCTGTCATAATTGAAGTGTACCTATGATGAAAATTACAGGCCTCTCTCATCTTTTTAAGTGGGAGAACTTGCACAATTGGTGGCTGACTAAATACCCTTTTTCCCCACTGTATGTATGTATGTATGTATGTATGTATGTATGTATGTATGTATGTATGTATGTATATATATATATATATATATACATATATATACAAACACTTCAAGTTTAGACAATTTAGATCTAGGTATAATTTCACAAGCTCAGAATTCAGCTAACACAAAGCAGTTGAATTGTTATGAACACAACCTTCTGTTCATCTCCAACTGTTTGAACAGCATGCTAGCCTGTCCACTTTGTTCAGATGTTGAAATCAAGTTGCCTACCTTATTTCTCAATGAAAACAAGTTGCCAATTCCTTATATAATTAAATTAAAACTGCATTGTTGGTTAAGGGCTAGTAAGTAAGCATTTCACTGTAAGGCCAGAACACCTGTTGTATTTGGCGCATGTGAAAAATAAAATTTTCTTTGAAACTTTAATTGTTTCATGCTTATTGCACATTTACAAAAACACAGTCATTCATCCAAACAGCTAGCATAAATCTCTATTTGACTAAAATGCTGCTAGCGATACGTGGTACCGTAACGCGTGGCAACAAACTGAGCATTAATATTTCAGAATGAATGTTCATGAGTACAATCGTGACAAAAAGTTTTCTGAAGGACACAAATTAGAGGTCGACCGATTATGAGTTTTCAACGTCAATACCGATATCGATTATTGGAGGACCAAAGAAAGCAGATACCGATTAAATCGGCCGATTTTTATTAATTTGTAATAATGACAATTACAATACTGAATGAACACTTATTTTAACTTAATATAATAGATCAATAAAATCAATTTAGCCTCAAATAAATAATGAAACATGTTCAATTTGGTTTAAATAATGCAAAAACAAAGTGTTGGAGAAGAAAGTAAAAGTGCAATATGTGCCATGAAAGAAAGCTAACGTTTAAGTTCATTGCTCAGAACATGAGAATATATGAAAACTGGTGGTTCCTTTAAACATGAGTCTTCAATATTCCCAGGTAAGAAGTTTTAGGTTGTAGTTATTATAGGAATTATAGGACTATTTCTCTCTATACCATTTGAATTTCATTAACCTTTGACTACTGGATGTTCTTATAGGCACTTTAGTATTGCCAGTGTAACAGTATAGCTTCCATCCCTCTCCTCGCTCCTACCTGGGCTCGAACCAGGAACACATCGACAACAGCCACCGTCGAAGAATCGTTACCCATCGCTTCACAAAAGCCGCGGCCCAGCACGAAAGTGCTGTTTGAATGAATGCTTACGAGCCTGCTGGTGCCTACCATCGCTCAGTCAAATCATAGACTTAATTATAAACACAGAAATACAAGACGTTTATTCTTTCAGTGAAATACGGAACCGTTACGTATTTTATCTAACTGGTAGCATCCATAAGTCTAAATATTGCTGTTACTGTCATGTATTGTCATGTTGTGTCTTTCTGTCCTTTCCTTTCACCCTGTCTCCCTCTGCTGGTCGTATTAGGTTACCTTTTCTCCCCCGCTTTCCCCCAGCTGTTCCTTGTCTCCTCTTGACTACCTCGTCACCCCTTCTCCCACCTGTTCCCCTTTTCCCTCTGATTAGTCCCCTATATCTCTCTCTGTTTTTGTTCCTGTCCTTGTCGGATTCTTGTTTGTTGTGTTTCATGCCTGAGCCAGACTATCGTCATGTTTGCTGTAACCTTGTCCTGTCCTGTCGGAATCTGCCGGTCTATCTGAGCCTACCTATGTTTGGTTATTAAAGAAGCTCTGTTTAAGTTAGTTCGCTTTTGGGTCCTCATTCACTCACCGTAACAGAAGAATCCGACCAAGAATGGACCCAGCGACTTCGGATCCTCTCCACTCAGCCGTCGAGATCCAGGGAGCGATGCTAGGCAGACACGAGCAGGAATTGTCTGCTGCTCGACATGCCGTTGAGACCCTGGCCACCCAAGTCTCCAACCTCACAGAACAGGTTCACCATCTCCGCCTCGATCCACCGGCCACTTCCAGGGCTTTCGAATCTCCGGAGCCCAGAATCAATAACCCGCCGTGTTACTCTGGGGAGCCCACTGAATGCCGCTCGTTCCTCACCCAGTGTGATATTGTGTTTTCTCTCCAGCCCAACACTTACTCCAGGAGCACTGCTCGTGTCGCCTACGTCATATCTCTCCTTATTGGACGGGCTCGTGAGTGGGGCACGGCAATCTGGGAGGCAAGGGCTGAGTGTACTAACCAGTATCAGGACTTTAAGGAGGAGATGATACAGGTTTTTGATCGATCTGTTTTTGGGGAGGAGGCTTCCAGGGCCCTGTCTTCCCTATGTCAAGGTAATCGATCCATAACAGACTACTCTATTGAGTTTCGCACTCTTGCTGCCTCCAGTGGCTGGAACGAGCCGGCTTTGCTCGCTCGTTTTCTGGAGGGTCTCCGCGCAGAGGTAAAGGATGAGATTCTCTCCCGGGAGGTCCCTTCCAGCGTGGATTCCCTGATTGAACTCGCTATTCGCATTGAGCGACGGGTTGATCTTCGTCACCGAGCTCGTGGAAAGGAGCTCGCGTTCTCCGTTGCCCCCCTCTCCGCATCACTACCATCTTCCTCTGCCGGCTCGGGAGCTGAGCCTATGCAGCTGGGAGGTATCCGCATCTCGACTAAGGAGAGGGAACGGAGAATCACCAACCGCCTCTGTCTCTATTGCGGTTCTGCTGGTCATTTTGTCACTTCATGTCCAGTAAAAGCCAGAGCTCATCAGTAAGCGGAGGGCTACTGGTGAGCGCTACTACTCCTGTCTCTCCTTCAAGATCCTGCACTACCTTGTCGGTCCATCTACGCTGGACCGGTTCGTCAGCTTCCTGCAGTGCCTTAATAGACTCTGGGGCGGAGGGCTGTTTTATGGACGAGACCTGGGCTCGGGAACATGACATTCCTCTCAGACAGTTAAGGGAGTCCACGGCCTTGTTCGCCCTGGATGGTAGTCCTCTCCCCAGGATTCAGCGTGAGACGCTACCTTTAACCCTCACTGTTTCTGGTAATCATAGCGAAACCATTTCTTTTTTGATTTTTCGTTCACCTTTTACACCTGTTGTTTTGGGCCATCCCTGGCTAGTTTGTCATAATCCTTCCATTAATTGGTCTAGTAATTCTATCCTCTCCTGGAACGTCTCTTGTCATGTGAAATGTTTAATGTCTGCTATCCCTCCTGTTTCCTCTGTCTCTTCTTCACAGGAGGAGCCTGGTGATTTGACAGGGGTGCCGGAGGAATATCACGATCTGCGCACGGTGTTCAGTCGGTCCAGGGCCACCTCTCTTCCTCCACACCGGTCGTATGATTGTAGTATTGATCTCCTTCCGGGAACCACTCCCCCCCGGGGTAGACTATACTCTCTGTCGGCTCCCGAACGTAAGGCTCTCGAGGATTATTTGTCTGTAGCTCTTGACGCCGGTACCATAGTCCCCTCCTCCTCTCCCGCCGGAGCGGGGTTTTTTTTTGTCAAGAAGAAGGACGGGTCTCTGCGCCCCTGCATAGATTATCGAGGGCTGAATGACATAACAGTTAAGAATCGTTATCCGCTTCCTCTTATGTCTTCAGCCTTCGAGATCCTGCAGGGAGCCAGGTTTTTCACTAAGTTGGACCTTCGTAACGCTTACCATCTCGTGCGCATCAGGGAGGGGGACGAGTGGAAGACGGCGTTTAACACTCCGTTAGGGCACTTTGAATACCGGGTTCTTCCTTTCGGCCTCGCTAACGCTCCAGCTGTCTTTCAGGCATTAGTCAATGATGTCCTGAGAGACATGCTGAACATCTTTGTTTTCGTTTACCTTGACGATATCCTGATTTTTTCACCGTCACTCCAGATTCATCTTCAGCACGTTCGACGTGTCCTCCAGCGCCTTTTAGAGAATTGTCTTTTTGTGAAGGCTGAGAAGTGCACTTTTCATGCCTCCTCCGTCACATTTCTCGGTTCTGTTATTTCCGCTGAAGGCATTAAGATGGATCCCGCTAAGGTCCAAGCTGTCATTGATTGGCCCGCCCCTAAGTCACGCGTCGAGCTGCAGCGCTTTCTCGGCTTCGCGAACTTCTATCGTCGTTTCATCCGTAATTTCGGTCAGGTGGCAGCTCCTCTCACAGCCCTTACTTCTGTCAAGACGTGCTTTAAGTGGTCCGTTTCCGCCCAGGGAGCTTTTGATCTCCTCAAGAATCGTTTTACATCCGCTCCTATCCTTGTTACACCTGACGTCTCTAGACAGTTCGTTGTCGAGGTTGACGCGTCAGAGGTGGGCGTGGGAGCCATTCTTTCTCAGCGCTCCCTCTCTGACGACAAGGTCCACCCATGCGCGTATTTTTCTCATCGCCTGTCGCCGTCGGAACGTAACTATGATGTGGGAAACCGCGAACTGCTCGCCATCCGGTTAGCCCTAGGCGAATGGCGACAGTGGTTGGAGGGGGCGACCGTTCCTTTTGTCGTTTGGACTGACCATAGGAACCTTGAGTACGTCCGTTCTGCCAAACGACTTAATGCGCGTCAGGCGCGTTGGGCGCTGTTTTTCGCTCGTTTCGAGTTCGTGATTTCTTATCGTCCGGGCTCTAAGAACACCAAGCCTGATGCTTTATCTCGTCTCTTCAGTTCTTCAGTAGCCTCCACTGACCCCGAGGGGATTCTCCCTGAGGGGCGTGTTGTCGGGTTGACTGTCTGGGGAATTGAGAGGCAGGTAAAGCAAGCGCTCACTCACACTCCGTCGCCGCGCGCTTGTCCTAGGAACCTTCTTTTCGTTCCCGTTCCTACTCGTCTGGCCGTTCTTCAGTGGGCTCACTCTGCCAAGTTAGCCGGCCACCCTGGCGTTCGGGGTACGCTTGCTTCCATTCGCCAGCGTTTTTGGTGGCCCACCCGGGAGCATGACACGCGTCGTTTCGTGGCTGCTTGTTCGGTCTGCGCGCAGACTAAGTCCGGTAACTCCCCTCCTGCCGGCCGTCTCAGGCCGCTTCCCATTCCCTCTCGACCGTGGTCTCACATCGCCTTAGATTTTGTCACCGGACTGCCTTCGTCAGCGGGGAAGACTGTTATTCTTACGGTTGTCGATAGGTTCTCTAAGGCGGCTCATTTCATTCCCCTTGCTAAGCTTCCTTCTGCTAAAGAGACGGCACAAATCATCATCGAGAATGTTTTCAGAATTCATGGCCTTCCGTCAGACGTCGTTTCGGACAGAGGTCCGCAATTCACGTCTCAATTTTGGAGGGAGTTTTGCCGTTTGATTGGGGCTTCCGTCAGTCTCTCTTCCGGCTTTCACCCCCAGTCTAACGGTCAAGCAGAACGGGCCAATCAGACTATTGGTCGCATCTTACGCAGTCTTTCTTTTCGCAACCCTGCGTCTTGGTCAGAACAGCTCCCCTGGGCAGAATACGCCCACAACTCGCTTCCTTCGTCTGCGACCGGGCTATCTCCTTTTCAGAGTAGCCTCGGGTACCAGCCTCCGCTGTTCTCATCTCAGTTCGCCGAGTCCAGCGTCCCCTCCGCTCAGGCTTTTGTCCAACGTTGCGAGCGCACCTGGAAGAGGGTCAGGTCTGCACTTTGCCGTTATAGGACGCAGACTGTGAGGGCTGCTAATAAGCGTAGAACTAAGAGTCCTAGATATTGTCGCGGTCAGAGAGTTTGGCTCTCCACTCAGAACCTTCCCCTTAAGACGGCTTCTCGCAAGTTGACCCCGCGGTTCATTGGTCCGTTCCGTATTTCTCGGGTCATTAATCCTGTCGCAGTTCGACTTCTTCTTCCGCGATACCTTCGTCGCGTCCACCCGGTCTTCCATGTCTCCTGTATTAAGCCCGTTCTTCGCGCCCCCGCTCGTCTTCCCCCCCCCCCCCCCCCCCCCATCCTTGTCGAGGGCGCACCCATCTACAGGGTCCGCAGGATTTTGGACATGCGTCCTCGGGGCCGTGGTCACCAGTACCTCGTTGATTGGGAGGGGTACGGTCCTGAGGAGAGGAGTTGGGTTCCCTCTCGGGACGTGCTGGACCGTGCGCTGATCGAGGATTTCCTCCGTTGCCGCCAGGTTTCCTCCTCGAGTGCGCCAGGAGGCGCTCGGTGAGTGGGGGGGTACTGTCATGTATTGTCATGTTGTGTCTTTCTGTCCTTTCCTTTCACCCTGTCTCCCTCTGCTGGTCGTATTAGGTTACCTTTTCTCCCCCGCTTTCCCCCAGCTGTTCCTTGTCTCCTCTTGACTACCTCGTCACCCCTTCTCCCACCTGTTCCCCTTTTCCCTCTGATTAGTCCCCTATATCTCTCTCTGTTTTTGTTCCTGTCCTTGTCGGATTCTTGTTTGTTGTGTTTCATGCCTGAGCCAGACTATCGTCATGTTTGCTGTAACCTTGTCCTGTCCTGTCGGAATCTGCCGGTCTATCTGAGCCTACCTATGTTTGGTTATTAAAGAAGCTCTGTTTAAGTTAGTTCGCTTTTGGGTCCTCATTCACTCACCGTAACAGTTACATTGCACAACCTTCAATGTTATGTCTTAATTACGTAAAATTCTGGCAATTTAGGCAGCCCAACCGGTTGCATATACACTGACTCTGCGTGCAATGAACGCAAGAGAAGTGACACAATTTCACCTGGTTAATATTGCCTGCTAAACTGGATTTACTTTAGCTAAATATGCAGGTTTAAAAATATATACTTCTGTGTATTGATTTTAAGAAAGGCATTGATGTTTATGGTTAGGTACACATTGGAGCAAGGACCGTCGTTTTTTGCGAATGAGCATCATATGCAACGCAGGACATGCTAGATAAACTAGTAATATCAACAACCATGTGTAGTTAACTAGTGATTATGATTGATTGATTTTTATAAGATAAGTTTAATGCTAGCTAGCAACTTACCTTGGCTTACTGCATTCGCGTAACAGGCAGGCTCCTCGTGGAATGCAATGAGAGGCAGGTGGTTAGAGCGTTGGACTAGTTAACAGAAAGGTTGCAGGATTGAATCCCGGAGCTGGCAAGGTAAAAAAAATCTGTCGTTCTGCCCCTGAACAAAGCATCCACCGTTCCTAGGCCGTCATTGAAAATAAGAATGCGTTCTTAACCGACTTGCCTAGTTAAATAAAGATTAAAGGCGTAAAAAATAAATCTATATTTAAAAAAAAAAAAATATATATATATATATATATATATTATTATTTTTTTGTTTTTAAATCAGCCAAATCGGTGTCCAAAAATAACAATTTCCGACGGTTATGAAAACTTTTACAAATCGTCCCAGCCATTCCGATTAATCGGTCGACCTATAACACAAATATTAATTTACACAAAGTTTGCTGCTTCAGTGTCTTTAGATATTTTTGTCAGTACTGTGGTGTGGCCAGTATGGAATACTGAAGTAAAAATACAAGCATTTCATAAGTGTCAAAGGCTTTTATTGACAATTACATTAAGTTGATGCAAAGAGTCCCCAAATTAATGTAATTGGTTCCGAGTTTGTTTTGATGTTTTATTATTCATTTATTTTCACCCCCTTTTTCTCCCCAATATCGTGGTATCCAATTGTTAGTAGTTACTGTCTTGTCTCATCGCTGCAACTCCCGTACGGACTCGGGAGAGGCGAAGGTCGAGAGCCATGCTTCCGCCGAAACACAACCCAACCAAGCCGCACTGCTTCTGAACACAGTGCACATCCAACCCGGAAGCCAGCCGCATCAATGTGTCGGAGGAAATGCCATACACCTCGCAACCTGGTCCGCGTGCATGGGCCTCCCGGTCGCGGCCGACTGTGACAGAGCCTGGGCTCGAACCCAGAGTCTCTGGTGGCATAGCTGGTGGCATAGCTAGACTTTAGACCACCACATAGCATGCCTTAGACCACTGCGCCACCCGGGAGGCCCTTGTTTTGATATTTTAACCTGCGTGTTGTGATCGCGTTTGGTGTCGGGGGACAAAATAAATGTATGCGCGATGGCCGGTTTGGGTTCCATGTAACAGTGCAGAAACTTCAGGAACCAACTTGTTGGAAAGGTGGCATCCTATGACAGTGCCATGTTGAAAGTCACTGAGCTCTTCAGTAAGGACATTATATTGCCAATGTTTGTCTATGGAGAATTCATGGCTGTGTGCTCGATTTTATACACCTGTCAGCAACGGGTGTGGCTGAAATAGCCAAATCCACTAATTTGAAGGGGTGTCCACATACTTTGTATATATAGTGTAGCAACAGTACAGACGAATGATACCTGACGAACCTGCCGTTTCTACTTGTAAAATCACGCAATGCAACTTGACTTGAGCAAATCAGAACCGAGTAGAAAGGAAAAACACCAGCAGCCTTCCTGTTGTAACTTGGCTGGCAAATTCTCCGGGTCAAACTGTTTCCTTCTGATTCCTAACTGGGCTGGGTTTCAGTGGAAGACGGCGTTTAACACTCCGTTAGGGCACTTTGAATACCGGGTTCTTCCTTTCGGCCTCGCTAACGCTCCAGCTGTCTTTCAGGCATTAGTCAATGATGTCCTGAGAGACATGCTGAACATCTTTGTTTTCGTTTACCTTGACGATATCCTGATTTTTTCACCGTCACTCCAGATTCATCTTCAGCACGTTCGACGTGTCCTCCAGCGCCTTTTAGAGAATTGTCTTTTTGTGAAGGCTGAGAAGTGCACTTTTCATGCCTCCTCCGTCACATTTCTCGGTTCTGTTATTTCCGCTGAAGGCATTAAGATGGATCCCGCTAAGGTCCAAGCTGTCATTGATTGGCCCGCCCCTAAGTCACGCGTCGAGCTGCAGCGCTTTCTCGGCTTCGCGAACTTCTATCGTCGTTTCATCCGTAATTTCGGTCAGGTGGCAGCTCCTCTCACAGCCCTTACTTCTGTCAAGACGTGCTTTAAGTGGTCCGTTTCCGCCCAGGGAGCTTTTGATCTCCTCAAGAATCGTTTTACATCCGCTCCTATCCTTGTTACACCTGACGTCTCTAGACAGTTCGTTGTCGAGGTTGACGCGTCAGAGGTGGGCGTGGGAGCCATTCTTTCTCAGCGCTCCCTCTCTGACGACAAGGTCCACCCATGCGCGTATTTTTCTCATCGCCTGTCGCCGTCGGAACGTAACTATGATGTGGGAAACCGCGAACTGCTCGCCATCCGGTTAGCCCTAGGCGAATGGCGACAGTGGTTGGAGGGGGCGACCGTTCCTTTTGTCGTTTGGACTGACCATAGGAACCTTGAGTACGTCCGTTCTGCCAAACGACTTAATGCGCGTCAGGCGCGTTGGGCGCTGTTTTTCGCTCGTTTCGAGTTCGTGATTTCTTATCGTCCGGGCTCTAAGAACACCAAGCCTGATGCTTTATCTCGTCTCTTCAGTTCTTCAGTAGCCTCCACTGACCCCGAGGGGATTCTCCCTGAGGGGCGTGTTGTCGGGTTGACTGTCTGGGGAATTGAGAGGCAGGTAAAGCAAGCGCTCACTCACACTCCGTCGCCGCGCGCTTGTCCTAGGAACCTTCTTTTCGTTCCCGTTCCTACTCGTCTGGCCGTTCTTCAGTGGGCTCACTCTGCCAAGTTAGCCGGCCACCCTGGCGTTCGGGGTACGCTTGCTTCCATTCGCCAGCGTTTTTGGTGGCCCACCCGGGAGCATGACACGCGTCGTTTCGTGGCTGCTTGTTCGGTCTGCGCGCAGACTAAGTCCGGTAACTCCCCTCCTGCCGGCCGTCTCAGGCCGCTTCCCATTCCCTCTCGACCGTGGTCTCACATCGCCTTAGATTTTGTCACCGGACTGCCTTCGTCAGCGGGGAAGACTGTTATTCTTACGGTTGTCGATAGGTTCTCTAAGGCGGCTCATTTCATTCCCCTTGCTAAGCTTCCTTCTGCTAAAGAGACGGCACAAATCATCATCGAGAATGTTTTCAGAATTCATGGCCTTCCGTCAGACGTCGTTTCGGACAGAGGTCCGCAATTCACGTCTCAATTTTGGAGGGAGTTTTGCCGTTTGATTGGGGCTTCCGTCAGTCTCTCTTCCGGCTTTCACCCCCAGTCTAACGGTCAAGCAGAACGGGCCAATCAGACTATTGGTCGCATCTTACGCAGTCTTTCTTTTCGCAACCCTGCGTCTTGGTCAGAACAGCTCCCCTGGGCAGAATACGCCCACAACTCGCTTCCTTCGTCTGCGACCGGGCTATCTCCTTTTCAGAGTAGCCTCGGGTACCAGCCTCCGCTGTTCTCATCTCAGTTCGCCGAGTCCAGCGTCCCCTCCGCTCAGGCTTTTGTCCAACGTTGCGAGCGCACCTGGAAGAGGGTCAGGTCTGCACTTTGCCGTTATAGGACGCAGACTGTGAGGGCTGCTAATAAGCGTAGAACTAAGAGTCCTAGATATTGTCGCGGTCAGAGAGTTTGGCTCTCCACTCAGAACCTTCCCCTTAAGACGGCTTCTCGCAAGTTGACCCCGCGGTTCATTGGTCCGTTCCGTATTTCTCGGGTCATTAATCCTGTCGCAGTTCGACTTCTTCTTCCGCGATACCTTCGTCGCGTCCACCCGGTCTTCCATGTCTCCTGTATTAAGCCCGTTCTTCGCGCCCCCGCTCGTCTTCCCCCCCCCCCCCCCCCCCCCCATCCTTGTCGAGGGCGCACCCATCTACAGGGTCCGCAGGATTTTGGACATGCGTCCTCGGGGCCGTGGTCACCAGTACCTCGTTGATTGGGAGGGGTACGGTCCTGAGGAGAGGAGTTGGGTTCCCTCTCGGGACGTGCTGGACCGTGCGCTGATCGAGGATTTCCTCCGTTGCCGCCAGGTTTCCTCCTCGAGTGCGCCAGGAGGCGCTCGGTGAGTGGGGGGGTACTGTCATGTATTGTCATGTTGTGTCTTTCTGTCCTTTCCTTTCACCCTGTCTCCCTCTGCTGGTCGTATTAGGTTACCTTTTCTCCCCCGCTTTCCCCCAGCTGTTCCTTGTCTCCTCTTGACTACCTCGTCACCCCTTCTCCCACCTGTTCCCCTTTTCCCTCTGATTAGTCCCCTATATCTCTCTCTGTTTTTGTTCCTGTCCTTGTCGGATTCTTGTTTGTTGTGTTTCATGCCTGAGCCAGACTATCGTCATGTTTGCTGTAACCTTGTCCTGTCCTGTCGGAATCTGCCGGTCTATCTGAGCCTACCTATGTTTGGTTATTAAAGAAGCTCTGTTTAAGTTAGTTCGCTTTTGGGTCCTCATTCACTCACCGTAACAGTTACATTGCACAACCTTCAATGTTATGTCTTAATTACGTAAAATTCTGGCAATTTAGGCAGCCCAACCGGTTGCATATACACTGACTCTGCGTGCAATGAACGCAAGAGAAGTGACACAATTTCACCTGGTTAATATTGCCTGCTAAACTGGATTTACTTTAGCTAAATATGCAGGTTTAAAAATATATACTTCTGTGTATTGATTTTAAGAAAGGCATTGATGTTTATGGTTAGGTACACATTGGAGCAAGGACCGTCGTTTTTTGCGAATGAGCATCATATGCAACGCAGGACATGCTAGATAAACTAGTAATATCAACAACCATGTGTAGTTAACTAGTGATTATGATTGATTGATTTTTATAAGATAAGTTTAATGCTAGCTAGCAACTTACCTTGGCTTACTGCATTCGCGTAACAGGCAGGCTCCTCGTGGAATGCAATGAGAGGCAGGTGGTTAGAGCGTTGGACTAGTTAACAGAAAGGTTGCAGGATTGAATCCCGGAGCTGGCAAGGTAAAAAAAATCTGTCGTTCTGCCCCTGAACAAAGCATCCACCGTTCCTAGGCCGTCATTGAAAATAAGAATGCGTTCTTAACCGACTTGCCTAGTTAAATAAAGATTAAAGGCGTAAAAAATAAATCTATATTTAAAAAAAAAAAAATATATATATATATATATATATATTATTATTTTTTTGTTTTTAAATCAGCCAAATCGGTGTCCAAAAATAACAATTTCCGACGGTTATGAAAACTTTTACAAATCGTCCCAGCCATTCCGATTAATCGATTAATCGGTCGACCTATAACACAAATATTAATTTACACAAAGTTTGCTGCTTCAGTGTCTTTAGATATTTTTGTCAGTACTGTGGTGTGGCCAGTATGGAATACTGAAGTAAAAATACAAGCATTTCATAAGTGTCAAAGGCTTTTATTGACAATTACATTAAGTTGATGCAAAGAGTCCCCAAATTAATGTAATTGGTTCCGAGTTTGTTTTGATGTTTTATTATTCATTTATTTTCACCCCCTTTTTCTCCCCAATATCGTGGTATCCAATTGTTAGTAGTTACTGTCTTGTCTCATCGCTGCAACTCCCGTACGGACTCGGGAGAGGCGAAGGTCGAGAGCCATGCTTCCGCCGAAACACAACCCAACCAAGCCGCACTGCTTCTGAACACAGTGCACATCCAACCCGGAAGCCAGCCGCATCAATGTGTCGGAGGAAATGCCATACACCTCGCAACCTGGTCCGCGTGCATGGGCCTCCCGGTCGCGGCCGACTGTGACAGAGCCTGGGCTCGAACCCAGAGTCTCTGGTGGCATAGCTGGTGGCATAGCTAGACTTTAGACCACCACATAGCATGCCTTAGACCACTGCGCCACCCGGGAGGCCCTTGTTTTGATATTTTAACCTGCGTGTTGTGATCGCGTTTGGTGTCGGGGGACAAAATAAATGTATGCGCGATGGCCGGTTTGGGTTCCATGTAACAGTGCAGAAACTTCAGGAACCAACTTGTTGGAAAGGTGGCATCCTATGACAGTGCCATGTTGAAAGTCACTGAGCTCTTCAGTAAGGACATTATATTGCCAATGTTTGTCTATGGAGAATTCATGGCTGTGTGCTCGATTTTATACACCTGTCAGCAACGGGTGTGGCTGAAATAGCCAAATCCACTAATTTGAAGGGGTGTCCACATACTTTGTATATATAGTGTAGCAACAGTACAGACGAATGATACCTGACGAACCTGCCGTTTCTACTTGTAAAATCACGCAATGCAACTTGACTTGAGCAAATCAGAACCGAGTAGAAAGGAAAAACACCAGCAGCCTTCCTGTTGTAACTTGGCTGGCAAATTCTCCGGGTCAAACTGTTTCCTTCTGATTCCTAACTGGGCTGGGTTTCAGTGGGGAGAACAAAAACATTAGCAGTTTGAGGAAGGGATGTCATCTTGAAGTTGTGTTGCCTAGTTAAATAAAAGTAAATACATTTAGAGCAGAGGATATGTCAATGCTGACATGAGCCCTGTTGCTGTGAAATGCTTTTCTATTTCTGTGGCCCAGCAAGTCATACTCCAAATCTCCCTAAACTGATTAAGAGCAGCGAGAGAAATAATAAATTGCTCATATATTGGGGCCTGAATCTAATGGAGCATACATGCTGATGGGGAAATAACAGAATGGCAGACTCAGTATAAAAGTTGTATATCTCAGCTCGGTGGGTGCTTCCAGTCTCAGAATGACAACATGACAACATTATGGCTCGAACTGACCGATCTCACTACCGTGACTGTAAAATGTTAACATTCTCTAGAATGTCTTAAGTTTGTGTCAGTCATCAATATCATGATAATGCAGGTAATCAATCATATCACAACTACATAATCATCTAGATAAAACGGGATTAAAATTGCTACTCAAGTAAAGAGTTTGATGCATTACAGCACTGTGTCAATGGACAAAAGGCTTACAGCCTGGTAAAGGTAACACACAGCTTGTTATACATCGTTTGGGTTTTATCTGATGGGGATATTTTTAACCATCACACATTATCAAGTTCTTTACGTACTTTTCTGCTGTCCTGCACAACCTGTTGGTTATCTTTTCTAGTAAGTCTTCATTGGGAGTCCTGTGTAGTGGTGGTCCAGAGATAAAAGAGAATAGAATGTGCTTACTGCCGAGTTTTCCTTAAGTGGACTCCTTTTAGTTTTAAGACCATCAGGAAAATGTACCTGTCTGTCCTCACCCAACCAGCACTACTGGACCGCTGCAAATGAAATAGTCTCATTTAGAGGAGCAATCTCCACTTTAGCCTGAGCCTGCCGACACAGCAACACAGACGTTATGATCCCATCCATCCCCTGCCACGATTTGCCTACACACACACAAAGACAAGTGCTCACACAAACAGTGAGGCAGAGACAAACATTTTGTAGATTATGTGCTGACATCAAAGCTCCACATCAACCTGCGAAGAACACTGGGGCTCCTCCGCCTCAAAACCACCGCTGACATCAGCCCTCTTCAAAGATAAGGACTTAACTGGAAATGGCAGCTGCATTATTTCTTCAACTCTTCAGCGTGTTTATACTGACGCTCAAGTACCTCACGGACGTCCCACTCAAGGCCACCATGACTTAGATGGCCAAAGTGAGAAATGATATTTTCACCTAGCAGTTTAAATTAGCCTCGTTAGAAGAGGTTAATGCCATATGACACTTGATTGCAAACATGCATGAGTAGAAGCAACTTAGTCATACATGCATACTTTTTTTGTATGGTTGGTCCCGGGAATCAAACCTACTATCATGGCGTTGAAAGTGCCATGCTCTACCACATTGGGCAACAGTGGACCACACTGGGCTACAGAGGACCACCTTTTAGGAGTTAGTGAGTGTGTGGGGGAGTATTTAAGTGGAACAACAAACAGGCAAGTGAATATGAGAGAGTTCGCTTTTGTACAAACAGCACAATACATAGATGGGGTCACTCAAAGTAACTAAATAAATAAAACTACTGTACTAGTGCTTGAACCACCTGAACACACATGACAACCCACTAAGAACCAACATACAATGGTAGAGTTAAGTGCTGATCCAGCGATAAAAATGTCCAACTCTCTCTTTTTCAGCTCTCTGACCAAAACATAAAGTGTCAGGGAAAATAACAGCTCAAAGGTTGCGTTATGGTAATGAGCTTGAGGCTATGATTACGCTCCCGGATACGGGATTGCTCGACGCTAGAGGTTAAGGCCATAAGCAAACAAGAAAATGCTCATCCAGAAGCGGTGCTCCTAGTGGCCGGAGACTTTAATGCAGGCAAACTTATATCTGTTTTACCTCATTTCTACCAGCATGTCACATGTGCAACCACAGGGAGGGGGAAATAAAACAACTCTAGACCACCTTCACTCCACACACAGAAAAGCGTACAAAGCTCCCTCTCACCCTCATCCAATGATATTAAGGAGAATACCACATCAGACACCGGCTTCATCAATAAGTGCATCGACGACATCGCCCCCACAGTGACCGTACATACATATCCCAAACAGAAGCCATGGATTTCAGAGAGCTGCCACTTTCAAGGAGCAGGACACTAATGCGGACGCTTATAATAAATCCCACTATGCCCCCTGACGAACCATCGAACTTGCAAAGCGTCAATACAGGACTAAAATTGAATCCTTCTACACCGGCGCTGACACTCGTCGGATGTGGCAGGGCTTGCAAACTATAACAGACTACAAAGAGAAATGCAGCCGCGAGCTGCCCAGTGACATGAGCCTACCAGACGGGCGAAATGCATTTTGTGCTCACTTCGAGGCAAGCAACACTGAAGCCTGCATGACAGCACCAGCTGTTCCAGGCGACTGTGTGATCACGTTCTCTGTAGCTGATGTGAGCAAGACTTTTAAACAGGTCAACATTCACAAAGCCGCAGGGCCAGACGGATTACCACTCCGAGCATGTGTGGACCAACTGACATTTTCAATCTCTCCCTGACCGAGTATGTAATAGATACATATTTCAAGTGAAGCACCATAGTCGCTGTGCCGAGGAAAGCAAAGGTAACCTGCCTAAATGACTACCGCCCTGTAGCGCTCACATCGGTAGCAATGAAGTGCTTTGAAAGGATGGTCATGGCTCATATAAACAGCATCATCCTCCAATTTTCATACCGCCCCAACAAGATCACGCAACCGCAATCACACAGCTCTTTCCCATCTGGACAAAAGGAACACCTTTCTGAGAATGTTGTTCATTGACTACAGCTCAGCGTTCAACGCCATAGTACATAGCGCATCACTAAGCTAAGGACCCTGGGACTAAACACCTCCCTCTGCAACCGGATCCTGGACTTCCTGACGGGCCGCCCCCAGGTGGTAACGGTAGACAACACATCAGCTACGCTGATCCTCAACACGGGGGCACCTCAGGAGTGTGTGCTTAGTCCCCTCCTGTGCTCACTGTTCATTCACGACTGCATGACAAAACACGACTCCGACACCATCATTAAGTTTGCTGACGACAATGGTAGGCCTGATCACCGACAACGATGAGACAGCCTATAGGGAGGTGGTCAGAGACCTGGCAGTGTGGTGCCAGGACAACAACCTCTCCCTCAATGTGAGCAAGACAAAAGGAGCTGATTGTGGACTACAGAAAAAGGAGGGCCAAGCACGCCCCCATTCTCATCGACGGTGCTGTAGTGGAGCAGGTTGAGAGCTTCAAGTTCCTTGGTGACCACATCGCCAACAAACTACTATGGTCCAAACACACCAGGACAGTCGTAAAGAGGGCACGACAATGGCTTTCCCCCTCAAGAAACTGAAAAGATTTGGCATGGGTCCCCAGATCCTCAAAAAGTAATACAGCTGCACCATTGAGAGCATCGTGACCGGTTGCATCAGCACACTGGGATGGCAACTGCGCTGCATCTGACCGTAAGGCGCTACGGAGGGTAGTGCGTACAGTCCAGTACATCAATGGGGGCACGCTTCCTGCTATCTAGGACCTACGTACTACACGGTGTCAGAGGAAGGCCCAAAAAAATAGTCAAAGACTCCAGCCACCCAAGTCATACTGTTCTCTCTGCTATCACACAGCAAGCAGTACCGGTGCACCAAGTCTCCTTAACAGCTTCTACCCCCAATCCATAAGACTGCTGAATAATTAGTCAAATGGCCAACCTAACTATTTGCATTGACCCCCCCCCCCCCCCCCCCTTTGTTTTTACACTGCTGATACTTGCTGTTTATTAACCATGCATTGTCACTTTACCCCTACCTTATGTACAAATAATCTCAATCACCCTGTACCCCCACACATTGACGCGGTACCAGTACCCCCTATATATAGTCTAGTTATTGCCATTTTATTGTGTTACTAAATAAACTAAAGCAAAAAAAGTCAATACTTTCTTAACTCCATTTTTATTTTTAAACTGCATTGTTGGTTAAGGTCTTGTGTAAGTAAGCATTTCACGTTAAGGTCTACATCTGTGGTATTTGGTGCATGTGACAAATAACATTTGATTTGATGACATGCAGATAAGCAGTGCAGGCCAATCTCTCATCCTCTCTTTATGACTGGGATGGGAGAGGTGGAGAAGCTGGGTGACAATAAGACTACAGAGGGATGGAGGTAGCAGCGGACAGTGTGCCCTTGAGTTAAAAACAGTTAGCTGTTGAACTCCCAGATGTTCGCAGAAGGTGGTTGTAATTAATTAATTTATCTCAATAGCATTTTAAAGGCTGAATGGTAGGGGGATGAGTACGGCGGTAGTTGCGCGTCTCAACTGTAGTAGTAGGATCACTAGAATGGATCTTATCAGCAAACTACACATTGCAGCATGTAGTAATTTGTAGGTATCAGTAATACTAAAATAGCCTCCGTTATAGCATGATCTTAGGATGTTGTGGTGAACTTCTGAAACTCAAAGGCAGCCAATACGCAGTTACATAAATAATATTTAGCCATTACGGCTCTAAAATATACATATATACACAGTACCAGTACCAAAAGTTAGTACACACATACTTATTCAAGGGTTTTACTTTATTTTGTACATTGTACAGTAATAGTGAAAACATCAAAACTATGAAATAACACATATGGAATCATGTAGCAAACAATGTCACCAGCAAAGCACCCCCACATCACACCACACATCATCCTCTAATGCTTCATGGTGTGAAATACACATGCAGAGATTCGTTCACCTACTCTGCATTTCACAAAGACACGGCGGTTGGAACAAAAAATCTACAATTTGGACTCCAGAGCAAAGGACAGATTTCCACCAGTCTAATGTCCATTGCTCGTGTTTCTTAGCCAAAGCAGGTCTCTTCTTATTGGTGTCCTTTAGTAGTGGTTTCTTTGCAGCAATTCGACCATGAAGGCCTGATTCAAAGTCTCCTCTGAACAGTTGATGCTGAGATGCGTCTGTTACTTGAACTCTGTGAAGCATTTATATGGGCTGCAATTTCTGAGGCTGGGAACTCTAATGAACTTATCCTCTGCAGCAGAGGTGACTCTGGGTCCTGTGGTGGTCCTCATGAGAGCCAGTTTCATCATAGCGCTTGATGGTTTTTGCGACTGCATGTTCAAAGTTCTTTAAATTTCCCCAATTGACAGACCTTCACGTCTTAAAGTAATGATGGACTGTTGTTTCTCTTTGCTTATTTCAGCACTTCTTGACATAATATGGACTTGGTCTTTTACCAATAGGGCTATCTTCTGTATACCACCCCTACCTTATTACAATACAACTGATTGACTCAAACACATTAAGAAGGAAAGAAATTCCCAAAATTAACTCAATTCTACAATGTAGAAAATAGTAGAAATTTAAAATAAAAAAAACCTGCAATGAGTAAGTGTTTCCAAACTTTTGACTGGTATTGTATATATATTTTTTGGGGGGAGGGAGGGTGATTATGTCTTACCTGAAGGCTGTCCAGCTTGATAGTACAGTTGACCAGTTTGCCGCTGGCTAGCAGCAGGAAGGGGTTCCATACCAGTCTATACACAGACTCTCCATCCAGTAGAAGACTGCCGAGCAGGGCTGAGGTCAGGGCCCCAGGCTGGGAAGTAGAGCGATATGACAGAGGGGACCAAGACTGGCATAAGGTTGAGGAAAAGATCAAGGATATGTTGTGGCTCTGCTGCCCTGTCCCCCGAAGTGATGCCTGAAATGGCAGCTCTATGTAGGTATGAAGGGAAAGGAGATATGAATATTTTAATAAACAAGGCTACAAGTGAGGATTTCCTACGCTGGACAACTTTTTTTTGTTTGATAAATTAATAATCTGCCCCCACACCCAAAAAAATAATTACATTAAGGGGAGAACATGGTTATATTCAATAAAATTCACAAGTTGATTTAAAACCTGTTTACCCCTTTTTAATGGTTGTCTTAAAGGATTTGTCCAAAATCGTACGACAAAACATTTTTCCTGTCCTTGCATTTATGGCAGTGTAAGTTGTCGTTATACATTATCATACATTAATCAGTTAAATTAGACATTGAACCATGGATCTAGCTGTTGGATCTACATGGACATGGATGTTGGATCTACAGCTAGACATGGATCTAGCTGTTGGACAGTATTTTTGTATAGAGATCTCAGAAATTCAGTTTAACTACTGAACATTTCATGAGAACCCTGTTTAAAGGATGTATAGTCCTAAGACTGTTGTATAGGTGGAGTTAAAGGCCGATTTGCACTCACTCGTCTGTTGTAATATGTGATTAAGTCCACCAATCAGGTGTCTCCACCAGGCGCAGGAGGAAACTTCTCTCCTCACCTAGGGCGGGGCGATATGGCCAAAATATCACATCATGGTATTTTTCACATTTGACAGTATTTTACGTTATTTTTTGTTTTTGATTAGTAAAAGTTCTAAATTTGCTTCATGAGTAGTGTGTGACCCTAGGGTGGCAACACATACAGTGGGGCAAAAAAGTATTTAGTCAGCCACCAATTGTGCAAGTTCTCCCACTTAAAAAGATGAGGCCTGTAATTTTCATCATAGGTACACTTCAACTAAAAATCCAGAAAATCACATTGTAGGATTTTTTATTAATTTAATTGCAAATTATGATGGAAAATAAGTATTTGGTCAATAACAAAAGTTTCTCAATACTTTGTTATACACCCTTTGTTGGCAATGACAGAGGTCAAACGTTTTCTGTAAGTCTTCACAAGGTTTTCATACACTGTTGCTGGTATTTTGGCCCATTCCTCCATGCAGATCTCCTCTAGAGCAGTGATGTTTTGGGGCTGTTGTTGGGCAACACGGACTTTCAACTCCCTCCAAAGATTTTCTATGGGGTTGAGATCTGGAGACTGGCTAGGCCACTCCAGGACCTTGAAATGCTTCTTACGAAGCCACTTCTTCGTTGCCCGGGCGGTGTGTTTGGGATCATTGTCATGCTGAAAGACCCAGCCACATTTCATCTTCAATGCCCTTGCTGATGGAAGGAGGTTTTCACTCAAAATCTCACAATACATGGCCCCATTCATTCTTTCCTTTACACGGATCAGTCGTCCTGGGCCCTTTGTAGAAAAACAGCCCCAAAGCATGATGTTTCCACCCCCATGCTTCACAGTAGGTATGGTGTTCTTTGGATGCAACTCAGCATTCTTTGTCCTCCAAAACACAACGAGTTGAGTTTTTACAAAAAAGTTTTATTTTGGTTTCATCTGACCATATGACATTCTCCCAATCTTCTTCTGGATCATTCAAATGCTCTCTAGCAAACTTCAGACGGGCCTGGACATGTACTGGCTTAAGCAAGGGGACACGTCTGGCACTGCAGGATTTGAGTCCCTGGCGGCGTAGTGTGTTACTGATGGTAGGCTTTTTTACTTTGGTCCCAGCTCTCTGCAGGTCATTCACTAGGTCCCCCCGTGTGGTTCTGGGATTTTTGCTCACCGTTCTTGCGATCATTTTGACCCCACGGGGTGAGATCTTGCGTGGAGCCCCAGATCGAGGGAGATTATTAGTGGTCTTGTATGTCTTCCATTTCCTAATAATTGCTCCCACAGTTGATTTCTTCAAACCAAGCTGCTTACCTATTGCAGATTCAGTCTTCCCAGCCTGGTGCAGGTCTACAATTTTGTTACCTGTCCTTTGACAGCTCTTTGGTCTTGGCCATAGTGGAATTTGGAGTATGACTGTTTGAGGTTGTGGACAGGTGTCTTTTATACTGATAACAAGTTCAAACAGGTGCCATTAATACAGGTAATGAGTGGAGGACAGAGGAGCCTCTTAAAGAAGAAGTCACAGGTCTGTGAGAGCCAAAAATCTTGCTTGTTTGTAGGTGACCAAATACTTATTTTCCACCATAATTTGCAAATAAATTCATTAAAAATGCTACAATGTGATTTTCTGGATTTTTTTCTCTCATTTTGTCTGTCATAGTTGAAGTGTACCTATGATGAAAATTACAGGCCTCTCTCATCTTTTTAAGTGGGAGAACTTGCACAATTGGTGGCTGACTAAATACTTTTTTGCCCCACTGTATATTCTAAAATATTTCAATGGGTTCTTCTCCACTGGGATGTGATTCTGACAGTGTGATGAATGGTGAGGACCGAGGCGGACAGGCCCTAGTAATTAACCTTCTCTTGTGTCCCAATAATGCAGGGGTGAGGACAGGGCTGGGCGGTATATCGTATTTTACTATATACACCAGTATTTTTGCACAGTCGGTTTGGGTTTTTACTTTACCCTCTATAGCGGTATTTTAAATGTTTGGTTTGTTAAATGTGATCGTTTTATACTGTTCTAAAATAATTTCCATCAATTTCTGCATTTTCTGCACTCATTTGAGATCATTTCCACACTGCCACGATATAGGCAAAAACACTAGGCCTTCTTTTTTTACCAAAAGTTGCAATTTAGATCAAAACACTTGGGTGAACATAGGGGTGTAACTGTACCTCAGTGAATGAGGATAGCAGGGCCTGGGTTAGCAGGTCAGGGACATGGATGGTGACAGGGGGACCTGTCCAGTTACTCTGACAAAGAGGTGAAGGCTGGCGACCGCCTGGGCCAACAGGGCAATCTCCCTGAGAGAGAGAAGAAAAAGAAAGTCACAATGAGTAGGAATAGGAAAAAACAGTCGCTAAAAGAAAAAGAACAGAGAAAACAGAAGAAAAAAACAATGGAGGGAAAGTACAGGACACAGAACTACTAGACAATAGAAAAACACAGAAACAAAACAGAAGAGAGAAGGAGCAATAGAAAAGTGAGGGGACAAAATAAATTGAGAGCCCAGAGAATTGTCAAACGAGGCTTCCCAAAAGAGCGAGCACAAGCTCAGTACAGAGATGAAAGAGATAATTCATACTGAACAAAAATATAAAAGCGCAACGTGTAAAGTGTTGGTCCCATGTTTCATGAGCAGAAATAAAAGATCCCAGAAATGTTCCATATGCACAAAAAATGTATTTCTCTAAAAAATAATATATTTACATCACTGTTAGTGAGCATTTATCTTTTGCCAAGATAATCCATTCACCTGGCAGGTGTGGCATATTGAGGAGCTGCCACAGATATTTTCAAGTTGAGGAAGCGTTAGTGAGCATTTATCTTTTGCCAAGATAATCCATTCACCTGGCATGTGTGGCATATTGAGGAGCTGCCACAGATATTTTCAAGTTGAGGAAGCGTGCAATTGTCATGCTGACTGCAGGAATGGCCACCAGAGCTGTTGCTACTAAATGTAAGGTTATTTTCTTTACGATAAACCTCCAACGTCAGTTTAGAGAATTTAGCAGTATGTCCAACCGGCCTCACAACCGCAAACCACGTGTAACCACGCCAGCCCATGACCTCCACATCCGGCATCTTCAACGGTGGGATGCTGAGGAGTATTTCTGTTTCTAATAAATCCCTTTTGTGGAAAAAATAAGAAGTCAATTCTGATTTGCTGGGCCTGGCCCTCCTGTGGGTGGGTCTATGCCCTGCTAGGGGCCTAATTAGCTGTTTTAAATTGACTGATTTCCTTATATGAACTGTAACCCAGTCAAAACTTTTAAAATTGTTGCATGTTGCGTTTCTATATGTATTCATTATTTTAGCAGGCGCTCTAATACAGAGTGACTTACAGGAGCAATTAGGTTGTCTTGCTCAAGGGCACATCGGCAGATTATTTTACCTAGTCGGCTCGGAGATTCAAACCAGCGACCTTTCGGTTACTGGCCCAACGCTCTTAACCACTAGGCTATCTGCCGCTTAACGAAACGAGTAAAGATACGCCCATTTGATTTCCACACCGCGAGTCAGGCCGCCAGTGGATATGGCCGGCTGCTCCAATCCTCACAGCAGGATTCATTCAATAAGATGTCTGGTGTAACCAGGCACAGGTTGGGGGCAAAGAACAACGCTGCTTCCCATCTACCTCAGGGCAATTAAAGCCATGCATACATACTGTACACACAGGCTCCTCTGACACATGTAATTGACTACAATCACTGTAAGAAAAATGGGAGAGCGATAGAGGATTGAAAGCTTCTGATACGGAGTGTAGCGACGCTTGCTGTAATACCCATTCTTCCACAGGCATCCCCATGGGAGAGAAAGAGATGTGAAGCTGTCCTTATTAAAAATGTATAATTCATGGCAGCAGGAAGCTCCACTCGGCACCATTCAGCGAGAAGCCCATGCCTGGTAATTCCCCTACCCCTTCACTCAATAAAATGTTTTTAAAAAGTCACTGTACTGGCACAACGTTCCTGCCGTCAAGAACTTAACTGTGGTGGGCCTCCATTTTGAGGCGTCACCTGGCAGCACAGCTTGGCCTAAACTCAGGTCTAAATCATGGCATGAGGTATTGTTTTCAAGATGAAGTCACAGATAGTTTTATTCATTCATAGTGATGTACACTGAAAAAATAAATACGTGGGCTTGCGTTGAAAGGATAGTAAATCTTGTTTAAAATAAACACTAAATGCAGTGTCCACCAACTCTGGTCCTGGGGAGCTACAGGGTGTGCAGGCTTTTACCCCAACACTAAAACACTTGATTCAATGAATTAAGTAACAGTAACATTGAATAAGGCATCAGCAAGAAATCCCTACCCAGATATTGTTTCTACCCGTCAGCCTTGTCCTCCTCTGTGCTGTTATCGAGGTAGGCCAGGACCCGTCTCTTCAGGTAGGCATCAATGGCATCTCCATCGCTGCGGTCTCCTCCACCTAGCAGGTCCAGGACCTGAGAACTCAGCAGCACCGCCTCAAAGTCCCGTTCAAACGGACTGCAGCACAGGACCCACCTCTGGAAAAGGAATAAGCAGTGAGACACACAAGAAGCTGACAAAGTAACATATTCAGAGATGTGTTTTCTGTGTGTGCGCATCTGAGATAATGGGTGGATCAAATATGATAGACCATGTAAAAAGAAAGTCGTTAGTTCTTCTGACACCATCACAATTTTGCCATTGTGTGTCCATTGTTTTTACTTATTTTAATGACACACACACACAGCTCAACAAAATAAAGGGAACACTTAAACAACACAATGTAACTCCAAGTCAATCACACTTCTGTGAAATCAAACTGTCCACTTAGGGAGCAACACTGATTGACAATAAATTTCACATGCTGTTGTGCAAATGGAATAGACAACAGGTGGAAATTATAGGCAATTAGCAAGACACCCCCAATAAAGGAGTGGTTCTGCAGGTGGGGACCACAGACCAGTTCTCAGTTCCTATGCTTCCTGGCTGATGTTTTGGTCACTTTTGAATGCTGGCGGTCCTTTCACTCTACTGGTAGCGTGAGACGGAGTCTACAACCCACACAAGTGGCTCAGGTAGTGCAGCTCATCCAGGATGGCACATCAATGCGAGCTGTGGCAAGAAGGTTTGCTGTGTCTGTCAGCGTAGTGTCCAGAGCATGGAGGCGCTACCAGGAGACATGCCAGTACATCAGGAGACGTGGAGGAGGCCGTAGGACGGCAACAACCCAGCAGCAGGACCGCTACCTCCGCCTTTGTGCAAGGAGGAGCAGGAGGAGCACTGCCAGAGCCCTGCAAAATGACCTCCAGCAGGCCACAAATGTGCATGTGTCTGCTCAAACGGTCAGAAACAGACTCCATGAGGGTGGTATGAGGGCCCGACGTCCACAGGTGGGGGTTGTGCTTACAGCCCAACACCGTGCAGGATGTTTTTCATTTGCCAGAGAACACCAAGATTGGCAAATTCGCCACTGGAGTCCCTGTGCTCTTCACAGATGAAAGCAGGTTCACACTGAGCACATGTGACAGACGTGACAGAGTCTGGAGACGCCGTGGAGACGCCGTCTGCTGCCTGCAACATCCTCCAGCATGACCGGTTTGGCGGTGGGTCAGTCATGGTGTGGGGTGGCATTTCTTTGGGGGGCCGCACATCCCTCCATGTGCTCGCCAGAGGTAGGCTGACTGCCATTAGGTACCGAGATGAGATCCTCAGACCCCTTGTGAGACCATATGCTGGTGCGGTTGGACCTGGGTTCCTCCTAATGCAAGACAATGCTAGACCTCATGTGGCTGGAGTGTCAGCAGTTCCTGCAAGAGGAAGGCATTGATTCTATGGACTGGCCCGCCCGTTCCCCAGACCTGAATCCAATTGAGCACATCATGTCTCGCTCCATCCACCAACGAACGCCACGTTGCACCACAGACTGTCCAGGAGTTGGCGGATGCTTTAGTCCAGGTCTGGGAGGAGATCCCTCAGGAGACCATCCGCCACCTCATCAGGAGCATGCCCAGGCGTTGTAGGGAGGTCATACAGGCACGTGGAGGCCACACACACTACTGAGCCTCATTTTAAGGACATTACATCAAAGTTGGATCAGCCTGTAGTGTGGTTTTCCACTTTAATTTTGAGTGTGACTCCAAATCCAGACCTCCATGGGTTGATAAATTTGATTTCCATTGATCATTTTTGTGTGATTTTGCTGTCAACACATTCAACTATGTAAATAAAAAAGTATTGAATAAGAATATTTCATTCATTCAGATCTAGGATGTGTTATTTTAGTGTTCCCTTTATTTTTTTGAGCAGTATATATATTATATATATATATATTTATTTATTTATTACAGTGGCCCAGCCAGTCCACAAGGTGGCGCAGCACCTTTCTTACATTATCTGGTGAGAACCCTGGTGGTCCCAGAACCATTACGACACCAGGGTGGAGAAAATGAAGCATCCCGCTGGACCTAGCCAGCAGATTACGAGCCAGCAGATGCAATCATGTAATAGTAGAATGCACAAGCGCAATATTGAAATTAAGTAGTGCATCATCAGTTCCTCTTGTCATGTTAGTCATTTCATACCTTAGAGAGCTATTATAACTTGGGATAATTGATCTGGACATTTCTGACATGTCTGCTAACTAAATTTGCCCATACATACTGTTTTATTCAAATATCACATGAATACACAGGCATGGCAAAATATATAGAATTACAAAAATTGATTTGTACCCAATGTTTTCAGAACTTTTAGTTCCATGACTGATCAAAACTTGATTTCTAATGGCTCCCTCTTGTCTGTCTGCAGCAGACATATGGTGAGCAATGATCATAGAACATTGAATCACAAAAATAACAGCACACATATAGAATCATGAAAATCGCAATACATATCGTTTCGGCACCTAAGTATCGTAAGGTCCCTGACAATTCCCAGCCCTGCTAGTTAGCAGTAGCCATTACAGAACAGCACATTGTTTTGAACATCAAATGAGCTGATTGGCTGGCACGGCCATTCCAAAATGGCTGATGTGGCTACTGCTAGCTAGCTAGCTAGCATGAGGACAAATAGGAATCTGCTGGCTACGCTGCACCATACACTCTGCTTTGCTCCACAACATAACCACTCTCATTCTGTTTCTCACAGATCATTAGTGCAAAACTTCAGTTAATATCCTGGGCGTTTATTGGCTTAAATCACTCAACACAACAGGTTCTTATTAGACAGGCTTCTAGTCGAGCCTGGTGTCTATTTCCTTAAAGCACACATCTTTTCTTCATTTGCAAAGTTCATTGTTTAATTCCAGCGTTCACCTACAGAATGTTTATATATTTCTTCATTTCCTGCAATAATGTGTTATTTACACAATGTCACATTTGTCTCATTATGACTCTATATTTAAAAACAACCCTTGCCTTAAATGTCTAAGAAAATTGAGGAGAGAGGAAACCACAACTTAACTAGGTCTATAAATCAATGCACTAACTGTTAAATGTGACTGGGTTTATAAAATCATAGATATATATAAAAAATATAAAAAAACATTCAAAAACACACTGCCAGTTAGGACACACCTACTCATTCAAGGGTTTTTCTACATTGTAGAATAATAGTGAAAACATCAAAACTATGAAATAATACATATGGAATCATGTATCCAAAAAAGTGTTAAACCAAAATATATTTATATGAGATTCTTCAAAGTAACCACCCTTTGCCTAGAGGACAGCTTTGCACACTTTTCATTCTCTCAACCAGCTTCCCTGGAATGCTTTTTCAAAAGTCTTGAAGGAGTTCCCACATATGCTGGCTGCTGTTCCTTCACTCTGCGGTCCAACTCATCCCAAATCATCTCAATTGGGTTGAGGTCGGGTAAATCTGGAGGCCTGGTCATCTGATGCAGCACGCCATCACTTTCCTTCTTGGTCAGATAGCCCTTACACAGCCTGGAGGTGTGTTGGGTTATTGTCCTGTTGAAAAACAAATGTCCCACTAAGCGCAAACCAGATGGGATGGCGTATCGCTGCAGAATGCTGTGGTAGCCATGCTGGTTAAGTGTGCCTTGAATTCTAAATAAATCAGACAATGTCACCAGCAAAGCACCACCACACCACCTCCTCCATGCTTTATGGTGGGAACCACACATGCGGAGATCATCCGTTAATCAACTCCGCGTCTCACAAAAGACACAGGAGTTGGAACCAAAAATCTCAAATTTGGACTCATCAGACCAAAGGACAGATTTACACCGGTCTAAAGTCCATTGCTCGTGTTTCTTGGCCCAAGCGAATCTCTTATTATTATTGGTGTCCTTTAATAGTTGTTTCTTTGAAACAATTCGACCATGAAGACCTGATTCACACAGTCTCCTCTGAACAGTTGATGTTGAGATGTGCCTGTTACTTGAACTCCGAAGCATTTATTTGGGCTGCAATTTCTGAGGCTGTTCTGCAGCAGAGGTAACTCTGGGTCTTCCTTTCCGGTCCTCATGAGAGAGTTTCATCATAGCGCTTGATGGTTTTTGTAACTGCACTTGAAGAAACATTCAAAGTTCTTGAAATTTTCCAGATTGACTGACCTTCATGTCTTAAAGTCATTAGTAGGTTTAATATAGCAGCCTTGTATAAGCACCATCAAGCTGTAAGTCTAAGAGCGCATCCTGTTGAGTCTTAATACCGTCACTTACTTAGGCCTATATTTCAATACTTACAGTGCATTCTGAAAGTATTCAGACTCAGACTTTTTCCACATTTTGTTACGTTACAGCCTTATTCTAAAACGGATTAAATCGTTTCCCTCCCTCATCAATCTACACACAATACCCCATGATGATAAAAGCTATAACAGGTTTAGACATTCTTGCTAATTTATAAAAAATATTTTTAAAATAATACCACATTTACATAAGTATTCAGACTCTTTACTGTGAGCAAGCTTTTGGGTGTTGGAAGGGCATTACTGAAGGGGGAGGAATTTTGATTGATAAAGATAAGTGTAGCTATGAGGCCAAGGCGTCTCGGCCTGGTATAATTGCATTTAATGCAATTGGTGTGCTACGCTTCAGCTTCTCTCCAGCTTTCATTAGTTCTTTATTTGAACAGGGATGCCTGTGGTGCTCATTAGCATTGATTGCATTGTGCTCACCTGATGAGAGTGAGGAAAGGCCTGAGAGACAGAGAGAGAGAGAGTAATGGGAAGGAGGAGAGGCTGGGTGTGCAGTAAAATAACTGGTAAACCTGAGCAAACTAAAACATCCCTGCAAGCTGACAGACATGTGCGGCAGGTAGCCTAGTGGTTAAGGGCATTGGGCCAGTAACCGAAAGGTTGCTAGTTCGAATCCCGAGCTAAATAACTATAAAAATGCATTACGTCCCAAAAATCTCTCCTTGCTCCTGAAGTGTGCACCTCTTCACAACTGCCAACAAAAATAGAATCCATGATGGGTAGTGAACAAGTGCACCAGGATTTGGGGAGAAAGGAGAGATTATTGGGACAAATGTTTTCAATACACAATGTCATAGTAGAAATCAAGAAAACCAATCATACATTCCTAACTGTCTTGTCATTTCAATATAATGCCATGTGTTTTGAGACTGATATTCAATGACAACCTGATATGCACCAAATGCTATTCTATTTCAGATTTGTCACGGAACAACAGAACAGCAATTATGGAAAACAATTCGACCTCAAAATTAGACAATTCATAAAATGGTTCTCACATTAAGCAGTCCTTAATGTAAGGCAAATCCATATGAATTGCCCAGGGCCTCAATATTCAAGTAACATTTCATCTATTACATTAGCGTAGATTTCGTAACTAGTCAGTGCAACAGCCTCATCTCTCTCCTACAAGCACGGGAACAGGAAGGTAACTACATTGTGTCATCGGTGTAAACGTGTTGGATTTAAACAACAAAAAACTTGCAGTGTAATGAAACAGGGCTAACGCTTCATTCACAATATATCATTTCAATCCAGCCTGATGTCAAAAATTGCAGAGAAGTGACGTCTTAAAATCACAGCCTAGTTTGCTTTATCCAAATATGACCAAAATATGTCATGTCTATTCCGACAACAGCCCAGACAACCATTACTTAGTTAGTGCTACATCACTTAACACAGCTACTGTGCCATCAGTGACTGGATGATGGGCGAGAATTATGACAGGATTGATTATTGTGCAAAGCCAGTGACCTCGGATTTAGCACAAATGAGCATACATACATACATAAAGAAAATAGCCGAGCATACATACATGTCAAGAAAATAGCCGAGCATATAGCCGCAGTGCATGGTGATTGTCCAGAGAGACTTAACGTTTTCCCATCACCGGGGCTGGGATGTTTGCCCCACGTGCGTGGCCGCAGCCTCAATGCAGTAAATTGACAAAAGAGTGTTCAGCGAAAGAGCCTGACAGCAATTAACTCACTATTGCTGCCTCTCATATTATTATATAATGTAGCAAGAAAACATTACAGAGACCAAGCTACTCATTAGTTTTGCTAGACATCTAGCTCCCGGCAAGTTATCACAGGCTGCTCGCACACTTGTGTTGTGAACAACATTAGCATGAGCAAAAGTAGTGGGATCTCCGGTTGGCCTTCAAAATAAAAGTAAAAGTCCCCCCATTGCAAACGGTAAAAATAGTGGAATCATGCCACAATTGGCTTAGTTAATCCTAAACAAGGTTGGAACATTAAATAAATTCAACAAAATGACAATTATTTAATTGTACACAAAAAAGTTTAAAATATGTTGGAAATTTAACTGTGGATGTATTAAGACTTCACATATAATAACTACAACGCTAATATTTGTGAAAACTCCTCAGTTGTGTTCTGTGAGTGCCACTGAGTAGGCTGATAACCCATTTAATGGACCCAAGATCCATAGGTAAGATGTACATTGCAATATGTACAGTAAGGGCTCCCGAGTGGGCAGCGGTCTAAGACACTGCATCTCAGTGCAAGAGGCGTCACTACAGTCCCTGGTTTGAATCCAGGCTGTATCACATCTGGCTGTGATTGGGAGTTCCATAGAGCGGCGCACAATTGGCCCAGCATCATCCGGGTTTGGCCTGGGTAGGCCGTCATTGTAAATAAGAATTTGTTGGTAACACTTGCCAAGTTAAATAAAGGTTAAATAAATAAATAAAATACTAATAAAATTGTCCAATGCACATAATAGGCCGAATAGTGTGGTGATTTCCCACAGGTAAAGTCCCTCACTAAAAGCTGTAAAGCTAATATTTGTGAAAACTCCTTAGAATTGTAATCTGTGGGAGTCACTGAGTAGGCTGGTAAAGCTGTACGTACATTGCAATATAATGCAATTCTGAAATCTAATACAAGCAGTGCAATTTCAACAGGTTTTTTGTTCGTTTTTTGTCCAATTAACTAATTGTCTTTTGTGGAATTTACATAAGATTCCTACCTTGTTTAGTATTATCTAGTCTAATTGTGGCATGATTTCACAACGTTTAACCTTTGCAAGTGTCAATGGGGGACTTTTATTATGCAGGCTAACCGCCGATTACACTATTGTTGCTGCTTATGTTGTTCACGGCACACTGGTGGCTCACACGTAGGAGGGTGAGATTTGGCATAGCCTCGGGCGAGATAGCTACCGATATAACAATATTGTGATAATAACGTAGCTAGCTATAGTTGGGTTTAAAAGTAACAGTATGAGTCTATGATATTAATATTCAGTCAATTGCACGTGCCAAAATTTGACTACTCTGCGGTGTAGTGAGCCACTACTCCATTCTCGGCTCGTGTTAACCGTTAAAGTTAGATTCTAAGGTGTCTCCCACAAATTGACAGCTAGTTGTTTCCAACCTGTGTTGTCATGAACTAACTAACTAGTAAGTTTCAAGGAATCAGAACACGTTGCCCAAATATTTAACATTTAAACATTCCACATTCAAATTACGCTATCACACCATTGACAAACCGACTGACAGTGGCTAACTGCGAGCCATGCATTTCTTCGTCTCCACATTATTATTTTAGTTAGCTAGCTACTCATTAGCTGAACGTATTAGCCACCAGCGTTATTTGTGACGGTAGCTACAATACTCACAAAACTAGGTAAACTACACCAAAATGTACAATTTGATTTATACTGCTTGTCGAATAAATTATTAATAATCTCACCTGCAGCGCTGAAAACATTCTGCTTCCATTCAGTTGCCTCGCCGCTTGGTTTCAGAAAACCCCGGAGCACGGGAATCTCAGCGTCCCGCAACATCCCCAAATGTGATTTGCAGCAGTCTTACAATGAAGTCAATACTGTTTCCAACCGGGATCGGCATAATTGTAAATTGACAATATATACCCTTACTGCTGTAATGTAGGTTATTTCAACTCAATGGTATACATTTGTGTATTTCAACCCATGTACTGTGAGTGACATCAGTGTGCAGCCATGACAGATAGTCATTGCATCATGGGAAACCTAATAAGGAGGGTGCTGGCATTGATACTTTTCTAATATCTCTGGTGCTGGTCGTGCAAGTGACTTTGGTGCCTGTGAAGAACAGCTGCCTCACAGGCTGATGTTTGCGCCACTGCTGCCTCACAGGCTGATGTTTAACCAACTCCGCCCATTCTTTCCCAGCCAATCAAAGAATGCTGCCTCACAAGCTGACGAGAGAGTGGTGAGGAGGAGGAGTCTACAATGTCCAGAATGGACTTCGCCATTCATTTTCTGTATTCAGGGTTCACTCAAACAGCGTTTTAAGCTTTGTTTTAATATTTACAATCTCTGCTGATTTCAGGATTGTATAATAATAATAATGTATATCGATTTGCTCTCCTTAAATTGAAGTTTTCTGATTTATGCCTTTCATTTTCTGAATTATTTGCTCAAACTTTTCGTCACCAGCTCCTGATATCAGGGCATAAAAACTACAATCTGTATCCTGAATTATGTGGGCGCACTAAGGCTCAAACTAGTTTTTCCATGGTTTTCTCTGGCAAAACTAGCTGGCTAGGTGAACTATGCTAGTTTCCTCATTGCCAAACTTCATATATACTTCATTATATACAAAGGGTCAGCAGAGATCCTCCTCCTTACCACTCTATACCCAAATAATGTTGTTGACTCGTCCCATACTCGTATTTGTGGCCAAAGCATAAATTTGAGAAAACAGTAAAAATAAACAGTAAATATAAATGCTTACTATTTCCTCATAGAAGCTGATGTCATTCTGAGTGGGATGAGCTGGACGGTATACACCCACACCATTTTGTTGTTGGTATACACCTACACCATTCCAACACAGAAAATATGATTTTTAACATACTTAATAAAAAAATGGAAGAAAAACTATTTCCTTCATATTGTAATTAATTAAAGGTCATATTTCATATAAATATGGAAATACTGGACAGTTACTTTAAAGGTTAGTGGGTCTCAAAGCTAGCAGTTTCACCCACAGCCTCCGAGGCTAGTCTATGTGCAAGGCTCCTCGGAGGCTGATCAGAGTAAATAGGGACCTTACAGGGTGGTCTATAATAAATGTTCCTTGCAGGCTGGTCAGTGTAAATAGGGGCCTCGCAGGCTGGTTTATAATAAAGGTTCCTTGCAGGCTGGTCAGTGTAAATAGGGGCCTCGCAGTCTAGTCTATAAGGGCTTCCGAGTGGCGCAGCATTCTAAGGCACTGCATCTCAGTGCTAGAGGTGTCACTACAGACCCTGCTTCTGTTGTATCCTGAGCAGCAGTACGACTGGGAGTCACTGGGACCCTACAGAGATGTCACTCCTGTCATCCTCCCCTGGAGGAGTAGAGGGAGAGGGACGTCACCGCTCTACTGTGGGACAACATGGCCCTCCTCTACCCTAGCAGAATTAAGGTACTCTCCATGGATTAATAACAAATATACTCCTACATTTGATTTAGTTTTGTCATTTGTCTTTTTCAGAGGGGGGTTACAGGTGCATAAACAATCAAATAAATGCATACAAAGATAACCCCTCCCACCTCAGTCCCCATCCAAGTGCCCGTATCTTCCCTCCTTCCCACCAAGAAACCCTGCCTCCTAACCCATCCCACCCAGCAACCAAGGTTGCTTATCAGTCCCCCTCCCCATTCATCCTAAGTCTCCACTTACATTCCCCCAGCCCCCTACAAAGACCAAAGATCCCCTTCCCGTACCACCTCTTCTCTGTGGGCCTGAATGGAAAGAAAGTAACAAAAGTCTAAATAAATATATATAATTGGTTTGTACTGTATGTGTGGGGCTTTAGCGGAGATTGTTCATTACAGATTCAAGTATATTTGTCCAGGCCTCAATTGTTCCTTTAAAAATAATAATAATATTTAACCTTTATTAAACTAGGCAAGTGGGAGAGAGTGAAGTGGGAGAGAGTGAGGTGGTTGCCATGTTAGAGCCCAGCAGTGATCTTTCTTGATTGATTGAGAAATTCAAGGGGCTATCATCATTAAGTAACATAATAGATGGAAAGCATTGAACATTTAAATTACAAATGAATTTTGTTACTTTACTCCCGAAGCATTTAACTGAAGGGCAAGATTAACGCTCTCCTTCTGTCCCATCAGGAATACTGACATAAGGCTGCAGGGTGTGGTGCTGCGTAGGCATCTCCAAATCAGAGCTGCTGCCCCTGGGATTGGTCCCAGACCGTCTAATGCGGCAGGGGTCATAACCTTTTACAATAGAGATGACATTCACATGTTGATCTGTCCTATATTTTGTGTCCTCATAGTACTCTCAGATCATTGTTTGCATAAATAGATTAAGGAAAAATCTATGAAACTTTAGATAGTCAAATATTCAGTGGTGATTGTGTGGAAAACTAAAATGGACAGTTAGTGACGTAATACAGTTATTTTGAAAATGTTATTCTTTATCCCTAATTGAACCCTAAGCTGTACCCTACATCCCTTTGGAGATATGGGAGGACTTGACATGTACACTACCGGTCAAAAGTTTTAGAACCCCTACTCATTCAAGGGTTTTTCTTTATTTTTACTATTTTCTACATTGTAGAATTATATATAGACATCAAAACTATGAAATAACACATATGGAATCATGTAGTAACCAAAAAAGTGTTAAACAAAGGTAGCGAGGTAGTCACCTGGAATGCAATTAACAGGTGTGCCTTATAAGTTAATTTGTGGAATTTCTTTGAAATCATGTAGTAACCAAAAAAGTGTGAAACAAATCTAAATATATTTTATATATGATATTCTTCAAATAGCCACCCTTTGCCTTGATGACAGCTTTGCACACTCTTTGCATTCTCTCAACCAGCTTCACCTGGAATGCTTTTCCAACAGTCTTGAAGGTGTTCCCACATATGCTGAGCATTTGTTGCTGTTTTTTCTTCACTCTGCACTCCGATTCATCCCAAACCATCTCAATTTGGTTGAGGTCTAGGGATTGTGGAGGCCAGGTCATCTGATGCAGCACTCCATCACTCTCCTTCTTGGTAAAATATCCCTTACACAGTCTGGAGGTGTGTTGGGTCATTGTCCTGTTGAAAAACAAATGATAGTCCCACTAAGCCCAAACCAGTTGGGATGGCGTATCGCTGCAGTATTCTATGGTAGCCATGCTGGATAAGTGTAAATTAAATTCTAAATAAATCACAGACTGCGTCACCAGCAAAGCACCCTCACACCATAACACCTTCTCCAAGATTTACAGTGTGAAATACACATGCAGAGATCATCCATTCACCCACATCGGGCCTCACAAAGACATGGTGGTTGGAACCAAAAATCTCAAATTTGGACTCTAGACCAAAGGACACATTTCCACTGGTCTAATGTCCATTGCTTGTATTTCTTGGCCCAAGCAAGTCTCTTCTTCTTATTGGCGTCCTTTAATAGTGGTTTCTTTGCAGCAATTCGACCACGAAGGCCTGATTCACACAGTCTCCTCTGAACAGTTGATGTTGAGATGTGCCTGTTACTTGAACTCTGTGAAGCATTTATTTGGGCTGCAATTTCTAATGAACTTATCCTCTACAGCAGAGGTAACTTTGGGTCTTCCATTCCTGTGGCAGGCCTCATGAGAGCCAGTTTCATCATAGCGCTTGATGGTTTTTGTGACAGCACTTGAAGAAATGTTCAAAGTTCATGAAATTTTCCAGATTGGCTGACCTTCATGTCTTAAAGTAATGGTGGACTGTCGTTTCTCTTTACTTTTTGAGCTATTCTTAATATGGCCATAATATGGACTTGGTCTTTTACCAAATAGGGCTATCTTCTGTATATCACCCCTACCTTGTCACAACACAACTGATTGGATCACGCGCATTAAGAAGAAAATAAATTCCACAAATTGACTTATAACAAGGCACACCTGCTAATTGCATTCCAGGTGACTACCTCACTACCTTTGTTTAACACTTTTTTGGTTACTACATGATTCCATGTGTTATTTAATAGTGTTGATGTCTTCACTATTATTCTACAATATAGAAAATTGTAAAAATAAAGATAAACCCTTGAATGAGTAGGTGTGTCTAAACCTTTGACTGGTAGTGTAAGTAGTATCATAATGGCTTTATTAGCCCTACCAGTTTTACAAGTGGATAAACAGTGCATCAGGAGTCCTGTGATATTGTACACAATCCATTAGACAAGGAGCCATTTCCCAGACAAAGATTAAGCCTGGTCCTTGACTAAAAAGCATGTTCAACTGAGAATTTCCATTGACAGTGCTTTTTTGTCCATGACTAATATGACTACAGCTCAGCATTCAGCACTATAGTACCCTCGAAGCTCATTATTAAGCTTGCTGGTGCAGGTCTCAACCTCGCCCTGTTTGATTGGGTCCTGGAATTCCTGACGGGCCGCCCCCCAGATGGTGAAGGTAGGAAACAACATCTCCACTTCGCTGATCCTGAACACTGGGGCCCCACAAGGGTGCGTGCTCAGCCCCCTCCTGTACTCCCTGGTGTCAGGAAAACAACCTCTCACTCAACGTCAACAAAACAAAGGAGATAATAATGGACTTCAGGAAACAGCAGAGGGATCACCCCCCCTATCCACAGAGACGGGACAGCAGTGGAGAAGGTGGAAAGTTTCAAGTTCCTCGGCATACACAACACGGACAACCTGAAATGGTCCACCTACACAGACAGTGTGGTGAAGAAGGCGCAACAGCTACAGCACCTCTTCAACCTCAGGAGACTGAAGAAATGTGGCATGTCACTTAAAACCCTCACAAACTTCCACAGATGCACAATTGAGAGCATCCTGTCGGGCTGTATCACAGCCTGGTACGGTAACTGCACCCCCGACAACCGCAGGGTTCTCCAGAGGGTGGTGCGGTCTGCACAACACTGGGGGCAAACTACCTGCCCTCCAGGACTCCTACAGAACCCGATGTCACAAGAAAGCCAAAAAGATCATCAAGGACAACAACCACCCGAGCCACTGCCTGTTCGCCCCTCTACCATCCAGAAGACGAGGTCAGTCTCTCTGGGACCGAGAGACTGAAAAATAGCTTCTATCGCAAGGCCATCAGACTGTTAAACAGCCATCACTAACACAGAGAGGCTGCTGCCTACATACTGTACAGACTTGAAATCAATGGCCACTCTAATAAATGGATCACTAGTCACTTTATTAATGGCACTTTAATAATGAAGTTTACATATCTTGCACTACTCATCCCAGATGTATATACTTTATTTTATACCATCTATTGCATCTCGTCTATGTCGGTTGGTCATGGCCCATTCATATATTTGTCCACTCTTATTCCATCCCTTTACTTAGATGTGTGTATTAGGTAGTTATTGTGGAATTGTTAAATTACTTGTTAGATATTGCTGCACTGTCGGAACTAGAAGCACAAGCATTTCGCTACACTCACAATAACATCTGGTAACCATGTGTATGTGACCAATACGATTTGATTAGGCTAAATCAATGTCTGGGAAACCAGCCCTAAGAGTACCCTAAAAATTCAATCTAAAACTTTGGGGCCTATTGCAACCATCGATAGCCACCAGATTATCGCCAGCTGATCTCTCGTTAAACCATCAATACTAGCTAAATGAACTCGCATAGCAGTCACTTGTGCGCTTCGCACAAGGGCCATGGCTATTTTCCCTTTTTGTCTGTGATCTGGCTAGTGTAAATGTGTTAGTGAAATGTAATCTTATTTTCTATTGAGTAGAGCACAGATGCCAGATAATCACTGGTCAAACCAAAAATGATATAATGGAAATGGAAGGAACTGTCCCTAGCTGAAACTGGCATCTCTGTATCTGTTTTGTTTCAAGGTTGAGTGGTTGGAAGACCAATAGTAATGAATATATATATATTTTTTTGAATTACGACTCAGGTGACTACATGGGTTGTGTCGTGTCATAACGCTTTGAGCATTTGACTTAATACCTTTCAGCCAATCTGTCATCTTTCTGTAGGATCCTGGGGGGAATTGGAAGGTTCTCCTCTTTATAAAAATCAGATGGGTGATTTATCTTGATCATGCTAAGTGGCTCCCAGAGGGAGTTTGTGTGTGTGTGCGCAGAAGGAACGTTTAGGGAGAGGCATATGAGTTACAGGAATTCACTAGAAGCATGCAGGTGAGGCACTGTCTATCCCCACCAAAACCTGTAGTACTGTGCCACAAATGGGAGCAAGAGGAGGGATTGTACTTGAAATAGGTTGATTACCCTACATTTATTGTTTGCTCTTTCATGGGATGAGAACAGTCGTGATGTAGTGATGAACATGACCCCACAACATCACCACTAATGAACAATTATCATGAAAGGACTACTACAGTCATAGCCTTTACTTGTGCAGAGCTTCTCACAAAATATTTCCTTGAGCAGGGCATTAAGTCACATGGACTCTTAATGAAAATGATCCCATGGCTGGCTGACCTTTTCTTCTCCACTGTCAGTGGTTTACTCCAGTGAGACTCTAGTACGGTATGCTGCTCCTGGAGATAAAGCCAGTGAGTAAGCCTATTGTTTGACATGAGACAAAAACAACATCAAAATGATTCAGAGCGCCAGCATGGCGCATTGATAGAGCTCTCGGCTGTTTTTCTCAAAGCATGGGAGGCTCTAGTCTAAGGTTTGTTTTCTCCACCACTCGTTCTCCTTTCCCCTCCCCATCTCCCCTTTCCTCCTATTTGTGCATTACATTTAAGAGAAGTGTGCTTGAGCGTGTCATGGAATTCTTCACAGGCTCTTTGGAGTGGCTTTGAGGAACGGAAGAAAGACCATGGTGAATAGGGCTGTGATTTACCTTTCCAGAGGCATGCTTCCAATTTAAAGAGCTGTCAAGGACACACCACTGTTCAACTGATGAGAGGTCATTTTCAAGACTTTCTTTCAGGGGAAACAAACAAAAGATTTGCTGTTAAAGACAACAGCTGACACCTGCAGTGCGCAGATGCTGTTTGAAGCTCAGGCTACCAAACCATACATCCAAAGCTCCAACACGCATACTATTCTCACATTGATTGCCAGAGCAGTGTGAAGAGAAATTGTTTTTAAAAAAAATCCCCAGACACCCGTGTTTTTTACTGCTCTATAAATGTATACAAAGGAAGGTGTGTTCGTGCTTGGGGAGATAAGGGAGATGTTGACTTTCATTGTTGCAGTCTGAATTATGTCTGTTTGGAAGCCTATTGTAGCTTGTTCTTCTACTTTTGGAGAGGCCATGAAACATTACCTCATCAGTCCTGCAGGAAAGGGCTGAGCTTGGCTCTTTCAAAACAGAGTACCTTTCTTTGAAAGCAAGTCTGTGCACACTGGCAGATAGCTAGCCAGGTTTCATTGCCAAGGTTAAATGATACCAAACCACACCACCAAAAGCTGAGTGAGGCTACCATCTCCTATAACAAACCAGGGGCTGTGTGAATAACACAATCTACTGGTAAAATACAAAAGATGGTTTAAGTTAGAAGGAAAAATGTACAATGAAAACCAGTGCCCTAGAAACAATTGTACATTAATTCAATTATCAAAACATTTTGGAAAAGGTAATATATTGCAATAAGAAATGAGACAAAAACAAACAGCATCAAACTCACCGTTCAACATTTCAAGTGTTTCATTAGGATTGATTCCCGACAATTCATTCAAACCCTGCTGTAGGTACTCTGTAGCCCATAGGATTGTCACATACCATGTTGTGAAAGATTCTCCAAATGGCGCTTTACACTCAATGCATTTTCCAGAAGGCATTTCTCCCTCTACTTCACTGTGAGGTTTAAAGCATAGGATGAAAATTGCATAGTGGGGGGCTAAATCACAGAAGCACATCCACCGTGCTATTCTCCTTCATCCTACACCATAATCCGTGTATCCAAGCTCGCTGTACAGCAGTTTTGTCAGTCATTCCCAAAGGCAGAGTTCATTGTGGGAAAGGGATAGCAAGAAAGGAAAAGGTGAGTCTTCTCAGTGAGTCTCAATGTTGCACAGTCTTCATATAGAACTGTTGAGATGTATTAATTATATTTGGTTAGGAGACACCTAGCACAACATACAGCCAGCCATGATTCACACTACATCAAGCTGGATGTTGACTTTGGTAATTACATTATGATAGTAAAATGCAAAAGCCAATATAAGCAGTGGTATAAAGTACTTAAGTAAAAATACTTTAAAGTACTAATTAGGTAGGTATTTTGGGGTATCGGTACTTTACGATTTGTATTTTTGACAACTTTAACTCCACTACATTCCTAAAGAAAATAATGTACTTTTTACTCCATACATTATCCCTGACACCCAAAAGTACTTGTTACATTTTAAATGCTTAGCGGGACAGAAAAATTGTCCAATTCCCACACTTATCAAGAGAACATGCCTGGTCATCCCTACTACCTCAGATCTGGCGGACCACTAAACACAAATGCTTCCTTTGTAAATTATGTGTTGGAGTGTGCCGCTGGCTATCCGTAAATAAAAATAAAAAAACAAGAAACTCATGCCATCTGGTTAAGGAATTTGAAATTATTTATACTTTTAATTTTGGTACTGTAGCAAATTTAAAACCAAATACTTTTACTCAAGTAGTATTTTACTTGATTTTCACTTGAGTCATTTTTTATATGAAGCTTTACTTTTACTCAAGTATGACAACTGGGTACTTTCTCCACCACTGAATATGAGCTCATCTATCTTATGGTAAGGAGGTTAGGAAGGCTCTACCCTCAGAGGACTGACAGTTGTGGAAGGCCAAACTAGCAATGGAAACAATCGGCAACCCAAAAACTGTACCAGCAAAGACAAAAGTATATCTAAACATGTTACTCGTATACACAGTAGATAGCCTGTTTCCCTGCACTGGGCCTCATCTGACTGTACAGTAGCAGCTCATGCGCCTATGTGGATTGGCACCATGTTTTCCTTTATATATACTTTTAGATCAGAGATTCCAAGTGTTGTTCAAAAATGCAGAAAGAACCATTCGCACAATCAATAAACATTTTCAAGCTCCATTTAATGTCCTACCAAAAGGAGTATGTGACTGAACCGGGATGGAGTAAAGTAGGAAGTGCTTTATCTTTTACTGGAATCAAATTAAAATAGACGAAGGGATTTTAGCCAAACAGTGGAATGATGTGTGTAGAAATGTCAAATAATCAGTGAATAAACTCTTTCAAAGTATCTGGTGGTATTGATGTCAATGTAGATAAAAAGGCACATGCCAGCTTGGCATCTTATGAGAATTGTTTAACACACACAATCGCATACACATGCAGAAGCATTCACATACATATCCCAAGCACATCTTACATACACTCATCTACACAATCAGATCAGTGTATATATAGGGGGCAAAGTAAAACAGGTTGCATTTATTAAACTTGCATTGAATTAGTGGGGCAAAAAAAAAAAACGTGTGCATTTTTTTCAACAGCCTGTAAAAAAAAAAAAGGTAAGTAATCATAGCAATTAAGAACGTCCATTTCAGCCTTTATTGAAGTTTACAGGATCCTGTAGAAATCAATGGGCAACCAGAAGATTTCTCAAATTCAGGAAAGTGTATGTGTTCTTTTAAATAGTATCCTTAAAGAATGACCAATACATTCTTGGTTACAACTGTTCTTGCGCTAACAGTCCATTTTTTTTGTTGAAATTAACATTCATTAAACATTCTCTAAAGGTATGCTAGTTCCCTTATATATTCTGTGATTCCCTCTGTCATTATGTATACATAAACAAGTTTAATAACATACCAATCAGTGGTTAATTCACAATTGAAAAAAAAAAGCACAAAAAGTTTACACTTTTACAGGTAAATAAAAGAATTTGTTTGTCAACTGTTTCCTTAAGGGCATAGCATAGTTCGGAGTTTTGTCTTATTTTTGTTGGTTTGTATGCAGTTTCATTCTCATCTTTTTTCTTTGTCCTATTTTTTCAGCTATTACATAATTAGATTCTTACATACAAATATTGACAAAATGGTGGCTTGTGCTTCGAAGCCTTCAAAGTCTATTTAATAACAATAGTAATAGTCGTGAGGAGGAGTAGCCGCGGCTAAGGGTGGAGGGGTGCAGGGAAGGGCAGGACTCATAGCAGGCCCTCACTGCAGGGGGCGTCTTGGCTGCCGCTTGGCTTCTCCGCATCCTGATTGGGCAGCTCTTTGACCATGAGGGCGGCACTCTTCTCTGAGAACTCCTCCCCGTCAGGCTCCAGGCCCTCGGGGCAGGGCAGCTTCAGCAGTTCCTCTCGTAGCTGGGCCGTGTGCCTCTGAATGGGGGAGAGGGACAGAGGACACAGGGTTACCACCACAGGGCTCAGTTCAGAGCTACTATTTGCTGTGATGGGGCAAGTACAAACATGGGCTCTTACAAGGAAACTGATTTATACTCTACCCCACAGTTATGACAAGGCCTGTGAACTCTAAAAACTCTTCCAAACCAATACAAATTTCAAGCCCTTCATTTAAAAAGATGCACAATGTAGAAATCACTTCACCATTTCCTGGTTGCTAAAATGTTGGCCTAATTTCAGTTTGTGGCAAAACAAGCAAGTGTAGTATAGAGAGTCATTGTATGATCTAAATCATAGCTAAATATATTTTCTATAAACAAAATATAGTATTTTCAGCTGTTGTACAAAGCCTAAAGTAAAAGACACAAAAACAAAACTTTAAAAAAGGAAGCATAGAAGTAGTGCCCATAGAACAGATCTACCGCTTCTTACACTTGCTTTCAATGAGAATGACAGATCAAGAACTCACATTTCTGTGTGAATTTTGTCAGGTCGCCCAAAAAGTTACATATTGTAGCTTGAAGTTTGTCCAAAATACTCTTGAGCTCACATGAATCCATTCCAGTTGCCTTCTCAGCGCCAAATCAGAGTATCTCTGTGACGAGAGCATACAGTAAACCAATGAAAAATGACCACTTCCAGCACTTTACCTTAAATGTTTTACCAAAAAAACAAAACAATGTGCACCAAAACAAACCCATCGTTTCAGAACCTAAACCTGTTTTCTGGAGCAAGAGGAAAAACCATGAAGGTAATGGGACTACACAGACCTCTGTAGCCCTGCTTTAAAAACAGCACCGAGTGCTTCCACAGCACTGTGCTGCGGCCCCTCTGTCTTTTATCAGTGTGTCGGGGAGATTATTTACACTGGGTATTAATTGTGGTTATTAAAAGCCAGAGGAACGGAGTCTGGCTGCCAGTGAGCTTAGGGAAGTAGGACGCAGGTCCCTGATCTGTTCCTCCATGGCTGCCTCGAGACTGTCAAGAGGGGGAAGCCGGCTAGTGCATGAATCAAGCCTGTCCACCATGCATAAAACACCAGGGATGTCACTCTCCTCCTGAGAAACCAATTCAGACTTCCTTAACCAGGACTGTGTGTATACATATAAGTGAAAGGGGGATGGGGTATTCACTTCTGTGGAGAAGGACAAAATTCTGATACAATGCGAGGTCTCCTGTAGATGAATAGTGTTTGTTTACCTTCAACGCAGCAGCGTGATGGGACATGGTGCGGCCCACTCTCTTGTCACTGCTGTACTGCTGGATGTCTGCGATCCACTCCTCACACTGCGCCATGACTTCCACCCGCTTCAGGTAGAAGTGCTTGTGTATCACCTGGGGATTACAACACAGCCATGAGACTCAGAAACAACATGCAACACATGCACCTGCAGGTCCTCATTATTGAAACTCATCTCTAGTTTATAGCCATTTTGTTTTTAGGAGTTTTTTCTGTCTGTATGACCTGACCAGGAACATCTCTGGGCCCTAGTTAGAATGCTTGAAATATGCTGAGAAATGTAGACGTTGCATCCATGACACACTGGATAATGAAAATGACCATAATGAAAATATAATTCAAATTTTCCGATTGTTCTTCAACTGAACTGCTGTCCTAAGGCCCAGATGATGGAATAGTGAAATGAGAGCCAGCAAGTTTTGGATTAAATTTCCCATGGTTCATACTGGAAAGGACAAATGGTGAGCGCAGTGAAAATATGTATTTTTTCCGCAAAATTCTGATCAGGCCCCTCCAGGTGCCGTAACGGTCAGTGCTATCCGGGATCCCTACACTACACCACTAACCCCTACCTTAACCCTTACAATTTTAAAATGACAACTTCAATGGGGTAGGTATGTCCCAAGGATCCCAGATAGTAAGGACCTTGCCCCAACTTCTCCCTACCCAATTGGTAAGTTTATGAAGCTGAAAAAGCAGGATGTTGTGAAGAAAAGCATAACCTCTGAAAGTTCTCCTCTGCAGCGGGAAGCAGCAAGAGAACTGCTCGTTTCACTGACTGGGAAGGGAGTTGGATATCTGCAGTCAGGCTGCTTTGAAGTGGAGCGTTAACAGAAGCGCCATCTCTCCACTGAAAATGTTTTGGAGGAGAAGTGCTATGACGTCTCCCTTGACTGAGTTCTCTAGGTCTGCACAGATCCTGAGATGCTGGTTATGTATAAGAATTTTACGCCAAATGAACTGATAAGCAGAGTGATTTCTGTCATTATTTTTTTTTTAAATTCAGATCCCCAATAGCTGTTGAAGAACCAGCAGCTATTCTTCCTGGGATCTACACAAAACATAGTGTTCGTTATTTTGTCACGTTCTAATGGACAAGAACAGCAACACAAATTTGAACTAAGAACACTACATATGACATTTTTTTACATAATTAAAATGAGAAAAGAAAGCTTCTCCCAGCCACTGTTCTGGACTTGGGGACTGTGAAGAGACCCCTGATTGCGTGTCTTGTAGGGTACGTATACATGTTTGCGCTATGTTTTGCCCAGACATTTGGGTACTTTCAGCATGTCAATACTTCTTACAAAAACCAGCAGTGATGCAGTAATTGTCTCCTCTACTCTGAACCAGGAGACTGACATGCATGTTATTGACATACGCCCCTCTGTGTACATTTGATGGCCAGACGTGCTGCTCTGTTCTGGGCCAGCTGCAGCTTTTCTAGGTTCTTTTTTCCACACCTGATCATACAACTGGGCAATAGCCAAGATGCGACAAAACCAGAGCTTGCAGAACTTGTTTGGTTGCATGTGATGTTAAAAAAAGCAGATTCTCTCCATTACAGACAGACCTCTCCCCATCTTTACAACGGAATCAATATTATTTGACCATGTAAGTCTACAATCTAATAGTGCTGAGCGATTAACCGTAATGTCGGTTATTTTTCAGTTTTTAAAACAACTAATTGACATTGGTTCAATTATTTGAATTCCATGACTTTTTCCTTCTCTATAGATAAATCCAAACAAGCCCCAACTATGCGATGTAGTAGGGAGTTGTAGTTTCCAACAGGCCAATATTCTACATAGTTTAGGGCAGAAAACTTGGTAATTAACTACAATGACCATAATACATTGGGTGCCTACTGGTCTGGTCTGTGGTTCTTTTACGCATGCTATGTCAGGTTATTGCGCAGACAGAGTGTGAGAGAAGAATGGCATCAAGAGGGATAAGAGCAGTTGCTTTGGAAGGTCTACCTGAAAATACATGATCTTAGTGATTGATAGTTGGTATTAAGCAGTCAAACGTGCCTTATTTACTTTGAAGAATTACTAAAAAGGTGATTTTGTCAGACACCATAAGCAGCAGCTCTCTAGAGATGACTTGGAGTGAAATAACAAACTAAATCAAATTAAACAAATCTAATGTACACAACTGAAATGTGAATAAATGGTAAATAAGTGATAAGCAGTAATGGGCAGTCACTACCATCAAGGGACTTTTATTAATTGTGCCACTCCCAAGTTAATTTCCTCCCCCAGGTTAGATTAATGTCATATTGTAGGCTTCCCTTCTCGTAGGCCTATTACGTCATTTGTATTGCTCTGTCAGTGTCAGCAGAGTAGGCTACTCTGTAATTATTGTTGTATTAAGAAGATTATTCTGATGTCTCCAGTCATATAAAGTGTAGCAGAATTGCATGAAAGGTGTCTATAACAAGGCCAAGAAGAGCATCTGATCTACTGTTGCCTATAGCCTAGGTCTACTCTACTCCACTACCCGCTCAGCCATGCATTGAACGGTCTTTTTATTTTTTTACAAACAGTGATTGAGTTATATTATTAGCCTAAATTATGACCATCCAATCTACACACAAGTCGGCAAATGCGATGATGCATGGAAGGCTTTATTATAAAAGGTGCTTTAAAAAAAAAAAATGGTGAAAATTAGCCCCCCCAAACTTGAAACTCACGTGCCGCTTAAGGCTAAAGAAAAACAGCTAGCCAAACAGTCTGGTTGGTGAACACCTGAGTTAAACGGTAACTACAGAAAAAAATATAAAATCTCAGATTATGAGGCTGGCTCTGTATGGGACACAGGCACATTATGGGACACAGGCCAGGTCATTATACATTTATTTATTTTTTATAATAAGACAATCGTTGCAACCAAATCATGTGCTGGTGTCACCAGTGGATAAAGTAGAACACTGAGGATTAAAATCCAATACCATCTAATATATTATATTGAAAGGCAGATCTAGGCCTGACGTTATGTGGGAGACCTCCATTTAACATAGTCGTTTTGAATTGGTGAGCGTTTCTAAAAGCCTAAGTACCCAGGGGCGTTTCGTGTTGGAAGGGCAGTGCACGTGTGACTTCGGTACACACATCGATCACGGTATGGACGAAAAGCCTTGTGTACATATCCAAGAGTCACTGAACATGGATCACGTGTGCCCATCAGAACAGGGCGTCTTGACAAATTACCAATCCATGTGAGAGACACTCAATTACAACCAGACAAATGCCCATACGCACACACTGGCATGGTCTGTTGATTGTGTGCTCCATTTCTAGATAAATTAAGTGACCTTTTAGGTGAGCTGCCGTCCACTCATTATTCCAGAGGGCAGACGTGTGCATGTTTCCATGTGCTCCACACACACAGCGGTCAAGGGTGAGTATGAATCATGCTGTGGCCATTCAAATTGATTTTTTCATCCCGTCTGCTGTATGCTCACTCAGCCCCAGGTCTGCTCCCCTGCGAGCTCAGGTCTGCTACACTGACTACAGCATCGTAAATACTCCCACTCACGTCTAGCCTCAACTTCAGCCTCCCCTCTCAGTGTTCATTCCGAGTAGAGAACAGGAACCTCTGGAGGGGTAAAAATCACTACTTCAGGCAGAAGATTATGGGGTAAGTCATTAGCTGGGCTTCATTCAAGTAACGTTACCTTAAAAATGCATCCTCACTTCATTTCTTACTTGCCATTGATCACTGATCTTATGTGACTGGATTGGTGTACACTATGCATGTATCGTATTGCTTTCACCTTTCCAATCAATGAAATCTTACCAAATTGGGAGTGCATATACGATAAGGTAATTGCTAATTTGCTGCTAATACGCGCCTATCCACAATGACTTCATGGCTAATTAGCTGTATTATATTCAGCGTCATTTAAAGTACCAAAGAAGGTATGTGTAAGACAATCTATGCTGAACAAAAATAAAACGCAACATGTAGGTACCATATTTAATGAGCTAAAAAACAATCCCAGAAACTTTCCATACGCACAAAAAGCTTATTTCGCTAAAATGTTGAGCACAAATTTGTTTCCATCCCTGTTAGTGAGCATTTCACCTTTGCCAAGATAACCCTGTCAGGTGTGGCATATCAAGACGCTGATTAAACAGGATGATTTACACAGATGAACCTTGTGCTGTGGACAATAAAAGGCCACTTTAAAATGTAAAGTTTTGTTATACAACACAATGCCACAGATGTCTCAAGTTTTGTGGGAGCGTGCAATTGGCATGCTGACCACGACAATGTCCACCAGAGCGGTTGCCAGATAATTTAATGTTCATTTCTCTACCACAAGCCTCCTCCGTCATTTTAGAGAATTTGGCAGTACGTCCAGCTGGCCTCAACTGCAGACAACGTATATATTTTTGTAGAAGAACTAAAATCTGCTCCATAGTCAACTGCTAGGGAGGTGGTCTCAAGCCTAGTCTTGAACCCCCCTCCCCATTCATTCTAGGTGAGCATAGACCAGCAGTAATTCATGTACCGGTATTGACGATTTTTTTGTTGCAATAGTATCAAAGTGATTTGTTGTGTTCGGAGTTGCAGTCACACGCCTCGGCGCCTTTGGGAGAGGGAGTGAGTGTGTGTGACTACAGCTGGGACTGAGGCGGGGGTGGGCACAGCAGAGGGGAACGATGGCCTCCTTTCCCAAATGGGCAAAGGCGGCACGGCAGATGGCGTGGCTTGGCCTCTGGATGGAAAGACAGCTCAGGTTTATTTACGCTGACAGACACAACGAGTCCAGCGATGTGTTTGTGTTCATGTCAGCATTGTCAATCATCGCCCCGGACACCGCGTCATCCTGACAGAGACGAGGAGTTGCCAAAGACAAGGTCCTACTCAGTCACACAGATCCTGGTGACTAAACAGTGACATTTTAAAAGCCCCCATCGTCACTTTTGACTGACACGCTTCCCATCTGCAGAGGCAAGCAGTCGCTGCCACAGAATTGGGCCATGGGAGGGAGATTAGGGCAATGATCAATTTCCTTCCCAGCGTAGCCATGGAAACCCCGGTGGCTGTGGCACATCTTGGCTTTCCCTGCTCCGTGTGTGTGTCCAAAACCGGGCAAGCTTTCTCTCCCCATCTCTCAGTCACGAAACCCAACACAGGAGCCTTATCTCTCCTCCAGCTAGACTACAAAGCAGTATTCTCAACCAGGCTGTGCTGGGTTAGCAAGTTACACAGAGAGAGGAGAGGAGTCAACGCCCCAGCCTCGATAGGTCCCACTGGGCAGAGGTGTCTTGTTAAAACCCATCAATAATGCACCGTAATGGAGTGTGCTCAACACAATGACTAATTTCCTTGACAGGGTGTGCGAGCTGCTCTCTCTCAGTGTGCGTGTGCGCGGTCCCGCCACTGATGCATCCTCCTCTTGTTTACATGAAAAATGAACACGCAAGGAAGCTAGCTCCATCTGCTCTGGAAGGTCCTTGAACCGTGAATCAATCACACTGTATAATACACCTGGTCAGGGCTGGTAGAGGTCAGGACAAGAACACGCTCCTCTCTTAATGGTTTCCATAACTTACCCCTTTTCACGACCATACAGCCCCACAGTGGAAGTGTCGTAATAGCCATGAAATCAGGCGGTCAAACAAGGAAATGGTTCCAATCGTTTTTCATTTTTCCCATAGGGGATTTTAGAAAAACATAAAATATGGGCTGTGTTTTATGTGGGCTTACCCTGGCGGTGTTTCATGTAGGCTTACCCTGGCGTTTTGATAACCATGTTAATCTCTCTCGGACAAGATTAATTTAATCAATATATATTCGGCTGTGTTTACTCAGTTTCGAAAGTGATAATTAGCATCAATCAAAGTAGACATCATGCAAGACTACAAATCCCTGCAAGCTCCTGCACATCTCTACCTTTGTTATTTTTATTTTACTAGGCAAGTCAGTTAAGAACAAATTGACAGATTTGTACTTTGTCAGCCCGGGGATTTGAACCTTCCGGTTACTAGTCCAACGCTCTAACCACTAGGCTACCCTGCCGCCCCAGGTAGTGTCAATTAAAACAAACTTTCAGGAGACAGTTCACAGACTTGTCAATTTAATGACATTTTGCCAATTTATTCATTACTAAATGTAATGAATAAATGACTAAATGTAGCTAACATTATATAGTTAATCCAGAGGTTCTTACCTTTGCCTCCATTCAGCAGTCTCGTCCAGATCATGGCATTTGTAGTTCATGATAGCCACATTAGCATTTTATTTAAATCGAGCCGAATATATTGATAAGTCACCTTGTCCAAGAGAGATTTACAGGGTGATGAAAAGTCACCTTGTCCAAAAGAGATTTACAGGGTTATGAAAAGTCACCTTGTCCTAGAGAGATTTACAGGGTTATGAAAAGTCACCTTGTCCAAGAGAGATTTACAGGGTTATGAAAAGTCACCTTGTCCAAGAGAGATTTACAGGGTTATGAAAAGTCACCTTGTCCAAGAGAGATTTACAGGGTTATGAAAAGTCACCTTGTCCAGGAGAGATTTACAGGGTTATGAAAACGTCACGCCAGGGTAAGCCGAAACACAGCCCTTATTTGAAGTGTTTCTAAAATCACCTATGGGGGAAAAAAATAATGGTGGACCACTAGGTTTCATGGGTATTATGACTCATACTGTGGTACTCTTGCCACACAACAGTGGATAGCCCTGTGGTAATGAGCTCCATCCCTGTGTGGCCTGACAGGGGTGTCGGTCTCGCTAAGCTCCTGAGGAGAGAAAACACTGGTTTCCTGAGATTTGGAGGGGTGGGTTTTGGATGTCACCCGCAGCACCGCCTCCCCTAATAACCTACTCACCCCTCGGCTCTCACACACACTGGGAATTATATTTCAGCGGCCGACCTGTTGTTCCTAATACCACCTGACAATCTCCTGCTGCATTATTCAAGGTTGCTTTTTATTCTCCATCTCAGACTATAAATAGGGCATAAAAACTTTGGAAATCTCACACATAATCCCCCGGCCACAAAAATAAATGTCTATGGAGTCACCGCTTTCACGGTTCACCTGAGTTCGGAAAGAGACCAGGCTGAGCTCGGGGCACCATCAAAACAGAGACGATAGTACTGTATGCGTGTGCCACGGCTATACTTCCTACAAAGGCAAAGTAGGTAAAAAATGTGACTGCAGAATCTGACAGAAAGCAATTTCTGGTACTTCATGATGTTTTCTGATCGACTGGCTTCTTTTTGTGTCAAGAAACAAAATGCCACATTAAATCAGACAATATACCTGGCCATCACAACAGATCAAAATATTTGTGACCAAATTCGTCGTTTCCACATTTCGCCTTTGTAGGGCAGTAGAGCTCGCCAATGTTTGCGGACAGTATTTCAGTCTGTCTCCGCCATGGGCTTAGACGGGAAAAGGGCAACTCAGGAGTGCCACATGAGCCTAATTGAATTTCAGGAGGGCACTCGGGCAGTATTGTAGAGGCATGCTGGTTTTCCCAGCTCCCATGGTCCATTTCATATTGAGCCACTGATGTCAGAACCCTGTTTTATTACAACGGCTGCTATACCATGCTGACCATTTTGTCCCTGGGACCTGAAAAAGAAACCGCCACTCTTCTACACAGAGCATGGGATAATACTGGGAGCTGGTGACACGGGTTTGGCTGTGTGTCTGGAACACACACAAGGTACTTCAACAGTACCTCTACCTCAATAGATCAACTTAAACACAGAGACCAATTGTTTTGAACTATTCCCCAAACTATACATCTGATTCTTCTCTGTCAATGTGTTCTCCTGGTTTGATGCATTTCTCTAGGTAATTCCGTAAATCTATTTTTCCGGGGGAGACAGGTATGGTTCTAGATCTATAAAATGGAGTAACACGGGGCCAATAGATTCTGGACTAGCCTCCATAATATTTCAGTCTGGCTTCCCTCCCGGTCTCTCTATACAAATGACAGAAAGGACATGGCAGTGCTTTCCAAAATGCCACATCCCCACTTTGTCTCTCCAGCCTGGCCAGCTAACAGGGCTAATCACCAGCGTCTGACGGCCTGCTAAATAATGTCTAGTTGAAGGAAAACATTGGTCCGGAGGCTCAGGTTGAGACCCACAGACAGACGTCCTCTCTTTTCTGATTGCAGGTAGAGAGAGACCGGAAAATACATTACTGTTTGGCAAAGCGGAGGTTGCTTGGCAGAGCAGCAAGCATCTGGGATCTTAATTTAATTCCATGTTTTCATCCAGGACTACATTACCAGAATCCAATATTTTAATCGATGTTGGCTGTGTGCGTGCGTGCATACACACACAGGTGAACAACGAAGCAAAGCCAATGACAATGGCATTATGAAGAAGTTTATCTGTTGCCGTGTCATGAAGCTCCCATGAGCTACAGTGTGACAGAGGAGATAGAAGCAACAGAGTGAGTGGAATATCAGAGGCTGACTTCTATCTGTTCCCAGTGTGAGTGATTAGATATCGCACGTTAGGAGCCAAACTGGAGCGGTGTCGATCTGTCTGTGGTCCCTTGGTTCCCGCCATCAGACAGCAGCACCCACACAGGGGCGTATGAGACGCTGACACCTGCCCCCCCAGCAAGGAGGAATTCATTAGAAACACCTCTTTCCTCTCTTTTTCTACTGCTCTCTACCTCCAAACCTCCCTCTGTTTCACTCTTTCCCGCCGCCCCCACACTATCTTCCCATTCCTCTCTACCTCCCTCTGCTTCACTCTGTCCCTCCATCTTCCCATCCCTCTCTACCTCCCTCTGCTTCACTCTGTCCCTCCATCTTCCCATCCCTCTCTACCTCCCTCTGCTTCACTCTGTCCCTCCATCTTCCCATTCCTCTCTACCTCCCTCTGCTTCACTCTGTCCTTCCATCTTCCCATTCCTCTTTCTACTTTCTCCCTCCCAAACTCCCTCTGCTTCACTCTTTCCCTAGACCCCCGCCCTCCTCCCCTCCCAACGCTTCTCACTACCCCCCCGCCCTCTTTCTACGCACCATCTTCCCCTCCCCCCTTCCCTCTAAGCAGAGTTGGTGACTGATCGCTATCTGCCACGCTATCAGCCTGCACGGCCCGTGTCAAGGACAGGAGGAAATTAAAAAACGAGCGATATGATCTACCTGGGAAATAGTAAACAGTGAATTTATTATCTGCCACGGTCCTAATATCGTCCCACAGGAGACAATTTATTGTGCTTTATCTGCCGTTTTTTTTGTGTGTGCAGAGGCTGGTTGCTACTGTAACAAGGGAGCATGGTGAGCGTAATGCTTTGTCATTACAAAGAACGATACTACAGTAGAATTGAGGGCCATTAAACACTGGCGTGGGCCAGGTTGAGGTGCCAGGAAAGCTGCGGGGTAGCCTAATTGTATGTACGAAAGGGTGAGCCACTGTTGGATTGCCTAATAGCATGGCGGCGGCGGGGGGGGGGGGGGGGGGGGGGGGGGTTAGGGACAAAAGAGATTTAACCGCTCACCTCTTTGAAGCAAGGCGAGGGGTTGCGTAACTGCTCCAGCATGGCCCACTTGACGGAGGCCTGACGGATGTTTCCGTCATACTCGCGGGAGCTCTGCGTGCCGCTGGGGGTTCCGCGTGAGCGCTCGTAGCCCGGCTCGTTGAAGTAGGGCTCCGACACCAGGATCAGAGACTGCACCGATACCAGCACCTGAAGAGAGAAGGTTAACAGCCACTTGTAGGAAGGTTACCGAAGGGGGTGTGTGGGGAGAAAGAGAGAGGAGGGGGAGCAAGAGCGGTAAGAGAGCAAGAAAAGTTGGAGGAGACAAAAGCAGGGGGATAGGTGAGAACATTGCAGAGACCACAATGAGCAACGCAGCAGACCGCATGGGGGACACTAAGGGAGCGTCAGACAAAAGCATGATTTTTCACCCTCCTTCAATATATCTTTATTAACAATTCAATTAATACCCCGGGCTGTCTCAAGGAGACTGGGTACACGGCTCGCTCCATCACACCGCCCAGCATATATTAACCACAGAGCCAGACACTAGCTGGACGCCTGCCAGGCCAAGCTGGACAACACTCAGCATGTATCCTGACGGTCAAGTAGCTGTCCGCCTAACAATAGATCTAGATTACCCCAATCCTTTCCTCAACCATCAGTGGAGATGAAGAAATTGATACTGTGTGACTGCCAAGGGACCCTCTCTACTAACTCAGACCCTGGTGACCTTTCTACCCTCTCCTAGCTCCCACCCTTCCCCAACCTGCTCACCGCAACTAGATATCAGGACCAATATCAGGGCCGGCTGATTTTGACTTGACTCCACCATGTCGCCATTCAGCCTGCTATTTCCATTATTGATCTGGCAGACACCAACTAGAATGATAATCAATGGAGACATCTCTATGAACTCTCCAACCCTGAAAATGAGGGAATTAGAAAAGGGAACCATTTCTAAAGGACTCTAGCTAGGCTTGTTGCCAGATCAATATCCACAGAAACAGACTCTTTCCCTTCCCCATTCAGAGGACAAATATCTTTATTTTTTAATTATTTTTTTTACAGCTTTTCTGCTCCATATACACTATTGTTCAAAAGTTTGGGGTCACTTAAAAATGTCCTTGTTTTTGAAAGAAAAGCAAATTTTTTGTCCATTAAATTAACATCAATTTGATCAGAAATACAGTGTAGACATTGTTAATGTTGTAAATGACTATTGTAGCTGGAAACGGCAGATTTTTGTATGGAATATCTACATAGGCGTACAGAGGCCCATTATCAGCAACCATCACTCCAGTCTTCCAATGGGACGTTGTGTCAGCTAATCCAAGTTTATAATTTTAAAAGGCTAATTGATCATTAGAAAAATATTTTGCAATTATGTTAGCACAGATGAAAACTGTTATTCTGATTAAAGAAGCAATAAAACTGGCCTTCTTTAGACTAGTTGCGTATCTGGAGGATCAGCATTTGTGGGTTCGATTACAGGCTCAAAATGGACAGAAACAAATAACTTTCTTCTGAAACTGTCTATTCAGTCTATTCTTGTTCTGAGAAATGATGGCTGTTCCATGCGAGAAATTGCCAAGAAACTGAAGATCTCGTACAACGCTGTGTAGTACTCCCTTCACAGAACAGCGCAAACAAGCTCTAACCAGAATAGAAAGGAGTGGGAGGCCCCGGTGCACAACTGAGCAAGAGGACAAGTACATTAGAGTGTCTAGTTTGAGAAACAGACGCCTCACAAGTCCTCCACTGGCAGCTTCATTAATAGTACCCGTAAAACACCAGCCTCAACGTCAACAGTGATGAAGCGACTCTGGGATGCTGGCCTTCTAGGCAGAGTTCCTCTGTCCAGTGTCTGTGTTCTTTTGCCCATCTTTAATATTTTATTTTTATTGGCCAGTCTGAGACATGGCTTTTTCGTTGCAATTCTGCCTAGAAGGCCAGCATCCCGGAGTCGCCTCTTCACTGTTGACGTTGAGACTGGTGTTTTGCGGGTACTTTTGTCCATTCCGACCCAAGGGCTGTTGCTCTAATGACATCATATTCCATATACAGTGTACTACTTCAGACAATCATGTCACCCCATTTCGCATATAGTGCAAGTGCACTACTCAAAAGTAGTGAACTATATAGGGAATAGGGTGTTATTTGAGATTTGCCCCGAGTTCTCTACCAGTGTGACACAGACTACAGACTGGCAGTCAACGATAAAGCTAGTGATAAAACCCCTTAGCAGCCCAGCTCAGAGTGATAGGTGTCGAGATGGAATTGCCTTGCGCTCCCAAGTGGCGCTGCGGTCTAAGGCACTGTATTTCAGTGCTAGAGGTGTCACTACAGACCCTGGTTCAATTCCAGGCTGTAACACAACCGGACATGATTGGTAGTCCCATAGGGCGGCGCACAATTGGCCCAGCGTCGTCCCGAGGTAGGCCATCATTGTAAATAAGAATTTTACTTGCCTAGTTAAATAATTAAAAACAACACACACGCCAACATAAACTCTATGAATGGCTTTACAATATGGAGGATCTTTCATGGCATCTGTCAAAACAGCCACCTATTAATACACACCCTGTGGTCACAGACACAGGCCGATGATCAAACATCACCAACAACTGATGGAGATGGACTCAGGTTTTGACAGCAGAAACAACCAAACACAGACCCAAGAAAGGGTGGTGGAGGTATAGTGCAGTGGATTTCTGTCTCACCTGTAAAAAGCTAGAGGTCTGAGGGTTCCACTTCTCCTCTGGTCTCCCGTGCCAGGTGTTGAGGATACTTAAACACACCTGGAGAAGACAGAAACAGATCAAGGGTTGAAGACAAGAGAATGACTGTCAGGTAAACATCCACAGGCCCTGCCTCCTACCCATCCACCCCTCAATCAGAGGGAAAGCTGAGAAGCAGTTTGCCCTGGCCCCCTCACCAGAGTGCTACCTCTGCTGTAGAAAGCCCACAGTAATTCTTAGAGCAGCTGTCTCCTTCCATTATGAAAATAGATGTTCCTTGTCAGAGTCTTCCTAATGAGGAAGAACAGATGAGGCAGGCTCCAGCACCTTCACGGCTTTTCACCAGGGGAGAGAGGGGGGGGGGGGGGGGGGGGGGGGGGGGGGGAATAGTGTGCTTCTTTTTCATTTTGGCAACACACCAAAAATAAACTAGTGTGAAGGGAAGGCTACTCAAATCAAGCTCTCGCTCTCTCCACTCCAAGCTGTGAGGTTAACAGGTTGATGGTGCCACAGAGGGATCACTCTGGACAGACTGGTGCTGAATATACACTCAAATTAGACATCTTTTCGTGGAAAGCCAAAAGCTGAAGGGACGGTAAACATTTTTCACGAAATGAACCAAACCCCCAACATTTAAACTGTTGATTAAAAGCTAGGCAGTTGACCCAACTCCTCACCAACCCCCTAACCCTGAGTAACTGTATGGGACTCACTTTCCCGTCGTTGTAGAGGTTTGGGTTAAAGCGCACGCTGTGTCCCCCGGTGGTCTCCAGGTTGACCAGGGGCGGGGAGTTGGGGTAGTCCTGGGGGAAGTACACGTCAAACTCAAAGCAGCCGTTGGCGTACGGCGTGTCTGCCGGGCCAGTGATGAGAACCTGCAACACACAGACCACAAGGGGTTAATGACAGTTCACTACCCCCCTTTTTCTTCAACAAACCCATTACCACTAGAGGTGGCTGACACAAAAGGACAGCATTTTTCGCCTGAATATCTCGTGGCTATTATAGAAATCCAATTCATTTCCACACTAGCTAATCAATCAAGGAGACCACAGGAAGTAAAAAAAAAAAGAAACGGCAGACAGACAAACAGGCTTGGGAAGGTCCCAAAAAGGATCAAATAAGGGAAAAGGGATCTTGGTTATTCTGCAGGAATACCCTTGTGCTTTCAGTGACCAGGAACTAAAGACCTTTTGTCTGTATAAGTGGCTCGGTCTGATCGATACAGGGGAAAACCTCGTGGGGAGGTAGACCGCACTCCCCGCTCTGCTCTGTTCTTTGCTCACACGCGCTGAGTAGCGGGTTATTAGCTAGTCACAGGTATTCAGCCTCAAGGATGGCATGCCCGAATGGGGGGGCTGTGATTTACTGCATTAGCCGCTCGCAGAAGGCCCTGACAGCGGAGGGCTAATCTGATCTGAAACCCACTGCACCGAGACCTTGTTTCAAGAGCATTTGGCTCTGGCTTTTTAAAACAAAAAACCCTTTCAGAGTTTCTGTGGGGGCCAAGCTCAGAGAGACACTATCTAGACCAAGGAGGAAGGGCCAGGGATGCAAACTGTAGAGGCCGCAGAGACAATTTAGCTGTTTTAAAGCTAACTTCCTGCAATTATACACATTTTGCCATGGATTATGTAATGTTGTCATGCCATCTGAGTGACTCATAAAATCAAATGAGGACCCCATGCCATTTTTGGAATTTTAGATTATCCCCTAGTGGAATGGTGGCAACTATATAGCAGTGACGGCCCGGCGCTGCTAAAATTGAGTATAGGGGAGACACTGCACTTTTTACTGTATAACAGAAAGGGCTACTGCAGAAAATAACTGATTTACTCATATCCAAATGCCTACCTGTGATTGGGCATGAGGAACGTAGTAAGGAACATAAATGCATAATGATCTGAATTTTCAATGTGTACGGAAAGGGGAAAACACACCAGGTTTATATGAAACCATCTTTATCCTACTCTTCAGATAACTTTACACACAGCCTTCCAATGAAAACGCTGCGTTTGCCTTGCAGAGGCAGTTGCAGTGCATTTGGTGTGGTGCATACGTTGGATTTATCGAACGTAGGGGTCAAACTGTACGCGTTGACAGAAATGGTAGCAGAAGGTGAACGTTGAACTTTTGTTGCACACATATCCAGATGATGCTGCGTACTATTTTGCGCAAGGATGCTGTCGGTGTGTTCGAAGCGTTACTCTCACACACACACACACACACACACACACACACACACACACACACACACCAAAAGTTAGACACCAAACAGAATTTAAGGAACATCAGATGGATTTTTTTCACCCCTTCAGATTTACCTTAGAATGAATTACATTGAGTAGGCATAAGCATCTCTTAGAGTAGGCTCTGTATCCCTTTTCTGTTTTTCCTGTGCAATCCAAATGTGTGCATAGCCAAAGGGTACCATGTTAGCTAGCTAGCCAGGTAACATGACTAAACAAGGTCGTTTGTTACCAAACGACCTTGAAAACGACCTTAAACGAGTAGTTTAAAAAGGCCCGCAACATGGTTTATAAAAATACGTAAATTATGCGCCAATTTGCGATAGAATGGGGTTTGGCTTGAAACGCAAGGTTTCAGTGACGTTAAGGCGCAAGCATGACCGTCCCTGTGCTCCGTTTTTTCTCTGGCAGTGGCACTCCGAGGCTGCGCCACAGTGAAGCCTAGTCAGGCTGGCCTGCTAGTCCGTACAGGCCAAATTAAAATATATCTACATATCCATAACAAAACCCCATCACTGTCTGCACACCCCAAGATCACCATCACGGCTAAATAACATTTAAAAACCGATGGGAGATGGGCAGAGGGAACGGACGGAGAGAAGCAGCAGAGTAGGCTTATGGCTGGTTAGGGGGGTGCGGCTGGCTCTACACAGCTGTCACATTGTGAGATCAAAACGGTGAATATCCCCTTTCATCCCTGAAGGGGGAGAGGGGGAGATCCTGGGAGTGTCCTGTGTTCTTGCATCAACAAACAAGGTGTCTGAGTGAAGTTTCAGGGAGGTTAGCTTTCCCAGCTGAAGAGGAGAGAATGGGCAGGGGAGGAGGGGGAGAGCTGCCCACGCTGCCAGCTGAAGAGAAGGAGAGAATGGGCAGGGGAGGAGGGGGAGAGCTGCCCACGCTGCCAGCTGAAGAGAAGGAGAGAATGGGCAGGGGAGGAGGGGGGAGAGCTGGCCACGCTGCCAGCTGAAGAGAAGGAGAGAATGGGGAGGGGAGGAGGGGGAGAACTGGCCACGCTGCCAGCTGAAGAGAGCAGCTTGCTGATGGGGGAGGAGGAGTAGAGGCAGAGTGAAGCAGGCAGCGTGGAACAGGAACAAGACACAGAATAGTAATAAATAAAAAAAATCAAATAATCACTGATCCGGGGGAGAGAGGTAGGAAGATACGAGAAGACGTGTGACGGTAAAGAGGACGTGGACACACTGTAGGTAGGTAGTTGGTGTATGTGAGAGAGGGAGAGAATGTGTGGGAAGGGTGAGAGTCAAACACCGACTGACTGACCCCTGTCTCAGCAGCGTTAGGTGTGAGGAGTAGCATGCCTATCCAAACCAGCAGAGCGCTCGCAAGATAGCTTGAGGGCACCAAGTGTCACTCAGGCGGTAACTACATTTCGACATTAACATTCAGACACTTTTAGTGTGCTTCCCAGAGAAGTAGGTGGGAAAACTGGAGCAAGTGGTTTTGCTAATAATGTCTACTAAGATAGCTTGATGCTACCGCTCCCGGTGAAAGAATGATACACTGTTTATGGCAGTATTTTTTATTTATTTAACTTTTTTTATTTTTTTAAACTATGCCAGTAGGACAGGAGCTCCCTGGGGACACTTGAAATGAGGGGGGCAACAACCCCAGATGGGTCACTAGACATCCACAATGTCCCACCACGTCCTCCAGCCTCTATCAACTTGTGGCCCGTTCTTGTGCTGCTAAGGAAAAAGTTGTGTTCTCGGCAGAAATAGAACCTTAGCAGACGAGGGTTTTGACATTTACCAAATGAGACTTTGCCATTAATCAGAAAAGGGGTCAAGGCCATGTATTAAACGTCATTGGGAAATGAGTAAGACTTTCAATGACGGCATTGGAACGCGAAGCCATAGGCTATCAAGACCAGAAGCAGAGTCCCCAACAGACCAAATCCGTTTCCCAAATCCGCTCCCCCCCCCCCCCCCCCCTGCTGCAACAACCGCAATTAGCGCAAGTCCTGCGGTTTTAATGCATCCATTTGACTGGAACAGTACTGGAAACACCCTGCTCACTTCTACAAGCATCATCATCATCATCAGCTGGCCATCATGCCTCAGGGCATCTCTGAATCAGACAGATGGGGTCTCCGGTAAAGGCATTTCATAAACACCTTGAATATCATTGAACAGATATCACTTCTATAGATGATTACGTAAAATGTGAGTGGCTAGTACTGTATGTATAAAACGGGGAAGGGGAAATGATAGGCTGGGTGGTTTGGGCTTGTAAAAGACATGCTGAAAGGTATGTACAGTATCAAATCAAGTGGATTGATTACTGTAGGTGTAAGATAGTCCTAAGAGAACAGGACGTGTAACTGAGTGTAAATGGTACAGCACAGAGGACCGTAGAGGACAGGGCAGTATGCATCTGTACCTTCATGATGTCCAGTCGCTCTTCGTCGCAGCGGACAAAGACGCTGGAGGAGGAGGAGAGGGGCAGCGAGGTGGAGAGCGTGACGGCCTCCTGTGCCAGGCGGCGGGCGCGGGCAGCGCTGTTGGCGTCGCTGGCGTTCTTCACCTGAGACATGTAGTGGTAGTTCACCTTGAACACCAGCTTCCCGTCATCGTCCTCCGAGACCATCTCAAAGGTGTCTGCCAGGGAGAGACCCAGCACAGGTATTAATGTCAATACCTACTGGGACTGCTGGAGAGAAGGTTTAAACACTTTCAAAATGGTTCACTACACATCAAAAGAATAAAAAGGCATGAAACAAACACCCCGTTGGCATATCATGCAAATATCCTCCCACTTGGATGAACGAGTACACATGTATCTGGCAGTAAACCTCTATTCAGTAATGACATGGCCCCTACGTCCTTTAATCATATTCCACACCAGGGTTCCTGCCTTGATACTGTGGCTCGTCGACCGTCTCGCTCTTGTACTTGGGCCAGAGCAAGTCCGTTTACATTCATGTCACTTGCGGTTACTTTAGACGTGTGCCGTGCGCAAAAAAAATCTATTGCGGCACAACAAAAGTCCCGTAATCAACCACGGCGTGGCAGGATGAGAAGTGACAGACAGAAAATACCTTCCTCCCTGCAGACAGGCGGCAGGACTGCGTTATCTATCATTTCAGAAAGGGGTAGGAGGGGGTTTGGGGCTGTGCTGCTGCTGTGTTCTGGGCATTACGTGCACTGAGGGAGGGACCAACTGACAGCCAGCCTCAGAGTGAAGAGCCCTGCCTCTAGTATGTCAAAGCATTCCTCCTGTCTTGAAAAGAAACAGTTCCACATTTCCAACATACGGTACCCACCAAACCACAACTGGCCCAAATGTACACCACACATTGAACACAAAACGCACAGAAACTTAAAAGCACTCACCAAACTGGAGCTTCTTCATGATGGCCACGTACTTCTCCTCTAGTGAGCGTAGGATGGACATGGGTTTGGGTCTGGTTGTTGCCTTCTTCGAGGACTCGGCCAACTTCCTCTCTGATGGAGGGAAAGATAAAAAGAAAACCTTGTTACCACGGCAGGTTCAAAGTCATCCCTGTTTGAGAGCCCGGCTTACTGCTGTGTCCCGCCAGCATCTGGATCCAGACCTACCATCTTTACATTAATCTTCCTGGCAAACAAACACACCAACCACACTGTGATAAAGGACTGCTGAGGTCACCGCTTCATTGATATTACTGCCTAGTCCACGCCGACTAAATCGATTAACATCGAAAACACAAAAAGTCATATTCAAGCCATATTCCTCATAACAAGATTATCTCAGAATATGATGGCATTCGCAGGTAATGGCAGGGTTTGTCAGACCTCCTTATCCTCCCGTTTTCACCTTCATATTGATGAATGAATCTGCAATCCGTTGGGAGATTCTCCCACCCCCTACCCTCCAATTTCTTCTGGGTCTTGTCGACAGCTAAACCATGTCCAAGACAAATGACAATGGAAACGGCCACCAATTTTCGCACCGACAGTCGAGAGACGGGGTAGAAAGCAGTTAATGCATTCACATAATTAACAGTCTATTTATAGCACCCCAGCTCCGCTCTCATCCTCTGCTTTAGTTACTGCTACCTGGACAGATGTACCTCCCATTAAATTACTGGTGCATTTTACTGGCCTATTACGACCAGACTTAGGATGCAAGGGGGGGGGCCGTCGATACTTTATTTACTCTCAGTTCTGTTGGCACGTTAGTGTTGGATATCAATATTTCTTGGAACAGTTTCCCAGTTTAACCAGTCTAATACTAGGCTGTAGGAACAGAGCTAAACGCCCGCCTTTTTCGTAAGCCTGCCGCTGGGCCATTTTAAAGACTAATTAAAACAAAACGCATATCGGTCCAGCCCTCTATGCTGCCCATTCCCTTTTGGAACACGAATCCAGTGGCCATTATCATATGAATTTCCTTGTGTAAAGTGACGGCTGCATTGATCTGAGCATTCCCGCCGCCCCCATCCCCAAATAGAGAGAAGCACCTGGGGGGGGGGGGGGGGGGGGGGGGGGGGGGGTGTTACGGTCAATCATACGTCAGATGCATCGGTTGGCAGCTTTCTTCAGCAACGGTGAGTAACGGCTGGCAGGAGTTCCCTGACAGCGGGTTTTATGACCCGATGCCCTCACTACCGAACCCTCCTGTCCTTCTCGTGACTGTCTGCACTATGGGTCTCCCTGCACCGTGGGGACGCAGACAGTAGGGCTGCATGGGGCCTGTGGGACAACAGGTGGCCACAATAGGACAAACGTCTCTATTTAGCATCAAAGCGATGTAAGAGAACGGGTTAACTTTTAACCTGTCACTGACAGAGTGGGGTTGGAGTTGGGTAAAGGACGTTCAGGCCTAAAACAGGACGTGTTTCCTTGATTAAGATAAAATTGAGACTTAAAAGGCTCCAAGTCAATGACAGCCCAGGGAATTTGTACTTGTGGAGACTAAACTTAAGAGACCCATTTTCTTGTCCTTGTCCCAAGAACACACAGGACAAAAGGGAGAGGTAGCAAGAAAAATGTAGACTGGGAAGACATTTGGGACCTGCTGAAATAATTCAGTCAAATTTCTAGGGGGGAGGGGGAGAAAATCTTTTGAAAGAGCCAAAACCAGACAACCTTTAAAAAAGGCACTGGCTAACATTTTACTGTGTCACTTCGTATTACAATAAATGTCTGTAAAAAAAAAAGCCAAGGAGGGTCCAGACTAATAGTCCCCTTGCTCGGCATGGTTTGGCCCTAGGCCAGAGAGCGACGTGTGTGCGGCCAGCCTTACCCTGGTTTGCCTGCCGTAGGCTGGTGGTGGCAGCGTAGACAATCTCAGCCGTCCTCTGGATGTCAGGCACCAGCAGGGTCAGGCCCTCAGGCTCTGGGTCTGAGCTATCAGGCTTCACCACGCCTTTTGCCTTGTCTTTCTTTGACCTGAATAACAAAAAGAGGAGTTCAGTAAATCAACATAATCCCTGCCTGCAGTGACATATATCGCTAATTTACTTGCATTGCAGTCAATCACGGAAGGAAATCTGAGGCGACAAGATTACTGATGGGAATAGAAATGTTCAATGGTCCTAAGGAGTGCTCTACAGTGCAACAATTCAACATTTTGGGCGGTTCTGTAGATGATACCCGTGTCCATCTGAAAAGGAGCATATTGCCCAGTGAGCCACAATCCGGGAGCAAAATTGATATACCCATTCCCAGTATTTTTCATGCTTTGTTAAAGGGGTGTGCATCCAACGGTGAAGCCTCAAACCCAAAAAGCAAAGACCATCTGACCCCATGTTCAGACAAATGTAACGAAGTGGCAAGGACACCATTCCTCTTGTCCAGGTGCCACGAATACTTTAACCAGTTTTGTGAAGACTTGCAGCATAAATAATTTGGCGCTCACAACTAGGTAAGCAGAGACATTGAAAAAACCTCCCTACTTTCATCCCAGTTAAAATTAAAATAAGTCCCTGCATCAAAACTCCTGGGTTAAGTGGAAAACCCCAGAGGTGGCTGAAATACACGAGGGACGTTAAAACAGTCATTTAACCTTGTGCATAAAAACGCAGTGGGAGCTGAGAGGAGAATGGATTCCGCGGCCTTGCTGATGGGTGGCTGAAAAAGACACTTTCCACATGACCTTTTGTGAAGTTGAACAGCCGCCAAGTTCCCTCCCCTTTCTCGCCCCTCTGCTCCACCAAGGACAGTCAGCGAAGGTCTTCTGTCACCAACCCCCCCCGTCCTCATCGGCCATTTCATTCCATTCCATTGCAGGCCAGGCGGCCAACACATGCCTTGGCAGGCTGGACACAGATGAGGAGAGACAGTTGAAGAGAATGCCTAACGCTCTGCTGTGGATGCCCAGCTGTCCCAACCGCCCCAAGGCCCTGCTTTCATTAGAACTCTCTCGGTGTGTCCGGACCTCAGCCCTCAGAGTCCAGCCTGATGTAATGCCTGTGGATATGATGCTTATGAATGCATTATCGCCGAGGCCTGACGGAGCCGATAGCAGGGCATTTTTCTTCCTCATCCCCGCCCCCATCACTGGTGAAGAAACCACAGCTTCATGCTGGACCACCCTCAGACAGTAATCCTAAGTGTGTTGCTGATAAGCAGCAGGGGTACAGACCACCAGGTAGGTCTGTCAGTCTCCCAGGGTGGATTGGCTATTCTGCTGTACATTTGAAAAAAACTGTCATGGGTCCTGGCATGTTTGTTGGTGGGACATTCAAGAGGGAGGGGCTGTGCCTTCTGAAAATAACACCCAGCTGGAACATTAAATTCATAACATGCCACCAGGGAGGAGACATGCATGTCTGTGGGAATCGTACATGCGCTGGAACGGTTTGATACGTCTCCACGGCTAACCACGCATGGCTCACATCCTTTAAATATTGACTCCTCGGATGGGATCCCACGGAATACTGAGGATTCCGCGCACTGAGCAGATGTGTGTAGCTTGCGTAGAGGCTAGGAAGAGGTTAAGAGTGCCTCGGCTCCTCTGAAGTGTCCTGCTACGGTCTTTGCGTAAAGCTCAGCACTGGGCTGGATGGTGGGGGGAGATATATGGGAGGGGGTTAAGGATCCTTTACACAAACTGTTAATTGTGCTGCTGAAGCAGAATAACATGGACTTCCTGCACACTTTGGGGCTGTGATTAATAATGGATGCTCACAGGCCCACTACTGCTGATGACTCACGGTCTAGAGACCAGTGAGGAGGCTGGCCCAGGATCGAACCCCCTTGAAAAGCTAATGCGCGGCAGAAACCATCAATTTACATTGATTACATGGGCAGTGAGGCTTTATTCTTTGCTTGTGTTGTATGTTCTTACTCTGTCCGTTTAAGTCCCCACCTGAGGCGGTTAGTGTAGGTGTCCACGCAGGTCTTCATCTTGGCCAGCAGCATGCCCACAGACGTCTGTCCCTCGGAGCTTCCCTCCTCCTCTTCCTCCTGGCTGGGGTCTCCTGACAGAGGCAGCAGCAGGGGCACCAGGGCCGTGGAGGTGGAGATGGCCCTCAGCAGCTCCAGCAGCGCCCGGTACAGGGGCACGTGGCGAGCCATGTCAAGCACTGAGGAGAGAAGAGAACACAGGAACCAGGGCGTTAAGGAGGAAGGTAAACTCAGACTGGAGAGTGCATAAGCGAGAGCCAAGAGAAACATGGTAATAGGGTTGTTTTTGGAATCAATCCCAATGAAAACATGGACAAAGACAAGACACCCATAATTCCGACACCTCTCCTGTGATCAAACTATGCATCGCTGTAAAAAGGAAATCCAAATTGGGCTGGCACATCTGAAGACACACACAAATCGAAATTGGCTTCCAAGACACCAGTTTAGAATTCAATATAGGAGTACATGAGAGAACATAACAAGAGTATCCGTGACATGGTCTTGAGTCAACCTGTGTGTGTGTGACGGGATATATGGGGGCAGGTCGGAGAACTCCAGATTGCACTTGGAGAAAGGAGAGGAGCAGCATGACTAGAGATGGATTGTAGTGAGCAGAAAGCTAGTGAAAATGGATATTAAATATGATTAGAGTTCCAGGAATGGACAAATGACATGCACGCACTAGGAACAGCCCTCAGGCGGCCAAAACCAAAGTCCAGAACTCAATTTAAACTGCTCACAAACAAAAACGTGAGCCCGACTTCTGTCCAATACCAACTCACGTCCCTGAACGCAACTCAAAAACAGCCCTGTGTTCCAGGCCCTGAAATGAAGCCGAGCCAGCTAGTCAGGAGGGCAGTCACCAATGGAAGCTACTCTAAAAGGAAAGCCTGGGGCCGAGCAACCCCCTCACTTACGTTCCCAGATACATGATTGAATCAAATAATGAATCTCAGGGTGTCATTTTCTAGAATGTAGGACGAGTCAGAGAGTGTGATAGATTGGAAAATCCACAGCTGTGCTGTGGTCCAAGGAAAAGGGGGAGGGCGGGAGAGAGAAAGAGGTGGAGACATATTAGATTTGCGGGGAGGGAATAATCCTGACGTGGCTGTGACAGGAGCAGGCCCAGCTGTTTGTCCTGCAGCTTCTTCATTGTGATGGGATTCCATACAGTATAGGTCTGACAGTTCCCACTTCATACCCATAATGGAAGTTTAAATAACACTGAGTTGTGGTGGCGAGCCTGCTGAGCTAGGCCCCTGCATTCCCTTGTGAGCGGCTTGCGCGAGACAGAGGGCAGGTGCACTCGGCGACCCACAAACCCCATTAAAAATCTAACCTGGTTCCACGTGGTTGTGCTGTGAGAAAGGCCCTGGCCTGGGACAGCGTGACACCGAGTTAAAAGGATGTGCTAGGTTTCTTTGTGTGTGGTTGGTTGTGTTCCTAGTTGGTGGGGGAAATAAAAAAGAAGACCCAGACATAATCCCTTGGTGAAAGGAGAGGATTTTTAGGATGTATTCAAAACGGGTCTGACTTGGAGAAGCACAAAGGCAATTTGATGGATTAGAACAAATCTAGCAGAGAGCACCGAGGAAGCAACCCTGTCCTCACTCCTTTTTCTGATGATGTACTCCCGTTTATTTAGCCACATTGTTTACCAAGCTGTCTGAAAAGCATAAAAATCACTTATTGTGGCCTACATCCCTTAGATGTGTTTTAAGCAGTCCATGGACAGTCATACTCCTGCTGAACCAAGATCGTGTCCATCATTGTCAGAGGCATATCCGGTCTGTGAGTGGAAAGAGATTTGCGGTGACGGCACAGACATTTCCATTCGCGTATGTGTGCGTACACGTGTGTCACTGTCGACCTGAGCGCAACGGTGTGCTCAAATGGAGCAGGACGGCCCTACACTTTTGCACCCAGTCTGCTTTACATTTATATTGGAATTCCCGGCCCCAACGTCCCTTTTCCCAGATTTTTAACATTGACCTCTCGTCACTTTAATCTGCTCCTCAATCCTCTCTAGTATGTGGGCAGCACCCAGAGCAGAGACCAAATCCCCACGCTACTGATTCCAATTACCGCTAGGCTCCGGTCAACTGGTATGATTGATGTGGGAGATGTCACTATTATCCTTATGTCTAATGTCCCCAGTGTTGAGCGAGTGTGTGTTGCTTTAAACTCCTCCTCCATGTCTCTCCCTCCCCCCATTCTCCTCGTACTCTCATGGTCAAGTACATCCCTTGTTCGTCATCATTTAACTTGGACTAGAACCAACAAAATAGCCTTCTCTGCGCAAGGAAAGAAGATGGACTGAGAATCTAATAATACATTAAGACTCTTTTTCCCCCAAAGGGTGATAAAACAAGGTTAGGAAATCTAACGACAGCAGTAATGCTGCAGAGACAAACATGGGTCTGATATGACCTTCGTTCCTTTAAGGTACACCATAATTCTGTCCATCAGATTAAAATAAAGGACACAAAAAGTCACAATAGGAGGGGCACCTCCCCAGACTTTAAATTGGCAATAAAAAAAGGTTATCCGTGATACTCCAACAGACGAACAGAAAAGGAGCTACAATGTACTGGACATCCATCTTGACCACAGCTGGCTGGGGGGGAGGGGGGGCCCTTGTCCACATTTTATACGTTACAGCCTTACTCTAAAAAAAAAAAAGACAAATAATAATTATTCCCTAAATCTACACACAATACCCCATAATAACAAAGCAAAAACAGGCTTAGACATTTTTGCAAATGTATTAAAAATAAAATACTGAAATATGTAAATGTGATAGGTATTCAGACTCTTTACTCAGTACTTTGTTGAAGCACCATCGGCAGCAATTACAGCCTCAAGTCTTCTTGGGTATGACGCTACAAGCCAGTCACATGTGTATTTGGGGAGTTTCTCCCATTCTTCTCTGCAGATCCTCTCAAGCTTTGTCAGGTTGGATGGGGAGTGTCGCTGCACAGCTACTTTCAGGTCTATCAAGAGATGTTCGATCGGGTTCAAGTCTGCGCTCTGGTTGGGCCACTCAAGGAGGCTCAGAAACTTGTCCCAAAGCCACTCCTGCGTTGTCTTGGCTGTGTGCTTATGGTCATTGTCCTGTTGGAAGGTGAACCTTCACCCCAGTCTGAGGTCCTGAGCACTTTGGAGCAGGCTTTCATCAAGGAGCTCTGTACTTCACTTTGTTCATCTTTCCCTTGATCCTGACTAGTCTCCCAGTCCCTGCCACTGAAAAACATCCCCACAGCATACTACCACTACCATGCCTCATTGTAGGGATGTGCCAGGTTTCCTCCAGATGTGACGCAAATCTTGTTTCTCATGGTATGGGAGTACTTTGTGCACCTTTTGGCAAACTCTAAGCGGGCTGTCATGTGCCTTTTACTGAGGAGTGTCTTCTGTCTGGCCACTCCACCATAAAAGCCTGATTGGTGGAGTGTTGCAGAATTGGTTGTTTTTTCCACAGAGGAACTCCGGAGCGCTGTCAGAGTGCCCATCGGGTTCTTGGTTACCTCCCTGACCAAGGTCCTTCTCCCCCGATTGCTCAATTTGGCTGGGCGGCCAGCTCTTGGAAGAGACTTGGTGGTTCCAATCTTCATACATTTAAGATTAATGGAGGCCACTGTGTTCTTGGGACCTTCAATGCTGCAGAAATTATTTGGTACCTTTCCCCAGATCTGTACCTTGACAGAATCCAGTCTTGGAGGTCTATGGACAATTCCTTCAACCTCATGTCTTGGTTTTTGCTCTGACATGCACTGTCAACTGTGGGGCCTTATATAGACAGGTGTGTTCCTTCCCAAATCATGTCCAATCAATTGAATTTACCACTGGTGGACTCCAATCAAGTTGTAGAAATATCGAAGATAACCAATAGAAACAGGACGCACCTGAGCTCAATTTCGAGTCTCTTAGCAAAGGGTCTGAATAGATATGTAAATAAGGTTTGTTTTTTACATATTGAATACATTTACAAAAAAAATGTAAACCTGTTTTCGCTTTGTCATTATGGGGCATTGCGTGTAGATTGAGGGAAAAAATATTTCATACATTTTAGAATAAAAATGTGGAAAAGTAAAGGGGTTTGAGTACATTCCCAATGCACTGCTTAGCTAGGTGCTTCATACTAAAAACAATCTGAGCAAGCACGTGAGACGCAGGCAGGCGCGGGAGACGCAGGCAGGCGCAGGCAGGCGCGAGAGACGCAGGCAGGCGCGGGAGACGCAGGCAGACGCTCTTTGCATATTGTATTTTAAAAACAAGGCCAAACGCTAACATCTTAAATAGTCTTACAATGGATTTTTGTGGTTTAGGGGAAACTTGAGACCGTGGCTATGCTACAGTTTAACAAAAGGCTAGGAAGGTCGGTGACACAAACCAGTCAAAATACTAAACACATTTATCTTCGCACTGTGGCTTGGTTCAAGTTTAATTGGCTTCTCGACAGGGCGCACAACTGCTTCTGACACAGGAGAGAAGATGGGGAATCGCCTTGGATTTATCCACGGCACTTCTCATCGACGCTGGAAGAGCATGGCACTGGCTCGCAGCGGCAACCACCACACGTTGATATTCATCACAACATTCCTCAGTCTATTTGGGCATCTGTGAGAAAAACAATCCCCAGAACATCAATAGCCTGTCACCCAATATAAAGCCCTTGCAGGAAATAGGGCTAACTAACCTGATAGGAATATGACTAGAAAAAGGGACAAGTGAGAGGAAGGTGTGCAAACCAAATGCAAATTGGGTTTGTTCCACCAATTGGGTGCCTTTTGAGAAGTGTAACTTGGTGGGGGGGGGGGGGAACGTTTTATTTCAACAAATGTTAACATTGTCATAAAGAGCACGTTCAACTCAATAAAACGCACTCTTCCCCATCTCAAGATGTTAAATAAGTGAAATAAAGTGCCTATTAAGGACCAAATAAAGTAACAGGGTTGGCAACGTCATCTTATATCAGCCATAAATCCTTTTGTGACAGGGGGAACGGAAGCTTGAGGTGTGCAACAGGGCGGGGCAATTGAATGCAAGCTTCACAAAAAAAATGAAATGTTACAAAATGTCTAGCCTGTCTGACGTGTAATATTCGACACCGCTTACTTTATCACAAAACACCAGAAAATGTCGAAAGAGTAGAACCAGCTGAGCTCACCTGCTTTTACAATAGGATTTGAGTATTACATGTTCAATGTGTTTAAAATAAATAAATAATTCAACGGAAAAATGAATAGTTTCACCATATTGAAACAAGAGTTCAGCTCACGTAAAAAGGTTGACTTGAAAATGTGGAACAGGTTTTTTTTCTTCCTTAAAATGAATCACTAATAACATGCAATAAATGATCTTCATAAATAACTGTCAAAGCAACAAAATAACTAAGGTTTGATAATGACAGCGAAACTTGGAGAAAAGTTGGATTGAAGTGGGTTAAAACACTTCCTAGAAATCAGAGGATGCACAGAGGGACATGTCAGATTTATTGAATTTTCCATGTCGTCTATATTAAAAAGGGCACTTCATTTAATATAAACAGGCTTTTAAAATTCTATATTTGTACACAATTTCCACTTAAAGGGGCTCATTTTAGGGAACAACCCAATTCATTAAAGAGAATGAGATCAAAACATTAAAATGTGGCAGTGGAGCCGTCCTAATAAGTGCCAAGACATGATGGCCTGAAATGTCTCTTGGCTGCAACAACGCATAAACAATTCAGAGACGACATCCAAAAAGCCACAAGGCAAGGGGAAGGCATCTCATATACTCTATTCGCAACTTTACTTAGAAATCACATAAAGTGGAGCAGGTTGAAATATTACATCAAGCTAAGTGTGATGCTGAAATACGACACTCCAGAGTTGAGAACCAGTCGAGGGTTAGCTGCATACATAATGCATGTGCAACAAGCATTGAAAGTATAAAGCCTTTGCTAGTCCTCAAATCAAAAGTACAAGCATTAAGAACAGAGTGCCCCCTGAGCACCCCAGCCATGTTATCTAGGCCTAAACTGTTATTATTGTCAATGTAACAACACACCAGCCATTTGTTTTTGTTTTTATGACTCATTTTGGTAGGGAGACGTTGCGGGCAATTCGCATCACTCCGCTAACGGGAAGCACAGAAAATGAGACCCCAGAGCATACATGTCTACCTTGTTGTGATTAAAGTCATAATTCAACATCTATCATGGTCCAAAACACACCAACACAGTCATGAAGAGGGCACCACAACACCTCTTACCCCTCAGGAGGCTGAAAAGATTTGGCATGGGCCCTCAGATCCTCAAAAAGTTATACAGCTGCACCATGGAGAGCACCTTGACTGGTTGCCATCCAGGAGCTCTATACCAGGCGGTGTCAGAAGAAGGCCCTAAAAATTGTCTAAGACTCCAGACACCCAAGTCATAGACTAGGGGTACCGATGCACCAAGTCTGGAACCAACAGGTCCCTAAACAGCTTCTCCACACAAGCCATAAGACAGAGTTAGTTGAATAGTTAACCAAATAGATACCCGGACTACCTGCATTGACCCTTTATGCACTAACTTTGACTCATCACATATGTTGCTGGTACTGTTTATTATGCGACTTTATTCCTAGTTATATGTGCAGTGCCGTCAGAAAGTATTCACACCCCTCGACTTTATCCACATTTAGTTGTGTAACAGTCTGAATTTAAAATGGATTAAATTGAGATTGTCACTGGTCTACTACACACAATACCCCATAATGTCAAAGTGGAATTATGTTTTTATTGTATTTTTGTTTTTACAAATGAAAAGCTGAAATGTCTTGAGTCAATAAGTATTCAACCGCTTTGTTATGGCAAGTCTACATAAGTTCAGCAGTTCACTTTTGCTTAAAAAGTTAGTGTGAGCAATAGTGGTTTTTAATGACAACCTCATCTAAAGGAGGGAAACCATTCAGGGTTTTCACCACAAGGCCAAAGGTGACTTTAAAACAGTCCTAGTTTAATGGCTGTGATAGGAGAAAATCGAGGATGGAACAACATTGTAGTTACTCCACAATACTAAATTGACAGAGTGAAATGGAAGCCTGTACAGAATACAAATTGTCCAATACATGTAGTCTGTTCACAACAAGGCACTAAAGTAATACTGCAAAAACAAATGTGGCAAAGCAATTAACTGTTTGTCCTGAATACAAAGTGTTACGTTTTGGGCAAATACAATACAACACATTAATGAGTACCACTCTTCATATTTTCAAGCATAGTGGTTGGTGGCTGGATCATGTTATGGATCTGCTTGTAATCGTTAACTGGGGTGTTTTTCCAGGATAAAAAAATAAATGGAGCACAGGCAAAATCCTAGAGGAAAACCTGGTTCAGTCTGCTGTCTACCAGACACTGGGAGATTAATTCAGCAGGACAATCGACACTTGAGTTGCTTACCAAGAGGACAGTGAATGTTACAGTTTTGACTTAAATCTGCATTAGAATCTATGGCAAGACCAGAAAATGGTTGTCTAGCAATGATCAACAACCAAACAGAGCTTGAATAATTTTGAAAATAATAATAAATAATATATATATATATTTTTTTCAAAGGTAAATGCTGCACAATCCAGTTGTGGAAAGCTCTTGGAGGCTTCCCAGAAAGACAGCTGTAATCGGCGTGTGATGACACTGCTCTGGATGAAGTTCATGGTTGGGATTGTACACTATACCGTCCAGATGTCAATCTCAACATAAAAAACAAATGAAATTATCAAATTGATTGTTTGACATTTATAAAATTGCATAGCGAATATGGCAATATGAATACTGTGCTCGTTATGTTTTTCGCATGAGTTATACAATAAGAAATAAAATGGTAATGATTCATCTCCAAGTGGCCATTGATTTAGCATAATTGAACACGTCACAAGTAGTGTCACTCCATCTAGTGGAAGGGGAAAGAAAACGGGTTAGGATTCAGCAGCGGGCTGCATAATCTGTTTGTATATCCAATCACAGCGCAGCGACATGTTTTCAGGCCAACCTTCGGCTAAAGCGTTGCCCCTGTGGTGTCAGGTTTGAAATGAGATGAGAAACCAAAGGAAATGAGAGAGAGCTCAAACAAGAGGCCTGTGCTTCTGGGAAGGAGGGAGGAAGGGAAAAGGGAGGGATGAGAGAGCGCGACGCTGCCGTGTGTACTTGACAAATTAGTGTTCATAGAACTACCAGATAAGAGTGCCATCGGCGGCGACTCCTCTCCTACCACCGACGCTTTTGGCAGCTTCAATACAAGAACAAGACTCTACCTTGCCCCTTTTCTCCTGTTCCCAGTCTCCTGCTCCTCCAATAGCAGCACAGTAAAATGTGTAATAGACAGGATCCTGTGTTTTGCGCAATCATGTGACAGAAATATTTTATCCTGTATTTTAAACCATATTCAGAAATGAGAATTGCACCAAAAAAAATTCAAGCTATGGTCTCCATTTATAGCTGGGAAGGGACCTCTACTGTTTCTACAAGACCAGCGGAGTATGATTTCTGTTTCAACTTGTTATTGTTTGTTGATATCAACTTTGTTGATAACTAATGAGGGAAAATGTACTTGTTACAACTGTGATACGTGGTCTCACCTAGCTATCTTAAGATAACTGCGCCAATTTTAAGTCGCTCTGGATAAGAGTGTCTGCTAAATGACTAAAATAAAAATGATACTCCTGAACCATCTGACAACAAAAGGTGACAGTTTGATGAAAAAGGTTCAAATCCAGGTATGTCACATGACTGTGCAAAACAGGGCCCGAGATCGAGGCTAGCCAAGCAGTACTATGCACATGGAGGTAAGTGGGAATAAGAGCAGCGAGAGTGGGAGAGGCGCCACGGTAGCCTGGTTGCTCCTTCTGCGGGTCCCCAGAGGTGGCAGTGAGTGACAGCCTGGCACAGGGCACAATGTCCAGCCAGCGTTGTTAATCCACAATTGGGGGTTAGGCTCAGGTAGTGGTAGGAAAACTGTAGTAAACAAATAAGAACGTGGCAAAAGGGGAATGGGAAGGAGGTCAATGCCTATAGCGGAAATTGCTTATTCGAAATATGTTGCAGAGGATAAAAAAATGGAATCGGCAAGGTTTATGCTACACACTCCTTTGCAGGGAATACCTGGTCGGTCTCTGCGATTAAATGGAGTCATGTGAATAGAAGTAAATAGGCTGGCCCTGTCATTATGTTACTAAGCCAGTGGGCTCCCTGCACGTTTCCATTCCCAGTTCATCATGGGAGTAAACAGCAGGTGACAGAGGTCAATAAAGCAATAACAGATAAGGTCCCACCACTAACACAGAGCAGCATGGTAGATAGTTCTGGGGAATTACCCAACCATTTGGTTCTTTTTTGGGTGTTTTAAAAAACAAAATTGACTTCACATGTTCAATTATTTGAATTCCATTTCCTTTGTTTTTTCTGAGAGCACAATGGAGTTTCTCTATAGAGATATATCAGATCAAGCCCGAACTGTGGGACGTATACTGAACAAAAATAAAAGCAACAATTTCAATTTTGCTGAGTTACAGTTGACACAAGGAAATCAGTCAATTGAAATAAATAGATTAGCCCTAATCTATGGATTTCACATGACTGGGCAGGGGCTCCGCCAGGGGTGGGCATAGGTCTACCCACTTGGGAGCCAAAACTAGGTCCAGCCAATCAGAAAGAGTTTCTCCCCACAAAAGGGCTTTATTACAGACAGAAATACTCCTCCGTGACAATCCTGCAGGCGAAGAAGCCTGATGTGGAGGTCCTGGGCTGGTGTGGTTACACGTGGCTTGCAGTTGTGAGGCCAGTTGGACATACTGCCAAATTCTCTAAAACGACATTGGAGGTGGTTTATGGTTGAGAAATTAACATTCAATTCTCTGGGAACAGCTCTGGTGGACATTCCTGCAGTCAGCATGCCAATTGCACACTCCCTCAAAACTTGGGACATCTGTGACATTGCGTTGTGTGAGATAATGGCCAATTTTAGAGTGGCCTTTTATTGTTCCCTAGCACAAGGTGCACCTGTGTAATGAGCATGCTGTTTAAATCAGCTTCTTGATATGCCACACCTGTCAGGTCGATGGATTATATTGACAAAAGGAGAAATGATCACTAACAGGGATACAAACAAAAGTGTGCACAAAATTTGAGAGAAATTAAAATCTTTGCGCATATAAAACCTTTCTGGGATCTTTTATTTCAGCTCATGAAACATGCGACCAACACTTTACATGTTTCATTTATACTTTGTTCAGTGTAGTAAGGAGTTACCAAAATAACAATATCCAACATAGTGCAGAAAAAGCGGTAATTAACTACAATGACCATAATCCATTGCTCGCCTACACAGGATAGAGCGCAGGCTGCATCGTGAGGTATCTCTGCCTGAAAATACATGATCTAAGTGATTGGTCTTCAGCAGTCATAAAAGTATGCCTTATTTACTTTGACGAACTACTAAAATAGTGATTTGTCAGACAGCAGCTTTATAGAAATGAGGTGACTTGGAATGAAATAAAGTAATCAAATATGATTCATGATTCCATGTGTTATGTTATAGTTGTCTTCACTATTATTCTACAATGTAGAAAACAGTACAAATAAAGAAACCCTGGAAAGAGTAGGTGTCTAAACCTTTGACTGATACTTTGTATGCAAAAAAAAACACAAAAAAAAAAAACACTTGTACATGTCTGAAATAGGACAAATTTAAGCACCCACTTAATTAGCATTATACAGTACATACCAGGGACAATCAACATTTGGGATGGTGGATCAATTTAAGAGACAAATTCCATGGAGATATAGCCATAATCAAGTTAAATTGCGTGAGCTTTTGTTTGTTCCTTATCAAGCACAAATTCTGAACCGTAAAATGCCTCTCCAGTCCTCTTGAGAAGACATCGTTTCTCTGAATGCTACAAAACACCAGGGATCTTAATCATTTTGCCAAAGTTGTAATATGACTCTGATTGGAGTCATTTAAAAAAAGATGGGCTGCCTGGAGGCTGCCTCTGTAGTACTCGCCCTGCTGATAATTGCCCTGGTCTGTAATTTCCCAGCATTAGAGTGATTGGTATGTGTGGATCCTAATGATCAGAGAGGAGTTCATCCACTCAGCCCAGTTGGAGGTAATTCTCTCATGGAATGTCTGAGCGCTTCCTTGCAAAGCCAGAAAGCCAGGGCTGAAGAGCTTTCTACAATTGCCTTGAAAGTGGATACTGGTCGATAAGTGTTCACATGAACGGTCAACTCAGGGGCCGTGTCCAAATACCCATACTGGCTGTAGACCGTTTGAGTACACACACAAAAAATAGTTTTAAAGTATGCACATTCTCGAAAGTCTATTATGCTGTAAATGCCATACTAATTTTGGCTTTTCATCTAGCAGAATTCACTGCACAATTTTCTGGAATTTTATAGCCACAATAAATTGGAAGAGAGGGGCTGTGAGTTTTGATAGATAGATCTCTTCAAGTAAACAACTAAACTTGGCTGTATGATTGCCATAGGCTGAGAGACATCCTATGACCATTAATTCCCTTAAGAATTTACATTGTATATAACATGCAAGTAATATAGTGTAACCATGTATATTGTTGTTGATTTATTAGCCATTCTTTTATGATCGTTTAATTTTATTCAACGTATCGACCGAAGATTACACAATGCAACAGCCGTATCTGTATACATGATATGTACTGTCAACGATTACTATTACTACTGAAATTGACTTTCATTATCCACATTGCATTGTCCTGTATTTACTGAAATGCTGTACCACTATATTGCTTTGGCAGTATCTACAAATTGCGTTTCATGCCAATAAAGCAATCTGAATTAGAATGAGAGCGCGCGAGTGACAAAGCGGGCACGAGTGACAAAGCGGACACGAGCGAGAGAGAGAGTTAGATAAACTTGCTGCTGCCATAGGTTATCATACCATCAGGAAGTGCCCGTCTCGACCTCATCAAGACTAACTAGCTACAGTAGCCAGCTAACTAGCTAAAGTAGCAAGGCTATTTTGATCTACAACTCCATATGAAACAGCCTAACTGTTGGTTGATCATTGTAGCCTACACCATATCATTTTAGTTCAATTTTTGCATCGATTAGAAATCTCCCACTGACTGTAGCGCTGCTTTGATTGACAGTCAATAACAAGCTACACATGTAAAAACGGACGCGTCTCTGTTTAAACGGGTGCACTCATAACTGTCGTTTTATTTAAATATCGAATGCAAATGGCATTTCCTTGTAGGCTATGTAGCATCGTCATATCATTTATAAATATTTTAGACAAAGCCTTAACAGAAAGCCAAAAAAAAAGTCTCCCAAGTAATCGAATACTAACGTCCGTTCGGATAGTCAAATAACCGTGCCCATCCCTAATACAAACGCTAGTTTCCGTCGCAAAACTTCAATTTTACAACTGTTTGGAGTATACACCCGTGTTATGGTGAAAGAAACTATAAATTGCACTCGTTACCGATTCACCTCAGCACTATAATCTGGTGAAGTATGTCAGTCACAGTCTAGTTAACCTTTCTGATCTCCCCATCCCGGATCCGGGATCGTGAATACAGACTCAAGCTCATTACCATAACGCAACGTTAACTATTCATGAAAATCGCAAATGAAATGAAATAAATATGCTAGCTCTCAAGCTTAGCCTTTTGTTAACAACACTGTCATCTCAGATTTTCAAAATATGCTTCTCAACCATTGCAAAACAAGCATTTGTGTAACAGTATTGATGGCTAACGTAGCATTTAGCATTAGCATTCAGCTGGCAACATTTACACAAAAAAACAGAAAAGCATTCAAATAAAATAATTTACCTTTGAAGAACTTCAGATGTTTTCAATGAGGAGACTCTCAGATAGCAAATGTTCAGTTTTTCCTGAAAGATTATTTGTTTAGGATAAATCGCTCCGTTTTCTGCGTCACGTTTAGCTATGAAAAAACCCCTGTATCCAGGATTGTGTAAATCTATCAGCAAGCTCATTAGCATAACACAACGTTAACTATTCATGAAAATCGCAAATGAAATTTAATAAATATGCCATCTCTCAAGCTTAGCCTTTTGTAAACAACACTGTCATCTCAGATTTTCAAAATATGCTTCTCAACCATAGGAAAACAATCATTTGTGTAAAAGTAGCTAGCTAGCGTTAGCATTTAGCGTTAGCATTTAGCGTTAGCATTTAGCGTTAGCATTAGCGTTAGCATTAGCGTTAGCATTAGCGTTAGCATTAGCGTTAGCATTAGCGTTAGCATTAGCGTTAGCATTAGCGTTAGCATTAGCGTTAGCATTAGCGTTAGCATCCAGCACGCAACATTTCAACAAAAACATAAAAGCCTTCAAATAAAATCATTTACCTTTGAAGAACTTGATGTTTTCAATGAGGATACTCTCAGTTAGATAGCAGATGCTCAGTTTTTCCAAAAAGATTATTGTGTATTAGAAATAGCTCCGTTTTATACATCACATTTGGCTACCAAAAAAAATCCGAAAATTCAGTCCTCAAAACGCGAACTTTTTTCCAAATTAACTCCATAATATCGACTGAAAACATGGCAAACGTTGTTTAGAATCAATCATCAAGGTGTTTTTCACATATCTCTTCATTGATACATCGTTCTTGGACACATGGTTTCTCCCCTATATCAAATGGAAAAGTACGAGCAGCTGGCAATTGCGCACCGAATTCCACGCAGGACACCAGGCGGACACTTGGAAAATGTAGTCTCTTATGGTCAATCTTCCAATGATATGCCTACAAATACGTCACAATGCTGCTAAGACCTTGGGCGAACGACAGAAAGTGTAGGCTCATTCCTTGCGCAATCACAGCCATATAAGGAGACAATGGAAAACAGAGCTTCAGAAATTCTGCTAATTCCTGGTTGATGCATCATCTTGGTTTCGCCTGTAGAATGAGTTCTGGGGCACTTACAGACAAAATCTTTGCAGATTCTGAAACTTCAGAGTGTTTTCTTTCCAAAACTGCCAGAATATGCATAGTCGAGCATCTTTTCGTGACAAAATATCGCGCTTAAAACGGGAACGTTTTTTATCCAAAAATGAAATAGCGCCCCTAGAGATCTAACAGGTTAACAAATGTGAGCAACCGCAACATTCAAACGAGGCTACAAAGAAAACTAATGGGACTGTAGCGACTGTGTTGACTTCCACATCGGGGGTGTGAACTAGGTTTCTATTCAAGCGTTGATCGACATGGATGCGCGCTGTGTTAAGAAGCAGTGCGGCTTGGTTGGGTTGTGTATCGGAGGACGCATGACTTTCAACCTTCGTCTCTCCCGAGCCCGTACGGGAGTTGTAGCGATGAGACAAGATAGTAGCTACTACAACAATTGGATACCACGAAATTGGGGAGAAAAAGGGGTAAAATGAAATATTCTTTTTTTTTTTTAAATGGACAGTGACGCATTTTTTTGCGTCATCATTTGCATGCGACCATCATTCTCAAAGCCGTTGTTAACTTCTAAGATCCCTTTAGCACTGCCCTAAAAACCAGATTCAAATTCGACACAAACCTTCAAATAGGTATGTAATTACACATTATATAAACTCTTTATAGTGTTTTATTTACATTTTAGAGGCGATAAGGTTGGACAGGTAGAGTGAAAAAAATAGATTTTCCCACACAACATCTCTCCTTCTCACTATCACGCATTAGTTTATTTTCCCCACCCTACATTTTTAAAAAGACCCGACGGGGCTCATTGTCTTCTTTAAATTATGCAGAAACGGGCAGCGTGGGGGTCATGTAATTTATTCTGTTGGAAAGGGGAGACATTACAGTTGATCTGGAAGTATTACGTTTTTGGAGGGCTAAAATAAGGTCAATTAAACAGACCAAGGCGATGTACAAAAGTGAGTGAGTTTACGTTACATGTATAGATGAACGGTTCCGGGCACTGTATCTACTACGCTTTGTTTCGGGACAACCTGGATCACTCAGTTCCAATGCAGCAATTGTTTGCTTGCCGAGGATTATAGGCTTGAGGTGGATTCCTTGATCATGCAGGTCGCCAGCCTACGTAAGAAACTGGGGCAAACGCAGAGTGGAATGTTTACCTTTTCTACGCCAGTGGCTGAATCTCCACCTTGTTGTTATCCGACTGGCCGGAGTAGCCCGGAGCTCCCCTATCTGACAGTGGAGTCGAAGGAGCACAGCAAGAGGAGCATGGCAATCAACGATGCTCGCATGTCACAAGCCGTGGAAGCCTAAGACAGCGACCTCCCACAACGCAGTCTACAGTCCCAACGAGAGGCCCGGAGCGGATACAAACAACCAATAGTTTCTCCGTCCTTTTGCCTGTTCTTCCTGCACCTTCGCCGCTGGGGGTTACCCGTGTCTGCGGCCACAGTGCCTACCCGTAAGATTTTGAAGTCGACATTGGCAACATGCTCTGAATCGAGCGGGGCTTCTCCATCTCCAAGTTGATTCTATCATAGTCCATGTGGGTTTTAATGACATTATGAAGGGCAGCTCTGAACAGTTGAAACTGGATTTTAAAAGAGCTGATTGACTCTCTACTAATAAAATACACGTGTTATCTGGCCCTGTGCCCTCTCAATCATGGCATTGAACACTTCAGCAAGATTCTCTCTTCACATCTGGTTACATGATTATTGAAGCTCAATGGGTGTAGCTTTGGTGGACAATTTCAATACCTTTTGGAAACTAAAACATGTTTTATAAGGAGGATGGGATCCACCCAAATCACTTGGGTTCCTAGATCCTTTCACAAGGCTGCGTTGAGACAATGACTTAATGACCCAAGCCCAGCTCAGTTAATCCCTACTACCATTGTGACGCTGAGTTGTCATAATGCTTCAGCAAATGTACATTATACCAGGGGTTTTGGTAGACAATGCAAGTAACCCAATTGAAGTTCCTCTAACTTCCCTGAATGCCTCTGCTGATCCTACAGCTATTGTATGCAGTCATGTGCCTATGAACCAGTTTTATACTGTTGGCACTGAGGCGGTGTGCCCTAGTAGGAAGTCCACTGTGTGCAGATCACCCTGCACTAACATAAATAACATGAGCATACCTACTTCTGCTAAGCTTCCCAGTAAAGCAATCAATCAAAACAAGCATCCCAGAAGGTGCTCAATAATAGCCCATGTTGACATGTGTAGCATAAGAAACCAGTTCCATGAAATCAATAATTTGCTAGTATCAGATGACATTCATATTCTAGACTATCTCTGAAACTCACTTAGATAATACCTTTGATACAGTTTTTGCAATACAAGGTTATAACACTTACAGGAAAGACAAATGCCAATGGTGGAGGTGTTGTTTATATTCCAAACCACATTCCTGGAAAGTTTAGAGAGGATCTCATGTTAAATAAGTAATATGGCTACAAGTTCATCTGGCTCACGTTAAGTCCATTCTTTTCAGAAGCTGCTATAGACCAAAGTGCTAAGTCAGTATCTAGATAACTTGTGAAATGCTTGATAATGTGTGTGATATCAACAGAGGTATATTTTCTGGGTGACTTAAAATTGGCTGGCTTTCATCAAGCTGACCACTCAAGAAAAAGCTTCAAACTGTAACCAGTGCCTGGTTCAGGTTCTCAGTCAATCTACCAGGGTAGTTACAAACAGCACATGAATGAAACCAACGTGTATTGATCACATCTTTAACGCTGCAGAAATTAGCTTGAAAGCAGTATCCAGATCCATCGGATGTAGCGATCACAATATAGTAGCCATATCTAGGAAAACCAAAAGTTCCAAAGGCTGGGCCTAATATATTGTTTAAGAGGCCATACAATAAGATTTTTGTGATTCCTATGTTGTTGATGTAAAGAATATTTTTTGGGTCCATGGTGTGTAATGAGGAGCAAACAGATGCTGCACTTGACACATTTATAAAATAGCTTATTCCAGTTACTAATAAGCACGCATTAAGAAAATGACTGAAAAAAATTAAATCCCCGTTGATTGATGAGGAATTTAAAAAATTGTATGGTTGAGAGGGATGAGGCAAAAGGAATGGCAAATGAGTCTGGCTGCACCACCGATTGGCAAACGTATTGCAAATTGAGAAATCATGTAGCTAAACTGAATATTTTTTTTTAAACTACACAATGAAACAAAGAAATGACAAAGAATGACAGTAAAAAGCTTTGGAGCACCTTAAATTAAATATTGGGAGAAAAGGCAAACTCGGCTCCATCATACATTGAATCAGATGGCTCATTCATCACAAAACCAAAGGATTACTTTAACTACTTTAACGATGTTTCTATTTGGTAAGATTAGCTAACTTAGGCATGACATGCCAGCAACAAACGCTGACGCTACACATCCAAGCATATCTGACCAAATTATGAAAGGCAAGCAACATCATTTCGAATTCTGTAAATTGAGTGTGGCAGATGTGAAAAAATAATTTTGTCTATCAACAATGGACAAGCCACCAGGGTCTGACAACTTGGATGGAAAATGACTGAGGATAATAGCAGTGTGTGCTCCCAGGCTTGGAGGGAAGCAAAAGTAATTCCCGCTACCTAAGAATAGTAAAGCCCCCCTTACTGGCTCAAAAATAGCCGACCAATCAGCCTGTTACCAACCCTTAGTAAACTTTGGGGAAAAAATTGTTTGACCAGATAAAATGCTTTTTTACAGTGAACAAATTGACAGACTTTCAGCAAGATTATAGGGAAGGACATTCAACAAGCACAGCACTTGCAAAAATGACTGATGATTGGCTGAGAGAAATTGATAGAAGATTGTGGGGGCTATCTTGTTAAGACTTCAGTGCAGTTTTTGACATTATCAATCATAGTTGGCTGCTGGAAACACTGTTATGGCTTTACACCCCCTGCTATATTGTGGATAAAGAGTTACTTGTCTAACAGAACAGAGGGTGTTCTTTAATGGAAGCTTCTCCAAAATAATCCAGGTAGAATCAGGAATTCCCCTGGCAGCTGTCTCGGCCCCTGACTTTTTTCAATATTAACTAACGACATGCCACTGGGTTTGAGTAAAGCCAGCGTCTACGTATGCAGATGACTCAACACTATACATCAGCTACTTCAGGGACTGAAATGACAGCAACACTTAAAGAGCTGCAGTTCGTTTCAGAGTGGGTGGCAAGGAATAAGTTAGTCCTAAATATTTCTTAATCTAAAAGCATTGTACTTGGGACAAATAATTCACTAAACCTCAACTAAATCTTGTAATAAATAATGTGGAAATAGAGAAAGTTGTCATGGTCAAAAGATATCGATACAACAGTAGCCAAGATGCGGAGAAGTCTGTCCATAATAAAGCGCTGCTCTACCTTAACAGCACAATCATCAAGGCAGGTCCTACAGGCCCTAGTTTTGTTACACCTGGACTACTGTTCAGTTGTGTGGTCAATCTCCCCTGGCACAAAGTGGAGGAGAGATTGACTTCATAACTACTTGTATTTGTGAGAGGTATTGACATGTTGAATGCGCCGAGCTGTCTTTTTGAACTGCTGGAGCACAACTTGGACACCCTAAAAAATACATGCCATCAGAGGTCTCTTCACAGTCCCCAAGTCCAGAACAGACTAGGGGAGGGGCACAGTACTACATAGATCCATGAATACATGGAACTCTATTCCACATCAAGTAACTGTTTTATGGAACAGAGGGGACTGTGAAGCAACAAACACATGCATGCATACACACACGATTACATACGCACTATATTGTAATGTTTAAAATAAAAAAAAGTATAGCGGCCTTCATTTAACTGGACCCCACTTGCAGTACGATCCGTTTTCAAAGCAGAGACAAATCCTATAGTTAAGTAGTGGACCTTTATGGTCATGGCTTGCTAAGACTCCAAACAGGCTTGCAACCGCGGAGCCGGCCTGAGGACCTTGTATAATTGACCGGGCTGGAAAGGGACTGGATGGGGACTTTAATAAAAAATGAGCCAACACATTCACAAGTAAGATCGTTCACACGACGGAAAACCAAAATAAACAGTCTTAGTTGCATAAACAGGTTAAAAATCATAGAGTGACTGATAACCATATATTGTACTTCATTGAAACGTAAGAATAAGATGAGAGAAAGTTAAATATCAGGAGGGCAACTCAAATGAAGGAGGAGGAGCGCTGAAGGGCTAGAGTGAATCACTGCTGAGGAAACTGATTGGATCATATTCGTTGACATACATTTAGAAAACACAATCCTTCTGGGGAAATGGAGAGTGCACGCTCTCGTGTTTGTCAACGTCACCACAGCACCTCTACATGTTGGATTGGGGAGTCTAATGTATGTAAGGGGGCGATGGCGGACATACTGCATGCTGGTTCGGGTAAGATTTTTGCACACAACATGACAGTGCAATTTGGTGGTTCAGGGGGAACAGTCCCTCTAGTGAGGATGAGAGAAATCGGGGGGTGGAACAAAAGGTTCCCATGTGGCTCAGTTGGTAGAGCATGGCACCTGCAATGCCAGGGTTCGATTCCCATGGGGACCAGTATGAATAAAGTATGAACTTGTACGCGCTCCGGATAAGAACGTCTGCTAAATGACAAAAAAAAAAAGGGGGAAAGAGTTAGCGTTTTGCTGCTACTGCTTCTCAGAGTAGAGACCCCTGAACATATATTTCTACAACCCCCACTACGACTCATCTCTTAGCCACGTCCTATTCCTGTCCCCACCCGCCTCTTCTCCAGTCTAGCTGTGTCTGACAAAGGGATAGACTGTGTGCTACGTGCATTCTGCCGCCCTGCTGCGTTGAGGAAGAGGTCGCTTCATCTCTTCTCTACTAAAAAAAAATAAACACAATTTCGTTGGCAGTAATAGCCCCGGTTGTGTGTGCTCAACCAGCCGCCGAGGAAGAGACTGTGGGAAGCTTGAGCGTTCTCCCCTCCCTCCTGCCACAAGGACCCGGCCGCTCTCTCTTTCCGCTTGGTTATGCAATGCACGTCTCTCCCACGGCTTGCACAGGGGACCCGCCACAACACAGCCGCCACCAGCTGCAGGTGCAGACCAACATAGCAACAGCTACGCAGCAGCACTCAGGCTTTCCAGCTCTCTGGGATTTTACTGTTGTACTTGGCTCTTTGGAATACCACTTGCTGAGCGGTGGGCTGTCTGTAGTAGCCGCCGCAAGCGCTAGCGTCTCCAGAGTAACCATGCGCGACTGGGCCTCCGGGTTTCAGCGGCAGGAGATAGAGAGACGCCTCTGAAAGGCACTAATTGCTCTGCTCCCGAAGGTGGGAAGCAAGAAAGGAGGAGAGAAGAGGGGGCGTGTACATTTGTCACAGAGACTGTGGCGCTCGCTCTTTGAGCTGCTAAGAGGGTCAAAAAGACAAGAAGAGCTGAGGAGGAGGAAGAGGGGGGCTGTGGTGGAATTTGGAATTGGAAAGAGAGGGGCGGGAGGATGGGAATCATAGTGGGGAGGGAGGGGGAGCTTATGGGGAGAGGGTTTCTCCAAGCCCCCTAGTGCTTCAGCTGTGGTGGAGGAGACCTGAGGAATAAAACAACAAAAGCAAAAAACGGAGACTATAGCGCAACCAACACCAAGGCAGCATTTAACCCAGGGGGTGGCGCAGAGGACTGGAGAATTCATACGGCAAGAAGGGGGTGATTTTTCACAGAGAGCTGTTTCTGCGCAGAGCCACGCACCAAGGCGCAGTTGGGAGCCAGGATCTCCTTTTCCTTTTCATTCCTTCTCTCCGACGCTGGGAGCGAGGCTACGCAGCCAGCCTCCCCCGCTTCCCAGTAATGCAGGCTCCTGTGTGTGGCCATGCTTCCCCGCTCAGGACCCAAAAGCATGCTGGATGTCACCCCACTCTTCACGCCATAGGGTAAGAAACCTTTTTCACCCCTCTTTCTTCAGCTCACCTCCGCCTTTCTATTCTGTCTCTCTTCAGATGGATGGTAGGAACTGCCTGTTTGAGATTCAGGGAGGGGGGGGGGGGGCAGCTGTTTCCGCGGGCTGCTTATTGTTGATGGTGTTGTGGCTGTAGCTTTGCGCCGCATGCCTCTCAGCCCTGGCTGGATGTGGCAGTGTCACTGACTGTTTACCTCCATGTAGATTTCCCTGGGAGGTCTGACACCAGCTAGACCACCGGCGCCATAGGGACACTTACACAGAGTGGTGGGCAGAAAATCATTAACTACCTTTGGGGAAAAAAGGGAGGGAGGGTGGGTGTAAGGGGCTCTAAATGGGAGCATTAAATTATGCTCGTTTTGACACGTCCAATGTCATTGAACATTTGCGGGGTGTTTAACTTTTGTGTTGCGGCTAGACATTAAGGGATGTTGAATACTAGGATTCTATTGTGGTGGGCACAACAGCTATGGCAATGAATAAACAGAGCATAGGAATTGTTTTGTTCGATCACCATTCATTTCTTCTTGAGGATTCTGTTGGCTAGGCTAGTCGAGGGCTGTTTGGTTCAGTTTTCCCCAGGGCGCCGTATAAAGCACATGTAGAAGAGGACGAGTGGGGAGGGGAGTTGAATGCATCGTAGCAGTGCAGCCTTAAAAGAAACAACTACATTCATTCCCATTGTCTTGTGTTCTCTTGATTGTGGGCTTGCGTTGTTTCTTTTCTCTAATGTTTGTGTCTCTGTATGTGCCTATGTCACGTGGGCTGCCTCCACCCCCCTCTCTCCCTCTGCAGATAAGTGCCAGCAGCACCCCTGCCAGGTTGAGCGAGCATTATGGCCATGGGTCCCACGGTCATAACTATTGAGGAGGTGCGGGCGCTGGAGAGTAAGGAGGAGCAGGAGGAGTCCATTTTGGCCTTGCTGGGCATCGTTGGCACCTTCCTCAACCTCTTTGTCATCGTCTTTGTTTACATATACACTGTCGTGTGACTTAAGCCAGAGTCGGAGTGGTCCTCCAAACGACAAGGCACAAACCAAGATTCCTTTTAACCCTAAATCAACATATACTGGATTTGAAAACCAGAGCTCCTCCTCCCCTTAACTTTATACTAGTTAAAAACGACATGAGCAGTTTCCCAACACAGAGAGTGAGGGTGGACAGTTATGTGGCGGAGACGTCTCACAGCCACAAACCAGGGAGATAACAGTGAGCTGGTGGCTACATCAGGACCATAGCTGTGCTGGATCTGGATCCAGGATGGGCAGACAGACACTGGCCCTACCCCAGCCAGGGTTCACTTTCCCAGGCTACAGGCCAGCACAGCCTGGAGTGGAACATCACCTTGGACTCATTGGCGTGATGAGGGAAACAGTGTTACTGACAAATCTCCTTTGTCAAATGGATTATAAAAACGGAATAAGGGACACTGATGTCACTGGCCTGGATGGTTCAAGGAGCATGGCGTGGAGGAGGCAGTGTATGCAAAGAACACTGGGAAGCCATTACAGATGAACTGTACCTCACCGTATCACATTGGTAATCTTCCGGGTACAGCATTTTAAACTGCTTGGTGGGATGTCACAGCGCACGTTACCCCGGCAATGTGGCTCTGGAGGAGCTTTAATGTAATGTGCTGCTTGCCGTCAGATAGGCCACACACGCGCTCGCACACACACACACACACACACACACACACACACACCCCAAAACCAAAGGGTTAGTCACCGCTTCTCATGATTTGACAGATCACAACAGAGCGATCTCTATTGTCTGTATCTCGCTCCCGGCAAGAAGAGTGGCAATGACTAGGAAACATTTCTATTCCAATTGACCACCTGGGACTTCAAAACCAAACTGGAGATCTGCAATAAAAAGGGAAGTGGAGAGAAAGACCAATAGGAGAGCCTGCGATAGGAGAGCCTGCGGTGGAGATGAAATCATCCGCAGGGGTGGAAAGGACCTTGTGGGCACCAGAAAGAAAAGCTCCATTCTGCATTTACTAAAACATAAGGCCTGACTTACACTGTCTCTTTCTGCATATTTTTCCACGTTCTGTTCGGTTATTGGGGGGTGGGGGGACTGACGTATTTGTTCATGTTGATTTCAGGGTAGTGTTAGTAATCCTGTTTCTGTATAAAAAAATGTAAAGCTTTTATAAATATATGGATAAACTCTAGATGTACTGTGCTATAGGGAAAATGTAAACAATAAAGTTAGAATGTATGAATTGGATTAGCCTCAAGCCTAATCTATGATGGGTTCTGTGTGAGAATGTATGCATGAGTAAATGCCTGTCTTAGTATGTGAGACCAAACGCATAGTTACCAGTAAGGATACGAGACATACGGTGAAGATGGGTGCGTAACAGGAAGTTTGTCACATATTCAAAGGGGCTGGATGGGGTCTGTATTTTCACCTCTATTCACATGCTTATAGCATGCCTACAACATGTTCCATTAGTTAGATTCCCTCCTACTCAGATTAATATTAGGATTCAGAGAGAGTCTTCAGCTTTCACAGCTCGGTTTCAGATGTGTCGACTGCTACTGCAATCGGAAACGCACATCAGGAACTTGAAATCGTGTCAGTTGCACCTACCTCAATGTGATGTGTGAGTGAGCGTGTGTATGTGCACATTGTGTGTGAATCAATGGGGTCAAGGACACGCAAGATGAAGTAGCTAGCAAGTACAATCTGGGTAACTACACAAGTGAACAACGCACACTGTTAGGACACACCACGTGCTACAAAACCAAAAAGGGTCGCTGTAATCAGACCAGGTGCTATTAAATGACATCACGTGCTCGCGGAGGAAAACGACAAGAAACACAGCAGCCCAATGAACCTCGGAGCAAAGCACCACTTTTGACTCCATCCGCTCCCAGCCCTACTTCCATCTGCCTGTTCCTGAAGCTAGAGTAAGGCTGGGACTGCCTAGGAAACGAGTTCGACTTAATCCTCATGTGCACAGCATTTGTTCCACAGTGCTCCAGTAATGTCAGAAAGGACAACATGCTTTCAAGGAAAGGCTCTTACGTAGGCAATGTCCTTACCATGATGAGTACTCTTACCACGGGGAGGCCTGCCTGCGATCCATACTTACCGCTGCCCTTACCATGATGAGTACTCTTACCACGGGGAGGCCTGCCTGCGATCCATACTTACCGCTGCCCTTACCGCCTTACTGCTAACCCTATAGGCATAGACACCCATATCTACTTCAAAACGCCAATACAGAGAAAATTACATAGTAGAATAGGCGGCCAGCCGGGGGTAGATTATCATATGCAAATAGGGGGAGGGGAAGCGTTAATGAATCTGGGGTGGTGAGTCGTTTAGCATTCGCCTTGTGGATCCAGGTCCACTAGGAACATGTCCAGCAGTAGGGACGAGCACTGTAGAAATGTAGTCTAGGTGCTGAGAACTGGATCAGTATAGGGCAGTCACGATCCCCACAAGGGCCTCTCCATGAGATTATGGGGTCTGGGCCATGAATAACCCGTCCAGCCCCCTCTCTGGAAGCCTCCCTTGTTCAGATGACCCACTACATCAATGTACAGGCCCATTAAACATGGATGGCTTATAAATCACATCTGCTTTTGAAAAGGGTGGAATCGGAACGAAGACAAGAGGGAAGAGTGGAGGAGATGCTAATGCTGTGGAGCTAAGCCATCTCTGCCCATGGTTTCTGCGCGTAGATAGAAGCACTTGGCCCAAATGCAGTATTCCTCACCAATGCACCACACAGAGAACGCTTCACAAAAGCGTGGACTAGATGCTTGTCCTGTCTAACAAGCTGTTCCTAACATGCTCACTGAGGAACGGTGAGGTGGCGGGGTGAGGTGGGGGGGAAGGTTCACGTGTGAGGACGGTTGGGTAAAAGGGGAGTGAGTGAGGGGAGAAATAAATGTCATTTTCAATTAAAATAGATTAGTTTCGCAGTGACATTAAAAGACATTACCTCTCACTAATGGTCTAACTTCCTGTGATGGAGTGCGCAGTGGTGTAATGCGTCCCAAAAGGATTGCCAAGACACCGATGACTAATGTGGAATAATACGCAAGCGGCGCAGCCAAGTTGGAAGATTAGCAGGAGGAATGAGTATGGCCTGAGGCAGATAGACTGAGGGGAGAGGGAGGATGGGAAGAGGGGTAGGCAGGGGCCACAGTAAGCAATGGGACACAAAAGCCCCCCCCCCCCCCCCCCCCCGTGTCTCTTAGGAGAGCATAGGAAGGCTGGGCTAAGAAATTCATCACAGCACGGCGGCTATTAGGCAGCACACTGAGGATGAAGAGCATGAATGGAGACAGGAGTGTGGTGCTGTAGCCTTAATGATGCTTTTAATGTCATCTAGTGTGTTATCCCTTAATAAAGCTAGTAGCCAGGTTTTTAAATGTATCGACACTGGATGAATGGTGCATGGTATGAGAATGGGTTTGGACTGGAGTAGCCCATCTTAATAGATTTTAAAAGACAGATTGATGTGTTTGGTGTCATTCCTGAAGCAAAGGTACCGCCACTTTACCGAAACACCACACAATCCAAGCTGCAAGGACCTAGGCCTACAGATAAAAATGTCACCAAATCACTAAAATAATATATAACTGTTTATACAAGTAGGGCTGGAATTTTGGAAGACGGTAATTGGCCAGCCAAATGACCGTGGCCACCGTAATAACCGTTAAAAATAGCAAAATAAACTCAATTATTTATTGAATTGTGTTTATTTTGACACTTTCTCCTCCTCACTGCAGGTGCTGCCATAGAAATATAATGAATAGAATGGGCATCCCCATTCAAGTCAATGATGGCATAATGGGCGGCCATTGCTGGCGGCCATTGCTATTGTACCCATAGGATCAAAGCAGTAAGTAAAATGTTAAAATACACTACAAGTATGTGGACAACCCTTCAAATTAGTCGATTCGGCTATATCAGCCACAGCCGTTGCTGACAGGTGTATAAAATCAAGCACACAACCCATGCAATTTCCATACGGAAACATTGGCAGTAGACTGGCCTTACTGAAGAGCTCAATGACTTTCAACGTGGCACCGTCATAGGATTCCACCTTTCCAACAAGTCGGTCTGTCAAGTTTCTGCCCTGCAAGAGCTGCCACCTTCGACTGTAAGTGCTGTTATTGTGAAGTGGAAACATTGAGGAGCAACAACGGCTCAGCCGCGAAGTGGTAGGCCACACAAGCTCACAGAATGGGATTGCCAAGTGCTGAAGCTCGTTAAAATCACTTCCAAGTTCAAAACTTCCTCAAAGCAACATCAGCACAATAGCTGTTCGTTGGGAGCTTTATGAAATGGGTTTCCATGGCTGAGCAGCCAAACACAAGTCTAAGCTCACCATGCGCAATGCCAAGCGTCGGCTGGAGTGGAGTAAAGCTCACCACCGTTGGACTATGGAGCAGTGGAAATGCGTTCTCAGGAGTGATGAATCACGCTTCACCATCTGGCAGTCCGGCGAACTAATCTGTGTTTTCCGGATTCCAAGAGAAAGCTACCTGTCCAACTGTAAAGTTTGGTGGAGGAGGAATAATGGTCTGGGGCTGTTTTTCATGGTTTGGTCTAGGCCCCTTAGTTCCAGTGAAGGGAAATTAACGCTACAGCATACAATGACATTCTAGACAATTCTGTGCTTCCAACTTTGTGGCAACAGTTTGTAAAAGACCCTTTCCTGTTTCAGCATGACAATGCCCCTGTGCACAAAGCGAGGTCCATACAGAAATGGTTTGTCGAGATCGGTGTGTAAGAACTTGACTGGCCTGCACAGAGCCCTGACCTCAACCCCATCGGGCACCTTTGGGATGAATTGGAATGCTGACTGAGTCAGGCCTAATCGCCCAACATCAGTGCCCGACCTTACTAATGCTCGTGGCTGAATGGAACCAAGTTCCCGCAGCAATGTTCCAACATCTAGTGGAAAGACTTCCCAGAAGAGTGGAGGCAGTTATAGCAGCAAAGGGGGACCAACTCCATATTAATGCCCATTATTTTGGAATGGGATGTTTGAGCAAGTGTCCACATAATTTTGGCCATGTAGTGTATGTGCTGTGATTTGTTGATTCAACTCAATATATTGCATGAGCCACATACATTAGCATCTTTTGAATTAACATTCAACATTACCATGGAATTATTGCGTCAGAATACCAGGCAGCCATACTTCCAGACGGTATTAGATAGAATGTCGCAGCCCGCCCGCCTTGGGTGAAAACAACCCATGGTTACCCTATTGGCTCACTGCAAAAACAACCCTTTTCAAACACATTTTCTTGTTGAAAGCTTGTTTTAGTCAAAAGGTACAACATATCTAAAGATTACTTTTCAACATCGACTGCTCCTGAGCATTCTCACTACTTGTAAAAAATGTAACGTAGGGCTTCCCGCATGCCCCTTGTCATGGAGCTAGCGGCTAATGACTGGAATATTAAGCTAGCAAAGACCAACAAACAAAACTGACTATACAGCTACAAGTAGTGAGTGGAGTTACAAACGGACTATACTAAACAAGTTCAATATCTTACCTGTGAGGAAATGTTTTCCACACACATAGCTACGTGTAGCCTACTTGGACACCTGGTCCCCACAATTTCCCACGCCGAATAACCTGAAGCCACAGGGCTCTAATTCCCTACATGGGAGAACTGTGAACTATAAATCAGGATTTTTGATCTGGTTACACGTACATTAAACACAGCAGTTGGCGCTTTTACAATGAGGGCCAACGGAAAATAATGTTTTTTCCCTCCCAATTTGTGGTCGAGGGGAATTCCGTCTCATGACAGAGTATTGCAAGTGTACCCATGAGTTTACCAGTCAAATCGCCAGGTTCCAAGCCCATTCTATTCATTATATTTCTATATGTGCTGCTGCATTGCGGGGGCTTTGACTTGGCAACCACAGACTATTTTGCTTGTTTCAGCAAGTTACGGACTCAAACGCACGGATGCCCGACCATCCCATCTTCAGCCAGCGGTTTGTTCCACACAAAAAAGGTAAAAACGGTTATGAAGTTTTAATTTTCATGACCGTCTTCATCCATAACCATCTGCTACACCGTTATACGGCAACTGTGCTAGCTCTTTCTACAAGCATCATGTAAAAAAAAAAATGTAACGCCAGTGAAGGTAAATGGTAGACAAAATGGAAAGTGAAAGCAGTACATTAAGTAGAAATGAGATGGAGGTTTCAATCCCTCCTTCCAGCAGCATATGACAGTTGATCATTAGTGGCACACTCCTACTGAATATCAAGTCTGCCTCTGTCACCACACCCACAGTTATCAACCTCCCAGGGCTGCCTGCCCCCTGCCTTGCACTTAATGCTTTTTGGAAGGAACACCCCCTCCCTCCACTCCTCAGCGCAGCACGTTATATAAAAAATGATATATATTTTTTTTAAAGACGTCAGGAGTGCTTAGGTCTCTTCTCATTTTTATATTACCAGCAACCTCTTGACATTGATTGACAGCTCATGGCTCTGAGGGCTGGCGCCGATACAACAGAGTGAGAGGAGCCCTTGGCTTCCATCAGCGCACACACCGAACCGACACTGACCATACTGCACAGTAGATTCATCACCAAAAACACCATTTGTTATTCAATTGGGTGATAAAACATGTCAATTGAAATATTAGTCCATTTTAAAAAGGCAAATGTTTAATCACAACAATGACATAGGAGAAAGGCCAGCGACAATGAAGAGGCAGTAAACATTGTGATTTAATAGCAGACGGCCCCGGCTGCATGTTTGCACACACCACGCTTGAGCGTGTCTGAGGCATTTAAAAGATAATGAGGACCAATTACAATACTCATCTCTTTATCTGCTGTTATTTAATTATGAGACCAGGGGCGCATTAATGCACACCACAACACACATACAGGAACAGACACACACACTGACAACATCGGACAAAGAGGCAGTTGCGGTTACATACACAAAGCTATTAGCTACCTCCACCTGATATGCAACTATTATGGAATTACGTTAGAAAGCAAATCCTTCTGAATGGAGGCTACGTTGATACAGGCCTACCTGCCCATTTCAGCTCAGAACAAACGGATTGAGAAGCATAAAATCATTTTAGGGCGAGTCTATGCACCTTGTCGAAATCAAACATGCCAATAATCTGTCCATAGTCAGGGAAGTGATGTCTCCTGCTAAGGGTTCATTATAAGCAAAGTATTTGTAGAGAGAATGCAATGAAAAAGTTTTTTCAAGGTGATTTTATTTCCTTGGTAGTGTGCCAACTTGTCATTTTATTCCTGGCAATGGCTAAAGGTCTGTGAGCAACTGTTCTGTTAATATTCATAAATAACTGGACAAAAACATAAGCGAACCATAAAATCACCACAAAATGTGGATAGATCACCACAGATTCTCCTATCCCCACAGATTGTGGATGGATTCTACTATACCCACTAGTGCTTCACAGTATACTCCAACTTCTGTACTTGAACATGAAAAACAGTGCGGTACTAGAAGTTATTACTTTCGGTAATTCTGTCAACTGTGTCTCATTGATCAACTGTCAGCCAATGTCCTCAGAGCGTGAAAGCACTGTGCCTGCTCCACTTTACCTGCACTGGGAGACTGGGCTGCATCATGTTAGCTCCCCACTCATGCTGCACTGAAGTTAGCACATTTGAATAATGTGACACGGCACGAAGAAAAGTAGCTGTACGCAAAACAACGCCCATACAGGCAAGATAACTTTACAATGCAAGAAGATACCAGTAGCTTCAGTGACGTAGCGCAGTTTCGCAGCGCAACCCCACAACGTGGTAGACATTTTGTTCCCTCATGGGGCTGGGGTAATATTTTGCTGTTTAAGAGCTTAAGGATTCTTGAAAGACGGGGCAAATTAACTTTTTCCTCTACAAATATTTGTCTTAATATTAACCAAATTTGAAAATAAATAAATATAAATATATTTTGATGGACCAAAGTATCAGCATTCAGACCATGTGAAGACAACTAATAATAAAAAAATGCAACTGGATTTATTTCAACTCCGTCAGACAACATAAAAGGAATTTCATCTTTACAATTATTGTCCAACAAGTGTTTAAAGACAATGATTGTTTAAAGGGACATTTCTAAAACGTCCAACTTCATATTCATCATCTCCAGCACCATCCCAACATCAACATGCGAAAATTGCGTGTTTCTATGTTTTGTAGTAAAACAAATAAACAAATATTTGTGTTTTCAATGACATCGGTGTGCATCGTGTGATTATAACCCATTTTGATTAGGTATTCCCTGCTAATTGATTGATGCCATTGTAAATACTAATAATCCTCTCTTTTTCACTATAAAACAAACACGCATGTTGAAATTGGGGTGGTGCTGGAAATGAATATGAAGTAGCCTTTTTTAAATTTCGCTTCCAAACATCAGATTTTGCTTTATAGCACTATTATATGCTCCAGGGCTAATTTTGTTAGTATTTTTGGCATGTTTTTCTAGATTTAGAACATAAAACATGTATAGAGCAAACATCCTCACTTCCATCTAGCACGCAAATACTTTAAGTATAGGTGATATTTAATTAGCACGCAAATACTTTAAGTATAGGTGATATTTAATTAGCACGCAAATACTTTAAGTATAGGTGGCAGAACAGTGATTAAAATGTACTCCAGTGACGGAGTTGATAAATCCTCAAAATTGACATTTCTGCCTCTAAAAATAAAAAGTTAAATGCAAACATCAGTAAAATGATTCATTTGAAAATCCCCAATAAACACTATTCTATCAGATGACAAACAAAATCTGAGTTGATATTTTACAGAGTTGACAAAAATGGCATTTTTCTTCATTAAAGTAGTATCTACAGTAGCAATTTAGCTTTTCCTCAGATGCTTTATGACTCAAATCTAATTAAATGTAACACACTTGAACCAAGATTTTCTATCAGGCAGAGGGAGTTGACACTTTAGGGATGTGACCATGATGCCAATATTGTTGTTTGAATCTATCAAAAGTAGAACTTTAGAGACCATAAGTGGTCTTATTAAACTACATTGTAATAAGGACATGAATAAGGGGTCCTTAACGGTATTGCGGACCCTGCTCATTCCTGATTAATGTAGGATTTTAGACAAATCTGACAGAGATCACCAAATCTCCAGACACATCTTTTAGGAATCACAGTTCTTTAAAGTCAGAGGGTTATTGCAAGAAACCACATAAGAATTAAATATTGATACATATTATTCTTGCCTCGTGAACGACATCATTACTGGTTAAAGAGACCGAGCACACACTTATAAAATAAGCTACTTCTATGCAAATGTTGTTGACAAGTATAAGAAAATAAGTCCCAAATGGAAGGGAAACAAATTGGATACAGATGACATCCGCCAAAACAAACTCAATAACGCAATGCATGCACACACTTACTGAATATGCATTCATGTGAACAGGCCTAGGCTACATCTTAATTTACAAATAGAGAACCATTTAAATAAATGATTGCCATTATGTTATTGTTAAAAACAAAAGTCAAATGGATTGTATGATTGATTCATTAGTGCATACATGGCTGTCTCTGAAAAATGTTGATGTAAAAAACATCCAAGGTAATGATATTGAACTCACTATTCCCAACGATTGAACAGAGCAGTTTGTCTGGATCACTCTGTAACTTTGGTTTATGCAAGGCTCATATGAAAAACAATCCAGAGTCACAGCTGAAGAGACAGCAAACCTAGTCAGAGCAATGGACTGACCCATCATTTAACTCTGTGTTCAGTTAGCTCTGGGTCGGCCCTCGCCACCAGGGACGAGGGATTACCTTAGAGGATTACCATCATATCCTGCTTTCACAGAAAACCTTTTCAGACCCCGATCACATCAGAGTACAGACTCCGCACATAAAGCACTGTAGAATGACGATGGTACATGCTCAGAATAAGAATTACCTTCACTAAACTTTTCTACCACAATACTCGAGGGACAAGAGGTTCTAAGAGTTGCTCGGTGCGGGGAACTAATTATTTCTAACAAAAACGTCTGTTGCATATTAAAATAATATATAACACAGCATAGAGAATGAGATCGTGTAGAGCGGTGGACGCTTCCTATCTATCGTCAGAAGATAAAATGTCATCCAATTTTCCTCATAATAATTACTACCAGACGAAGTCACAAGTAACAAATTAGACTAAATCTATTCGTTCTCGCGCGTGGAAAAAAACTGAATCATAAGTGGATGGGTATCTTGAAAGCTTGGATTAATATCATTTAAATTGTTTATTGAACTTTATTGGAGAGCGTCAACCCCCACAGAAGCAATAGCCATGTTAGAGGAAGATCCTGCAGCTACATCTGTGTGTGGTCTCATCAAGCAAATGATCCCCACACACCACCAGGTTGCTTAGCTGCAGAAAAGACAGTCTTCCAGATGAAAGACCTCATCTAAGGACATTACAATGATGAAGAAAAATAGGTTCTCCTACTAATAATTTGCCTCCTTTAGAAACGTCATTCTATTTCCAACACAATATAATGCACTTCTGACTAATTCTTCATCAATGCATTGAGTAGAATAGGAGTCAGAACATCGAAAACAATTGTGAGGAAACGTGCAACACATAAATAGCCTACTACCCTTAGCGTAACATTTGAAAACATCTACAACTATGCGGTCTTATATTCCAGTGGTTCCCAAACTGTGGAGCAACCCCAAAGGTAAGAAGATAAATTACATTGCACTAGCACACAAACTCAACCCACCTCACCCGAGGAGGACATAACTACAATCACATGTTGTTGGAGACCAGGAGAAGCCATAGATCATGAGAAACACACAATGTAAAAAGGGTATCATCTTTCATCATCACCAGCGCTGATACACTAAATCGGCAAAAGTATGTGGACACCTGCTCGTCGAACATCTCATTCTAAAATAATGGGCATTAATATGGAGTTGGTCCCCCTTTGCCGATATAACAGCCTCCACTCGTCTGGCAAGGCGTTCCACTACATGTTGGAACATTGCTGCGGGGACTTGATTCCATCCAGCCACAAGAGCATTAGTGAGGTTGGCCACTGATGTTGGGCTATTAGGCCTGGCTCGCAGTCAGCGTTCCAATTCATCCCAAAGGTGTCTGATGGGGTTGAGGTCAGGGCTCTGCGTAGGCCAGTCAAGTTCTTTCACATCAATCTCGTCAAACCATTTCTATATGGACCCCACTATGCACAGGGGCATTGTCATGCTGAAACAGGAAAGGGCCTTTTACAAACTGTTGCCACAAGGGAAATCTTAACGATACAGCATACAATGGCATTCGATTCTGTGCTTCCAACTTTGTGGCAACAGTTTGTAAAAGGAACTGTTGCCACAAAGTTGGAAGCACAGAATCGAATGCCATTGTATGCTGTATCGTTAAGATTTCCCTTCACTGGAACTAAGGGGCCTAGACCGAACCATGAAAAACAGCCACAGACCATTATTCCTCCTCCACCAAACTCTACAGTTGGCACTAAGCATTAGGAGTCCTCCTGGCATCCACCTAACCCAGATTTGTCCGTTGTACTGCCAGATGGTGAAGCGTGATTCATCCCTCCAGAGAACGCGTTTCCACTGCTACAGAGCCCAACGGTGGCGAGCTTTACACCACTGCAGCCGAAGCTTGACATTTCGCATGGTGAACAGTTATTGTGCTGACGTTACTTCCAGAGGCAGTATTGGAACTCGGTAGTGAGTGTTGCAACAATGGACAGACGATTCTTACACGCTTCAGCACTCTGCGGTCCCACTCTGTGAGCTTGTGTGGCCTAACATTTAGCGGCTGAGCCGTTTCCACTTCACGTTAACAGCACTTAGTTGGCCGGGGCAGCTCTAGCAAGGCAGAAATTTGACTGACTTGTTGGAAGTTGGCTTCTTATGACTGTGCCACATTGAGAGTCACTGAGTTCTTCAGTACAGGCCATTCTACTGCCAGTGTTTGTCTATGTAGATTGCATGGGCAGTTTGCTCATTTTTATATACCTGTCAGCAACGTGTGTGGCTTGAATAGCCTAACGCACTTATTTGAAGGGGTGTCCGCATACTTGTTGCCATGTAGTGTACGTTCAACCTATCAAATTAATTGTTGTGAGATTTGCCATTGACTTTCCCGTTTCATTAAAGGCAAAGCCATCCTAAACGGGAGTTATCATAACCTACATGGAAACTTTCAACACAAAGTCTAAAGAAGAGTGTTCATTCACCAGAATCGTTGCGTAGGTAGGAGGACATGGCTGGAATGAGGCAGGACTGGCTGAGCAGCTCCTGCAGTACTGTGGGCAGTGCGTTGCTGTTGTGGCCCCTGCTCTCCCCCGTAGGGGACTCTCCGTGGCTCACACAGCCTGCTGGGTTGATGTAGCTGGCCAGCACCTGACAGACAGAACAAGTGGCGCAAACATATACTTTTAGCAACACGTGTAGGACTTAAGGCTGTTTTACAGTTGGTCTAACGATATGTCATGAACATTCTATTGGTCGGCCAACATCAAACTTGTGGTTATGGAAATATAAACAATAAGACTCTGCATGATATCAGCAGGTGCTCCAAATAGCATACTTGCGCTATTTTAACACCAATAAACCCATCCTTTTAAAAATGTATTTAGTAAATGTCAGCCGAGCAAGAAAGGCAACTAAAAGCAACTTTCTAAACAATGTTTTGGTTAGTTGCTGGCTTGTTAACTAGCTGGGTAGCCAGTACAAATAATGACCAGAGTATAGCTGACCACGTCTTAACTTTAACAGTGAATAAAAAAGTAGCTATAGGAAAATAAACCCACAACATTATTTACAAGGTAATGATGGCGAGCTTACAGAAAATAGCTTAAGGTTGTGAGTGTTTAGAAATAAAAGTAGGTCATTTTATCATCATCTGAGAATTGTATAATTTGTCCAAAATAGATTTGCTTTTGTTGCTGCAGCAGCCCAGTAATCACGACAACGGACGATGCAACAGTCCCAGAGGCATTCACTTTTTTCCATGTCTGTGCGACACAAGGAAACTGGCAGTATGAGCGACGGTCTACAGACATTCCACCAGAGTATAAATTATGTTTTCACCAGCGACACATGTCGCATTCTAATTGTCTACAGACTTGTCGTTATACCGATTTTAAACCTTCTACCCTGAGGTAACTAGACAGGAAGTACTTCTGTAAAGTACGTAAGAGCATAGGGCTCCCGAGTGGTGCAGCGGTCTTAGGCACTGCATCTCAGTGCTTGAGACGTCACCACAGACACCCTGGTTCGATTCCAGGCTGTATCACAACCGGCCGTGATTGGGAGTAACATAGGGCGGCGCACTTTTGGCCCAGCGTCGGCCGGGATTGGCGGGTGTAGGCAGTCATTGTATATAAGAATTTGTTCTTAACTGACTTGTTAGCCAGTTAACACTTTTATACTATTGGGGAAAACCCCCAAGTGCACGTTTCGGTCCATGCCCTAGCACTCCACAGCAGATTCAAATAACCAACTCATCAAGCTTTGATTATTTGAATCAGCTGTGTAGTGCTAGCAGGGGGTGGGGGACGGGCAGAGTTTGGGAAACCCTGGCGTAGGGGATTCTTACCTGCAGAAGACATGTGACGTGCTCCTCTTCCAGCCTCTGCTTGGTGAGGGCCTGCTCCACGTCCCAGCCTGAGGCAGTGGAGCCTGTACCGAACCCAGTGCCCTTGGCCCAGTACAGCTGCTGCTCCTCACTGGTGCCCCCTCCATGACCACTGGACACCGTTGGCTGGGGTCAGACAGAACCAGAGAAAAAGTCATCAGCACAACACAGGAAATCAGCAGGGGGAAAGTTCAGCCTACTGGTCCACTGATGACAACATAGGCCTGGACTACAGATAATAGCATTCCATAAGCTCATGAAACCAGCAAAAAATGTTAGCATAGAGAGAGCTAAGAACGTTTAGCCTTCTCGAGACTGCACCCTTTCTGACAGAGCGGCTTCGGCGATCATCAGGCGTGACGCGGCGTGCTATAAAGGTCTATGGCAGGGGCTCTCCCAGCGCACCTTTAACATCGCAGGAACGCTCCCGACGTGCACACAAGCGTTACGGGAATGTAACTGGCTAAATGGAGCATGCAACTCTGCCAATAGAGATCACTGTCAAGTCTATCAGTCAACTGGGGCGCAGCGGAGACCATACAGCAGTTACAATGATTTTTTTTTAACAGTAGGTGGGATGAGGCCGCTGGGATTTTTTAACAGTTCACTGTATTTTCAAAGACGGCCATTGTGTGTGTTTTGTATATGGCCGAAGCAGGGCCCAGTCCTGACCCAGCAGTACATGGGGGGGTGAGGTATGCTCACGTCATAAGAGGTTGGAGATTAATCACTGAGCCCTGGAAAATCAAAATCAGGGAAGAGGCTCACTTTCCCAGATAAAGAGGGATGGGTGTGTGTGTGTGTGTGTGTGGACTGACCGTCCGCCGGGCTCTGACCACGGTCTCATCTCCGGCCACATAACTGCCCGCCGCCTCGAGGACAGTCATTACCACTGTGACAGGACTTTGGCCCCGCGCTCAATCTTTAAGCCCGGAGATCTGTCCTCAACTCTGACAACTCCATAAATCCACACTGGTGTGTGGACTGGAGCGCCTGCTGAGACAATCCACAGTGGGTTGTAGTGCTGTAATCTATCCTGCTATAGAACATGTCATCTACGGCGGTTTAGCTGAGTTTAGGCCTGTGATCTATGGCGCTTGGACCCTTGTTAGTGGGCATTGCTGGGTGTGTTGAGTTTCTCCTAGCCTCTGCCGAGTCCCCAACAACCGGATGTTCTGGTTTTCTGGCTAAATGGAAAGAGCCTGTGATGCAAACCTCCGCTATTTGAAATTAAACAACTCCCACCCCCAGCTGGATTGGTTGAACAGTGCAGAAGAGACCCTCCCGACAGTTATTTTTCTTCTAATCAAGACCAGAATGAAAGGGGGTCTAAGTTCAGGCGTTTCTTTTAAGCTTCTAGTGACCAAAATCAATATGGTGATCGATACAATTTGGTGGGTGAAATCTGGTCTTTGATCCGAGTCGTTGGTCATCTTTGAGTCTCAGATGTCCTAGTAGAGTCCAGAGTCCTTTGAAAGGCTTTGAGCAGGAGGTAAGTCTTGACGCCCAGCAGAAACCTCAATAGAAGACGAATCACTCAATTTAATGGGCATGGCAGTCAGAGTCCATGATTCAATTCCTATTCATGATGTTCCCTTCTGCCTGGAGTTGGCAATAATACAAAGGACACGTCTGTTCAAAGCCAGACCTGCCTCTTAACATTCCCACAAAACAACTACCCAATTTATCAAATGCTCAGTGGCGATATGCATAAGAGCGCAGAGTAAAGCCCTGCCAGATAGAGTAATACATAACATGACTGATCCTCACCGCCCGTCTCTCACTGAGGGAAAGACAAAACGACGCATTTCTCCCTGGAGAGTGAGTACCTCTTTATTGTGTCAAGCCAAACGCACCGGAGGCAGCGTCTGAACACTAGACTAGACTGACGCACCACGTCAACCCAACCCAAAATAGGTTGACGCTGGCCTCGATCCATCATGAACACACAAGAGAAATGCAAATGGACAGAACACATTTCCGCTGAGATCTGTCCACATCCGGTGACATACGAGTACGAGTGTGTGTGAGCTGTGTTTTCATTCATGCTCTGTTGAGCGCACACACACACACACACACACACACACACACACCACCACCACCACCAGGAGAGCGACAGAGTGAGGGTGTGTGTTCCGGACAAGTCCAGTGTCTGGGCCTCACCTCTGAGGAGTTGCCACTGGCATTGGGGACACGGGGCGCGTGGTGGCTGAGGGCTGACAAGCAGGCCAGGATGAGGTGGATGGCTCCTATCTCCAGGGCCATGCGACGCAGCAGCACGCCGTCGTCTGTGGTAAGAAGTGTCGTGCTGAACAGGGCCCGCAGCACATGAAAGGGCAGTGTGGGCAGCACATTGGCCGACGGAGACTGCAGGATGTGGCCTAAGGGGAAGGTAGGGAGAGATTCAGCCAATCAAGGAAGGGGAGAGAGACAGGGCATTTCTCAATATGCATACTATCGTGCTCCACACACATGCTCTGAGTGCATTCTCCAATGACGTTCTCTTGGGTACGTTCTTGTGAGGACTAGAGCGTGGAGAACGCATAAAACATTACATTTGAGAAGCACTCGCACTCCCCCTACTGTATTACCTCACGCTGCACCTGCCCATTCACTGAACCTTCTTCCAGCCAGGACAACGGCAACAAACAAAACAAGATATACACAAAGCAAACGTTTCACAATTACCAGCTAGATATGCAAATCGTAATAATGTAGCTAACCAGATAGTTCAACAGGCAAAAATGACAAAAAAATTATATTATGCAAGATAGCTGTCAACCCTTCATTGGTAGCTAGCTAACAATTCTTTGTGGCTATCTGGCTAGCTAACAGTAGTAGCCTTATTTACTAATTATGGGCTTGTGCTCTACAGTAACGTAGGCAGGTAAACATGCCAAAATTAACACAGCATGTATTTATTAACATATCAAGAAAAAATATTGTAGTTAGGCAACATATGAGATGTCAATAGGCAACATTTAATTCCTTAGTCGGGAGTGCTCAAATAATGGGTGCCATTGATTTCAAAGAAACCATTAAGCAATGCATACTCATAATTAGTTCAAAAAGACACGCTGCACACCAATGTCATTGGAAACACTAATCTTACTCCATCTGTTTAACTACAAAACACAGAAACGCAACATCCTCACATCTGTTGGTGTTGGGGTGGTGCTGGAGATATGAGGCGTTAGATTATGGGCTAAATACAAACATACTATCATTTTTTTACGTGGGCGCATCATATTCCCTTGAAGTTGTATCGATGCGTGCTTCACAATATGTATAAACGGAGTACGCAGTCGAGAAGAAACCTCCGTCGTTCACATACTCTGATTTGGACTCCCGTGCTCAGAGCAGAGTAGTACGAATTTTGAGAAACACCCAGTCAGTCAGAGAAGAGAATTGATAATATCACTGGATAAATGTGTGAGAGATGGTGTGAGAGATTACCACCAGAGAGGTGGAGGAATAATGGGCAGAAAGGATGGATACATCGATTTAGCACTTATGAGAATGAGGCCAGAGAAGATAACAGCCGACTAAATGGCAGGCTGACGGTGTGCTATGTGACCAGTGTCACTAAACAAGCTGGCAGCCTGCTGTCCATCAATCATTAAAGGGCTGTTATTTCAAGGACTAAAGAAGAAAAAAAAACATTGGCAGGACAACATAGTTGATTTCAGGCCCTGAAGGAGAGAGAGGAACTAAATAGGCATCAATAATGAAGGCAGAGGTTGGGAGGAGTTGTAATGTATGAGAGGGTAGGACTTGTCAATATTAAACAAGCCAGTGAGTCCTTCGGCTAAATTACCCACAGGGTCCGCAGACTGGTAGTCTCAAGGACTGCAGGGGAAGAGCCGCATCAAGGGGAACAAACGTGCCTCAATTGTAAATGGAGGGATTAAAATCTCTCTTTCCATCTCTTTCTCCCCGCTCTTGGGGCTGGCTGCTTTTAAAGGAGCCGATTTACATGCGTTGGCCACTTTATGACACTGATCGCTATGTATTCAGGGAATTATCGATCGGCTGGGTCCACAGCTTGGCAAGATCAACTGCCTGACAAAGTCAGTCTGGGCATTGGGGAGGGGTTACCTGCTATAAGTAGGGCTGACAAGATTTGTCGCTAGGAAACCTGCAGCAGTCTCCTTTATTAGAAGCATAGGGACCTGGTCATCCTCAATGGTGTCCCCAAATACAAACACACTTAGAAAATCATCCATCGAAAGGGCCAGGAGTTTTCCTGTCCACGTCTGAAACTGTGTGAGGCGTCGTGTCACTTACTGCCCTCGCCGTCATCGGTGACCCCCAGCACCAGGCGGAGCAGACACTGGGCGTGCTTCCTCTCCTTCAGCAGCTCCTCAGCGTAGCCCGGCAGGCGCAAGAACAAACCAAAGGCAGCCAGCGAGTGGGCGGGGATGGGCGACATGGTCTGCACTGACGACTTGTTGATGGGCGGCGGCTCGGCGGCCATGGTCTCTGGCGCCTCGTACACGAGCTCGCCGGACTGCTCGATGGTGACCCACTCAAACTGGTCGCTGTCCTTGGGCTTCTCCTGCGTGGTGGAGGGCACCACCGGTGGACTCACCTGCACAGGACGAGCCAGGGTTAGAATGCAGTTAGAGGACAATGCTGACAGATGTGCTGACTCGGATGGGATCTGAAGGTCATGTGCTGTGTTTGAGCACTGAAGGTAGTAGGGGGCATATGGAACTAGAGAGCTGATATTCAGATCCATAGAGCTGCTGTGGGGGACTTGGCATAGAGCCCTGCAAATAAGACTTTTTTAAAAAAAATGGTATCCACGAGTTCAACTGAATCTGGGGAAGTAGATCAAGGGTTTTATAGGCAAACACCAGACATATCCCTTTAAGATGAAGGCGAGTATTGGAGCTGCAGCACTGCAGAGAAATACAGTTATTTTACGCATAGTTGTGATCAATATAATCAATTCAAGCTCAGTTGCACTAAGAGTCAGAGTGGATGTCCAGGAACAGGCTGTGCTGTGATTAAAGAGCTAAAACACCAGTGGGTCAAAGGGCATCGACCTGAGCTGTTTGGCTAACCTATTAGAAAACACTACACAGAGTCAGTCCTGGGTAAACAGAAAAGCATCACCTGCATCAATATCGATGCCTTAAGTTGACTTTGCTAATAGTCTTGCTCAGGGTGAGAGCGGAACTCTTCAATTATTCACAGCATTAAGAGCGTGCCCAGCGAACACTATCCAGTGAGAGAAAAGGGTTAAACTAAGGCAGAATGGATGCAATATCCTGTTGAGAAAGGGTTATGGTAAACCAACCAACGACCAGTCACGTATATGATTCATATCGATCACAATGCTAAGTACAAAACAAATAATCTCACTTGGTAGCCCTCGTGGGGCGTCTGCTTCAAACCACCAGTAGCTCTGGGAGACTGCCTGAATAATTCAATTTGCTGCAACAATTTGGAAGGGGGGAGAAAATAACAAAAAGAAAACAGATTTAGTACCTGGCAGCTCTCAGAATGCATTCCAGCTACTCACCTTGTCACTGTGCGCTCTCAATTACTGTTTAAGTATCCATTTACTTTCATTTAGGAGGCATGATGTAGCACCCGGGGGAGCGCAGAGGAGACAAAAACGAATTTAGACTGAATGGCAAACCCAGTGACTTGCCATGCCTCTCAATAAGCTGGGCCAAAAGTAAAGACACGTCATTACTTTGGCAACCGCAGATCCGCATTGGAATGCTCTATATACGAAAGGTAACTTTAATTTCTGAAAGGGAAATTCCATAGTTTTTTTATTATCTCCAGCACCAACCCAACATATGTGAAAATGTTGCGTTTCCATGTTGCGTGGTAAAAAGATAGAGGAAGATAAGTGTTTCCAATGACAACCAATTTGTAGACAATGCATACTCATAATTGGTTTTTAAAAAATGAGCAACAAAAAAATCACGATGCACACCAATGTCATCATTGGAAACACTAATCTTACTCCATCTTTGTTACTACAAAACATAGAAATGCGCAATTTTCACATCTGTTGATGTTGGGGTGGTGCTGGAAATTATGAATAGGAAATTGAACCATTTTGAAATGTCCCTTTAAATTTAAGGCTCTAGATTATGGGCTATATATAAAACACACTATCTAGAAACATGAGCTAAACATTGTAGGACAACAATGAAATAACTCCAATGAAGCAGGCTGTGAAAGGGTTATTTGACTGGTGGTGTTTGTGATATACGTATTAGAAGGGTATCTGTGGCAGTCTAACCTGTTGGATGACGTCTGGGTAGAGCATGGGTAGCCTCTCTGCAATCAGGGCCAGACCACCCATGCCTGCAAACACCTGCAGGGGAGACTGGATGGGGTTGGTCTCCAGCAGGGACTCATCGATGGCTGCATCAAGACAGTCGTCCCCAGGGGTCATGGGTTCGTCCTCCGGACAGCTACTCAGCATGTCACAGTGTTCCACTGGAGGAGGGAGAAGCAGAGGAGGGTTAGAGAATAGACCAATTATTACTCTCGAAGGGTTTCCACTGGGACACTAGCTATGTTCTGTGACGTACGGTCTTCTGTGTGCTGCCCTCAACCAATCATGACAAGTAAAGAACGGAACGCCCTGCGGGAGGGAAATTGTTCACATCGCAGGCACTTAATGAGAACTCATCCCTCATTCGAGGATCAAGAGAGAGTGGGAGAAACCAACAGGGCCATCACACTATTTATTAGTCAAGTTCAAGCAACCAAGGAGAGAGAGGGAGGAGAAGGGGGAAGAAACAGACAGCAGTTTCTCAGACATAAGTGAATGCATAAACCCGCGACTGGTTGTAGTTGGGAAACGGACGTGCTCTCCTGATGAAGTGCACGCGGATTAAAACAGAATCAAGGACACAGGATACTTGTCGCTGTTTGCGCGTCAGGAGGTGGCTCTGTAGACGGTAAAAAAAAAAGATAAACTGGAACAGCGGGTGAAGGGTAAAAATAGCCCCCCATTATGGTTTTCATTCCGCGGTGCGGCTGGCCTGTTTTATGATGATATAAAAGCCCCAGTCGATTGATAGGTCATCTACCAAAAAAAAAAAAAAAAAGCTGCACATCATCTCTCCTGGAGAAGAAAATAAAATAAATGATGAATTGCTCCAGTCTCTAAAGGGATTTTTCCCCGTCCCCCTCATGGTGAATTATAAAGTCACCAAGGTTGTGACTGATACGATTTGTAACAGGGCCCGTGCTCTCTAGACTTCCAAAACAGGATTAGAAATGATGGAGAGGGAAGGAACCGCTCGTCTTTCAGCGGGCCGCAAGGAGAGACCGGGCTACCCAGAGAATATCTAAACAGCATCAACCCAGTGAGTTGTTACATTTCAAATGCAACCGTGAAGACACGGGGAAAAAAGGTGATCGTTAGACTTCAGAGGAGCATATGAGATAAGATCAGCGAGAAAGAGGACAAATTGTGAACGACAAGGATTTTCACAATTCTGCTCAACAACAAACATATTTCACAGAATGTTCCAGTACCTTTACTATGCAAGGCGCATCCTATTAGGCTGAGATTTCCACATGATAAATCAGGAGGAGGTCTAGAGATCTAAAAATGGTTGGAGGGACAAAACCCATTTAAGGTCTGGCCTATTTGGGGAAGTTGTAGGCTATTAAGGAAGCTGGGGCTAGATCTCACCATGTACCCATCTTCAGTTCAGTGGATGGCCGTTAGTGGGGCTGAAAGCCTTCGCGCTGGGTTTACAAGATTTCTTCATGTTTCCCCCTCCCTCTCACAGGACTGTTAGTGGGGGTCACCTCTTCCCTCCACTTATTAGCCTCAATGGATCTCGAGACAGAAGATTCCGGAAAGATTTGTTTTGGGAAGAGATGGTATTGGAAGCTATCTGAGGAAATTTAAGGTGAGGTACGCAGTAAGTGTCGGCAGGCAGGCATTTTACTGTACATACAGTGCCTTTAGAAAGCATTCAGATCCCTTGACTTCTTCCACATTTTGTTAGGTTACAGTCTTATTATAAAATTGATTGAGGGGGGGAAAAAACAATCTACACAAAATACCCCATAATGAAAAAGCAAAAACGTTTAAAAATGTTTGCTAATTTATTAAAACAAAAGAAATTACATATCATGTATCCACATTAAGTATCCAGACCCTTTACTCAGTACTTTGTTGAACCACCTTTGGCAGCGATTACAGCTTTGTCTTCTTTGATATGACGCTACAAACTTGGCACCCCTGTATTTGGGGAGTTTCTCCCATTCTTCTCTGCAGATCCTCTCAAGCGCTTGTCAGGTGGGATGGGGAGCGTCGGTGCACAGCTACTTTTAGGTCTCTCCAGAGATGTCGATAGGGTTCAAGTCTGGGCCACTCAAGGACATTCAGAGACTTGTCCCAAAGCCATTCCTGTGTTGTCCTGGCTGTGTGCTTAGGGTCGTTGTCCTGTTGGAAGGTGAACCTTCACCCCAGTCTGAGGCCCTGAGCGCTCTGGGGCAGGTTTGTCGTCAAGCATCGCTCTGTACTGTCCTCCTTTCATCTTTGCCTCGATCCTGACTAGTCTCACAGTCACTGAAAAACATCCCCACAACAGGATGCTGCCACCCCTAAGTTTAACTGTAGGGATGATGCCAGGTTTCCTCCAGACGTGACCCTTTGCATTTAGGCCAAAGAGTTCAATCTTGGTTTCAGACCAGAGAATCTTGTTTCTCATGGTCAAAGGGTCTTTAGGTGCTTTTTGGCAAACTCCAAGCGGGCTCTCATGTGCCTTTTACTGGCTTCCGTCTGGCCACTCTACCATAAAGGCCTGATTGGTAGAGTGCTGCAGAGATGGGAACACCTTCCAGAAGGACAACCATCGCCACAGAGAAACTGTAGACCCCTGTCAGAATGACCATCGGGTCTCTTAATCACCTCCCTGACCAAAACCCTCCTCCCCCGACTGCTCAGTTGGGCCGGGCGGCCAGCTCTAGGAAGATTCTTGGTGATTCCAAACTTCTTGCATTTAAAAATGGAGGCCACTGTGTTCTTGGGGACCTTCAATGCTGCTGAATTTTTTTGGTACCCTTGCCCAGATCTGTGCCTTGACACAATCCTGTCTCGGAGCTCTACGGACAATTCCTTTCACCTCATGACTTGGTTTTTGCTCTGACATGCATTGTCAACTGTGGAACCTTATATAGACAGGTGTGTGCCTTTCCGAATCATGTCCCATCAATTGAATTTACCACGGGTGGACTCCAATCAAGTTGTAGAGTCATCTCAAGGATGATCAATGGAAACAGGATGCATCTGAACTCAATTTCGAGTCAAAGGATCTGAATGCTTACGTAAATAAGGTATGTTTATTTTTAATACATTTGCAAACATTTCTAAAAAACGTTTTGCTTTGTCATTATGGGGTATTGTGTGTAGATTGCTGAGGATTTTGGCAAATATTTTGAAAAAGGCTGTAACAAAACAAAAGTCAAGGGGTCTGAATACTTTCAGAAGGCATTGTAGCATGGTATATGGTTCAACGCACAGAGAAATGGGCTGAGGGCTTTCAAACACAACAGACGCCACAAATGTGCACCAATACACAGGCTGAAAATGTGTATGCACTGCATTCCTTTTACATAAAGTGTTCCTTTACCCTAGACCAGAGAATATGCTGAATATACACCCTTCGGCAGGCTTCAGATCGTTTCTAATCTATACGCCTCAACTAATTATCTGAACTCCAGAGTGCACAGAGGTTAAACGAAAGCGGTTCAATGAAGACAATGATAGACCTAATCAGGTGGGTTAGTGTCTGGCTGAAGACTGTCTTGGTGAAATGGGTTTGGAGCTGGGCAGACTCATTAGCAGATAACACGCAGGTCACCGGCCTCCCATCTTGGGTAACCACTAACAGACCACTGTTCTAGTAGTGGGTTGGCTGAACTGATTGACAGTTGCCTTTTAAAATATCTCACCCAACAGGGGGACGGACATGTCATCCTGTGGGACTGAGGTGAGGAAGAAGATGGTGCACTGCAGGAGTTGGAGTTGACGCTCTCCACTGCATGCAGAGTAGGTGGTGGCGGCTAGCGTTAGCAATTAGCCCCAGGGTGCCAGGGGCGGCATATAGGCTGTGAACTGCCAAAAAAATCTAATATCCACACTGACGGAAAGAGAGACAGGCTCTGGGCTTTGTAGCAGTGCTACCATGCATGGGCTCTCTTCACAACAGAACAACCAGCCTCCAGCGAGAGAGAAAAAGGCACTAGGGTAGGTTTCGGTGTAAAGCAAACAATATCTTGCCACAGAGTTAGTGGAAACTACATTGAATTTAGCCCTGAATTGAGTGACTGGTATGGAATCACAGGGACAAATGAATTTTACACCCAAAAAAATCTGATGTGTTTTGACTACACACACACACACATTTGTAAGAGCAAACACCTAGATTTGGATTATTTTGTCAGCCATTAGTTCAGTTTTAATGCATTTAGTACAACATATGGTTGAGACTACACCTAAAGACGGTGTTCGCATAGCCGTAGGCTACCAGTAAAAAAAGAAAATCACTGGATTATTGAACCAGGCAACCAAACAATTTGACTATGTTTGCACATTACTAGCGCTGACATCAAACTAAAACATCAACTGCTCTGGCTGGCTGTCATATCGTAATGCCCAAAATGTATCCTCCCCATGCTATCATGTGTGACCTGGTACTGACCGTCAAAGCTAGGAGGGGAGGCTAAATCTAGTAGCATCACCCCTAAAATCCTGCTCCAACGCAGTCTTTAAAAAGGGTGACTAATAACATTTACCAGGTGAAACCATTACATGGAGCGTAGTGTTAGTATAAAATCTATATCAGACATGAATCTCATATAGATGTTATAGTGACATTTAGAGGACATGAATCTTATATAGATGTTATAGTGACATTTAGAGGACATGAATCTTATATAGATGTTATAGAGACATTTACAGAGGACATGAATCTTATATAGATGTTATAATGACATTTACAGAGGACATGAATCTTGTATAAAAAGGTTTCCCTCGATGTTAATGGCTAAAACAGCTTTGGGAACAAGCGGTGCTTGAAAAGTAGAGAGTGGAATCTGATTGGGTGGTCAGGTTGCACTAGGAGCTTTCAAGCATCAGAGCTTTTCTTTTGAAGCAGGAATACCAGGTAACAGGGGATACAAGGGGGACCAAAAAAACAAAGTTACATTCAAATGGGATTTGATGGAAAAAGACTGGCCTGTATTTACTGAAGTTGATACACCCATGCCATTTTCAAGCCTCCATTCCCTCGTCCAAACTCATTTTTGTCATACAGCAAACATTTCCATCTTTCTCTTACAGTGAAGTCATTGAGGCCAATTGATGATCGCAAAATAATAGCTTTCCATCTTAAGTAAACCCTGGCCCAAGAGGCAGAGAAGGCGTACAAGCAGGGGTGCCAAACAAACGCAATATACGTTCAAATGCAAATGACTCCAAATCAAAATTGTGTAGAAATAAATGGACCTACATTCATAGTTTGACTGTCCAGCTCCCTAATAATCACCACAATGAACGCTAAACAGCCAGGCAGCATAGAAAATTATAGATTTTTTTGACTGCAAATCTTGACTGCAAGAAAATACACTGCTCAAAAAAATAAAGGGAACAGTTAAACACAATGTAACTCCAAGTCAGGTGGTGACCACAGACCACTTCTCAGTTCCTATGCTTCCTGGCTGATGTTCTGGTCACTTTTGAATGCTGGCGGTGCTTTCACTCTAGTGGTAGCATGAGACGGAGTCTACAACCCACACAAGTGGCTCAGGTAGTGCAGCTCATCCAGGATGGCACATCAATGCGAGCTGTGGCAAGAAGGTTTGCTGTGTCTGTCAGCGTAGTGTCCAGAGCATGGAGGCGCTACAAGGAGACAGGCCAGTACATCAGGAGACGTGGAGGAGGCCGTAGGCGGGCAACAACCAAGCAGCAGGACCGCTACCTCCTCCTCCTGCTCCTCCTTGCACAAAGGCGCACTGCCAGAGCCCTGCAAAATGACCTCCAGCAGGCCACAAATGTGCATGTGTCTGCTCAAACGGTCAGAAACAGACTCCATGAGGGTGGTATGAGGGCCCGACGTCCACAGGTGGGGGTTGTGCTTACAGCCCAACACCGTGCAGGACGTTTGGCATTTGCCAGAGAACACCAAGATTGGCAAATTCGCCACTGGCGCCTTGTCCTCTTCACAGATGAAAGCAGGTTCGCACTGAGCACATGTGACAGACGTGACAGAGTCTGGAGACGCCGTGGAGAACGTTCTGCTGCCTGCAACATCCTCCAGCATGACCGGTTTGGCGGTGGGTCAGTCATGGTGTGGGGTGGCATTTCTTTGGGGGGCCGCACAGCCCTCCATGTGCTCGCCAGAGGTAGCCTGACTGCCATTAGATACCGAGATGAGATCCTCAGACCCCTTGTGAGACCATATGCTGTTGCGGTTGGACCTGGGTTCCTCCTAATGCAAGACAATGCTAGACCTCATGTGGCTGGAGTGTGTCAGCAGTTCCTGCAAGAGGAAGGCATTGATGCTATGGACTGGCCCGCCCGTTCCCCAGACCTGAATCCAATTGAGCACATCTGGGACATAATGTCTCGCTCCATCCACCAATGCCACGTTGCACCACAGACTGTCCAGGAGTTGGCGGGTGCTTTAGTCCAGGTGTGGGAGGAGATCCCTCAGGAGACCATCCGCCACCTCATCAGGAGCATGCCCAGGCGTTGTAGGGAAGTCATACAGGCACGTGGAGGCCACACACACTACTGAGCCTCATTTTGACTTGTTTTAAGGACATTACATCAAAAGTTGGATCAGCCTGTAGTGTGGTTTTCCACTTTAATTTTGAGTGTGACTCCAGACCTCCATGGGTTGATCAATTTGATTTCCATTGATAATTTTTGTGTGATTTTGTTGTCAGCACATTCAACCATGTAAAGAAAAAAGTATTTAATAAGAATTTCATTCATTCAGATCTAGGATGTGTTATTTTAGTGTTCCCTTTATTTTTTTTGAGCAGTGTATATACAATTTGAAGCGTGGCCCTCCAGACCTCGAAGAATGCGGCCCCCGGTGCAAAATGAGTTGGACACCACTAGAGTACAGCGTCGTTGTAGAACTGGATATACAATTGCTTCCTGAGCCCTATTACGCAACAGTGAAGAAGAGCGGAGTGAGTATGAGTCTCCCAATGGCCCACCCGTTCCAGAGACTGGTAATGGCACCATACGACATCTCAGGAGCCAGAGGCCCAGCGCTCAGACAGAGAAATGGATGGCAATGAAAGGGGAGAGCCATTAATCGCGCTGTGGAATGGGCTGTCAGGGGATGCGTGGAGAGAGACGTTCTGGGCTCACTTTACACACTAACTGCAGAGCAAGAAGAAAAATGACAGAAGCAGAGGGAGGTAGGAGGAGTGTGAGATTGTGTGTGTGTGTGTGTGTGTGTTTATATGTCTGAACGCAAGCATGTGCTTGTATGTACGTGAATGCTCTAAAATACCTTTCTCTGTGCGGAGCCGTTTGAACGAGTCCGTCTTGGAGAGGCCCGGGTCGGCGATGACCTTGGAGCCCAGCTTGACGGTCAAGTCGATGGACCGGTAGCCCTGGGGCAGCTTACGGTCATAAAGCAGGGTCAACAACTGAGCCAGTGTCATCTCTGCCGGCAGGGGCTGACCTGAGGGGTGGAGGGGGGGATGAGACAGTGTTCACAGTGAGGAACCAAAGCCTTGTGGTTACACTACCAGGCCCAGAGGGACAGGAAATACATGACAGCTATGTATCATGAAGGCTAGTGACCTAGATAACAATGACAACATGTGAAGACAAGACATCATGGATGGAGTGCTGTTTTTGCTCATAGTACATCCATGTCCTTGCAAACCCAGGTCTGACCATGTTTCTGCTCATCTTCCCAGAGTTTGGGAATACTTGGATCTGGTTGGCTGTGATTTTCAATATTGACACAATGTCTAAAAGTAACAACATCGAAAGTATCAAAAGTTAAATGAACATTTACCTGGACACCCCAGGGTCCCAGCAACACACACTGGCTCAATGAATTGACTGAGACGGAGGTCACAGCTTCATTAAGCAGGTCGGATCAATAGGCTTCCCTTGGCAGAGGGAGGTTCTGGAAGGAGGGGAGCTGACAACTGTGTGTGTGTGTGTGTGTGTACAGTACCTGGGAGCAGCTTGTGGTAGAGGTGGAAGACAGGCACGCTGAGCGTTTTGGCGGAGGGGTCCACACCTGAGGAGGATGTCAGCTTGTCGCTCATCACCCGGCCCCTCCGCGAAGGGGGACGAGGAGGGGTGGAAAGAGCTCTCTTCGACTGGGACTTCAAGCCTGGCAGGGAAACACACACCGGTCATTTTATCACGTAAAATTGCACTTTTACATGCTAGGGAATGTGATTCTAGAGGTGTGCTTCTGTCTAATGCTTCTCATCTACCAAACACTTTCAATATTTCAAGAAAAATGGGATATTAAGCCATTTGTCCATATACAAATATATCAATCATTCCCTTTACATTTGGTGCAGGAGCTCAACATAGGGCTGGAAGCCTAGCTACCAGCCAAACAATTCTTGCCCTCTAATTGGTGCAACAGGATAAATTAATTAATCTACTCCTGCTAAGCCATAATGATTGGCAGGCGTGGGAGGGAAGGGATGAGGTTGCCCACCACGATAAGCTGACAGATTGGAGAGAGCCAAAACGTGTACCTGAGGCCACGACAACGCTGTAGTTGTCCTGGAAACCACTGTCGGTCTTCATCTTCTCCTTCTCCTCTTGATTCTTCTTCTCCTTGTCCTCCTTCTGTTCGTTGATCAGCTTTGCTGTGATGCTGGGGGTGTCTGAATAAGGGATGGAGGTGAGAGACCGAGACGGGGCACATTAGAGCCACCCTTCGGTAACAAGTCACATGTGAAAGAGTAAATGCTAATTGTCATAATATGTACAGCCTCAGTCGCCAGTGGCCAACTGGTCCAGTGCACACAAGTATTGACATCAACCCTAATGTATGCACGAACAAGGCTACGCAATCAATGAGACTTTGGCCCATCTCAGTCCTCCATTCCCTGGGATTTCAGATAAGATGGGCTAGATAGCAAATAATCTGCTATTAGCAATTCCAAGGGCCACTACCGCAGGCTCCTTTAAAAAGACCCCTGGCTAGCGCTAGCTGTATGTAGCGGTCTGGGCTGTATTATTAACTGAGCCTGCCCCTCCCTCACTGGGTAGAGCCTCATAACGCCCTGTTGTATCAGGCCTCCATCTGGTGTTCTCAAGGTCCCGGGAGGAGAACCACTTATCATAGCCACACAGCTAACCGGGTCATGCCGTCACAAAGCTGGAGCCCACCACCACACACGCTTGACATTGACAACCAGATAATGCCTTAAAATTAACACCTCTCCAATCTGGGTTTATATTACTGTTTGATCATGTTTTGAGGGGGGGGATGCATGTTTTTAAGAGGGCTTTTCTAATCTAGAATGGACATAGGCTATTTGCTCCCTGAGATTATAGGTGCGAACATCGTCCCCCTTAAGGAGAAGGGGACAGGCCGGGTTAGTTTAGAGAGAGAGACTGGGCCTCAACGACAATTTTAGGAAATGTATGAGTTATTTAATAGAGCACAAGGAAACATTGGATTCAGTGCTTCTTACATAACTCTGGGACTTCTGGAAAAGGCCAACAAAATACATAGAAATAAAATCAGTGCGTCAGCAGGGCTATTTCAATCACAGAGTGGACCAGCCGGGTTAAAGACCGGAATGAGGGTGTGTGATTTAAGTGCCACTATGCTAGGCATGTGTACGGGGGTTAAGCGTACATTTCGACTGATGTTCTCTCTAAAATGCAGTTGCCACCAGCTGATCAACTCCGTAGCCATTAATCAGAACGCTCATCTCCACCTGCTGGGAAAATAATATGGCGAGACGCTCTTCCATACTCACGCTAATGAGGAGATGTGAGTGGACCCAGCAGTCGCCTGAAAAGGTCAATGTTTATGCCCAGGGAGAGTGTGTGTGTGTGTGTGTGTGTGTGAGTGTGTGTGTCTGTGTGTCCGACAATGTGCGAGGTGCTGACATGGTGCATTAACTTCAAATATGGCTGCCTTTTAAATCATTTAAGGACCCAGTGAGAGGGGATAAAATGCTTGAATGACGAGCGGCGTACGGAGAGCGGGTTTCCCCCGCCATTCAAATCCCGTGTGTCTGTGGCTGTCGGAGGGTGGTTTGTCTGAGTGGCAAGGGACACTCTGCTCCACTTTATCTGAGGGCCACATAATATTGAGGAGGTTGATGAGGCTACGAGGAGAATATTTAAAGTAATTCCCCATCAATGTTGCGTAACACACTTAGTGACAGATGGGTAGGGGCAGCAGACGTACCAGACACCCGGTCCAGCACTTCAGCCAGGGTGGTGGAGATGGGGAGGTGGAGAGTGCGGTACTTGTGCCCTGCTCCGTACATGGGGTGCTGGATCACATGGCTGGTAGCGTTGATACGGCCCTTGTACAGCTGAAGACGGATGAGAAAGTATTAGGACAGACCAAGTACATAATACCACCAATGTTATGAATGATCATGACTACGAGAGTGAAAGAGAGACGCAAGTTATGAAAGATTCAGTAGCACTACGCAGGGCCACATTGAGATTGAATGAGGCCGGCCTTGGCTAAAGACCTCCCACTCCATCACTCCTGCCTCGACCTTTATTGGAGTTGACAAGGCTTCTCATTCAGCATGAATGGTACATGTTCACGACATCCCAGGCGACATCCATCGCCTTCTGCGACCTGCAGGCGACAGGCATGGTGGTGTCGCCAGAGCACGGCTCGGCTACGGAGGGTCCTTGGACAAGTCACTGCAGCTCCAAACACAACCGTCACTCAGGCCCCACAGTACACTTTCCTGACAACTCTACACTGCAGTGACTAGCCTGGCAGCAGAAGCCATCAAGATGATGTAATATAAAATGCTGTTTGAAACATGCACCTTGGCTTTTAGGCAAGTCTAATACACGTCTCATTGGAACAATAATGTTCAAGAACCCATATCTTGGTATGGTCGCGAGCATAATAAAAAGTCAACCGTTTTTTTTTTTGAATGACAGCAAATCAAAATGTCAAAGTTCCCTCCAGTGAGATTCAGATTAGGGAGAAATGTAGTGATCCTTACTTAAATATCACAGATCAACTGACAATTACAACGCTGATGAAATGAAAATGTTGGGCAAGTCTACAGAATACATCATTCACTTTTTGCAGATCTGAAAAAGCCTGATGTACAATATCAGTCAAAAGTTGACCACTACTCATTCAAGGGATTCTTTATTTGTACTATTTTCTACATTGTAGAATAATAGTGGAGACATAAAAACCATGAAATAACACATAAGAAATCATGTAGTAACCAAAAGTGTTAAATCAAAATATATTTTATATTTATTTGTAGCCACCTTGACAGCTTTGCACACTCCTGTCATTCTCTCAACCACATTCTTGAGGTAGTCACCTGGAATGCATTTCAATTAACAGGTGTGCCTTGTTAATTTGTGGAATTTCTTTACTTCTTTATGCGTTTGAGCCAATCAGTTGTGTTGTGACACGGTAGGGGTGGTATACAGAAGATATAATTTTACCAAATAGGGCTAAGTCCATATTATGTCAAGAACAGCTCAAATAAGCAAATACAAATGACAGTCCATCATAACTTTAAGACATGAAGGTCAGTCCAGAACTTTGAAAGTTTCTCCAAATGCAGTCGCAAAAACCATCAAGTGCTATGATGAAACTGGCTCTCATGAGGACCTCCACAGGAAAGGAAGACCCAAAGTTACCTCTGCTGCAGAGGATAAGATCATTAGAGTTACCAGCCTCAGAAATCGCAGCCCAAATAAATGCTTTAAGTTCAAGTAACACCTCAACATCAACTGTACAGAGGAGACTGTGTGAATCAGGCCTTCATGGTCAAATTGCTGCAAAGAAACCACTACTAAAAAGACACTAATAAGAAGAGACCAGTTCGGGCCAAGAAACAAGAGCAATGGACATTAGACCGGTGGAAATCTGTCTTTCGGTCTGATGAGTTCAAATGAGAGATTTTTGGTTGCAAACATTGTGTCTTTGTGAGACCCAGAGTAGGCGAACGGATTATCTCAGCCTGTGTGGTTCCCACCGTGAAGCATAGAGGTGTGATGGTGCTTTGCTGGTGATACTGTGATTTATTTAGAATTCAAGGCACGCTTAACCAGCATAGCTACCACAGCATTCTGCAGTGATACGCCATCCCATCTGGTTTGCACTTAGTGGGACTATCATTTGTTTTTCAACAGGAAAATGATCCAACACACCTCCAGGCTGTGTAAGGGCTATTTGACCAAGACAGAGAGTGATGAATGTTGCATCAGATGACCTGGACTCCAGAATCACCTGACCTCAACTCAATTGAGATGGTTTGGTATGATTTGGACCGCAACTCATCCAAGACTCATTCAAGACTCATTCAAGACTCATTCAAGACTCATTCAAGACTGTTGGAAAATAATTCCAGGTGAAGCCAAGAGTGTGCAAAGCTGTCATCAAGGCAAAGGGTGGCTACTTTGAACAATCTCAAATATATTTTGATTCGTTTCACACTTTGTTGGTTACTACATTATTCCATATGTGTTATTTCATAGTTTGGATGTCTTCACCATTATTCTACAATGTAGAACATTTTTAAAATAAAGAAAAACCTTTCAATGAGTAGGTGTGTTCAAAATGTTGACTGGGACTGTAAGTAAAACCTTTTTTTTTGGGGGGGGGGGGGGGGGTAAGGCACAAGAAGGTGGACTATGACATTACCTAAGGCGTAAACACATTAGCATGTAGACCCACCCTGCTATTAATCACATACTGATCATACATGATTAACCTTCACGGCTGTGATTCCCAGGACTCCTTGTGTAATTCAGCACACAAATGACCTCCTAAGTCAAAGTACATGTAGGCTTGTCTCGCTGTGCATAATCAGAAACCTCTCGGCATGCCATGCACAACAGTCATCCTTCACCTTGACCATGGAATGACCCTCACCCTTCCCTGACACCATGTATATCATCAAAAACGGGATGGGGCATAATAATGAGGACAGCGAGAGGTAGGAGGTTCAAATGAAATTATCTTTAGACAATTGAAACCCCCCCCCACCACCACCACCACCGTGACTGCTCTCTAAACTCCACTCATGACAACTAATCAGTGAGGAGGGTGAAAGATGGAGCATTAATGTGACTGAAGTGCAGTGCCATTTCTCCGACAAGCATCAGTCTGGGGAAAGCCTCGAGTGAAGAGGGATTGTCTGTACTGCTGGGCTGGCCCCTTGTGGCCACCTGGGGATATCACATCACAGCATTATTTATTTCCAATGCAGTCCATAGGTAGGATAATTAAATTGCTCCAAGATTATGATTTAAGGTCAGTTTGACATTTTCCCACGTTATGGTTAAGTTTAGGACTGAGGGTATGGAGAGCTGATCCGAGATCAGAGCCTACAAAAACTTGGTACCCACCGGACAGGGCGACTGCAGGAAGACTGTGACCTTCTCGTCCTCCAGCATGAGTTGTAGGAAGAGCCTGCGGATGAAGCCGGAGATGTTGCCAGAGACGGGCACGTTTCCACGCTGGGGGGCCGACTGGAAGAGCTCACACAGCACCTACGGAGAGGGAGAAACCACCATAAACACACGTTAGTAAAACATCACAGTCACTGTAGGCCAGGTGGAAATGTGTGTCGTCAAGGCATTCCACCAGACCTGTGCCATGAGCCGCTGGTTGTTGGGGTGGCAGGAGATGCACTGCAAGAAGAAGGCCACTGTGGCGTTCTCGATGGCTGTCCTCTGCTGGGTGGTGAGCCCGCTGCCCCGGGACGAGGAGGCTAGAGAGTAGCGCGACCCAGAGGGCAGGGGTGGAGGCGGAGGAGGGGGGCAGCACGCACCACCGGAGGCAGCAGAGTGGGCTCCCGTGTGCCCCTGGCCACCACTGGCTCCCCCTGCGCTAGCACTGGAGTGGCACAGCAGGAACAGCAGAGCGGTCCACAGAGAGTTCACCTCAGGCCCACCAAGCCAGTCCTTCATGGCATGACTGTTCCCCACCTCTGTGAGGAAACGCAGCACTGGGGCTGCCAGCTCTGCAGACAGGGGCACCCTGCTCTGAGAGGAAGAGGAGGATGAAGAAGAGGAGGAGCAGTGGGGGTGGTGGTTGTGATGGTGTTGCCGTCGTTCAGCCTGGGCGGTGGCGGGCAGGGGCAGGTCAGCGGCAGCCAGGAGGCCACAGCAGAGTCCGGCCAGGCTGCGGACTAGCAGAGAGGGCAGGCCCGAGTCCAGCAGCTGCTCTATTGCCCCGGGTGACTGGGAGGCTGAAGCCAGAGTGGCCAGTTCCGACTCGGACAGGGCGATGGGCGGCCGCGCGTGCTTGGAGTCGTCGGTGAGGCCGGTGGCAGCGGCACTGGTGGTGGCGTTAGCATTGGCGCTGCTGAGGTCGTGCTGCTTCTTTCCGTCGTCCGTCATGGAGAGGCGGTGCTGGGCCTGAGATTGGGCGGCGGTGGGCGGGGCCACGATGCCCATCCAAGACATGAGCAGAGAGAAGTAACTGGGATGGATGTGGCACATGGAGCAGAGCAGGCTGTCTACTGCCTTCTTCAGCACCATGTTACTCGGCAGGGACATGGACCAGTTGTACAGAAGTCTACAGGAGAGAAGGAGACAAAATGGTATAAACAAAGCAAGCGCCACTCGCTGGACAGACATCTTTCCCCCTAAAATAACAAGATAAGAAACCTTCATATGAATCCTTCTGAGCCTTTTCAATTCTGTCTGTATATGTCGGTTGGAGATCAACGGAGCCAAAGGTTAGACGTCTGTATTTTTTTTAAACTTTGCATTCCCTGTTCGATGTAAACTATTCATGTTTACAGAGTAGAAACGCAGTATTCATGTCTGCAGAGGATATGTATAAGACATACAGTATCAAGAGGGGGGATGGGAGAAACTTAGAGGTTGAAAATCTATCAGGGAGCTGTTTTCTCCCCAGGCGACAAAGAATGAGATGTTCTACAAACATTTATGGCTCAAAGCATGTGAAAGCTCGGCTTAGCCTACGACGACGTAACAAAAAGAGCACACCAAGGATGAACCGGTGGGTTTTTTCCTGACAGGATAAAGGGTCATTCACACCAAGGATGATAACTAGAATGGTATATATTATACACAACCACAAAACGTTGGCGAGCATCCACACCAGCTGACCGTTGATCGTTCTGCAGTACACCCATCAGTCAACGGATCAACGCGTCCTACTGCGCGCTGCCTATTAAGGTGGTAACAACACCATTCTGTACTTCCGGGTGTTTCAATTGTCATAGTGACAAACTGCAAATAACACGTCAATGAACATGTCATGAAAAATATAGAAACTCATGTAAATGTAGCAATTCAAAAACGCATCTTTTACATAATGGCATTGCTTGCCTCGGTTGCTCAAGTGATTCGTTTGGCTCTTTTTCAGTGTGCTCATCTGTTTGTCCTGTGTAACAGTTCACTTGGCCCATTTTACATTTAGTACTTAGCAAGAGCACGAAAAAAGGCTATTTAGGCCAAGTATAAAAGACGCTAAAATAAATGTCCTATAGCTTTAGTAGCCTATAGCTTTTCCTGCGATTTCACACAGAGGAATTGCGGAGAAGCTTGCGTGGCCTACAGCCTATTGCGCACCAGAACAGCTGGAACAGAAAGGCTAGAGATGTGTAGCCGAAGTAAGAAACTAAATATAAGCTTGATATTAGGCCATTCTTCAGCTAAATAGTAGGGCTATAAATATTTACCTGTCGGGAAGGCTGATGCACTCCCCGACACTGACCAGGCCTTCGATTTTATACGAGGAAATTATTAAACCTAAGCCACAACACAGTGCAATGAGGAATGTATTTTTGTTGTCAAGTGAGTACACAACTTTTGTCTATAGGGCTGTTAAGCTGCAGTGACGTAGACTCATTTGAATAACTGCTCAAAAGTCCTGTTCTGAATGCTTCATGCTGAAATAACTTCGTACAGCCTAGGTCTGACTATGTAACCATTCGGATCAGTTACGGGTCTATTCCGTTTACTAGGTCCAGAAAGAGAAGGCCTACCACCGGAAAAATATGGCCTCCTCATGCGCGATTTGTCGTGGATCATCCTTCCAAGTCGTCCTATAATTAATGTTGCAACCAATACGCTCACATATGCCAAGTAAAATTCAGGCAAGCTTACCGTGAGCTCTGCCTTCTCTCCGAGCAACAACGCTTCAACAGAATGCGTTTTTGATTGGTTGTCAATGTTTTATCGTCGGAGGGACAAAAAAATAAAAATGTAATCGCTCTTAATTAAAGTGATCCAAACTAAAGCTATGATTTTAGTGTGAATGCTCCTGGTCACTAGAATTATATATATATATATATATATATATATATATATATATCCGTTAAAAAGTAATCGTTACAGTCCTTGGTGTGAACGGCCCTTAACACTTACTCAAAGAGCTCTCCATTGAGCAGCACTGGGAGGTCGTAGTCCACGGGGAGCTCGTAGCTGTGCCACAAGATGGCCGCCACACAGTGGAGGTGGGAGGGCGAGGGCATGACGAGGCCATACTCCCGTGACGAGGAGCTGCTCTGGCGCATGTAGCCCAAGGGGCCGCTCCTCTTGTGGGCCGCCACCAGCGATGAGTCATGGACCCACTGGAGAAGGGCCTGGATCCTGGAGGGAGAGACGGGGATAACGAGGTCAAAATTAACATATCGAGAGCCGCTTTCACAGACCCAGATTACATGGATCCAGCAGTACTAGGCTCAACACCTAGATCAGTAGATGTTAAGGGGGTCTTTACCTGTCCTTAGTCCCAGGATCTTGTATGGTTCCCAGCTGGTAGAGGATGTCAATGGTGGAGTCTGAAGAGAGACCGTTGAGCCTTCCAAAGAGCAGGGGACTGTTCAGGTCTAAAAATAAAAAACGACAGAGAAATCACAAAATAGCCATTGATGTCCATATATAAATGATACTCAAACGATAGCGCCATGACACACAGAGCTGAAGGACAAGATCTTATGATTGAAGTATAATTACACAAATTATAAAATGTGCTCAATGAGCGTTTTATTCATGCGGCGGCTAATTACTGGTAGGGTCGGTGCCGGAGGCTGCACAGTTCCTCAGCAGGATGTCGATGAGCTTGAGGCCGATGCGGGTGGACTGCAAGCCAATCTTGACCAGCACGGCTTCGATGTTCGGCGAGTGCATGCCGCAGTAGGGGGACATGAGCAGGGCGGCACAGGTCTGAAGCAGGTTGGCGGTGGGGGCAGCGGCGCTGGCCATCGTGGCCTCCAGGTCACTGACGTGGGTAAGACAGTGGTGGAGCAGACGTAGCCAGCCAATACTAGGAGAGAAAGAGAGGGCAAGGAAGAGATTTGCTGTGACACTGCTGGTGTTTCATTTATTATTTTTTATCTCTCAAGTAACATTTAACAGAAGTTCCTGTGAAGGAAAGTATATCTGCACCTGGTTTTAGAGACCTGGTCCTCAGAGGGCAGGAAGGGATTGTTGACGGTGGCTGAGGAGGTGTTGCCGAAGGCGGTTAGGCCAAGCAGTTTGATCTGGGACAGGCCCAGGGTGCTGGCGTCACGGGGCCGGTGGAGCCTCAGACACACGGCGGACGCCACCTCAGCCTTCACCAGCTGGATCTTGATGTAGGTGAGGCCGCTGGTGATGATGGGCGTGGACAGAGGCAGCATGTTGACCCCGTCCGCGCTGATCTCAACCGAGACCGAGGAAGGGCAGGCTGGCGAGAGGACAAAAGGGACATCGTCGGGGTTTAGCAATAATAGATGGTGGAATATGTTCCAACTTTATTTTCTCCAACTGGTACTGCCTGGCACAATGGTGTGTTGTGTTGGATAGAAGCATGGAAAAGGTTTTGCATATTTAAAATGGCACTATAGTCGACAGCGGTAGGTTAATATTTGAGTGGATGAAATAAGTTAGTCATGAGGAAAACTATGCTTAAGAGGTAAGTAGACAATGTGCCCTTTAGACTCTAAAGCAGAGTGGCACAGCTCTCTTGCTGGTACCTGAGCTGCAGTCCTGCTGGTTTTCACTTAAATGATCAATTAGACAACTAAGGTCATTTCTTTGCAAGAGATTTCGCTGAACTGTTTATATTTAATTCAGTCTCCTATGTAAACAACTCGTCTGCACTAGTGTCCCCCAGCGGGGCCGTGGTGCAGTACTCACTGGCGAGAGAGGCCAGGTGTGGCTGGATGTGCAGCTCTTTGAGCAGAACGGCGGCAGGAAGGTGGATGGTGAGGTCACACCACGCCTCCTCCGGCAGGAAGATGTAAGACCAGGCAGCCGAGCGTGCCCGTCTGTGAGGGGGCGTGGCCTGAAGGAGGACCTCAGCCGGCTGGGCCGTGGGGCTGCTGGAAGTGATGGTGCCTGCAGAGGGACAAACAGCACTCAATAGGACACAATTCCCATTTTACAACACATAGAGGTCAAAGGGAAAAAAACACAAGAGAACCTATTCAACATGAGAGGAGACGCTTCACTTACCAAGCGGAGCAAAGTTGTGGAGTCCCTCTGCGTTGTCGGGCTCGGCGGCTAGGACCCGGGTTTTAAGGCTGCCATCTGCAGCCTTCCCTGGACCAGTGTCCAGAAACTTCATGATGGTGGACACCATGCTGCGTGCTGTGTTCACTATGGCCCGTGTGCTGGTCACCATGTTGTTACAGATCAACTGGACCCCACCTGCACACAGGTCAAATACAAACACAACCTGTTAAGTCTAATTGACAGTACAATATACCTGAACAAGGATATTTCCCTATTGTGTATGTATGTAGGTGTGTGTGTGTGTGTGTATACCCATGTCGTGGAATGCCTTAAGTGCCTCGCTGGTGTCCAACACTCGGAGGATGAACCAGAGCAGAGGCTCAGACAGCTGGCATGTCGACAGGGAACCCTGGGAGAAATACAAAGACTGCTTGTGATTTAAAAACTTTCAGAATCCACGGGTCAAACAATTATAAATCTAATAAACGGAAGTACTATTAAAGCAAATATATTTTTCCTCAATCCTTTTAATCTTGACAAGTAAATCTCTAAAAACAGACCAAATCAATGATGCCCGTTCAGTCATGGCTGAGCTCAGTCTTACCTGTCTGCCCATGTACCCACAGGCCATGTAGGTGAGGATGGGTTGCAGCATAACCTGCACCGAGGTGGCCCTCTTGCTCAGGGTGGTGAGGATGGTGAAAAGGCCATCTCCTACAGAGATGGCATCTAGTCCTCCATGGAAATTCTCATGCTTGGTCAGGTGGAGACCACTAGCACCTAAAGACAGGAAGGTAAAGCGTCATCAATAAGAAGCACTTGAATATCTTAGCCGCTAATCCGGGATCCCTCTAAATAAACGTTGTCTAAAAAAGGGAAGTGTGAGTATACGGCCTACCTATGATCATAGCCATGGCGCTGCTGTTGCACTGGCCCAGAGCCGAGAGGATCTGGCTCATGATCTGCTGGTTGGCCAGCACCAGATCAGCCACTCCGGCCGCAGGGCCCTGGTTAGGGGTGGACCCCCCCGCTGCCCCCTCCTTGCTGCCGCACACCTTCTCCTCGTCCGACACGCTGCTGTCCGACGCCCCGCTGCCCGCCGGCGGCAGACGCCCGCTGAACTCGCGGTCACCCGACAGGGGCAGCTGGACCAGGGCGTTGACCAGCTTGAGCAGGTCGAACATGAGTTGGTCGCGTGTGGTCTCGCCGCACACCGCCTTGGCGTCGCCGGGCCGGATGATGTTGGCGAACAGGCCTCCGAAGCAGGCGCGGGCACCCACAGCGCTGTCGGAACCGCTGCGGGACACCACCTTGTCAGAGCAGGTGATGTAGTGGTGCACCAGGAAGGTGATGGACTCGATGACAGAGGAGATGGTGCTCACCGACACCACCTCAAAGTTCTGCTCTAGGGTGAACTCTAACAGCTTGACCTGGGCGTCCAGAGGACCCTGGCCTGACTGGAACGGACCCCTGAAGGACGGGTGGAGGGGAAAAGACGGGATCATTGACGAAGGTGCTTCCTAACAAATCATTGTACTGTTTTGTGATGGAATCAAAAGGATGGCTTTTGTTCCAGCCCAGCACGACCACAGATTAAATTGAAGAAGATGATTAGTTATCATTTGAATTACGTGTCTTAAGTGCTGGGGTGAAACAAAAGCTGCTTTTGATGTGTTTAGAGTAAACAACCTACCTCTCAGTGGACAGGATGTGCATTAGTTTGAGCAGGAACTCACTGAACATCTGTGGGCAGGTGGAAGAGAGGTGCACCTGGAGTCTGGTGAGGAACTCCTGCATAGCTTGGGTGGCGGTTGGGCCGACCTGGGAGCTGTGCTGGCTGGTGCCGTGGGGGTTGCTCCCAGACAGGAAACGCACGAGCACGTGCACCAGCGTAGGGTCCGACACCATCTGCTGGGCCGTGCTCTCATGAGCTCCCATCCCACTGCTGGAGGCTGCGGACAGAGACGCACAGGACCAAAAACACACTTGATTTAAAAGGAGAACTATTGAAAGTCCTTGAAAGGCCTCATTTATTTCTTCGGTTACACTGCATCGTCAATTACTATTTCTCAACCCTCAAATGGGAAACGTCAGTCAGAGTTGTCAGACACTGTCTTGAGAGTGAAACCCTAGGAATGGTGGACTTACCACTGGAGGGCATGTTGGTCATGAGGGTAAGGGAGTGCAGCACCAGGCACCAGGTCCTCAGGGAGGTGTTGGGGTACCAGGCTAGCACCGACAGGAAACTGTTGATAGAGGCTGCAGGGAAACACAGGAGACGGCAGTTTAATTAACACGTACACTTCCCCATGTGAAAAGGGAAAACAGTGAATGATTCACACAAGAGAAATCCAGCGGTTTGAGAGTTAAGCGGCAAAAGAGAGTGAATGGGGACACACACAGGGTGACCTCTGACCTTGGTTGAGTGGGATGGTGGGCACTCTGCTGGCGTTGAACAGGAAAATATCCGATCCACTCTCCTCAGTGCCCCCAGAGCAGGAGTTGAGACTGAGGGTCAGCCACAGTTGCAGCAGAGACTCCATCTAAGGCAGAAACACATGTGAACACTTCATCGACAAATCCACTTATCCAGGGTAACCAACGTATTCTTGAGAATGGTACAGTAAGTTACCCCTACTGCCACACCATTACAAAACGGTGTAGAGGAATGTAAAAAAAACAGAGTGAAGTGCAACAAGTCATTCAAGTCTTCTGGAGTAGCAGAGACCCTGGACTATACCGTCTGTCTGTGACTGACCTGTACGTGGTGAACCTGGAGCATGGAGAAGAGCTTGTTGAAGCAGGCACTCAGCATGGGGATGGAGGAGGCCTGTACCATTAGGCTGCTTCCTGGTGGGGAGCCCCCACGGAGCCCCCTCAGCAGAGAATCATCCGTCCCATTGGATGCCTGGGACACTGGTGGGAGAGAAGGGACCAGGGTCAGCCATCTTTGATGCTTAGCAAAGTCTTTACATTTTTTTCCCCAAGACTCAAGTGTACATGACCAAACATCGATAAATACTTTTTCGGTAGGTTTATACCTGTGGGGGACGTTGAGGTGAGCGCCTGTAAGATGGAGTCGGCCTCCAGAGTGGCCATCATCTTGAGCATAAGCTCAGCCTGCTGCTCCAGCCCCACCTCCAGGCGGGCATCCAGAGCTGAGGGAGAGGACAAAAAGGTCCGGGTTAAAAGGTGGAAGGTATTCCTTTACATGCATGGAACACACTAGAGTACAAAGAAGCAGAAGTGTGGAATCCAGTTTGGGAGCTGATACCCGGATACAAAAAAATAATAATAAATGAGCCCTTACCTTGCGACACAGAGACAGAGAGACTCTGAGACCCAGGCTTTTCGGCAGCAACCGGGGGCTTGGACACGGCAATCCCTACTCCCCCTATGTAGGGGTTGTAACCGTAAGTGCCATAGTCAGCACCCCAGTAGTCATACCAGGTGCTGCTAATAGGCTGTAGGAAGAGAGAGAGAGAGAAAAGGGAAACGCAAATGCAGTCATTCTTGTCAGATGCTAGCTACTGGTAGAATATTACATGCACATTAACACTACATTCTTTTGCATGCAATGGTGGCGTCTTCAGAAAGAAGAGAAAGAGTGAAGAGGAGAAATACTTCCCCAAGTTTGCTAGTTTGATTGATTGGGTCTACATACACAACGTTGCTTTGAGACTCCAAATGCCTGAGTGGAGTTAAATTGGAAAGTTTCTGAGAAATTAGAGGGCAAGGCTAAGACGGAGGTGGTGTTGGGGAGGATTCAATACGACTGCAGAACTTTGTATTACGCATTATCTAAAAAAATAAAAATGCATTATGAGAAGAGGGTAAACACTATGGTTTGAAGTTCGTTTAGCTACATCATTGATCAGTGGGGTTAATTTAAGTTTGTGTACTAACCGGAGGTGATTGTGTCAATACTGAACTCAGAAATGCAAGAGAGCATGGAGAGAGGAGTGGAACAGGACAAAGGTGAGTCAAGCAAATTACATACCTTAAAGACTTTGGCGGCGAGGGGATCTTTTTCCAAATCAATATCTAAAGGATCAATATCAACATCCATGAGGTCTTGTAGCAAGTCAAAGTCAATGTCTTTATCTTTTTCCAAAGATGAAAGAGATGGAGCACCTTTGGATAACGAAAAGAGCTTTAATATTGCCAAGCAAGCACACTAAAACCAGCAAACTCAAAGGCCTTCTTTTTAGGAAGTCACTAGGCAATTTTAAGGCCTACAAACATTTATTTCTGCAGTTGAGAGGGAGTCCAAACAATGGATGTTTGCCCACTAAATCAGCAATCTGACAACTTTAGCCAAAATCCAGATATAAGTGATGTCATTGATGTTGTTTAGGGAATGAAGATTTGTGATAGTACCACGAAGTAGTGCATCATTTGCACAGATTAAATCCCCTTAGTCTTAAGAAAATAACCACCACCCCTTGAAACATCTGGTTAACTAATAGGCAATGAAGATACACTGTTTGAACTCCCCCTTCAAAAGGCAAACAGTCCACTCAGAATTAAACTGGTTAGAGAAGCTCTCAATAGTCTCCTTTAAAATAAAATACTAAAATAAACATGCAGCTAGCTAAAAGGGGGAAAAAAGACAAACAATTTAACACAAATGCATCCATTTGGGGCGGGGTGGGGTCCATGTGTAAAATGTTGTCAAGGACGGGCCTACCAACGCACTTTGGAAAACAGAGGAGGTCCCAGGAGTACCTGCGATGATATCCGGAACCAGGGCCTCGTCGATGGTCTCCACCTGGGGGATGGGTGTGGACAGGGAGTCAGAGTCGATCCCTGCTGAGGACGACGATGCCCCTGCCTCCTCACCCACCGCCCCCTCGTCCATACCATCCAGGGACCCTGGGGACAGCAATTCCCCTGAGGAGAGGGGACAGGACAAGGTCAGTGCTGGAAGAAATCAAAACCACCAGACTCCCAGCAATGCAAGGACTCCCCAAATCTATTGTTCTCTTAAACACCAGCTCTTGCTGGAAAACAGAGTTCACAATGAAGTGTGAATTGAATTGTAGCAGCACCCCCTACCTGCCAGGATGTCCTGCAGCATGCAGGTGAGGGAGTACTGGGCCCAGGCCCCTCCCCATGAGATGTCCCCCCTGTTGAAGTCTGTCCCCACCAGCAGCAGCAGCAGACGCTCCAGCTGGTGCTCCGACACCACCTCACACAGGTGGATGGTGGGCCTGGTGGCGTTGGCTATCCTGGCCAAGACCTGTAAAGTCAAATCAGACAAGTGATCAGCAAAAATGTATACTTTGTCACAAAGTTAAGTAGCCATTTAGAGCCAACCAAATCCTTCTTTGCCAGTAGTAGTGGTGGTGGTAGTAGTGGTGGTAACATCAAGTGTGCCCTCTATTCAACTGAACTCGACGTTGTGACTGTGCCTACCTTGCAGACGAACAGCAGGAGGTCTGCGTGGCAGGTGAAGTCCATGGAGAGGAGGAAGAGGGACAGTTTCTGTACCACGGAGATGCAGCGCTCATGGGCCAGGGTGAAGGGCAGAGGCTCCACCTCAGGGGGCTCCTTGGCGGCGGTGGCCTCTGTGTCCAGGGTGGAGCGAGGCCACTCGGCTGTACGTCTCAGACGGATCAGGTCCTTAAAGTGCTGCCAGAGCGAGAGATGGAAGGGGAGAGAGATGGAAAGGCAAATGTCAGGCAGGGAAAGTCGATGAAGACACATGGTTTCACCGATCACTATTGAAACTAGCATACTTGTAACCTGCGTAAGTGTGTTAGGTACAGAAGTTATGCTTAAGTGTATGCAGATCTGTCGTAACTTGTTAAAGTTGGCCCCAAAACATGCAGCGTTGAGGATATTTGACATTATATTCTTGTGTTCTCAAGATGAGAAAAAGCCTAGAAATAGAATTACTTCATTCTTAGTCATTCCATTTCCAGATTGATCAGTCAAAACAGAAAGCTTTCCTTTTCAGAGCTTCTGAAATCCTCACCTTGGATGTGGCCTGCTTCAGCTTGGCCTGCTCCACCAGCAGTTTGTACGAGGAGCTTTTGTTGCTCTGGATCTTCTCCTTCTCAATTTGCTCCACCAAAGCTTTCTGTTTTGCCTTCAATAGATTTAACTGCTACAATGAAAAGGGCATGATAAATATAAACACTGCACAGACCATCTACTACATGCAGAGACGTCATGCAAAGCCATTAATAAGAGGGAGAATCCCAGTGGTGTAAAGTACTCAAGTAAAAATACTTTCAAGTACTACTTAAATCGTTTTGGGGGGTATCTGTACTTTATTTATATATTTTGACAACTTTTACTTCAATACATTCCTAAAGAAAACAAACATACTTTTTACTCCTTACATTTTTCCTGGCACACAAATGTACTTGATACATTTTGAATGTTTAGCAGGAAAGGAAAATGGTCCAATTCACACACTTACTGTATCAAGGACTCACTAAACACAAATGCTTCTGTAAATTACAATAAGCTATCCGTAAATTATTTTTAAAACAATTGTTGTTCGTCTGGATTGCATAATATATACTTTTGATCCTTAAGTATATTTAAAACCAAATAACTTTTAGACTTTTAATCAAGTAGGTATTTTACTGGCTGACTTTCACACTTACGAGTCATTTTCTATTAAAGCCTCTTTATTTTTTACTCAAGTATGACAATTGGGTACTTCACCCACCACTGGAGAATCCCATAATTGTGACGAATACAGATTTAAGAGGTGTGAAAAAACATGGCAGATAAACAACTCCGCGCCGCTTTTGAGATGGAACGAATGTTGGATTTGGACACATTTACCTGTTTGTGGTGCACCAGCTGTTTGCGGATCTTGCGGGAGTACAGACGGTCCAGGCTGCTGTTGCCTTTGGTTGATCTGTTGGTGCTGGAGGACTGGAGGCTGTTATTTATAAAGCTCCACTGATTACCTTGATTCATTGGGGAGAGAGAGAGACGGGAAAAAAGGCATGTTAGACTTGTGTTTTGGGTTCCAAATCAATATGCATTACCCTGTTAAAAGGAATCACGGTGCTAAAAACTGAAGAAGTATTGTAATAACTTCACTTTATAGCCACTCAAAACCAAGGGTAATAGAATAAGGTTTCTCCTAAGCCTATAACGTCACTCATGCAAGGCTGTTTCTTAAAGAAAATGAGAATGCACAAGTCAACAAAAGGGGAAATCGGGGAGACAAAACAAGAAACATGGTCACTTTTGGGATTTCTTGACCTCATAAACCATCAGATCTCATCGGAGAGCTACACCGCACTAGCCTACACTACACTACCTGTGAAGGTGCGCTCCCTCTCCTTCCCTCCCTGGTGCTTCTTGCCTGCAGACGCCTCATCCTCCACGCTGGCCACGTAGTCCAGCAGTCGTGACACAAGCATCACCACCCAGCTGATCATGGGGACGTCCAACACACCTGCCGCACACACAGACACACACTCATAGGCTGCTGGTTGAGTCCATGGTCCAGGGAGGCCGGTGTTGGTGCTGGGGCCAGGGAGCCCCCCAGCCCCCCATCCCTGCTGCCAGCCCCAGCCCAGGGACCCTCCGGCTAGCCCACCTTCAGTCCTGCGCTGGGTAGCCGACCGGGGCTGCTGTAGTGGGGACAGCAAGCTGTCCAGCAGGTTGAGCAGCCCCTCCAGCACACCGCTGTTACTTAGGGATCTTTGACCGATGCAGGACAGGAGCATGAAGACTCTGAGGGAGGACACAGAGGACACGGTCAATCTCCGGAAACATGGTAAAACACAAAAATCGATGGGTCTAGATGGGTCTGGATGGGTGCATCTGATACATTCAAACCCATTAGTATCTTCACGTGACACACATTTATCTTTATGGAATCCAATTTCAAACGGGCAGTAGTCAGTTTATGTTGTGTCCAAGGAGCTACAGTTTGTCAGTGTGGTGTAATCAATCTAAATAAAGGAAGTGGATCAGGGACCTGGCTGGGAATTGCCAGGGACCTTACAATACGATATTATGGCGATACTTAGGTGCCGATACAACACGCATTGCCATTTTCACGATTCTTTATGCATTGCGATTCGATAGTGATTTTACTGCGATTCGGTGTTCCAAACATATTGCTCACCATATGTCTGCTGCAGAGAGACAAGAGAGCGCCACGAGAAAATGAGTTTTAATCAGTCAAAGTGCTGAGAAAACAAATTGGCTCCCTATTTAAAAAAGACAGAGAAGAAGCTATGAAGGAAAAATACTGGAGATTTGATGCAGGTAGAGCAAACCAGCGCAAAAATAATATTGCGATATTGTCAAAATGACACATCGTCAAAAACAATATCCCGATATGTAACTAATGGATTTTTCCCTGCATCACTAGCGGATAGATATAGCTCCTCAGACGAATCGTAAAAGCCCACCTGTCCTGGGGGAAGATGAGCAGCTGCTCGGAGTTGTACAGTTCCTGCAGGACGTTGGAGAGGAACTGGCCCCACCAGCGCTCCCCTCCACACAGCTGCACCAACAGCAGACCAGCGTGCAGGCGGATCTTGGGCGTGCCACTAATGCACAGGTGCTTGAAGAGCTCCTCGCAGGCATGCGCGTGGAATGTGCTCTGCAGAACAGACGGGACTGCGTGCCCTAGAGGGAAGAACAAGGAGAGTGAGCATAATAGAACACAAGGAGCAAGTGAGAGGTGGAGGTCAAATGAGAGACAGGGAAAGCTGGAGGGGGAGAAAAACAGATCCACTGAGAAGGTAAGGTAAATAATGGAGGGGAAATCACAACAGAGCGGTAAAAAACAAGTGAAGGCCCAAAACATTTAATAGCAAAATGCACATGACTAAATCAAACAGTCTTGAACAGTAAAAAACTAAATCATTCAGTTACTATCCTAGAAAAGGGGTTTCATATGACAAGAAAACCCCAGTCTTTTAAATAGCAACTCTTCACTTCAGAGAGAAAATAGACATTTCAAGGCTCCTTTCCACTGCTGTAAACAGGGCCCCATTGGAATTCACTGAGGGTACAGAGACAGTGCAGGTATAAAGCCAGGCAGCACCAGCAGCAAGGGGGGTAATCCATTATTCTCTTTCACGAGAGGAGACTCATGAAACTGTACGACGAGCTGCTAGGGAGCATCAGTGGGGATTTGATAGGTGAGAGGAGATTGTTAAGGAGATTGTTAAGCACACTTAACAGCGCCGTGGGCTTTCGGGTTAACTTGGAACAACTTTAAAAAGAGAGTTATCAAAGTGCAACTTTTTCCAAGGAGACCATACAGAATGGCTTGTGAGAATATGGATAGCAAACATTAAATATGTAGGCTTTTTCAATTCAAGAGGCAAATGAGGGCAGAGAAAATGATTGATTCCTAAAAAGATGGGAAAGTTCTTTTTTTTTTTATTCATTCTTACGTCACTTGAAATAATTCATGCTCAAAACATGGCTATAACGTCCAAAAAACGCTTTAGGCTTTTGCAAGGGGAAAACGCACGTATTGAGGTGAGACTCACCAAGCAGATCAGACACAGAAAGACAATACCCAATGTCCTCTGGGGATGTCGTGAGGACAACGGACAAACGGGATGATATTGGTTTGACGCTAGGCCAACAGAGATGCATGAATATGGGATAGTCAGAAAAGTAGACCCCCATCCCTGATACAGACCCTGTGGCACTCCCAGACATCTCACCATTGTTGGAGTGCAGCAGGCTGAGGAGTGTGTCCAGCAGGTAGCGGATGATGGTTCTCAGCTGCTCGGTGGATGAGTTCTGGATGAGCTCCCGGGGGTCGTAAGGTTCCGGCAGGACCTTGCGCCCGGCCCCTAGGGACACGCGGAGTCTCTGAACGGCATGGTGTGCCAGGTTGAGCTGTAGTTGCAGCTGAATACAGTCCTGGTAGGCCGAAAAGACCCGAGAGTCCTCCTCCACCGCCTTGTCGGGCTTGCGCAGGAAGTACTGGGCATTGTTGGCACTGTTGAGAGGAGGCAGGTCGATGTTCTGGAGTAATGTCTCCAGCCGGTGGCACGCCAGGTTGTACCTAGAGAAAGATGGAGAGTCAACTGGGCATACAGCTTATGTATACAGTTTTACTATATATTGATTCTAAACTACCGTGGCTATGTCAAGTATGTCACATAAAACCTTTCCTACTCCTTGACTCACTAAATCAGACAATCAGTGAGCAAACTAGTGGGATAGTACCACCTCTGACCTGCACTGGATGTCCTCCTGCAGGGCCACCATCATGGCCAGGTGCTGGTGCACGTCAGGCTGGCTGGCCGCCTCACACTCCCCCCTCAGGGGGTCATGCATCAGCTTCAGCTCGCTCTCCCATGGCAGGATGTAGGTGTGGCCATAGTAGAAGCCCAATGGGATCTTGGCCCGGGCGTTGGTGCTACCATAACGCCCAATCACCGTGATCTGTTGGGCATAGGTGGGTGGGATTGCCAGGAGGACAGGTTAAGGTGTGGAGAAATGGTTGCTGTTAAGCACAGTGATTTTCTCACAGAAATCTCACCAAAACAAACTAACAAAATAAAAAGGTATTTCTCTTCGGCGACCTTGGAGTTCAGATATTTACTCTAACCTGTGAAATGGGGGGGGGGGGGGGGGGGACAAAAGAAATCTTCAGCGATAATGCCCAAATGCCACTGACCTTCATGAAGCGGCAGACAGGGGGTGGCAACAGGTCGTGTAGGATGAGGGAGTGGGTGCTAATATCCGTGGCCACTACCAGCCTGCGTCCATCCACCTCCTCCCCCAGCGTCCAGATGTCGATGGACAGAGAAGCCAGGTCCCCACAGGTGGGGATCAGAGCGTCGGTCAGCAGCACGGGGCGACCGAAGTCGAGCGTCACAAACCTCCGCGCTCCTGGGACAAGAGGAGATATTTACACACACACACACACACACACACACGCTCACCTAAACAACTTGGTTTCCATCCCAAATGAATCCCCGTTTGTCATCTACTTGTGATATATCCTTTTGAGTTTAAAACTGTTGACCAAGTCAAAGAGAGACAAAAAAAAAGGTAAGTGTACTTACCAGAGTGCATGCGCTCGATAATGATGGACTGTTGCGGAGGAGGCTGGAGGAAGTGAGAGGCTTGAGAGATGACCAAAGCCAGACCGCTGCCCATCGGATTCTGGAACAAACAGACTCTTTTCAGTCAAAACAGGTAGTAAAAAAAACTATTTGAATAATTTGACACAAAGTAACAAAAATCCCTTGGCGTTCATGTAAAACATAACTGCTGTGTTATGAGCTATTGAGAGTTGTCCATGTTACTGACCGGCTTGGCTTTCTGGCTGTTCTTGTTGTGTGCAGCCAGGTTTACGGGCGGTGGATCCATCATGGAGCCGGGGAAGAGCTGGGCCAACTCCACACTGATGGCTGCCGACACCGCCTCGTTGGGCGGGGTGAGCGGGGGCGTCATGAACAGCGGGGTGGTCTTGGGCGTCGGGGGGATGACGTCAGAGGGGTGGATGAAGAAGCCGGGGGTGCTGGAAGGCACAGAGTTGTGGATGGGCCCTACGCCGGAGGCCGCAGCTGACGTGGTCTGGTGCAACTTTGCCTCCAGCTTGGCCTTCTGTTCCGAACACACAGGATTACTACTCGGCTAACAGGAAATAGTCAACACACGGCTACATGAGGTCTGACATAGGATCTTCGTATACGTGCGTATTGGTAAATAAGGGCTTAGATAAGACTGTATGCATGCGCATGTGTGAGTACATGATTGTATGTCTGTGCCTTTGTGCAAGCATATGGGCGTGCATACAGGTGTCGGGACGTGTCGGTGTCACTACGGGTGCTGGAGTCCCTGACCTGTTGCTGCAGTTTGAGCAGCTGCTGCTGTTTCTCCTGGAGCACCTGCAGCTGCTGCTCTGCAGACACCATGGCGTGGGACAGCGACTGCAGAGCCACCTGGGCGGCAGAGCTCAGCGCCGTGGACGCCTCGCCCACCGTGCCCGCCGACAGCCCACCCACTGCTGGGGTCACCCCAAACGTGCTCACTGGGAGGAGAGGGCAAAGGTCAGGAGCATCACTCAAAACATCCCTGAGGAGGAAACGCGACGATGCCCGTGTTTAATGTTTCCGTTTCTGGATGTTAAAAAGGCGAGTTGGGTACCTGTGAACATGCTTGCGTCGTCCCTCTCCACCCTGGTTCCGTCGCTGGTGGAGATACAGGTAAAGTGCAGTGGCTCCACCTCCAGGAGCCCGGTGAGGGCCGTGAAGCTGCCCTCGGCCGCCGCACAGCTGCTGACCTTACCGTTCCCTGCAAGAGACACAGACACACACACAAAGTACAGCCCAGACCAACATTTATTTCCCTGATAGTTCTTGAAGGGATTGGATAGGTGTAAGCAATAAGGTAGAACGTGGTGCAGACCTGAGAGAATTTCAGAAAGGTCAATCTCGTCAGACTGGACGCCGATGCTGCTGTTGAAGGCATTCTTACAGGAGGAGCCGCTGACTTCCAGGTCAAACAGCACTGGGTCGAAGGGGGAACTGTACAGGCCGTATCTGGGGAGGAGAGACACGGTACAGAGCATTACAATAGAAAGAGGCAAGCTGGGTTCAACACAAAGTAGCTTTTAAGGTAGTCTAATCACAACATGACCGCTAGTTCTTTTTGGTTTCTTTAGGTCCTGATTGGGGCGTATGGACACTACAGGGTGAAAAGGCCTACCTGGTCTGTAGCAAAGCCTCCAGGGGAGTGAGGCGGTCCTGCAGTTGCCGGGAGACTGCTGTGAGCAGAGAGGCACAGGCCGTGCTGCAGCCTGCCAGGTCCTCATCCTTCACATAGTTCAGCAGCACAAAGTACCAGAACACCGACCCTGAGAATGAGAGAATGAGAGAGAGAGACTTATGACACACGCACTTCCAAAACGATGCTGCTGACAATGCAGAAGCAGATAAAATTGTGGAAAAACATCAGTTATACTTACCACCTGTTGCTGCTGCGGGCAAGTAAGGCATATTGTCCAGCAGAGCCTTCAGTAGACCCATGCCAAAGCCCTGCTGACTGGGTTCCCCTTTTCCATTACTGACGACACAAAAACAAGTTACAAAAAGTGCACACCTACCACATCGCACAAGCATCGACAAGAGTATGAAAGAGTACGGGTCACGAAACGAAGTCGCAACATTCATGAAAAGCCTAACTCACCTAATACAAAGTGCAAGAAAGCGGGCGCATTTGTGGGCTATACTCCGTCCAGCCTCAAAAAAGCACACCCGCACAATGTCGGTTAGCCGTTTCCTTGTTTTCGTCAGCATAGCCTCCTTTCCTTCTCTCAGGCTGGAAGGAAAACAAACAGAAAATGTTGATACGTGACCAAACACAGCACAGTGCTCCCTGCATCAGAATGATGATAATATCTTATCTCAGAGCCATATACATGCGCTAAAGAAACAGCGGAAGGACGCGTCGTTGGAGGCCCTTCTAAATATCTGATCTAACAAAGGGGCAATTCATTAAAAAAAATTGGTCACCATTTAAGTGTTCTCACAGGCAATGTGGTAACAAAAATTAGATTGATATATTTAGCTGCATTATATTTAGAAGTTGTCCTTTTAGGGATCTGAAAAAAAGATTCTGCTAAATGCTAACTCCTGTTTGTATAAGCTGGTAGCATAGCTAGCCATAAATATAAATCTGTGATGGAAGTTGATGCAGTTTTTATGTGTAACGCAGTTGATTGGTGACGATGACGAACTGTATTGGGGTTGACATCCATACAAACATTATACTCTGATTTTTACCCTAACGCAGCGTTAAATACACAAACAATAGCCTAAAAGTATGCTAATTTTGAGGGGTGTCAATGAGGAGAGTCTGGATCCATCTCCCATGGTGGGGGGGACACACGTGCGTGGCATGTCCATTATTTTGGTCGAATTCCAATGATTCCTTTACTGCATGTAAAGAGTAGATAGACCTCAGAATCCCTATGAATATCGCATCCCACTTTCATCCTCTTAGCCCCACCTGCAGGGTCCGTTGGAATAGACTCCAGCCAGCCAGCAGAGGCAGTCCAGGATAAGGCTCTGGGAGTGCTCTGTGCCAGGGCCCTCGTCTTCCCGCTTACACAGCCCGTTCAACAGCTTCTCATGGAAATCTGGGAACTGCAGCATGGCACAGCGCTGGACTCTGGAGTAGACAGACAAACAGAAGGATCAGTTAGTTCTCATGACATCATTTTTTTTTTACTACAATAGTGTAACGAGTATCAAAACATGTCGGTTCTCGTAATATAAAACAAACGCTATCCTTGCTTTATAAACAACAGGTGTGGACTAACAGTGAAATGCTTACTTACGGCCCTTCCCAACAATGCAGAGAGAAAGAAAATAGAGAAATAATAGAAAAGTAAAACAGGTAATAAAAGTAATAGATACATAATAAGTAACGATAACTTTGCTATATATATATATATATATATATATATATATATATATATAAATAAATAAAAGGGGTACCAGTACCGAGTCTGTGTAGCGTTACGAGGTAATTGAGGTAGATATGTACATACACTGAGTGTACAAAACATTGACACCTGCTCTTTCCATGACAGACTGACCAGGTAAATCCAGGCGTAAGCTATGAACCCTTACTGATTTCAATTGTTAAAACCACTTCAAATCAGTGTAGATGAAGGGGAGAGGAGGGGTTAAATGATGATTTGCAAGCCTTGAGACATGGATTGTGTATGTGTGCCATTCAGACGTTGAGCGGTTAAGACAACATTTGTAAGTGCCTTTGAACGGGATAAGGTTTCAGGTGCAGGGCACACCGGTTTGTGTCAAGAACCGTAACGCCACTGGGTTTATCAACACTCAACAGATTCCCGTGTGCGCCAAAAACGGTCCACCACTCAAAAAGGACATCCAGCCAACTTGACACTGTGGTAAACTGTGGTAAACACGAGTCAACATGGGCCAGCGTCCCTGTGGAACGCTTGACACCTTGTAGAGTCCATGCCCCAACGGATTGAGAATGTTCTGAGAGCAAAAGGGAGGGTGCAACTCAATATTAGGAAGGTGTCCTTAATGTTTTCTACTCTCAGTGTATAACTAGGAATAAAGTGACAGATCGTAAACAGTAGCAGCTGCATATGTGATGAGTCAAAAATGCGAGTGCAAAAAATGTCAAAGCAGATAGTCCGGGTCGCTATTTGTTTAACTAGTTAGATAACTATCTAACAGTCTTATGGCTTGGGAGAAGAAGCTGTTCAGGGTCCTGTTGGTTCCAATCCTTGGTGCACCGGTACCCCTTGCCGTGCAGTAGCAGAGAGAACAGTCTATGACTTGGGTGGCTGGAGTCTGACAATTTTTAGGGCCTTCCTCTGACACCGCCAGGTAGAGAGGTCCTGGATGGTAGGGAGCTCGGCCCCAGTGATGTACTTGGACGAACGCACTACCCTCTGTAGCGCCTTGCGGTCAGATGCCAAGCAGTTGCCATAACAAGCGTTGATGCAGCCAGTCAGGATGCTCTCAATGGTGCAGCGGTATAACTTCGTGGATTTGAGAGCTCATGCAAAATATATTCAAAGAAGCATTGTTGTGCCCTCACCGCGACTGTGTTGGGGTGTTTGGATCATGATAGATCCTCTGTGATGTTTACACCGAGGAACTTGAAGCTCTTCGACCCGCTCCACTGCAGCCCTGTCTGTGTGAATGGGGGCGCGCTCGGCCCTCCATTTCCTGTAGTCCATGATCAGCTCCTTTGTCTTGCCGACTTTGTCATGGCACCATATTGCCGTCTCATCGTCAGCGGTGATCTTGCCTACCACTGTCGTGTCGTCGGCAAACTTACTCGTGGGTGAACAGGGAGTACAGAAGAGGACTAAGCACACACCCAGTGTTGAGGGTCAGCGTGGCGGATGTGTCGTTGCCTACCCTCACCACCTAGGATCCAGTTGAGCGAGGTGTCAGTCCCAGGGTCCTTAGCTTAGTGATGAACTTTGAGGGCACTATGGCATTGAACGCTGAGCTGTAGTCAATGAAAAGCATTGTCACGTAGGTGTTCCTTTTGTCGAAGCGGGAAAGGGCAGCGTGGAGTGCAATTGAGAATGCATCATCTGTGGATCTGTTGGGGCGGTAAGCGAATTGGAGTGGTGTCCAGAGTGTCTGGATGATGGGGTTGATGTGAGCCATAACCAGCCTTTCAAAGCATTTCATGAGTAGAGATGTGAGTGCTACGGGGCGATAGTCATTTAGACAGGTTACCTTGGCATTCTTGGGCACAGGGACTATGGTGGTCTGCTTGAAATGTATGTAGGTATTAGACTGGGAGAGGTTGAAAATGTCAGTGAAGACACTTGCCAGTTGGTCAGTGCATGATGAGAAAATAAAGCATTTGATTGAAGTGTTGGGATTCTACAATAGTTAAGTGTTTTGGTGACACAAAGGCACTAAGGAAATCGCCAAACCTTTCTTTTGGTATGGACGTCTTCTTAAACCTTCTGATTGTGACGGACACCTCCTGGAGAAGGTCGCACCCTCGGAGGTTGTCAGGTTTCTTCGACTGAGCTGGAGAATCTGCTTTGGAAGTGGAGGCCTTTTCCTAAATGGGAGAGACAACCTATTTAAAAGAAACAGATAACAGTACGACACCAGAGGGGACCAAATTCTAGAGCTATAAACTAATGGAGAGAAAATGTCCTCCTTCAAGAATGGGATGTTGCTGGTATGAGGAAGCCACATCAGAGCAATTTGACACCTTCAACTTTTCACTGAGAACCTGGCAATGGCACTACTCTCCCACCAGATGGAGACAAAGGAGAAGGCTACAGTCAAGGCTTTCATGCAATCAACTTACACAACTCCATTACACAACTGCACCGTCAGTCAGAGATGCCTCAGGTGTGCAGAGAAAGACTCCCGAAATAAACAGCTTTGATGTAAAATTGCATTTGTTTTCCCAATGGTTTGCCCTCTGTACCTTGGTGGCCTGTGCCCTCTGGAGCAGGGTGGAGAGGGAATGGCCCTTGCTGCTCTGGGGCTTGGCAACGGGCATCCTCATCACCGGCCTGGGACTCTCCTCCATGCCCTTGTCGCTCACCGCCTTGATGTGCACCAGGAACGAGCGGTACTTGCCCCCGGCCATGCCTGCAGGGAGGGGGACAAACCAGCAGAAACACCACTGAAAAAAATCTAACATACAATACAATACGTACATAGACAGGGGGGAGAGGATTCACAGCAAACAGTTCTGAGGAAACAAATGGCCATCAAATCAAATCTTATTGGTCACATACACATGGTTAGCAGATGTTATTGCGAGTGTAGCTTCTAGTTCCGACAGTGCAGCAATATCTAACAATTTCACAACAACTACCTAATACACACAAATCTAACTAAAGGAATGGAATAAGAACATGCATTTAAATATACGGATGAGCAATGACAGAGCTGCATAGGCAAGGTGCAATAGATAAAATCCAGTATATACATATGAGATGCGTGGCGTTATTATTAAAAGTGGCATTATTAAAGTGACTAGTCATCCATTTATTAAAGTCTGTGTGATTTCTTCAATGTGACTCAATGTTGCAGATACTGTTACCTTTGACCAGCTTGGGGCTGGTGAGGCTAAGCATCCCAGCATGGCCTGAGAGGTCCAGACCACTGGCCAACCACACAGGACCACACAAGATATCCTCCTTATGGTCCTCTAGGAAGGTGCACAGCCTGGAGCCTGGACGGGGGAAGAGCAATGTGATGAAACCTCCGCTTGGCTGAGGAACCCCTCGGATTGCTGCGTTACCCTCAGAATCACCAGTAACGCTAATCATCTACAATCTGGCGACGCAACCCACAATAATCAAGTGTCGAACACCGGCGGAGGAAAATACATCGGGTGTCTATCAACGCTGGCTGCCTGCCCCTGCAGCTCCCTACCTGGTGTCTCTTCGATGTCCATGAACTGGATGTCGTCTGTGAAGTCGTGCATAAGCGGCTGTCCGTTCCTTTCCCCGTTGGCATGGAGAACATGGGACAGGGGGAAGGAGATCTGTCTGTCAACTGCCGTCTCTGGAGAGAAAATGTTATACATTTCTTTTGACGAATTGAGAGACGGTAGGCAGCAGAGGCAGACACGGACGTCTACAAATAAGACTCAAATGTGATGTCATGCATGATCATAAATGATATGGTCAATATTTCCCTGCAAAAGGCTTGTTTCTCTACGGTAACCAGTCCTCCTGTTCATAGTATATGTTCCAGATACAGTCTTGTCAAAATTAGCCAAGGCAACAGAGATCGTGGTGAGTGTCCTCACCATTGACCTTGCCCAGACCTGGGGCCTTGTTCTTCAGCAGGGTGATCTGGATCTGAGGAATGTTAGTGATGTTGGCATTCATGACGAACTTGAAGTCCACGTGGCCCACCATGCAGGCCTTGGGAAGGACCAGTTCAAACACATGCTCGTCCCAGCTGGAGCTACAACCCACAAGGAAAACATGGCCGCATTATTCACCTACACAAATAAGATTCTATTTCTAGTCTTTAAAAGTCAACATATCCTAGGCTACTTTTGTTTTCTATAGGAGCTTGAGAGGTTATGTCAACATAGAAGTTCAACGTTAAAAAGGAACATGTGGATGTCGTCCTCAATGAGGAATTTCTAGTGTGTGAGAACATACAAAATGTGCAGCCATTATCAAATAGCGTTTATGTATTACTGTGTGTGGCATTTGCGGACAAGACTTAGGAGAAATGCCTCAGTGACTAAGTGCACACACCCCATAAGTATTCTACCCACACCCATACCCACCCTGTCACGCCCACACGTCCGTACCTGTCGCTCTGCAGCTTCCAGGTGCGTGTGTGCTGGGCGGCGTCTCCATGGTGCTGCTGGTGCAGATGCTGGGGGTGGCGGCGCTGCTGCTGCTCCTGCTGCACCTCCACCCAGCAGGGCGGCACCGTGGCTGAGAAGCGCGGCGTCAGCGTCTCGAAGCGTGTCAGCTCCACCAGCGACGTCAGGCTCTCCACGGCCAACGCTTGGTCCACCAGGAGGTCAACTCCTTACAGGGAGAGGAGGTTGGCAGAGTAAAAAATACAATTCAAATCGCAGGATGTAAAGAACTTGATTGTGATTGAGGCCTTTTCACTGTCGGGACAGTATCTTTCAATGGAAAGAAGGTTCCAATAAGCGACTCAGTTTTCTCACCACCTATTAAATAACCAACAACGGTGAAAATGAGGCAAAAACAGGGACAGACAGTTATTGAATGAGCAGAGACGTGAAGCGTAACGGGGTCTGCATCTCCTACCTGTGATCCCTGGGCTCGAGGGGTTGGACGAGGGCTTGGTCCCCTCCAATAGCTGTTCAGACCCTTTAGAAAGGGGGCCATCGACAAAAATGTCGGCGTCATCTATATCGTCACACACACCTCCAATTTGAAGGAAGTGAAGTTCTCCACCTGGGGGGGGTTAGATGACAGTGGTAAGACTGAAAACATTCTAAATATGAAAGAGATCCAAAAGTTACAGGTCCAAGAAGTAGGCTGAGAAAGTGGCCACCGACAACTGTCTCTTTGTTCTACCAAAGAGGAAAATAAATTCCCCTTGAAAATCACTCATGCCCGCTACAAAATAAATATCTCTATATATTTTCAAATCATATTGCAACTTGTTTCTTTCAGCCTGGACAGACTGGAAAACAGCTTGGTGGACCAGACCGCGATACAAATGTTCATAGACAAATCTGACTCGGGGAAAAATTGAATATAAACTTTCGGTAGCAGCCCATCCCCCATCCCTAGACCAAAAATACCAGCCTCCAGGACTCGCTCAATGTCAGCCACACACAGACGGCATCGCAGGTTACTTTTCTGCAGTCTTTTTCATTGTTGTATCATACATACTAAACGCATATCCAGATGTTGTGAGATACATTACAACTATTAAAAACTGTAAAACATGATCTGCACCATTAAAACCTGGGGAAGAGATATTTCTAGCCTAGATTGTGGAGCCGTCCTCACCTTTAGTGCAAGCGCAAAGGCGGTCAGTCCCGGAGCAGTAGGTGACTGCGACGAAAGGGTCAATCTCATCCACTATCCCGTCCTTCTTGGGCGGCTCCACTTTGGCCAGGACCTCCAAAGTGGACAGGTCCAGGATCATGATGTACCCTGCCTGAGTGGTGACCACCAGGTGGCCCAGTCCGACCACGTCCCCCTGCTTTACCTTGGTGCTGCTGGGAGCAGCTGTGCTGCTAGTACCAGTCCCTGGCCCACACCCGTGGCCGCAGCCGTTTTTAAGCCCACGCCGATGCGTCTCCTCCGGGGCCTCCTCGCTGTCGTCCTCCCTCCCGTCCAGCACGTCTGGCGGGAGCAGGATGAGGGAGGTGACGGCGTCCCGGGGGTCTCTGATGTGCTGCACCTTGACAGGCTCCTCCTCCAGAGTGACAATGCGGGTAGAGTAGTTGAGCTTGTAGAGGGCCAGATAGCCCCCACCGCCACAGCCTCCCAGGGGCCTGGACGGCTGTTGTCGCTGGTCAGGGGGGGGCAGGATGAGTGGGGTCTGAGGGGGAGAGGCGGAGGGAAGGGCCTCGTGGCCGTTGGCCAGTGTGGGCAGGGGCTGGAGCTCTCCCTTACGGCGGCTGCAGAGTGCTGAGTGGAGGCGGTTAAGGTTGTTGAGGGCCTCCACCTGGTTGATGGCGCTGAGAGACTCCACGGAGCAGGGCTGTAGCCCCACCAGCAAGTGCACGCCGTCTGAACAGGGTGTGACGGAGTCCACATAGAGGTTCTCCTCCTCCAGCTGCTTGGGCAGTCGCAGACACTGCACCAGGGCTCCGGGCCGCGGCGCCAGCGAGCTCCACTTGTCCCCGTCCAGGGCGGCTAGGTTTGCGGCAGCGTCTGCAAACTGCTGGATGTAGGTGATGGGCGGGTCCTGGAGCAGCAGCTGCTCATGAGTGTCGAACTCCATCTCGATGATCTGTGGTACGGAGAAGCCCTCCTCGTGCAGCCCCTTGCTCATCAGATTGTTCATCTGGGCAAACACCTTGCCCGACGACTTCTCGTCCGACTCCTTGATGCTGTAGAGCAAGAGCACAGGCATAGTCCTGCGCACGGCAGGAGCGGCTGGGTTTGGCGAGCCCAGCTCCATGGGAGGTGGATTGCAGGTCTCCATCTCCACAGGCCCCTGGTCAGGCACGGCATGGGGGAGCTCGGGGCCCTGAGTCCTGAGGGGGCCGTCCATGGTGCGGCGGGCGGAGGGGGGTGGGGCGGCAAGCGGGGAGCCGGCAGCAGAGCGGTAGCTGAGCAGGCCTCCAGCCAGAAGGCAGGGGAAGGGAATGTTGTGGTGCTCCGCGGGCTTCTCCTTGGCCTTGTCGGCCTTGACCTGGGCCAGGGAAGGGTTGGCCCCCAGCTCCTCCAGGTCCTTGACGGTGTCCTCTAGCACGCTGGCCACCACCTCCCACTGGAGCTTCTCTGGCTGCTGAAGGAGGCTGAGTGCTGTCACGCCCAAGCTCACCTCCATGCTCTCCCTTTGGGACGGGTGGCCTGGGAACAGGAGAGGGGACAAAAATAAAATGCCATAGCTCAACTTACGGATACCTAGAAAGTCTACGGAGCAAAAGAGTAACAAGATTTGAAGAGCGGCTTCATACCGGTCACCGACTCTGATCTGGAATGCTCTTCACTGTCGGAGTCCTCCAACTGATCGTCACTGGCAGAGACAGAAACAAAAACACATTTCCTCTTTTACACGCACTTAACACCACTGAAACTTTCATTGACTCGGTACATAGAATAGGTGTGTCCAGTAGTACCTGTCCCCCTCTAGTTTTGGTATGTCTGAGCAGCTGGAGGAGTCCTCTAGCCAGGCTAAGGTGGGCCTCCTGGACTCCTGGGTCCCCAGGGCCAGCTCGCTCCCAGACAGAATCAGCTGCCTCAGGATGGCCGGGTCATAGGGGTTGATTTCAAATTTCAAGTGCACCTGAGAGGAACACAAAACATCATGAATCAACAAATCACATTTACAAACATTAGTAATATCCTTAAGCACATAGATTAATGCATTCATGCAATAAGTTGTATTAAGTCTGATGACCCATGGGCCCAGACATCCAGGACAAAACATGGAGGCAGACATCAACAAAACTGTACCTCATGTTTCCTGCTTCGCCGCGCTGCACAGCCTTACCTTCATGAGCTTGGACAAGTCCCAGATGCAGATCTTGCCACGCTTGGTGGCGGCTGCCAGGAAGTGTGGGCAGCTGCCGAAGCCGTAGCAGGCGATCTTATCTGAGCCATCAGGGGTGGGGAACTGTGCGGGGCTGGTGGCCAGCGTGACGGACAGGGGCACGTTCTGGGTGTGCTCACCCTTCACAAATGGACAGTTGGGGGAATGTCGCTCGTGCTCAGACCTGACGGGAAGGCCGGGGCGTGAACATTATGTTGAGAGGTAAATAAATGTGCGATCTGAAGGTTGTGGTGTGTGTACAGTGCATTCTGACTCCTTCACTTTTTCCACATTTTGTTATGTCACAGCCTAATTCTAAAATGTATTAAAATAATGACAAAGCGAAAACAGGTTTAGAAATGTTCGCAAATGTATTAAAAATTTAAAAAAACAGAAATACCATATTTACTTAAGTATTCACACCCTTTGCTACGAGACTCGAAATTGAACTCAGGTGCATCCTGTTTCCATTGATCATTCTTGAGATGTTTCTACAACTTGATTGGAGTCCACCTGTGGTAAATTCAATTAATTTGGACATGATTTGGAAAGGCACACACCTGCTTATATAAGGTCCCACAGTTGACAGAGCCTGTCAGAGCAAAAACAAAATTCATGAGGTCAAAGGAATTGTCCGTAGCGCTCTGAGACAGGATTGTGTCAAGGCACAGATCTAGGGAAGGGTACCAAAACATTTCTACGGCATTGAAGGTCCAAGAACAGTGGCTTCCATCAATCTTAAATGGAAGAAGTTTGGAACCACCAAGAGTCTTGCTAGATCTGGCCACCCAGCCAAACTGAGCAGTCAGGGGAGAAGGGCCTTGGTCAGGGAGGTGACCAAGAACCTGACGGTCACTCTGACAGAGCTCCAGAGTTCCTCTGTGGAGATAACCTTCCAGAAGGACAACCATCTCCGCAGCACTCCAATCAGGCCTACAATGACAGAAGCCCCACCTCAGTAAAAGGCACATGACAGCCCGCTTGGAGTTTGCCAAAAAACACCTAAAGCCTCTCTGACCATGAGAAACGAGATTCTCTGGTCTGATGAAACCAAGATTGAACTTGGGGACTAGGAGGATCGAGGAAAAGATGAACGAAGCAAAATACAGAGGGATCATTGATGGAAACCTGCTCCAGAGCGCTCAGGACCTCAGACTGGGGCGAAGGTTCACCTTCCAAACAGGACAATGACCCTAAGCAAACAGCCAAGACAATGCAGGAGTGGCTTCGGGACAAGTCTCTGAATGTCCTTGAGTGGCCCAGCCAGAGGCCAGACTTGAATCTGACCGAACATCTCTAGAGAGACCTGAAAATAGTTGTGCAGTGATGCTCCCCATCCAACCTGACAGAGCTTGAGAGGAATGGGAGAAACTCCAAATACAAGTGTGCCAAGCTTATATGGTCATACCCAAGAAGACACAAGGCTGTAATCGCTGACAAAGGTGCTTCAACAAAGTACTGCGTAAAGGGTCTGAATACTTCAAATGTGATCGTTTTTTTTAAATATATATACACATTTGCAACAAAAAATGTTTTAGCTTTGTCATTATAGGGTATTTGATGGGGCTGATTTTTTATTTTTTTTTAATCTATTTTAGAATAAGGCTGTAATGTAACAAAATGTGGAATAGGTCAAGGGGTCTGAGTACTTTCCAAATGCACAGTATGTGTCACTCACCATGGTTCATCTGTGGGCTCCCAACACACTAGGCAGACACTGCATGTGAAACACATGGCCCTGTCATCACCGGTGGAGGCAGGCTGCAGAGGGAACGAAGAGAGAGAAGGCATTTCCAAACAGTGAGAAACTCCAAGTCAAGTACTAATCTATTACACTTTATGAACAGCAATAAATATATTTTATACTGCGTCAGCAATAGTGTGCCATACAGCAACGTGTCTGTCAAACAGCATGCAAACTTGTGTGCATGCATGATAAACATGTAATAGGAGGATGAAATAGTAAATAAATGAATATGTAAGCATTAGAGACAGAGAGCTGATGGGAGACGGTGTCCTTACACTGCCTACCTGGTGGTAAAATCCTGCTTGGGCCATAGGGTCAGGCTGTGCCCACCTGTACCCGGCGTGGGGCCATGACATGAACGTTTCTCTCCTATTGGCTTCACTGTACATTAATGATCTGAAAGACAGACAGCAAGAGTCAATACCTTATTCATTCAGAAATGACGGCAAAACATAAAATTGGTAATGGAGAGATAAAAGTTAATTCAGTGATTTTCACGCCTCTGTGGTGCACGGTGAGGTTTGTCATGGTTTAAGGTCCTGCTCACCTATCTACAGAGCGCCCTGGGCCCACCCCCAGCTCAGGCCGTGCGCTTGGTAAGAGGTAGGAGAGTCTGTCCATTATGAACGAGGCCACAGACAAGGCAGCGACATTCTGGTTTATCTTCTTCAGCTCATTCACGATGGCACTGGCGACCAACTTTAGCACATGGTGTGGAAGATGGAATGTCACTGTTGCCCACTGGAGAGAGAGAGAGAGAGAGCGACAGACAGTGTTAGGGAAGGAGAGAGAAGGGTGTCCCTTCCGTGTGTCATTTTAGTAATACTGCATCCCTTCCCTGTTGGTACAGCAGTTAAAAGTATACAACCAGGGTTCGCGCAAATGCACATATATTATACAATGTATGCCATTCTGTGACAAGTCACTGGGAAAGTGAAAAGGCAAATCCAGGGTGAAAAGGCAAATCCAGCAGTGTGACTTGGGATCCGGCCAAGGAAGAGATGCCCGATGTTAGGTAAACTGCAAATACCAGGCCTTGGTCCTGCTTTGGATTTGCAAGGGGAGTGTATTTCTTTTGATACAGAAAACATTCACCACATAGCAAGCTAAAGCAATGGGTGCTAAATGAAATGGGGCAATAAAATGATCTTGATGTAACAGAGTGCAGGTTGGCACTCTGACGGCCAGTAGAGTGGATTCTTCTGCCCTGGTTCTCAGCAATGGAACCAGGGCTAAAACATGTGCATGAGTAGAAACCTGTGAGAGTCATGTGTTGGGTCACTCACTGGTTATAGAACAACATATACTGTTACAGACATCACTTTTAAATAAGACTGAACAAGTAGGTCACCCAATCCTGTGTGAGGGAGACAGGGCTATTCCAGACAACACAAAATATCTTTTTTCGACCTGTTCTTTTGTCCAATCGGTCTACATTTTTAAACATATTTTTTCATATATAGACACTTGTGCTTAATATCAAAATCAACTATATATATTTTTTTCTTAAGCTTTATTTAACTAGCAAGTCAGTTAAGAACAAATTCTTATTTACAATGACGGCCTACCGGGGAACCGTGGGTAAACTGCCTTGTTCAGGGGAAGAACGACAAATGTTTACCTTCGCAGCTTGGGGATTCGATCTAGCAATCTTTCGGTTACTGGCCCAACGCTCTAACCACTAGGTCACCTGCAGCCCAATATATGCACTGAGCTTGTCTAATGCTTTAAGAGCTCTGTTAGATGAAATAATTAAGACAAGTGACTAGAGGGAGTCCGATCGCAATTGATTTGATTGTGCCTGGCTCAAACTTGTGAAGGGAAAAAAAGAAGATTAAAATTAAATAAAAAGACTAGCACCCATTGTCTCCTCCCTGGTGCAGCGACTACCACAGAACATCAGTGTTTATCGCTGATGCATATTATGTGTTCCAAAGAGGTGCTGTATCGATTACAATATAGTTTCCAACCATTTGGAACAGTGTAAACACTGGATAAATTAAGTGTAGAGTGTTGTAGCAATTCGATTATTTTTGTAAGTCCTTTATTACAGCAAAGACTAAAAACCAGTCGCATGCATTTGTGAATGCAATTACCGAAATGGAACGGTTCAGTTATAGTTTAAGCTATTTATTCAATGGTTGCGTTGTTATTTTAATTTAAAATGCTTGATTGCATTTCACATCATTAAATGACTCGTATGCTGTGTGATGACATGAACAAATTAATGACTGACAAAGTAGCCTATATAAGTATTGGCATATATGCCTAAGTAAGTTAAGGTATTAAGACTAAAAGAGGATGTGCTCTTAGGCCTACAGTTCGATGGTGGTTATACAAGGCTGCTATACTAAGTCTACTAATGCTAACGAAATTACTTATTATAACGATAATAACAAAAAGGAGATCAAGAAAGAGGGTGATTATTATTATTACGGATGCATGATATATCGGTGAACATATCGGAATCGGACGATATTAGCTAAAAAATACCAACATCGGCCCGATGTCTAGTTCAACGCCGATGGTTTTTCACAATGTCAAAGCTGACGTGTTATCTATATAACGTCGGTACATGACGTAATGGCGCCACAAAAAAGTTTGCGCTACACATGCAACACAGCATTCCTAAACGAGCCCACAATGTCTACTGTGTGGCTCGAGCAGTCAAGCCAAGCAGTCATTTGAAAGAGTAATAACATTTCAGCGAGACAACTCAAAGGCGACATTCATTAACACCAAGATAATGGAATTCATTGCCTGAAAAATAGCGCACTTGGTAGTGTGTACAGGTGCTCGACCAGTCGCGAAAGTCAACATCACCCACGACAGAGAACGGTTGATTGTCAAAATGGTCGAGCACCTGTACACACTACCAAGTGCGCTATTTTTCAGATGTTGCCCTACCGGAGTTACACAGTAATATCGTCACTGCTATTAGCTTCACGACTGACATTTGGACCAGCGATATCAGCCCCATGAGCATGCCGAGTCTGACAGCAGTGGGTCGTCGAGGATTTTGTACTGAGGAAAGTAGTATTGCATGCTCATGAATGTGCTGGTTGTTATACCGCTGCTGCCATTTCAACAGCATTTGAGAACATGTTTGAAACATGAACACACTAGCTAGCACCATTCGAGCTGACTCGATAAATAAGCTCATCAACTGTGCCTGCAGCAGACTTGATACCCTCTGTCATGGCATTGAAACGCCTGCTGAACAAAACTGCCGACAGGCTGTGAACAAACAATTGGGTGGCATTCTCGCTTTACTGTGTCGCAACCATGCTCGATGCTAAGTACAAGAACCGCTATTTCGATGCAGACAAGAAAACCAGGGTTTACGTGAGATGTTACATACACAGCTGGACAAGATGGAAATGGACATAGTGACCGTGTGCACCGAGGAAGAGAGGCCACGGACAGACAGTGCTGAAACTTCACTGCTTGACATGCATGATGAAATCCTGGTTGAAATATGAAACGACTGAACAAATTAACGTAACAGCATAGCAAGTAAGTGAAAGAAATAGGTTTTGATTATGTTTTACTGGTAATGGGGACATATGTAAATGCCAAAAACAACACTGGACCAATTGTGCGTTGCCCTATGGGACTCCCAATCACAGCCGAATGTGACAACGTGCCTGGATTGGAACCAGAGATTGTAGTAACGCCTCTTACACTGAGATGCAGTGCCTTAGACCGCTGCGTCCGTGTGTGTTAACTATTTACTAGAATGCTGAAATGGCCGCTTAAATTGTAAATATCAGTATCGTTTTTTTGGGGCAAGGAAAATAACGGATATCGGCCAAAAATGTAACATCAGTGCATCACTATAAATATACATTTGACCATTTGGAACAGTGTAAACACTAAATAAATAATAATCCTTTTTTTTTTTTTTTGTAATACCAGAGGCGCAGTTCTAATGAAAAAATGTATTAGAGCATAGCAAATATAAAAACACCAGCCAAACAAATACTGAAACACGCAACACAAGCATGATGTGTCTTATTGTTGCCTGTAATCCATGGCTTCTGGTTGGGGTATGTACGTACAGTCACTGTGGGGACGACGTCCTCGATGCACTTATTGATAAAGCCAGTGACTGATGTGGTGTACTCCTCAATGCAATCGGAAGAATCCCGGAACATGCTCCAGTCTGTGATAGCAAAACAGCCCTGTAGTTTAGCATCTGCTTCATCTGACCACTTTTTTATAGACCGAGTCTCTGGTGCTTCCTGCTTTAATTTTTGCTTGTAAGCAGGAAGATAGAATTTTGGTCAGATTTACCAAAATGGAGGGAAAGCTTTGTACCCGTCTCTGTGTGTGGAGTACGGGTGATCTATAATATTTTTCCCTCTGGTTGCGCATTTAACATGTTGATAGAGATTAGGTCAAACTGATTTAAGTTCCCCTGCATTAAAGTCTCCGGCCACTAGGAGCACCGTCTCAAGGTGAGCGGTTTCCTGTTTGCTTATTTTATAGGCAACTTTTGAAATATTTTATAGTGACGTTGCGTTTTTGTAAGCTGTTTTTTTTCTGGATCAAACACGCTTTATAAATGAACATTTTCGATATATATGGATGGAATTAATCAAACAAAAGGACCAATTGTGATGTTTATGGGACATATTGGAGTGCCAACAAAAGAAGCTCGTCAAAGGTAATGCATGTTTTATTTCAGTGTTTTGTGTAGCGCCTGCTATGCTAGCTCCTTTGTTTACGTCTGTTGCAGATGGTGCAGGCTATCAGATAATAGCTTCTTATGCTTTTGCCGAAAAGCATTTTAAAAATCTGACATGTTGGCTGGATTCACAACGAGTATAGTTTTATTTCAGTATCTTACATGTGTGATTTAATGAAAGTTTGAATTTTATAGCATTTTATTTGAATCTGGCGCTCTGCATTTCCCCCAGCAATTGGCCAGTTGAGACGCTAGCGTCTCGCCTATCCATAAGAGGTTTTAACTTCTTAAAATGTAAAAAAAAAAACACAAAAAGATCCCACCTTGTCTAGTGGGTCTAAAAGGTATCATGTGAGAAATCGCGGTGGAAACACTTAGTGGTTTGTCCTTTAAAAGTTGCGTCATACTGCGGCACACCTTGCGTGCTGCCGCAGCATTCTGTGACACATCATTTAATCGTCAGCCAAGTTATTGCTAGTTTGACCACCAGAGGGCATCTTTGAGAAGCATTTGATAGTATTCCACAATGGCATTAATAGAGAATTTAAACCCTTTTTGTAATAACATAGTATATGGGATTGATTAAGAAATTTGGCTTAATTAATTAGATTAATATTATGGTATTTCTAGTCAGGATGGAAAATACGGCGCTGTACAACACGAGTGTCGGGAGGAGCTACAGCATTGGAGGACTCTAAAAGGTTTGTCTTCATTAGACAACTTTGTTCCAATATTTCAATAAATCAGAGATATTTATTCCCATAGTAATTCATTATGGATCCATAACTAAATCAACATCTGCATTTTGAAAGAGTATTTTTTTTATCATTATTTTATTAACGAAATGTGTTTTTGTTTATTAGGCTACTGTGCAGTCTACAATACATACTTTAGTAAACATGGGGAAGTGCCTAATTCCTCACATAAAGGAGAGCAGGCCATGTCTGTACTACAGAATGCAGGGCACCCGGGAGACCGGTGTTATTTCATAGTTGTGACGTCTTCACTATTATTCTACAATGTAGAAAATTGTAAAAATAAAATATAATTCCTTGAATGAGTAGCTGTGTCAAAACTTTTGACTGGTACTTGCTTAATTAATTTGATTAATATTATGTCTTTTCTATTCTAAGAAAAACTAAAAACCGTCTGGGTTTCCATTAGGATGGAATAGAAAATATTCAACTTGACGGTCAGCAGTATAGCAGTACAGTATTGGCCTATTTAGGTATAGAAACCCCACAGGGCACAAGTAGGCTGTCCTTGTAAGAATGTGTTCTTAACTGAATTTCCTAGTTAAATAAAGGTTACACTAAGAGCATAACATTTCTGTGCCCTCATTTTCTAATTGTCTATTTAGAAATATTTATTTCTGGAGAAACCTAAATTGGTTATTTAGCAGACATCGCTTGCTTATATTCATGAAGATGATGAGCGCTTGGAAAAGGCTATCTGTAATCTGCTGGCATCACGGCACAACATCAACATCGCTCTAATTACAGTCAGAAGACCGTTGAAGAAACTTGCATAGATTTAAGGAAAGGCTCAGTAAGAAATGTTAAATATTATTTGTTATTATCAGAACATTAAGCATGCGTGTTCACTTGTTTTGTACTGTTCTGTAGTTTTGACTCAATGATTCTTCAGGACAAACATAGAACTTGGCGTCCTGCAGGCCTAGGCATGGATCAAAGCTGGCAAGACATTCAATAATGTCATCTTCATAGACGAATCAACCATGGCCCTGGAGCAATTTGCTCAAAATTGCTGCAGGGGAAAAAAGGAAGATCAAGCAAGCAGAGTCCCAAGCATCCGCTCAATGTGTGGGGGGCAATTTCTGGCCAGGGAACAGGCCCATATTTGATTTTTGATGGTAACTATTTACAAAGCAAAAGGTACATAAAATATTGTAGTTTACACCTCACAGACTATTATGTGTTGCAATATAATTCATTCTTGCCTCCTTTTTCAGGTATCATGGCTCGAGATGTCTTTGAGGAATAAATCACCAACAGATTTACTGGACCCTATGTCAGAGAGGTGTTTCTGTGTACACATCGTTTCTTTCGAGGTTGGCTTATAGCAATATTGTTACGTTTAGGCCTATTTACATGTATATTTCTATTATTGTACCTAATTTTGGCTGTTAGGCAAAAAAAAAAAAAATTCTCCAAATGCAGACAATGACCCAAAACGCACTGACGACCGGGTTTGCATTGCAAATGAGCATAAACTGGAGAGTAGAGTAAGTAGACCTTTATGTAGTCAAATAAAAAGGTTAAATAATAAATAATACAAATAAATACATGACTTACAACACCTTTGGTAGGACTACAGTATATCTAAGAAATATTTTGTTCATCGCCACATGTAGGTCTCCAGATTTAAACCCAATCAAACTTGTTTGGCATCAACTGAAAACATTCATCCGTAACGCCGCCAAGAAAAGATAAACTGGTCAAGGCCATCAAGATGTTTCGGCTAGAGAAATTGACGATACAACAAGAAAACAAATACATTGATCCATCTCAGCAAGGTTTTACCTGTGGTCGTGGAGCTGGGTGGAAGTGCGACTAAAATATAGTTTATATAAACATCTGCATTTGAATGACTTTTTTCTCGTTTCATTTATTAACGAAAGCATGAAGATGTTGCTGAAGACATACTGTACTGCTGTTTTCAGTTAGAAATGTAACACTTTAGAGTAGTTAAGCATCGAATACATTGCGGGGTTGAGGGGTTTTCACAACAGTAGCCGGGTTACAAAAAGTCTATTGTCCTGCTCATAGGAAACATTTGCATGATGGGCTACACCTGCTACAGTTGTGAGAAACAAGCGTTTGAAAACATGTTTGCAAAATGCCTCCAGTTGTCCATCACTACTGTAAATAAAACCACATCTTGTTTCCATTCTTTATTGTGTCAAAAATGTGTATCTACCTTTCCAATTACTTTTAGAGATTGGGATTTACAAATGTGCGCTTTTAATTATTAGGTACATTGTTGTAGTTTGAACGTGCAGACTTTTTTTCTTCAAATGAGTGTTTTATGTAGGATGCTACATTTGACCAGTTGCAACTAAGTTGGCGTAAAAAAAAATCCTACTTCTATTAGGCTGTTAAGCCTCATAACCTATCGCAGCCAGTTAAGTTATTTTATATAGCTCTAGGCTCCGAAGAAAGTATCCAATTAAGCCCTCTTGTTGTTTGTAAAGTCAAATTAAAATGAAGATTTTTGTTGAAATTAATTTCTCAACCTACACCAGTCTTCTCCATCTGTTGGTGTGCAACACTTGCATAACAAGCTATATTTTCAGCACCAGCCACTGCTCTCCTCCTATTGATTGTGCTGCGGGTGCTGCCAGTTGTTTTTAAATTGAACCTTTATTTAACTAGGCAAGTCAGGTAAGAAACGATTCTTATTTACAACGAAGGCCTACCCTGGCCAAACCCGGATGACGCTGGGCCAATTTTGCGCCGCCTTATGGCACTCCCAATCACGTTCGGCTGTGATACAGCCTGAAAATCGAACCAGGGACTGAAGTAAAGCCTCTTGCACCGAGATGCAGTGCCTTAGACGGCTGCGCTACTCGGGAGCTATGACATACATACAGTGGGGCAAAAAAGTATTTAGTCAGCCACCAATTGTGCAAGTTCTCCCACTTAAAAAGATGAGGCCTGTAATTTTCATCATAGATACACTTCAACTATGACAGACAAAATGAGGGAAAAAATCCAGAAAATCACATTGTAGCATTTTTTATGAATTTATTTGCAAATTATGGTGGAAAATAAGTATTTGGTCAATAACAAAAGTTTCTCAATACTTTATTTACCCTTTGTTGGCAATGACAGAGGTCAAACGTTTTCTGTAAGTCTTCACAAGGTGAAGCAACACACTGTTGCTGGTATTTTGGCCCATTCCTCCATGCAGATCTCCTCTAGAGCAGTGATGTTTTGGGGCTGTTGCTGGGCAACACAGACTTTCAACTCCCTCCAAAGATTTACTATGGAGTTGAGATCTGGAGATTGGCTAGGCCACTCCAGGACCTTGAAATGCTTCTTACGAAGCCACTCCTTCGTTGCCCGGGCGGTGTGTTTGGGATCATTGTCATGCTGAAAGACCCAGCCACGTTTCATCTTCAATGCCCTTGCTGATGGAAGGAGGTTTCACTCAAAATCTCACGATACATGGCCCCATTCATTCTTTCCTTTACACGGATCAGTCGTCCTGGTCCCTTTGCAGAAAAACAGCCTCAAAGCATGATGTTTCCACCCCCATGCTTCACAGTAGGCATGGTGTTCTTTGGATGCAACTCAGCATTCTTTGTCCTCCAAACACGACAAGTTGAGTTTTTACCAAAAAGTTATATTTTGGTTTCATCTGACCATATGACATTATCCCAATCTTCTTCTGGATCATCCAAATGCTCTCTAGCAAACTTCAGACGGGCCTGGACATGTACTGGCTAAAGCAGGGGGACACGTCTGGCACTGCAGGATTTGGGTCCCTGGCGGTGTATTGTGTTACTGATGGTAGGCTTTGTTACTTTGGTCCCAGCTCTCTGCAGGTCATTCACTAGGTCCCCCCGTGTGGTTCTGGGATTTTTGCTCACCGTTCTTGTGATCATTTTGACCCCACGGGGTGAGATCTTGCGTGGAGCCCCATGTCGAGGGAGATTATCAGTGGTCTTGTATGTCTTCCATTTCCTAATAATTGCTCCCACAGTTGATTTCTTCAAACCAAGCTGCTTACCTATTGCAGATTCAGTCTTCCCAGCCTGGTGCAGGTCTACAATTTTGTTTCTGGTGTCCTTTGACAGCTCTTTGGTCTTGGCCATAGTGGAGTTTGGAGTGTGACTGTTTGAGGTTGTGGACAGGTGTCTTTTATACTGATAACAAGTTCAAGCAGGTGCCATTAATACAGGTAACGAGCAGAGGACAGAGGAGCCTCTTAAAGAAGTCACAGGTCTGTGAGAGCCAGAAATCTTGCTTGTTTGTAGGTGACCAAATATTTATTTTCCACCATAATTTGCAAATAAATTCATTAAATCCTACAATGTGATTTTCTGGATTTTTTGCTTCTCATTTTGTCTGTCATAGTTGAAGTGTATCTATGATGAAAATTACAGGCCTCTCATCTTTTTAAGTGGGAGAACTTGCACAATTGGTGGCTGACTAAATACTTTTTGCCCCACTGTACATATAGTTGAAGTCGGAAGTTTACATAATTAAAACTATTCATTAAAACTAGTTAAACTATAGTTTTGGCAAGTCGGTTAGGACATCTACTTTGTGCATGACAAATAATTTTTCCAACAATTGTTTACAGACAGATTATTTCACTGTATCACAATGCCAGTGGGTCAGAAGTTCACATACACTAAATTGACTGTGCCGTTAAATAGCTTGGAAAATTCCCGAAAATTATGTCCTGGCTTTAAGAAGCTTCTGAGGTGATGTCAATTAGTCTAATTGACATCATTTGAGTCAATTGGAGGTGTACCTGTGGATGTATTTCAAGGCCTACCTTCAAACTCCATGCCTCTTTGCTTGACATCGTGGGAAAATCAAAAGAAATCAGCCAATTGTAGACCTCCACAAGTCTGATTCATCCTTGGGAGAAATTTCCAAATGCCTGAAGGTACCACGTTCATCTGTACAAACAATAGTATGCAAGTATAAACACCATGGGACCACGCAGTCATCACACCGCTCAGGAAGGAGACGTGTTCGGTCTCCTGGAGATGAAAGTAATATTGGTGCAAAAAGTGCAAATAAACCCCCGAACAACCTTGTGAAGATGCTGGAGGAAACAGGTACAAAAGTATCTATACCCACAGTAAAACGAGTCCTATATCGACATAACCTGAAAGGCCGCTCAGGA